>NC_090941.1:678793259-680043259 GCF_040938575.1 Ambystoma mexicanum | reverse complement strand
GCATGTTTGAGTCCAGGTGAGGGCCTTCAACCACATCTCAAATGAAGGGGGGGGATCGGCGCCTCCAGCATTGTAGTATGCAATTTTTGGCTACTATTGTGGCAACATTCAAAAACCTGGACACCTTCCTCAACTCAGGGTTATCCCACAGGCCCAACAGTACAGCTAATGGTTCCGGGGGGATGTGGAACGCAGTAATTTCTGAGAGAGTGTCGGTTATGGCTTTCCAATATGGACCCAGCGCATCACAGGACCAGAACATATGTATGTGGTCAGCAGCTGGAGATTTAAATCTGGGGCATGTGCGAGCCTGGGTGTGTGCAAACCTGTCCAATCTGTGCGGTGTGTAGTATAATCTAGTCAGGAGCTTATATTGTATGCACCCAGTGCTCCAGATAAGATTTTGAGGTGGGAGTATTTTACTCCCTGTTTTTAAACTTTGAGAGTAAATGTGATTTTAATAGAGTAAAAATGACTTTTCTCCTTTGCAAGAGAGTAAAATGTATGTGACATCCAGCAACGCATGCACAAACTGTTTGGAAATCCTTACCGTACGGCAGCTTTCTGCATTGTGACAGAATACACCTTTTATTATTTCTCTAATGTCTGGCCATTTGATCTCTCCTGTATATATTTAAATGTTGAAATCATAAAAACCTAGCCAGCTTCAGAGAAATACATTCTGTTTCAGCGGTGGCTTGCAATTACATCCATGTAGATAAAAATCAAAAGAAGCCTTCTGGTTTCTGTCAAGTAACCTGACTTTTGCAATGCCCTCTGCTCTAAACATGTGTGTAAATGTACGCAGGAAAATAATAAAGCTGTCGTATTTGCAAGATTTTCATGCGTAAAAAGGCCTAGTACGCACCTTATCTGGAGGCCTGTATGCACCTATGTCTGGCATTTAGAGAGGTGGTTTGAGTATGCATGCACATTTTCTTCCACATTGCGTCAGTGATGGGGAGACCCAGCTCGCTGCCCCACGTGTCACGTGCCGTAGGTGGCATAGCTTTAGGGTCAGCCATTAGTATTTTGTACAGTGAAGACACTAAACCCCTAGCCCCGGCCGAGTTGGATATGTAGTGGATCTCTGGCAAGTCCGCGGGTTCATCAGGGTATGAGGGCCACCAGGCACGGAACACCGCCCTCAACCTAAAATATTGCAGTAGTTCCAGCGCGGTGCCGGAGTGACCGGGGCGCCACATCTGCGGGGTGATAAACTTCCCTTTAGGGTAAAAGTCAGTCAGGGCCAGGTAGCCCAAGTCGTGCCAGCGTTTCATTAGAAGTTTATCATGTGTTGGGCTGAGGCCTGGGCACTGCCAGATGGGCAGCCATTTGTAGTACGGGTGGTGGCCAGGTTGTGTCTGCAATATTTGCTTCCAGGCCAAGGTTATAGCCGCTACGGGGTCAGCCGAGGCGTCGGCATGAAATGTGTGGGAGAGGATGAGGGAGAGGATGTTGACCCTTCACTTGCTAATTTTTCGAGTTTCACATGTGGGGGAGGGTCGGTGAACGTGTACCAGTATGTGGCGTGCTGGGCCTGTGTGGCTGTCCAGTACTTAGCGAAGTCGGGGGTGGTGAAGCCCCCCCTCATACGGGAGGGTCATATGCTGCCACTTCTTACGAACCGCGCCCGAGTGCCACAGAAATTGGGCGCATGCGGTGTGCAGCTTCCTGAAGTAGTGTTTTCCAGGCCAGATTGGCACATTAGCGAAGATGTAGAGCAGTTTGGGGACGGTTATCATTTTGATTAAAGACAGTCTACCCGACAAGGAGAGCGGGAGACTGCACCATTTCAACATTTGGGCCTCTGCAAGCTGCGCCCCAGCCACGTAATTGTCAGCCAATAGTGAGGCTTTAGTGAGGGACACCTGCACCCCGAGATATCTGATGCCCTTCGGTGACCAGTGGAGGGGGAATTCACAGGGTGGCTGTGTGGTGGTCGGAGTAAGCGGGAAGATTTCAGATTCAGTATAATTTATGGAAAAGCCTGAGAAGGTGCCTATTTTAGTTAAGTCTCTTAATATCGGGTCCAGGTGGGCAGCAAGGTCTCCGACATAGAGAAACACATCGTCCGCATATAGTGAGACGATCTCGGGATTATCCCGAAGACGTATACTTTTGCGTGTGTGTTTGTCCTTAACGCTTTCAGCCATGGGTTCAATAGCGAGTGCAAAGAGTATCAGGGAGAACGGACAGCCCTGGCGGGTACCTCTATGGAGAGGTAAAGGGGGCAAGGCCCTGGAGTTGACTAGGAGTCTTGCCACAGGGCTTGTGTATAGCAGTTAGATGTACGATCTCATGCGTGGACCAATTCCCATTTTGTGAAGCACCGCCCACATATATTGCCACAACACCATGTCGAATGCCTTCTGGGCATCTAGAGTGACCGCCACGGCATTCGCCTTAGGGTCAATTCTGGACAAGACGTGAAATAAGCGACGGATGTTTAGGGCGGTGGATCTGCTGGGCACGAAACCACTTTGGTAGGGGTGAACTAGATGGGTCATAATGGGGAGGAATCTATTAGCAATAATCTTAGCAAATATTTTCGTGTCAGTATTAAGGAAAGGGGTCTGTAGGAGCCACATTCGTCCAGCGGTTTGCCCGGCTTGGGTAATACAGTTATAAGCGCCTCGCGCATGGATTGGGGCAGGGTGTTCAGCCTCAGTGACTCTTTCCACACCTCCAGGAGTCTGGGTGCCAGGATGGCCACATGTTCCCGATAAAACTCAGAGGTGAGGCCGTCCGGGCCTGGTGCCTTGCCCTTAGGGCAGTTCGAGATGACCGTAGTTATCTCGTCCAGGGTGAAGGGAGCCTCAAGTTGGTCGCTGGTTGCGCGGGAGAGGAGGGTCATGGGGATTGGGTCTAGCAGGGCGTCTGCGTCTTGTAGGTTGTGTTCTTGCTGGGTGCCTACAGGGTCGTGTAAAACGCCGTGAAAGTCTCCAGGATGGTTTGGTCTGACCAACACAAGGCGCCATTTGTGTCTTTAACACAGTCGATGCGATTCTTGCCCCCCTCTGCGCGGACCAGTCTGGATAGTGTCTTGCCCGGCCTGTCCCCTTCACCATATTTCCTGGCTGCTACAGGACGGGCATAGTAATGGACTTCCCTCTGGGCATGAGTCTCGAATGTTTCCAGTTCCGCTCTGAGCTGTGCCAGTATGATCGGGGAAGGGGCAGAGGCATACTTCCTCTCAAGTTCTTTTAACTTTGCCTCTGATTGCTGCAAGCTATTGTTTTTAACTTTGAGGATCCCAGCCTCCCTAGAGATGCACATCCCCCTGATGAAATCCTTGAAGGCCTCCCAACGAACACCATCAGAGGTGTCTTGCCTGTTATTGCATTCAAAAAAGGTGTTAATGTCAGCTAGAATATCGGCTCTGAAGAATCTGTCTTGAAGGGCCTCGGATTTAAATCTCCAGGAGGAACGGGGAGGCTGATCCTGGCATAGTGTTATACAGAGTGTTACCGGTGAGTGATCCGATTTTGTGCGGGCAATATCCTAGTCTCTATGGTCCTGGCCACCATGCAGCCTGATACGTGGAAGAGATCTATCCTGGAGAAGCTATCATGTACCGATGAGTAGAAAGTGTACTCTCTAGTTTGCCGGTTGAGAGCTCTCCATACATCTTTGAGTCCCAGTGTGGCCATGTGTGCGTGTAATCTGTGGGCCGCGCGTGATGAGGCTCTGCGGGCCGACCCGGATCTGTCCAGCTCGTTATCTAGGATTAGGTTCATGTCTCCGCCCCTTATGATGGGAATACCAATATACTTCAGGAGCGTAGTGGTGATGGCATCAAAGAATTCTGGGGCATCGAAGTTCGGGGCATATGTGTTCACAAGGAGGCATTCCATATTGGCGAGTGAGCAATATAAGATAAGTGAGCAAGATAGGTATTAAATATCTGCCTTTGGGGTCTATATGACTGGTTCGCAATGAGAACTGAACTGACTTATGAATTAGAGTTAGGACCCCCCTGGACTGAGTGGAGTACTACTACTCTATTGTTGCCCCAGGTCGGGGCGAGGCATGTCGCTAAGCGCCCCTGGGCATGAGTTTCTTGGACAAGGAGAATCTGAATGCCATGCCTCTGGGCATAGACAGTTATCCTGCAGGCCTTAGTGAAGTTACTCAGACCGCGAATATTCCATGTCATTATATTAAGGGCCATAATGTGACCTTATGGAACATCCCTGCAGCAGTATTCATTACCTTTCCACCGTTTGCAATCGTAGTATGAATAGTTATAACGAGTTGATGTCGTGTAGCCCTCTGCCATGTCTTTTACCATTAACTCAGCCCCAACTGTGCCACCCCCCATCCTCACTGCCCAACCCCAACATGCAGTGCAGACCACCCACCCCAAAACATAAATGGCGCCCTTTGGGCCTGCTACAACCAGGAGATAAAGGACGGAGGGCCAACTCCAACGTGGAGAGGCCCGAATCCCAGCCCAACAGGGGCCAGACATAAGGAAGACCAAAATGAAATCAAAATCAAACATTGCAACTGCAGCAGGGAGCACTAGTGCCGTGCGGCCGGCATGATGAACTTGGTGCGTGGCAGCCTGTGCTGTCCCGCGTGTGTTGCTGTCATAAACGGGTATTGCAAATGGCCTCTGGAGCCAGAGGGTATCCCCTGGTTGGTCGATATTGCAGGAAGGGGTAGGCCCAGAGCCATAGAGGGGAACAAGGCAGTGCATAGCGTTTAGGAGCTAGTCCATGGACCAAATGCATGTGTTAGAGGCCATAACTGCTGAGTAGACACAATGAGGTTGCCATCGACACATCCTAAGGCGAAAATCAGTAGGTATGATATAACACCGTGGGCCATGCTGCTTGTGGTCAGTTGTCATTGGCACGGTCGTTCCTCGGCCCATGGAGCGGTATATGTAAACTCGATGAACATCACTGCTTCGTCTGGGACAGTGAAGAAGTATAGTTTGCCATTATGAGTGATTTTTAGACGCGCCGGGAACAGGATGGCATAGGGGATGGTGCGCTCCCTCAGTAGCTTCTTAACGCCGAGGAATTGACGCCTCTCCTGCTGCACCGCCAATGAAAAATCTGGGAAGATTCTAATTGTGTGGGCCTCGAACCGTAGGTCTCCCTTCTCCCGCGACAGGTGGAGAATGAGGTCTCTGTTGCGATAATTGAGTATCTTGGCGATGATGGGCCTGGGGACGTCGCCTGGTCTGGGGCGCGGTGATAGGGCCCGGTGAGCCCGCTCCACTGTGAAGTATGGTGAGAGCGCAGGGTTATCCAGCAGGTCCTTAAGTAGCTTTTCCACTGCGTCCTCCATCCGCCCCTTGAGGGCACTCTCAGGAACCCCGATGATGCGCAGGTTGTTCCTGCGGGAGCGAGACTCTAAATCGTCACACTTTCCCTTAACGCTTTTCATGTCCCGCGATAGGGAGGCCACAGTGTCTTGGAGCGCGTGAATTCCATCTTCGTGGACCGAGATTCTGTTTTCGGCCTCCGTGATCCTCGATCCCGCCTGGTCCACGCGTGTTTTTAGGGAGGCAACATTGGCATTTATGTCATCGAATTTTTCGTGGAAGGAAGCAACATTTTTGGCCATGGATTCCATGAGTGAGGCGAGATCTGGCGTTGCAACCACTTGGTGAGGATCCAGCTCAGGGTCGTCCTGTGATGATGATGATGCACGGGCCGGCTCATCCCGGGGGACCGCATTAGTAAACTAGTCCATGGTGCCCCCCAGGGCCGCGCCCTTAGATCTGCCAGGCATTGCCGCTAGAGTGGGCCCAGGTGTGGTGAGGGCGCGTTGGTGGATAGGATGATGTTGTGAGGGGGGCTGGGCCCAGCTGGGGCCGAGGGGCTCCCACCAACGACTCAGCGACAACAAGGTGTATGGGACGTAGCAGAGAGAAACAGTGCTAGTTGTAGTATCGCTTGACATGTAGGTTGTCTTGGGGCATATGGGGAGCCTTTGCAAGTCGTGAGATATTCCAATCGGGGCAACAGTGCTGAGGAGGTTGGGGCACACGGTACCTTCCTAAATCCAAGCTGCCCGCGGCAAGCGAGCAGGGTGTGCGGCCAGGCGCACTGTATGGATCCGGGGCCGACTGTGGGGTGGGGCCACACACATCCAGCATGTGGTATGAAAGCATGAAGGGGACACGGCGGAATGGAGGTCCTGGGGAAGAGCAGGTCTCAGGAGATGCACCGGCAGCGTGTGAAGCACAGGTTGGATCAGCTAGGGTGGTTCTGCGTTTCAGTTCCAGGCAGCTCACATGTGGAAGCACCAGAGGCAAAAAGATCAGGACCAGGGGCCCCCTAGGTGCAGGATTGATGCCGCCGCTGGGTCAGCAGGGCCGTTGGCGCCTTCAGGAGAAAGAGGTCCAGACGTGGTGCAGGCATGCAGGAGGAGTAAGTAATGGTGAGGCAGCCTCAGGTTGCGGCCTGTTGGGGGTTGTTGAAGCAATGTTCCAGTGACAGCCGAGTTCTGGGGCCCCGAGAAGTGGATGTGGCTGGGTCGAGGCAAAGTGCGCAGCATGGGCCACGCAGGACGCAGCTGTTAGGCAGATGTGCCCATGTTGAAAGAGTATGGTCCATCCGCATGGGCCAGGAAGGGGCCATGTCACCTCACATCCAGGACCACTAGGCGGGGGGGGGGGGTTGGGAGCCTCCCTCCGCCCTGTATGGGAGGCCGGATGTCTCTGGCCGCAATGAGCCTGCAGTTGTTGCGCTGCGGGTGGTTCCCCGTCTCAATCAGAAGTCTGCAGGCCCAGGAGAGAGTATTAGGAGCGGCCCTGGCCCAGGGATGGATGCGGCCGCGTGGAGAAGCAGAGGACGGGGGGCAGCAGCACCCAGGCGGCGTGGCCAATAATGGGCAAGAGCCCGCACAACAGCAGCGACGGCCACGGGGCACCGCTGCACGTCACCCTCCCCGCCTCTCACCTGGTACGCCGCGGGGTTAGCGCTCTCCCTGCCGTCTCCTGCACCAGTAAAGGCAGCGCAGACCGCCAGCACAGCGGGAAGTGGCTGCAGCCCCTCGCGTCACGTACGGAGCACACCCGGCAGTCCGCAGCGGATCGCAGCGGGTCTCCTCCACAGCTGCAGCGACACTCCAGGGGGGCAGGATGTAGGACCACGACAGCCGCGGAGCCAGGCAGAAGAGACAGGCGGGCCAGGCAGGAAGGCCGGGAGTCAGGCGGCCACCGGGGACGGGGGGCGCACAAGGCCCGACACCACCAGGGGCACCACAGCCGGGTCCCGGGAGGACGGATCCGGCCCAGATTAGCACAAGGTACACGGTGCAGTGGCAGCAGTAGCCCAGCTGGTTGATGGTCCAGTAGAGTGGCGTCAACCGCAGATGTAGGTAGATAGATGCCGGGACCGCACGGAGCTAAAAGACTAAGCAGCCATCTTGGGCTGCTCCACAGCGCCCCCTCAGCAATATATTTCTGAGGACAAAAAACTGAACCATTGTCCCATATTGCCCTAGGTACCAAACTATATAAAATTACCTCAGCATTTGGAAGTAGTTTCATTACTGCCTGAACACAGTTTTCTAGATCTTTTAACAAAGTAGGGGCACTGACATAGCCCAAATGCATAGCACTACAGTGCAGGACAACCACATGTGGACTGTTAACCCCAGCCATATCTTGGCAAACTTCTACCATTGCCTGCAAAGTGAAACCAGGCACAGTGCTCCACACCACCTCCACTCCTTTTACATCAGAATTCTTTCCCACTTTCCTACATTTTGCATACTGCTCTAAACCATTCACAAACATATCTCCAAGCACCACCACCCTGACTTTCTCCACCTCTGCCATCTTCACTACACACAGCCTCTCTCAATACGAAGCAGAACCTCAACACCCGATTGGCTAATCCTCAAAATACACTCCCATTGCATGTTCAGAAGCCCTGGATGAGGCATGTCCTGTCTGCGAACAGCCACACTGTCCACGAAGCGCGTAAGTAACACTGGGACAACCCTTCTACCCTTTCCAATTCACTCTCTGCACCATTGCCTCATTGGATACTGTTAAGCAGTCACACAACCATCCACCAATCACATGCAAGACCTCTACATCTAACTCCATCATCACAACTCAGCACTTTAGATGTACTGTTGATCACTCCGATCACAAATGCGCTGTGACTGCAAAGCACCTACAGCAACTACTACTAAACTCTCCAACATTTCTACTTGCAGATTCATGTACATCCACATGCATGAACACAAAGTACAGGTATGAATATTTTTTGTACAGTACATCATACATGCCAGCATACCAACCCACCTGGGAGGGACATTTCCTCAGAAAAATCGGCAGACAACATTTGTGTCATAAGAATGCATTACAATAATCTCCATATAACCCTGATCTCCACCCATCTTTGTCCTAGCATGTTTTTCTTCTTCCTTACAAATATTGACTCTGGGATGTCTTTGCCACCAAGGTCTATCAGACTGTTTTTCTCCAATCTTACATCCAGGCACTTGGCATTCAAATTATCAACAACCAACATATTACTCTGTGAGATCTACTAACCAAGTTTTTCACAAAAAATGTGTTTGCATGGGAAAAGCCAACGCTCTCATTTAACCTTTCCATCTGGAACAATCGTCCCTACATCAACTGCAAGGATGCTGTGTGGCGCACTGTCAGTCTCTCATGTCGGAAAAACAAAGTTTTTTTTTGTAGCACACAATAGGCCACCACTAGGTCGGCCCTTGCAAGCTTTTTGTAGAGAAACAAATATAACCATTCTAATGAATCAGGTCCGTCAGCAATACTTCCTGTAGTAACATTTCTTCCTTTGACACCGACCCATTTTCTTGAGAGGCTATTGGAGATCACTGCCAGTCTTGCATCCAAGAGTGATAGGATATGATGTTCAACTGTATTTTGAAGAGGCATACAAAACGTTCTCTTGGTTTATTCTAACTGGTTGAATCAACACTAGCAGGATATCTTTCTTTTTTGCATCTACGGGAACCGAGAAACCTGGAAAGTGTACTTCCAAGATGACAGGTTCAAGCAGGTGTGGCATTAGAGTCACTTTGTAGAGAAGGATTTTTTTGTGTGCCTCTAACTGGGTTTTGGTTTTGGAGTATGGTTTATCACATTTTATGCATGTGATATTAACCCAGCCTTTTGGTAACCTTTAGTGAGGTTGTTCAATAGTGTCTATATGGTTTATGAGCCAACTTCGATTGGGATTAAACTTTCTCCTGGTTTACTTGGCTATGGACATGCATGGGGAATTCAGACAGTGGCATGTCCCCTTCCCCGCCTAGTGTAGCTAGACCTGGGTTGGGCTAGAGCCTCCCACCCCAGGTGTCATTTTGGATAGACTGAGGTGTGAAATTCCAATACCCCCACTCCAGAACAAGTTCTTTACCTTTAGGCATGATACACATTGTTCTGCAGGATAGCTAGTGTGGATCCAACTATGGATTGCAGTCCTAGCGAGCAGATTGAAAACTTGCTATTGTGACTACTCACTACATTTCTTGCAAAGCGCTGAATTATACATATTAACAGCATTAAGGATTAACAGCATTATGCTGTGATCGGGACAACAATACGCTGAGAGTATTCGCTTTAATTCATTTTTATTGCGATTCCCGCAGTTGTGACCACGTACTACGTTTTTCGCGAGGCACTGCATTATACACTGGATAGCATTAAGGATTAACAGCATTACACTGTGATTGGGAACAGAACAATATGTTGAGAGTAACAGTTTCTCTCAATTTTTTTACTCATTCACATTTTGATTTAGAGACACGTCCCACACGTATATGCGCGACATCATCACGTAACAACGTGATGCCGTCACAATATAAACATCAGACATTTTGGAAAATACCAGATAACTGTCTGCAAGGGAAACGCACGCATCCTACAGCACGGGGCAGTAAGAGAGAATGGATCATTCTATAACTTTGAGGCACCTTAAAAAGCCAACAAATATAATAAGGGACCATATTGAGCACTATTATTGTGTGCTTTGACCTACAGGTCCGCTTCCTTGCAGAATAAATCAACTTTTAAAAACTGTTAGTGAGAGACCAGATCACGGTATGCAAGGGAAGCGCACACATCCTACAGCACGGGACAGGTAAGAGAAAGGGCAATTCTATGTCATTGAGGCACCTTAATAAACCAAATAATATAAAGGGACCATATTGATCACTATATTTGTGTGCTTTCGAGAATAAATCAATATTGAAAACCCGTTTGGGAAACCAACCACCTTGCTGTGATACATAGGGTAAGCTTATCTCCACTCATTAGTGTAAGATGTTGGCAGAAGCAGTTTATACATATTACTTAACACGGTTTATTTAGATACTTGTCATATCTTAAAGTTAGACCTAACAGATATTTCATTATTTATCATTATTTACTAGATCCATCTATCCATTTGGATGAACAACCTTTGAGGCAGACATACTCTCCCAAGGAAGTTTTAGGTACAGCTGCCAGAATGGATATCCTCTATAGAAGGTGAGAATAGAACATTATAGAGATATGTGGAGTATAAGAAGACAGTTTTAGATACAAGCATTTCACCCATTCATGTTTTAAATTATTAGGTAGAGCTGGAATTATGGAAGAAGACTTAAGCCCTCAGCATTGTGAGAAACCTTAAAGTGTCTCACCTGCTAGTCCCCGGGGATTTGTCATCCAGGTGGCCAGGACACGGCCATCACTTTTGAATCCAGTTCCTGGGGGTGGAACAGTGTGGGAGGATTACCTGGATGAGGGGTCTTCAGGAAATGAAAGTGAGGCACCAGATGGCGAGACACGGTATCCCCTTCCCTGTAAGACCTTTTCCCCATCCTACCAGGTAGGATACCTAGGCACACACCCCCCAACCCCCCTTTCCCCGACACACACATTTTCTCACAGACTGTTCATTCTAAGCGACAATGGACTAACACCAGAGCCGTATACCTGACATGTCTCAATCCCATGGTCAGGCAAGGTCAGGCAATTACTGATCATTACACACACCGGACTTCCAACACGGATAAAAGGCGTAGCAAGAAAGCACACTCTGAGCGAGGAAAACCACACGAGGAAACAGCAGTTCCAAGATGGCAGTTTAATACAAAGAGAAAGATGGAGCGACCAGAGAGGATTGCAAGGAGGAAGTGCCCTTGACCTTTAAAGATCGTTACTTTCATGAACCTTGGAAAGTAAGAAGCCCAAGACCGTGAACTAAAGCTGAACAAACCTACACCGTGCACCGAACGTATCTGGGGCTCTCCAGCGGCAATAACCAAGGCAGCAAATAGCGATTGCCAGCATGGTACGGTCCTTGGCTCCTACAACAAAGCAGCGCCAGTAAAGACGCACAGAAGGTGAGTCGGAGAGACTGATACCAAACCAGCTTGTGTTTGAACCAAGGTTGCAAGCTTCAACATTGTATGAAGAAATCCAAATGGGACAGTGTGTGAAACGCATGTGATGCGCAACGTGAATATAACTGGAAACCAAAAGGAGGGAATGAACTTTGGGAGGCCAAGTGAGATACCGTATACAGAGTGGTCCGGCGCCACATGGTTGTCCATTCAAAGGTCTCTGTTAGGAATCCAACTTAACGGCAACTGTATTGTAAAATGAAAGTTTGTATCAAAGTGTGTAACGCTCACCTGATTCCCGTAGAGGCGCCGGTCTTGACTGGGCGTATACCGTATCTTCAAAGGTGATGTGTAACACACGGCTGGCTCTTTGGGCTGGACCTCTGTGCACTGTATGTCTGACTCGAAGGGTAAGATGTCTGCAGATAGAAAATATGGGATTAATGAACTGGGTTATTGAATGTCTCTCTCTTCTTCCCTTTCTCTTCTCCTGTAGAACCCGAAGGTTAACGCTCTCACCTTAGGTAAGTGAACGCCGTGCTCTCCATCTGCCTCGGGGCAGGGTGCTGTAACCAGTTTCTTCACTGGATAAGGGGAGCAGGCCTCTTGACTTCAGAGGACTGCTGTCCGTCGTTTACTGCACGAACTGTAAGTTTCGAGTAATTCTAATGTCTTTAAAAGTCTTTAGGAATGATGTCTCTTGTTTTGCAGGGTTCCGGCGATGGCGGATGACTGGCTGAAGTGAGTTGAAGATGGAGCCCGTGTGATGAATAGAAGCGCCTGGAAGCACGTAAGTAAGCGCTTGTTGCCTGCTTCACGATGCGCTCTAACTGTCTTTTTATTTTGCAGGTACAAGTTCGGAGCGGCTGCAGGGTGCCGGAATACCCACTGGGTTGGATGTGGAAAGGAGTAATAGCACGTGAGTATTAAAGTTCCCCAATGTCTTTAAACGCACCTTGTTTTGTCTTTCAGATGCGCGATGCAGCGCCGAAGGCCTCCGGAGCGTGCAAAGAGTTGGTAAGCTTTTGTCTTTCAGATGCCGGAATGCAGTGTGAAGACCTCCGGAGCGCACGAAGAGTAGGTAAGCCTTTGTCTTTCAGATGCCGGAAAGCAGCGCGAGGCGTTGGTGACAGCCGATGGACCAGGTAAGTGAAGAGCTGTCACTGAAGACCGTAATGCTAACCTGTTCTTTCTTGTCTTTATAGGTGTTGCTGAAGACTGGATTCAGGATGGTAAGCCTTTTTCCTTAGGCCCAGGATCAGATGCAGAAGACACGATGAGCGTTCTGCTGCAGAGGATGCAGAATAATGCAAAGCAAGATTCATCCATCGGGTGTGGTTTAAATAGCCTCCTGTAGTGCTTAGGTGTCTCCTTCCACAGCCACGCCTAGGTAAGAAAAGAGTTCCTGCTTTCCAGAAGAGTTCCAGTGTTCTGAATCTAGGGAGTGGCTCCTGCCCCACCCAACAGGAAAAGTAGTTCCAAACAGAAGAGGATCAGAGGCTCAACTGGCAGGCAAGTAAGCAGCATGGTCTGCTGCAGGTAAGTCCACCCAAGCATTATGAGCCCGGCGCTTCCAGCGCTGGGACTGGGCATATTTATGAGCCTGGTGCCACTGGCGCCAGGACTGGGTCCAAAAGGTCCCAATTGGGACTGGTTGGCACTCGGAACCTGGGTTATGGATCTGCTTCCAAGGGAGTTGGGAAAACCCTGACCTTTTGGAAGCAGAGATCATGACAAAGTGGTCCTGCAACGGGTCAAGATAAATCCTGAGCACATTTTTAAGTCTTCAATAAACCAAGATGAACTACAATTGGTCCAAGCCCGGCTGACGGAGACTAATTGGAAAAGGGAACAGATCTGAGCCCGGCTGAGGGGGATTCGGGGTGAACCGTAAGTCACCCGAGAAAATGAATATTCTCTGAACTAATAATCGTAAAATAACAGGGATCTGAGCTCGACTGAAGGGGTTGGGGGGTCCAGGGTGGAGCACCAGAGTTAAATACTTGTAAGAAAAAAAGAACTGTGTATCTTAATTTTTTGTACATCAGGCCCTCTGAATCAAGAGACTTTGATGAGAAGAGACTTGGGCACAGAAGGCACTGTTGCTGGAAATTTAACTGTATCCTTGTGTCGAAGAAGCCAGAGTGTGTACTTTGCTCAAGTGAAACGCCTTGCCCTGTGCTGAAAACGTGGTGAAGGGAGGCCAACAGCCCGAATCTCCTGAAATATAATTTTGTGAACACTTCTTTCTTTTTCATGAACATTACCCTACACTATTTGTAAATTAGCGGTAAGGACTGGCAATAGTTTTTTTTTTTTTTAGTATAGGCACTTTTATTTTGACAAGACTCAGTAGGACTGTATAATTAATATTTGATGGTCGTAGCTTGCTCCAATTTGTAGATTTAGGTTTAGATTTAGGATAGGCGTTTATCAGACACTTGTGAAAGCTCAATAAACACGCTTGAACTGTGGTCACTTGTGTCTGTCTTACTGTTGATATCATGCATTCCTTACAGCATTTATGAATACAGCACACAGCTTAGGCCCTGATAGCCAAACTGACACCAGGTGAATATTAAGAAAAAGATCATGATAATTATTTATGATGTACATATTAAGAAAGGTTTTGTATAGATCATCTCAAAAAATAGGTATACTCTTTTCTAAGTTTTGAAGATCAGAGTGCATTTGAGGCACAAATAAAACCAAAAAAAACACAAATAATAGCTCCTGAGGAAGGGAAAATAATTCCCGAAATGCGTAGAGCAGAATACATGATGTATTGCTGATTTTTCATTGTCTATTGTTGTTGAAAATATAATTGTGTACAATATATTGTGCTTATAAAATGTTGATAAATATAAAAACTAGTGAATTGAAATAATTTCTTTAAGCAGAAAATAGAACCATAACAAACTACCTAGAAGGTATTAAATTTTAATTGGATCACAATAGAATTAGGTATGCAGGGGACACGAGTGTTCCACAAGTTTGTTGACATCGGTTTGTTTCACATATTAACACCTTCCCTTCCTTGTCCTCAATTTGGATCACCTCTGAAATTCCGTCCCTCAAAACAAATAAGTGCGATGAACTATGGTGCTTGTGAAAATTCTGGGCACCTACCATATTCTTAGCCTACGAAAAAAAGAAAATCACTTGCTGCCCTAACCTCTGCACTGGAATCTGCCAAATCCACCTACATCACAAACCTAACATCCTCCCTTCACAATCACTCAGCATATTTTCATCTAACCTCCAATCTTTGCTAATACTTCAAGCCAATACCAATCGCCTCCTCGCTTTCTGGTAATGACTTTGCAAACTATTTTTTGTGTAAAGTTCATGACGCTCTACAGCACTCCTTTCTCTCGCTCACCAACAATCGTTCTGGCCACCACCTCTACCTCTTCCACTCTCGACTACTTATCCTGCTACCCATACCTCCAGATAAGGGTCATAATAGGCCTTTTTAAGCATTAAAATATTGTCAATATGACACCTTTTATCTTTCTGTACATATCATTTATACACTTGTTGAGAGCATAGGGCAGTGCAAAGGTCAAGTCACTTGACAGAAACCAGAACATCTTGATTTATATCTGCCTGGATTAAATTGCATGCCGTAGAGAAGCAGTATGAAAACAAGACATTTGCTCTTTGAGCTGCGTGCATTGAGTTTTTTTAGAAAGAAACTGCACTGTGTGATAATGTTTTTTTTTTCTTTTCAAGTCTGTGTTTTTCGTGTCTGTAGAGGTCATTGAGAGGAGTATTAGGCATGCATATGTATTCATTGCATGTTAGGGTCCTATCAGTCACGAGATGGAAAACGTAGCTACCATTGTGAAGTATTCTTTGTAACAAACAAATTATGCTTTTTAAAGTGAATGCATGGTTGCATTGCACTGAAGTATTTTTCTGAGTTCCTGCAAAGCGTGCATTCATCATCAAGATGTGTATATGTGATGTGTTCGGTCATATGAATGTGTAGGAGAAGGTTTCCTGTCACATACATTTTACACTCCTGTGTAGGCAAATCATTTTTACTCTTACAATTCAATTAACACTAGTTACATAATGGGTATAAAATACATGCACCTCAAAATTTTACATGAGGCACGGATAAGTATGGAATATCTAGCCGTAACTTGGAGACAAAGTGGTGAATGGAACTATAATTGGTCAGCGGCAGGAAGGCCCTTGCTCAAACTTGAGTGATTGTCATTACACTGATCACAGGGTTCACAACATCTTTCCGATCTGCAAGACTACAATCCAAACATTAAAAGCCTGACACTCCAGCCAGTCAGTGCAAGCACTGCTACAAAACAAAAATAAATAAAATATAATGGCTCCATTTATAACTAAAACAGAAACTAAGCAAGTCCCGGCCCTATGGAGGTAATCCAGATAGGTATTTAACATGATGTAGTGGTTCATTCAGGCTTTTTCTAACATCTAATCACTGTGATTATTATTGCCTCAGTCAATGTCTCGACCTTTGAAGAATGCAAGGCTAACTGTCCAGTCAACATTTGACCATGGGATTGTGTGCTCAGAAGGTTAGTGCACATCTGTTCCATTGGAGAGAGGGTATCTGTTAATTGTGAGAGAAAACCTGCTTTTCTGTCACAATGTGGAACGGTGTTGCATGAGAATCATTACCATAGCATTGTTGTGTAATGTTGGCTAAGGGAGACACCCAAGCAATGAGGCAGAAGAGGAACATCACATGTTGTAACAGTGGTTAAGGCGCCCTGTAGCTCCATAGTTTGATGGCTCACCAACATACCAATGTTACAATGAAAAGACAATTACATTTCTCTTTTTCAATAAATGCATCTTCAACTGTCACAACAAAGAATGTTGCAAAGACATTGCACAAGCCGAGAACAACTTTCAAAAAGTGATTTGTCAAAAAGGCAGCCTTACAGAAGCAAACAAAGCCACTGACGAAAGAACAGCACAACAATGGCTATGGCAATACCAATAGAGATGAAAGAGGAAATAATTACTCACTAACAATTCTACACCTATTTCACTGTTCTCTCTCTCTCTCCTCAGATTTGCACTTCTCCCAAAAGATCCACAAAAAGCCTACTGTTGCACTTTACTTTCAAACAGATTTTGTTTATTGATAATTTTGCAGATTGTGTACAAGTATAACGAGAGAAAAGCTAACCAAGTCATGCACAATCAAATCACTCACACTATACCCTCTACTCCAGTGCCCTAACATAAGCATCGGGTCCATTCTTCTGCAATAGTGAAGGCCCAACCTACAATTAAGAAAATGAGGCAGCTCTGTGCATCAGCAGACATTAAGGGAAATAATGGACTGTGTTTTTTAAGATGGGAAGTGATGGACAGCCTTTTCCATCAGTCCATGGTTTGTCTTGCTATGCAATTTCAAATGCCTTGCCCATTTCTAACTAACGCATTGATATGATGACTATTAACCATGCAAACACACTTTGACTTTGATAGCAATGACAAATAGCAATCGTATTACAGAAAATGAGCCCCTCATACCTGTCACTCTGAGTAGTGCCAAATAGCAAACTAGCCAGTTAACCACAGAGTTGGGAAAAGAGACCCTGCTTTACTGGATCTATTTTACAGAACTTGTGAAACAAGTGCAGCACTGTTGTGTTACACATCTAAACTGCTTCCTTTTTTCCAGAAAATATCAAATGGTTAGATTTATGTTGATGACCTAGTCACCTAGAGAAGCAGAATGGACAAAGGCAATGACAGCACAAGCACACCGACCTCTGGTCCCTCTGCACTGACAAATTCAAGAGACGAAGGACATGAGCGATCAGGTGTATATTTACAGGCTACAATCACTAGCCACCATTTGCACTAATCACACTGTGTCCACTACTTAGGAGTACATAGAATTTTGATAAGAAATATGTATGGCATCCTCCCATCTACTCCCATTGAATACTCTTCTCAGGTGGCCAGAGAAAGGCTCTCTCTTTTGGATCCTGACCCTGGGGGTGGATATGCGAGGGGGGATCACCTGGGTGGAGAGACCTTGGGGAGAGGATATCTTGAGAAGAGACATGGAAGAGACATGGTATCCCCCTTTCCCTTGACAGAATGCACCCTGCCCTCCACCCTACCTTTATAGGTCATAATCAGTCTGCCCCTTTTTCCCACACACTATTCCCAATTAATATGCCTTTAAGACTGGGACGAAGCAGAGGCAACTAGGAGTAATGTACACTTCCCGTTGTGCACACCAGTCTGGTACCGAGATGAAAAAGAGGTCTGTTAAAAATCACTAACATGGTCAGGCAAGTCCAACTAATTGGGGGTCAGGCGAATGACTTAAACCTGCAGCCAGTTGGAAGGCTGCAGGTGTATATAAAAAGGAGAGACCCATTTGGAGAGGGAATCCTGCCTGGAGGAAGAAACCCGCTTGGGGAGAAGGATGCAGCAACCCGGTACGGAGCAGGCTGGAGAGGCAGCTGCAGGAGAGCGAGAAACGCTGCAGCCCGAACGGGCTGTGAGGAGGTCGGGAGCCCTGCAGACTCCAGTGCTGTGTGTCCTGCGCTGGAATGGGGGACCCTGAAGACTTCAAGGAGCCCCCGAAAGCAGCAGGCAGGTTCGTAGTGGACGTGCGCAGCCAAAGCTCCCAGAGAGTGAAAGGTGAGCGAGAGACAGCAGAGGAGAAAACCGAAAGCACCCAGAGGATTTTCTGTTGACCGGTGAGTGACAGAAAGGGAATAGTCACGCCGGGGCACTCTAGGGACTGGGCTTGGGCACAAGGAGTTGCCGATCAGATGAAAACTCATGAGAAGAGGGTCAGGAGACTGAAGGAAATATTTATGAATGCTGAGCGAGCTGCAAAGTGTTTCATGCATTATTTGTTATGTTCATTTGTACCGCACACCTCTACAATCCAGGGGCAGTTTGCAGGCACTCGCGTGGCTCTTCAAGAGACAGAGGTGGGGGGTTAGTGGAGATAGGGGGGGAAGAGGATAAATTCAGAACCAGGAGGAACTGGCGTCTGAAAGTGTTGTTTTGCATGTGGTTGTTTTTGAGAGGCCTTGTGCGTTGTAATCATATGGGTACGACTCTGTGCCTCGGTGTGTGGTGGTGTTTTGTGTTGGTGCGTTGTGTCGGTTGGTCATGTGGACTGGTTAGATAGTGTCCAAAAGGTCCAGAGTCACAGGACGTAGTAGCTGTAAGATAATCCAGCATCTTCGTGCGTAGTTGCATTGTTGATGGTTTGTGGACTACATGGGTGGCTCACTCTAGGTCTGGACATGGTATTGGTTCTCTGTTTGTTTATGTGGAGTGTGTCTATTCCAGGTCTGGTGTGGTGATGTCAGTTATGTAGAAGGAGCAGGAAGGGAAAATGGGTTAGTAAAGTCAGTCCGTTTGTTGGAGCCTCTCTGGCACAGCCCTTTGAATGCTGCTTGACGGTATCTAGCCAGCTTCTTGTTTGTGGTTCTTTTGGCCCCTCACGTCTCCTCTCTAGTTGTTGGTCTGTGGTAGTGGTATTGCCGGTAACCCTTCGAGGATGTCATTGTCTGCTAAATAGCCAGGTTTTGAGCAGTTTCCTGAAGGTGATGTGGTCTTCTGTGGTTCTAATTTCTTTGGACATATTGTTCCAGAAGTTAGCAATTAGCTGTGAAAACGCTGTTGCAACAAATTTCCTTTTTTCAATAGTGCTTTGCCTCTATTTGTAGGTCGTTGCTGGATCTTAGTTCCCTTTGTGGGCGATACCGGCTAATCTAGTCTTGGAGGAATTCCGCTCCTTGTCTGTGCAAGGTTTTGTGGGTGATGCAGAATTTGATGCGCTTTTTTTACTGGTAACCAGTGTAGGCTTTTCAGTGCAGCAGTGATGTGGTCTCTTCCGTTTAGTCTTAACAGGACCCTGGCTGCTGTATTTTGAACCCTTTGGAATTTCTTGATAAGTCTTTCCAGCATTCCTAGTTTGAGGCCGTTTTCATAGTCAATTCTTGTGAATATCAGGGATATGATTGCAGAGGCTGTGTGAGGAAGGGAGAGGTAGGGGAGTAATCCTCTGAGCAGTCGTAGGAGGATTTTTTGGCGATTGAGTTGACTTGTGGTTCCAGTAGTAGTCCATTGTCCATGAGTATTCCTAGGTTATTTACTACATTGGTAGTCTCTGGTTGCGTTCCCATGCCGATTGGTCAGTCCATTTGTGGGTTCCCTTTGTTTAATCCTGTGGGAGAGAGCATTATTTCTGTTTTTTGCCGGGTTCAGTTTCAGGTTTTTTTGTTGTCATCCAGTTGTAGATGTCTGAGTATTTTTTTTCCTGTGTTCTGTTTGTTTTCACAATCAGTTGTGCGTCATCTGCATAGTTGAAGGTGGTTAATCCGTGTGTTCGGATGATTTTCATCAGTGTGCACATGTAGGTTTTGGAAAGTAGAGGAGAGATCCTGGATCCCTGTGGGACTCCGCAGGATATGGTGAACGGTAGTAGGTAGGTTGTTTTGTGTCGGTTTGTTAGGAATGACGTAAGCCACTTTAGTGGGGATTCCTGTATGCCGCACTCCAATTTTTGTATTAGTGTTCCATGGCTGATTGTGTCAAAAGCCGCTGATATGTGCAATAGTATTAGGGCCGATAAGGCATCATTGACTGCATTTATTTTCAGGTCATTCCATATCGATACGAGTGCTGATTCTGGTCCTCTCATGGGTCTGACGCCAACTTGTGACCGGTTAAGTATTCCATTTGTTTCTACGTGTTTAAGAAAGATTTTGTACACATGGATCTCCAGTATCTTCGCTGTACGGCAGGTTGGATATTGGTCTGTAGTTGCTTGGGTGTTCTACACTTTCTGATTCCTTTTTTTAATCAGTGATTTAATGTATGCTGATTTGAAGGAGGCGGTACTATTCCTCTTTTGAGTGATAGATTCATTAGGTTCCAGAAGTGTGTCGCCGGGGTTCTGTGTTTGAAGATTCCTTTGAAGATGTCCGGGGAACAGGGGTCCCTTGGGGATACTGCGAGATCGGTGTACTTAATCAGTGTGGCAAAAGTTTCTTCTTTGATTGGTTCGAGGCAGGGGAGTTTTGCTCTAATCTGTGTTTCACCCGGTGTCTGTGGTCCGCCAGGCATGATTGTAATTGCCCGTGCTAGGTTGATGGTCTCCTGGATTGTGTCTATTTTTGCTGTTAGGTGGTTGGTGATGTTGTCACAAAGTGCATGTGTCGGGGTGATGGAATTCTTGAAGGGAGAGTTTTTTTTTTTTTTTTTTTTTTTAATCTGATGATTTTGCAGAGTTCTTTCTGTGGATTGTTTGCTGATTCTATTCTTGTGGCGTAGTAGAACTTTTTTGCTTTAAGGACTGTTGATATGTATAGTTTGAGGTGTCTTTGGTATTTTATTTTGTCTCTTCATGTGTATTGTTCCCTCCATTTTTTTCCATTTTGCAGTTGTTTTTTTAGTTCTTCTGTGAACCATTTTTCTGCCAGCTTTTTGGGCGCTGCTTTGAATGTTTTAGCTGGTGCTAATCGGTCAAGGGCCTTGGTGATCCAATTGTCGAGTGTTTCTTCTGTTGTGTCTAGGACTGTTTCGGTGGGTTCTCTTTCGCTTGGGGCGGTTGAATCTAGAAGGTTTGCTAGGGCCTCTAGGTCCAGATTTTTCCAGTTTCTTTTCTTACTGAAAACAAGTATTTCCTTCCCGGGTTGGTAGGCGGGTTTGGAGTGTGATGTAGAATGGTATTAAGGAGTGGTCACTCCATACGATTGAAAAAGGTGGCACGGATTGCATCTAGGTTGTGTCCAGCGGTGTGGGTGGATCAGTTTACTATTTGCTTGAAATACAAAGTTTCCAGGAGTTCAGAGAGTGAGTTTGCTGTGCACTCATTTTCTTTTTTGAACCATATGTTGAAATCTCCCAGTAGGAGTAGGTTGTCATGGTGGGTTGATAGCATGGCGTCCTCGTCTGCTACTTTCGTTGCAAAGTTGGGGTTGTAAAACGGTGGTTTGTAGATCAGGAGGAATACTATATTGGATTGGTCATTGAGTTTTATCTTGATGAGGAGGGATTCATAGTTTTATGCGTTGGTTGTGATGATTCAAGATGCTCGGATCTGTTCTTTCTATATGATTGCAATTCTTCCTCCTCTCCGGCTTTCTCTGTTGGTGTGTATTCATTTATAATTGTCTGGTGTTACTACATTCGCGATGGCTTTATAGCAGGGGTCCCCAACCTTTTGTGCGCAATGAGCAAAATTGGCATATCAAATTAAATGGTGAGCAACATCAATTTTCCGACCGAACATATCGCCGCACAGTTGGCGGATAAATGATTGCAACACAAATTAGAAATGTAACCAAGTTAAAACTGCATATAGAACATTTAATTTACAGTACTTAAACTTAATAGTTATCTAGATCACGTGTTATCTAGTCAAGGAAATGTGCAAGGCCTTTAACTTCATTTGACGTTAAGTGGTTTTTTACAAGAAATGTTGAGGAAACTGAGTGGTCAGTAGTACATTTTTAGACATGTAGGACCAGTCCAGCTGTTCAAAAATAAAGTAGGAGTAAATAAACATTACCAATGTATGGATGGTAAAAATGGCCACAAACAGAGCACTGATTTCTCAGGTCTACTGAGATTCAGCCTTGGATTTTATGGAATCTTTAATGGCAAATGGTGCATTCCTAAGCATGCAAGATCGGCAATACTGTTCCACAGTTATTGATGACTGTATTGTGGATGTTTTTTTTCTTCAGGAATGTTATGAAATGTTACATTTCTTATTGATCAAAGAGTAAACACAATCCTCTTGAGTACATTTTTCAATGGCCAGGGTAGGCACCACGAAGAAGATATCTGACTGCCAGAGAGGCTGGTTGGCGATGCCTACGCTCGAAAAGGAGGCATTGGAAAGAATTACTAATTCACAAGAAATTAAGATATTCTCTTAAAACTGTTGAACAGTTCAGATGCTACAAAGGAAAGCGTCAGTTTGATTGATTCTTTAGGAGAAACTATTGAGGACAGAGCTATTGGCAAACCGTGCCCCCAAGTTCAGGAGTTCCAGGTTATAGAAAGGGATGCACCATGGTTCGATGCAGAATGTAGAATCTCGAAAAGAAAACTGAACCATGACTTAATGAGGGATGTGTACACTGCTGGTCAGATTTATAGTTTCAAAATGGCATATAAAATTGCCTTAAGACAAAAAAAGAATTTGAAAAACAATGGGAGCTTTTTTGAAGGACACCAAATCGTTTTATGTTTATTGCTGTTGTCAAGACAGGCATTATGCCATCCGCTTAGACAAGTATTTCTTGGACCAAGAGCCCCTCATGGTTATAGGCCAATTCCCTTACTGGACATTGGGGCTCATTACGAGTTTGGTGGCATCTCAACGGTACCGTTACTGCCACTTGGTCCACTGGTATCACTGCCAGATTACAAGTGGTGGTTTGGCGGTGTTAGTCCCCAATTATGCACTCCAGGGTGGATTTCGTCGGTATTTGATTGATAGAAACCTAATGTGGTGTAATTTACATTTTATTGGAGTCTGTGACAAATCTGTGGATGCTGTCCCTTCTCCCCTATGGGGGAGACCATTCCCATGGGGCCAGGGCGGTACGTCCTTGGTACAATAGTTCCCCTGAGGGTGGTGCACAGGGAGAGGATCACATGGGAGAGGAAACCTCTCATGTGACTAGGAACGGCCCTACCCTGAGAACGCAATATCCTTGCCAAACACCGGACCCTAGAACCCCCCTTCCTATAGCCCAAAGAACAACCCCTTCCCTAATAGACTCATGAGCTATAGTCGCCCTGCCATTTCCCTACATAAGTACTGGGACTATGAAGAGCAATACCGACCCAAGGGAGATCAAGGGTAGAAATACTGAGACGAGGAAGAATGGGGAAGAGTTGAAAGATATGCTATTGACAACCACTGAGACAAAGAAGATGCATGGAGGAATGTAGAGTGTACCGCATAACCAACATGAGCATTCTAGACAACTTGGAATAAGTACTGGGATGAAGAGGAGGAGCGGAGGCATGAAGAGTTCTCCTAAGAACCACAATGAGCCGTTTAGTTGTTGCTGGCTGCTCATTGGCCAATGCAGAGTACAAAAGGAAGAGGGACTCAGGAAGAAGTTGTCTAGTCCTCCATGAAGGAGCTGCAGGAGCCAGCACAGTGCAGGAAGGTGCAAGGAAGCACACCAGGATGCCAAGAGGGGAGCTCGAAGGACAGGGGCCAGTCCACAGTGGAAGGACCAGAAGGCGAGCCGACAGAGAGGAACCTGGTGTTCCTGCAGACAGGGAAGCGTGTGAAAGGAAGACAACGCTGCCCTGGGAAAGATTGACACTACAGTGTTCCCGGGCAGACCAGAGCCCACTACAAAGGGGGAGCACTCAGGCTGGCTGGTGGGAAAATAAGACAGTGCAGTCAGCATCTTAATAGTCACAGTACCTGGCAGGCATGTGAACCATGTCTGTCCCCCAACAAGTGAAACTTAAGGGTCTGGGACCCACCAAACAAAAGCAAAATGAGTCCTCTTCCTTTTGGCGGTACTTGGGAGGAAAGGGCTCCAAGTACCCTCGTGCAAAGAAGGGGGGTTTAGGACCCACTACACGAGAAACACACAAGTCCTCTTCCTCGTGGTTGTACTTGGGAGAAGAGGGCTCCCAGTTCCCAAACATAAAGAGGGGCCTGGGGAACAATCCCATGAGAAGAAGGGAAACCGCAGAGTAATTTACTAAGGACCATACTTGGCAGGGAAGTGAACCAAGTTGGCCCAAGCGGAAAGAGGGAGAAGCAGAGATTTGGGACCTACAAGAGAAGGAACCAGGGCAAAGGAGTCATTGCCCCTGGTTGTGGTCCAATAAATAGAGTGTTGCCAAGAGAAGGAACCAGGACATGGGAGTCGTTGCCCCTGGTTGTTGCAAAGTTTGTGCACCAGAGAAATATCTAAGATCTTTATGGAACTTGTTTTACATTTAAGAACGTTGGGTTTGGAACCTTTGTTGTTTGGAACTTTTGTTACTTGGAACTCTTTGATTGGATCTACAACTTATTCTTCTGAATTTAGAAGACCTTTTGTTTTTTATAGGTTAGTCAATAGTTTGAGGGACGGAAATAGGCTTTGGACTTGTGACGGTGTACTATTTACTTTAGAGAAGACATCCTGACAGTTTCCTTAGTTTTGGTTGAGGTAGGGAAAGCCCTCTTAGCTTTAGGGAAAGCCAGCAGTTTCCCCAGTCCCCCACCCTTTTACTTTCAATAAAAGTATAGGTCAATCAACATGAGCCCACTGTGTCCGAGTCCTACTTCGACATTCATAAAGGTCACTAATGGTTTTTTAAGTCTTATCCAACATGATACGCAGACATCTCAGCATCTGTCCAGTATACAAGATTGTGGAATCATACATTGTTTTCCAACACCAATAAAAGTGATAAGCAGGGATGTCAGTTGGTCCCAATGTATTCCTTTTGGATGGTGATTCTAGTACTTCCCTTAGGAAGGTTAATCCACCCTCCAACTGAATGGCTCATTTTATAGCATGCTTCCTTATGCAGAAGACACAGCTATTTTGGACTTGCCCCCAGTAGGTCTCCAACAGGGCCTGCTAAACACAAGTTACTATTTTGGAAATTACAGTTTGAAATTAAATATAATAAAAACAAAAATGATGGTGTTCAGGCAAAGCGTGAAACCTTGCAGCTAGTTTTAAAATGAATGTAGAGACGAGGGGGAAGTCTCATTTTTATTTGAGCCTACTCTTCTGAAAGAGCAGTGCTTGCGTCAGTCATTTTAAGAAGATAGGTGAAAAGACATCATTTATGATTAAATGGCTTTTTACGTTGTTATTTCAAGTTTGCTGCATTCTGTTTGGAGAAGTGTCTGGAGGTATATCTGCTCCATGATTTTAAGGGCGCAAAATCTAGGGTGTTTAGAACTGTCATTTCCTGGAGGAGTTGCAAAATATATTCCTGTGCCAAATAGCAGGTCTCCCTGCAGATACACCTGCTAGCGCCTGGGAGCTGAATTGGGGGTGTTCAATTTGAAAGTGTCAGGCCAGTTAAGCATTTTTTTCCTTATTTTTTAAAAGCACATCTGGGATTTTCTGCTAATCATAAAGTGATTTCAGATAAAGTGCGAGTGTAGCCTCCCCTGGTGAAGAATAATACTGTGGTTATGGGCGGTTGTAAGGCACTTTCCATTTGGGTAGGGATGGGATATAACTAAATTTGGTGCATTAAGTCACCTCAAAATAGCTCATAAGCAAGAGCTTGTCCGATGGAAAAAGAGTCAGAAGTCCAAAATATACATAGGCTGCCCACGTTAGCCTTATATACATACTTACGTACACATATAAGAGGACAAGGAGAAATCTGTGAAATAAGATCCCCAGAATGCAGGATGCTGGTGGTAATGGTACATTTAAATGTACCCACTCCTCAATAAGTTAAGAAGGTGTGCAGGAGGAAGCACAAAGTGCACTTGCAAAATAGGAGTCAAAGATTTGGTTAATTTTCTGTTAATTTGCTGTTGTTTCTCTGTTTTGCATAAGCGTGGAAAGCATGGGAGCTATGTTATATATAATTAATTGTAATGATCAGGCTTTTATATATAGCAGGTTTGAATATGTTAAAGTTGCTTTTTTATTTTGGGCTTGTTCTGTGTGAATTGTATGAAAAATATGAACCCTGTTATTAAATGCTGCTGACTTAATGGAGAAATACGAGTAAATATTAATTAGTACTTCAGGTCATTTCATGGTAGGCTTTGAAGATCACTTCATTGGGCCTTTGGAGATTACTTCGAGAATTATTTGGAAATGTTATGGCAAATGTTGTGTTTTAAAGCTCCAGAACGCTGTTGCATTGGTGAAAAAGTGGTTAGGAATAAAAAAACCTCTCTCAATTATTTGGAGCCTATTTTCTCTGCCCAAAAGGAATTTTACACAAGACTTAGTGGGAAACATTGGTTAAACCTTTGAGCATTTGATGACCACTTTATAGGAGGGGTGTGGTGGTGTTAACTAAGTATTTGAATCAATTAATTGGCTTGTTAGTTTAAACCGATTAACAATAATTTGATTGGAATACAGGTCAAATTAATTATGAAAAATGTGACATGCATTTACCATATCTGCCCATTAACCATGTGCCAGATGGGTAGAGTATCAAACGATGACCATTTATCCGCTAGGACACTATGTAATAATAAATACAGGTGACACCAAAATTAATATTGTCGATAAATATGCATGGTGGCATCAAACACAAACTTCACTTGTACAGAAAGTGTGCATGCACATTATTTAATAAAAGTAACTTGGGTATGCATGCCACCTCCTTGTCCATTATTCTCATACTAGTTGTACCAAGGAACAGAATATGCCAATTTTCTCCATGACACAAACATGGATCAAATATTGTACTCATTAATACATTTGTCAGCTGGGCAAAATAACTGGAGATGACAGGGTTTTAGCAATGACACTACTATACCAAGTAAGGACATTTACTGAAAATCTATGTGCATGGTGGCACCAAACACAAATCTTGCATGTATAAAAATAAGCCAGCTGGAAACACTGGAGCTCATTGGCAAACATTCTTGCACAGTCCAGGACTCTGTCCTGACTACAGTGCTACTGAGGTCTCATCCATTCAGCACCTCCTTCTACGCCTCCACATCATGGCCCAGAGCAGCTGGCGAGCAACAATTTAGGGTGCCGCGAGCAACATGTTGCTCCCGAGCTACACGTTGGGGATCCCTGCTTTATAGTGTTCTGATAACCAGCTTTCTGTGAGAAAGAGCATGTCTGTGTCTTCTTCGCTTAAGAGGTCATGGATTTCTATTGAGTGTTTTGCCATGGATCTAACGTAGAGGAGGCTGCAGTGTAGTTTTTTTGATTTTCCCTTTGGGTTGTTTGTATTGTAGGTTTGTTGAATACTATGGAAAAGTTATGCAAAGTAAAAGTATGCAAAAATAAAATGAAAGTAGTTTGCAATTTCTAATACAGTGAAAGCAAGTTAAAGCAGTAACTGACAATGTTAAAATATTAACCAAATTAAAGCCAGTGACAAGGGCTGAAGAAACAAGTAACAAGCTAATAATAAGTGCTATTGAGAAGTGTGAATGCAAGGTGGTGACAAGGAAAATACCCCACGAAGTGAAAGATGTGAAAGTGACGTTGTGGCAGCGGTAAGAAGCTGCCCAGGATAAAATGAACTACAAGTGGAAAATTGACACAGGTTGAAAGAGGAAGCCTGTGTTGGCAAGGAAGCCCAATTAAAACAAGTAAATATAACCAAGTGCAAAGGGTTATCGGTTGCGTGACCTGTAGTGTGTGGACCGTGTGATCTGACAACTGCGCCTAGACCGAGTGACCCCTACTTGGAGTGAACCATGGAAAGTTAAGATACTGAAGCTGTTGTACCTATCAAGTATTGAAGTTATTCTAGAAAAGAACGAGTTAAGTGAACCATTGAGAAGCCTGAGGAGGTTGCAAAGTTGGTTTGGAACACTTGTTGAAAGTCAAGAGAAGTGACTGTGTTGGAACCCTGAGGCCTTTTGAAACTGTGTTGAATTTGGGGAAGGGGCTGAAGCGCAAACCAAGAGCTAGAAGCTTCTCAAAACTTTATTTGGAACACCATTTCTTTTGGTGCCAACATCCCTACACATTGTTAAGCTTTAGTTGTGAGGGCAAGTACAGGTTTTGGAGACTGACTTAGGTTGAACTTACTGACTCAGACGTTCCTTAGTTTCTTAAGGTAGGGAAATCCCACCTTAGCATAAGGCAAGTTAGACCTTACACCATCCTGACATTTAAATTAATAAAAGAGTTTTGCTTAAACATTGAATCTGTTGTCTGTCTTGCTTCATGATGCCTTCACAGAACGTACAGTGTCCAATGTACCACCACTCATGAAAAGCTTATGAACAAAACGTGATCAATGTGCACTGCGGGGTGAAAAGTAGATATGACATGAACTGGGGTCAGAGAACAGTCATTCGGGGACAACGAGGAGTATTTACAGGCAGATAGCATGTATACAGTGAATTTGAGGAGAAGAGAATGGGGTTGGAACAATATAATGGACCAAGCAAGGGTTTTCAAATTTGAACCTCAGCTCTAGTAAACAAAAACAAAAACAAAAAACTCAGTGAGCTGAAACAAAAAAAGTTGGTTGAGGTAACGCAATATGACAAAGATGATAGAATATTATACCATTTACAGATGTAACCTCGTTGTGGGAAGGAAAAGGATAGTCTGTGGTGATGCCAACAAAATGTATACCTTCCTCAAATTGTTAAGTTTAAGGTAAAACAAGGAGGAGGATTAAAAGAGGCAAGGAAAGTTATGATGGTGGTATTAAAAAACATAACATGGCATAGAGTGTTAGGATATAACAACAACACGAACAAATAATATATTGGTAGGGAGAGGATTGTTATGATCAGAAGAAAGATTCACAGTCAATAAATATTGTGATGGTATGAGATGGCAATTATTTTGACAATAAGCAATAGTAATAAGGGCGATTGGGGTAAACGGATCGCATGGAGTGATCAATGAATCTTATGTTGATAGGACATTCATATGATGAAGGAACAATACATATGTTGAGGGTTGCTGATTATAATAAGGGGACCAATTAATATTACTGGACATTGGAAATTAGTCTCACAATGAGGGAGAAAGCAAGTATATGAGATTCATGATCACATATTATAAATTACATAAGTATATTGTCACTTAATATTAAGAAATAGGGCATTTACCTTACAGAGGAGAATACATTGTATGATTACGGGAAAGTAATAGTTCGATGGGGCAGGGGGTGACTACTATGAAGAGCAATGGATATCATGATAGGACCGAATGCATTTTATGATGGGGCACAATGATCTTATGAAAGCGAAAATGGCTATTATGAAGTCACTCTATATGCATGCAACACTTAACAAAATTCCAAATAAATAAATCAGGGAGACAACCGATATTATCATAGGACGCCGGGCAGTTTAATGAAGGGGCAACAATTACTTTGATGGGACAATGGACACTACGAGCAGGGGAGACATATTACAGACGAAGCGAATCTAAAGGTCTCATACAGCATATACACCTTCCCTTCCTTCTTCCTGCATTACAGGGCTCCACCCTCCTGAGCCAGTCTAGCACTGGCCCCACAGCTCTGGCTACGGGTGTCAGTAATCGCTGGCCCGGCGGTACCTTGGTGGTCCTGATGTGCTCCATTGTGAGGTGGTGGTGTTGCACTGCTGAGCCCGGCTTCTCGGGGCTTCCTGCTCTCACTGCAACCCTGGGAGACGCTTCCTGAGCCGGCCTCTCTGACTGTTTACTGCCGGTTTGGAAGGAGGGAGCGGCGTTTGCCCAGGTTACCAAGTCACAGCGCCACCTGGCGGCCACCGCGAACAAATCCGCAAGCAGGACGAAAACTGCACTTTCTGTCCAGTCAATATAGGGATGTATGTGACATGATAAATTAAGATGTGCATACAACTACTGCCAAAACGCGGATGTAACAAGGATATGCGCCATGTATTCATGATAGATATTTGTGAAGAAAGAGAGGGTGGCTCCGGGCACATCAAAATGCGACAGAACACCCTGAGCACAAAAGAAAAGTGGTCCACATTCAGGAAACCCACCCCATCACACAGTGTCCTGTTGGGCCTTGAGGCGTCCCAATAATGGCCTATCGAACAGCTCAAGAGTGCCTAGAACAGTGGTGGAAGTGAAAAAAATGAACTAGTGGTACTCCAAAAAGGAGGCAGTGGGATTTTGGGACAGATGGGAGGGGGGGTAGGTTTTTTGGGGATTCTGGGGGGCAGGACGAAGCAGGTCGGGGCTCGACCTTTGGTCTGCTACGTTCTATGGATCTTTTTGTACTGTGGCCAAACTGGACATTGGCTTGAATAATAAACTAAGGGCACTAGATTCGTCCCTGAAAGAAATATATTCATAAATAGAAATATTTGATACAACTGTGCATGCAAATTAAACAAGATACTATTTGACAAACATATTTTTACAACAAATGTATTGATATCTGTGTGTCTTTACCTCTGGAGAAATCTTTATTAAACTCGACTGACAGCTCAATAACTAGCACCGCCACATTAGGATGTGGCACCTCAACAGGCTCTATTCAACCAAGCAAGTTGCTTGCTGAAGAGAATGTGCCCAGCAAATTAAAGCAACCATCTTTCGGAATTTTTTCTGGCCCTGCAAAGAGCCTGTCTGAAATTGGTCCATCACCGAGTAACGCTAACCCGGTACAACCATCATCAAAGGTGTGCAAGGTCACGAAATTAGGCTCAAAGCGAAAGTCAACCAATACAAAACAATTTGTCAGGAATTTACCAACACCGCAAAAACTGTGGCTATTTGATCGCAATAAACATAAGAAAAAACAAATTATACACCCAGAAACAACTGTCGATTTACCCCAAATTCAAAAAGCCAACGTTTATCGAAATGCACCCATAATACAATGTTCCAGGAAGAGAGCACAAATTGATTTGGAAGCGGATTATAGTCAGTTGCAAGATGAATCAACCAACTTATGTGATCTGTCGACTTACTCCATCAATTCAGTCATCTCAACGAGTCCAAATGGCGCAAGAGGATCGCAGATTCCGGCTCCTATTATTTCGGTGCCTAGGGCGGGCTCAAATGGCAGATCTAACAACCTGGGACATGAAGATACCGCCGATGCTAAGGAGCCTGACCATAGGGCTTTGAATTCATTACCTGTGGTCCAGACTTCTAACGAAAAAAAGGCGATAGCAAGCTTCGTGGAAGGTCCTACGCAAGTGAAACCCTCACAGAATCAAAAGTTAAATCCCAAAATGACTGCGGCTCAAATGAAGAATCAAAGAGATCTCAAAACAAGTATGATTTCAATGTGCCTCGATGGGAAAAATCCAAGGACCTGGAAGATTCGGGTGGAAAATCTTTTCCCTGATGATAAAGACATCAACCTCAATCGAAGGAACATGATGCACCTACTTCACACCATTCCCTCTCTACGGACAATCACTTCGGATGACAGTCATCGTCGAATATATCTCAGAGGATGTCCCAGATAGAGTTTTTTTGCACAAAAGATCTACTTCAGTGGAAAAAGCTCTCTTAGCTGCGAAAGATGAAATATTATCTTATGGCTTCGACATCCAAGTTGAAAAACAACAAACCGACCAGGCAGAAGCTAGTACATCGCTGCCTGCAGGCGCAAAACTGTCAAATTAATCAAGAAGAGAGGTGTTAAGGCAACAATTCAAACTGAAATCGCCTATACCCTCCAACGAAGCACGTTACCAACAGGGCAATGACAATAATTGGAGAGGAAGTGCCCACTTCAGACAAAATTCATAACTAGCATACCTCAGTGGAGAGGTATCGTGTGGGTTAATATCATGGAACACAAGAGGTTTTAATCATCTGTTCCAAGACTGGTCTTTACCCTTGGAAAACAACTTTGCAATATTTCTCCATGAAACATGGTTGCGCGAAACCCCAGTAAAAGACGGATATACAGTACTGCTAAAAACAAGATGGCCCGTCCCTTTTCTGGGTTATTAACTTTGGTGAACAACGCCTACGGTTGGAAGATCACTGAAACATGCAACCCGAATCTCCATGTACAAGGGACTTTGCTGGTATTGGACACGGAAAATAAAAAGGAGGCGAAACACTTGCTATTGATAAACATTTACTGGAATCCAGTCATGATTTCTACAGCACATTTCATCTCTTCCGTTACTTCGATCATCGATCCGTGTTTAATAAAACACTTAAACCACGTTATAATAATTTGTGGAGATTTCAACTTCTCCTGGTACGAAGAACTGCAAACAAGCCGAATTTTGCCCACTACAAGCAAGTCAAGAGGTGAGTGTTGGAAACAAGCAATGAAAGCAAGAAATTGCGAAATGATAAATAGTAAAGTACAAGGAGACACTCCTGCTGGCTTCACATGGCAGAGGGAGAGCACTAAGAAAACATTAGACTACTTCTGGATCAGCTCCACACACTGGTCAAAAATTGAATGCTTAGATATACATAAGTCATCCAAAAGCAACCACCAATGTTTTGGAGCTGTCCTTGCTAATGGTAAGGTGTGGTGAAAAACGAATGTACAGCTGTCCACTAAAGATAAATCAAGCCGCAAACAGACTGAGAATACAGAATAGCCAAATTTAAATGCTGAATAAAAATCTAGAGGAAACGACCAAAGCTGTAGCGAAACGATTACATTTTTCACCTCTGCTTCAACAATTTTGTATTAAAACTCCTCAGTTGAGGAATACCAGTCAAACAAATAAATACACATTCAGTGTGTCGGTGAGCACCGAGAAAAAAAAATTGACTAAGGATATAAGACTGTTGAAAAAAAGCAGAGGCTGCGACATAGCGAGTAAAATCAGAAAGAGCAAGTCGAAATATCGTAATTGGCTCAAATCATTCAAACTAATAAGAGACCAAGAACGCGCACAACTTATGCTGAAGCTGATTGCACAACACAAAGCAAAAGACCTTTGGACAATTCCTAATTAAGGATCTCTCTGTCAAGATGCAAAGTTAGCAAATGGAATTTCAGCCTCTGCTTGGGAAGACCATTTCAACTCGGTGAATCAAGACAAATTGACCAAATAATTCTGGACTGTACAGCACCCTGGGATATGAATGAATCAAAAGATAAGATCTCGATAATGATTCAACAACTAAAAAACTCACATGCAGCAGGCCCTGACGGGTTGTTCAATATTATGCTCAAAGAAAAAAAAGAATTATGGGCTGAATTCATTGAGAAACTGTTTCAATTGATATCGACCTCAAAAAATATTCCAACGTCGTGGACAACATCAGTTATTGTGCCAATATTTAAAAAGGGCAATAGGGACGATCCGAAAATCTATGGCCCTGTTGCCCTCCTGGCCACATTAGGAAAAATATTTACAACAAAAGCTAACATCATGGGCAAGTGCTGCTGGGCTAATGGATTGTCGACAAACAGGCTTCACCAAAGATACAGGAACCGAGGTGAACTTATTAATACTAAATGTGTTAAAACTTGATGCACTAAAGCATAACAAGAAATTGTTCATAGCCTTTATTGATATGCGTCAAGCCTTTGATACAATTAATCATAGAAAACTGTGGATTAAACTTTTGTCATGGTCCTGTCCTCTGGAATTACTTCAACCACTGATTGCATTGCATAATGAAACCTCTTCCAGAGTACGCCTGGATGCATCTTGTCACTTGACAAATGAAATAAAAATCTCCAAAGGTGTAAAGCAGGGGTGCCCTGTTTATATTATTCATCTTGGATATCTCAAGCACTTTAGAAAGTACCCATGGTTTTCCTCCAAAATTGAATGGGCATCAGATCAGTTGGGCATATTCTGCAGACAATATAGTACTGTTCGATTCAACCCAAATTGGTTTGCAACGACTTTTGACCAATCCAGTCACTTATTTTCAAGAAAACGACCTTGCAATCAACACAGAGAAATCCAAAATTATGGAAATTGGAACAGCACTCAGAAATAAATCCAATCAATTCAAGTGGATGGCAGCAGGTGAGACAATCAAGACTGTATCAGTAATCCGTTATTTGGGTGTGCAAATAAACAGCTTTATTTGTGAATCGGATTGGGTGGTCGACTTGAAAAATCATATGTCTATACTAACAATGCAAGCTCAAAAGTTACATTATGAATACGGTAAATTCACGCTCCTACCATTTCTCACGGAATTCCCCCCTTCTCACCTGAGATCGCTCTTTGCAGGATTTCTTGGAGATAGTCTTCTTGCGCACGGATCGGGTTTTGTACAAGCCCGCGCAAGTCTCCTCTGACTCCAGCGTGCGTTCAGCGTTCCAGGATACTCGAATGCTCAGGCCGTCCAGGAAGCGAGGAAGTGTACACGAAGGAGGTAAACGAAATCGGGGAAACAAGGTAAGAGATGAGGGAGGAATGAATTGGGAAAATTAGAGGGTCCGGGAACCAAGGACAGGGGAATAGTTCAGCGAACTACGGAGTACACGTCTAGTCACTACCAGCGATAGCATTGAGACGCATGGGCCGTGGGGGCGTGGTCTATTTGTAGAATGTGCTACGTCCGACGAGGAAGCTGGTGCAAGGCGTACCACGTTAGACGGCCATGTTGGGAGTATCAAAGAGTGCAAGCCCCGTTGTGGCAAGGACCAGGAAGTCCAAAAGGGGCGCGTTCTGTGGATCATGACACCATTATGGACCTTCTACATACAGAAAGTAATTCCAGTAATTACGTATGGGGCAGAAGCAGGATGGAACATCGACAGCCGAATTTGGGCTGCATTGAAAGGTCAATTTTGAGTATTGCGTCTCCCAAGCAGCACTTCGATTGCTGCATTAAGATACGAACTGGGTCTGGAGGCATTGAATGGTACCATTCAATGGAAATCAATCGCAGTACTATGCAAAATGCATCTGTCAAATATAGCACCAGCGTATAAGATATTTGAACCAGCACTAAAGAATCCTCATACAGGAATGCTACTGGTTTGTGCTAATAAAATCAGAGAAATCTAGAGATAGCTGATATCTCGTGGCAGATGGTAATAGCAATGCCCCAACTTGCGAAGAAAAAACGAAGACAGTAGGAATTGGATCTCAAAGGAATAACTGTGAATGACAATGTCGTCATCCCTGAATCTAGGTCTGTCATGCAATTGTTTAGACAAACTTCCAAAATATCTATCAAGATTTCCTTCCCGACTGCATCGAAATAAGTTTCTGAGGTTAAGCCTGAACGTGTAGAAAACTAAAGAAGTCCTATGGAGAAGACATGATATGAAGACTGTAGATAATCTTTGTCGATTTTGTACAACTGAAATAGAATCACTAAAACATTTAATCATGGAGTGTCCCATATTAGCTACCCAACGGTCATGTTATTTAGGCAGATTTGCACCTACTGGTACCAGCCCAGAAGAATGGTGGTGGCGGCTGTTAACTGGTAACAACGTGATGTTAACCTGTTCAGTGATTGATCTCCTTGAGAAACTTTTGGAATAAGGATAAGGCTCCAAGTTGATTGTCTCAAATGGAGGCAGTACTCTAATAACTGAGCTACTATGTGCGATCAATTATGATAAGGCAATAGATGAAAAACGTTGCGATGGGAGAGTGAGAGTGATGTCTTTTTTTGTGATGTTTTGGTTTTCCTTTTGTTCTGTTATGTTTTGTAATTAAAGTTTGTATGAACTAATTGTTACAATAAAAAATAAAAAGTAAAAAGTCTTTCTTTTAAGCTGGACCAGCATTCACAGTGCCAAAAAGGTCCCTCGCTCACTCGCGAGCGATCCAACCTGCTCAGAGCACACGGTTTACCCCAAAGCATCCCGGAGTCACTCAAAATCCTTTGACTCACCGGGTGCACTATGTCCGGTACTGTTCTTTGCGTCGCCAGGCTCTCTGTGGCTGTCGCTCCTCCTGGCTCGGCATTCCTCAGTTACAGGATCTTTGCTGCCTCGGTTGAATGGAGAATACGTTCCTCCAACTCATGAGGGCTGCAGACCAGTTCTGCCACCGGGGACCTTTCCCACTTCTGCTTCAGTGACTCTGCAGCTCCTGGACATTTCGGGCACGCATCTCTCTGGTCTCTCCTCCAGCTTCTCCTGCAAGCGTTCCACAGGCGATCTCATTAGCCTCATCTGACCTGGCCATTTATACCGCCCTCCAGGTCCCAGGTGCAGGCAATGTTCTTTTACTGACTAACGGTCATGGTACTCAGCATCCCCCTTCCTCGTTCCAGTATCAGAGTGGTATTTGTGAATGTATTTGTTGATAAAGAGAGAATGTATAACTCTGGGTTGTCTCTTCCTCATCTCAGTACCTGATTGGGGTATATTGAGAGAGTGTTTTCTGCAATAATAGGGTAGGGCTTGAGACTACCCTATAAAGGCTTGGGGAATGTTTGGCTCCTTGTGAAAGGAAAATGGGGGAAACCAAGGGTGCCTCATCCCCACTCCACAAGTCTCCTCCACACAGGTGATCCTCCCTCACATATCCACCCCCAGGGTCAGGATCAGAAAGCAACAGCCTTTCCATGGCCACCTGGGAGGAGGCTATATTGGGGAAAGTAGTGAAGACGCCCTCAGATTCCTCACAAGAGTCAATGTGCAAGAGGAACAAGCTTAAGCCAAAGACGTACAACAAATCATCAGCTATGTGGGAGATTTAAAACTTGTGCGTCTGGCTATGCAACATGGTGTAGCAGTAGAGGAGGTGGTTGTAGTTCGGAGGAAGAAGAAGGAGCAGAAAGCCACAGAGGAAAAAGCAGGAGACAAGCTTTGAAGCAGAGTCACAGCAACAAGCTGTGCTGAAGAAGGAAGATGCTCACAGGCACCCTCCGTAGGCGTCATGTACCAGAGGAGAAGGACTCTGGGGAAAGTCAGAGGCTGTATTACCGGGTGAGAGACGGTCGTGCAGAACAGCAAAGGTTCCATTCCCTGAGGCGCAAGAGACAGTTGCGAGAACCAAGAGAGACTCTGTGTGAGCGAACAATGGTTCTTCATTAATGTATTCATTAAAGACACACACTAAGCCAGTGAGCCAGCCAAAAGTAGTTGGGGGCCACGGGACGTGTTATAAAGTTAAACGACACTTGAGCAGGCAATTTGAATATTATACAGAAGAGCAACAAGCGTACAATTCCCCTCATATGGGATGTCAGTTTGGGGAAACCTGTAACCCGCACTGCTGACAGCCAAAAGACTTTGAAGAAGAGAAAGAAGGCACAAAGCATGCAATTCTCCTCACGTGAGAAATCCGTTTGCGGAAACCTGGAATGCACATTGCCATAAGCAAAGAATAGGGCAAACATTGTGCAATTCTCCTCATATGGGATGTCAATGTGGAGAAACCTGGAACAAAGATTGCCACAAGCAGAGAAAGAGAGACATTAACAAGTGTGTGCAGTAGAGGCCATTCCTGGCAGGTGAGTAAACCAGCAAAGGAGCAATTTTGTCAAGTAAAAACCATTCCTGGTAGGCCAGTAAACCAGGAAAGAATCCCTTGTGTGAAGTAGAAACTACTCCAGGCAGGCGAGTAAACCAGGAAAGAAGAAGCTGTGTAGAGTGGAAATAATTCCTGGGAGGCGAGTAAACCAGTTACTAAACAGTCTTGTGGAAAGAAAACATTTACTTTATCATCCTGACATACTATTGTACAACAAGAGACATTTGTTATGCCATTCTGACAAAAGTGTTCTATGAGAAAAACACTTACTAAGACCACCTAAGAAAGACCTTCTATGAAAGAAACACTTGTGTTAACATCTTGACGAAGGTTTTCTATGGAAAGGACTGTTGTTACATCTTCCTACATATTCAACTTTAACATCTGGAGAAGAATATTTCATAAGAGAAACTGTTTTATTGGTTTTCTATGGAATATACATTTACTTTGGCCATTTCAGGGAAGTGTTGGATGAAAGAGACATTTTACGTTGAGCTGAATAGAATATTGTAGGAACAGGACTCTTTCAGAAGTCTTCCTAAATTGATTCAGGGGAAGGGAGTCAATCCCTGGATGCAAGGATTGCTTTGTTGGAGTCATACTTGTGAACCTTTGCACATTTTTGTTGAACTCAAAACAGACACATTTACCTTACACGTGTTGGTTCTATATGTTAGTGTGAGGGTCAGATATATTTGGACACAAGGTCAATTTTCTTTAGCTTTAATTTGATAGGCAGTGACATTCTTGTTAGGATAGGGACAGATATGACTTTATCCTATCCCCCTTTTAATTTTAATAAGCATGGCAAATGTTGAGAAAATTACACATTTGTGTGCGCCTCTCATTTATGACTCCTCACATATGGTTTCAGAGTGGGATTGGATACAGTTAATACAAACTGGGGATCCTACAAGAGTATGATAGGCTCTAGCCCTATCTACCTTATGTCTACTGAGAAAAGCCCAAGGAACACTCCTCTGACTACCAGGTCTTACCCCCAAGAGAATGAAACACATTCCCTTTCCTTAACTTCTATATCTGGGGACCAATTCCACCCAGATCCCTTTCCCATTAGGGGAATGGGATCTTTAAGGGAAGACAATGAGAACAAATGTTTTTGCAATCCTAGTATGGGGTTGGGTTTTCAGTTTTTGTCTAATCAGGCTATTCTACCTATTAGGAAAACAAAACTTTAGAAGGTCATATCAGTTGAAGATGGAGTTCCCTGTTTATATATTCATCTACATTATTCCCTATAAAGAAGGGGCAGTGAAAATGTTTACTTTACTGTCTTGTGGAGAAGAATTGAAAGCGGGTGAAGGTATCTCACCCACTAGTCCCAAGGGGTCTGTCATCCAGGTGGCCAGGACACAGCCATTGCTTTTGTATCCAGTTCCTGGGGTGGACAAGTGCGGGAGGATCACCTGGGCGAGGGGTGTTTGGGGAGTGGAAGTGGGATAACGGATGGTGGGAAGCAGTATCCCCTTCCCTGTAACACCTTTACCCCATCCTACCAGGTAGGATATTAGGAACTCAGCCCCCCTCTTTTCCAACACAAAGACTTTCTCACACTGTGAGAGAAAATGGACTAACACCCGAGCCATATACCTCACATGTCCTAATACAATGGTCAGGCAGGCTCAGGCAATTACTGATCATTACACTTCCATCACACTTCCCACATGGATAAAAGGTGGAGCACGAAAGCACAGTCTGAGCAAGGTAAAGCACACGAGGAAGCAGCAGTTTCAAGATGCCAATTTAATACAAGGCGAAAGACGGCAAGACCGAAGAGGGTTGCAAGGACGGAAATGCCCTTGACCTTTTCAACGGAAGACCATCTGGAGGCGCTAGTGCGGCTGGAGAAGGGTTGTAGGGAGATAGCGGCTATTCGAACGATGGAGGGGGAGGTCATGGTGAGGCTGGAAGAGATTGCAGGTACATTCCAGGGATACTACTTTCATGAACCTTCGAGACTACGAAATGTAAGACCCGATATCAAAGCTGAAGAATCGTGCATTGTGTGTCGGAGGTACCTGGGGCTCTCCTGCATCGATAGTCAAGATGGGGAGAATCGTTTGCCGCCGTGGTACTGTTCTTGGCTCCTACAACAAAGCAGTGCCAGTGAATTCAGGCCAGCCGGTGAGTGGGGAGACTGATACCAGACCAGTCTATGTTGAAGACAAAGGTCGAAAGAAGCAACATTGTATAGTGAAAACTGAAGTGAACAGTGTATGAAGCGTATGTGGCAAGTAACACAAAAATAATTAAACAGCAGATGAGTGATTTAACCTTGAATCCAAGATACTATACCATAGACACAGTGGTCCAGCACCACGTGGGTGCTCATTCGAAAGTCTCTGTTAGTTATCCAACTGAGAGGTGGCAAATGTTACAAGAAAATGAATTGTGAAATCAAAGTGGTCCTGAAACGGGTCAAGCAAAACACTGGGCACATTCGAAACTCTTCGATAGTAAGAATATAAAGAAAGTAGAGGAAGTTGGTCCAAGCCCGGTGGAGAAAGATCAGGTAAGAACTTTTGTTAAAGCAAATTTGTGTTACAAGTTACATGTGAAATTGAAATTGGTCCGAACCCGGCTGAGGGAGACTAATTGTGTTAAAAAGGATCACTCGAGAAAGAATATCGTACAAACATTGTAAAAGAGGATCTGAGCCCGTATGAGGGGGATCCAAGGTGAAGAACATTGTGATAAAAGGATCTGAGCCCGGCTGAGGGGGGATCCGGAGTGAATCGTGAATCGCCTAAGAAATTGAGGCCAACGGTCTGAACATTCTGACATATCCTTTTGTGAACACTTTCTTTTTCCTAACATTGTTTCCCACACTATTTATGTTTTGAGGTAAGGATTGGCAATAGGTTTATTAGTATAGGCCCTTTTATTTTGACAAGACACACTAGGACTGCATTATTATTATTTGATGGTTGTAGCTTGCTCCCATCTGTATATTTAGGATTAGATAGGTGTTTTCAACCTTTTTTGAACTTCAATAAAACACCCTTGAACTGTGGTCACTTACTGTCTGTCGTAATGTTGATACCATGCCTTCCTTACACACTCAAGGGTGCCTCATCCCCATTCCCCAAGTCTCCTCCACCCAGATGATTCTCCCTCGCAAATCTACCCCTAGGGTCAGGATCCGAAAGCGATGGCCTTTCCTTGGCCACCTGGGAAGTGGATATATTGGGGAAAGAAGTGAGGTCGCCCTCAGATTCCATGCAATCCCCAGTAACTGGGTTCTGTTCATCCCGTGCCTGCTGCGATTGCACAGAGCCTGGGGCATGTGGCATGGTCAGGATTGCATCTGCAGAGCTCCCATGTTAAAATACTATGGCCGGTCATGACAATCTCGTGACACATTGTCCCAATTGTCCCTGCTGTCCCTCCATAGAGTTCGTAATTACAGGCCCTTCCAAACAAATCTTCTCCAATTCTTTCTGCACAAGCTTAAACTCTGCTTTTTGTGCTTGCTTCATACTCACTCTTTCTTTTTCTTGCCTCCTTTTACAAAAATGTACAATATGTGCTTGAATCACCCGCCAACTCTTGGCCTCCATTCCTACCACCTTATCAAAATCATGCTGGACTTCCTTAAGGAGTCCCTCCACGCATCGGCACCATGTTTTTGGGCTCATTTTGCACATGGACTACACTGCCTTCCAGTATGAAGGCTCCTTGTCCTGCAAAGTTCCTCTTGCAGTTCTTCCGGGATCGTTTCCAGCGTCCCGACTTCCTGGTCTTGTCCCAACATAGCGAATTCTCTCCTTCACCCCTTTATGGTTGTTTCTTCTTCTTTTATACACCTGAGCCCCGTTAAGGGTTTCAGGTGTGCGCTGGTCACTTGATTTGCCTGGCTATTAGGAGCCCAATTAGTGGGACATGCCTGGCCTTCAGTACTGCATGCTCGTACACCTCTCTTCTTCGTCTCAGTACTAGAGTGGTGTTTGTAATATGAAGTGTGCATTGCTCCTAGTTGCCTCTTCCTCTTCTCAGTACTTGGTTGGCCTTTACTGCTCTGAAATATAGAGCATGTGTGGACATAGCTGTGAGAAGCCTGAGGGTGTTCTCCCAAGTAGATCCCGGGAAACAAACTAGCCCTCTCTTACCCCAACCCTGAAGGCAAACGATTAGGGAAAGATCACCTGGGTAGGGGAATCCAGGGTTATGCTCGGCAAAATGCCCAAGGTGAGGTGTGGTATTGTGCCAAAGAAGGAGCGGAGGGTGAGATATCTCAGGCTTTCATGGGCTGTAATGCATCTGCTTCCCTTCTTTCCATTACATCTCTCCGGCCCAGATCCAACAACCCCTCCATACGTAATCAATCCTCTAAGGTCCCAAATCTGGTTAATCCCAAAAAGCATAGCTACCAGAATCCTTGTTTCATCGCTCTCCATTCAAATACTCCCCATCCTTCTTCTTCTCGTCCCTCTGATTATTATTTTCCGCACTCCCAACCTGATCAGACAAAACACTACGATTCCACCAATCTCCTTTGTTTATGTCACGATCCCAGCTATTCCCGCTTAACCTGCAAACCCTACCAATCCAGTCCCTTTGATTATAATTTTTCCGAATTCTCACAAACCCTCCTGCTTATTTCACAAAACCTACTCTCCTGAGGGCATCACAAACCCCAATCCTAGGGTTTTAATTCCATGTATTACCTCTTTACCTTCTGACCCTTTAGGATATTCAAATTCTTTAACTTCCACCCCTTTCCGACACGAAAACCTTTGCACAAAGGACTTGTAATAAAACTGTTTACCTAACATGTCCCGACACAAGGGCCAGGCAATTGACTTAAATCACACACACCTGACGGCCCTTCCTTTTCCCCAAAGGGATAAAAGGTAGAGCAGGAGAGCGCAATATGAGCAAGGCAAGCATGGCAGACAGCACGACGAGACGGCTAATCAAGCGAGGCAGTTCGAAGGGAAGGTGAAAGGTGGGAGGAATGGAGTGGGGGGCGAGGAGAGAAGTGACCTTGCCCTTTTTGTCCCAGATCTGCAGAACCTTTGTGGAAGAACGACAAAGACCGCGAACAATAGCACCAGTGTCTTGCAGCAGAAGTCAACGGTACACGGGGCAAGCCTATGCCGATAAGCAGGAGCGAGAGAAGCACGCGAAACCGTAGTACAAGCCTTGACTCCAATGAAAATGAAAAGCCAAGCGCTTCATCACAGCCGGTGAGTCAAAGGGAAAACAATAAGAACCAGGCTGTGTTGAGTGAGAATCACAAAGTGGCAAGTTTTGAAGCAAAGTTTGATGAACTGTGAAAGAACTGTAAAGAGTGCAGAGGGGAGACCAGTGGCAGATGGAAACCGGCACCACGTGGGTGCTAAACTCAAGAAACTCTGGTTGATCCCCATCTGAGCAAAACTACAATTACCAGAAGGGCATAGGAGGGCCAGCAAAATAGGTCAAAGGGGTCATACCGAGGGTCAAGCAAAATCGATGTACAATCAAAAGACTTTGATCTCCAAGCAGTGTGAAAGAAAGGGAGGTGAATCCCACGAACAGTGAACTGAGTAAAAAGAGAACATTGAAATTAAAGAGGGGTAAGCGCCCAGAAGAGGGGGACTGAGGGATGAGCCACTATCACCCTGATCGAAAGCCACAGTAAACCCAGTGAAGGTAGGCTAAGAATTGAGAGGGGTCAGAGCCCGGCAGAGGGTGATCCAAGGGTGAAAGGTTGTCACCCCAAGAATGAGAATAGTGAAAGCTAAAGTTAAGAGACGGCATGAGTGAATCCAAAGGAGGGATGCCAGAGAAGAAGGGTCCGACCACGGCAGAGGGAGATCCACGGGTGCAACCATTACCCGAGTACTGACATTCAAGAGGGGTCCGAGCCCGACTGAGGGAGATTCAGGGGTGCAGCTATGATCCAAATTTCAAGTAAGAAAATAACTGACATATAAATTGAGGAATATGATACATGAAGGGTTAGCGCCCAGAAGAGGGGGACCCAGGTGTGAAACCATCACCCTATCTGAACTGTGGATTACAATTGAGAAGGGTCAGCGCCCAGAAGAGGGGGACCCATTGGGTGAATAATTATCAACCTAACAAACTTTTATTTGGTTAAATGAACTTTTTGTTTTGTTATATGAACATGTCAGGCCCTGAAGGCAAGATATTCTTAAAGGAAGCAAGACTTGGCCATCAACAATCCTGAGAACTGCCAATGGAACTGTTGTCTCGTGCTGAAGAAGCCCGAGACGGTACTGTGCACCAAGCTCCCATCTTGCCCCGTACTAAAAAACGTGAGGTAGGGAGACCCAAGCTACTGCATCCTGACATATTATTTGAGAACACTTCTTTCTTTTCTTGAGAACTATCCCACACCCCTTTTTGTATTTGTTGTAAGGTTTGGCAATAGGTTTCTTAGTATGGGCCCTTTTATTTTGACACAATGCCACTAGGACTGCCTTATTTTCATTTGATGGTCGCCGCTGTCATGATTCCGAGGTCACATTAACATTTTCGGGCCTCGCATTCCCGTGTGAGAATGCCTGCTTCCCGACATCTGCAACGCCTGGCTGCCCCGTTCTACTGATGCTGGTGGTTGCAGACTTCCATTGCTGCACCTCACATATCATCAGAGGGTCATGTGACTAGATCAGCAGGTCAGCGCGGTAGGCCCCGCCTCCTGCGTTCACTTAAGAGCCTCTCAAGCATGTCACTCACTGCTTCTGATTGAAGTTAGCTTACCTTGTTTGTGTCTCTTCGCTTTCTGGAATTCAGTTCACAGCCTACTGACTCCTGCCTGCCTCACAGACGCCTACCGCCTTCTGATTTTGTACTTCACTTGACACGCCATTGCTGACTCCTGCCTGCCTCACAGACTCCTAGCCTCTACTGATTTTGCACTTCACTTGCCACGCCATAGCTGACTCCTGCCTGCCTCACGGACTCCTACCACCTACTGATTTTGTACTTCACATGCCACGCCATTGTTGACTCGCACCTGCTGTATGGACCTTCCTCTGCCTTCCACCTGAGAACCTGATTACTCCTCGCTTCGCTTCAGGAACGGGTAAGGACACATTTCCCCAATGCGTGCTGTTGTGCTTCCGAACCCCAACCGTTTCCTGTTGGGAACATACAGAGATGGGCTATTCCATCTACAGGATCTGTGTGCACTTATTCAGGATGCTCTGCAGCCATCACCGGTGCACCACCCCGGAACAAGTGCGTCCCTTGTGCCGACCGGGCTCAGATCCCTACTAACCTTCCCTTTTTATTATTTGGCACTTACCTCGTTTGTTCAAGTGGAATTCGCTTCTTGCAACAATCCTCATCACCCTTCACTGAGCACCGGTAAGATAGTAGTCACTCAACCTAGCAACCCTACGTTACCTCATAGTCTCTTTGACCATCAGTGTAAACCTATCCTTATTGTTACAAGGTACCAGGGTTCTGGAAGAGAATAACACCATTGCTTTTCCCTGAACGCCCAAGATAAACAAAACAGGTTATTCAATTTCAGTAGTGTTCTTGTATACCTTTCTTCACTGACTACCATTAACCTCTGTGCTTTTTCCTTGCAGCCTGGTACCGTGTCGTTCTCCCTGCTCTTTCATTTGATCTGCTCCTCCGTCCTTTCCTTGTTATGATACAGTGTTCCCTCAAGCGAGGAGGCTTGGGTTAAGGACTAACCTAGCTCTTCAATCAATTAGGACAAGCCAGAAGTTCAGTACTCACCTATCATTGTCCCAAAATTGTACGAGGGATTGTACGAGTATCAAATAGATCATCCTTTCCTTGCTCCTGAAGACCCAAATTCACTTAGAAAACAATAATGTCAAAAACCTATACATATAATGAAAAGAGTCCATTTTTTGAAAAAAAATGTCAAAAAAAATGTCAATTAGCACTATCAATAAATACATAAACAAGAAGAGTATCATTTACTAGGGGGGTTTCCCCCCAATCCTCTTCACCCAACACCCCCCGGCCACCCCCCCAGGGCCCCACCACCCTCTCATCCCTCATACTCAACACATTTTAATTATATATATATTTATTTATTATTTTCTAAAAATTCAAAAAAATGTAGAAAAAATTCGACATTATTGTTTTTCGACATTATTGTTTTCTAAAAAATATTTTAGATATTTTGACTTTCTAAATTATTGCATTCTAAAAAATGACTGACCACCGAAATTTGGATTGGAGCTTGCAGTGTTTGGTGCTCGCTCATAGTGTCACAAGTTTTTTAAGCCACACGAAAGCATTGGCAAGTGCTATATAAGAGGAAAGGGAACAGATTTAAACATGGAAGACATAACTCCATTAGCACACTTATGCAAGCAATTGCCAAAGCACGTGTCCAAGCTAAAGAAATATAGCACTGAGTGGGTTAAAGGTACTGCCCATAAGATGTTTATGCCGTGGCCACAAAATGGGTCTTTATCTAAAGCCGTCTTATAACATATGACAACATATACAGGCAAGAAGTTAGAAAAACCTCTTGCTATTCTTGAATTGTGGAAAATGTACGAACAGGTAAAGGAAGAAGAGCCGCCAACAGATTGGATACTTAATGTATGCACTGAGGGGGGTGAGACGCCTACCGCGCCACCTGCCCCACACGAAACGAAAGATGAAGGAAGTAAGGTTGAGGGATTATACCCGTTGAGGGAACTTAAAGCAGCCACGGGGTACAGCAACCCCGCATATGAGTCACCTACACATAGTAGTGACAAAAATCAAGGGAAGGATAAGGACAAGAACATTACCTCCACAGTCCCAAGGAACAAGGGGAGGCGCGATGATGAAAGAAAAGATCAGGCACAGACAAGTGCATCTCTTGACAAGGAGAGAGAAGGGAAGAAATGGAAAGGGAGCGGAGACAGAACTGATGAGATAGCATTCGTGAAAGACGAATGGATGGGAGGACAAATTTTATTGAAATTCGATGGTAAAGGCATTGATGACACGAGACCAAAGGAGAGGTTAGATGAAACAGAGAGAAAGGGGAAAGAAAAGGAATTAAGAGACGAAAGGATAAGAAGGAAAGACAGACAAAGGCGAGAGAAGCTATATCGCGAGGAGCAAGAAAAACAGCTCGATCGCAACCCAAGAGCAGCCTACGATCAAGACAGACAGAAACAGCAAAGGTTAGAAGAGCAAAGAATACGTGAGAAAAGAATAAAAAGACAAAGAGATGAGGAAATACGAAGGGCAGATGAACGTAGAAATGAAAAGAGAAAGGAAGAAGATAGGGTCAGAGCAGAGGCGAGGAAGCGCAAAGAATTTGATGACGATATCGAACGTAAGTGAAGACAGAGAGCACGCGATCTTGAATATTTGGAGAGGGAGGTTAAAAAACCCGATCCAGTTGTAGACTGGAAAGACATTGAAGAATTTTTTCCTGTGTACGATTCATTACCAGGTACATCTAGGGCGAATATTGACGATGACTTCGACACCAGAAGCATCGGAGAAACGATCAATAGACTATATGATGAAATGGGGCTAGAACAAGTACCCAAGGGGAGGGGGAAGACGAGCGCCTGGAGAGCACTCAGCTGTATGACACTGAGGATGTCACCCGAAGTAGTGGGAAAAAAGACCTATCCCTGGATAGACCAGAAATAAGTATGAATAAAGAGGATACAAGAAGTTGCATAAATTGTGAACACACAATGTCCGACTCCGAAGGAAAGGAGCGCGAGGAAAGAGAAGGAGGGAGACAGAACGAAGGACATCTCCCAAGAGAAAAAGGGATATGATGGTCAGATACTAGCGAGTCTGCACCGAGGGCATCAGAGTCAGCCACGCGGTCTGACCGACATGAAGAAGTGTCTCACGGTCAGAGGGCGGTGTCTTCACCGCCTTATGTGGACAGACTAAGGACATTGCCAGGTAGACGGCGATGTAGGAATGTTACCCCTGCTATAGAATGGAGAACAATGAGAGAAGAAAATGAGGGCTACGCATTCCAGTTTCCGCTACTAGAGAAGGGGGGAGTAAGACCACAATATATTATGGATCGGGAAAACAAGCTTCCAATGCGGACATCGGGAGCCGGAAAATGAATACATCAGTTAGAAAAAATGACAGGGGGAAACACGTTAGCCTTAGGGGACATTAAGGGTCTCCTAATCGCCATACTCGGTGAGAGAGCAGACGATGTGTGGGCACGGGCAGGGTACACCGGTGTAACCACAATCAATACCGCACATGACAGAGCGCCATTTAACAATTGCAGAGCAGCAGTATGGAAAGCGCTACGAGTACTTTACCCAGATACTTCCGATATGGGAGCTATAAAGACTTGAAAAATGAAGGATTCTGAAGATCTGTTAATTTATATACAGAATGTCCAAGACACGTGGGTGCTCGAAACGCATGATTCTTGGACAAAATCCATACCTGTGTTTTACCATATATTGTGCCAAGGATTGCCAGAACCAGTGCAGAAACAACTCAAGAAATTGGTAGGAGTTGAGGCTAAACCTTGGGCTGAAATACAATTGACTATTGCACATTATTGCAGACTATTACAGGAAAAGAATCAAAAGAAGGAAGCAACTAGAAAGGGTGGGGAAGCGAAACTGGTGCAGAAGAAACTATCAAAGTATGCTCTTGAAGGAGCCATGCTAACTAACGCAGCTGAACAAAGCATGCAGCAGGTGGCTTGTCCACAACAGAATAATCAGGGTAACGCAGGATTTTACACACGGGTGTCACAACCCAGAGGTTGTTTTCTGGTTGTATGCAGTATTTCCTTTTGCTCAAGTAATCCTGGGCTTTTATGGAGATGCGCCCAAGACTTCCCTCCCAAGAGCTCAGCCTTCAGGGATAAATAAACCTGACAGGTTGGGGGCTTGAGCGAAAAGGCCGGAGCAGAATCGTCAGAGCTAGAGGGACAAAGAACAAAACAAAGAAAACAGTTGTTCAGAAAAATGCAGCCAAGTAGTGTTGGATAACAAACAGCCAACACCACCCCCAATCCCCACTCTTACCTGCACCGTAGAAATAATATACCAGTAACCTACTAGTATCGAATTGTAGGGAGGGAGGAGTGGAAGTTTGCCAGTATCTTAGGATCACCAGGGCGAAGACCGCAGAGCGTCCCAAGTAGGTTCAAGGCAATCCAAAGTATAAACAGCAGAGCGTCCCAAATAAAGGTTCAAAGCAATCCAAAAGGAAAACAGCAAAGCGTCCCAAATAAAGGTTCAAAGCAATCCAAAAGGTAAACAGCAAAGCGTCCCAAATAAAGGTTCAAAGCAATCCAAAAGGTAAACAGCAAAGCGTCCCAAAATATAGTTCGAAGCAACAGAAGTAAAAGGAAAATTGAAATGGGAAGTGAGCGTTCACTTCACGCTAATTTCCTTACGGAGATGTTCGAGGTATCGGGTCACCAAAGTTTAAGGATTTAGAATTAGGAGGTCGAGAATGAGTAAGCCGGGTTCAGAATATCCAAGGGGAACAATCGAGGGAGGCTGGCGTCGGGAAGCAGGTACGGACAAGGCGAAGGCAATAAGTTAATTCAGGCGCTGGTTAGTCAAGGATTCAAGAAACGGGTCCGGGAGCTCGCAACTAGCAACAGTTTAGGAGCACTCGATCTCCGGGTAGATGGGAGTTATATATCGTTCCCAACAAATGAAATCCTCGCAACGTCACGCGTACTTCACGCGGCTATGATAGCAGGCGTTGTGGGAGTTGTAGTCTCAGGGACTTTTACTTGCCGAATAGCGCTCGGATAATCGCCAAGGCAATTTCCAACCTGGCCGGGTCGTGACAACGGGAAAGAGGATTTAGGGGAAGAGGATGGCAGAGCAAAATAATCAGGGAGGCTTCCAAAATAATCAGGGAGGCTTTCAAAATATGCAAAATGGAAACCCAGATATGTCTAATGGGCAAAAAGTCCGACCACCGCCAGTATGCTAGCTGTGTGGAATGACAGGGCGCTTGGGGCGCACATGCAGAAATCAAGGCATGATGCAGAACGGCCAAGGGATGGGAGCAGGCATGGCGAATCCACCTGCAGTTGTACAACAGGGTGTTGCACAGAATCACATGGTGCAACAACAAGCACAAGGAGCGCAGCACGGAGTGCAACCTCAGAGCATGGGCAGTTTTCTGCAAGGACATATCCAACAGGCAATGAGCACAGGGCAGACCCAGAACCCTGGAAGGGGAAGCAACAATGGGAATGGGGAAAATCTACAAGTGCACAGTGGGCCAAACTTGAATATGAACTAGGACAGCTCACTGGGAACCCTGATGTGCTCTATCCTATCAGTGACAAACCCTCATAGGGAACCTAGGGTGGATGTCGTTATAGGGGGCAAAGATTATTCCTTCCTAGTAGACACAGGTGCAACACGCTCGTGCATACATGAAGGCAAGCTTTCCTTGTCCAGCGAGGCCATAGATACTCAGATTTGTACAGGAGTTCACAGTCGAGTTTCCTTTACAAATGCACTCCCAGTCTCCATAGGAGAGTGGGAAATGAATGTACCCTTATTATACTCACGTCAGACCCCAGTAAATATTTTCGGTTGAGACCTAATGACAAAGTTGTACATGACAATTTTGTTCACGGAGGAGGGCATAGTATGCTCAACTTCAGTAATGCACTACTAAAATGTATGTGAAATAATTAGAGCATACTCAGGACACATTGCCATGAGGGCCATACCATTAGAGCCAGAAATGTTCGCATATGGCATGCGTGTGCTTATGGCGGGATTGCCAGGCCTTGCAGATTAAGTAATGAGAACCCCTGATGAGTTCTTATTCACACCAGGAATACCAATGCATGAGGAGGAGGGACAAGTATTTCACTTAATAATACACGCTGCCGCAGTGCGAGGGAAATTGGTTTTGGTTGACGGTTACGATGAGGAGGGCAGACAATGGTGCGCGATTATCGCCATTGAAGAAGGATATCGAGTGACTGATGTCACTGATGATGATCTGTTTGAAGAACAAGCAGAAATGGGAGAGACAATGGTAGAAGTAAGCCTCACCTTTCTGGTAAAGATGATCAAAAGAGAGGTACCTCAGAGAATGATGTTGGCACTAAAACATCCCGAATATTTTGATGACGACATAGCTAAAGTACCTATCTCAGTGTGGACTACTGGACCCTATGACGTGGGTCTCCTGAAGGGGGTGGGAGAAGTAAGAATTAAATTGAAATCAGGAGCAATCCTACCAAGAGCTCGACAATATCCCATGTCCAGAGAGGCAGATGAAGGGATTTCTAATACAATTTCTGCCATGATGGACCAGGGCATCATAGTGACGTCAGAGTCACCATATAATACGTCAGTTTATCCTGTCAAGAAATCAAAGGGGTAGGGGGTCTTGAGGCTAATTGAAGATCTTAGACCGATAAACAATATTGTTGAGGCAGAGTTCCCTTTAGTCCCTAACCCGTCTACAATTTTATGTAATATACCTGTTGAGGCAAAATATTTCACGGTGATTGACTTGAAAAATTCATTTTTCTCAATCCCGTTACACCGTGACTCACAAGATCTGACGTCATTCACGTTCAGACAAATGCGTCTGAAAAGCACAAGGCTGCCACAAGGGTACTGTGAGTCTCCATCCATTTTCAACAGAATCCTGCAAATGGATTTGAGCAATATTATATTAGAACATGTTGTTTTACAATATGTGGATAACATCCTGATTTGCAGCACCACAGAAGAACAATGCAGGCACGATTCTGTTCAGCTATTGACTATATTGGCTGAGAAAGGATATAAAGTTGATAAGGAAAAGTTACAATATTGTCAACAAGAAGTGCTGTACATAGGCCAGTTGATCTCACATGAAGGAAAGAAAGTGACCCCAGAAAGGGCTGAAGCGATAATGAACACGGCTAAGCCACACATGCAATTATGTTAGAGCATGGGTTTTCGATTACAGCTCTTATACTAAGCCTTTACTTCAGGCTCTAAAGAAGGCCCAAGTGACAAAAGAAAAGATTGAATGGTCTGAAGCCATGGAGGAAGGGTTTGCTGAACTCAAGAGAGCAATGTGTACACCTCCAGTTCTCGGAATTCCCAATTATGCTGAGGGATTCTACCTGTTTTCACACACAAATGGCAGCGTCATGGCGGCAGTGCTCGCTCAAAGAACCTCCTTGGGGTACAAACCCCTAGCATACTACAGTGGGAATCTGGACCCAGTAATGAGAGGCCACTTCCCATGTGAACAAAGTTTAGCTGCAGCAGCATTCGCCATGGAGAAGGCTACAACCATTGTGATGGGATGCTCCATGACGTTGTACGTCGAGCACTCACTATTTGCCATTCTAGAAAAACCAAAGGGCACATTAACATCTCAGAGAGCTTCTGCTTATGAAGTGTTCATATCAAATCCATCGATCAAAATAGTCCAATGTAAGATAGTAAATCCAGCCATGTTCATCGCAGAACCAAACACTGAGGGAGAGCCGATACATGACTGCGAGAACTACGAAGAATTCTATGATGAAATTCCCAGGGTAAAAGAAAATGCCCTCGCAGGAGGAGAGATCGTCTTTATTGACGGGTCATCGAGAATCGAACAAAGTGATGGGCAAAGATACACAGGCGTTGCTGTGATAAAGCACACTGCAAATGGAGAGTTTCAAGTACTTCTTAGTGCACGAATACCATCTCACTATTCATCACAGGCTGCAGAATTATTGCTGTTGATGCTCGCCATTGAGAATCACGCAGACAGGAAGTAACGGTGTACAGTGACTATGCATATGTGACGTCGACAGTGCACGCAGGCTTAGCGCGCTGGAAAATGAGGGGCTACCTCCGAGCGGACGGCATGCCAGTGCAGCACGCAGCCTTATTGGACAGACTGATTAAGGCACTACAGCTTCCAGTCGGCATAGCGGTCTTGAAATGCACCGCCCACACTAAGGGTACAGATTTTGTCTCACGCGGGAACCAAGTAGCAGACACAGAAGCCAAGCGTATGGCATCCGAAAGTGAGACGATTCTGGAAGTGGAAATGGTGTGCACAAATGAAAGGATGATGGTTGCTCGAGAAACTTCCGAAGCCTATAACGATCTAGGGCAAACCCAATTAATGGAGCTCCAAGGGACAGCACCGCAGGAAGAGAATAACCTGTGGAAAAGTCGAGGACGTTCTTTAAACCCCTCTGACAGCTTGTGGTGAGAAGACAGTACTGGTAAACCAGTAATGCCTGTAGCCCTATTAAAAATAGCGCTGAAGCAGTTACATTACCCAGCGCATATGTCAAAAGAGAATCTAGCAGTAACGCTCGCGGAAGACTGGTTCATACCGAATTTAGCAGAGCATGTTACATTTTTTATGGTGAACTGAATAATCTGCCAGCAATTCACCGCTGGGCACACATTAAAAGTAATAAGAGGAGTCATCCCCAGGCCAAATGGGCCTTTTCAGCACTTGCATGTCGATTACGTCGACATGATTCAAGTTTGCAATGGGTACAGATACTAAATTGTTGTGGTGTGTCCATTCTCTAGATGGATAGAAGCAGGTCCATGTACACACCCAGACCCTACCTGTGCGGCCACATTTTTAGTGAGGGAAGTGTTTCCCAGGTGGGGGGGTGTGAAGTCATGAGATCAGATAATGGGGCCCACTTTGTTAATACAGTGTTTGAGCAGATTAGCTTGCTGCTTGGTATAAAACACAAGTTCTCGTCGGCGTAGCATCCGGAAGGTAATGGAATATGTGAGAGGCTCAACGGCTTGTTAAAGGAGAGAATAGCCAAGTTGAAGCTTACTCTAAAGAGGGGGTGGTTGCACTGCCTTCCATTGGTACTGTATGCTCTTCAGAACCAACCTGGCTCCAACCATCATCTTACGCCACACGAGATAGCCACAGGAAGAAGAATGAGAACTCCCCTCACACCCCGAGACAGAGCTAGATGTGATGCCCAGTCAACAGGAGAGGTTTTAGGGTCTGAAATGCAAAACTATCTGAACTGTATGACATCTTGCCTTACTGTAATTTCAGACCAGCTGCAGCAACGACAAAAAAGGTGCAGTGCAGCACAGAACACAGAAGGAGATACTGCATCAGCCTCAGTTCAAGGTCTACATGTCCCACTCCTCTTCCCTGGTGACGCTGTCTTGGTGAGGAATCATACAAGGAAAAAGTGGGACGAACCAAGATTCAACGGTCCTTTCATTATAGAGGACTGCAATCAGTCCGCTGTGAAGCTACAGGGCAGGAGAGCTTGGATTTCTCTTGGTGACATTAAACCTTACATCGGAGAAAGCCCCCTGCCTGCACCCCAATGAGAGGAATCGACGAGCAACGGGGAAGAACCACAGCACGTGCAGACAAGATCCATGACGAGGAAGAAGGACGCACGACCAGCAAAGTAAAGACAAAGAACTTTTGCCAAAGGATTGTGATGTCATTTTTGGGCATTCCTCTAAGCAAAAAAGGGGACAAGGACATAAAAACAGATACTCTGTGCATCCTAGTTGCAGGGTGCAGGGTGAAGAAGAACATTTTGCTTATCAGCCACAACATAGTCTGTTGATTTTGAACTTTGGACTGAGGCACGCTAAAAAGCCTTGATCAGAAAGAATATGCCAAATGTTGACCAAGGAAACATGAATTGAAATTTGATACAGTACCCTAGTTCCTTCCACACCGAGACCCTACTTGCAAGTCACTTATGGTGTCCCATGGTAGAGACATCACAAAGGACATAGTTACCTACTTCAACCTAGTGCTAAGATCATAGCCGTCATTAGTAGGAAGAATCACAAGTATCGCAGACTTTCTCCAAGATCCTGAAAACGAAAAAATAATAAGGCAACTCCTTACTGTCATTGCAGAACAATTCATTGTACTCCCTGAGTACAGTGAGAAAGATGCAAATGTTCCCAACACAGGCAGAAATAGATGAGCACATCAACACACTGTTCTTTCACATAATTGAAGAATGTCCATCTATTGTCGGGAGAACAACGGATACGTTAACATTCCTTCAAGATCCAACGAATACAGAAAACCTAAGTCGTCTCCTAAACAACATAATCTTTTTGGTCGCACTTCACGCAAACGGACAGTGCAGACATTTGGGGTCATTATGAGTATGGCGGTAGGGGTGTAACGGCACCGTTAAGGATGGCAGTGCCGTTAAGCCCCTACTGCCATATTCCGAGGTCCCTTAGCGGGTCCCAGCAGGAACGGCTGGTCTGACCAGCTGTTCTTAGCGGGACCCGTTAAGGTACCTTGGAGCAAATAACGGGCCCCTTATTTGCTCCTTCCCCATTTCCATTGAGCCATATGGGGGTTCAAATGGGAATAGGGAATGGTTTACTGAATGGGGATTTACCGGGTCCTCCAAGGTTGGAATGACCCAGTAAGTCCCCATTCAGTGAGACCGGACCCGGGTTTGGAGGTAGCCATGGCGCTAATAGCACCATGGCTACCTCCAAACTCGTAATGACCCCCATTGTTTACATCAAGGAAAAAACAGACAATCCTGAATCCCAGCGCAGACTGGACCGATGTCTCTATCACCAGAGGACAGCAGGCTGGTGCATAATGTTCTGTTTCGCCTAGTCACTGACTTCCCACAGCTAGTGGGGAGTCCAATCGATGTTGATGTTCTCACATTCATCAGAGATCCAGATGATATTGCACAAATGAGAACGCTATTGCACGGATTTATGCTGAAAGTGGAACTTTCCAATTATCAGAGAAGTTTTCTGACAAGATCGTGAAACCTTCCGTCGAGGGACAGATCGAGGGAGCAGAGTCAAAAACTCCATTTGTTAAATTTGTTGTTATTTTTCCCTATTTCTTCATACCAACCAGTGTCCAGCATGTCCTCAAGACTGAAGCAGATTCGGGGGATGGATTGGGAACCCACCCACTTTGAACATGCACAGTAGAAAAGACACACCGAAGTATTACTTAAATTGATTCCCTTTCCACAGTCTAGCAAAAGAACTGTATCCTGAAATAAAAGACAATTGTCACATGCAAGAAGGGGAAGGGGAACATCTTTTGATCAACTGACAATTCTAAACTCAGAACTTGAAGGGCGACATTGAATAAGGAAATACTAACATTAACAATTGGTGAATGATCAAGATGGGGGCCCAGAGCAGCAACCTGGTCCTCCCACAAGAAGAGAGGCATCCTGGCTTCTCTGGAAGGAAATGCTGTCGCCTCACGTATCAAACCATTATGTACTTATGCATTGTATTCATCATTATTTTACTGTCATTAACAATCCGAACTGCATTCTATATTGGTGCAGAAAGCGTTCCAATTTCAGTGCACCCACCTAATGATATACGCATGAAACCCACAAAAGCACCCAGACCTTATATAGTAATTCTAGTTCCTAGAAGATCTGATGGTGGAGTGAGTGAACTTGAAATGGATGTGACTAGCAATGATACACATACTCTTGTGGTAATGAATGAGCAGAAAAGCCGGAGACAGGGTCGGCACAAACTGAATGAAGAACAATTACTGACAACTACACGCACACAAACACTGAATGTCCTTGAAATAGGCCTAGCATTAATGACTGCAGAACCACAAATTAAAGCAGCAGAAAGGAAGAGACTGCCTGCCCTAAGAGACGTCACAGAAGCTGTCATGAGAAAGCAAGAAGAGTTAAAGGAAAAGCCAACAGAAGCAGTCATATCAGAACCTTTTGATAAAACAAGGGCAAAATCAGAAAAACTCTCTGAAAGGACACAAATGTTGATAGACCTACTATTCCCGCACATAGACAGAGCAAGGAAACTGCATGAGGAACTGAAAAATAAAACCGCAGAGACTGTATCGCCCAGCATACACGGTCCAACACAAAGGACAAGTACCAGTTCCACAGTACAACCATATACCGGGCCAGTGCCAGGTTGGTTGGTATGGGCATTTGCACGCAGCAGAGAAAAAATCCATGAAGAAAAAGGAAGAGATGCCAGACTCCTGTCCACTCAAATGGCGCAGATGAGAAGGCCTGCACCTTGGATCAGGATACCTGAGAACCCTCCAGCAAGAAAAAGCTACACAAATGCATTCAGAGACGTAGTCATAGCAAACTACATGAAAACCTTACGAATCAAGAGAAGTACACACGAAGACGACAATGAACTGAACGATTACCTGGATAGCACAGCACATCTAGGAAAAAACATTTGGTCCGAGCACATGAAGGAAGTTGGAAGACGAATTTCCGAAGGGGAATGCTATGTTTGTGCTCTCCTACCGTATAGCATGGGAAAATCCAAGATCTTCGTGGCTGTAGAAATTAATAGCCATGTGCAAAACTAGAGGCCAGTTAATGGGAAGTGACGCTTCACTGATATGGGCAACTGAAACAGCCTATCCCGATGAAGATGATTATGTTCAGGACATTAAGACAAGAAAAAGAGCTCATATCAGGAATCATGTGATCAGATACGAGAAGCCTGGAGTTAAAGGAGCAGGAATAAGATGGGAAGTGAACCCGAGAATAAATGTCCAAGTAAAAACTCCAGAGGAAGCTCGAAAGTGGAAAAACAGAGCCCAAATGCAGATTTGGGGAACAGTGCTTTCACCAGACGGATGGGAGAAAGGAGTGGTGATTTGCAGAGCTTGGATGATCACTGGACTCTACAAAGAAACTGTTGACATTGTGCAAAATGTCTGCAAGCCATTATAGCCAAAACTTGCAAAACTACTAACATTGGTCGAAGACAGAGGACGACCCTTGCAGATAGTACCACTGGAAAGCCCAAAATTCTGCTTCAGAAACAATGGCACAAGAAAGATGGCAGAGAATCAGAACTGTGGACGAGTTTTTGATGCTCCAGGAATGGTTCATGAAACAGCAGTGATCATGGATCATTATTGGGCATGTGGATCCAAAGCATACATCAGACTGCCAAGAGACTGGGGAGGCATATGCACGATTGTGAATGTCCACATTCCAGCATTAGTGATCCCGAAAAGTGACCTGTACATTGACAGTTTCCCGAAAGCAGATGGTCACCTGAAGAAGAAGAGATCTGTGGAACTGATAACTCGAATGAAGAGAGAGAATTACTTTTCTGCCAAATCAGAAGAAGCTGGTCATGCAATCCCATATGAAAACCGGCTGTTCAGCCTCACCTCATCAGTGTTCACGACAATCTTCATGCCAAGATTCCAAGTTGGAGCCAATACTAAATGGTTGCAGATAACCAGATGAGAGTTACTGCAGACCATCAACACGACCATAAAAGGATTCAATGCAACCAGGGAAGAGCTAAGAGCCACCCAACTGATGACTCTCCAGAACAGATATGTCCTTGACATGATCCCAGCTATGGATGGAGGAGTTTGTGCAAAAATAGGAAAATCATGTTGCACATTTATACCTTCTCACGACGAGGAAAATGGAACCTTAACAGAGGCTATAGGAATGCTGACAAACCTACAGAACCAGATGATCAATGAAACCGATGAAGTTGATGATGACAGCTGGTTTGGATCTCTGTTTTCATGGGTTCCACAGTAGATGGCGGATGCATTCAAGTTTCTAGGAGTCTTCCTAGCGATGATATTGCTAGCATTTTGTGTTATCAAGATAATAATCTCACAGTGCCAGAAAACTGCGAAGAAAGCCATAGGGATGAAGATCATGATTGATGTCAAACCAGGAAGGAAGTTCAGAGATCTGACTGACAAAGAAATAAGAGACTTTGTGAAGGCTAGCAAGCATGCACCAGAAGGTACAAAGTTTCTCTATCCCAGGAAATGCAGAAATTATGTGGGAAAATTGATTTATTGCAACCCAAATGGACAATGTCAGCTGATGACATAGAACAAAGACGAACATGTAAAGACAGCAGGAAACCTGAGAGGAGTGATAAAGATATGGACGCCAAAAAGACACTTCTTCAAGCCATCATGGACAGAGCCAGAAGATGAAGAGGGAATGAGCCCAGAAGAGGATATGAAGATGAATACAGAAGAACCAAGTAAAATGAATCCAAAGGAGAAAATAGAAGTGTTTGATAAATCGACCAGAGGGGGGAGTGTAGAGGAGGTCCCAAATAAAGCCTGCACTCCAGTCGCCCATTTTTAAAGTACCAGGAACATTCACACCGAAATATGTGATGTATGATGAGCAAATAAACCAGAAGAGAGCCGCAGTAGGGCTCTGCCCAGTACCTATCAGAAGAACAATACCTATTGAAGTACCAATAACCAGACAACCATGTGCAGTAAGATACCCATTGAGAAAACCCTACCAGCAAATGAGACGAAATGAAGATTGTTTAAGTACTGTACAGGAACAAACCAGAAAATTGTCATGCTGCCTACCCCCGGGCATCAGGACCAAGGCCCTCAGCTCCGGGAGCAGGCATCCAGACATTTGTTTAAACCTCAGCAGCCCCGGCTAGGGGCTGTCTGGGTTCAGTCCTGGCGCCTTAGGCGCCAGGCTCATCATAGAAATCAGTCCTGGCGCCATAGGTGCCAGGCTCATAGACTTTACTTACCTGATGCAGACCATGCTGCAAAAGAGTCCAAGCCTACATGAGGCCTGCAAGGGACTATTTTGTTACAGGGACTATTTTTTACTCTGGGTGTGGCTCTAGGGAACTTCTTATCTGGAACTACTTTGGAGGCTATTTAAACCAAACCCGAACAGCAGCACTGTCACGGCTCGCTCCCTTCGCTCCCGTTCCCGCCACTTGGGGGCATGTTTTGGGGTTTATTCCCTACTGGACATTTCCTCCGAACCTTATGCTACAGTGTCCTGATGAATTGGGAGCGCTAAAACCTTATTTCCCAAATTACTTCCCTTCCGGATCCATTCCAGGTTTTTGGCAGCCAGCATGCTACTGCTACTTTAATCAAATGACTATGCTTCCCAGAATGCCTGGCTCACTGCTTCAGCTCCTCCCTTGCAGGACAAGGCTGGGTGGAGGATAGGCAACACCTGTGGCTGCAGGTGCAGCAGGCGGCACGCCTGAGGGGTGTGCTCGTTAAGCAGCTTTAAAAGCCTCAGTTTGCTTCAGTCCAGCGCTGGTCATTGTTGCTGTGTTCCTGTTGTGACTGGTCCCTTGTTCCTTGTTCCTAGCTTTTGTGCCTAGTACCTAGTTCTTGTTCCTTGTTCCTATCTTTTGTGCCTAGTACCTAGTTCCTGTTCATCGTTCCTAGCGTTTGTGCCTAGTACCTAGTTCCTGTTCCATTCCTAGCGTTTGTGCCGAGTTCCTAGTTCCTGTTCCTTGTTCCTAGCTTTTGTGCCTAGTGCCCAGTTCCTGTTTCTTGTTCCTCTGCCCTAGATTTCAGATTCTTGTGCTTAATTGATTTCTGCTCACTGGATTTCCCTTTCTGTCTTCCTCTGTCTGCAGGCAGCCTGTCTCTGTGCTTTACCCTTTGATGCTGCCCAATTCGCCTGTGTTTTCTGTTTCTTTGTTGCTGTCCTTTGCTACTGAAGAACCTGATGCTTTAGTCTTTCCCTTTATAGATTTAGCTTCCTGCCTCAAGGTTTCCTTTTGTGATGTCATTTTCCCTGCTCCTGATCCTTACTTTCTATTGGGATCCATTCCATGTTTTCCATCTCACTTCTGCATTCATTTCCCATGGATTATTAGGTGTGGGTGTTATTGTAACTAGTCCCAGTGTAAATGCCCTTTTGTTTCCTCACTATTTTATATCACTATTTGTACTCGCCCCTTGACTAGGGTCTTATGTATTTAGTTTCCTCCACCCATTGCTGTTATAGCCTTCAGGGTTCCTGTTTGATCAACTGGGTTCGTGAGTTTACTGACATTCAAGTGGTCTTTCCGGTCCTCGTGAGTACAGTTTCTAAGTTCCTTATTCTGTATCATCCAGAGTGTCAGCTCACAGATCCTGTCCTTGCTTGCCCTCTACGTGGGTTTAGCGCTGTCAGTATCTGTAATAGCATAGTGGGTAAGGAGTTTGCCGACTTTCCTTTCAGTCATAAGGAGGTTCTAAGTGCTTACCCCACATTCCTTTTCATATATAGGTATTATTGTTTCTCCTGGGTTTTAGTATACACAAGTCTTGGCTTTTGTATGCACATATTTAGATTCAAAGTTGTACACTGTGAGATTCCGTGCACATTGCCTTCTTCCTTTCTTAACAGAATGACCAGCCGTTATTCCCGTTTGAATATGGCCAGTTTAAGAAAGAAAGGCAGCAAGGTAACTAACAAGTTAGTACAGAAAGTTTCCCCTAAGTCTACCTGTGACAATCAAATCATTGATCCTGACTTAAAAGAACTCCTTGATACAAATGGGTATTTACGTGCTGAGTATTTTACCCACAGGATGGCCCATCGTACATTGCCTGATCCTAGTTCTGTCTTTAATTTTGATCCAGATTCTATGTCCGCACAAGCCTTAGCAGCGGAAAACAACACACTGTTAGATTTATTACACACGAGAATGTCTGTTGTTGAACCCCATGATTCCGGTTGTGCTTTACCTCAGATTGAACAGTTTCATGATTCAAACATAAAGAATGGAGGGGTTCATTGCATATCTTCTGTTTTCAGCCCTCAGTCAACTGCTTACTCCTCTGCACAAGTACTTACTGTAGTCCCTAATGTCAAGAGGTCTGATGTCAGTAGTCTGCTTAAGGGTAACACAGACCAAGTCGGTAAGAGTGAGTATAGATCACAAAACCTGCAAGCAGCAAATGACAATGTACAATCAGTGCACACCCGGATGGTTAGGGCAGGATCCAGCCCTGATGCCACCATGCCTTCCCCTGTGCCTACTGATAGGGATGTACAGTTAAGGCGGGGCATGCTAAAAGCTGAACTTGAGGAGTTAAAACAAGAATACATTACTTTACTAGAGGAGGATAAGACTTTACGGTCTTTTCTGAATACACCTCAAACTTTATCCGTTGATGAAGTGAATACTGTTCAATCCCTGAGTGCGGAGGTTTTTGTAGGTCATGATACTTGTCAATATGAAGATTCTATTGGGAGTGAAAGTTCTCTTTCTAGCACAACACTTATTCAGGGCACAGGTTCTGACAATTGTTCTACCGTTTGTCAGGAATTGCCGTTAACTGAAGATTTACAAGCCACTCCTTTACCTAAGATTTCCTGTTTAGCAGTCAGTCATAATTCTGAGCTTGAACACATACATGCTTCTGATTCCCAAACACAATCCACAATGGTGGCATACACAGAATCAGTCACTACTGTAGGCTTAGGTTCAGCCCTTGATCTAGCTGCTGAGACTGAAGTAGACATTCAAGCTGATGTGGAAAACGATGCTACCTCTGTGTTCGCTCCTTCTTCTGCCAATTTTTGTCTCAATGAACAGTCAAAGACAGTACAAGATTCATGTTTTGATGGACTCATTCCACAGTATACTGAACCAAAGACCCGGCAGGCAATTTCTGAACTGTTGATTGTTAATATGCCACTTTCAGAAGCTAAGTCAGAGGAATAGACATTTGACGAAATCCTGATTAACAGAGACTTTACTATGGTGATTCCTCTGGTTGATTTTGACTTTTACAAAGGAAGAGACTCTGTGTCATCCACTAAGGAGAGGGACGGCATGGTTACAGCTCAGTCTTTGGTTACTGGTGCCAAGGAGTCAACCGCCCTAAAGGTGCATTCCATTCCTGAGCCACAAATGTGTCTGTTGACTTCTGGGACTTCTGTTTGTCCTCCTACAACCATTGACTCTTCGATTATCCAGTCCATGGCTCTGCAGTTATCATTGTCTAACGTGTCTTCAATCAATGAACAATTGCTATGTCTGCCAATCACTCAAGAGCCTTCACCATGTACGTGGTCAGAGTCAAAGACCTTGACAAGTTTGTCATCAGCTAACGAGACGGCTCCAGCTTGCATGCCCTCAGCCTCTGAATTTCCTCTGGCATGCCTGTTTTCGGCTACAGTGACTCATCCAGCGGATTATCCTTCAGCCATGGAGCCTCCGGTAGCACATCCTGAGTGCCTGTCTTCGGTCCCAGAGCCTACTGCTAATTTGGCTTCAGTTCATGAAAGACCTGTATCCTGCTCAGCCTCGCTGCCAATATCGGAGGTGCACCTGTCTGCTCTGTTTGATCGTGTTGCAGATTCATCTACTTCAGAGCTACCTCCTAAATCCCAACCATTTATTACGGATGAACGTCCAATCTGCCCTTCTTATGCTTCAGGAGGATCACCAGAAGGCCTGCCTTTTACACAAGTTAATTCTCCCAACTGCTTGACTGTAGAATCAGCATCTCCCGCATATGCTACATCTGAGTCTGAATCTTCTGCCAGAAACATCAAGCTGGATCACGACTCGGGAGGGCCTTACATGCAAGGCCGTTGGACTTGCCTGGAGTGTTACAAATGGGAGACGGATACCATCCGCCATGGCCCAGACATCGAACAAGTAGCCAACCAGGATAACGGGCTGGACGGTTCACATTTGGGGGCCGGTTTGGATCAGCCGCTTGACAGCCTTTTTGTTGCCGGATCCCACATGAGCCTGAAGGAAGGGACGGGCACGGCCCCCCAACTGCTGCACCATTCGGGTGCTAGTAGCCAAAGGAAGGATATGACTGCTGCAGTTCAAAATGTGCCCGTTATTGCTCCTGCTGCGAATGTGCCTGATGTGCCAAGTACTGCGTCTATCACTCCTATCGGTATGCCAAACGTTCCTGAGGTTGTATTCCATGTGCAACAAGGTGGCTACATGACTGACACCAGGAGTGCCAACCTCGTACAACCCATTGGACTTCCAGGCCCCCAAGGCGTGGGACAGATGCAGTCGAACCTTGGTCACCCTCAACCATAGGCCTTTAATCAAATGGATGATGAGAGAAGATCCGAACCTCTACCTTGGCCGCCACCTTCTTTGTCTGAACATGAACATTTCCTGAAACCTGCTGATTTCTCACCTCCTGTGTGTCCGCTCTCAGCAGGGGGGCTACCAGAGCATCAATCATTGTCCAAAGCATGTTGCACCAGCCTGCCTCCCTCCTCAATGATGTATGAGTGTTCGCTCCCAGAGACTGAGCTTCCTGGACCTTCCAAATCTGCTTCAGGTCCTGCAAGTCCTTCATGCCTTTCTTCGACCCATGAGTCTCTTCCTCACCGAAAACCTGCCTATGGCTCTTATAGACTGCGGTCTGATTCTATTCATTCCAGTCCTTCTGCTTCTGCCTGTGGGTCATCGTTTCCGTCAGTGCCACTACTGAAGACAAAGCGCTCCTGTCATGGAAAGAAGATGTTTTGTGCGAGTAACGGCCGCCTGGAGTCGGCCGTGGGAGGGGGTATAGTGTCACGGCTCGCTCCCTTCGCTCCCGTTCCCGCCACTTGGGGGCATGTTTTGGGGTTTATTCCCTACTGGACATTTCCTCCGAACCTTATGCTACAGTGTCCTGATGAATTGGGAGCGCTAAAACCTTATTTCCCAAATTACTTCCCTTCCGGATCCATTGCAGGTTTTTGGCAGCCAGCATGCTACTGCTATTTTAATCAAATGACTATGCTTCCCAGAATGCCTGGCTCACTGCTTCACCTCCTCCCTTGCAGGACAAGGCTGGGTGGAGGATAGGCAACACCTGTGGCTGCAGGTGCAGCAGGCGGCACGCCTGAGGGGTGTGCTCGTTAAGCAGCTTTAAAAGCCTCAGTTTGCTTCAGTCCAGCGCTGGTCATTGTTGCTGTGTTCCTGTTGTGACTGGTCCCTTGTTCCTTGTTCCTAGCTTTTGTGCCTAGTACCTAGTTCTTGTTCCTTGTTCCTAGCTTTTGTGCCTAGTACCTAGTTCCTGTTTATTGTTCCTAGCATTTGTGCCTAGTACCTAGTTCCTGTTCCTTGTTCCTAGCTTTTGTGCCTAGTGCCCAGTTCCTGTTTCTTGTTCCTCTGCCATAGATTTCGGATTCTTGTGCTTAATTGATTTCTGCTCACTGGATTTCCCTTTCTGTCTTCCTCTGTCTGCAGGCAGCCTGTCTCTGTGCTTTACCCTTTGATGCTGCCCAATTCGCCTGTGTTTTCTGTTTCTTTGTTGCTGTCCTTTGCTACTGAAAAACCTGATGCTTTAGTCTTTCCCTTTATAGATTTAGCTTCCTGCCTCAAGGTTTCCTTTTGTGATATCATTTTCCCTGCTCCTGATCCTTACTTTCTATTGGGATCCATTCCATGTTTTCCATCTCACTTCTGCATTCATTTCCCATGGATTATTAGGTGTGGGTGTTATTGTAACTAGTCCCAGTGTAAATGCCCTTTTGTTTCCTCACTATTTTATATCACTATTTGTACTCGCCCCTTGACTAGGGTCTTATGTATTTAGTTTCCTCCACCCATTGCTGTTATAGCCTTCAGGGTTCCTGTTTGATCAACTGGGTTCGTGAGTTTACTGACATTCAAGTGGTCTTTCCGGTCCTCGTGAGTACAGTTTCTAAGTTCCTTATTCTGTATCATCCAGAGTGTCAGCTCACAGATCCTGTCCTTGCTTGCCCTCTACGTGGGTTTAGCGCTGTCAGTATCTGTAATAGCATAGTGGGTAAGGAGTTTGCCGACTTTCCTTTCAGTCATAAGGAGGTTCTAAGTGCTTACCCCACATTCCTTTTCATATATAGGTATTATTGTTTCTCCTGGGTTTTAGTATACACAAGTCTTGGCTTTTGTATGCACATATTTAGATTCAAAGTTGTACACTGTGAGATTCCGTGCACATTGCCTTCTTCCTTTCTTAACAAGCACATGCTTCGCATTATTCTGCATCCAACAGCGTGACACTCACCGTGCCTGCAGCCAGCATCCACTCTTCTGCCACGCCTGCGTGCCTGCAGCCAGCATCCAGTCTTCTGCCATGCCCGCCTCGAATCTGGAGCTCCTAGAATAAAGAAGAAGAAAAGGACAAGGTTAGAAAACAAACTTATTTCAAATTCCTCACCTAATTCCGGAACCATTTCATCTCCGGACCTGGAAAGTACATCAGTCCTGCACGCGTCGCTTCGCCAGCTCCAGCACGGCGGCCATACTCACCAGTTCTCACAGCATCTTTCGATCCGGCACTACTGTCTCCATCATTTCTTCGCCATAATCCGGCACCTAGGGGACACAAGAAAAAACAAGGTGAGCCAAGGGAATCAACAAATACAACCTCTTACCACCATAGACTTACCTGATTTACCACCGGCGGTATTATTCCATAACTCTCCACATTTTCATATGCCGCATCTGTAAAGAGGGAGAAAAACAACACGTTAACGCATGCAATAGTTACCGGACAGCGTTGGGTAACACAAACTCCTATCTGAACGCCAGCAGCAGCTACGAGACCTTCTTCTCACGAACTCAGTTGCAATTTAAGGAAGGAAGGGGACAAGAGTGAACATCGGGCACATTGAACTCTTTGAACTTGATACTTAACAATCCCGCCAGGGACTTCAGAGTCAATACTTACCGGAACTCTCCCAACGCCTTCAAACCAGTGAAGTAACTGGTATCTATGCGCCCCTGCAAGACACGCAGGATGGAGAGCTCATCTTTTACGAACATAAGGTGAGGTTACTAAGGGGATATCGGAGGTGATTAGTGGGGGAGAGCGAGAACAGTTGGGAGGCCATCACTAAAACCCACAGGTGGTTAATCCCTGTCTCCACTTGCAGAAAAATACTTCTTCGCGTCCAGCAGACAAGACTAGGCGGGCCAGTCCAGACAGTCATCTCTGCACTACGCATCACGTTGAAGGAGACCGCAGCTGTCCGGGTCCGATCGACACCCCTGTGGGGTCCAGGTGAGCGTAACAAATACCCTTAATGCGGGGCGAATGGTGACGTCACGAGGGCCCGGACTAACGTACAGATAGAAGGCATGACAACCCAAGGATGACACAAAGAGACGAAACACCAGGAATAAAGATGTCGTGAAACTAAAAGAAGAGAACATTGTTGAAATACGAGAGAGCTTAAGCTGAAAGCATGATGAAGATATTCAACCAGCTAACGCCTGTACATATGCTTGGAACCGCTAGAAGCTAAAGAAAACAGTGCGGCTTGCTATGCTAAGTAGAAGAATAGAGCGCAAGCGCCATTGTACATAATCTACCTCAAAACGAAGCACAATATTATAAGTGCGGGTCCACTTTGCATAAAAAGCAGAACCAACACAGGTTATTACAGCCAAACGCAAGAAGTTTCATATTCTAGCACCAAGAGGAAAAAGGCTGAAACGAAACTCGGCAGAGGCAGCTTGTGCCAGGGAAACCGAGGTCAAATAGATAGAAGCTGCAGACAGTAGCTACTTTTAATTTAAGCTAAGAACAGAATATCCTGCCTCTGAAGAATCGAGATAAGAAAGTGAAGGCAGGTGGCAGGGTGAAATGAAAATCAAATGCACAAATGGAGAGAAACAAGGCAAATCCATGGTGTACTAGCACGTGACCAGCCAAGCGAAAGGAGGCATGGTTTCACATCTACGCCTGGCACCGGCCCAGACAGAGATATCAAAACTTTTCCAGACAGAAGATGCAGTTTCGGGGCCAACTACAGTGAACTAATTGACACATAGCCCATAAAGTGATGATTGATTGATGGAAGGCAGGGTGAGCTAAGAAACGTCCTGCACCTGGTTGACCATTCTGCATGCTGCTAGGCAAAGTGGAGAGTTATGCATGGGGTTGACGCTAACCCAATCACAGTGGATCATGTAATCTACGGTCCTATAGTTAGTAGAACCAATGAGACGTCGTACTTTTAGTGACATTTACAGTAGTCATTTATGAAGGAAGGGCTTAAATGTCCACCTGACAGTATTTACCCAATCCTCTCACTCCGTTACCATATACAGATATAGCACCTATATTAAAGTTACCTTTTTCCAACCAATAGAATTGCATGTTAACTTCTGGGTGTTACACGTCTGATTATGATGCATTTTTGGTATAAAGGTTATGTTTTGTATGAAGTTCGGGGGAGTTGAAGCGAGACGGGCTGTCACACTGCTCTAGATTTCCATGTTTCCCTGTTTTTTGTACTTGTCATTAACCCTTTAAGTGATAAGGACGAGGTATCTCGTCCTTGGAAGTGCACACGCAGTGCCAAGGACGAGATAGCTTGTCCTTTTCGGCACCTTGTTTTGAGCGATCCCTGCAAAGCAGGGATCGCTCAAAACTGTAATCCAACCCCCGGGCTATGTGAGGGGGAGGTCCCCCCTCACTGCCAGGGGGCTGGATTACCTTCAGTTTCATGTCGGCGTGCGTAACGCACGTCGGCGTGAAACTGAAAGTAAATTCCCTGCAGCAGCCATTTTCGGCTGCTGCGGGGAAGAGAGAAGGTAAGAGACCTTCTTTGTCCACCTCGATCTCCGGCTGTATTTCAAGCCGGAGATCGAGGCGGGTATCGTTGGAAAGGGGAGATTCTCCCCTTTCCAACGATACCCATTGGGTGGCATTGCTGCCCGCGGATCGAGCGCAGGGCGCGCGATCCGTGGGCAGCAATGCCACCGGATCAATACAGATCCGTTTGTGACGCAGGGGGAGGAGGGGGCTGCTTACTAGGTAAGCGCCCCCCCTCCCCCGTGGCCCCAAGGCATGGGGCCACAGCGGCAGAGACCCCTGGGGGCAGATGATCACTGCCCCCAGGGATGAAATAAAAAAAATAAAAAATCGAGTGATGGAGGGAGGTGGGAGGGGGTTTGGGGCCCTGGGGCCCACTAGACCACCAGGGATTTTGTAAAAAATGGTGTCCTTGGAAAGGGGGGGTTCCCCCCTTTCCAAGGACACCACATATAGGAGGCATTGCTGGTCACGGATCGGCGCAGAGCGCTCGATCCGTGACCAGCAACCCACTAGACCACCATGGATCCGTTTGTGGGGGGGGGAGGGGGCTGCCTCAAGTAAGCAGCCCTCTCCCCCTCCCGGCCCCCAAAGCATGGGGGCACATGCATGAGAACCCTGGACCATGATGGCTGATGGTTGAGGGCCACCCCCCGTTGCGGTACATCATGCGCTGCCAATTTAGGGTGCCCTCAGCCCCCCCTAAAAAGCAGCCTGTGATTTTGTATTTTGTTTTTTGTTTACCCTACTTTGCTTGGTGCAGATGGCCACATTAGTGTGGCTATCTGCCCCCAGGGTGCCCAAACCCTACTGCCCCATCTATTGGGGGTCCTGCCCCACCTTTTGGGGTGGCCCTCTCCCCCCTCACCCCAAATGGAGGTGGGGTGTACCTCACGCAGCCGTTTGGAGGGGGCCCAGGGAGGCCTGCATGAGGTGTGTCCCCCAGCCATTGGGGGTGGGGTGGGGGGGGCACCCCAAAAGGTGGGGCAGGACCCCCAATAGATGGGGCAGTAGGGTTTGGGCACCCTGGGGGCAGATAGCTACACTAATGGGCCCATCTGCACCAAGCGAAGTTGGGTAAACAAAAAAAAATATACAAAATCACAGGCTGCTTTTTAGGGGGGGCTGAGGGCCACCCTAAATTGGCAGCGCATTATGTACCGCAACGGGGGGTGGCCCTCAACCCCCCCCACCCCAAATGGAGGGCCCCACCTCATGCAACCCTCCCTGGGGGCAGATATCTGCTCCTAGGAAGGGGTATCTGACCCCAGGGAGGGATGCATGAGGTGGGGCCCCCCCTATCTGCCCCCAGGGTGGGTTGCATGAGGTGGGGCCCTCCATTTGGGGTGGGGGGGGGTTGAGGGCCACCCCCCGTTGCGGTACATCATGCGCTGCCAATTTAGGGTGGCCCTCAGCCCCCCCTAAAAAGCAGCCTGTGATTTTGTATTTTGTTTTTTGTTTACCCTACTTTGCTTGGTGCAGATGGCCACATTAGTGTGGCTATCTGCCCCCAGGGTGCCCAAACCCTACTGCCCCATCTATTGGGGGTCCTGCCCCACCTTTTGGGGTGGCCCTCTCCCCCCTCACCCCAAATGGAGGTGGGGTGTACCTCACGCAGCCGTTTGGAGGAGGCCCAGGGAGGCCTGCATGAGGTGTGTCCCCCAGCCATTGGGGGTGGGGCGGGGGGGCACCCCAAAAGGTGGGGCAGGACCCCCAATAGATGGGGCAGTAGGGTTTGGGCACCCTGGGGGCAGATAGCCACACTAATGGGCCCATCTGCACCAAGCGAAGTTGGGTAAACAAAAAAAAATATACAAAATCACAGGCTGCTTTTTAGGGGGGCTGAGGGCCACCCTAAATTGGCAGCGCATGATGTACCGCAACGGGGGGTGGCCCTCAACCCCCCCCACCCCAAATGGAGGGCCCCACCTCATGCAACCCTCCCTGGGGGCAGATATCTGCTCCTAGGAAGGGGCATCTGACCCCAGGGAGGGATGCATGAGGTGGGGCCTCCCCTATCTGGCCCCAGGGTGGGTTGCATGAGGTGGGGCCCTCCATTTGGGGTGGGGGGGGTTGAGGGCCACCCCCCGTTGCGGTACATCATGCGCTGCCAATTTAGGGTGGCCCTCAGCCCCCCCTAAAAAGCAGCCTGTGATTTTGTATTTTGTTTTTTCTTTACCCTACTTTGCTTGGTGCAGATGGCCACATTAGTGTGGCTATCTGCCCCCAGGGTGCCCAAACCCTACTGCCTCATCTATTGGGGGTCCTGCCCCACCTTTTGGGGTGGCCCTCTCCCCCCTCACCCCAAATGGAGGTGGGGTGTACCTCACGCAGCCGTTTGGAGGAGGCCCAGGGAGGCCTGCATGAGGTGTGTCCCCCAGCCATTGGGGGTGGGGTGGGGGGGGCACCCCAAAAGGTGGGGCAGGACCCCCAATAGATGGGGCAGTAGGGTTTGGGCACCCTGGGGGCAGGTAGCCACACTAATGGGCCCATCTGCACCAAGCGAAGTTGGGTAAACAAAAAAACATATACAAAATCACAGGCTGCTTTTTAGGGGGGGCTGAGGGCCACCCTAAATTGGCAGCGCATGATGTACCGCAACGGGGGGTGGCCCTCAACCCCCCCCCACCCCAAATGGAGGGCCCCACCTCATGCAACCCTCCCTGGGGGCAGATATCTGCTCCTAGGAAGGGGCATCTGACCCCAGGGAGGGATGCATGAGGTGGGCCCCCCCTATCTGCCCCCAGGGTGGGTTGCATGAGGTGGGGCCCTCCATTTGGGGTGGGGGGGTTGAGGGCCACCCCCCGTTGCGGTACATCATGCGCTGCCAATTTAGGGTGGCCCTCAGCCCCCCCTAAAAAGCAGCCTGTGATTTTGTATTTTGTTTTTTGTTTACCCTACTTTGCTTGGTGCAGATGGCCACATTAGTGTGGCTATCTGCCCCCAGGGTGCCCAAACCCTACTACCCCATCTATTGGGGGTCCTGCCCCACCTTTTGGGGTGGCCCTCTCCCCCCTCACCCCAAATGGAGGTGGGGTGTACCTCACGCAGCCGTTTGGAGGAGGCCCAGGGAGGCCTGCATGAGGTGTGTCCCCCAGCCATTGGGGGTGGGGTGGGGGGGGCACCCCAAAAGGTGGGGCAGGACCCCCAATAGATGGGGCAGTAGGGTTTGGGCACCCTGGGGGCAGATAGCCAAACTAATGGGCCCATCTGCACCAAGCGAAGTTGGGTAAACAAAAAAAAATATACAAAATCACAGGCTGCTTTTTAGGGGGGGCTGAGGGCCACCCTAAATTGGCAGCGTATGATGTACCGCAACGGGGGGTGGCCCTCAACCTCCCCCCACCCCAAATGGAGGGCCCCACCTCATGCAACTCTCCCTGGGGGCAGATATCTGCTCCTCGGAAGGGGCATCTGACCCCAGGGAGGGATGCACGAGGTGGGGCCCCCCCTATCTGCCCCCAGGGTGGGTTGCATGGGGTGGGGCCCTCCATTTGGGGTGGGGGGGGTTGAGGGCCACCCCCCGTTGCGGTACATCATGCGCTGCCAATTTAGGGTGGCCCTCAGCCCCCCCTAAAAATCAGCCTGTGATTTTGTATTTTGTTTTTTGTTTACCCTACTTTGCTTGGTGCAGATGGCCACATTAGTGTGGCTATCTGCCCCCAGGGTGCCCAAACCCTACTGCCCCATCTATTGGGGGTCCTGCCCCACCTTTTGGGGGTGGCCCTCTCCCCCCTCACCCCAAATGGATGTGGGGTGTACCTCACGCAGCCGTTTGGAGGAGGCCCAGGGAGGCCTGCATGAGGTGTGTCCCCCAGCCATTGGGGGTGGGGGGGGGCACCCCAAAAGGTGGGGCAGGACCCCCAATAGATGGGGCAGTAGGGTTTGGGCACCCTGGGGGCAGATAGCCACACTAATGGGCCCATCTGCACCAAGCGAAGTTGGGTAAACAAAAAAAAATATACAAAATCACAGGCTGCTTTTTAGGGGGGGCTGAGGGCCACCCTAAATTGGCAGCGCATGATGTAGCGCAACAGGGGGTGGCCCTCAACCTCCCCCCACCCCAAATGGAGGGCCCCACCTCATGCAACCCTCCCTGGGGGCAGATATCTGCTCCTAGGAAGGGGCATCTGAACCCAGGGAGGGATGCATGAGGTGGGGCCCCCCCTATCTGCCCCCAGGGTGGGTTGCATGAGGTGGGGCCCTCCATTTGGGGTGGGGGGGGTTGAGGGCCACCCCCCGTTGCGGTACATCATGCGCTGCCAATTTAGGGTGGCCCTCAGCCCCCCGTAAAAAGCAGCCTGTGATTTTGTATTTTGTTTTTTGTTTACCCTACTTTGCTTGGTGCAGATGGCCACATTAGTGTGGCTATCTGCCCCCAGGGTGCCCAAACCCTACTGCCCCATCTATTGGGGGTCCTGCCCCACCTTTTGGGGTGGCCCTCTCCCCCCTCACCCCAAATGGAGGTGGGGTGTACCTCACACAGCCGTTTGGAGGAGGCCCAGGGAGGCCTGCATGAGGTGTGTCCCCCAGCCATTGGGGGTGGGGTGGGGGGCACCCCAAAAGATGGGGCAGGACCCCCAATAGATGGGGCAGTAGGGTTTGGGCACCCTGGGGGCAGATAGCCACACTAATGGGCCCATCTGCACCAAGCGGAGTTGGGTAAACAAACAAAAATATACAAAATCACAGGCTGCTTTTTAGGGGGGGCTGAGGGCCACCCTAAATTGGCAGCGCATGATGTACCGCAACGGGGGGTGGCCCTCAACCCCCCCCCACCCCAAATGGAGGGCCCCACCTCATGCAACTCTCCCTGGGGGCAGATAGGGGGGGCCTCACCTCATGCATCCCTCCCTGGGGTCAGATGCCCCTTCCTAGGAGCAGATATCTGCTCCCAGGGAGGGTTGCATGAGGTGGGGCCCTCCATTTGGGGTGGGGGGGTTGAGGGCCACCCCCCGTTGTGGTACATCATGCGCTGCCAACTTAGGGTGGCCCTCAGCCCCCCTAAAAAGCAGCCTGTGAATTTGCATTTTGTTTTTTGTTTACCCAACTTTGCTTGGTGCAGATGGCCACATTAGTGTGGCTATCTGCCCCCAGGGTGCCCAAACCCTACTGCCCCATCTATTGGGGGTCCTGCCCCACCTTTTGGGGTGGCCCTCTCCCCCCTCACCCCAAATGGAGGTGGGGTGTACCTCACGCAGCCGTTTGGAGGAGGCCCAGGGAGGCCTGCATGAGGTGTGTCCCCCAGCCATTGGGGGTGGGGTGGGGGGGCACCCCAAAAGGTGGGGCAGGACCCCCAATAGATGGGGCAGTAAGGTTTGGGCACTCCGGCGCCAGATTGGCACACCAATGTGCCCCTGTGCACAAAGGGGAGTTGGGTTACCAAAGGAAAAAAGTGAAATTGTTGGAAGGTTTTTTAGGGGGGGCGGTGGGGCACCCCAAAGGGTTGGGAAAGTTTCTAAAGGAATGGGGCGTTAACCCCCCCCCTGCCCACAATGGAGTGGGTGCCATGTCATGCAGCCCTCTCTGGGACCAGATATCTGCTCCTAGGAACGGACGCCTGAGCCCAGGGAGGAGTGCAGGACAGCCTCCCCCCTTATCTGCCCCTTGGGAGGGCTACATGAGATGGGCCGCCCCTCAAATTGGGGTGGTGGTGGAGAGGTGCAACCCCCCTCACGTTAGAAAATTCCACAGCGGTGTAGGGGGCCCCTCCGCCCCCACAAAAGGGCAGCCTGGGTTCTTCGTTTACTATACCTGCCTTGGCGTAGAGGGGCACATTGGTGTGCCAGTCTGGCGCCGGGGTGCCCAAAACGTACAGGCCAATGCAACAGGGGGGGCCAATATGGGTGGTCTGGTATGTGGGTGGGCTGACACAGATAATATATGTTTTGTTCTTCCCTTTACAGGTCTTGAGCAGTTCAAGCTTCTCCCTTGTTATGTACGTATGAAATTTTGCTTATTCCAACATTTTATAGTGGGTGGAGGGCACATTGCTATTGGGATGGGGGTGAACAGGGCCTGTAGTGTTCTGTTGTGAAGGAAGTGGGTGCTCTGGGGAGGTATTGGGGTGGCCAGGAACACACTTGCCCGGGTTGCGGACAAAACACCCCCCAGTGCAGCTGAACAGTGCTGTTTCCCTGGGAGGGAAGTTTGCCACTTAGCCATCTGTGCAATGTTTTTTTTGTGTGCTGGGGGTTGCCATACACCCATTGGTCTTAGGCCAGTTTGCTATCACTGTGCAGTCCAGCCTTCTGTGGAGGTAGATGACTGAGAAGTTTCATGTATGTGGTGAAAGGAGCTGAGAAATGTACAGATATATGCCAGACAGTTTGGATGTGTTATTGGTAGGCAAAGCACTGAATGTAATTATTTTATGTTTCTGTTGCAGTTGCGGCTACTGAAAAGCTTATGCTGACTTATGTAAGTACCACATATATTACTTGGTAATGTGCGGGTGGAGGGTTACTGTGGTGGGAGAAACTGTGGCTGCAGTGTCAGTGGTATGGGTGAGAAAGGGTAGTAGGGCGGTTCGGGGGCCAGTGATGAGAGTGCCTTGCATTGAGGAAGGTGGCTGCTTTGCAGAAGGAAAAATTGGCCGACATAAGTAGCAGCTCCTTTTCAAAAATGTTGCCGGTAGTAATGCAGATGGTCATTTTGTTCTGAGCATGGTACGCGTACTTGATACAGAGAACACTACTTTTACTGCAACGATTACCATTTCTGTGTTCCTTTTCCAGCAGTCGTCCCAGTGAGCCCCGCCAGGCTCCCCATCCTTTTGCAGGGGGAAAAGCTGTAACGCAGGGTAGCTAGAGGGGCAGGAGGGGTGGGGGGTGAAGTCATTAGCCTTGGGCTTCCATCTCCCAGATGGATATTTTGTCCCTCAAAAGCAGCAGTGGGTGCAGGGTGCCCCGGCACGGTCCCCATCCCGTCCTAGAGGGGACAGCTGCAGTGCTGGCCAGGCAGAGATGTAGGGTGGTGGCGGTTGATGTGTGTGACCTTGGCTGCCTCTCTGCCTTGGTAGTCGAATGGCCCCAAGTTCACCAGTACTTTAGGAGCTGCGCTCCAATTTCTCACAATCAAAGTGTCCAAATTTGCATGCATGTGTAATGAATGGCGCACATTCTGTCAGAGTAACTATATTCGGAGAGGTTACAAAGCACCCTTGCTGCACAGGTCATATCCTCTGTCCGACTAGTCACCCTGCCAAAGTGTTATGGTGTAGCATGTGGAAGTCACCTTACCACCGTGCAGTGCAGGCGGTGGGCCACAGGAGCAGACAACCTTTACTGATTACAATTGCCCCAGCACAACTGTGTTATTGGCACAAGGTGACATACTGTCTTCTTCACCTCTTTCCCACCTCCTTCCCCTAAAACACAAGTGCCAATTACGTAATGACCTGTAAATTCACATGAGAGGTGCATTTCCGAATGGGTGAAGTGTGTGTCTGCGATTGTTACAAGAGCCATGTGTTCACACAATCATTCAGCTAGTTGGTAAACTGTATGTATAGGCATATTCATGGGGTTTCACTTGTTTCCATATCATAGTGACGATGAGGGTTGTGTAGATAATTGCCTACTCTTTCACCCAAAGGGCTGCACGATTTTCCGAGGGCCAACCACATCTGGCTCTCAAAGGGATGCCCTCCTGGTGCATTGCTTTGGGGTTAGGGGGAAGTGCTTTCACCAGCTCAGAGGAGCCATCAGCGATGTCCATGCAAAAGGAGATGCAACCCCCCCACCCTACAGTGGTGCACCTGGGAGGAAAAGATTTAGCGTCTGTGGGAGGGGAAGGGATACATGAGCTGCTAATGGAGGAACTGGAATGGATAGCACAGATGTTTCCAAACAGTGATGGTTTGGTGCCAGATTTCCGGGATTTATTTATTTTTATGTTTTTTCTGCAGGATGCCATATGCCCACTTGTCTTATTTCCATTTCCAATCCGTGTGCAGTCTAGCCTTCCGTAGTGGTAGATGACTGAGAAGTGTCATGGAACTGGTGGAAGGAAGTGAAAAATGTACAGATAGTTGCCAGACAGTTTGGATGTGTAATTGGTAGGCAAAGCATTGATTTTAATTCTTTTATGTTTCCTTTGCAGTTGCGGCTACTGAAAAGCTATTGCTGACTTATGTAAGTACAACATTTATTACTTGGTAATGTGGGGGTGGAGGGTTACTGCGGTGGAAGGAATTGTGGCTGCATTGTCAGTGATAAGGGTGGGAAAGGGTGGTGGGGAGGGTCGGGGGCCAGTGATGGGTGTGCCTTGCATTGAGTAAGGCAGCTGCTTTGCAGAAGGAAAGGTTTGGCCGACATAAGTAGCAGCAAATTTAAAAAAAAATTTTCCAGTAGTTATATAGATGGTCATTTTTTCTGAGCATGCTATGCACACTTGTTACAGAGCTCATTCCTTTCACTGCAAAGTTCACCATTTCTGTGGTCCAATTTCAGCAGTGGTCCCAGTGTGCCCTGTCAGGGTCCCCATCCTTTTGCAGGGGGAAAAACTGTAACGCAGGGTAGCTAGAGAGGGGGGTGTCATTGGCCTTGGGCGTCCGTCCCCCAGGTGGATATTTTGTCCTCCAAATTCAGCAGTGGGTGCAGGGTGCCCTGGCAGGGTCCAATCCCTTCCAGGAGAGGAAAGCTGTAGTGCTGACCAGGAAGCTATGTAGGATAGTGGTGGGTGATGGGTGTGACCTTGGCCACCTCCCTTCCTTGGTAGTGAAGTGCCCCCAAGGTTACTAGTGGTCCTGGAGCTATGGCCGAAACACTCACATTGAAAGTGTCTGAAGGTGCACCCATTTGTGGTAAATGTGGCACATTCTGTCAGGGTACCTATATTCAGAGAGCGTACAAAGCACACTTCCTGTGGACTTCATATCCTCTGTGAGACTAGTCACCCTGCCAAATTGTAATGATGTAGCATGTGCAAGTCACCTTACCACCGTGCTGGGCAGGCGGTGGGCCACAGGAGCAGACAACTTTTACTGATTACAATTGCGCCAGCACAACTGTGTTATTGGCACAAGGTGACATACTATCTTCTTTACCTCCTTCCCCTGAAAATAATGTGGCAATTATGTGTCGACCTACTGTTATCTCAAAAGAGAGGTGGTTTCCGAATGGGTGAAGTGTGTGTCTGGGATTGTTACAAGAGTCATGTATTGGTGCAATTGTTGTGTAATGTGGTAAAATGTATGTGTAGCCATAATCATGGGGGTTTTCCTGTTTCCATTTCCTAGTGAGGATGAGGGTTGTGTGGATTTTCGGCCACTCTTATATCCAAAGGGCTGCACGACTTTTCCGAGGGCCACCTACATCTGGGTCTGGAAGGGATGGCCTTGCAGTGCATTGGTTTGGGGTGGGGGGGATGCGCCTTCACCAGCTCCGAGGAGCCATCATCGCTGCCCAAGCAAAAGGAAAGGCCCCCCCCCCCTGACCTTATAGTGGTTCACCTGGGAGGAAATGATTTTGCGTCTGTGGGACGGAAGGTGGTACGGGAGCAGCTCATGGCAGACCTTGAATGGATTGCACAGAGGTTTCCAAACACTGTGGTGGCCTGGTCCCAGATGATTCCCAGGATGGATTGGAGAACTCAAGGGAATAGAAGGGCCATCAACCGCTCGGTGTGGAAAATGAATGGCGAGTTCACTAGACTGACAGAGGGCAACACCAGAATACGGACCATTCACCATGGCAATATCAAAGGTGCTGTGATGTTTCACAGAGATGGGGTGCACCTTTCCAAAACAGGCATGGAGCTGTTCATTGGAAACATAATGGATTTTGCCCAGACGCTATTTTAGGGGGGGTTTGCCCAGTGACTGATGGACACACTGGAAGATGTGAAAAGTGAATAGAAATGGTAGTAAGTATGTTGGCAGTGAGACTTCCACTTTCTAGCAATTGTTTGCATTCAAGGCATGTCAAAGCATTCAGTATGTTTCTGCTACTTATTTCTTAGGTACCCATCACTACTTGCTTCAGCCTACATCAATTTGCTTGGCCTTGCAATAATTTTGTCCTTGTGAGCTTTCCCCTTACAATAGACACCCCTATATGAATGAGCAGGTGTTTTTGTCAAAAGTGTGCCAGCAGTTGCCCGGAAGGGCCAGCCGTGTACGTTATTTATCTTCCCTTTCTGCTTCTTCATTGCCTATGGCTTTTCAACTCACCCAATCACTAATACGTTGCATGGTTCCTTCTCACCTCGATTTCCCATCCACAAGCATCCCATGGAGGAGGGCATGGTGCAAAGCATGTTGGCTGTTTCTGAATAGGTAGTGTGGCTGAAATCCTCGTCCCCACGCTTGTATTTCTGTACAGTTTAGCGGAATAGTACATTGTCCATAGATTTTTTGTTCTCTTTCTTTTAGGTGCAGGTGTGTTGTAGCTGTCTACCCACTTGTAGGAAAGCAGTCAGCTGGTCCTTAGCATTTCACGTGAGTGTTTGCAAAGTACTACTCCGTTTATTGTAGCGTGCAGGGACTACGTCATATTGCAGAGGGCTGCTACAGTTTGTGAGCAAAGTCTGGACCTTTTGGTGTACTTGTGTGGAGTAGGTTTGTGGCACTGAATACCACTTACTGTGCTACGTTCCATACTTTCAGAAGCACACATACTTCTTGTTTCAGTCTTCATCTGGTCTTTGGGCAGTGAAGGGTTCCATAGCAAAGGTACTCATGGCTTCTCGGCGATCAATGTCTGGTGCGGAGGCATTAGCTGCAGTGATGGAGTCTGGCTCAGAGCAAGGCACAGATGTGTACATGCATTCTGAAACAGATAGTGCTTCTGAGGGGCACGAGGGAAGTGATTGGGGAAGTGAGATGGCCATTGACGAAAGTCCCTCCTCCCACTCATCATCGTCATCATCTGATGATGAAGAGGAAGGAAGAGTGCGTCCACCTTTTCGCACACTTCCCACACGCAGGGGACCTGTAAGGGGGAGGGGACGTGCAAGACGGCCACGCAATGTGGCAGTTCCTGACACGACTCAAGAGTCGCTCTGGGTGCCTCCAGCAATGGGTCAGCCTGTTGTGCCCCCTTTCACTGGTATATCAGGGTGCACAGTGAATACAGAAGGGTTTCAGCCTATTGATTTTTTCAACCTTCTTGTTGATGATGGGTTCATTGCAGATGTGGTTCAGCAAACCAATTTATACGCTGCACAGTTCATGAGGTCTAGGGGTCCCACTCTGAAACCCCACTCCAGAGCACAAGCATGGGTACCCACAAACGATGTTGAAATGAGACAGTTTTGGGGTCTCATTTTGCTCATGGGAATTGGACACAAGCCGTCTGTCGCAATATACTGGTCTACTGTAGCACCACTTTATTACCCGTTTTTTCCAGCTACAATGAGCAGAAATCACTTTCAAGCACTGCACCGTATGTTGCACTTCAATGACAACTCGGCAGCATTACCCAAAACGGACCCAAACTTTGATAGGCTGTTCAAACTTACGCCATTTCTGGACCACTTCACTCACTGATTTGCAGAGGTGTATGTTTCTAGCCAGAACATATCCATTGATGAATCGTTGGTGTTGTTCAAAGGTCGCCTTCTATTCAGGCAATACATTCCTAGCAAGAGATCACGATATGGAATTAAAATGTACATGTTGTGTGAAAGTACCGCTGGGTATGTCAGCAGCATGAGTGTCTACACCGGTAAAGACTCTACCCTAAACCCTCCGGGCTGCCCAGCCCATTTAGGGACAAGTGAGAAGATTGTTTGGGATCTTCTCACACCATGGCTCCACAAGGGACATCATTTGTATGTAGACAATTTCTACACCGGAATTCCACTGTTCAAGGAATTGTTCAATGTGGGCACACTGGCATGCGGTACAATCCGCAGTAATCGCAAAGGCTTCCCCAGACAACTTGTGTGTAAGAAGTTGGCCAAGAGACAATGTATGGCATTGCGGCAGGATGAATTGTTAGCAGTGAAATTCTGCGACAAAAGGGATGTGTACATGCTAAGTACTATTCATGATGAAAGTGCTTCAGCTGTCCCTCTGCGCAGGCAGACTCAGCAAGTGTTGAAGCCCAATTGCATTCTGGATTACAACAAGTACATGGGTGGAGTAGACAAAAATGACCAAGTGCTTGAGTCATACCACGCTGAACGCAAGTCGCGTTTCTGGTACAAAAAGTTAGCCACACACATTGTGCATATGGCAACGTACAATGCTTATGTGGTGTACCGTGCAGCTACTCCAGAAAACAAGCTCTCCTTTTTGGATTTTTAATTAGAAATTGTTCAATCTCTGGCTAATGTTCATGTACAAATTCCCTCCTTTCCAGAGGTCGAAGATGTGGCCAGATTGCAAGAGCGACACTTTGGTGATTATGTTCCTCCCACTGCCACGAAGGCACAACCGTAACGAAAATGTAAGGTGTGTACAAAACAAGGAAAGAGGAAGGATACTCGGGTGTACTGTCCCCAATGCCCTTCCCAGCCTGCCCTCTGCTTTCAGCCTTGTTTCCTTTTGTATCATAAAAGGAAAATTATTGGGAGATCGACTGATTTCCGAAAATGCCCATCATTCCTTGAAAGGGACCCTTAGCCACTGAAATCGTGCATGTCTTGTAAAGGAATGGCACTCTTGCACCCTGCCCTGGAGGTGTACCTTCAATGAAAATGCAACAGGATGTCAACTCACTTCACTTGATTTAGCGTGCATTCACAAGCATCGCTAGTTCTGCTTCCTCCACTTGAGGCTTGCCTTGGAAAGGCAACCACAGCCGTAGCTTTCCCTTGAGGCCTGTCAAGAAAATGTACATCAGTCTAGATCCCTCAGCTCAAAGCGTGACTTGCAAAGGAACGCTAATCAGGCTCCTTCCATTGGAGGCGTGCCTACGAAATAGTAAACATTATGAGACCCTGTACTTGAGTTGTGCCATGCGGGTCTTTCCCCTTTGGCGTGCTTTGGCAAGCAATGCTAGTCCTGCCCCCTCCACCTGAGGCCTGCCTGGGAAAGAGACATCACCCCCGGTACCTTTCACTTCAGGTCTGCCTCATAAGGAAAAGGCAGTCTAGCTCCCTCTGCGCGTGGTGTGCCTTGCAAAGTAACGCAATGCTTGTTTCTTCCAAAGCAGGCACATCTTGGAAAGAAATGCCACTCTAGCTCCCTCCACTTGAGGTGTGCCTTGGAGTAGGTGGGGACAGCACTCTGCTTTACTCCCCTTTGGCGTGCTTTGGCAAGCAATGCTAGTCCTGCCCCCTTCACTTGAGGCCTGCCTGGGAAAGAGACATCACCCCCGGTACCTTTCACTTCAGGTCTGCCTCATAAGGAAAAGGCAGTCTAGCTCCCTCTGCGCGTGGTGTGCCTTGCAAAGTAACGCAATGCTTGTTTCTTCCAAAGCAGGCACATCTTGGAAAGAAATGCCACTCTAGCTCCCTCCACTTGAGGTCTGCCTTGGAGTAGGTGGGGACAGCACTCTGCTTTACTCCCCTTTGGCGTGCTTTGGCAAGCAATGCTAGACCTGCCCCCTCCACTTGAGGCCTGCCTGGGAAAGAGACATCACCCCCGGTACCTTTCACTTCAGGTCTGCCTCATAAGGAAAAGGCAGTCTAGCTCCCTCTGCGCGTGGTGTGCCTTGCAAAGTAACGCAATGCTTGTTTCTTCCAAGGCAGGCACATCTTGGAAAGAAATGCCACTCTAGCTCCCTCCACTTGAGGTGTGCCTTGGAGTAGGTGGGGACAGCACTCTGCTTTACTCCCCTTTGGCGTGCTTTGGCAAGCAATGCTAGTCCTGCCCCCTCCACTTGAGGCCTGCCTGGGAAAGAGACATCACCCCCGGTACCTTTCACTTCAGGTCTGCCTCATAAGGAAAAGGCAGTCTAGCTCCCTCTGCGCGTGGTGTGCCTTGCAAAGTAACGCAATGCTTGTTTCTTCCAAAGCAGGCACATCTTGGAAAGAAATGCCACTCTAGCTCCCTCCACTTGAGGTGTGCCTTGGAGTAGGTGGGGACATCACTCTGCTTTACTCCCCTTTGGCGTGCTTTGGCAAGCAATGCTAGTCCTGCCCCCTCCACTTGAGGCCTGCCTGGGAAAGAGACATCACCCCTGGTACCTTTCACTTCAGGTCTGCCTCATAAGGAAAAGGCAGTCTAGCTCCCTCTGCGCGTGGTGTGCCTTGCAAAGTAACGCAATGCTTGTTTCTTCCAAAGCAGGCACATCTTGGAAAGAAATGCCAGCACTCTGCTTTACTCCCCTTTGGCGTGCTTTGCCAAGCAATGCTAGTCCTGCCCCCTCCACTTGAGGCCTGCCTGGGAAAGAGACATCACCCCCGGTACCTTTCACTTCAGGTCTGCCTCATAAGGAAAAGGCAGTCTAGCTCCCTCTGCGCGTGGTGTGCCTTGCAAAGTAACGCAATGCTTGTTTCTTCCAAAGCAGGCACATCTTGGAAAGGAATGCTACTCCACCGCCTCTAGTTGAGGCGGGCCATGGAGAAGAAGGGTGGAGCACTCTGGGTCACTCCCCTATGGGAGTGCAGCTTGCTCCTGTTCGGGATCGCCTTACAAAAAAAAACATCTGGAAAACCCCATCCGCTTCCGGCGTACTTTGGACAGGAACCCAAATCTGGCTCCTTCTACCTAAGGTTTGGCAAGCAAAGAAAGGCCAGTCCCGCTCCCTCTACTCAAGCCGTGCGTTGTGGAAGACCAGAACACCATTCAGGTTCCCTCCACTCAAGGGGTGTCTTTTCAAAATAATACACGCCACTTTGGCTCCCTCCCTTGAGGTCTAAGTGTCATGAAAGTGGTACTTGGACACCAAATATATGGCAGCGGTGTCTTGCGTACCTCGTAAGATCCGGCCTTGTTTATTGTTTTACTGCAAGTGATGTTATGTGTGGTGTAAGTGACACGTCTTCTATAGGAATGAATTGGATATGATTGGTGTGTGAATTAGGTAAAGATACAAAGAACATGCAGATGCAATTTCTGTGAATGGACTTTTCCAGCACTGCCGAAATGATTGTCATGTTGCAGGATGGCTGTTTTGTGTGGGTACGGTGGAACATAAGAATGTTTGCCCATAGTTGCTATGGGCATACTGAAAGCTGGTGTGGAAGATAGCGCCTGTAGGGCAGGGTAGCGAAGTCAGCCAGTATGCACTTGCTATCACTGTCCACATGTGATTGCCGGCACATAAAGTTTGCATGCAGACACAGTTGCTATGAAATTGATGCCAAATGATAGTTAAGATATTGCTAGAGACACAGTTGCATTGTACACACATGTCCATGTGGTATAAGTGTGTAGATATGCTCATGTGTAGATACACTTGCTCTGGTGCTAGTGTTTTGGTAGAAGTGCAACTGCTGAAATGGATGCCAACTGACTGCAGACACGAAAGGGATACGAATGGCCAGTGATCCGGTGGGTGCCTTGTCGTGGCATCACTGCTCACAAGGACAAACCTTCTTGTGCAACACAAGGAGGTTTGTCCTTGTGCTAAATCCCACCTTGCGTGTCTAACTGCATTGCGTCTGGTATGTATGGGAAGTGTGAGGAAAGGTGCATGTGAAATGGCTTACTGCCAGTACTTTACTGTTTCCTAAGCGCACTACAGCGAAGTTACTATACTAAAGATGTACCCATTGTCACTCAGGTACCACACCTGCACACAAGAGGTCAGCCTCTCATTGGGACACGTGTGGCGATGCGGGAAGGTAGGCCACGTGTTGTTGGCGGTGTGTTTCGGTGAGTGGCCAGAGGGAAATGTCTGAGAATTGTCTTCATTTCCGGCCAATTTCAGAGACATTTCCCTGTGTCCACTCACCGAAACACGTCGCCAACAGCAGATGTCATACCTTCTCATGTTCCCACAGGTGTCCCGACGAAAAAGGTACCTCGCATGTGTGGGTGCACCTACCGGGGTCGCAAAAGGAAAAGGGTAACCCGCTGGTAACCCCAAGCCTTTCGCCACAGCACAATTTGTTCATGTGGGCAACCTACAGATTTGGGCCTAGGGTGTCGAAGCCAGCAAGGAAAACAGGGAACCCCATGCATTTCCCAAAAGAGGACACCCGTGGGAAAGCACAGAGGTCTGATTTGCGCGAAGCGGGCCAGAATTTATTACCCAGACACCCCCGCAAAGTCCGAAATGTGGGGAAAAAAACGCATTTTCCGCACATTTCACTCGACGCACCCATCGAAACACGCCCCCAACAACACATGGCCTACCGTCCCGCGTTCCCACAGGTGTCCCGATGAAAACGGTACCTCACATGCGTGGGTGCACCTACCTGGCCGGCAAGGGGCAAGCCGAAAACGCAAGCAACCCCCAGTCTGTTTGCAGAGGGGAATCTCAGCCATTCTGCCGACCGGCACAACATACAGATATGGGCCTCGGGTGTCCAAGCCACCAAGGAAAACAGGGAGCCCCATGCATTTCCGAAAAGAGGACACCCGTGGGAATCTGCAGAGGTGTGATTTGCGCACATCGCCCCAGATTTGTTTACCCAGACACCCCTGCAAAGTCCGAAATGTGGGGACAAAAAATGCTTTTTCCGCACATTTCGCTCGACGCACCCGTCGAAACACGCCGCAAACAACACATGGCCTACCGTCCCGCGTTCCCACAGGTGTCCCGATGAAAACGGTACCTCACATGCGTGGGTATACCTACCTGGCCGGCAAGGGGCAAGCTGAAAACGCAAGCAACCCCCAGTCTGTTTGCAGAGGGGAATCTCAGCCATTCTGCCGACCGGCACAACATACAGATATGGGCCTCGGGTGTCCAAGCCACCAAGGAAAACAGGGAGCCCCATGCATTTCCAAAAAGAGGACACCCGTGGGAATCCGCAGAGGTGTGATTTGCGCACATCGCCCCAGATTTTTTTACCCAGACAACCCTGCAAAGTCCGAAATGTGGGGAAAAAAATGCTTTTTCCGCACATTTCGCTCGACGCACCGATCGAAACACGCCCCCAACAACACATGGCCTACCGTCCCGCGTTCCCACAGGTGTCCCGATGAAAACGGTACCTCACATGCGTGGGTGCACCTACCTGGCCGGCAAGGGGCAAGCCGAAAACGCAAGAAACCCCCAGTCTGTTTGCAGAGGGGAATCTCAGCCATTCTGCCGACCGGCACAACATACAAACATACAGATATGGGCCTCGGGTGTCCAAGCCACCAAGGAAAACAGGGAGCCCCATGCATTTCCGAAAAGTGGACACCCGTGGGAATCCGCAGAGGTGTGATTTGCGCACATCGCCCCAGATTTTTTTACCCAGACACCCCTGCAAAGTCCGAAATGTGGGGAAAAAAATGCTTTTTGCGCACATTTCGCTCGACGCACCCATCGAAACACACCCCCAACAACACATGGCCTACCGTCCCGCGTTCCCACAGGTGTCCCGATGAAAACGGTACCTCACATGCGTGGGTGCACCTACCTGGCCGGCAAGGGGCAAGCCGAAAACGCAAGCAACCCCCAGTCTGTTTGCAGAGGGGAATCTCAGCCATTCTGCCGACTGGCACAACATACAGATATGGGCCTCGGGTGTCCAAGCCACCAAGGAAAACAGGGAGCCCCATGCATTTCCGAAAAGAGGACACCCGTGGGAATCCGCAGAGGTGTGATTTGCGCACATCGCCCCAGATTTTTTTACCCAGACACCCCTGCAAAGTCCGAAATGTGGGGAAAAAAATGCTTTTTCCGCACATTTCGCTCGACGCACCCATCGAAACACGCCCCCAACAACACATGGCCTACCGTCCCGCGTTCCCACAGGTGTCCCGATGAAAACGGTACCTCACATGCGTGGGTGCATCTACCTGGCCGGCAAGGGGCAAGCCGAAAACGCAAGCAACCCCCAGTCTGTTTGCAGAGGGGAATCTCAGCCATTCTGTCGACCGGCACAACATACAGATATGGGCCTCGGATGTCCAAGCCACCAAGGAAAACAGGGAGCCCCATGCATTTCCGAAAAGAGGACACCCGTGGGAATCCGCAGAGGTGTGATTTGCGCACATCGCCCCAGATTTTTTTACCCAGACACCCCTGCAAAGTCCGAAATGTGGGGAAAAAAATGCTTTTTCCGCACATTTCGCTCGACGCACCCATCGAAACACGCCCCCAACAACACATGGCCTACCGTCCCGCGTTCCCACAGGTGTCCCGATGAAAACGGTACCTCACATGCGTGGGTGCACCTACCTGGCCGGCAAGGGGCAAGCCGAAAACGCAAGCAACCCCCAGTCTTTTTGCAGAGGGGAATCTCAGCCATTCTGCCGACCGGCACAACATACAGATATGGGCCTCGGGTGTCCAAGCCACCAAGGAAAACAGGGAGCCCCATGCATTTCCGAAAAGAGGACACCCGTAGGAATCCGCAGAGGTGTGATTTGCGCACATCGCCCCAGATTTTTTTACCCAGACACCCCTGCAAAGTCCGAAATGTGTGGAAAAAAATGCTTTTTCGGCACATTTCGCTCGACACACCCATCGAAACACGCCCCCAACAACACATGGCCTACCGTCCCGCGTTCCCACAGGTGTCCCGATGAAAACGGTACCTCACATGCGTGGGTGCACCTACCTGGCCGGCAAGGGGCAAGCCGAAAACGCAAGCAACCCCCAGTCTGTTTGCAGAGGGGAATATCAGCCATTCTGCCGACCGGCACGACATACAGATATGGGCCTCGGGTGTCCAAGCCACCAAGGAAAACAGGGAGCCCCATGCATTTCCGAAAAGAGGACACCCGTGGGAATCCGCAGAGGTGTGATTTGCGCACATCGCCCCAGAATTTATTACCCAGACACCCCTGCAAAGTCCGAAATGTGGGGAAAAAAATGCTTTTTCCGCACATTTCGCTCGACGCACCCATCGAAACACGCCCCCAACAACACATGGCCTACCGTCCAGCGTTCCCACAGGTGTCCCGATGTCTGGGTAATAAATTCTGGGGCGATGTGCGCAAATCATACCTCTGCGGATTCCCAGGGGTGTCCTCTTTTCGGAAATGCATGGGGCTCCCTGTTTTCCTTGGTGGCTTGGACACCCGAGGCCCATATCTGTATGTTGTGCCGGTCGGCAGAATGGCTGAGATTCCCCTCTGCAAACAGACTGGGGGTTGCTTGCGTTTTCGGCTTGCCCCTTGCCGGCCAGGTAGGTGCACCCACGCATGTGAGGTACCGTTTTCATCGGGACACCTCTGGGAACGCGGGACGGTAGGCCATGTGTTGCTGGGGGCGTGTTTCGATGGGTGCGTCGAGCGAAATGTGCGGAAAAAGCGTTTTTTTCCCCACATTTCGGACTTTGCAGGGGTGTCTGGGTAAATAAATCTGTGGCGATGTGCGCAAATCACACCTCTGCAAATTCCCACGGGTGTCCTCTTTTCAGAAATGCATGGGGCTCCTTGTTTTCCTCGGTGGCTTGGACACCCGAGGCCCATATCTGTACGTTGTGCCGGTTGGCAGAATGTCTGAGATTTCCCTCTGAAAACAGACTTGGGGTTACTTGTGTTTTAGGCTTTCCCCTTGGCGGCCAGGTAGGTGCCCCCACACATGTGAGGTACCGTTTTCATCGGGACACCTGTGGGAACGCGTGACGGTAGGCCATGTGTTGTTGGGGACGTGTTTGGATGGGTGAGCCGAGCGAAATGTGCGGAAATTGCGTATTTTTTCCCACATTTCGGACTTTGCGGGGGTGTCTGGGTAATAAAATCTGGGGCAATTTGGGCATATCATACCTCTGCGGATTCCCACGGGTGTCCTCCTTTCAGAAATGCATGGGGTTCCATGTTTTCCTCGGTGGCTTGGACACCCGAGGTCCATATCTGTATGATGTGAGAGTGTGACATTTCCGGTGTGAAAACAGACTTGGGGTTACTTGTGTTTTAGGCTTTCCCCTTGGCGGCCAGGTAGGTGCACTCACACATGTGAGGTACCGTTTTCATCGGGACACCTGTGGGAACGCGTGACGGTAGGCCATGTGTTGTTGGGGGCGTGTTTCGATGGGTGCGTCGAGCGAAATGTGCGGAAAAAGCGTTTTTTTCCCCACATTTCGGACTTTGCAGGGGTGTCTGGGTAATAAATTCTGGGGCGATTTGGGCATATCATACCTCTGCGGATTCCCACGGGTATCCTCTTTTCGGAAATGCATGGGGTTCCCTGTTTTCCTCGGTGGCTTGGACACCCGAGGCCCATATCTGTACGTTGTGCCGGTCGGCAGAATGTCTGAGATTTCCCTCTGAAAACAGACTTGGGGTTACTTGTGTTTTAGGCTTTCCCCTTGGCGGCCAGGTAGGTGCACCCACACATGTGAGGTACCGTTTTCATCGGGACACCTGTGGGAACGCGTGACGGTAGGCCATGTGTTGTTGGGGGCGTGTTTCGATGGGTGAGCCGAGCGAAATGTGCGGAAATTGCGTATTTTTTCCGCCATTTCGGACTTTGCGGGGGTGTCTGGGTAATAAAATCTGGGGCAATTTAGGCATATCATACCTTTGCGGATTCCCACGGGTGTCCTCTTTTTCGGAAATGCATGGGGTTCCCTGTTTTCCTCGGTGGCTTGGACACCCGAGGCCCATATCTGTATGATGTGAGAGTGTGACATTTCCGGTGTGAAAACAGACTTGGGGTTACTTGTGTTTTAGGCTTTCCCCTTGGCGGCCTGGTAGGTGCACCCACACATGTGAGGTAACGTTTTCATCGGGACACCTGTGGGAACGTGTGACGGTAGGCCATGTGTTGTTGGGGGCGTGTTTCGATGGGTGAGCTGAGTGAAATGTGCGGAAATTGCGTATTTTTTCCCACATTTCGGACTTTGCGGGGGTGTCTGGGTAATAAAATCTGGGGCAATTTGGGCATATCATACCTCTGCGGATTCCCACGGGTGTCCTCTTTTCGGAAATGCATGGGGTTCCCTGTTTTCCTCAGGGGCTTGGACACCCGAGGCCCATATCTGTACGTTGTGCCGGTCGGCAGAATGTCTGAGATTTCCCTCTGAAAACAGACTTGGGGTTACTTGTGTTTTAGGCTTTCCCCTTGGCGGCCTGGTAGGTGCACCCACACATGTGAGGTACCGTTTTCATCGGGACACCTGTGGGAACGTGTGACGGTAGGCCATGTGTTGTTGGGGGCGTGTTTCGATGGGTGAGTCGAGCGAAATGTGAGGAAAATGCGTATTTTTTTCCCACATTTCGGACTTTGCGGGGGTGTCTGGGTAATAAATTCTGGGGCGATTTGGGCATATCATACCTCTGCGGATTCCCACGGGTGTCCTCTTTTCGGAAATGCATGGGGTTCCCTGTTTTCCTTGGTGGCCTGGACACCCGAGGCCCATATCTGTATGATGTGAGAGTGTGACATTTCCGGTGTGAAAACAGACTTGGGGTTACTTGTGTTTTAGGCTTTCCCCTTGGCGGCCAGGTAGGTGCACCCACACATGTGAGGTACCGTTTTCATCGGGACACCTGTGGGAACGCGTGACGGTAGGCCATGTGTTGTTGGGGGTGTGTTTCGATGGGTGCGTTGAGCGAAATGTGCGGAAAAAGCGTTTTTTTCCCCACATTTTGGACTTTGCAGGGGTGTCTGGGTAATAAATTCTTGGGCGATTTGGGCTTATCATACCTCTGCGGATTCCCACGGGTGTCCTCTTTTCGGAAATGCATGGGGTTCCCTGTTTTCCTCGGTGGCTTGGACACCCGAGGCCCATATCTGTACGTTGTGCCGGTTGGCAGAATGTCTGAGATTTCCCTCTGAAAACAGACTTGGGGTTACTTGTGTTTTAGGCTTTCCCCTTGGCGGCCAGGTAGGTGCACCTACACATGTGAGGTACCGTTTTCATCGGGACACCTGTGGGAACGCGTGACAGTAGGCCATGTGTTGTTGGGGTTGTGTTTCGATGGGTGAGCCGAGCGAAATGTGCGGAAATTGCGTATTTTTTCCCACATTTCGGACTTTGCGGGGGTGTCTGGGTAATAAAATCTGGGGCAATTTGGGCATATCATACCTCTGCGGATTCCCACGGGTGTCCTCTTTTCGGAAATGCATGGGTTCCCTGTTTTCCTCGGTGGCTTGGACACCCGAGGCCCATATCTGTACGTTGTGCCGGTCGGCAGAATGTCTGAGATTTCCCTCTGAAAACAGACTTGGGGTTACTTGTGTTTTAGGCTTTCCCCTTGGCGGCCAGGTAGGTGCACCCACACATGTGAGGTACCGTTTTCATCGGGACACCTGTGGGAACGCGGGACAGTAGGCCATGTGTTGTTGGGGGCGTGTTTCGATGGGTGCGTCGAGCGAAATGTGAGGAAAATGCGTATTTTTTCCCACATTTCGGACTTTGCGGGGGTGTCTGGGTAATAAATTCTGGGGCGATTTGGGCATATCATATCTCTGCGGATTCCCACGGGTGTCCTCTTTTCGGAAATGCATGGGGTTCCCTGTTTTCCTTGGTGGCTTGGACACCCGAGGCCCATATCTGTATGATGTGAGAGTGTGACATTTCCGGTGTGAAAACAGACTTGGGGTTACTTGTGTTTTAGGCTTTCCCCTTGGCGGCCAGGTAGCTGCACCCACACATGTGAGGTACCGTTTTCATCGGGACACCTGTGGGAACGCGTGACAGTAGGCCATGTGTTGTTGGGGGCGTGTTTCAATGGGTGCGTCGAGCGAAATGTGCGGAAAAAGCGTTTTTTCCCCCACATTTCAGACTTTGCAGGGGTGTCTGGGTAATAAATTCTGGGGCGATTTGGGCATATCATACCTCTGCGGATTCCCACGGGTGTCCTCTTTTCGGAAATGCATGGGGTTCCCTGTTTTCCTCGGTGGCTTGGACACCCGAGGCCCATATCTGTACGTTGTGCCGGTTGGCAGAATGTCTGAGATTTCCCTCTGAAAACAGACTTGGGGTTACTTGTGTTTTAGGCTTTCCCCTTGGCGGCCAGGTAGGTGCACCTACACATATGAGGTACCGTTTTCATCGGGACACCTGTGGGAACGCGTGACGGTAGGCCATGTGTTGTTGGGGGCGTGTTTCGATGGGTGAGCCGAGCGAAATGTGCGGAAATTGCGCATTTTTTCCCACATTTCGGACTTTGCGGGGGTGTCTGGGTAATAAAATCTGGGGCAATTTGGGCATATCATACCTTTGCGGATTCCCACGGGTGTCCTCTTTTCGGAAATGCATGGGGTTCCCTGTTTTCCTCAGTGGCTTGGACACCCGAGGCCCATATCTGTATGATGTGAGAGTGTGACATTTCCGGTGTGAAAACAGACTTGGGGTTACTTGTGTTTTAGGCTTTTCCCTTGGCGGCCAGGAAGGTGCACCCACACATGTGAGGTACCGTTTTCATCGGGACACCTGTGGGAATGCGTGACAGTAGGCCATGTGTTGTTGGGGGCGTGTTTCGATGGGTGAGCCGAGCGAAATGTGCGGAAATTGCGTATTTTTTCCCACATTTCGGACTTTGCGGGGGTGTCTGGGTAATAAAATCTGGGGCAATTTGGGCATATCATACCTTTGCAGATTCCCACGGGTGTCCTCTTTTCGGAAATGCATGGGGTTCCCTGTTTTCCTTGGTGGCTTGGACACCCGAGGCCCATATCTGTATGATGTGAGAGTGTGACATTTCCGGTGTGAAAACAGACTTGGGGTTACTTGTGTTTTAGGCTTTCCCCTTGGCGGCCAGGAAGGTGCACCCACACATGTGAGGTACCGTTTTCATCGGGACACCTGTGGGAATGCGTGACAGTAGGCCATGTGTTGTTGGGGGCGTGTTTCGATGGGTGAGCCGAGCGAAATGTGCGGAAATTGCGTATTTTTTCCCACATTTCGGACTTTGCGGGGGTGTCTGGGTAATAAAATCTGGGGCAATTTGGGCATATCATACCTCTGCGGATTCCCACGGGTGTCCTCTTTTCGGAAATGCATGGGTTCCCTGTTTTCCTCGGTGGCTTGGACACCCGAGGCCCATATCTGTACGTTGTGCCGGTCGGCAGAATGTCTGAGATTTCCCTCTGAAAACAGACTTGGGGTTACTTGTGTTTTAGGCTTTCCCCTTGGCGGCCAGGTAGGTGCACCCACACATGTGAGGTACCGTTTTCATCGGGACACCTGTGGGAACGCGGGACAGTAGGCCATGTGTTGTTGGGGGCGTGTTTCGATGGGTGCGTCGAGCGAAATGTGAGGAAAATGCGTATTTTTTCCCACATTTCGGACTTTGCGGGGGTGTCTGGGTAATAAATTCTGGGGCGATTTGGGCATATCATATCTCTGCGGATTCCCACGGGTGTCCTCTTTTCGGAAATGCATGGGGTTCCCTGTTTTCCTTGGTGGCTTGGACACCCGAGGCCCATATCTGTATGATGTGAGAGTGTGACATTTCCGGTGTGAAAACAGACTTGGGGTTACTTGTGTTTTAGGCTTTCCCCTTGGCGGCCAGGTAGCTGCACCCACACATGTGAGGTACCGTTTTCATCGGGACACCTGTGGGAACGCGTGACGGTAGGCCATGTGTTGTTGGGGGCGTGTTTCAATGGGTGCGTCGAGCGAAATGTGCGGAAAAAGCGTTTTTTCCCCCACATTTCAGACTTTGCAGGGGTGTCTGGGTAATAAATTCTGGGGCGATTTGGGCATATCATACCTCTGCGGATTCCCACGGGTGTCCTCTTTTCGGAAATGCATGGGGTTCCCTGTTTTCCTCGGTGGCTTGGACACCCGAGGCCCATATCTGTACGTTGTGCCGGTTGGCAGAATGTCTGAGATTTCCCTCTGAAAACAGACTTGGGGTTACTTGTGTTTTAGGCTTTCCCCTTGGCGGCCAGGTAGGTGCACCTACACATATGAGGTACCGTTTTCATCGGGACACCTGTGGGAACGCGTGACGGTAGGCCATGTGTTGTTGGGGGCGTGTTTCGATGGGTGAGCCGAGCGAAATGTGCGGAAATTGCGCATTTTTTCCCACATTTCGGACTTTGCGGGGGTGTCTGGGTAATAAAATCTGGGGCAATTTGGGCATATCATACCTTTGCGGATTCCCACGGGTGTCCTCTTTTCGGAAATGCATGGGGTTCCCTGTTTTCCTCAGTGGCTTGGACACCCGAGGCCCATATCTGTATGATGTGAGAGTGTGACATTTCCGGTGTGAAAACAGACTTGGGGTTACTTGTGTTTTAGGCTTTTCCCTTGGCGGCCAGGAAGGTGCACCCACACATGTGAGGTACCGTTTTCATCGGGACACCTGTGGGAATGCGTGACAGTAGGCCATGTGTTGTTGGGGGCGTGTTTCGATGGGTGAGCCGAGCGAAATGTGCGGAAATTGCGTATTTTTTCCCACATTTCGGACTTTGCGGGGGTGTCTGGGTAATAAAATCTGGGGCAATTTGGGCATATCATACCTTTGCAGATTCCCACGGGTGTCCTCTTTTCGGAAATGCATGGGGTTCCCTGTTTTCCTTGGTGGCTTGGACACCCGAGGCCCATATCTGTATGATGTGAGAGTGTGACATTTCCGGTGTGAAAACAGACTTGGGGTTACTTGTGTTTTAGGCTTTCCCCTTGGCGGCCAGGAAGGTGCACCCACACATGTGAGGTACCGTTTTCATCGGGACACCTGTGGGAATGCGTGACAGTAGGCCATGTGTTGTTGGGGGCGTGTTTCGATGGGTGAGCCGAGCGAAATGTGCGGAAATTGCGTATTTTTTCCCACATTTCGGACTTTGCGGGGGTGTCTGGGTAATAAAATCTGGGGCAATTTGGGCATATCATACCTCTGCGGATTCCCACGGGTGTCCTCTTTTCGGAAATGCATGGGTTCCCTGTTTTCCTCGGTGGCTTGGACACCCGAGGCCCATATCTGTACGTTGTGCCGGTCGGCAGAATGTCTGAGATTTCCCTCTGAAAACAGACTTGGGGTTACTTGTGTTTTAGGCTTTCCCCTTGGCGGCCAGGTAGGTGCACCCACACATGTGAGGTACTGTTTTCATCGGGACACCTGTGGGAACGCGGGACAGTAGGCCATGTGTTGTTGGGGGCGTGTTTCGATGGGTGCGTCGAGCGAAATGTGAGGAAAATGCGTATTTTTTCCCACATTTCGGACTTTGCGGGGGTGTCTGGGTAATAAATTCTGGGGCGATTTGGGCATATCATATCTCTGCGGATTCCCACGGGTGTCCTCTTTTCGGAAATGCATGGGGTTCCCTGTTTTCCTTGGTGGCTTGGACACCCGAGGCCCATATCTGTATGATGTGAGAGTGTGACATTTCCGGTGTGAAAACAGACTTGGGGTTACTTGTGTTTTAGGCTTTCCCCTTGGCGGCCAGGTAGCTGCACCCACACATGTGAGGTACCGTTTTCATCGGGACACCTGTGGGAACGCGTGACGGTAGGCCATGTGTTGTTGGGGGCGTGTTTCAATGGGTGCGTCGAGCGAAATGTGCGGAAAAAGCGTTTTTTCCCCCACATTTCAGACTTTGCAGGGGTGTCTGGGTAATAAATTCTGGGGCGATTTGGGCATATCATACCTCTGCGGATTCCCACGGGTGTCCTCTTTTCGGAAATGCATGGGGTTCCCTGTTTTCCTCGGTGGCTTGGACACCCGAGGCCCATATCTGTACGTTGTGCCGGTTGGCAGAATGTCTGAGATTTCCCTCTGAAAACAGACTTGGGGTTACTTGTGTTTTAGGCTTTCCCCTTGGCGGCCAGGTAGGTGCACCTACACATATGAGGTACCGTTTTCATCGGGACACCTGTGGGAACGCGTGACGGTAGGCCATGTGTTGTTGGGGGCGTGTTTCGATGGGTGAGCCGAGCGAAATGTGCGGAAATTGCGCATTTTTTCCCACATTTCGGACTTTGCGGGGGTGTCTGGGTAATAAAATCTGGGGCAATTTGGGCATATCATACCTTTGCGGATTCCCACGGGTGTCCTCTTTTCGGAAATGCATGGGGTTCCCTGTTTTCCTCAGTGGCTTGGACACCCGAGGCCCATATCTGTATGATGTGAGAGTGTGACATTTCCGGTGTGAAAACAGACTTGGGGTTACTTGTGTTTTAGGCTTTTCCCTTGGCGGCCAGGAAGGTGCACCCACACATGTGAGGTACCGTTTTCATCGGGACACCTGTGGGAATGCGTGACAGTAGGCCATGTGTTGTTGGGGGCGTGTTTCGATGGGTGAGCCGAGCGAAATGTGCGGAAATTGCGTATTTTTTCCCACATTTCGGACTTTGCGGGGGTGTCTGGGTAATAAAATCTGGGGCAATTTGGGCATATCATACCTTTGCAGATTCCCACGGGTGTCCTCTTTTCGGAAATGCATGGGGTTCCCTGTTTTCCTTGGTGGCTTGGACACCCGAGGCCCATATCTGTATGATGTGAGAGTGTGACATTTCCGGTGTGAAAACAGACTTGGGGTTACTTGTGTTTTAGGCTTTCCCCTTGGCGGCCAGGAAGGTGCACCCACACATGTGAGGTACCGTTTTCATCGGGACACCTGTGGGAATGCGTGACAGTAGGCTATGTGTTGTTGGGGGCGTGTTTCGATGGGTGAGCCGAGCGAAATGTGCGGAAATTGCGTATTTTTTCCCACATTTCGGACTTTGCGGGGGTGTCTGGGTAATAAAATCTGGGGCAATTTGGGCATATCATACCTCTGCGGATTCCCACGGGTGTCCTCTTTTCGGAAATGCATGGGTTCCCTGTTTTCCTCGGTGGCTTGGACACCCGAGGCCCATATCTGTACGTTGTGCCGGTCGGCAGAATGTCTGAGATTTCCCTCTGAAAACAGACTTGGGGTTACTTGTGTTTTAGGCTTTCCCCTTGGCGGCCAGGTAGGTGCACCCACACATGTGAGGTACCGTTTTCATCGGGACACCTGTGGGAACGCGGGACAGTAGGCCATGTGTTGTTGGGGGCGTGTTTCGATGGGTGCGTCGAGCGAAATGTGAGGAAAATGCGTATTTTTTCCCACATTTCGGACTTTGCGGGGGTGTCTGGGTAATAAATTCTGGGGCGATTTGGGCATATCATATCTCTGCGGATTCCCACGGGTGTCCTCTTTTCGGAAATGCATGGGGTTCCCTGTTTTCCTTGGTGGCTTGGACACCCGAGGCCCATATCTGTACGTTGTGCCGGTTGGCAGAATGTCTGAGATTTCCCTCTGAAAACAGACTTGGGGTTACTTGTGTTTTAGGCTTTCCCCTTGGCGGCCAGGTAGGTGCACCTACACATATGAGGTACCGTTTTCATCGGGACACCTGTGGGAACGCGTGACGGTAGGCCATGTGTTGTTGGGGGCGTGTTTCGATGGGTGAGCCGAGCGAAATGTGCGGAAATTGCGCATTTTTTCCCACATTTCGGACTTTGCGGGGGTGTCTGGGTAATAAAATCTGGGGCAATTTGGGCATATCATACCTTTGCGGATTCCCACGGGTGTCCTCTTTTCGGAAATGCATGGGGTTCCCTGTTTTCCTCAGTGGCTTGGACACCCGAGGCCCATATCTGTATGATGTGAGAGTGTGACATTTCCGGTGTGAAAACAGACTTGGGGTTACTTGTGTTTTAGGCTTTTCCCTTGGCGGCCAGGAAGGTGCACCCACACATGTGAGGTACCGTTTTCATCGGGACACCTGTGGGAATGCGTGACAGTAGGCCATGTGTTGTTGGGGGCGTGTTTCGATGGGTGAGCCGAGCGAAATGTGCGGAAATTGCGTATTTTTTCCCACATTTCGGACTTTGCGGGGGTGTCTGGGTAATAAAATCTGGGGCAATTTGGGCATATCATACCTTTGCAGATTCCCACGGGTGTCCTCTTTTCGGAAATGCATGGGGTTCCCTGTTTTCCTTGGTGGCTTGGACACCCGAGGCCCATATCTGTATGATGTGAGAGTGTGACATTTCCGGTGTGAAAACAGACTTGGGGTTACTTGTGTTTTAGGCTTTCCCCTTGGCGGCCAGGTAGGTGCACCCACACATGTGAGGTACCGTTTTCATCGGGACACCTGTGGGAACGTGTGACGGTAGGCCATGTGTTGTTGGGGGCGTGTTTCGATGGGTGAGCTGAGTGAAATGTGCGGAAATTGCGTATTTTTTCCCACATTTCGGACTTTGCGGGGGTGTCTGGGTAATAAAATCTGGGGCAATTTGGGCATATCATACCTCTGCGGATTCCCACGGGTGTCCTCTTTTCGGAAATGCATGGGGTTCCCTGTTTTCCTCGGTGGCTTGGACACCCGAGGCCCATATCTGTACGTTGTGCCGGTCGGCAGAATGTCTGAGATTTCCCTCTGAAAACATACTTGGGGTTACTTGTGTTTTAGGCTTTCCCCTTGGCGGCCAGGTAGGTGCACCCACACATGTGAGGTACCGTTTTCATCGGGACACCTGTGGGAACGCGGGACAGTAGGCCATGTGTTGTTGGGGGTGTGTTTCGATGGGTGAGTCGAGCGAAATGTGAGGAAAATGCGTATTTTTTCCCACATTTCGGACTTTGCGGGGTTGTCTGGGTAATAAATTCTGGGGCGATTTGGGCATATCATACCTCTGCGGATTCCCACGGGTGTCCTCTTTTCGGAAATGCATGGGGTTCCCTGTTTTCCTTGGTGGCTTGGACACCCGAGGCCCATATCTGTATGATGTGAGAGTGTGACATTTCCGGTGTGAAAACAGACTTGGGGTTACTTGTGTTTTAGGCTTTCCCCTTGGCGGCCAGGTAGGTGCACCCACACATGTGAGGTACCGTTTTCATCTGGACACCTGTGGGAACGCGTGACAGTAGGCCATGTGTTGTTGGGGGCGTGTTTCGATGGGTGCGTCGAGCGAAATGTGCGGAAAAAGCGTTTTTTTCCCCACATTTCGGAATTTGCAGGGGTGTCTGGGTAATACATTCTTGGGCGATTTGGGCTTATCATACCTCTGCGGATTCCCACGGGTGTCCTCTTTTCGGAAATGCATGGGGTTCCCTGTTTTCCTCGGTGGCTTGGACACCCGAGGCCCATATCTGTACGTTGTGCCGGTTGGCAGAATGTCTGAGATTTCCCATTGAAAACAGACTTGGGGTTACTTGTGTTTTAGGCTTTCCCCTTGGCGGCCAGGTAGGTGCACCTACACATGTGAGGTACCGTTTTCATCGGGACACCTGTGGGAACGCGTGACGGTAGGCCATGTGTTGTTGGGGGCGTGTTTCGATGGGTGAGCCGAGCGAAATGTGCGGTAATTGCGTATTTTTTCCCACATTTCGGACTTTGCTGGGGTGTCTGGGCAATAAAATCTGGGGCAATTTGGGCATATCATACCTTTGCGGATTCCCACGGGTGTCCTCTTTTCGGAAATGCATGGGGTTCCCTGTTTTCCTCAGTGGCTTGGACACCCGAGGCCCATATCTGTACGTTGTGCCGGTCGGCAGAATGTCTGAGATTTCCCTCTGAAAACATACTTGGGGTTACTTGTGTTTTAGGCTTTCCCCTTGGCGGCCAGGTAGGTGCACCCACACATGTGAGGTACCGTTTTCATCGGGACACCTGTGGGAACGCGGGACAGTAGGCCATGTGTTGTTGGGGGCGTGTTTCGATGGGTGAGTCGAGCGAAATGTGAGGAAAATGCGTATTTTTTCCCACATTTCGGACTTTGCGGGGTTGTCTGGGTAATACATTCTGGGGCGATTTGGGCATATCATACCTCTGCGGATTCCCACGGGTGTCCTCTTTTCGGAAATGCATGGGGTTCCCTGTTTTCCTTGGTGGCTTGGACACCCGAGGCCCATATCTGTATGATGTGAGAGTGTGACATTTCCGGTGTGAAAACAGACTTGGGGTTACTTGTGTTTTAGGCTTTCCCCTTGGTGGCCAGGTAGGTGCACCCACACATGTGAGGTACCGTTTTCATCGGGACACCTGTGGGAACGCGTGACGGTAGGCCATGTGTTGTTGGGGAAGTGTTTCGATGGGTGCGTCGAGCGAAATGTGCGGAAAAAGCGTTTTTTCCCCCACATTTCGGACTTTGCAGGGGTGTCTGGGTAATAAATTCTGGGGCGATTTGGGCATATCATACCTCTGCGGATTCCCCGGGTGTCCTCTTTTCGGAAATGCATGGGGTTCCCTGTTTTCCTCGGTGGCTTGGACACCCGAGGCCCATATCTGTACGTTGTGCCGGTTGGCAGAATGTCTGAGATTTCCCTCTGAAAACAGACTTGGGGTTACTTGTGTTTTAGGCTTTCCCCTTGGCGGCCAGGTAGGTGCACCCACACATGTGAGGTACCATTTTCATCGGGACACCTGTGGGAACGCGTGACAGTAGGCCCTGTGTTGTTGGGGGCGTGTTTCGATGGGTGAGCCGAGTGAAATGTGAGGAAATTGCGTATTTTTTCCCACATTTCGGACTTTGCAGGGGTGTCTGGGTAAAAAAATCTGGGGCAATTTGGGCATATCATACCTCTGCGGATTCCCACGGGTGTACTCTTTTCGGAAATGCATGGGGTTCCCTGTTTTCCTCGGTGGCTTGGACACCCGAGGCCCATATCTGTATGATGTGAGAGTGTGACATTTCCGGTGTGAAAACAGTCTTGGGGTTACTTGTGTTTTAGGCTTTCCCCTTGGCGGCCAGGTAGGTGCACCCACACATGTGAGGTACCTTTTTCATCGGGACACCTGTGGGAACGCGTGACAGTAGGCCTTGTGTTGTTGGGGGCGTGTTTCGATGGGTGAGCCGAGTGAAATGTGAGGAAATTGCGTATTTTTTCCCACATTTCGGACTTTGCAGGGGTGTCTGGGTAAAAAAATCTGGGGCAATTTGGGCATATCATACCTCTGCGGATTCCCACGGGTGTACTCTTTTCGGAAATGCATGGGGTTCCCTGTTTTCCTCGGTGGCTTGGACACCCGAGGCCCATATCTGTACGTTGTGCCGGTTGGCAGAATGTCTGAGATTTCCCTCTGAAAACAGACTTGGGGTTACTTGTGTTTTAGGCTTTCCCCTTGGCGGCCAGGTAGGTGCACCTACACATGTGAGGTACCGTTTTCATCGGGACACCTGTGGGAACGCGGGACAGTAGGCCATGTGTTGTTGGGGGCGTGTTTCGATGGGTGAGCCGAGCGAAATGTGCGGAAATTGCGTAATTTTTCACACATTTCGGACTTTGCTGGGGTGTCTGGGCAATAAAATCTGGGGCAATTTGGGCATATCATACCTTTGCGGATTCCCACGGGTGTCCTCTTTTCGGAAATGCATGGGGTTCCCTGTTTTCCTCGGTGGCTTGGACACCCGAGGCCCATATCTGTACGTTGTGCCGGTCGGCAGAATGTCTGAGATTTCCCTCTGAAAACAGACTTGGGGTTACTTGTGTTTTAGGCTTTCCCCTTCGCGGCCAGGTAGGTGCACCCACACATGTGAGGTACCGTTTTCATCGGGACACCTGTGGGAACGCGGGACAGTAGGCCATGTGTTGTTGGGGGCGTGTTTCGATGGGTGAGTCGAGCGAAATGTGAGGAAAATGCGTATTTTTTCCCACATTTCGGACTTTGCGGGGTTGTCTGGGTAATAAATTCTGGGGCGATTTGGGCATATCATACCTCTGCGGATTCCCACGGGTGTCCTCTTTTCGGAAATGCATGGGGTTCCCTGTTTTCCTTGGTGGCTTGGACACCCGAGGCCCATATCTGTATGATGTGAGAGTGTGACATTTCCGGTGTGAAAACAGACTTGGGGTTACTTGTGTTTTAGGCTTTCCCCTTGGCGGCCAGGTAGGTGCACCCACACATGTGAGGTACCGTTTTCATCGGGACACCTGTGGGAACGCGTGACGGTAGGCCATGTGTTGTTGGGGGCGTGTTTCGATGGGTGAGCCGAGCGAAATGTGCGGAAATTGTGTATTTTTTCCCACATTTCGGACTTTGTGGGGGTGTCTGGGTAATAAAATCTGGGGCAATTTGGGCATATCATACCTTTGCGGATTCCCACGGGTGTCCTCTTTTCGGAAATGCATGGGGTTCCCTGTTTTCCTCGGTGGCTTGGACACCCGAGGCCCATATCTGTACGTTGTGCCGGTTGGCAGAATGTCTGAGATTTCCCTCTGAAAACAGACTTGGGGTTACTTGTGTTTTAGGCTTTCCCCTTGGCGGCCAGGTAGGTGCACCTACACATGTGAGGTACCGTTTTCATCGGGACACCTGTGGGAACGCGTGACGGTAGGCCATGTGTTGTTGGGGGCGTGTTTCGATGGGTGAGCCGAGCAAAATGTGCGGAAATTGTGTATTTTTTCCCACATTTCGGACTTTGTGGGGGTGTCTGGGTAATAAAATCTGGGGCAATTTGGGCATATCATACCTTTGCGGATTCCCACGGGTGTCCTCTTTTCGGAAATGCATGGGGTTCCCTGTTTTCCTCAGTGGCTTGGACACCCGAGGCCCATATCTGTACGTTGTGCCATTTCGGCAGAATGTCTGAGATTTCCCTCTGAAAACAGACTTGGGGTTACTTGTGTTTTAGGCTTTCCCCTTCGCGGCCAGGTAGGTGCACCCACACATGTGAGGTACCGTTTTCATCGGGACACCTGTGGGAACGCGGGACAGTAGGCCATGTGTTGTTGGGGGTGTGTTTCGATGGGAGAGTCGAGCGAAATGTGAGGAAAATGCGTATTTTTTCCCACATTTCGGACTTTGCGGGGGTGTCTGGGTAATAAAATCTGGGGCGATTTGGGCATATCATACCTCTGCGGATTCCCACGGGTGTCCTCTTTTCGGAAATGCATGGGGTTCCCTGTTTTCCTTGGTGGCTTGGACACCCGAGGCCCATATCTGTATGATGTGAGAGTGTGACATTTCCGGTGTGAAAACAGACTTGGGGTTACTTGTGTTTTAGGCTTTCCCCTTGGTGTCCAGGTAGGTGCACCCACACATGTGAGGTACTGTTTTCATCGGGACACCTGTGGGAACGCGTGACGGTAGGCCATGTGTTGTTGGGGGCGTGTTTCGATGGGTGCGTCGAGCGAAATGTGCGGAAAAAGCGTTTTTTCCCCCACATTTCGGACTTTGCAGGGGTGTCTGGGTAATAAATTCTGGGGCGATTTGGGCATATCATACCTCTGCGGATTCCCACGGGTGTCCTCTTTTCGGAAATGCATGGGGTTCCCTGTTTTCCTCGGTGGCTTGGACACCCGAGGCCCATATCTGTACGTTGTGCCGGTTGGCAGAATGTCTGAGATTTCCCTCTGAAAACAGACTTGGGGTTACTTGTGTTTTAGGCTTTCCCCTTGGCGGCCAGGTAGGTGCACCCACACATGTGAGGTACCGTTTTCATCGGGACACCTGTGGGAACCCGTGACTATAGGCCATGTGTTGTTGGGGGTGTGTTTCGATGGGTGAGCCGAGCGAAATGTGCGGAAATTGCGTATTTTTTCCCACATTTCGGACTTTGCGGGGGTGTCTGGGTAATAAAATCTGGGGCAATTCGGGCATATCATACCTCTGCGGATTCCCACGGGTGTCCTCTTTTCGGAAATGCATGGGGTTCCCTGTTTTCCTCGGTGGCTTGGACACCCGAGGCCCATATCTGTATGATGTGAGAGTGTGACATTTCCGGTGTGAAAACAGTCTTGGGGTTACTTGTGTTTTAGGCTTTCCCCTTTGCGGCCAGGTAGGTGCACCCACACATGTGAGGTACCGTTTTCATCGGGACACCTGTGGGAACGCGGGACAGTAGGCCATGTGTTGTTGGGGGCGTGTTTCGATGGGTGAGTCGAGCGAAATGTGAGGAAAATGCGTATTTTTTCCCACATTTCGGACTTTGCGGGGGTGTCTGGGTAATAAAATCTGGGGCGATTTGGGCATATCATACCTCTGCGGATTCCCACGGGTGTCCTCTTCTCGGAAATGCATGGGGTTCACTGTTTTCCTTGGTGGCTTGGACACCCGAGGCCCATATCTGTATGATGTGAGAGTGTGACATTTCCGGTGTGAAAACAGACTTGGGGTTACTTGTGTTTTAGGCTTTCCCCTTGGTGGCCAGGTAGGTGCACCCACACATGTGAGGTACCGTTTTCATCGGGACACCTGTGGGAACGTGTAACGGTAGGCCATGTGTTGTTGGGGGCGTGTTTCGATGGGTGCGTCGAGCGAAATGTGCGGAAAAAGCGTTTTTTCCCCCACATTTCGGACTTTGCAGGGGTGTCTGGGTAATAAATTCTGGGGCGATTTGGGCATATCATACCTCTGCGGATTCCCACGGGTGTCCTCTTTTCGGAAATGCATGGGGTTCCCTGTTTTCCTCGGTGGCTTGGACACCCGAGGCCCATATCTGTACGTTGTGCCGGTTGGCAGAATGTCTGAGATTTCCCTCTGAAAACAGACTTGGGGTTACTTGTGTTTTAGGCTTTCCCCTTGGCGGCCAGGTAGGTGCACCCACACATGTGAGGTACCGTTTTCATCGGGACACCTGTGGGAACCCGTGACTATAGGCCATGTGTTGTTGGGGGTGTGTTTCGATGGGTGAGCCGAGCGAAATGTGCGGAAATTGCGTATTTTTTCCCACATTTCGGACTTTGCGGGGGTGTCTGGGTAATAAAATCTGGGGCAATTCGGGCATATCATACCTCTGCGGATTCCCACGGGTGTCCTCTTTTCGGAAATGCATGGGGTTCCCTGTTTTCCTCGGTGGCTTGGACACCCGAGGCCCATATCTGTATGATGTGAGAGTGTGACATTTCCGGTGTGAAAACAGTCTTGGGGTTACTTGTGTTTTAGGCTTTCCCCTTGGCGGCCAGGTAGGTGCACCCACACATGTGAGGTACCTTTTTCATCGGGACACCTGTGGGAACGCGTGACAGTAGGCCATGTGTTGTTGGGGGCGTGTTTCGATGGGTGAGCCGAGTGAAATGTGAGGAAATTGCGTATTTTTTCCCACATTTCGGACTTTGCAGGGGTGTCTGGGTAAAAAAATCTGGGGCAATTTGGGCATATCATATCTCTGCGGATTCCCACGGGTGTACTCTTTTCGGAAATGCATGGGGTTCCCTGTTTTCCTCGGTGGCTTGGACACCCGAGGCCCATATCTGTACGTTGTGCCGGTCGGCAGAATGTCTGAGATTTCCCTCTGAAAACAGACTTGGGGTTACTTGTGTTTTAGGCTTTCCCCTTGGCGGCCAGGTAGGTGCACCCACACATGTGAGGTACCGTTTTCATCGGGACACCTGTGGGAACGCGTGACGGTAGGCCATGTGTTGTTGGGGGCGTGTTTCGATGGGTGCGTCGAGCGAAATGTCCGGAAAAAGCGGTTTTTTCCCCACATTTCCGACTTTGCAGGGGTGTCTGGGTAAAAAAATCTGGAGCGATGTGCGCAAATCATACCTCTGCGGATTCCCACGGATGTCCTCTTTTCGGAAATGCATGGGGTTCCCCATTTTCTTTGGTGGCTTGGACACCCGAGGCCCATATCTGTATGTTGTGCCGGTCGGCAGAATGTCTGAGATTTCCCTCTGAAAACAGACTTGGGGTTACTTGTGTTTTAGGCTTTCCCCTTGCCGGCCAGGTAGGTGCACCCACACATGTGGGGTACCGTTTTCATCGGGACACCTGTGGGAACGCGGGACGGTAGGCCATGTGTTGTGTTTGTGTGGTTTTCATAACGTTTTGACCCATTTGCTGGAGCCCTTTGTCTCACAACCCTTTCTTTTCCCAAATGTGACCTACATTTAGTCGCTGCTTTAGCCACCATACACTTTTGTAACCTGCACAAGTCACCTACCCTTGAAAAGGTCTGCCTGTGCTCTTTCAAAAAATGTATGGCTGCCGTTCCTCACCACATTGGTTTTCCCAATTTACACATGCTAAGTGCGTCTGGTCAGGCCGTGAGCGTAAAACTCCTGTGTACCATGGCTCAGTGTTTGGCTTGTGGTATTGCTTGTTTTGTACAAACACCACGAAAATGGTTTGCTCTCCTAACTGCAAGAGTCGGGGGAATGTAGCGGAGCATTGCTTTTCTCAAAATTCATAGAAGCCATTGCCGTACCAAGCCAACCATGTCGAACACATACCTTTTTTTTCAGTCATTTTCCCGCTTTTCCCCCATTCGATGGCAGTTTCCCCTACCTAGTTGTTGCCTGACCTATGCAAATCACCCCTTCCTAAACTTGGAATTTTGTCTACTTTTCAGAAATATATGCCTTTCTGTCCTCCAATTTGGCTTTCCTGCCCTTTTCTTCCATTCCGTCCATGCATGTCCAATTGGCAAAAATGGCAAAAATCGCCTACCTCTCACAAAACGGTTGATAACCCCATCAAAATAATTTTTTTCCATTTCCACTCAACCTGTTCCTGAAAGCCAACGCATTGGGGAACTCAGCACAGCAAACCATTTGTTCCTAGCTCTTACAAGGAAAAAACCACAGGCTTCTTTTTTTTTTTTCTTTTTTTTTTTAAATTTATCTTTATTGACAATTTACAATTTAGGTTGGGCCTAACGGTCGACCCAACCGGCAAAAACAGCAAAATGAACCACATTGTCAGTAACATTTTCTTTTTCATTACCTTAACTCCCCTCCCCATTTCCCCCCTCCCGTACCTCCCCCCCAAACGATCAACATGCCAAGTTTAGAAGTGTTGCTAGTAGTTATAACATAGGGGGGGACGCTTGCGTACCACATGGTTGCTAAGAGCATTCCTTGAAACAGTGGGGTATAACCGGGAAACCATTAGGTAGGGGCCAGACCGGGACTTTGAGGGCTATGAGGGAATGTGCCATGCTCTCTCTTGTTCACTCTCTCATTTACAGGCGCATGGAAATACAATCATCATGCAGTAGAACTGCTGTCCATTCTTGTGCAAAATCAGGCAAGGTATCATTTGTTATTGCTGTGAGTTTTTCATATGTAAAAATCACCCTGAGTTTGCAGAGCCATTCCTCTTTGGAGGGGGCCGAGACACTCTTCCATTTTTGGGCTAGCGCCAACCTCCCTGCTCGCAGCATGGCACCGATGACCTTGGGGTAAACATTTACTTCCGACTCCGGCATGGGGATGCCCAATAGGCTTTCCAGTGGGTGCAGGGACGGACCATACCCCTCAATATCTTTGATCCAGCTAAGCAATTCCGTCCAGTAAACCTGTATAACCGGGCAGCTCCACCACATATGAAACCAGGTTCCCCTTTGGTGACATCCCCTAGGGCAGAAGGGGGACACTTCCCGAAACATCCTGGACAACAGGGCCGGGGGGCGATGCCAAGAATGGAGGATTTTAAAACTGTGTTCCATGGCAGCCGTGTACAGGGATCCCGTAAAGATGCATTTAAAAACCGCCCTCCAAGTGTGATCATCCAGTGTCATCCCCAATCTCTCCTCCCATATGCGTTTCAAGGGTTGTCTACCCTCTAGATCTGATGTTATCAGTACACTATAAAGCTTGGATAGCGAGCCCTTTCGAGATGTACTTTTAGCCAATATGAGTTCAAATGGGGTGAGGGGGCGACTAAGTTGTTCGGTCCACCGGGGTTGGGACAAAATCCCTTTCAACCGCAGGTATTCGAAGACCGTGGGGGGCCTATCCACCAGAACCTCGGCCAGGTTGTCATACTCTATGAAGCCCTCTTCACGTGTGAGTTGGGAGACTCTTTCCAACCCCATATCAGACCAGGCCTGAGTGTCGCGGAAACCCTTTGTGCCAAGGTCAATGGGAGGCCCCCAGAGCGAAGAAAGCGGCGAAGGCCAAGTAGTCAGTAGTTTATTAGCTTTACTGGGTTTCCATAGCGCCCACAGGGCTGATAGGGTAGGATGCCTTCTGAGCTGTAAGGGGATAGCCCTAGGAGCGGTCCAAAAAAAATCCCTAACCTTTCTCGGGTGAGCGTGAATGTCTTCGACATATGTCCAATACGTTCGCATGTCGTCCCGCATATGCTCCAACATCACCCTGAGCTGCGCTGCTTTGTAATATATCCTGAAGTCGGGGAGTCCAAAGCCACCATGAGTCTTTGGGAGGGTCAGGGTGGATGTTTTAACCCTTGGCCTTTTTCCGTTCCAAATAAAGTGGAGGATACGGGATTGGAGCACCTCGAAAAAGGTCTCGGGTATCACAGCGGGAAGGGCTGTGAAAAGATAGAGTAGGCGTGGCAGGATATACATCTTCACCGTGACCATGCGCCCCAGCCAGGTAAGCGTGAGGGGTGCCCATCTCTTAAGATCGCTACTGACCTGGGCGAGGATCCCCGGGAAGTTGCACTGGTATAGTTGTGTTAAATCTCTGGGGATGGTGGTGCCCAGGTATCTAGTGGATTTTCGTTCAATTTTGACCCCCAGAATCTCCACTTTGCTCCCGATGTCTTGGTCCCCCGCACCCATAGGCATGATACTTGATTTAGATGTGTTTATTTTCAGCCCAGAGAAGGAGCCAAAATAATGTATGAGATCGAACAACCGCGGTAGGGATTTTGGAATATTGGTTAAATAACTCAGTATGTCGTCTGCAAATAGGGAGAGTTTAAAGTCACACTCCCCACACTGTATTCCCGTGATTTCCGAGTCGTTCCTGACCGCTATGGCCAGGGGCTCCATTGCCAGGGCATACAATAGAGGCGACAAGGGGCAGCCTTGCCGGGTGCCTCTGGAAAGGGAAAAGGGCTCTGAGGGACCCCCGTTAACCAACACTCTCGCCGAAGGCGAGTTGTATAGTGTCGCGACCCACCCACAAAAGTTTTCTCCCAGACCCATCTTCCGGAGAACCTTGCCCATGTAAGGCCACTCGACACGGTCGAAGGCCTTTTCTGAGTCTAGCGAGAGGAGGTACCCCTCCACTCCCTGTCTAGTTGCCTCGTGCATAAGGTCGAGGGTTTTCCTTATATTGTCTGACCCCTGGCGCCCCGGGATGAAGCCCACTTGATCCCCATGAACTAGGGTTGGGAGGTGCTTTGCTAATCTATTCGCCAGGAGCTTGGCCAGTATTTTAACGTCGGTATTAAGGAGTGATATGGGGCGATACGATTGGCAATAAGCGGGATCCTTGCCCTCTTTAGGTAGGACTACAATTAATGCTGACATCATCGTGGGTGGGAGAGTACCTTGGACCAGTGCAGCATTGAACATTTTAGCCAAGAATGGGGCAAGTGTAGACCTATAGGTCTTGTAAAACTTGACTGTGAAGCCATCATCTCCCGGGGCAGTGCCGCTCTTTAAAGAAGTTATAGTATCTACTACTTCTTCGGGGGAAATGGGTATTTCTAGCGCCTCAGCTTTGTCGGGGAGGAGGCCCGGGACCGGGAGAGAATCCAAGAATCTGTCAATGTCCCTCCCATCCCCCGAATATTCTGTGCAATATAGTTTTTCATAGTATAGCCTGAATTGTTCTGCTATTTTGGAGTCCCTCGTGGTTGAGTCCCCTTCCGGGGTGTTGATTGAATTCACCCTCCTGCTTTTCCTAAGTTCACAGAGTCTCCAGGCCAATATCCTATCGGCCTTTTCCCCCTTTTCCATGTACTTTTGTTTTAAAAATGAGAGCTTCCTTTCCACTTGACCCACCTGAAGGTCGGCCAACCTGTCTCGCAGCCCCTGCAATTCCTCCCACTGCCCAGGAAACATCTGCGTTTTCAACTTCCCTCCCGGTTGAATAGCCTCTATCTTGCCCTTAAGCACCTTCTCTTCGCGGTCCCTCTCCCTCTTTCTCCCCGCCCCTATGCCTATAAGGGTGCCTCTAATAGTTGCCTTAAATGCCTCCCATACTCCCATGGTGCCAACCTCCCCGTTGTCGTTAAGGGTAAAGTAGTCTTCTATGGCTGTTAGGAGGGTTTGGCGTATCTCCCTGTCCTGTAGGAGAAGGTCGTTACAGCTCCACCTGGATCCGGCTATCGGGGGAGGGGGAAGGCCAATCCTAATCCTTACCATATCATGGTCCGTCCAAGGGACGGTCTCTACTCCTAAGCTCGAGACCTCTCCCTGCAGCGAGGAATCTACCAGGATGTAGTCTATACGTGAAAAAGCAGCATGTGGTTTTGAATAGAATGTGTAGCCAGGGTTCCGACCCTTCTTAGGTGTACAAGTATCACTTAAACCCAGCTCCCCATTCACTTCCAGAAAGGTCAGCGCCATCTTTTTGTAGTGACAGATGTTAGGGCAAGGATTCACGGATTTCCTATCCCTCTCGGGGCAAAGCACCATATTGAAATCCCCCCCCACCAGAAGGGTACCCTCAGCGAATGCCATTATTTTCCCTTTCATACTTTCCCAGAAGGTGTCCTGCGCTTCGTTTGGGGCGTATATGCAAACCAAGGTGAACAAACGGCCTCGTACATCTCCCTTTACCATGAGATACCGCCCCTCAGGGTCTGTCTTTGAGGCTTTAAACCCAAAATGGGCCCCGGGGGACACCAGTAGAGCTACTCCTCTTTTCTTTGCCTGGGTAGAAGCCATATACACCTGATCTATTGTTTTGGCCTTGAGCTTAGGCTCCTTCCCTCGAACCCAATGAGTCTCCTGCACGAAGAGGAAGTGTAGCCTCGTCCTCACAAATTCTCTTATAAGTAGCGACCTCTTCGTAGGCGAGTTTAGTCCACGGACATTCAGTGTCCCCACTGTCAAGGATTGGAGTGAATCATCCATTAGATTGCGGATCGAAGCTCATACCTCCATTTTCAACACAGCAAGCATTATTACTCCCCCGATGCTTTAGCAACCCATAGCCGTCTCGAGACAGCCCCTGGGGTGCAAGAGAATCCCCTTCCCATTCCACTGGGCCCTTTTTGCGGGCCAGTTCGAGGATCCTGCTTTTTTCAGAGAAGTAGTGAAAGCGGACCAAGACAGATCTGGGGCCTCTGGAGGATGTCCCCGCTCTGTGGGCCCTGTCGATGGTAGGTTCGTTGGTGTTGGCCCCCTCAAACAGCACTCTTATTACCTCGTTAACGGCCTTGATAATGTCCGTTTGCGTTTCACCGTCGTGCTCCGGGAAGCCTAGGAAGCGCAAATTACAGCGGCGTTCCCTATTCTCCAAGTCGTCAATTTTTAAGGAACATTTCTCTTCTCTTCTCTCGAGCTCGGACAGGCGCATGTCAAAATGTGTCTCGAAGATGTCGCTCGAGGCTGTAGTGTTCTCCAATGCCTGGACCCTGTCATCGATATTGTCCACCTTTTTGTCTAGGGTGTCCAGTCTTAGGGTAATATCTGCCCTGAAGCCTCTGATTTCCTCCAATAGGGCCGCCATACCCCTGGTAACCGTGCTTGCATCTGCGGATTCCCGTTGCGTTTGGGCCTCCATTTCAGGGGCTGTCAGGGGCTCGGGAGGCGGGCGGCGGAACTTTTGCAAGGTTTCTCTCCAGGTCATATGCTCTCTCCGTGTTCCTCTGTTCTCCGGGGGCTACCCCCCGGTGTTTGTGGGCGATGCGGCCTGCTTATCTCCCTCTTGGGGGGTGGGGGGGCCCTGTCTGCCTTGGGGCAAATGGGCAGGGACACAGCCCCGGGTGATACGTCCCCCCAGGGATCCCCCCACACCTCTCGATCCTCAAATGGCTCGACTTCCCTCCCTTCGAAGCCGTGTCGGTGTTTGTTGCCCCCGGGGGCGTTCGCGCGAAGGAGAGATCTCAGGGCCCGTAGCCTGTCCTTTCGCGAGGCCTGCTGGGGGTGCTTTCTTTCAGCCGGGCCTCAAGCGCGCGGCTGGGGAGTGCGCCGCACGGGAGAAGCCTCGTTGTCCCAGGCCCCTTCGGGGTTCGCCTGCATGCCGGGGGCTCACCCCCGCCTTTCTCCTGCTTCCCCCTTGGGTAGTCTCACTCTCCCGGAGGTTGCCTAGCCCCAGTCCGGACCTCCTTACCTCTCCGTGGGGGTTTGCATGTGGTACGTTCTGACCTGCGAGGGGCACCGCCTGTCTCCTGCGCCGCCGCCTGAATCTGCTCGCTCCTTTCTCCTTTCTTTTATTTTTTTCCTTTATTATTTTTTTTTATTATTTATTTATTTATTTTAAAGCGGGGTCCTCCGCTTTTCCGGTGCGGCCACCTCCCGAACCCGGGCCTGCCGCGTCTGCCCCCAGGGTCGTCCCGCCGCCGCCAGGTGGTTCAGGGCCAGGGCGGGAGCTGCCGGCCAGGAGTCGCAAGGGCCTTCTACAGGCCTCGCTCGGGCCCGGGCTCGCCTTAGATCTCCACGGAGCCGCGGGGCCGCAGGGGGGAGGGACTTCAGTCCTTCGAGACTCGAGGGTTCCAATCTCCGGCGCCGCACCTCGTTCGTGGCTCAAATTCGAACCGGGGGTGCCCGGCACCTTCGTACTGGCGTGGGTGGTGTCGGCTCTTCACTCCGGGGGTGTCGGGGGGGCTCAGGTCCCTCGAACAGTGCCCTGCTGGGGAGGCGAGCCGAGATGCGTCAGTCCATCTCTGCGCCCCCTGGTGGATCCATTCCACAGGCTTCTTTGTACATCATTTTATTGGCATTTTTTGAAAAAACCCAAAATTTTCGCACATTTTCCTTATTTTCTCTCACCCCCCTACAGCAACCTGGGATTCCTGGGTGGCGTTACGACCGCCTACATGTGGGAAAAAAAGGAGCCAAATCTGGCCGAGATATCTCATGTAACGAAAAAGTTACAAGCCATTGAATGGCCACATACCAAAATCACCAAAAAAAGGCTCTGGCACTGGGGAGAAATACCCATGGCACTTAAAGGGTTAAACGGACTCCCCTTTGCCAAACCATTGAGTTGTCCTTATTGATTGGTGTTGGAGTAAAATACCATGCACCACCATCCATCTCAAGGTGCAGCTATCTCGTCCTAAAGTATTGCAGAGCAAACCCCGACTCTATGGGCCGGCCGGGGGTCCCTCAGTACACACTGCTGCTGCAGGTACCGATTGCCAGGCAGAGGAACACCAGAATCGAGTGAGGGTCTTTAAGTCGGACCCGAGCTCCAGGAAGATCCTCCGGACTCCCATGAAGCAGGACTGACCAAGTCTGAGCCACCTCAACAGAGTGCTGGACCCCAGATGCGAGGAAAGTTCATAGTGGTATCCAAGAAGCGCAGTGGTGCTATTTGGGAGAGTAGTGAGAAGCTGAAACCGCGAAGTACCGCTGATCTGAAGCTTGCACACTGTTGCTGCCGACCTTCAATTCGTAGTGCAGGAGTCCCCAGGCGTCCTCCCTCTTGTCCCCACGACTGAGGCTCAGGAACAACAGGATCTGCAGACCTACACAGGAACAGAAGCCAGCTGAAACCAATTTCCTCTAACCAAAGGTACTGTAAAACTAAGGGGACTTACCTTTTATTGTGTGGCCTTGCTAGTTCTCAGTTGAGACTTGTCTTGGTTGCTTTTGCAGAGTTGCTTGCACCTTTGCCCCTCACAAGCCTCCTAGCTTGTGGCCCTAAAGTTATTTCATTTTATACAAAAACTTCTAAAACATTGTGCAAGACTTTTTACTTACCTGTAAGAAGTGCTTCAGCTCACCTAGACTTTTGCTCAACTAACATTAACTGTCCTTGCTCCCCGAAAGACTCTTCTTACCTCTGACTTTGTGCTTTGCCTTTCCCCCAGGAAAGGGTTAATTTACTTTGTATTGGAGTGTTCAAAAAGTACTTAAATGCTTAAGAATATTTGTTAACCATTGTTATATTCCCTCAACTTCTTCTTTTGACACTAACCTCAGAATTGCTCTAAATATACCAGTAATATATTATGTCCACAGTGTCCTCGTTATTTAAGTCACCTCAGGGTGTAGGAAGCCTCTGTGTGCCATCCCAAATGGGTATTTACTGATTTAAAGAAACTGAGAGTGTGCATTTTGAAGTATATTTTTGTGTTACATATATATTGCTCCCTTTGAAAGAAGGCTTATTCAACTGACTGTTAAATAAATTAATAATTGTTTAATCAAGAAACCTTGAGTGTAAGTGCTTATTTTGATACTTGTCACTGTGAATCTCTGTGTGATATCCCTACAGCTCACATTGACCCCTCTTAAAATAAGCCTGGCTGCTCGGTCACTCTACCAACGGGTGTAGTACATGCGTATACCAAAGGTTGGGTTAACTATTGCCAAGAGGTCAAGGTTGGTGCAGTCTCCCACAGGGTAATGCATACAATCTTGCCTAGCAAATACGATATGTGAAGGGTCATCACCCTATCTGAACTGTCTATTACAATTGAGAAGGGTCAGCGCCCAGAAGAGATCCAAGGGGTAAATCATTATCACCCTAACAAACTTTTATTTGCTTAATAACTATCCCACACCCCTTTTTGTATTAGTTATAAGGTTTGGCAATAGGTTCCTTAATATAGGTCCTTTAATTTTGACACAACGCTACTAGGACTGTCTTATTTTCATTTGATGGTCGCCGTTTGCTCCCATTTTAGCTTGGGGAAACCATGTGTGGCGATGACTTTCTCCATCATGAAGGGCTGTGGAGACAACAAACTACACTTTTGGATAACGGGACCACTGGTCTACCATGACCATAAAATGAGAGTCCCGCTGAGTGGATCCAAAATACATGTGCAAACACTCCCAAGCCGTTTCGCTCTAGGCCATGCACTCAATTCGGGGCTCTTTATGCTTTGGGGCAGCCGCCTTACACCATACAAATGTCTTCGACCGTTGAGTGCCGGAAACCAAACTTTGAGGCGCAAACAAGCCTTTGTCTACTTTTCCATTCACCCCTCATCATGGAGTCCCGCAAGAGGATGAAGCATTCCTCCTTTGCAGATTCATCCCTCAACTCTGTGACCTCCATTGAATTCGTAACAACCCCTCTAGTGACCAGCATCACAAAGTCCTCTGTTTCAGCTTCATCCCTTGTAAGTCTTTCGGGCGCCCGACCAGGTGTAATCAGTAATCAGCAGCATTCCCCGAACCTGGCCAATACACCAGTGCCACATCATACTCCTGCAATGGAAGGAGCCACTTCTCAATCCGTCACAGGTTTGCCGAATATTTTACAGATTATAGTGGTGACAGTCCCACAGCACTGCCAACGTCTCCCACTCAATCTGGGAGTACCGCCACTCTGTCATTGACAAAGCCCTACTGGCGTATGCCATCAGCTGGACTTACCCATTCCGGTCATACTGAGTGAGAACAGCACCCAGACCAAATGGGCTAGAGTCCACAACAATGTCCGTGTCCAGGCTGGGATAAAAAAAAAGCCAACGTGCACTCAGCCAAGAAGGCTGCCTTTATGTCCTCAAAAGCTCTTTGCTCCAGGGGGCTTCCAATGCCACGCCAAGTCTTTCCTTGTGAGCTGCCTGAGACACTCTGAAATGGTCGCCAGGTCTTTGGTGAACCGGCCACAATACGTGACCATGCCCAGAAAGCTCCTGACTTCAGACACCATTTCGGGGGCGTTTGCTTCCTGAATGTCTTTCACTTTAGCAGGGTCCGCCGAGATGCCTCCCACTCGGAATATGAAACCTCAAAACTAAATTTGTCTTTTCAGGAACTCACACTTTCCCCGGTTCTATGTCATTCCATTGGCCATTTTTTTAACTGCATTTTTTGCCACTCATTTCTTGCCACAAAAACTCATTAAATGGTTTTTTTGGGTGATATCCCCCAGAACTCCCTTCCCAGCTATTTACAACTTAGTTCCCACATCCTCCTACCCTTTATTTCCCTTAACCCCCCACCCTCAATATTTTTAGATGGGTTTATGTGGCAAACAATTCAGCAGCAAAAAGGCTGCGGAAAACAAATTGGCTGATGAATGAATGTCGTACCCTTTTCCTCATGGAGTGTCAACTCCAGAAAGCAAATACTTTCCAAGACCTTCTCAAGGCACACATGGTGCTCAGCCTCAGACCGGGAAAATACCAAAATGTCATCGCTGATGTTCAGCGCCCCTTGAATACCCACCAGAGCTCCACGGATGGCATTCTGGAAGACTTCTGAAGCCGAAGAAATTCTGAAACGGAGTCTCTTGTGACGATAGAGTCCCTTATGAGTTGTAAAAGGTGTTATATACCTTGAATCTTGATGCAGAAACAGCTGAGGGTAGCCAGATGTGAGGTGTCAGAAAAATGAGACAGGCACAAGGTCATAGTTTTCTTAAGGTTTGTCATTTTTATTGAAATAAAAAGGCATAAGATAAATGAATGTAGTCCCTATTCTAACAAGAAGGTCCCTATCTAGCAAACTAAGTACTAAAGAAGGATGACCTAGTGTCCGAATGACACTCACACTAACACAAATAACCAAAGTGTACAAGGAAAATATATCTGATTTCAATTCAACAAAACAGTGCAAAAGTGTAACCTTATAATTCTTTGAAAGTACTCCTTGTGACCAGGGTTTGGTTCCCTTCTCCTGGATCAATTCAGGAAAATCCTTGAAAAGTTCTGATTCAACAATGTTCTATTCAGTTCAACACAAAAAGTATTTTCCATCCAAGACACTTGCACTTGGTAATGAAAATGTATTTTCCAAAACCATTGTTCACAACCCAAAGCAATGGTTTCCTTCCACTTGGTAAAGTAGATGTCTTTTCCACAAAATACTTATTCACACCCCAAAGCAATGATTTTCTTTGCAGGATGTAAACCAAATACAAGAATATCACGATTGTACCAGTGAAATACTTTTGTGAGGACAGCACAACAAATGTCTTTTGTAAAGCAACAAAGTTTTCAGGATGACAAACAGTTTGTTTCCACAATTCTTTTTCACAACCATATTTCTTCAAACCCAATCTTTCTTTACTGGTATACTCGCCTGCCACGACTAACTACAGTTGATTCCTTTCCTGGTTTACTCCCTTACTAGGAAGAAAACTCCTACAAATACACTTGGTCTCTTCAATTATGGGCAATATTTGTTCCAAGGTACTCCACACCAGTATCCTAAGTGAGGAGAGTTGAACATAGTCCGTCTTTCTTTAAGGTCCCTTGACTCTTGGCAATGTGGGTTACAGGTTTCCGCAAACTGGCATCTCAAGAATGGAGAATTGCACCCAAGTTGCCTCTTTACTGCTCCTTTATAGCTTCTTGGCTGTTGGCAGTGTGGGTTACAGGTTTTCCCAAGTTGATGTTTCATATAAGGAGAATTGCGCCCTTGCTCTCTCTTTACTGCTTCTGTATAGCCTCTTGGCTGTTGGCAATGTGGGTTACAGGTTTCCTCAAGTTGACGTTTGATACAAGGAGAATTGTGCCCTTGCTACCTCTTTACTGCTTCTGTATAGCCTCTTGACTATTGGCAATGTGGGTTACAGGATTCCCCAAGTTGATGTTTCATACAAGGAGAATTGTGCCCTTGCTTCCTCTTTACTCTAATTGTTCAGTATTAAAGGTTATTTATTAGTGAAGGTTCTGGTCGGTGGGCCCTGGGGTTACCTTTTCCTTCAGGCCAACTCACCGGTCTTCTTCAACATCTCTGCGTTATTCCCTGCTGCTGCGACAGACCTTCTGCAATCTGCCCCTACCTTTGACAGCTCCTGAGTAGCTTCAGTGGTCTGCGCGGCTCTTCTCCGGAGCACCACAGGCTCTGTTGGATCTCCACGTCCTTCCGCACACCTGGGCAACTCTGTGACGGTGTGTTTAGACCTGGCAGGCTCACGTGTATCATAATATCTAATGAAGGCATAAACCAGGAAGTCCTACCTGTATGAACCCTGTATGGACTTTCCTCTAATGGCTTTTGGCTGTCATGTTTTGGTTACCTAGGAGACGGTGGCTTGCGCAGAGGAGGGGGAAAAAGACGGTTATGCTTGGGTGTATTGAGGAGGAGACTTGAAATGAAGAGGCTGATGGCTTTGGGCTGAAATAGTTACAAAGTTGCGCCGTTGCACCGATCCGAGAAGTTGTTTGTACATCTCAACAAAGCGATCGTTGTCGCTTACATGAGCGGGGAAATCGCCGCTGTGAAACGAAGAAGACAGCCGAGTCCGAAGGGGAACAGCTGATCACGTTCGTCTTCGGAAGAAGTAGGCGCCGGTGCGCTTGTAGTCAAGAGAGACCAGGAAATAATGAAAGATTACGCCGATCGAGGTGTTGCTGTAGCGTCTGGTCCCTGAATGAGGGATACAATTACCGGCTTCGAGAAACTGTAAGTAGAGGAGCCGCTCTGCTTAAGTGCCATTCCATTGGGAGCCGAGTGCCTGATAAAGACTTATACGTGCGGCTGTGTAGATAAACAGCAACCTGAAGAGTTTCTTTAAGTGCCTTGCCATAAAGAGAGAGAGAGAGTGTGATACGCTGAATCCGGTATCACTATAAACAGGAACTAGATTAAAAGGGGAGTTTGAAGGAGTGTTTACAGTATCATACGAAAGGAACTGTCACGTTTAAGAGAGGCTGTACGAACTCTGTGACTGTGTGTTCTAAACGGATATTCTCAAACATTAGCCTCTGCAAACAAACTAGAAGAACAGACATTAAACATGTTTGTGCTAAGTGTAAAACAACAATAGAAAGAAACTTAAAGGAAGAGAGACTGTATAAAGAAGGAAAGGAAGTCAAGAGAAAAGAATAGAACATTGAATAAAGAAAGGAAAGAGAGACATTTTGAACTGTTTTACTGAATGAGGAAAATACAGTCAGAGAACAAAGTATGGAGATAATGGATGTTAAAGAGACAGATAACTTACCCTGAGCCTGATGATCTGCCAATCCTGATACCACGTTTGGAAGATCCTGCATAAAAGACGTATCCTTTTCTTTAAAGCTGCATGAGAAAGAAAGAAGGAAAACACTGTTAATAAAATATTTGGGTTCTCGTTGAATTCCATACAAACTACTTATTGGCTCACAGTTTTATTTATACAGTACTGAAGTCAAGTACCCACATTTGGTGTCAGAAGTGGGATTGTGAGAACGCCATGGAGGACCTTATCAAGACCCTAAGTAAGGGACAACAACTGTTACAGCAGGCCTTGCAAATGCAGAGCCAACAGGCCCAAGCAGACAGACTAGCATTTCAGCAAGCATTACAAATGCAACAAGCCCAATTATTAGAAGTTACTAATACCAGGAACAACCCTCAAGTACCTACGTCTGTCTTGCAAAAAATACTCGGCCGGGGAAGATCCAGCACATTTCTTCGTAAACTTCGAAAGGGTAGCTAGAAAAGCCCAGTGGCCAGCCGAGAGATGGTGCCATTACATCGCACCATTGATGACCGAGGAAATGCAATCCGCCTATCAGGCCGCAAACCCAACGGGAGATAACCTATATGGAGATATGAAGAAAGTGGTGCTGGAGAGAATGGGTCATGATGAGGAAACGTACCGAATCAAGTTTAGAGAAGTCAAATTGGTTGGAGAGGAAACCCCCAGACAGTTATTTTATAGAGTAAAGGAACTGGCGGAGAAATGGTTACAACCTAGTCTGACCACTACAAATGAAATAACAGAAAAGGTGATCTTGGAGCAGTTCATTGAGGCCCTTCCCGGTCCTGTTCAGAGATGGGTCAAGCAACATCATCGACTGACTCTACAGGAAGCGGTAGATGTGGCCTCAGTTTATCAGAAAGCAGGACAGGGCCGGATGATCTCATATACCACAGGGTATAAAGCACATACAACAATAAATAAATTTGGGCCTCAACCAAGATGGCCTCACTCCATGCTGAGAAAGCCAGAAGGGGAAGTTCTACGGTCCAGACCTAACAGTGAGGGCCCCATAAATTATCGTCCGTCCACCACAACAGTCCGAGGACCTCAATGTTTTGACTGCGGAGACTGGGGCCACCTTGCTAGATTTTGCCCAAAGAAACTGAAAACGGAGCCAATGGATGTGGGGGTCTTCGACTCCATTAAAGAAAATGAATACTTTGAACAAGCGACTGGAAGGCAGTCACAATACCTGTATACTTGCGAGGCTGAGGTTGATGGAAAACCTACAACTGCCCTAGTCGACTCCAGGAGCCTTCAGACCGCAGTGACATCGGAGTTGGTAGGTGAAAGTTATCATTCCTCAGGGGAGATCCCAGTTCGCTGTGTCCATGGGGATGTAAAGGCTTATCCATCGAAGTACATCCAGATTAAGTTGGGCGGGGAGGAATTGGGGGTGAAAGCAGCCGTACTACCTTCTTTACCAAAACCCTTATTAATTGGGTCAGACATACCTGAATTTCCAAAGTTAATACATGAAATTGAGAAGAGCTGGTGGGAAAAGGCCCCTTTCAGTGAAGAAGAAATCTCCGCCCCATCCTGCAAACAACCTAAGAGCAAGAAATTAAAGAGAATCCTAAAAAGGGAATAGAAGAACAAGAATGTGCTTCCATTAGCAGTTGATTGGAGGTTGGAAGAGGATGGCGATAGTTTTAGGTCCGCTCAAGCGCTGGATCCGTTACTCCAATATGCTCGAGAGCGAGCATTAGAAGATCCTACGGGACAAGGTCCACATTTCATAAAAGAGAATGGGTTGTTATACCGAGTGAGTAAGTCCCAGAGTGGAGATGAATTGAAGCAGCTTCTAGTTCCAAGAAAATATTATCAGACAGTTCTAGAAGTAGCTCACTTACAAGTTGGTGCGGGGCATCTCAGAACGGAAAAGACTACTAGGAAAATTTTTGATAGATTCTACTGGCCAGGGGTATACCAACAATTGGTTAGGTTTTGTCAGTCTTGCGAGGACTGTCAGAAGAAGAATAGAGCCAATATAAAGAAAGCCCCGTTACAACCTATGCCACTTGTTCTAGAACCTTTTAGTCGAATTGGACTCGATATTGTCGGTCCTATAGACCCCACGAGAAGAGGCAATAAGTACATCCTCGTTGTGGTAGACTATGCCACGCGATACACAGAAGCCTTTCCCTTAAAAGCCACTAATACAAAACAGATATGTGATGTATTGATCCCCTTTATTGGACGAGTGGGGATTCCAAGAGAAATCATCACAGACCGGGGATCAAACTTTATGTCCAATGTCTTGAAGCAAGTCTGTTATATCCTGAAAATTGAACATCTAAAAACAGCTGTCTACCATCCACAGACTGATGGGTTAGTTGAGCGCTACAACCAAACTATTAAGCAGATGCTAAGGAAGACAACTTCGCCAGAAAACAAAGACTGGGACAGGGTGTTGCCGTGGATATTAATGACCCTAAGAAACACCCCACAATCATCAACAGGTTTCTCACCTTTCGAGTTACTGTTCGGAAGACCAGTAAGAACTTTATTAGATATTCTGAAAGAAAATTGGGAGGAGCAACCAGATCAGGAGCTGACTTTAACAGAATACGCATCTCAGCTACAAGATCGAATCGAAAAGCTACAAGCTATAGCTAGAAAACAACCTTCTTCAAGCTCAAATGAAACAAGAAAAATATTACACCAAAAGGCCCAGTTAAGTACTTTTAAAACAGGGGATCAGGTGCTAGTGTTACTGCCCACCTCAGACAATAAGATGTTGGCCAGCTGGAAGGGACCTTTCGAAATTCAGGAAGTACTGGGGCCTTTAACGTATAAGGTGAAGCAGCCGGGTAGTAGACTGACTTGTCAAACCTATCATGTAAATTTACTTAAAAAATGGATACCTCCAGTGCAAAACATTGCTATGATCACTAATGAAGTGCCACCAGAAGAGAACTTCCCGCAAATTAAGGAGAGGATAGGTGTGGAAAGCTTAAACATTAACACCGAATTGACTACACTGGAAAAATCTGACTGTCTCTCCTCTTACAAGAGTTTGCTGAGATATTCTCATCACTTCCAGGAAGAACTAAACTGACTTGCCATCGTATAGATACTAAACCCGGATCTATAGTAAGGCTCAGACCTTATCGTATACCTGAGTCAATGATAAAAGCCATCAACCAGGAAGTACAGGAAATGTTAGATTTGGGAATCATCGAGCCATCGTATAGTGACTGGAGTTCACTGGTAGTCTTGGTACCAAAGCCAGATGGCAGTGTGAGGTTCTGCATGGACTTCTGGAAACTGAACGAAATTTCTAAATTTGATGCTTACTCCATGCCACGCATAGAAGATCTATTGAATGATCTAGGGAAAGCCAAGTTCTTGACCACCATTGATCTAACCAAAGGCTATTGGCAGATACCGTTATCACCGACCGATAAGGAAAAGACGGCCTTTGCTACTCCTACCGGCCTATACCAGTTTACGGTGTTGCCCTTTGGGTTACATGGAGCACCTGCAACATTTCAAAGGTTGATGAATTACCTCATAAAAGGTCATGAAAATTACGTTGGGGCATATCTTGATGACATCATTATCTATAGTCACTCCTGGCAAGAACATCTGGTTCATCTGAGGAACATACTCACGACTTTGACACAGGCTGGATTACACATAAAACCTAAGAAGACCCATGTAACAATATTCCCTAATAAATATTTGGGATACTATGTGGGCCAGGGAATGATTAAACCCCAAGAGGAGAAAGTGAAGGCTATCAAGCAGATGAAGTTCCCGGAAACTCCAAAGCAAGTACGGGCCTTTCTAGAATTTGTGGGGTACTAGACAAGGTTTATCCCGCATTTTTCTACTTTAGCTACCCCTCTAACAGATCTGCTGAGAAATCCCACTGTACATAAGAAAGATTGGCAAACAGTTGAAGCGCTAAAAGCCTTTAATGCTCTAAAAGAGGCCCTAACCAGACGAGCTGTTTTGCAATGTCTGGACTTTAAGTCTCCGTTTCTTCTTCAGACTGATGCTTCAGGAACGGGACTCGGAGCAGTTCTTCTTCAGAACCAAGGCGAAGGGGAAAGGCCAATACTGTTCATCAATAGGAAATTGTTGCCACACGAATTAAGTTACCCGACCATAGAAAAAGAGTGTTTGGCCGTCAAGTGGGCCATTGATGCTCTTAGGTATTACCTGCTTGGTCGAGAGTTTACGCTAATTACGGATCATGCTCCCTTGGTCTGGTTAGCCCGTAATAAAGACTCAAACCAGAGGGTACTCAGGTGGTTTCTTTCCCTCCAGCCCTTCTCCTTTAAAACTGTTCATAGACCTGGAAAGCTGCTGTCACAAGCTGATTATTTGTCCAGAGCAGAAACCCTTCCTGAACGTAAGGGTTAAGTAGAGGGGGTGTGACGGTGTGTTTAGACCTGGTAGGCTCACGTGTATCATAATATCTAATGAAGGCATAAACCAGGAAGTCCTGCCTGTATGAACCCTGTATGGACTTTCCTCTAATGGCTTTTGGCTGTCATATTTTGGTTACCTAGGAGACGGTGGCTCACGCAGAGGAGGGGGAAAAAGACGGTTATGCTTGGGCGTATTGAGGAGGAGACTTGAAATGAAGAGGCTGATGGCTTCGGGCTGAAATATTTACAAAGTTGCGCCGTTGCGCCGTTCCGAGAAGTTGTTTGTAAATTTCAACAAAGCGATCGTTGTCGCTTACATGAGCGGGGAAATCGCCGCTGTGACACGAAGAAGACAGCCAAGTCCGAAGGGGAACAGCTGATCACCTTCGTCTTTGGAAGAGGGAAGAAGTAGGCGCCGGTGCGCTTGTAGTCAAGAGAGACCAGGAAATAATGAAAGATAACACCGATCGAGGTGTTGCTGTAGCGTCTGGTCCCTGAATGAGGGATACAATTACCGGCTTTGAGAAACTGTAAGTGCCATTCCATTGGGAGCCGAGTGCCTGATAAAGACTAATACGTGAGGCTGTGTAGATAAACAGCAACCTGAAGAGTTTCTTTAAGTGCCTTGAAATAAAGAGAGAGAGAGAGTGTGATACGCTGAATCCGGTATCACTATAAACAGGAACTAGATTAAAAGGGGAGTTTGAAGGAGTGTTTACAGTATCATACAAAATGAACTGCCACGTTTAAGAGAGGCTGTACGAACTCTGTGACTGTGTGTTCTGAACGGATATTCTCAAACATTAGCCTCTGCAAACAAACTACAAGAACATACATTAAACATGTTTGTGCTAAAGGTAAAACAACAATAGAAAGAAACTTAAAGGAAGAGAGACTGTATAAAGAAGGAAAGGAAGTCAAGAGAAAAGAATAGAACATTGAATAAAGAAAGGAAAGAGAGACATTTTGAACTGTTTTACTGAATGAGGAAAATACAGTCAGACCACAAAGGATGGAGATAATGGATGTTAAAGAGACAGATAACTTACCTTGAGCCTGATGATCTGCCAATCCTGATACCACGTTTGGAAGATCCCGCATAAAAGACGTATCCTTTTCTTTAAAGCTGCATGAGAAAGAAAGAAGGAAAACACTGTTAATAAAATATTTGGGTTCTCGTTGAATTCCATACAAACTACTTATTGGCTCAGAGTTTTATTTATACAGTACTGAAGTCAAGTACCCACAAACTCACGACGGGTTTGGGGCACATCTTCCACGCGGCTGGGCTTCTTTCCCCACTGCCTCCATGACTCTGCTTCCTGCTGCGCATACTCTGCAATACCGCATACCTTCCTTTCCTGTGTCGGCTTCAGCTGGTGCTCTTCCTTCTGCTTCTGCTGCATTCACAAAGCTTCGAACTGCTTCTGCCTCTGCTATTCGTTCCTCCAGCTGTGGCTCATTCTCAAGTATAAATGTACCCCGCAGGTGTCTTGTTTTACAACAACTAGACTGCACATTCTTTCCAGTAGCACTTCTAATCCTTACTAACTCTAGGTCCCTCTTCCTCATCCCAGTACCACAGGCATTATGAATCCTGAAGTCCATAGTAGTTTTGTTCTTTTGTAGTCATTTCGTTTTGATGGATTTATAGATTGAATATAATCAGAACTTGGAGAGGTTATGTGAGTAGCAGTTAAAATGCTTGGCTCTACTTTACAATGTGATATGATATGGTTCCAGCAGAATAGAGGAATCATGAGAATTAGAAGGTGTCCCGTTTGACTCAGGAACTCCAGCTGTACCAAACATATTCTGTCTAGAGGACTTATCAAAGAATGTTCTTTCAGTTTTCTCATGGGAGGGACTTGTGCATTGACAGCATGCCATCAGACATTTGGGAACTATAGGTCCTCATCCTCATAAGATGACGTAAACTGCATCCCTCCCAAAGGAGTCACCACTTACCCTTGACAGCCATCTCCTCCCATGTGATCCTCGTTCAGAATGCCAAACCCAGGATTGGGATCAGGTAGCAGTTGCCTTCCCCTGGCCACATGGCAGGAGGATTTAGGCTGCGGTTCAGTGATGACTCTGCAGAATTCATCACACAGCCCTCAGATCCAATTTCGAGAAAAACGTAGCACCCTGCAGGTCATCCATGATGTCATCGGTGGTGGGTGTGATATGGCACTCCCTTTTTATCACCTTATTTTTGTGAGGTGCATATCCACATAAATACAGACTTACTCAGGCTGCTTAGGTTTGCGGGCAATAATAGTGGAGAGACCTATGGAGTGGACCTATCCACTGGTTCAATGATGTCCAGTTGGAAGAGATTTTGAAGTTCCTGCTCAATCTGCTCACGCAGATGAAATGGCACCCACCTGTGCTTTAGTGCCACTGGTTGCACAGTCTCACAAATGTGAAGATGGATGGGCTCTCCTGTCATGTGTCTGATGCCAGTGAAGACATCCTTGAATCATGCCACTGGAGACTGCACGTCCTCCATGAAAACACCAAACGCAAAATGGGCCAACTTGAGTGCCTCTGTCTGTTGCTGCACACCCCGATAGGGTCTGTTCACTGACCTTCAATACAAAGAAACATGCTCTTATAGTCACTTGTTCATCCTGCACTGATCCCACAAATACGCCTTTGACGGTCAGGGGGGACTTACCCGCAAAAGTGAATATGCGCACACTGGTGTATCGTAGTGGCAGAGGATGGTGCCGAGCTTTGTAGTGTGCGTCAGCCATCTCATTGACAGACACACCAGTGTCAATGATCACAGGGTGCTTGTGTTCAGGATTTTTACCATGCACCTGGGTTGGCGCTTCATCTTACCCCAAGGTTCATCACCGTCAATATGAAGATCTCATCCTACTTATCCTCACTGTAAGGAAGGTGTGGTATTGTAGTAAGACAAACACAAGGGATCACAGTTCAAGGGTTTTTATTAAACTGTAAAATGGGTGAGATAAATGCCTAATCTAAACCTAAATCTAAGATGGGAGCAAGATACGACCATCAAATAATAATAATGCAGTCCTAGTGGAATTTAGTCAAATAAAAAGGGCCTATACTAAAAAACCTATTGCCAATCCTTACTACTATGCTACAAGAATGTGAGGGATAATGTTCACAAGAAAAGATCAGGATCTTATGGGCGGGTTCTCCCTTCTCCCCATTTTCTAGCATGGGGCAAGGCGGGACTCTTGAGCACAGCACACTCCTGGGGTTCTCCAGCACAAGGTTACAGTTCCTTTTCACAATATCAGGACCTTCTGTGTCCAAGTCTCTTTTATACAAAGTCTCTTGTTTCAGAGGGCCTGATGTATCACAAACAACAAAACATTTATCTTCACGTCAGGCGATTACTCTTCACCCCTTGCATCCCCCTCAGCTGGGCTCTGATCCTTCTCTCTATGTGAGCCTCCCTCAGTCGGGCTCAGACCAATCACTAACTGTGGACATCCCTCAGTCGGGTTCACACTTGTCATCACAAGGTTCACAGGTGTTTTAACACCATGCACGATTCACTTCCTGTGAATTTCTCCTGGCATCCCTCTGTCTGGTTCATGTTGCCCCTTTTATGCAGTTCAAAATAAAAGTCATTCTAGACCCCTTTGGTTCTTCCCTTTACCGAAGTCTGTGTCTCAGCCCCCAGTCAGGCTTTCTCTAAAGCCCCCAGTCAGGCTTCACACAGTTCATTCATCACAATGGGCTCGCAGGCTCAGAGTTTCACAACCCTCAAAGAGTTTGCAACCTGCCAAGGACTTTCGACTGTACAAGGGGTTTGGCTCGACCCTCGTATGACCACTTTGATTTCCCAGTTCAACATCTTCTCCGTGTTCCAGAAGAGCGAGGTATCAGTTAGAGTCCTTCCATTGGACACTCACGTGGCTCCAGACCACTCTAACTGATAACTATTTTGCTTACAAAAAATACTTTTGCCTCTAGTCTCGCCTCTCCTCGTCACCCTCTTGATTCCTGCCGCCTTCTCCTTCTTGTGAACTGCTGCACCTGCTTGCTGTCTTGTCGTGCTGTTTGCTGTACTCACCTTGCTCGTACTGCGCTCTCTTGCTCCACCTTTTATCCCTGTGGGGAAAAGGAAGGGCCGTCAGGTGTGTGTGATCTAAATCAATTGCCTGACTTTGCCTGACCCTTGTGTCGGGACATGTCAGGTAAACAGGTTTTACATTAGTCCATGGTCTTGGGTGTGAAAAAGTATTTGTGTCGGAAAAGGGGGGTGGGGGGCTGGAGTGTCAGAGTTTCCTATGGGACGGGATAAGGAAGGTTTGAAATTTGTGTAATTGACCGGGATGAAGAATAGAACATAGGGTATTGTGGGAACAGTAGTGTTCTGTCATAGTAGGTTGGGATTTTGGAAAATGACAATCAGAGGGACGGGATTGGTAGGGTTTACAAGGTCAGCGGGAATAGCTGGGGTCGTGACATGAACAAAGGGGATTTTGGGAATCTTAATGTTTTGTCTGATCAGGTTGGGAATGTGGCAAATGATAATCAGAGGGACAGAAAGAAGAAGCATAGGGAGTATTCGAATAGAGACCGGTGAAACAAGGATTCTGGGAGTTATACTTTTTGGGTGTAACCGGGTTTGGGACCTTAGAGGATTGATTACGTATGGAGGGGTTGTTGGCTCTGGGCCGGAGAGATCTAACAGGAGGAAGAGAGGCAGATGCAATACGCCCATGGAAGCCTCAGATATCTCGCCCTTCTCTCCTTCTCTGGCACAATACTGCATCTCAGCCGGGCTATTCCCTCGAGCATAACCCCGGGTTCTCCTACCCAGGTGATCCTCCCCCACTGGTCCACCCCCAGGAACTGAATCCAATAGCTATGGCCATGTCCTGGCCACCTGAATAAGGGATTTTCAAGGTCTTACTGGGAGAATACCCTCAGGTTTCTCACACTAGCTACATGTCCTGTTTCTCTATAGGAAAAGCAGACAGGAGGAGATGGTCTGCTTCCTTTAATTTCCTCCTTTCTACTTTCCTCTTTGGTTTTAGGATCAGCTCCTCTGATTTCTACTTTTTCCTGGGGCATCCCTTCTTTAATTCTATATGACCCTCCTTGTTTATCTATTCCCTGAGGTTGAGGTCAGTGGATAGGTCTATGATCCTTCCATTCCTCCCAACAATGGGCTGGGTGGAATTGTTTAGCTGCATCTGAGTAGTTTGTGCATTGTCAATGGCCGTGGCTAGGGTAGGTCGATTTAGCTGTAGAACAGCTTTCTGCAAAAAAGGGAGTAAGGCATTAGTTAATTGTTCTAGGGTTAACATCTCTGTCAGTTCTTCTAAGAATTTGTTATTAATCAACAGTGCCACAGTGTCTTTGAAACGTTCACCCATTTCTCAGGGGGTTTCTCCTGGGTTTAATCTTTTGCCGATAAAAATTGCTGGTTTCCCCCACTCTTTTTAACAGCCCCTCTTTAATGGATAGAAAGGTGGCTCCCTGTGCAAGATTAAGTAGTTGTCAGGAGGTTTGTAGTTTGCCTTTCAACAAAGGGGCCAAATAGCATCTTTTGAGGTTCTCCTCCTATCCTAGTTATTCAGCTAGGTGTTCGAAGTTTAAGAAAAAATTTCCTAAATCTTCACCTTCAAGATATGGTTGAAGTACCCCTTGTGGTAGTAAGGGTCTCGCTTGCAATTCAACCAATTTAGTTACACCTTCTTGGAGTCTAACTTCGGCCTGCATCTGATGGGCCGCTAACTGGGCAATGACATTGGCTAGGTTGCCCATTTCTTCTGGGGGTATAAGAGTTCCTTCAGTGGATGGTTCTGAATCAGAAAAGAAACAACTTTTGATCCCTTCGGATAAGGTTTTGAAGTCCTCTGATCCTTTGATTCTGAGTCTGCCGAACAGGCTTGGATAAGTTAATGTCTAATGTAAGGACCTCATGGTGGAAACAGTAAAGACAGACACAAGTGATCACAGTTCAAGGGTGTTTATTAAACTGCATAGGTAGGTTGGAAAAATGCCTAAATCTAAACCTAAATCTAAGATGGGAGCAAGCTACGACCATCAAATAATAATAAGGCAGTCCTAGTGGTGTCCTGTCAAATAACCGCTGAGCACAGCAAATTCTCAAGTTTTCCCAGCACGAGATGACCGTTCCCTTCTAAGTTATCAAGTTCTTGGATGGTTAAGTCTCTTTTATACAAAAAGTCTCTTGCCTCCCAGTACCTGATGTGTTCAAAATAACAAACAAAAAGTTCCTTTCCGTAGGTACGTTGGGAGATGGCTTTTCACCCCTGGATTCTCCTCTTCCGGGCTCAGATCCACAAAACAATCCTAGCGATATCAGGACCTTTGGTGGTTAGATCTCTTGCTTCCGAGGGTCTGATATGTTCAGAATTACCAAAAAGGTTCCTTCCTGATTGCATGTAGGATGACGATGCTTCACCCCTGGGTCCCCCTCTTCTGGTCTCAGACTCCTCTCGAATGTCAGCTTCCCTCCGTCGGGTTCAATATGGCTTGTATTCAAAAGATTTAATTTGTTGTATTTCATTTGTTGTATTCACGTGCCGTTGGGTGATGGCTTTTCACCCCTGTGATCCCCCTCTTCCGGGTTCAGACCCTTCTCAACTGTTTGCCTCCCTCTATCAGGTTTACTGCTGCTTTTACTCTCGAATGTCATCCTCCCTCCGTCGGGTTCACTATGGCCTGTATTCATATCAACTTCACTTATGGCATTCACAAATCTTAATGTCTTTTTAAATAGCTCACAGTCAACACACTGTTCATTGGGACTTTTAGGCTTCGCCCCTTCCATCGTTATCTCTCCGTCGGATTCACTCTTGCCAACTTTTGCCAATCACACAGTTCCTTCCACTTTTCTTACGCTACAGGATTCACTTTCCTTAACTTTACAAACATCTGTCGGTCAAAGATCTTCGACTGTGCAGAGGATTCTGCTACACCCCTGTATGACCACTTTGACCCCTTTCTTGCGCCTTTCCCAAGGCCAGCTGGTAATGGTATTTTCAACAATAGGGTAATCACCCAGAGTTTCTGGAGTGAGCACCCACGTGGTGCCGGACCCCTCTGAAGCTGGTTTCTCCCCCTCATATTAACAGTTCTTTGTATTTTCTATAATTAGCCGTTTGCCACTTTTGTTCAACACAGTTCGGTTTCTTATCGGCTCTCCCCTCGACTCAGCGGCTGTCATGAACCGCTTGGCTTTTCTTGTCTCTGGAGTCAAGGATGGTACTACGGTAGCAGGCATCTCTCCTTGGCTTGGTTATTAGCGAATGAACGACCCATGTACTGTTGACATCTGCTGGGTATTGTTTCCAGTTTTACGATTCCTTCCACAGAGGTTTCACGGGCCTTGGTTGGAAAGGGCAAGGTCGCTTCTCTCCTTGTCACCCTTTCGGTTCCTGCTGCCTTTCCCCTCCTCTTCAACTGCCGTGCTTGGATAGCTCTCTTGTCGTGCGGTCTGCCTTGCTCTTATTGTGCTCTCGTGCTCCTTGTGGGTCATCAGGTGTCTGTGATTCTGGTCAATTGCCTGACCCTTGTGTTGGAACATGTCAGATAAACGGTGTTAGTCTGTTGTCTTTCATGATGTGTGAAAGTGTTTGTGTTGGAAAAGGGGTGGCGGGTACAGTGTTTGAGTATCCTACGGGGTAGGATGGATAAAAGGTGTTATAAGAAGGGGGATACCGCATATTACCCATCAGTGTCCCACTTCCAATCCCTGAGGACCCCCAATCCAGGTGATCCTCCGTCACTGGTCCACCCCCAGGAACTGGATCCAATAGCGAAGGCTGTGTCCTGGCCACCTAGATGACAGATCCCCGGGGACTAGCAAGTGAGACACTGCTAGGTTTCTCACACGAACCCTGATGGTCCCGCAATGGATGCCAATTGGGTGCCAAAAAAAAGGTTTGGAAGGGGGGTTAAAAGCACTAGGACTAATAAAAGTGTGAGAGATGACGGGGGTCTAATAACACTTGAGGTTTAAGGAACAGATTATGTTGACCGGTCGGGATACGAAGTTGGGAGAAAAGCACCTCTTTTAGTCTGGATATGCAGTTGTAGTCAAGGAGTCCAACAATTCTATTTTCCCCTTCCGGTGGTACAATAATTCAATAATTATCAGCATGGATTTCAATTTGTATCAATCGAATCAAATCGCACTATTGGCACCATATATAAGGCAGGCGTGGTATCAAAGTAAGACAGACACAAGTGATCACAGTTCAAGGGTGTTTATTAAACTGTAAAATGGGTGAGATTTTATGGCCGAGGTCTCCCATCCCCATGTTTTCTAGCAGGGGGCAAGGTGAGACTTTTGAGCACGGCACAGTCCTGGGCTTCTCCAGCATGAGGTTAGAGTTCCTTTTCACAATATCAGGACTTTCTGTGTCAAAGTCTCTTTTATACAAAGTCTCTTGTTTCAGCAGGCCTGATGTATCACAAACAACAAAACAAAAGTTCCTTCTATTTATCTTCACATCGGGCGATTACTCTTCACCCCTTGGATCCGTCTCAGCTGGGCTCTGATCCTTCTCTCTATGTTAGCCTCCCTCAGTCGGGCTCAGATCAACCACTCACTGTGGACATCCCTCAGTCGGGTTCACACTTGTCATCACAATGTTCACAGGTATTTTAACACCATGCAGGATTCACTTCCCGTGACTTTCTCCTGGCATCCCTCTATCGGGTTCACATTGCCACTTTTATGCATTTCAAAAGAAAAGTCATTGTAGAGCCCTTAGGTTCTTCCCTTTACCTAAGTCTGGGTCTCAGCCCCCAGTCAGGCTTGCTCTAAAGCCCCCAGTCAAGCTTTGCACAGTTCATTCATCACAATGGCCTCGCAGGCTCAGAGTTTCACAACCCTCAAAGAGTTTTGCAACCTGCCAAGGAGTTTCGATTGTACAAGGGTTTTGGCTTAACCATTGTATAACCACCTTGACACCTCACGCCAGCCTCCCAAAGGGCCTCTGGATCTTTGTAGTTTCAGCACAAACCGAAGTCTTTTGACTGTACAAGGGGTTTGACTCGACCCTTGTATGACCACTTCAATTTCCCAGTTCAACATCTTCTCCGTGTTCCAGAGCTAGGCATCAGTTAGAGTCCTTCAATTGGGCGCCCACATGGCGTCGGACCACTCTAACTGATAACTATTTTGCCAGAGTGATGCCCGGCTCACAGAGGATCTGCCGCTGCATCTTGACCAACAAGCAGCCATGAATGAGTTGCTGCCTCACCTCCTTGTCTTCATTGGTCCATGCACATGTTGACGTAAGTTGGCAAATGCACCCGTGAAAAGCGTTCAAACTTTCACCGGCCGTCTGAAAGGCCAACCGCATAACAAATCTCTTGTAGCCCATATTCACCATGGGGCAAAGTACTCAGTGAGAGCAGCAACAGCAGCCACATACGAGCCATCAGCTGGATGTAGTGTCTTAAAGATCTGACATGCATCAGGATTCATTTCTTGTTCAGACGAAATAAGTATTAGAGCCATCACACTTAAGAATATTTGTTCTTATCACTGTATGTTAGGTGTCGAATTACTGTATCTGTTTCAATTTGTATGCACCACAATGTACTAGCTTTAGTTTTAGTTTTTTGGTGTATCATGTAAGAGAGACCTGTTTTTGTTCATTTTACCTTAAATGTTTGTAACCACCTGTTTAACAAATGTTATTAGTATATAATATTGTTGCACACAGGAACAACAAATAAATAGATATATGTTTCTACAATATGTATTGGTGAATAGAAACATGCTTTAAAAAAACAAAAACATATTTTCTTTGGGTTAAGGTTCTTTTTATACATCCAAGAATTTGTAACTTAGCATTTTTATCATGCAAACACATGTTGGTAACCCACCTATGTATTATTTTTTAAAGAGCTTGTGAACTGCTAGGCCAGCCAAATAAATGAGCATGGACAGTACATGTCGGGGTGCTGAAGCCACAGCCTCCACTGCGGGTCTAAACTCGTAGGAGAGCCATCCACATCAAACTCAATTAGGGATGCCAAGCAGATTTGCTGTCTGCCCCTGGGCGGTGCTCTTGCGTTGCCTCATCAACAGACATAATGCCACCCCAAAATCAAGGCCTGACTGTGAAGAAAGCCCTGGTTTGGGTCCCACTGCCACAGTCAGAGATGAAAACACCAGGCCGCAGTAATACACCAAACTTCTAGGGCGCTAGGGTGCATTAGCACTCACACTGGAGCTGCAACCCCAAACAGGCATATCCGTCACTGAAGTCAAAACATCTCTCCATAGAGAGCTGCAACCCAGGACATACTTGGTAACCCAGCACACTTGCAGAGTGCAGGCAAAATGGAGAAAAGAAAATGTTTCCTACTGCCACCACAGGAGGAGACTGTGAGAATCAGATAAGAAGTTGAAGCATAATGCTCGCCTCCGGTCTTGACATAGAATCAGGGCATGATGAAGACAGTTTGAAGTATGTCCACCCTAGGCAGGTCCCAACACAACCCATGGGGGGAAAGGTCAGGCAGTACCTGCCCACCAGACAGCACAAACAGAGTACGCCCCAGGAAATCCCTCTCCACGATCCCCTGGGGGAATGTTCCAAAAATGTGGTGCTCCGCACCAGTAAACCCTCACAAAATATGTCCAAACATCATCAGGGGAACCACAACCCACTCCTCCTTACAGGCGGCATACGTGGCATGATGAAACAATAAATAAAAATGACTGCCGTATCCTGAACGCTGCTGGAGACACCGAGTATATCACACACGGCCGCATGCGCTCCTGCAGCAGAGTTGCTGGCATCTGAGGTGGTCGCGTGAGTCCACAGCTCAATGCGCAGAGCCGCTGGGCCCCCTTGTTGCCATTTGTGGTGCAAGGGTACATGGATGCTCTCCCAGGCCGTAGAACAAAGGACACAGAGACAAGATGTTCACTCTCTGGTCCACACTCGTCATCGCACCTTAAAGAAACACACACCTCAGTAACTATTAGCAGCGACTTTTGTCTCGCAAAAATTCAAATGGTGGGTGATGAGAAATGTCTGCAGTGTTAAATAATGACTATGGCCCTCAATATAAGTATGGCTGTCTGGAAATATGGGTTCTGGTAGCAACAAACCGGCACCCTTTCCAGACCGCCATACTACAACAATGCCAGTAGGTGCCACTGATCCCCCGGCAGGCCTTACCGTCTGGGTTTTCAGGCCCCTACCAGCATGGTTGTCACTGAAGCACTGGCACCGTTAGCAACAGGGCTGGTGCTTCATGTTCCTATTGGACTCCATGGAAATGGGGATTTACCATTACCGCTGCAGGGATATCAGGCGGTGGTAAGGGTGTTACAGGGTTGCCAGTAACCCGCCACCTTACGGCAGGGTTTTACCAGCAACCCTGTAATGAGCATCTATGACTTAAACTCGAAGTGAGAACTGTTTAGGCCTGTGGTCTTCAAACTGTGGGGCTGCCCTCTCTAGAAGTGCCCAAAGGAATTCCAGGGGGGCGCAAGACCCTTCAAAAGGGGAGTATCGTAATTCCTATTAATAGTGAATACATGAAGAGATGGTATCTGGGGCTGTCAACAATATTTTTACTCAAGAGGGGGTGCTCAGCAATAATATTTTTACTCAAGGTGGGGCTCAGCAATACTTTTTGTACTTAAGGGGGGCCTTAGAATAAAGATGTTTGAATACCACTGGATTAGGCTCACATGTGGCCTCCTGTGGTGTCGTCAAAGAACACATGTCATGTGACAGGGGGCACAGGGATACAGGATCTGGAGGGGCGTGTAGCGGAAAAGGGAATTCAGTTTGAGGTTGCAGTTCATTAAAGAAAGGTGTTCTGAACCTCTCTCCGCCTCCCGCCTCGTATGTCAGGGTGATGCATGCTTGAGGCCCGGGAGGGACTCTGAGGGTCCACCAACAATTCCACACTGGCGGTGAGTTGCATATGAACCCGAAACGTTCGTACACCCTGCGCTCGTGGCAGGGATCAAGGAAGCCACTTGAGCAGCGGTGCCACCATCCAGCAGTAGGCGGAAGAATTTTCCCGCCAAAGGTGAGCAGCGGGTTGGAGCGAATCGGCTCCCCGCCGGTGGGCAGTGCGGCCCTCACCCTCATCCTGCAACTCCAGGCAGTCGAGGAGTACATCTCCTACCAACGGCAACGGTTCCCAAGCAGGTCGGAGCGAGGTGGCTCCCTGAGGGTGGGTAATACCCCACTTCCCCTCACCCAACAACTCTGGGCGGTAGAGGAGTATGTCTCCCACCAACAGCAATGTATTCCAAGCGGGCAGGAGCACAAAGCTCCCCCCTACTAGCAGCACTCCCGAGCGGTTCAGCGCGCCTCCCGCCAACAGCTGCAAACCCTGCCAAGACAAATAACGCGGTCACTGCAACCGCAACCGAAGGCGCCAGGCCCCAAACAAGAGCATGTGGCGCACAACTAACGCAGTGTAGGGCACAAGAAGACGGTGCTACAACTGCGGCGCACGTCGAAAAGGAGCAAGTCTCAACACACGTGGCGCAGGAGCCGTGTGTGCAACAGAAACGTCGAAGTAACATGCAGAGACAATAAAAACACTGGAGCACGTGGCCTCACCATCTGGCGATCCAGAAACCTGATTCCAGCACACAGCAGCACACGTCAAGAGCACATAGAAACAAGGTCAGTCTGCACACCAACAGAATTTGCAAAAGTGATCACTGCACAAAGCACAGTCTGATAAATTACACAGACAGTCAGAATGTCACTGTCAGGGGAGGACTCACTAACTGTCTGGCTGACACCCGCTCAAGCACTCCCCGCCAGGATGAATGACAGCCTTATGACACAGCTGCCCACAAATTTCGACCTCACCGACTCCGACACATAGAGCCCACGCTGGAAGAGGTGAATAAGAGACTTTGAAGTATACCTAAAGGCCACTGGCCCATTAGAAGATGAAAGAAAACACAGCCTATTGACATTCTCGATCGGCTCGAATGTCAGGGACATCGTTGACAAGCTTCCCGCAAGTGCCACTGACACTTACACGAGCCTAAAATCAACACTCACCAACTACTTTACGCCAAACAGGCAAGGGGTGAGACCACGGACGCCTTCGTGATGCGTTTGAGGCTCAAGATGAAGCACTGTGACTTCAATAATTACTCTAACTATGAGGCATTGCATTCACAAATTATAGTCGGGTGTGAGAGTGCAGACTTTAGAAAGCGTCTTCTAAAAGAAAACGCAACTTGGAGAAAATCCTGCATTTGGCTCGCTCAGATGCTGCATTGGCTGCACAAGTAGAAGGGTTAGACAACTTTAAGATCACCCAGGCAAACATGAGAGCATCAACAAACTGGAAGGGGCCACAAAAGGGAATGCTGAGCCGTTCTGCTATAGGTGTGGCTATGAGTACCCACACGAAGGACAGTGCCCGGCCATGGGACAGCAATGTGCGGCTTGTGGAGGGGACAACCACTACAAAGCAGTTTGCAATATATACCACAACAAAATGCGAGGGGAAGGATGGAGCGGGAGTCCCTCACAAGACAAGGAACAAAAGCTAAAGAATCCGCCTCGAGTGGTCACCCAGGCGCATGAAGCCCTTCAACGAAGGCACAAAGATGAAAAGCAGGACAGAAGATGGGAACAGACCTCTGGAGACTGGAGAGAGAGCCGACCACCCACATCCAGGCCAAGACAGAGACCCAGGAGATATTTCAGATATCTGGTCGAACAATCGCAATCTGACAGTGGTTCTAGTGTGTCCTCGGAGGAAAGCTCCAGAAGAAACGAAAAGCCACGGTAAGAACCCTGAAGGAAAGGATACTTGTATGCGCTGGGCACCCCAACAGCAAAAGAACACAGCCCAACATTAATCGTACAGATCAACAAGACGGCGGTCGAATTCCTGGTGGACACGGGGGCCACCTTGAATGTGGTGAGGAAATATACAACAGCATACCACACGCCCCACGCCTGCGACCCGCAAAAGCATTAATCTACCCGTACGGTCAAAGACAACCCTATTGTGCAAAGGCTATTTCACTGCATCGTTTAACTATAAGGGACAGTCCAAAGAAATCCCCATGCATGTGCTAGAAGCCGCCACCGAGAGTGGGATTATCCTAAGCTACAGGGCTGCCATCGACATGGGCCTCATCCATGTCCTCTACAGACTTATGGTATACAAATACCTAGACCCCACCACAAACATCGAGCAGGTATTCCCCACACTCTTCAGAGGACTGGGAAAGATGAAAGGCTGCCAGATTGAGCTGCACATTGACACCAAAGTCACCCCAGTAGCACAACACTATCGGGGAATGCCCATAAACATACAAATACAAGTGGAGGAAGAACTAACAAAGCAACTGGAAGCAGACATCATCGAACCAACAGAGGGTCCCACACCGTGGGTATCCCCCATAGTGCCCGTACCCAAGAAAGACTCAACAGACATCCGCATTTGCATGGACATGCGACGGCCAAATTAAGCTATACTCCGAGAATGCCATCAAGCCCCACGCATCACGGATATGGTGCACCTACTCAATGGGGCGACAATATTCTCCAAACTGGACCTCAACAAGGGGTACCATCAACTAGAGTCCAACAAAACATCTGATACATCATCACTTTTGCCACCTACCTGGGCTTACACAGATATAAGTGGCTCAGTTTTGGTGTCTCATCAGTGGCAGAAATATTTCAGTCTGAGACCCATAATGTCATTAAACACATACCCAACTGCCTGGACTACAGTGATTACATCCTACTGTTTGGGCAGAAACAAGAGCAACATGATAACACTCTCATGAGAGTGTGCATGGCCCTCGAAGAGGCCCACCTCCCCCTGAAAAAGGAGAAATGTGAATTCCGAAAACAGACATTTTGCTCCTTTGGCCACATATTCTGCTCCGTGTATAACTGGGGGGGTGGTAGCCGCCAGTTTAGAATTTGAACATATCTTGAGTGTAGGATGTTATAATATTCTGACATAGCTAAGTTGGTGTTTGTAACAATCACCAAGAACCCAACATGAAAGTATTCTGAATAGTGCTCACATGCGGTGAGGTTATGAGGCTAGATTGGAATGAATCACAAATCTGCTCCTGTTCAATAAGTCTCAAAAAAGGTTCATGTGTTTATTTACATGTTGTAGAGATAAAATAAAATGATGTTAGAACAATTAAGGTAGTACATATCATTTTAAGTATGCAAACAAAAGATAAAGACAGTATGCATATACATAAGGACCCACAAAAAAACTAAACATTGGTCTTAGAGTTGTGTGGCAAAAATTATTTACATAGAAAGGACATTACTCTTGCTATAAAAGGAACCAATCCTTACATTCAAACAAATCAAGAAAAAAATAAAGAAAAAAATCATTGCATTACAATTCTTGCAGTGCACTTATGAACTTCAATGAAATCAATATTTCAAAAGTAAATGAAGAAAAGAAAGAGAGAACAAAGCAAAAGATAAGCAATGTGTAAGTTAAAAAGTAAATAGTTGCTGTCTAGTAATAATTCCAGAGCACGTAAAAGTACTGAATATAAGAGGTACACAAAGTCCACTATCCAAAGTAAACATCAACTGGATTGATTACTGTAAGTGAAAATCCTTATTGTTATAAAAGGTGGACAGGGGTGGGAAAAGGTGTTGCACACTAGTTTGGTAATGGCCAATCCACATATTCTCCTCCAACGGGATGACACCAGATCCGGAAAAGGTCAGCACCCTCACAGACGCGGACCCACCCAACTCCACAACAGACCTACGGTCATTCCTTGGACTAGCGAGTTATTGTACATGTTATATAAAAGACATTGGGCCTCATTACAACCCTGGCGGTACGGGGTAAACGGCGCCGTAAAAGGTGCTGGCGCCATTTACCCCGTTCCGCCTCATTACGAGGTCCCCTCGCGGGACACAGGAAGCAACGCATGGTCAAACCAGGCGTGCTTACCGGGTCCCGCGAGGGGAAGAGGGAGCAAACAACGGGCCAACTCGTAATGGCCCGTTGTTTGCTCCTTCTCCCATTCCCATTCAGCCCTATGGAGGCTGAAATGGGGAAGGACCAGGTCCGGGTCCTTGGAGGGAGGAATTACCGGGCCTTCCGAACTCGGAATGGCCCGGTAGTTCCTCATTTTGAGGACCCGGACCCGGACGCGATTTCGGCAGCAGCCATGCCGCCAATAGCAGCATGGCTACCGCCGAGGTCGTAATGAGGCCCATTGTGTCTGTCAGTGAACCCCTGAGGGCCCTCACCAAGCAAAACGCAGAATTCAAGTGGACGGAAAAGTGTCAACAGGCGTTCCAATTAATAAAGCAATGCATATCTGACGCCAAGAACATGGCCTATTTCAACCCTAGGAAAACCACTGAATTGGTAGTGGACGCAAGTCCAGTGGGTCTGGGGGCTATTCTGAGCCAACTTGATGAGCGAGACAATGGGCCTCATTACGAGGTATGCAGTAGAGGGATAATGTGGCCAGTCCGTTATCCCTCTACCGCCCCATTACGAGGTCTCCTCGCGGGACCCGCTAAGGACGCCTGGTTTTACCAGGCGTCCTTAGCGGGTCCCGCAAGCAGACCATTAACGGGCCCGTTGTTTGCATCCTCCCCATTCCCATTGAGCCCTATGGGGGCTCGAATGGGAATGGGGATGTACGGGGTCTGGGTTCCCGGGAAGGGGAATTACCAGGCCCTCCAAGGTCAGAATGGCCCGGTACTTCCTCATTCCGGGAACCCGGACCCGGTACCTGGTATGGGGGTAGCCATGCTGCTAATAGCGGCATGGCTACCTCCATACTTGTAATGAGGCCCAATCAGGCAAACACATTGGGGGTCATTACGAGGTAGGAGGTAACCATGCCGCTATTAGCGGCATGGCTACCCCCTTACCGGGTACCAGGTCTGGGTTCCTTGAATGAGGAATTACCGTGCCATTCCGACCTTGGAGGTCCCGGTAATTCCTCATTCAAGGAACCCATCCCCATTCCCATTGGAGCCCCTATAGGGCTCAATGGGAATGGGGAGGGTGCTAACAACGGGAATGTTAATAACGGGCCCGTTGTTAGCACCCTGGTCTGCTCGCGGGGCCCGCTAAGGACGCCTGGTTTTACCAGCCGGTAAAGGTGCCGGAGCCGTCAACCCCTTACTGCCTTATTACGAGTTCTGCTCGCGGGACGCGCTAAAGACACCTGGTTTTACGTCCTTAGCGGGTCCTGCAAGCAGAACTCGTAATAAGGCGATAATGGGTTAATGGCTCCGGCACCTTTACCAGCGCTGTTACCCCCTTACCGCCTACCTCGTAATGACCCCCATTGTGTCTTATGCCAGCAGAAGCCTATCCAAAACCAAACAAGCCTACTCACAGGCCGAAAAGGAAGGGCTAGCCGTAGTGTGGGTCTGTGAGCACTTCCACCTATTCCTAACCCTTCACAATTGTCACAGGTCACCAGGCATTGCTATTCATTTATGGAAATGCGCAGGCCAAAATGCTGTTGAGAATAGCGAGATGGGCTTTGAGACTACAAGACTATCACTTCAATATAATCCACAGGCTGGGGAAAGACTACAACCCAGACGATTTTCTCTCACGGCATCCCTGCAAGGAGGCCCAGCCATCTCCATGCATTGCAGACTAATACATCTGCTACGTAATACACAAGAACGCTCTGAAAGGCCTCAACTCTCATCAAATAGCCCAAGAGACAAGCAACGATCAGGGAATGCAGATCATCCTGAGATGCTTGGAGACCGGACACTGGAAACAGGCCCGACAGTTGAAGGAAAACACGAGGGAGGATGTTAAGCAAGACATCACCTGTCTCCTTGCCGTCAGAGATGAACTGACAAAATCCGAAGAAGGAATGCTACTAAAGGTCACCAAACTAGTAATTGCACGAAACCTGAGACGAAAAGTTCTGGAATTGGCACATGAAGGCCACAGGGGCATAGTGTCCATGAAAGGGATGCTTAGACAGAAACTCTGGTTCCCACATCTCAATGCGCAAGTAGACGATCGACTCAAACACTGCCCCACCTGTGCTGTCATAAACCCCACATGAGACCAGAACTGTTGTGCATGACAGCTCTGCCAGAAGGAGCCTGGGAAGAAATAGCTGTGGACTTCTTCGGATCACTAAATGGGGGAAAATACATACTAGTAGCCATGGATGAATACTCCAATTTTCCAGACATCCAAATTGTGCCATCCACCCCGGCATTCCACATCATCCAAACTCTCGACAAAATGTTCGCCATCTACGGCATCCCAAAGGTAGTAAAGTGGGACAATGGGCCCCCATTCACAGGGCAGGACTTAAAGACATTCTCCGAATACATGGGATTTCACCACAGGAAGATAACTCCACTGTGGCCCCAGGCCAATGGCACAGTAGAGCGTTTTATAAGCAAGAGAACTGTACACATTTTGTATTTTATTTAATGTTTTATTGGTTTCATGATGAAGAAAAACAAACAGGTTGTTTACAAGATACAATTAAATCATTAGTATCGATCCAGTCCCATGCCTGAAGCTTCTTCTTGACCCTAGACGGGTTACACATTAAATCATCCACTTTAATATCCCTTCCCTTCAAGATTTTCTCCAATTTCAATTTCCAACATCCTAACTGACTCTCCAACTGCCCCTGCCCACTTTTCAATATCTCAAAGGGCAGAGCAGGAGACTCCTCCATGCATTTCCGATATAGGGGGCCATTGTTTTCCATATTACCATGGATTCAAGGGACTGCAAATTCAGCTCTTGCCTTATCACACAGATTGGTAATCCATTGTTAAGTCAGGAGATATTCCTTGACAAAGTAACCAGAATCCTGACTTCAAGATTTTGAACTCGTCGTGTAGAGGACGAATTCTTTTTGTCAATGTACCCAACAGAGAGGTAGAAGAAACTCTCTGACCAGTCAATTGACCAAAAGATGAGAGGACGTCACAGGAACCAGTCAACCTGCAAAGGAACCGTACATTAGTAACAGAAGACAACTTGAATAGCAATGCTCAGACAACCCAACCTCAAGTACCTGAAAATAGACTATAGTCGACTGACTGGCAAATCAGAATGGGAAGGTGGCGTCAGAATTCTAAGGGGACAAGAATAACCAGTAACTAACCGGAAACCATACAAGGACCAAAAAGTAGAATTAGAAAGAAAGGAACAGTCTTACCGGATGAGAGTTTCCAAGGAAGTCCAAAAACTGAAGGAATAAATGAAGAGCAGGAGTGATCCACCTACCCACCGCCGGCACGAGGACGCCTAAACAAGAATCCGGTAAACAGCAATGTCCACCTGAAACCGACGGCACGCGGACGCCTAGTATAAAGTCTCCAGTTCCAAGGGGAAATGAGGAAGTCCGTAGAAAAGTTCCAGTAGCAGCAGAATGGATGACGTAGATGGTAGCACCAGCCAAAAACAATGACAAGAAAAAATCTGTGAACCGTTCCAGGAGTCGAAAACCAAGCGGGCAAAATTCGAGCAGATGTCCGTGATCCGTAACAGTTCCAAATAGCAGTTCCGAGGGTCGGGACAACAACTAGAGGGGCACACAAGCAGGAATCCAGTAGGCGGTCCGGGTCAAAACACTAAATTCAACAGGAGCAAAGTCCGATACGTAGCGGCAAGAGAAATAACAATTTCAGAAGCAGCGAGTAGCGGGGAGGCGGGGCATAAGAACGAAAACCAAAAAGTCACGTGAGGTTCTAACAATGTGTAAAGACACGTGACCTCAAGTACGCAGAGTGACTGCGTTTCCATGGTAAAGCCCAGCGCTGCTTAAAGAACACAGAACGAACTGGCTGAGCAAACTTCCGTGTTCTGAAGCAGCGTCTTCGTGACAAAAGCGAAGGAACCCCAGGTGAGGAAAGTAAGCGAGTAGGAAAGGAAAGATTGCCAGTATGCCTCCCTGATTTACGAATCCTGACAGCATCCTCCCCCAATGAAGCATTACCCCCACGAGAGGCCAAGAATCGAGACATGAGATCAGGAGCATGGATATTGGAGGCCGGTTCCCAGGTCCTGTCTTCTGGACCATAACCTTTCCAGTCCACTAGAAACAACTGCTTGCCCCTGACCGTCTTGACATCCAGGATAGCCTGCACCTCATATTCTTCCGTACCCTGGACCATAACAGGTGGTGGACGAGGGAGAGAAACAACCGGTGAGAGGCAAGATTTGAGTAATGAGACATGAAAAACTGGATGAATTTTCCAGGACGACGGGAGATCCAATCTCACCGCAACTGGATTAACCAAGGAAAGCACAGGAAAGGGACCCACAAAACGAGGTAAAAGACATCTGCGACCTGGTATACGGAGATTCTTGGTGGACAACCACACTTTGTTCCCCGGTGTATACTGAGGGGCTGGTTCTCTATGCCGGTCAGCATACTGCTTAGCATGATCTTTCGCTAATTTTAATTGACGAAGTACAGCCTCATGAACCGTTGTAACGTCTCATAGACAACCCTGTACTGCCGGGTTAGCAATGTCCGTGACGAAATCCAGCAGAAGGGTCTGGGGATGTTGGCCATACATAGCAAAAAATGGTGTGGTGCCGGTGGAAGTATGGACAGAGTTGTTATATGCAAACTCGGCATGGATCAGCACCGAAAACCATGATTCCTGGAATTGCAATGTTAGACAGCGCAAATATTGCTCGAGGGTGGCATTGAGCCTTTCGGTCTGACCGTCAGTTTGTGGGTGGTAAGCACTGGAAAAGCGGTCGTCGATGCCCAATGAACTAGTAAGATGCCTCCAGAATCTTGAGGTGAATTGAGACCCCCTATCAGATATAATAATATCTGGGAGACCAAAATCACTGAAAACATGACGCAGAAATAGATCCGCAAGAACAGGAGCAGTAGGCAAACCTTGGCAGGGAACAAAACGAGCAAGTTTGGTGAAATAGTCCACAATAACCCAAACCGTATCAAAACCTTGAACAGGCGGGAGCTCGACAATAAAATCCATGGATATCATTGACCACGGACGTTCAGGGACAGGTAAGGGTTGCATAAGTCCCATAGGTTTCGTGGTAGATCCCTTGCACTGGGCACAGATAGAACAAGCGGAGACATAAACAGAGACGTCTCGCTGTAAAGACGGCCACCAACACCAGCGACGTAACAATTCCTGGGTCTTGCGTCTCCCTGGATGGGCCGCCAGCAAGGAATCATGGCACCATTGCATTGCCGTGCGCCGTGTAGCCAAATCGGGTAAATATAGGCGACCTTGAACATAAGGCAAGGAATTGACGATGTCCATGCTATATTCTTTTAACTCACTTGGTTCTGAGACCACCCAGTCCCGGATGGAGGAGACTAGTGAGGGTTGTAAGGTACAGGCCCAGACTACCTGGTGACTCTGAAGTATAGTACCCCCCCAAGAACGCAACGCGTTTCCATGCAGTCTTGACAAGGCATCAGCCTTGGTGTTCAAAGGTCCAGGACGATATGTGAGTGTAAAATTATACATGGAGAAGAACTCATGCCATCTGGAATGACGGGCCGTAGTACACTGTAAGGATTGTAAGGCCAGAAGATTCCTGTGATCAGTGTACACTTGCACAGGTAAGACTGCCCCCAGTAAGTGATGTCTCCAAACAATGAAGGCATCCCTTACGGCCAAGAGCTCCAATTCTGAAACGGTATAATTCTGTTCGTAAGGGGTGAGTTTGCGTGAATGATAAGCCACCGGGTGGAGTAAACCAGTATCTTTACACATTTGGGACAGAACTGCGCCGACCGCAACCTCAGACGCGTCTGCCTCCACAAAAAACGGTTGGGTCGAATCTGGATGCTGAAGCACCGGTGCAGTGGTAAAGGCTTGCTTCAACGCGTCAGATGCTTGTTGTGCCTCAGTATTCCAAACAAAAGGCTGTTTACTACTGGTCAATGCAGTGAGTGGAGCTACTGTTTCAAAGAATGAACGAATGAACCGACGATAGAAATTAGCAAAGCCAAGAAAAGACTGTAATGCTTTGATAGTAGAAGGAGTCGGCCAGTCCAACACTGCTTGAACCTTGACATTGCTCATCTTTATGCCAGTATTAGTTATGTCATAACCAAGGAACTCTACCTCGGTAACATGAAACAAACACTTTTCTAATTTGGCATATAAGCGGTTTTCTCGAAGACATTGCAAAACTGCAGATACGTGTTTTACATGTTCTTCATAGGATGAGGAGTATACCAATATGTCGTCAAGATAGACAACGACGTGACGATCCAACATGTCGCTGAACACATCATTAATAAACCTTTGGAAAGTAGCCGGAGCGTTGCACAGACCAAAGGGCATAACTAAATATTCGAACAACCCATATTTAGTTTTGAACGCTGTCTTCCACTCATCTCCTTTCCTCATTCTGACCAAATTGTAAGCTCCGCGTAAATCAAGTTTAGTGAACAATTCTGAAGAACCCAGTTGGTCTAGGAGAACAGAAATCAATGGAATAGGGTATTGGTTTCTGATGGTAACAGCATTCAGTTCGCGATAGTCTATGCACGGTCTCAGATCTCCCTCTTTCTTCGGCACAAAGAAGAGCGGAGACGCGGCAGGGGAACGAGAAGGACGGATAAAACCATTGGTTAGGGCTTTATCCAAATACTCCTTCAAAACGAGGTTCTCCTTTTGAGTAAGTGAATATATGCGTCCTGAAGGTATTTTTGCGCCTTCCAGTAAGTCTATAGGGCAATCGTAGGGACGATGAGGCGGAAGGGTATCGGCCCCTATCTTATCGAATACATCCTTGAACTCCTCGTATTCTTTAGGCAAGGCTGAGGAAACGCCACCAACCTCCGCGGCCGTATCCAACAAGGAGATGCAAGGCCCACAAGACTTCACAGTTACTGACAGAGAGTGCCTTTTGCAATGGTCTGAAGAGAACGTAATACAACCAGACTGCCAATTGACCAATGGGTTGTGGTGCACCAAGCAAGGTAACCCCAAGATGATCTTATATTGAGGTGCGGAAATGACGTCAAAAGTTATTTGTTCAGTATGGCCAGAGTCTAATGTCATAGTGAGTTCAATGGTGCGCTCCGTGACCAGACCTGACAATAGAGAGGTGCCGTCCACAGCGTTGACCACCTCTGGAAACTCCTTGGGTTCTACAGGGATTTTCCATTCCTGTAAATACTGTCCGTCTATGTAATTTCCCGTGGCACCGGAATCCAAGACAGCATGGACAGTCCATGGACTGGCAGACTGAAAGGCTAAAGTAGCTGGAACAAAAAACAGGACGGAGTGTCTGGAGTCCTGACCTAGTTTGCTCGGCAATGGGACACCATCTATTGCCGGGCCCTGGAGTTTCCCTGCTTCTTGGGCTTTTTAGGGCACTGTCTCAAAAAATGTTCGGCCGAACCGCAATAAAAGCACAAATTACTCTTTTTGCGATGTTCTCTTTCCTCCGTGGTTAATGGACCCCGTACTGCGCCTATCTGCATAGGTTCCTCGTTGCCTGGCACAGGGGTATTTATGGAAGCGGTAGCAGGAACGGGGCCCCGTTTTTCACCCTTCCGCTCTGCCCGACGGGCATCTATCTGGAGGACTAGATCCAACAATTCCGGAAACGTGGAGGGTACTACCGGGACTGTGGCCAGTATATCTTTCAGGGATTCAGAAAGACCCTTATAAAACAGGGCTGCCTTTTTCTCATCAGGCCAACCGGCTTCTGCTACCAACTGATTAAACCTAGCCAAATAATTCAATAAGGTAGTGTCACCTTGTTGCAAAGAGAGAAGTTCCAGATCGGTGGCCTGGGTCTTATACCTGGTATCAAAAACCCGTGACAGGGCTTTAATTAATGCATCACAATCATAGAGTAGATGGCTTCCCTGCTCCAACAATGGATTAGCCCAAGTTGCCGCTGTGCCACCTAAATATGACAGTACGAACGCTGCCTTGGTAGTGGAATCAGGAAATGAAGTAGGGCGGCACAGAAAATGCAATCGACACTGATTAATAAAGGTCCGAAATGTTTTTGGATCCCCGTGAAACCGCTCCGGTGGAGCCAGAGGGAATTGGGCAGCAAGAACCACGGGAGCGCTCTCGGGGTTGATAGGAGCAGATCCCGAACCGGCACCAGAACCAGAGGAGAAACCAGAGGTGCCGGCCCCAGCAGATTGAAGGCCTAATCGCAACTCATGGATGTTGCGTTGTGTGTCCTCATGAGCTGCTGTCATGTCAGCCCGTAGGTCAGCCACTAGTTGAGCCAATGCGGTTAACGGGTCACCTGTGACATCCATAATAAGGCTTCTGAATATGTTAAGTCAGGAGATATTCCTTGACAAAGTAACCAGAATCCTGACTTCAAGATTTTTAACTCGTCGTGTAGAGGACGAATTCTTTTTGTCAATGTACCCAACAGAGAGGTAGAAGAAACTCTCTGACCAGTCAATTGACCAAAAGATGAGAGGACGTCACAGGAACCAGTCAACCTGCAAAGGAACCGTACATTAGTGACAGAAGACAACTTGAATAGCAATGCTCAGACAACCCAACCTCAAGTACCTGAAAATAGACTATAGTCGACTGACTGGCAAATCAGAATGGGAAGGTGGCGTCAGAATTCTAAGGGGACAAGTAACTAACCGGAAACCATACAAGGACCAAAAAGTAGAATTAGAAAGAAAGGAACAGTCTTACCGGATGAGAGTTTCCAAGGAAGTCCAAAAACTGAAGGAATAAATGAAGAGCAGGAGTGATCCACCTACCCACCGCCGGCACGAGGACGCCTAAACAAGAATCCGGTAAACAGCAATGTCCACCTGAAACCGACGGCACGCGGACGCCTAGTATAAAGTCTCCAGTTCCAAGGGGAAACGAGGAAGTCCGTAGAAAAGTTCTAGTAGCAGCAGAATGGATGACGTAGATGGTAGCACCAGCCAAAAACAATGACAAGAAAAAATCTGTGAACCGTTCCAGGAGTCGAAAACCAAGCAAAAATTCAAGCAGATGTCTGTGATCCGTAACAGTTCCAAATAGCAGTTCCGAGGGTCGAGACAACAACTAGAGGGGCACACAAGCAGGAATCCAGTAGGCGGTCCGGGTCAAAACACTAAATTCAACAGGAGCAAAGTCAGATACGTAGCGGCAAGAGAAATAACAATTTCAGAAGCAGCGAGTAGCGGGGAGGCGGGGCATAAGAACGAAAACCAAAAAGTCACGTGAGGTTCTAACAATGTGTAAAGACACGTGACCTTAAGTACGCAGAGTGACTGCGTTTCCATGGTAAAGCCCAGCGCTGCTTAAAGAACACAGAACGAACTGGCTGAGCAAACTTCCGTGTTCTGAAGCAGCGTCTTCGTGACAAAAGCGAAGGAACCCCAGGTGAGGAAAGTAAGCGAGTAGGAAAGGAAAGATTGCCAGTATGCCTCCCTGATTTACGAATCCTGACAGCATCCTCCCCCAATGAAGCATTACCCCCACGAGAGGCCAAGAATCGAGACATGAGATCAGGAGCATGGATATTGGAGGCCGGTTCCCAGGTCCTGTCTTCCAGACCATAACCTTTCCAGTCCACTAGAAACAACTGCTTGCCCCTGACCGTCTTGACATCCAGGATAGCCTGCACCTCATATTCTTCCGTACCCTGGACCATAACAGGTGGTGGACGAGGGAGAGAAACAACCGGTGAGAGGCAAGGTTTGAGTAATGAGACATGTTCTGAAGCAGCGTCTTCGTGACAAAAGCGAAGGAACCCCAGGTGAGGAAAGTAAGCGAGTAGGAAAGGAAAGATTGCCAGTATGCCTCCCTGATTTACGAATCCTGACATCCATTAGGGAGATTCAAAACCTTGCGCCAGAATAAACCCTCCAACTTATCCCACAGAGAGAAGGAAAGATGGAGGACAACTTCGGCTCCATAGCTGATAATTTGGGACACTTTCTGTTTATAAAAGGAAATTATGGGGATAAGCGTGAATTTCCCATATTTCTTTTGCAAACTCATTCCCTGATTTATCAATATTGAGAGCCTAGATCTTAAATACAAGTAGTGATCTACTTCGCTTCTGCTTTTGTTGATTGTTACTCCCAAATATATAATCGTCTCAACCATTTCTAACGGGGTCCCCTCCATTCTCCAAGAGAATCTTTCCCCATTCCTTTTACTGGCTGCTTTCATGGCCATGATTTTCGATTTCCCGGCATTGATTTTCATGCCGTTTAGGTTCAGGTAGGACTCGAAGGCACTCACTCTCCTTTGCAAACCAATCTGCATCAGATCTAAAAAGACGAGATCGTCCGCAAAGAGGACCCACGGTATCTGCAATCCATTTATCTTTGCAGAAACGCCCTTACTGCAGTTTGCCAGTCCGCCAGATCCGCAATGTATAAACGGTATTACCCAAATGTACCTTTTACAATTGACCTTTTGCACAATTGACCTAATTCTAATTGGCCTAATTGACCTTCTGCACAATTGACCTTTATATTATTTTAGTTATTGTATATATGTATTGGGTTGGTTTTGGATTATAAATAATATAAGGGGATTGGATCAGGGGTTGCAGGGGGTTTGGGATTGGGTGGGGGGTTGTGGGGGTTTCCCCCTGCATATATGTCCTAATTCACCTTCTAAATTAGGTCAATTCTCCCGAGGTCAATTCTCCCGAGGTCAATTGTGAAAAGGTCAATTAGTATATAACCTTATAAACAGAATAGGAGTGGGGACAGAGTGCATCCCTGTTTTAGCCCCCCAGAAGGTGTTTATTCTCTCCGAAAGTAGTCCCTTATTTGACAAACGGATCAGGACAGAAGTGTCTGTATAAAGGGCTTCAACCAGATCTAAGGGGCATCTCCATTTCTTCAATTTGGCCCATAACCTTCCCCTGATAACGCCATTGAAGGCCTGTTGAAGGTCCATAAGTGCGAGATAGAGTGTTTTTCCCGAATTCAACGCCTTTTCTTTCAACAAATTTATAATAAAGAGATTCAGGGATATACCCACCCCCTTCACGAACCCTGTTTGTCGCGGGTCTAGTATACCACTCTTTAGTGCCCAAGCTTTTAGATCTCTTAACAAAACTGTTGAAAAGATCTTCCCTATAGAATCTAGCTGAGCAATAGGACGATAATTCCTAGGTTCTGCTTGACTGCCTTTTTTAAAGATGGGCACTATATTAGCTTCTCTCCAAGAAGCTGGTATCTCTTTATTAGCCATAATCTGCGAAAACATGATAACGTGTAACTTTGCCCAATGTACTTTACTCTTTTTCAGTTCTTGGTTGGACAGGCCATCAGGCCCAGCCGCCCTCGAGGAGCTAAGATTACCAATCATCATGTTAGCATCATGTTCATCAAACTCGAAATTCCACATTGAGGGTAGATGTTCAGTCATTTCCTCATCCTTCCAATCAGGATCTGCAAAGCGGGAGGCATAGTGGTGGACCCAATCTCCTTCGGACACCATATTCAAGGAATTTGCTTCTCTAAACACCCCCCACCCCGTTGTTAATTAATTCCCAGATGTCTTTTGATTTTTTCGCACAAACTGCTTTCAAGGTTACTCAGCATCGTTTTGCGATCTAATGGCCCTATAACTTTTGCACCAATTTTTGAATTTCTGCTGGATCTTCCTAATTCGTTCTGGCTTAGCCGGATAGGTATCTTCCATAATAGCTCTTATCACCTTTCTCATATTGGATCTCCTATTCACCAAATCCGTGTCATAAACATGTTTTTGAGACCAGACACTTCCCCTCCTTCCTTTATCCTTAAGATTAAATTCCTTAACGATTCCTCTGTACTCGATTTTATTGGGATTTTCCTGAATTTGGGCAGCATATAGACTCACTACTTCGTGTACTTCTTGATGTTTCAAATTCAACCTATTTCCCCGCCATCCAACTCCACTTTTCACATTTTTTAACTGAGGGTCTACACTCCCCCATACCGTTATATGAATGTCCAATAAATCGTGGTCACTCACACATTGAGGCTTTATAGAAAACCTCTCAATCATCTCTCTAAGGTTATTTGACACGAAGCAGTAGTCTATGCTCAACTCCAATTTGTCTGCTCTCCATGTGGTACTAACGAGTATATCACCCACTGTCTGACCATTTAAGAGGTGCATCCCTCTCATTAACATATTTAGCATCCATTCTCGCTCTCGTTCCATCCACTGACTCTCCTAAGGGGGACACCCAATTTATCCAACAATTTGATATTTAAGTGTCCGCAAATGACAATCTTAATCTCATCCCATTCATGCATCACTTCATTCACCACTTCCATCACTGAGGCTACCAGCTTTGTTTCCTTGGCCATATTAAAGCGCCAATAAATATTGATTAACAAAAGGAATTTCTCTCGGCTCCCACCCCCCCCATGCTTCAAGACAAGCGCTTGCACATAGGGACTTGGGCATTTGACCTTCCTTACATTCCAACCCGAGTCTATTTTGATTAGAGACAGTAGGCACACTGATGGGTGCCACCATTAATCCCTTCAAGGCTAAATTAAAAAATACAAGGTAGTCATCACAAACCAGCTGCCTTATTAGCCATGTTTCCTGGAACACTATATTTCAAACAAGTCCAAATCTGTCACTTTTTTCATAAACAAGGATCGAAATCCCCTAGTGTTCCAGCATCCAATTCTCAAAGAACCCTGGGTCAATACTTGATGAATCTAATCATGCGTAGGCCTATTTAAGGTACTGGCCAACCGTGACCACTTTCCCTCCTCCTGCAGTTTTTCCTTTGGTTCCTTTTGCTCATTATGTTCTTTCAGATTTGCTACTGTAAATTTCAAGGAGAGTAGGTCAGGCTTCACATAACTAGTTACAATGTCCCCTTTCTTTGGCATTGGCTTTTTTTCCTCCTTACTCCCATCATGATCCAAGGATTTGGATGGCATATTCTTCATATCACGTGAAATTTTCTTCACTTCCTTATTGCTCTCATAGTGGGTTGTAGATTTGGGTAGATTTTTTTTTACCTCCCGCGGCACTGTTGCCTCCTTCCAACTAGCCACAATTTGTTTTCATAGTCACTCACTTCATATCCTAGCCTTAAGAACTTATCTCTACTGGCTAGTATTAGATCTTTCTTGTGATCAGAAAGCATGTCTAAGAGGACCCAATCGGTCCGCTTCTCTCCCACAAACTCCACAATTTTAATATCCCTTGAGGTCACTTTATGTGTTGGGATAATACAATTTAGTAGCCTTAACACATTATGCCTATTTAGTACAGGCATGGGAGATCCACCAACCACCCTTTCTATATATATTCTCGAACTTTTCATCTCCTTTTGCACACGGCTCTCATTCCTCTTGTACAAATAGCTCAAAAAACAGGGGAGCCAGTGGAAAAGATGCTAGAAAAGATGCAAGAAAAGATGCAAGAAAAGATGCTAGAAAAGATGCAAGAAAAGAGCTAAGGGGAATGACCTAGAGCCTGGAGATCTGGTGATAGCCAAACAAGTTCAAAGCCGCAAGAGCATGGCTGCTTTTGGAGAAGAACCCCTGACCGTTATTCAAGTGAAAGGGTCCCTCATCACCGCTAAAGGTGACCAGAAAATCACATCCAGGAACTCCTTGCACTATCGGATGCTGGGAATTGTGCCAGTCGCTGATGGATCTTCACCCGTCACGAACGCTGAATGGGACTCACCTTACGAAGGGGATGGAGAAGACTCCAGTACAGAGACAACGCGTGGCTCTGTGAGGTCTGTGAAGAATCAGGGGAGCAGAGACTCCAAAGAGTGTGCAAGAAACCACAAAGACTCATTGAGGAAATGAACTAGAGTGGACTTCATGTTTAGTATCGGGGGAGGAGGGTGTCGCCAAAGAACACATGTCACGTGACAGGGGACACAGGACGGAGAGGGGCGGGAATGGGAATTCAGTTTGAGGTTGGAGTTCATTGAAGAAAGGTGTTCTGAACCTCTCTCCGCCTCCCGCCTCGTATGTCAGGGTGATGCATCCTTGAGGCTGGGGAGGGACGTTGAGGGTCCACCTACAATTCCACACCTCCCATTCGAAATGGGTAAATTAAAGCAAAAGCCATGCTCTTTTTGCTCAACATGTTTCTATGACAATGTATGTAGCGTAAGGTTAGTTTATTGTGAAATGCTTGTTTATTATGTAATGTTTGTTCTGTTGAAGGCATTGCTATAAACAAAATATTATTTTTTATTTTTATTTTTTTATTTGTGTTTAATCTAAAAGATTTTTACAAAAGAACAGCACAGAAAAGTTGTACGAAAATTTCACATTTCTTAACGAAATGACAGTTTTGTCTCAATTTTGAACGGTAGGGGCCGTTTTGTCTGTTGGCTGTTTGCCCGGTAAGTCAATGTGGTGTAGTATTTTGTAAATTACTAACAGCCACTTCGTTTTGTCCCCGCCGATCAATTTAGCCCAGCATGTAGGTTCATCCATTCGATTGAAATTCGACAAAATCGGCCACAGATATCGGGTTCTGCTCTGTTGATTGCCCGGACAATGAAGCAGAAGATAACAAATGGTTTCTTTTTCCTTAGTAGTGTTACAGAATCGACAGCTATTGATATTTGAAAGTCCTCTCACTTCCAAGATTTCATTCGTTGGCAGCAAATTTAAGCGGGCTCTTAGCAGAAAGTCTCTTCCTTGTCTACTTTTTTGATGTATGGTTGCAGTTCGTTTAATTTCCTTGTGTTTGTTGGAAGGTGAATGGTCAATTTGTTGCCTGCTGCTGCATCTAATGTCTCTATCCAATCTAGCTCTTTCCGTTTTTTCTGAATTCTTACTGGGTTATTTAACAGCGTGTCAACGTCACATTCAATAGACTTAAGAGACTTGATGTTGTTGGTTTTCCATAAAGACAGTGTGCCTCATTATGAGATGCCCGCTAAAAACTGAGTCATTACCGGCATGGAGGTATTAGCGCGTCTGTGCACCCTTGACGCCACTAATAGTGGCTGATTATGAGTGCTTGAGCACGCGCGAACCCCCATGCCGGTAATGGCTACACCGCCATGCCACTAAAGGCCCTCCAACTGTCATGGTCACTAGGCAAGAGCCTAGTTCTCCGCTACAGACAGGGTTCCAATGGACCCAGTCTTGGCACCTATGGCACCAAGCTCATTTCAAAATGTGCTCAGCACACAGAACATCAGGGCATCAGTGCAGCAAGGCCAGGCGTGGCCCAATTACCACTGAGAAGGCACGTGCAGAAGAATGAAGGAGGAGCTAGGTGGGGCCACAAGGCGGAGCCTACAGGGAGTGGCTGGAGCCAGGCTATATAATCCGGTCCCACCCGAACACTGGCGCTTCGCGTTAGTTTGCCATCAGCAACTTAACGCTCACCGCAGACCTGAAGCATCTTACCTGATCCAGCACGTGCTCTCCCAGTTTCCGGACCCCTTCGCCACCTACCTGATTCAACGCGCGCACTCCCAGCCACCTCGACCATCTTACCTGGAAAGCATCATCATTGGAGGCCTTGTCATTCGCTTCCTCTCTACAATCGCTGCGCTCGCCTTACCTTAGATCGCACCACCGTCGGAAGCACAGCCATCTGCCTTCACTCAGCGGTCGCATCGCAAGCGTTACCTGTGATCGCTTCATCACTGGAAGCCTCGCCATAAGCTCCCGACTCAGCCATAAGCTCCCGACTCAGCCGCAGTCATACTCACCCTCTCGGAGTCCTCGACAGGTACATCCAACAACCTTACCTGTACCGCATTCCATTGACTTAGGACCTTCTTGGGTGCTGTCTCCACGCGAACCTACGTCTCTGACCACCATCAAGAGCCAGGTACTGGCCTCCAGCCATCGCCAACCTGCCGTATCTGCAAAGAGAGTAAAAGAGACAAGGTGAGCGATAGCACAGACTTTAACCATTAAAGCGGCATAACTTATGAACTTGGTGCAATCTCAGAAACCACCAGCTTACCTACCAGTGGTGGAAATTTCCAGAGCTGCTTCCTTTTGCCATCATGCGCTCCTGGGTCATCTTCATTGCTACAGGGATGAGAAAGGACAACATACCCTCACGAACAATAAGTGTCAGTACAAGGACACAGACAATACGAAAGTCATAAGAACACTTATGTTCAAGACGGAATGGTTGCAGCTGGTCTGGACCGCTGCAATCAGGACCAGTGACATAACTAGGTCCATCCGCAGCGCCCCTGCTGAAGGAAAGCATGACAGAGAGCTCGCCCTTACATACTATGAGGTGAGCCTGCATGGGTAAACTTCTGTGCACCGTATTCTGGCACAGGAGGGCAGAAGAGAATCACGATTCCACCACTCAATCCTCATTGTCTCTCACCTTCTCGCCAGAACAGGTTCCGCCTTCCACGCCCACGAAGAGGCAGTTGTTGGGGGAGAGAAGCTGTCTGAGGGAGTCAACTACAGGGAGGGCTCCAACCGTGCCCCAACGCCCCTGCAGAGACCAGGTGAGCGTAACAGAACACAAAGCCTCTCTGAACCTCTGCCTGGGAGTTATGAATACCTCTGAGACCGACCAGTTGGCCCAATTGCTGGGGGATTTACGGGCTGAAGTACACGCCTCCAGACAAGAGACAAACTCTTTAAGGAGGGACTTAATCATTGCCCGAGAACGAACCGACGATCTGGCAAGACAGGTGCTTCAATCACATGCGGGGCAGGTCCTGTTACCTGGGAATGTGTCAACCCCTGTACCATCATCGGCACTAGTCCAAGTAGTACTCCCAGGGGTGGTACCACGGTCCCCACCAGAACGGTTTGTACGTGATCCCACCAAATTTGCTATATTTATGAGTCAGTGCCGCCTGCACTTCCTGTGCTGCCCAGGTGCATTCCCAAACAACACTTCTAGGGTGGCTTTTGTTCTTTCGCATCTAGGAGGCAGTGCTATGGACTGGTCGTTACCTTTGGTCAACCAGAATGACCCTGTGCTGCACAACTTCGGGGAATTCCAACGGGAATTGGAGAAACTGTTCGCAAGACACACTCAGGGACAGCCCTTAAATAACGAACCGTTGTCCCTCAGACAGGGGAATCAGAATTTACTTACCTATATAACCACCTTCAATCGTCTTATTGTACAAACCAACTGGCCTGAGGAGAAAAGGACTACGTTGTTTTACCGAGGGCTACGAGGGGAACTACAGGACGTGCTAGCTCAAGAAGTCAACCGTCCTGAAGCCTGTGCCGAATACATCAACCTAGCATTACAACTGGATCACAGACTACAGAGCCGAAAGATGGACCGCACTAGGTCTGAAGGGAGACCTGTCTATGTGAGATCCAGGGACAATCCAGGCAAGACCCACACAACCACTGAACCAATGCAAATCGGAGGTTAAGGGCCCCTATATCTAAAGCTGAGAGAGAAAAACAGAGGCAGGAACAAGTATGCCTATACTGTGGTAAGGCAGGACATTTCCTTCGGGATTGCCCCACTAAACCTCCTAGGAGAACTGTTGGTGCCACAGATAATACCGATAAGGAACAGGACATGGTTCCGGTAAACTCCAGTGGCCGGCAAGGGTAGGGGTCCCCTTGTCAAGCAAAAACCAGAAAGTAGTTCAGACCTCACATCTAGTCATTCCAGTACTCATAGCTCACCACCAGCAACCATCGAAGGTACACGCCTTGGAGGCATATATAGACAGTGGAGCAGTTGGTAACTATATCGATCAGGCCCTAGCCACACGAATTGGCCTCCCTCTTTGGCGCAAACCTCAGGCGGAGAAGGTTACTGCTGTGGATGGCTCACAACTATCCCCTGGGCCGGTAACGCAACACACCGAAAAGGTTACGCTGATTGTCAAGAAGGTCACCGAGAGGATATCTCTTTTGATCTTATTGGGGCTCCACAGTTCGAAATGATCTTAGGGATGCCGTGGCTAGAGGCTCAGAATGTCATGATCTCTGCTTCCAAAAGGTCAGGGTTTTCCCAACTCCCTTGGAAGCAGATCCATAACCCAGGTTCCGAGGGCCAACCAGTCCCAATTGGGACCTTTTGGACCCAGTCCTGGCGCCAGTGGCACCAGGCTCATAAATGTGCCCAGTCCCAGCGCTGGAAGCGCCGGGCTCATGATGCTTGGGTGGACTTACCTGCAGCAGACCATGCTGCTTACTTGCCTGCCAGCTGAGCCTCTGATCCTCTTCTGTTTGGAACTACTTTTCCTGTTGGGTGGGGCAGGAGCCACTCCCTAGATTCAGAACACTGGAACTCTTCTGGAAAGCAGGAACTCTTTTCTTACCTAGGCGTGGCTGTGGAAGGAGACACCTAAGCACTACAGGAGGCTATTTAAACCACACCCGGTGGATGAATCTTGCTTTGCGTTATTCTGCATCCTCTGCAGCAGAACGCTCATCGTGTCTTCTGCATCGGATCCTGGGCCTAAGGAAAAAGGCTTACCATCCTGAATCCAGTCTTCAGCAACACCTATAAAGACAAGAAAGAACAGGTTAGCATTCCGGCATCTGAAAGACAAAGGCTTACCTACTCTTCGTGCGCTCCGGAGGTCTTCACACTGCATTCCGGCATCTGAAAGACAAAATCTTACCGACTCTTCGCACGCTCCGGAGGCCTTCGGCGCTGCATCCTGCATCTGAAAGACAAAACAAGGTGCGTTTAAAGACATTGGGGAACTTTGATACTCACGTGCCATTACTCCTTTCCACATCAACCCCAGTGGGTATTCCGGCACCCTGCAGCCGCTCCGAACTCGTACCTGCAAAATAAAAGACAGTTAGAGCGCATCGTGAAGCAGGCAACAAGCGCTTACTTACGTGCTTCCAAGCGCTTCTATTCATCATACGGACTCCATCTTCAACTCACTTCAGCCCGTCATCCGCCATCGCCGGAACCTGCAAAACAAGAGACATCATTGCTAAAGACTTTAAAGACAATAGAATTACTCGAAACTTACCGTTCGTGCAGTAAACGACGGACAGCAGTCCTCTGAAGTCAAGAGGCCTGCGCTACCGATCCAGTGAAGAAACTGGTTACAGCACCCTGCCCCGAGGCAGATGGAGAGCTCGGCATTCACTTACCTAAGGTGAGAGCATTAACCTTTGGGGGTCTACAGGAGAGCAAAAAAGGGAAGAGATAGGGACACCCCAATAACCCCAGTTCATTAATCCCATATTTTCTGTCTGCAGACATCTTACTCTTGAAGTCAGGCATACAGTGCACAGAGGTCCAGCCCAAAGAGCCAACCGGGTGCTACACATCACCTTTGAAGATACGGTAGTCGCCCAGTCAAGACCGGCGCCTCTGCGAGAATCAGGTGAGCGTTACAGAACGCAAAGCCTACCGCAAAACTCTCGCCCAGGCGCTATGGAAACCTCGGATACTGACCATCTAGCCCGGTTACTTGGGGAACTAAGGGCAGAAGTGCATGCAGCTCGTCAGGAAACGAATGCTCTAAGAAGGGAACTAATTATTTCCAAGGAGAGAACAGACGGTCTTGCTAGACAATTGCTACAGTCACAAGCCGGACAAACCCCGTTACCCGCATCAGGGGCAAATCTTCCTTCAACATCCTCTATGAATCCAGTGCAGATCAACCTACCTGGGAATGTACCTCTGGCTCCGCCCGAATGATTTTCTGGTGACCCAAAGAGGTTTGCAGTATTTATCAATCAGTGCCGGTTGCACTTCTTATGCCGGCCAGCAGCCTTTCCAACTGATCAAGCTAAAGTAGCTTTTGTACTTTCGTACCTTAGTGGCAATGCCGCAGACTGGTCGATCCCTCTAGTTAATCAAGATGATCCGGTTCTCCATGATTTTCAAGCCTTTCAGCTTAGTATGGAAAAACTGTTCGCAAGACATTCACAGGGGCAGGCCTTGGACAATGAGCTTCTTTCGTTGCGACAGGGTAATCAAGACCTTTTGGCTTATATTGCATCTTTCAATAGACTAATAGTGGAAACTCAATGGCCTGAGGACAAAAGGATTACGCTGTTTTACAGAGGTCTACGTGGAGAGCTCAAAGACGTTTTAGCCCAAGTAGTGAATCCCCCACAAGACTGTTCGGATTATATAGACTTGGTCGTTCAAATAGATCATAGACTGCAGAACAGGAAGGCCGACCGTTCCAAGTTTGATGCTCGAGTATTTTCCAAACCGCCAACTCCTTCCAAAGGAGTAGACTCCGGGGAACCCATGCAAATCGGGGGTCTGAAAGGTCCTCTAACACAAAAGGAGCGGGAAAGGAGAAAACAGTTGCAATTATGCCTATATTGCGGAAACTCAGGGCACTTTCTTCGAGACTGTCCGATGAAACCTGCCAAGAAGGCAGTAGGAGCTGCAGTTACCAAAGTTACAAACTCTGAGCAGGGAAACGACCTCGCCCGACAAGAATAGAGGTCCTCTTGCCGAGCGTGAAAACCAGTTCCGTGACCTCGCATTTCGTGATACCTATGGTCCTCATTAGCCCTGATAATCCGGATCGATTACATGCAATTGAAGCTTACGTCGACAGCGGTGCCATCGGCAATTATGTGGATCATGAAATGGTTTTGAGGATGAATCTAACTCTTTGTCCCAAGGCTGTAAAGGACGTCATTACTACAGTGGATGGTACGGAGATAGCCTCCGGGCCAGTAACGCATACCACTCAAGAGGTGACGCTAGTAAGTCAAGATGGACACCATGAGAAGATCGTGTTCGATGTGATCAAGGCCCCTCAGTTTCAGATTATTCTAGGAATACCTTGGTTAGAGAAACACAATCCTCTGATCGATTGGCGAGCAAGAACGGTCCAGTTTCCAGAATGTGTCTCTACTTGTCACCCTCCACCTGGTGTTGCACTGGCAGCAATTTCTTCAGAGACTCCCCAGTTACCTCCCGAATACCTTGAATACCAAGATTTTTTCCGGAAGGATCAGGCTAACACTCTACCTCCTCATAGGTCTTATGACTGCCAGATAGACCTGATACCTGGATCTACTCCTCCTTGTAGTAGAATTTATGCCCTCACTGAGCCTGAGAACCTTCACCTTCGACAATACCTGGATCAATACCTGGCGAATGGGTTTATTCGTCCTTCCAAGTCCCCTGCTTCTTCAGCTTTGTTCTTCGTTCCAAAAAAGGAAGGAGACCTTAGAACTTGTATCGATTATCGCTCCCTGAACCAGATCACCGTTAAGAATAGATATCCGTTACCTTTGATCCCTGAACTCCTGGACCAAGTCAGAAAAGCATGCATATATACAAAGCTGGATCTTAGAGGAGCTTACCACTTGGTACGAGTAAAAGAGGGCGATGAATGGAAGACTGCCTTCCGCACCAAGTATGGGCTATTTGAATATCAGGTCATGCCCTTCGGACTTTGCAATGCCCCGGCCGCCTTTCAATATTTTATGAACGATGTCCTCAGAGAGCTCATAGATGTGTGTGTTGTTGTTTACATTGACGACATCCTCGTTTATTCTTCATCGGAATCTGAACATCGGAAACACGTGAAAATGGTCCTCGAAAGATTGCGTCAACACAAACTTTTCGCTAAGTTGGAAAAATGTGTTTTCAACGTGACTGAAGTTGAATTCTTGGGATTCATATTATCACCTGGCGGAGTACGTATGGATTCAAAGAAGGTCGATGCAGTTCTCAAATGGCCATCACCATCCTCCGTAAAAGGTGTGCAAAGCATGTTAGGCTTCGCTAACTTTTACCGCAGGTTTATCCCCGAATTCTCTCGAATAGTCCAGCCCATCACTGTCTTGTTAAAGAAAAACAAACGTTTTGAATGGTCTACCGAGGCGGAACAAGCTTTCCAGGATTTGAAGACTAAATTTATCTCTGCACCAATCTTAAAACACCCTCGCCCCGAACTCCCCTACATCGTGGAAACTGATGCTTCAAGCCTTGCCATGGGGGCAGTTCTATCACAAAAGGACCCGGTAACCAATCAGTTGCATCCCGTGGCATTTTGGTCCCGCAAATTCTCGCCTCCTGAAATCAATTACACGATTACTGACAAGGAACTTCTGGCTATCAAGTCTGCCTTTAAGGCTTGGCGGCATTATCTGCTGGGGGCCCGACACACCGTTACTGTGATTACGGATCACCGAAACCTGCAATATTTGAAAACCGCAAAAGCCCAATCCTCTAGACAACTCCGTTGGGCATTATTCTTTGCCGAGTTTGACTTCATAATTACCTATCGACCTGGTACAAAGAACGGTAAAGCTGATGCCCTTTCTCGGATGGGAGTGGAAGAACACTTGATCAACCCTAAACCTGTACCAATCATTCCCGAACAAAGAATTCTGGGTGTAATCGCCACAGAATCCATAGAGGAAGTTAAGGATAAAGCCAGGCAACTTGTAACTCCAGCAGACATACAGAATTGGCATCTGCAGGGAAAGGACTTTGCAGTAAAGGACAACTTATTGTATTTCCAAGAACGATTATACCTACCCAGCACAGATTTACAGAAAAAAGTAATCTCCTGTTATCACGATTCTTTAATGGAAGGTCATCCCGGTATGGCCAAGACCTCAGAAAAGATCAAGCGCTACTTCTGGTGGCCGTCTTGGAAAAAAGATATTAGAGACTTTATAATGGCCCTCATTACGACCCTGGCGGAATTCGGAAAACGATGGCGGAAATGCAATACCGCCATCGAATAGCGCTCGGTGCGACTATGACCCGTCACCGCAAAGTACGATGCCATTAGCGACACCGTAGTGAACGCCAACGCTAACTGCACCAAGCACGCGCGCGCGCGCCATGCCAAACCGTAAACACCACCATGGCGCAACGGTACGCCAATTCCGACCCCAGCGGACATGTACCTAACGCCATCAAGCATGGCGGAATGCACCATACCGCCATGGTGAGAAGTACGGCATCGCGAATCAACCGTAAACGGCCCCACTGACTGCCCGTACACCGCTCCCTGCCCACAAAGTACAACTCCCCGTAGGTGCAACGAAGCCACAATGCAACCAGTGAAATGCACAAGTCACCCATGCATGCCAACGAACAAATGGACCCCAAGAGGGGCCAATGGGAGCTGCAGGGCACAGATGGCACGAATACAGACGCCATCCCAATGGACATGACCACAGTCCCCCACCAAGAAACGCACGCAAACACAGGCACCTGTGACCAGCAATATTCAGAAAATCACAACATTCCACCAGTCCACCTGGCTGACCGGCATCTGTCACACAAAACCCAATCCCCCGCCCCTGAGCATGACAACATTCAAACTGTCATATTGGCAGCCCCCATCCCTGACCTCACGGGCTTCGTAGGCAAACGCGCCCAGTACAGGACCACGCAACAAAACTCCGAAGCTGGAACCCAATGCAGATCCCCTCACAATACATCGCTCCCCAAATAGGAATATGCCACATCACTTGCGAAGAAGAACGCTACACGGCCCATATCAGAATAGAATTTTAATGCACATCAATATCACCAAGCCCATACAGCCATCAGGCCATGAACTCCAAAACACATTTCACCATTGTGGGCTGCATCCGCAAGAAATGACCAGCCACTACTCGTGTGACGCCCTGTTCCCTCATGGTACACAGAGCCACATACACGTACGAAAAGGCAACATGGAAGCACACAGAACCGCAGGGCCGTCCCAATGGGGAGGCACTAGTCCAGCTGAAAGGCCGAAATGTTGCTCCGAGCCACCAGTACTGCGTAAGGGCATGTGGCCCATTGGCGATCGTCCCATAAGATCGTAATGCTGCTCCACTGATTAACACGAAGCAGCAGGTGTCGGGAGTAAAATCCATCTGCAGGAGTGGCATACAGATGGCAGTGGCAAAAGGGGAGGAGATACCTGTCAACCAAAAGAAAAGAAATAGAATAGAATGGCCATCAGAACTACATTCGAACAACTCACATCAATGATCACACTAGATTCACAGCCATATGCATGCAAGCCCACTCCAAAGGATCATCACCACCCCAAAACCACTTGCGAATCATAACTATCTATATCGAGGTGAAAACACCATCACAAACGAGTGTACCTGTGCATGCGCCTCTGAAAACAGAATCCTTCAGATGGGATTGGTAACGTGCATGGACACAAGTGTCTGAAGGCGCGTCGAGACAGGAGGGCTCAACAAGGCCAGATAGACGATGGTCCCACTATGGCAGCCCTGCATCACATAGCGCAGGGGGGGCGGACAGATCCCAAGAAGCCCTGTACATGGCAAACACTGTATCAAATCACCTGCCCATGCATCCATTCATCATTCCCTCATCCCGTAATGAAAACGCCTGAATATTTACTCACATAACATTAGAAATATCCATTGAGTCTGTGCGTTATGCAGCCTGCAAAATCCACAGTGCCCCAGCACGTAATTCCAGTCTAGTGAAGTAACATGTATTTGGGAACGTCCTGCCTTATCGTCCACTACGCAATTGCGCATCCCATACTATTCATATCAATCATAGCATTCTCGCCATGGCCCCTGTCCCAAGGACATTGAACAATAGAACGTTATATTTGCAGTCAGACCTGTGGGCATCTCCTCGCCGCTAGCTGAAAACCGAAAGCGCCGCCCTTCGAATTCCTCATTTGCAACATCACGTCGAAGAGGCATCTGTGGCCGTTTGAAAACACTAATTAATCCATCGAGTGCGGCTGTGTGTGAAAATGGCAACTGCCTTCACCCACGAATGGGACGCCCCGCCCGTCGTTGCAACTCGGTACAGTGATGAATGAGGGCCCACCGTTACTCGAGTACTACGTTCCACTGACCCTTCACAACTCTGTTCGCGACTGCACAGATAGTATGTGAAACAATGGGACCACAACAGAATGTACATATCAACCAATGTTACACGGCCATCGGGTACAAATACAAGATTGCAATAGCAAGATGCCATTCCACGAATTGCAGCGTTGTGCGCGGGACGTGCTCGGCCGAAGGGGAGAGCAGTTTGCACAGGTGGAATGAATCACCACAGGTGGAGGCCATTCAGCCTGGAAACACATAAATTGCACAGCCAGTCTCCTCCCACACCCACTCCGAAATGCTACCGGCAGGACTCGCGATGTTGGCCCTGGGGGACCTGATAGCACTGCAAGTACTCCAACTCCAAGAAGAAGACGAACACCAACTACAACCGGCCGCACGGAGGAGACCCAGGAGGAGGAGGAGGCCAAGGCAGGGCCAGCAAGGGCCGCCAGCACAGCCACTACCACCACGCAGGCAGCCCGCAATCCCACGCCTCCGAGCACATCCGTTCAACCTCACTGATGAGCAGATCCACACCCTCTACCGTCTGGACCGGGACACCATAACCGCCATTGTGGACATGACACAGGCTGACCTTGTCAGCATGATAGATAGCCCAACCGCCATCCCACCCCTACTGAAGGTGGTGTCTGTACTCCACTTCCTGGCCACAGGCACCTACCAGCACACAGTCGGACAGTTGCATGGCATTTCTCAGCCACTGCTCTCACGGACACTATTGCAAGTGCTCGATGCCCTCCTGCAGCACGCAGACGACTACATCTCTCTACCACGCTCGGAGCAGGAAATTACCAACACAAAAGTGGGATTCCATGCACTTGGCGGCATACCGGGTTGCATTGGTGCCATCGACTGCACCCATGTTGAATTGGTCGTCCCACATGCCATGGAGGCCCAGTACCGCAACCGAAAACAATTTCATTCCCTGAATGTACAAATGGTGTGTGACTCCAACAGGATCATTACTCATTGTTGTGCCCGATTCCCTGGATCAACCCATGATTCTATGGTCTTGAGGAACTCTACAATACCACGCTACATGGAGCGACACGCAGGGAACAGATCCTGGCTACTCGGTGAGTCTCATTACATGCATGATAATGTGGGGTATGTGATTCGGCAATGACCTGGCAGGAAGGGGGGGGGTGTGCGTACGTAGCAATGGCATTCCACATCATACGTTTCTCGTCCACATACAGGTGATGCTGGATATCCACTGAAGAGATGGCTCCTCACACCAGTCCGGAACCCACGGGACCAGCATGAGGAGGACTACAACCATGCCCACTCACGTACCCGTGTAGTCATTGAACAGGCATTCGGCCTACTGAAGGGTCGTTTCCGCTGCCTCAGCAGGTCTGGCGGGGCACTCCTGTACCGCCATGAGAAGGTTGCAAAGATGGTGATGGCATGTGTCATGCTCCACAACATGTGCGTACGTAGAAATGTGCCCATGCCCCCTGACGCAGAACTGCAAGCACCTGAAGATGGTCATGATGAGGGTGGGGATGTGGCAGCACCTCAAGGAGTCTGCGAGGCACCGGAGGCCCGTGACATTCGTCAGCATCTCATTGATGCATGCTTCTAGCACTCACGCCTGGTGGCTGATACATGGACACGGGATGCGTGGCACTGTGTGTGTCTGGTACATGCACAATATGGACTGTATGCCTATAATGGCCTAGTACACAAAGATCAATGTCCACACATCTCATTGGTTGATCGTGCACTTTTTATGGCATATGTGATATCATGTTGTACACCCTATCGACCCGCCACCCAAGTGAGCCCAACACACCCCCTCCACCCTCCCACCTCCCCCCCGAACACCAGTGTCCAAAGATGCTCATCGTCCGTGGGCAGTTGCTATTGCAAGCCCCCTCTGCGGGTATCAGGGGCACCCCTGCCTGTGGAGCGCAGGTTCCTCCCAGATCTACGTTGGGGGCTGCCCTGGACGGAACTTGCAACGGATGATGTCTCTGCCTGCTCACGTCCATGCATGTCCCTAAGGGTTTGCGAGAGCTCAGTGAGCACACGGCGCACTGCGGCAAGTTCACCACATACGTCTTTGGACGTCGCATGCAGTTCCCCCCTCAGGCTCTCGGTGCTTCTCTCCATTTGGACTCTCAGGCTCTCGGTGCTACTCTCCATTTGTGCCCTTAGTGTCTCTGTGCCACTCTCCATTTGTGCCCTAAGTGTCTCAGTTGATGTTTCTATGTCTGCCTTAGTGCCCCCACATTCATCGGCATGGTCCTTGAGGAGCGTGGCCAGTTGCTGCTGTTGCACGATTAACTGGTCGAGGGACTGTTGCCTCTGCTGGGCCATGGCCATTTGCGGGGGTGTCACAGAGGGGCTGTTGTCCTCATGTTGCCCTGCCACAGGGCTTGTGGGGGATGGCCAGTCGTCGTCTTGTGGGTGCCCCTGCGTGGTATCCTCATGTGGTACGGGATGGAACAGACAGGGGGATTGGGACAGGTCATGGATGGATCTGACTTCGACATCCCCGTCTTCTCTGTCGGAGCATGCTGCCATCAATGGGGTGTCACCTATGGTGCTGCTGCCACCGGAGGCAGTGCCTTCTGTGGCATCCGTTGGGGGGACCTGTGGTGGTGGTGTTGTGGCCATGCTGGCTGCTGGGGTGCCTGTTGATGTTCCCTCCTCTGTGCTGCCACCTGATTTGTGCTGCTGCCGTGTCTTGATGCGTGCAGCTGAGGTGGAGGGTCTTTGGCCGTCGGTCTTGGCCCTCTTTGCAGGTGTGCTGGTAGGGGTGTCCTGCAGCTCGTCGTTTGGATCGGACCCTGTGGTCGAGTAAAGGAGGGCGAGGGTTATTGGTGGGTCTGTGGGAATTGGAATGGCAATGTATCACATGCCTTGGGGTGGTACCTGAGGGTGATTTGGGTCGGGGCCTTGGAGGTGCTTCCATTTGTGTGTGGAGTGAGGGTGCAGTTGTTTGGCAGCCTGCAGTTAGGGTGTGCCTGCTGCACGTGTAGTGCGTGTTTTAGGGGTTTTTAATTATTTATGTATTTATTGTGGGTTTTAACGTGCGCTATCAGGCCAATGTGTGTGGACGTTCTCCTGGACATGTGTTTCTGTTGCACTATGGGGACACATGGTGCTTCGAATGGATGGACTTTGTGGATTTAGCATTGTTTCATTAGGCCCACCTACCTGAATCTTCGGATGTCTGCACTCCTTTCTCCATCCCTCCGACTCCCTCTATGCTCTCCATTCCGATGGTGGAGGCACAGATTTCTTCCCAGGGGGTCAGCTTGATTGGTGATTCCGACCCTCCCCCGGTGGCTGTGGCAATGTTGCGGTTGGCAGAGAGTATGCTGCGGACGCGTATCCGCAGGTCGTCCCATCGCTTGCGGCATTGCTGTGGGGTGCGGGGTGCGGTCCCCACCGCACTTACCCGCTGTGCCACCAGAGCCCATATGGCCTTCTTGTTTGCGAGTGCCGTCCTGGTCATTTGCGTGGAGAAGACGACGGCAGCATTCTCCTGGAGGGTCTCTGTTAGCACGGTGAGTTCCTCACGGGAGAAGTGGACCTGCCGCTTGCGGTCGCACGCTTTCTTCTCTACTTTTCCCATTTTTCTTGGTTTCGCTAGGGTGGATGACGGGTTGGGTTGTGTCTCAGGGTGGTGATTTTAGTGGTTGTGTGGTTTTAGTGGTTTTATAGGTGTACGGCGGGTTGTTTCCCGTTCCGGGCCCGTGTTTTAACTTCCGTTTCCGTATATTTCCGGTCACCGTACTTTACGGTAGGCGCACACTGCGGTGTCCGCTGTGATGGGTGGCGGTATTGCACCTAGGGCGCCGTACGGCGGCGGTGTGGGCCGTTTTGGGGTCATTTCCGCCATCGCGGACTTTGCACTTCCGCCATGCCGTGGTGCTCGTGCCCGATGGGTCGGAATGGGCCGCACTTTGCTCCTTCTTGCAATGGCGGAAACGCTATTTACGCTGTGGCGGTCCGGTCAGTCACTTTCCGCCAGGGTCGTAATGAGGGCCAATGTCTTGTGGAGTATGCGCCCAAAACAAGAGTCAAAAGGAAAGACCAGCAGGCCTCTTACGCCCTATTGACATCCCACCTCGCCCTTGGCATACGCTTTCTATGGACTTCATCACCGATCTACCTCCATGCTCCGGATACAATACGATTCTAGTAATCGTGGACTTATTCTCCAAGATGGCGCATTTCATTCCGCTCAAAGGCTTGCCAACAGCAGCAACTCTGGCCCGAGAATTTCTCGAAAACATCGTCCGACTACACGGTTTTCCTTCGGTTCTAATTTCGGATCGAGGTAGTCAATTTATTTCTCATTTTGGGCGAAGTTGCTGTCGGTCGGCTCAAATTGATGTGAGACTATCGACCAGTCACCACCCTCAGACCGACGGACAAACCGAGAGGACCAATCAAACTCTGGAACAGTATTTACGCTGCATGCTGCAACAAACTGAAAAAACTTGGAAAGACATCCTTTGGATAGCCGAATATGCCTACAATAACTCTGTCCATTCGGGAACTGGGAAAACACCGTTTTTTCTTTTGTACGGCAGTCACCCTCGAACCTCGGAGTTGGATCCCCTCCAAGATCTTGAAACACCAGCAGTAGACTACCTGCATTCTACAATCACCCAAGCCTTTAAGGAAGCTGTTTCTCACCTTCAAAGGGCTAAAGAACAATACAAGAAAGGAGCAGATCAACATCGGAAGGAAGCCCCTCAATATCAAGTAGGGGACCAAGTCTGGTTATCCACCAAATATCTACCTCTAAAAGGGCCACGCACATTCAACCCAAGATACCTTGGTCCCTATTCCATCACTACCATAATAAACCCAGTAGCGGTCAAGTTGGACTTGCCCCCTCACATGAAGATACATCCGGTCTTCCACGTCTCTCTATTAAAACCCGTGCAACCTCAAACCCGACTAACTAAATCTCCAAAACCCATCCTAGTTGATGGAGAACTCGAGTTTGAAGTCAAAAGCATTCTGGACTCCAAGATCTCCAAATCTAAACTATTTTACCTAATTGACTGGAAAGGCTACGGCCCCCAAGAGAGATCCTGGGAACCTGCTGAATATGTCCACGCTCCTCGCCTAATCAAAAGATTTCACCGAACATTTCCTGACAAGCCAAAACCCCCGGAGAAGCCCGGTTTGGGAGGGGCCCTGAGGGGAGGTACTGTCATGATCTCTGCTTCCAAAAGGTCAGGGTTTTCCCAACTCCCTTGGAAGCAGATCCATAACCCAGGTTCCGAGGGCCAACCAGTCCCAATTGGGACCTTTTGGACCCAGTCCTGGCGCCAGTGGCACCAGGCTCATAAATGTGCCCAGTCCCAGCGCTGGAAGCGCCGGGCTCATGATGCTTGGGTGGACTTACCTGCAGCAGACCATGCTGCTTACTTGCCTGCCAGCTGAGCCTCTGATCCTCTTCTTTTTGGAACTACTTTTCCTGTTGGGTGGGGCAGGAGCCACTCCCTAGATTCAGAACACTGGAACTCTTCTGGAAAGCAGGAACTCTTTTCTTACCTAGGCGTGGCTGTGGAAGGAGACACCTAAGCACTACAGGAGGCTATTTAAACCACACCCGGTGGATGAATCTTGCTTTGCGTTATTCTGCATCCTCTGCAGCAGAACGCTCATCGTGTCTTCTGCATCGGATCCTGGGCCTAAGGAAAAAGGCTTACCATCCTGAATCCAGTCTTCAGCAACACCTATAAAGACAAGAAAGAACAGGTTAGCATTCCGGCATCTGAAAGACAAAGGCTTACCTACTCTTCGTGCGCTCCGGAGGTCTTCACACTGCATTCCGGCATCTGAAAGACAAAAGCTTACCGACTCTTCGCACGCTCCGGAGGCCTTCGGCGCTGCATCCTGCATCTGAAAGACAAAACAAGGTGCGTTTAAAGACATTGGGGAACTTTGATACTCACGTGCCATTACTCCTTTCCACATCAACCCCAGTGGGTATTCCGGCACCCTGCAGCCGCTCCGAACTCGTACCTGCAAAATAAAAGACAGTTAGAGCGCATCGTGAAGCAGGCAACAAGCGCTTACTTACGTGCTTCCAAGCGCTTCTATTCATCATACGGACTCCATCTTCAACTCACTTCAGCCCGTCATCCGCCATCGCCGGAACCTGCAAAACAAGAGACATCATTGCTAAAGACTTTAAAGACAATAGAATTACTCGAAACTTACCGTTCGTGCAGTAAACGACGGACAGCAGTCCTCTGAAGTCAAGAGGCCTGCGCTACCGATCCAGTGAAGAAACTGGTTACAGCACCCTGCCCCGAGGCAGATGGAGAGCTCGGCATTCACTTACCTAAGGTGAGAGCGTTAACCTTTGGGGGTCTACAGGAGAGCAAAAAAGGGAAGAGATAGGGACACCCCAATAACCCCAGTTCATTAATCCCATATTTTCTGTCTGCAGACATCTTACTCTTGAAGTCAGGCATACAGTGCACAGAGGTCCAGCCCAAAGAGCCAACCGGGTGCTACACATCACCTTTGAAGATACGGTAGTCGCCCAGTCAAGACCGGCGCCTCTGCGAGAATCAGGTGAGCGTTACAGAACGCAAAGCCTACCGCAAAACTCTCGCCCAGGCGCTATGGAAACCTCGGATACTGACCATCTAGCCCGGTTACTTGGGGAACTAAGGGCAGAAGTGCATGCAGCTCGTCAGGAAACGAATGCTCTAAGAAGGGAACTAATTATTTCCAAGGAGAGAACAGACGTTCTTGCTAGACAATTGCTACAGTCACAAGCCGGACAAACCCTGTTACCCGCATCAGGGGCAAATCTTCCTTCAACATCCTCTATGAATCCAGTGCAGATCAACCTACCTGGGAATGTACCTCTGGCTCCGCCCGAATGATTTTCTGGTGACCCAAAGAGGTTTGCAGTATTTATCAATCAGTGCCGGTTGCACTTCTTATGCCGGCCAGCAGCCTTTCCAACTGATCAAGCTAAAGTAGCTTTTGTACTTTCGTACCTTAGTGGCAATGCGGCAGACTGGTCGATCCCTCTAGTTAATCAAGATGATCCGGTTCTCCATGATTTTCAAGCCTTTCAGCTTAGTATGGAAAAACTGTTCGCAAGACATTCACAGGGGCAGGCCTTGGACAATGAGCTTCTTTCGTTGCGACAGGGTAATCAAGACCTTTTGGCTTATATTGCATCTTTCAATAGACTAATAGTGGAAACTCAATGGCCTGAGGACAAAAGGATTACGCTGTTTTACAGAGGTCTACGTGGAGAGCTCAAAGACGTTTTAGCCCAAGTAGTGAATCCCCCACAAGACTGTTCGGATTATATAGACTTGGTCGTTCAAATAGATCATAGACTGCAGAACAGGAAGGCCGACCGTTCCAAGTTTGATGCTCGAGTATTTTCCAAACCGCCAACTCCTTCCAAAGGAGTAGACTCCGGGGAACCCATGCAAATCGGGGGTCTGAAAGGTCCGCTAACACAAAAGGAGCGGGAAAGGAGAAAACAGTTGCAATTATGCCTATATTGCGGAAACTCAGGGCACTTTCTTCGAGACTGTCCGGTGAAACCTGCCAAGAAGGCAGTAGGAGCTGCAGTTACCAACGTTACAAACTCTGAGCAGGGAAACGACCTCGCCCGACAAGAATAGAGGTCCTCTTGCCGAGCGTGAAAACCAGTTCCGTGACCTCGCATTTCGTGATACCTATGGTCCTCATTAGCCCTGATAATCCGGATCGATTACATGCAATTGAAGCTTACGTCGACAGCGGTGCCATCGGCAATTATGTGGATCATGAAATGGTTTTGAGGATGAATCTAACTCTTTGTCCCAAGGCTGTAAAGGACGTCATTACTACAGTGGATGGTACGGAGATAGCCTCCGGGCCAGTAACGCATACCACTCAAGAGGTGACGCTAGTAAGTCAAGATGGACACCATGAGAAGATCGTGTTCGATGTGATCAAGGCCCCTCAGTTTCAGATTATTCTAGGAATACCTTGGTTAGAGAAACACAATCCTCTGATCGATTGGCGAGCAAGAACGGTCCAGTTTCCAGAATGTGTCTCTACTTGTCACCCTCCACCTGGTGTTGCACTGGCAGCAATTTCTTCAGAGACTCCCCAGTTACCTCCCGAATACCTTGAATACCAAGATGTTTTCCGGAAGGATCAGGCTAACACTCTACCTCCTCATAGGTCTTATGACTGCCAGATAGACCTGATACCTGGATCTACTCCTCCTTGTAGTAGAATTTATGCCCTCACTGAGCCTGAGAACCTTCACCTTCGACAATACCTGGATCAATACCTGGCGAATGGGTTTATTCGTCCTTCCAAGTCCCCTGCTTCTTCAGCTTTGTTCTTCGTTCCAAAAAAGGAAGGAGACCTTAGAACTTGTATCGATTATCGCTCCCTGAACCAGATCACCGTTAAGAATAGATATCCGTTACCTTTGATCCCTGAACTCCTGGACCAAGTCAGAAAAGCATGCATATATACAAAGCTGGATCTTAGAGGAGCTTACCACTTGGTACGAGTAAAAGAGGGCGATGAATGGAAGACTGCCTTCCGCACCAAGTATGGGCTATTTGAATATCAGGTCATGCCCTTCGGACTTTGCAATGCCCCGGCCGCCTTTCAATATTTTATGAACGATGTCCTCAGAGAGCTCATAGATGTGTGTGTTGTTGTTTACATTGACGACATCCTCGTTTATTCTTCATCGGAAACACGTGAAAATGGTCCTCGAAAGATTGCGTCAACACAAATTTTTCGCTAAGTTGGAAAAATGTGTTTTCAACGTGACTGAAGTTGAATTCTTGGGATTCATATTATCACCTGGCGGAGTACGTATGGATTCAAAGAAGGTCGATGCAGTTCTCAAATGGCCATCACCATCCTCCGTAAAAGGTGTGCAAAGCATGTTAGGCTTCGCTAACTTTTACCGCAGGTTTATCCCCGAATTCTCTCGAATAGTCCAGCCCATCACTGCCTTGTTAAAGAAAAACAAACGTTTTGAATGGTCTACCGAGGCGGAACAAGCTTTCCAGGATTTGAAGACTAAATTTATCTCTGCACCAATCTTAAAACACCCTCGCCCCGAACTCCCCTACATCGTGGAAACTGATGCTTCAAGCCTTGCCATGGGGGCAGTTCTATCACAAAAGGACCCGGTAACCAATCAGTTGCATCCCGTGGCATTTTGGTCCCGCAAATTCTCGCCTCCTGAAATCAATTACACGATTACTGACAAGGAACTTCTGGCTATCAAGTCTGCCTTTAAGGCTTGGCGGCATTATCTGCTGGGGGCCCGACACACCGTTACTGTGATTACGGATCACCGAAACCTGCAATATTTGAAAACCGCAAAAGCCCAATCCTCTAGACAACTCCGTTGGGCATTATTCTTTGCCGAGTGAATTACCTATCGACCTGGTACAAAGAACGGTAAAGCTGATGCCCTTTCTCGGATGGGAGTGGAAGAACACTTGATCAACCCTAAACCTGTACCAATCATTCCCGAACAAAGAATTCTGGGTGTAATCGCCACAGAATCCATAGAGGAAGTTAAGGATAAAGCCAGGCAACTTGTAACTCCAGCAGACATACAGAATTGGCATCTGCAGGGAAAGGACTTTGCAGTAAAGGACAACTTATTGTATTTCCAAGAACGATTATACCTACCCAGCACAGATTTACAGAAAAAAGTAATCTCCTGTTATCACGATTCTTTAATGGAAGGTCATCCCGGTATGGCCAAGACCTCAGAAAAGATCAAGCGCTACTTCTGGTGGCCGTCTTGGAAAAAAGATATTAGAGACTTTATAATGTCTTGTGGAGTATGCGCCCAAAACAAGAGTCAAAAGGAAAGACCAGCAGGCCTTTTACGCCCTATTGACATCCCACCTCGCCCTTGGCATACGCTTTCTATGGACTTCATCACCGATCTACCTCCATGCTCCGGATACAATACGATTCTAGTAATCGTGGACTTATTCTCCAAGATGGCGCATTTCATTCCGCTCAAAGGCTTGCCAACAGCAGCAACTCTGGCCCGAGAATTTCTCGAAAACATCGTCCGACTACACGGTTTTCCTTCGGTTCTAATTTCGGATCGAGGTAGTCAATTTATTTCTCATTTTGGGCGAAGTTGCTGTCGGTCGGCTCAAATTGATGTGAGACTATCGACCAGTCACCACCCTCAGACCGACGGACAAACCGAGAGGACCAATCAAACTCTGGAACAGTATTTACGCTGCATGCTGCAACAAACTGAAAAAACTTGGAAAGACATCCTTTGGATAGCCGAATATGCCTACAATAACTCTGTCCATTCGGGAACTGGGAAAACACCGTTTTTTCTTTTGTACGGCAGTCACCCTCGAACCTCGGAGTTGGATCCCCTCCAAGATCTTGAAACACCAGCAGTAGACTACCTGCATTCTACAATCACCCAAGCCTTTAAGGAAGCTGTTTCTCACCTTCAAAGGGCTAAAGAACAATAGAAAGGAGCAGATCAACATCGGAAGGAAGCCCCTCAATATCAAGTAGGGGACCAAGTCTGGTTATCCACCAAATATCTACCTCTAAAAGGGCCACGCACATTCAACCCAAGATACCTTGGTCCCTATTCCATCACTACCATAATAAACCCAGTAGCGGTCAAGTTGGACTTGCCCCCTCACATGAAGATACATCCGGTCTTCCACGTCTCTCTATTAAAACCCGTGCAACCTCAAACCCGACTAACTAAATCTCCAAAACCCATCCTAGTTGATGGAGAACTCGAGTTTGAAGTCAAAAGCATTCTGGACTCCAAGATCTCCAAATCTAAACTATTTTACCTAATTGACTGGAAAGGCTACGGCCCCCAAGAGAGATCCTGGGAACCTGCTGAATATGTCCACGCTCCTCGCCTAATCAAAAGATTTCACCGAACATTTCCTGACAAGCCAAAACCCCCGGAGAAGCCCGGTTTGGGAGGGGCCCTGAGGGGAGGTACTGTCATGATCTCTGCTTCCAAAAGGTCAGGGTTTTCCCAACTCCCTTGGAAGCAGATCCATAACCCAGGTTCCGAGGGCCAACCAGTCCCAATTGGGACCTTTTGGACCCAGTCCTGGCGCCAGTGGCACCAGGCTCATAAATGTGCCCAGTCCCAGCGCTGGAAGCGCCGGGCTCATGATGCTTGGGTGGACTTACCTGCAGCAGACCATGCTGCTTACTTGCCTGCCAGCTGAGCCTCTGATCCTCTTCTGTTTGGAACTACTTTTCCTGTTGGGTGGGGCAGGAGCCACTCCCTAGATTCAGAACACTGGAACTCTTCTGGAAAGCAGGAACTCTTTTCTTACCTAGGCGTGGCTGTGGAAGGAGACACCTAAGCACTACAGGAGGCTATTTAAACCACACCCGGTGGATGAATCTTGCTTTGCGTTATTCTGCATCCTCTGCAGCAGAACGCTCATCGTGTCTTCTGCATCGGATCCTGGGCCTAAGGAAAAAGGCTTACCATCCTGAATCCAGTCTTCAGCAACACCTATAAAGACAAGAAAGAACAGGTTAGCATTCCGGCATCTGAAAGACAAAGGCTTACCTACTCTTCGTGCGCTCCGGAGGTCTTCACACTGCATTCCGGCATCTGAAAGACAAAAGCTTACCGACTCTTCGCACGCTCCGGAGGCCTTCGGCGCTGCATCCTGCATCTGAAAGACAAAACAAGGTGCGTTTAAAGACATTGGGGAACTTTGATACTCACGTGCCATTACTCCTTTCCACATCAACCCCAGTGGGTATTCCGGCACCCTGCAGCCGCTCCGAACTCGTACCTGCAAAATAAAAGACAGTTAGAGCGCATCGTGAAGCAGGCAACAAGTGCTTACTTACGTGCTTCCAAGCGCTTCTATTCATCATACGGACTCCATCTTCAACTCACTTCAGCCCGTCATCCGCCATCGCCGGAACCTGCAAAACAAGAGACATCATTGCTAAAGACTTTAAAGACAATAGAATTACTCGAAACTTACCGTTCGTGCAGTAAACGACGGACAGCAGTCCTCTGAAGTCAAGAGGCCTGCGCTACCGATCCAGTGAAGAAACTGGTTACAGCACCCTGCCCCGAGGCAGATGGAGAGCTCGGCATTCACTTACCTAAGGTGAGAGCGTTAACCTTTGGGGGTCTACAGGAGAGCAAAAAAGGGAAGAGATAGGGACACCCCAATAACCCCAGTTCATTAATCCCATATTTTCTGTCTGCAGACATCTTACTCTTGAAGTCAGGCATACAGTGCACAGAGGTCCAGCCCAAAGAGCCAACCGGGTGCTACACATCACCTTTGAAGATACGGTAGTCGCCCAGTCAAGACCGGCGCCTCTGCGAGAATCAGGTGAGCGTTACACAGAACCCCAGAATTGACTGGAGAACACGAGTGCTGACCTTTCTGCAAGAATGCGCCAAAACCTGTTATTTGCAGCAACCCAAGACTGAGACCAAACCTCTTCTGGCCCTTGCTGGTGTCCTTCTCCCGGAATATTTGGACTATCAAGATGTATTTCAGAAGGAACAGGCAAATACCTTGCCTCCTCATAGACCCTATGACTGCCAGATCAACCTGATACCCGGAGCCCAAATCCTGTGCAGTCTAATTTATGCCCTGACTGAACAAGAGAACCAACACTTGCGAACCTACCTAGACCAGTACCTAGCAAACGGGTTCATCCGCCCATCCAAGTCTCCTGCTTCCTCAGCGCTCTTCTTCGTACTCAAGAAGGAAGGGGACCTTAGAACGTGCATCGACTACAGGGCGTTGAACCAAATAACTATCAAAAACAGATATCCCTTGCCGCTCATCCCAGAATTGCTCGACCAGGTAAAAAGCGCTCAAATCTATTCTAAACTGGATCTTCGGGGAGCCTATCACCTCGTACGAGTTAAAAGTGGTGATGAGTGGAAGACCGTTTTCCACGTTAGGGCGGTGTTGGAAAAACTCCGCCAGCATCGACTGTTTGCTAAATAGAAAAATGTTCCTTCCACGTCACAGAGGTCAAGTTTTTGGGCTTCATGCTTACTCCAAGAGGATTTCATGTGGCCACACGTAAGGTTGAAGCTATTCTTCGATGGCCTTCCCCAACATCGATCAAAGGGGTACACAGTGTACTAGGCTTTTCTAAATTTTATAGAGGCTTTATACCACAATTCTCGCAAATTGTCCACCCGATCATGTCTGTTTTGAAGAAAAACAAGAAATTCCTTTGGTCAGCAGAGGCCGAACTTGCCTTCCAAGAAATAAAACAAGCCTTCACTTCAGCACCTATACTCCGACACCCTCGGCCTGACCTACCTTACGTAGTGGAAACAGATGCCTCAAGCATCGCCATGGGGGTGGTCTTATCACAAAAGGATCCTGAGATGGGGCAGCTTCATCCTATAACATTCTGGTCTGCAAGTTTTCTGCACCTGAACGAAATTACGCGATAACCGATAAGGAGCTCCTGGCGATCAAAGGAGCCTTCAAGACGTGGAGGCATTACCTTTTGGGAGCCAAACACATGGTTACTGTCATTACCGATCATCGTAATCTACAGTATCTGAAAACGGCCAAGGCACAATTCTCTCGCCAACTCCGTTGGGCATTATTCTTTGCGGAATATGATTTTGTGATCACCTACCGGCCTGGAGTTTGCAACAATATCTTGTCAAGAATGGGAGGGGATCAGGATGCCTTCAGCCCATCCGATCCCATAGCTATTATCCCCGAGGAGCGGATTCAACAACAAATAGCCATTACTACCTGCTGGGAAGAAATACAGACTGACCTTCAAGCCCACATGGACCCCACTGCCCAAAAGGAGTGGATACGTAAGGGAGAACAATACTCCATCAAAGATAATTTGCCATACTTCCAGGAAAGGTTGTATGTTCTGGACAAGGGATTACACACCAAAATTATAGCCAATTACGATTAGTCCTTAGTGGAAGGACACCCAGGGGTCGCCAAGACTAGATCAGGAAGCAAAATGAGTGGGCACCACTGGAAAATTCATCCACTTGTAAAAGGTATACCAAATCTCAAGAAGATACCAGTCTTTTCAAAAGTAGTCTTTTGTGCAGGAGCAGGCTGTAAAAGGTTTGGAGACACCCAAGCCAACAATAACAACTGAAGCAGGAGACCAGGTGAAATACCCAGCCATACAGCCGCTCTCCGAGATCCCAATCTGGGTTATAATTAATTTCAGATCCTATAGGCATTCAGTATCAACTGTAGAGGTAATGTTAAAAAAAACTCCAAAAATGCTGTTGTGTTTCAATGATGATTTTATCTGTAAAACCATAGTTTTATGAAAAAGTAGAAGGTTGTCACTAATGACGTTTTAGTGAGGAAGAATTTGCCACAATAGCTCAATAATCAGACTAAGTTATGCCAATGCATTTCGGAATAGATATTCCTTCATCAGGGCAAGTCTAAACAACATAAACATTATATGTACATTCACATAATTAAAGCAAACAGTGCATAATCCAAATTTCCCATACAATACGACAAGTATAAAGTACATACCAATAAGTAGGGTTTGCAGAAGCAAAAGGTAGACCGAATCAAAGAAAACAAAAGAAAAAGGAAAACCAATCAGTATTTAAGGTGAGTGCTAACTTAATGTAGCTATGTATAAAGAAAATAGTCAATTACCTGAGAATGGTAAATCAAACGTAGCAAATTGAATTAGGGCTGTCATAGTCAAATAAACGAACTGCCCCGCCGAGCTCAGTGAAGTACGTGTCACTGAAAAGCGGTATCTGTAAGCAGGAGGTCGTGTTAGTTTCTTTCAAGAAGCGTTCCTGGTTAAAAGCGTTGTTAAACGTATCATTGCTAGCAGAACGTGTATGTAAAGCTTACTGTCACGGAGAATGGAGCGGAGCAGTTCTCTCTGGGTCTGCCGATAGCAGACTGACCTCGCCGCATCGGAGCGTTGCTAAGCAACGATGTAATATACGACACGTGATCGCGGCCCCTCTAGAAGGGCGCGCGCTAATTGTCGAGGCTGCAATCAAGCCAGTGGGCTTGAGTAAGGTAGAAATAAATATTTATAGGACCTAACAGGCTCATGATAGGAAAACTAGTCATTTAAAAATAGAAATTCACTGGGCGAAAAAAATCATAGAAAGGGAAGAAATCCTCAAAACGAACCATTGGCTATACGATCACAGTAAATCGTCAAAACATCACCAATGAAATGGATTGAGATTCATAATTAGATACATAACAATTTCATCAATCACAGGTATACATCAATGCTGCCAGTGGTGTCGTCCGTAAGGGCGGCACCTTGGGTCCTGGACAGAGGTCCAGGAAATGCAGCATTTGTAACAGTAATACATTGTGTGTTGCATAGCCACCTGTAAATATAATACCAGAGTGTACCACCACGATTTCAAATTATCATCCACAATCATATCATTTGGGTCATGGTCCCACTTGTGCCTGAATCTAAATTTAAACAACTAAGTCCAAACAGAGAGAGTAACATGCAATTAAAGAAAACAATGATAATTAATATCCTCGTTTAGTCCATTAGGGACTAAACTGCCAAGTTTGTCTATCCAGAAGGTCTCTCTGCGATTCAGGCGTTGGCATAAATCTTCATGAGGGTTGTTTTTGGTTAGTACCTCCAAAATCACAAATCTTATCTGTGTCACATTATGTCCATTGGCCACCCAATGTCGTGCCACAGCTGAGTTGGTATTTGCATTTCGGATGCAGGACCGATGTTCACCCCATCTTATTTTGGCTGTTCTTGTCGACTGTCCGACATAGAATTTACCACATGGGCATTTAATACCATAAATAATATTGCTGCTGTCACAAGTGCCAAAAGTCTTGAGCAGAATCTTTTTCCCTGTTCCGGGATGATTAATGGTGTTGCCCTTAACAACAAAGTTACAATTAACACAATGGAGGCAAGGAAATGTTCCAGTGCGTTGAGTTGTGGCTCCCTTCGGTGTAGGTTTGGTTTGCACCAGTTCATCTCTCAAGTTTCTACTGCGTTGGTACGCGAATATTGGTGTCTCACTAAATAGATTCTGTACCCTGATGTCGTTTCTAAAGATCTCCCAGTGTTTCATGATGGTTTTCTTGATTTTGTTGCTTTGAATGGAAAATTTGGATACGTATACCGGTGATTTGAGTTTTCTTTTCTTTTTGGTGTCCTGTGTAGATAATAGGATCTCTCGTGACAAGGCATTGACTTTGTCAGACGCAATCTCAAGTTCATTTTGTTTATAGCCACGGGCCAGAAATTTCTCTTTCATCTCCATCTGTTGCATTTTACAATCTTCAGGGTCACTCACTATGTTTTTAACCCGTAATAACTGACTGTACGGCAAATTTCTGAGCAAACTAGGCTGGTGAAAGCTGAGGCGATGCAAGAGGTTATTGCGATCCGTCGCTTTCCGGAACAGTGAGGTTCTGTAGCACAGATGGGCACAGATGGCACGAATACAGAAGCCATCCCAATGGACATGACCTCAGTCTCCCACCAAGAAACACACGCAAACACAGGCACCTGTGACCAGCAATATTCCGAAAATCACATCATTCCACCAATCCACCTGGCTGACCGGCATCTGTTACACAAAAGCAAATCCCCCGCCCATGAGCAGGACATCATTAAAACAGTCATATTGGCAGCCCTCATCCCTGACCTCACTGGGCTTCGTAGGCAAACGCGCCCAGCACAGTACCACGCAACTATACTCCGAAGCTGGAACCCAATGCAGATCTCCTCACAATACATTGCTCCCCAAATAGGAATATGCCACATCACTTGCAAAGAAGAACGCTACACGGTCCATATCAGAATAGAAATTTAATGCACAACAAATTCACCAAGCCCATACAGCCATTAGGCCATGAACTCCAAAACACATTTCACCATTGTGGGCTGCATCCGCAATAAATGACCAGCTACTTCTTGTGTGACGCCCTGTTCCTCCATGGTACACAGGGGCTACATTCTCGTACGAAAAGGCAACATGGAAGCGCCTAGAACCGCAGGGCCGTCCCAATAGGGAGGCACTAGTCCAGCTGAAAGGCCGAAATGTTGCTCCTAGCCACTAGTACTGCGTAAGGGCATGTGGCCCATTGGCGATCGTCCCATAAGATCGTAATGCTGCTCCACTGATGAACACGAAGCAGCAGGTGTCGGGAGTAAAATCCATCTGCAGGAGTGGCATACAGATGGCAGTGGCAAAAGGGGAGGAGATACCTGTCAACCAAATGAAATGAAAAAGAACAGTATGGCCATCAGAACTTCATTAGTATTAGTCACTTCAATGATCACACCAAATCCACAGCCATATGCATGCTAGCCCACTCCAAAGGATCATCACCACCCAAAAACCACTTGCGAATCATAACTATCTATATCGAGGTGAAAACACCATCACAAACGAGTGTACCTGTGCATGCGTCTGTTAAAACAGAATCCATCAGATGGGATTGGTAACGTGCATGGACACAAGTGTCTGAAGGCGCGTCGAGACAGGGAGGGCTCAACAAGGCCAGATAGACGATGGTCCCACTATGGCAGCCCTGCATCACATAGCGCAGGGGAGGCGGACAGATTCCAAGAAGCCCTGTACATGGCAAACTCTGTATCAATTCATCTGTCCATGCATCCATTCATCATTCCCTCATCCCGTAATGAGAACGCCTGTTTCCATACTCACATAACATGTGAAATTTCCATTGAGTCTGTGCGTTATGCAGCCTGCAAAATCCACTGTGCCCCAGCCCGTAATTCCAGTGTTGTGAAGTAACATGTATTTGGGAACGTCCGGCCTCATCGTCCACTTCGCCATTGCGCATCCCAAACTATTCATATCAATCATTGCATCCTCGCCATGGCCCCTGTCCCAAGGACATTGAACAATAGAACGTTATATTTGCAGTCAGACTTGTGGGAATCTCCTCGCCGCTAGCTGAAAACCGAAAGCGCCGCCCTTCGAATTCCTCATTTGCAACATCACGTCGAAAAGGCATCTGTGGCCGCTTGAAATCACAAATTAATCCATCTAGTGCGGCTGTGTGTGAAAATGGCAACTGCCTTCACTCACAAATGGGACGCCCCGCCCGTCGTTGAACCTCGGTGCAGTGATGCATGAGGGTCCACCGTTACTCGAGTACTACGTTCCACTGACCCTTCACAAGTCTGTTCGCGACTGCAAAGATAGTATGTGAAACAATGGGACCATAGCCGAATGAACATATCAACCAATGTTACACTGCCATCGGGTACAAATACATGATTGTAATAGCAAGATGCCATTCGTCGAATTGCAGCGTTGTGTGCGGGACGTGCTCGCCCAAAGGGGAGAGCAGCTTGCACAGGTGGAATGAATCACCACAGGTGGAGGCCATACAGCCTGAAAACACATAAATTGCACGCCCAGTCTCCTCCCACAACCACTCCGAAATGCTACCGGCAGGACTAGCTATGTTGGCCCTGGGGGACCTGATAGCACTGCAGGTACTCCAACTTCAAGAAGAAGACGAACACCAACTACAACCGGCCGCACGGAGGAGACGCAGGAGGAGGAGGAGGGCAAGGCAGGGCCAGCAAGGGCCGCCAGCACAGCCACTACCACCACGCAGGCAGCCCGCAATCCCACGCCTCCGAGCACATCCGTTCAACCTCACTGATGAGCAGATCCACACCCTCTACCGTTTGGACCGGGACACCATAACCGCCATTGTGGACATGACACAGGCTGACCTTGTCAGCATGATAGATAGCCCAACCGCCATCCCACCCCTACTGAAGGTGGTGTCTGTACTCCACTTCCTGGCCACAGGCACCTACCAGCACACAGTCGGACAGTTGCATGGCATTTCACAGCCACTGTTCTCACGGACACTATTGCAAGTGCTCGATGCCCTCCTGAAGCACGCAGACGACTACATCTCTCTACCACGCTCGGAGCAGGAAATTACGAACACAAAAGTGGGATTCCATGCACTTGCCGGCATACCGGGTTGCATTGGTGCCATCGACTGCACCCATGTGGAATTGGTCGTCCCACATGCCATGGAGGCCCAGTACCGAAACCGGAAACAATTTCATTCTCTGAATGTACAAATGGTGTGTGACTCCAACAGGATCATTACACATTGTTGTGCCCGATTCCCTGGATCAACCCATGATTCTATGATCTTGAGGAACTCTACAATACCACGCTACATGGAGCGACACGCAGGGAACAGATCCTGGCTACTCGGTGAGTCTCATTTCATGCATGATGATGTGGGGTATGTGATGCGGCAATGACCTGGCAGGAAGGGGGGGGGTGCGTACGTAGCAATGGCATTCCACATGATTTGTTTATCGTCCACATACAGGTGATGCCGGATATCCACTGAAGAGATGGCTCCTCACACCAGTCCGGAACCCACGGGACCAGCATGAGGAGGACTACAACCATGCCCACTCACGTACCCGTGTAGTCATAGAACAGGCATTCGGCCTACTGAAGACTCGTTTCCGGTGCCTCAGCAGGTCTGGCGGGGCACTCCTGTACCGCCATGTGAAGGTTGCGAAGATGGTGATGGCATGTGTCATGCTACACAACATGTGCGTACGTAGAAATGTGCCCATGCCCCCTGACGCAGAACTGCAAGCACCTGAAGATGGTCATGATGAGGGTGGGGATGTGGCAGCACCTCAAGGAGTCTGCGAGGCACAGGAGGGCCGTGACATTCGTCAGCATCTCATAGATGCATGCTTCTAGCACTCACGCCTGGTGGCTGATACATGGACACGGGACTCGTGGCACTGTGTGTGTATGGTACATGCACAATATGGACTGTACGCCTATAATGGCCTCGTACACAAAGATCAATGTCCACACATCTCATTGGTTGATCGTGCATTGTTTATGGCATATGTGATATCATGTTAAACACCCTATCGACCCGCCACCCAAGTGAGCCCAACACCCCCCCTCCACCCTCCTACCTCCCCCCCGAACACCAGTGTCCAGAGATGCTCATTGCCAGTGGGCAGTCGCTATTGCAAGCCCCCTCTGCGGGTATCAGGGGCACCCCTGCCTGTGGAGCGCAGGTTCCTCCCAGATCTACGTTGGGGGCTGCCCTGGACGGAACTTGCAACGGATGATGTCTCTGCCTGCTCACGTCCATGCATGTCCCTAAGGGTTTGTGAGAGCTCAGTGAGCACACGCCGCACTGCGGCAAGTTCGGCACATACGTCTTTGGACGTCGCATGCAGTTCCCCCCTCAGGCTCTCGGTGCTTCTCTCCATTTGGACTCTCAGGCTCTCGGTGCTACTCTCCATTTGGAATCTCAGGCACTCGGTGCTACTCTCCATTTGTGCCCTTAGTGTCTCTGTACTTCTCTCCATTTCTGCCCTAAGTGTCTCAGTTGATATTTCTATGTCTGCCTTAGTGCCCCCACATTCATCGGCATGGTCCTTGAGGAGCGTGGCCAGTTGCTGCTGTTGCACGATTAACTGGTCGAGGGACTGTTGCCTCTGCTGGGCCATGGCCATTTGCGGTGGTGTCACAGAGTGGCTGTTCGCCTCATGTTGCCCTGCCACAGGGCTTGTGGGGGATGGCCAGTCGTCGTCTTGTGGGTGCCCCTGCGTGGTATCCTCATGGTGTACGGGATGGAACAGACAGGGGGATTGGGACAGGTCATGGATGGATCTGACTTCGACATCCCCGTTTTCTGTGTCGGAGCATGCTGCCATTAATGCAGTGTCACCTATGGTGCTGCTGCCACCAGAAGCAGTGCCTACTGTGGCATCCATTGGGGGGACCTGTGGTGGTGGTGGTGTGGGCATGCTGGCTGCTGGGGTGCCTGTTGGAGTTCCCTCCTCTGTGCTGCCACTTGATTTGTGCTGCTGCCGTGTCTTGATGCGTGCAGCTGAGGTGGAGGGTCTTTGGCCGTTGGTCTTGGCCCTCTTTGCAGGTGTGCTGGTAGGGGTGTCCTGGAGCTCGTCGTTTGGATCGGACCCTGTGGTGGAGTAAAGGAGGGCGAGCGTTATTGATGGGTCTGTGGGAATTGGAATGGCGATGTATCACATGCATTGGGGTGGTACCTGAGGGTGATTTGGGTCGGGGCCTTGGAGGTGGTTTCATTTGTGTGTGGTGTGAGGGTGCAGTTGTTTGGCAGCCTGCAGTTAGGGTGTGCCTGCTGCACGTGTAGAGGGTGTTTTTAGGATTTTTAATTATTTATGTATTTGATGTGAGTTTTGATGTGTGCTATCAGGCCTATGTATGTGGACGTTCTCCTGGACATGTGTTACTGTTGCACTATGTGGGCACGTGGTACTTCACATGATTGGACATTGTGGTTTTGGCATTGTTTTATTTGGGCCACCTACCTGATTCTTCGGATGTCTGCACTCCTTTCTCCATCCCTCCGACTCCCCCTATGCTCTCCATCCCTATGGTGGAGGCACAGATTTCTTCCCAGGGGGTCAACTTGATGGGTGATTCCGATCCTCCCCCGGTGGCTGTGGCAATGTTGCGGTTGGCAGACAGTATGCTACGGACGCGTATCCGCAGGTCGTCCCATCGCTTTCTGCATTGCTGTGGGTTGCGGGGTGCGGTCCCCACCGCACTTACCCGCTGTGCCACCAGGGCCCATATGGCCTTCTTGTTCGCAAGTGCCGTCCTGGTCATTTGCGTGGAGAAGACGGCGGCTGCATTCTCCTGGAGGGTCTCTGTGAGTACGGTGAGTTCCTCACGGGAGAAGTGGACCTGCCGCTTGCGGTCGCACGATTTCTTCGCTACTTTTCCCATTTTTCTTGGTTTCACTAGGGTGGATGACGGGTTGGGATGTGTCTCAGGGTAGTATTTTTAATGGTTGTGTGGATTTAGTGGTTTTATAGGTGTACGGCGTGATGTTTCCCGTTCCGGGACCATGCTTTTACTTCCGTTTCCGTATATTTACGGTCACCGTACTTTCCGGTTGGCGCTCACTGCGGTGTCCGCTGAGATGGGTGGCGGTATTGCACCTAGGGCGCCGTACGGCGGCGGTGTGGGCCGTTTTGGGGTCATTTCCACCATCGCGGACTTTGCACTTCCGCCATGGCGTGGTGCTCGTGCCCGATGGGTCGGAATGAGCCGCACTTTGCTCCATCGTGCAATGGCGGAAACGCTATTTACGCTGTGGCGGTCCGGTCAGTCACTTTCCGCCAGGGTCGTAATGAGGGCCATTGTGTTAATTGTAACTTTGTTATTAAGGGCAACACCATTAATCATCCCGGAACAGGGAAAAAGATTCTGTTCAAGACTTTTGGCACTTGTGACAGCAGCAATATTATTTATGGTATTAAATGCCCATGTGGTAAATTCTATGTCGGACAGTCGCCAAGAACAGCCAAAATAAGATGGGGTGAACATCGGTCCTGCATCCGAAATGCAAATACCAACTCAGCTGTGGCACGACATTGGGTGGCCAATGGACATAATGTGACACAGATAAGATTCGTGATTTTGGAGGTACTAACCAAAAACAACCCTCATGAAGATTTATGCCAACGCCTGAATCGCAGAGAGATCTTCTGGATAGACAAACTTGGCAGTTTAGTCCCTAATGGACTAAACGAGGAGATTAATTATCATTGTTTTCTTTAATTGCATGTTACTCTCTCTGTTTGGACTTAGTTGTTTGAATTAAGATTCAGGCACAAGTGAAACCATGACCCAAATGATATGATTGTGGATGATAATTTGAAATCGTGGTGTTACACTCTGGTATTATATTTACAGGTGGCTATGCAACACACAATGTATTACTGTTACAAATGCTGCATTTCCTGGACCTCTGTCCAGGACCCAAGGTGCCGCCCTTACGGACGACACCACTGGCAGCATTGATGTATACCTGTGATTGATGGAATTGTTATGTATCTAATTATGAATCTCAATCCATTTCATTGGTGATGTTTTGACGATTTACTGTGATCGTATAGCCAATGGTTCGTTTTGAGGATTTCTTCCCTTTCTATGATTTTTTTCGCTTTGTGAATTTCTATTTTTAAATGACTAGTTTTCCTATCATGAGCCTGTTAGGTCCTATAAATATTTATTTCTACCTTACTCAAGCCCACTGGCTTGTTTGCAGCCTCGACACATAGCGCGTGCCCTTCTAGAGGGGCTGCAATCACGTGTCGTATATTACATCGATGCTTAGCAACGCTCCGATGCGGCGAGGTCAGTCTGTTATCGGCAGACCCAGAGAGAACTGCTCCGCTCCGTTCTCCGTGACGGTAAGCTTTACATACACGTTCTGCTAGCAATGATACGTTTAACAACGCTTTTAACCAGGAACGCTTCTTGAAAGAAACTAACACGACCTCCTGCTTACAGATACCGCTTTTCAGTGACACGTACTTCACTGAGCTCGGCGGGGCAGTTTGTTTATTTGACTATGACAGCCCTAATTCAATTTGCTACGTTTGACTTACCATTCTCAGGTAATTGACTATTTTCTTCATACATAGCTACATTAAGTTAGCACTCACCTTAAATCCTGATTGGTTTTCCTTTTTCTTTTGTTTTCTTTGATTCGGTCTACCTTTTGCTTCTGCAAACCCTACTTATTGGTATGTACTTTATACTTGTCGTATTGTATGGGAAATTTGGATTATGCACTGTTTGCTTTAATTATGTGAATGTACATATAATGTTTATGTTGTTTCGACTTGCCCTGATGAAGGAATATCTATTCCGAAATGCATTGGCATAACTTAGTCTGATTATTGAGTTATTGTGGCAAATTCTCCCTCACTAAAACGTCATTATGACAACCTTCTACTTTTTCATAAAACTATGGTTTGACAGATAAAATCATCGTTGAAACACAACAGCATTTTTTGAGTTTTTTTTAACATTACCTCTACAGTTGATACTGAATGCCCATAGGATCTGAAATTAATTATAACCCAGATTGGGATCTCGGAGAGCGGCTGTATGACTGGGTATTTCACCTGGTCTCCTGCTTCAGTCGCCAAGACTAGAGCCAAAATCCAAAAGAATTACTGGTGGCCCTCCTGGAAGGAAAGACGACTCCCCGTTCATTACCACGTGCGGTGTCTGTGCGCAAAATAAATCCCAAAATGAAAATCCGGCAGGGCTGCTGAGGCCTCTTGAAGTGCCACCAACACCATGGCATACATTATCGATGGACTTCATCACTGATCTACCACCCTGTGAAGAGTTTAACACTATCATGGTCGTGGTAGACCTGTTCTCCAAAATGGCGCACTTCATCCCACTGAAACGATTTCCTACCGCCGCTACTTTGGCTACAGTATTCCTAGAACAGATCGTCCGACTACATGGATTTCCATCCGTACTAGTCTCGGACAGGGGGTCCCAGTTCATTTCAGCCTTCTGGAAAAGGTGCTGTAATCTAGCCCACATCGACCTTTCGGCTCTCTATTAGTCACCATCCCCAGACTGATGGTCAAACGGAGAGGACGAACCAAACGCTTGAACAATACCTGAGGTGCATGTTACAACAAACTGGGGACTCCTGGAAAGACATTCTCTGGTTAAGTGAGTTTGCCTACAACGACTCAATGCATACTAGCACTGGTCAGACCCCGTTCTATGTAATGAACAGTCGGCAACCAAGAACATCCTCTTTCGACCCTCTGGACGAGTTGGAAATGCCAGCAGTGACATTGTTGCATAAGAGAATCACTCAATCCCTTAAGGAAGCCAGTGAGAACCTAAAGCGAGCCAAGGAGCAGCAGAAGAGATTTGCGGACCAACAAAGGAGGGAGGCCCCACAATATCATGTTGGGGATAAAGTATGGGTGGCGGCTAAACACATTCCATTAAGAGGACCCCGTGCCTTTCGGCCGCGATATCTGGGCCTGTTTTCTATCAAGGCCATCGTAAATCCTGCAGCCATGGAATTAGATTTACCACCCAACTTTTGAGCCCACCCAGTTTTCCACGTCTCCCTTCTAAAGCCAGTAGAATAAGACACACGGATTCTAACACCACCACCACCGGAGGTCATAGCCAGAGAACTGGAATACGAAGTGAAGAACAACCTGCACTCCAAAAAGGTACGCTCAAAACTCTACTACCACAGAACATCAGGGGCATGTGCAGTAAGGCCGGGCGCAGCCCAATTACCACTGAGAAGGCACGTGCAGAAGACTGAAGGAGGAGCTGGGTAGGCCCACAAGGCGGAGCCTACAGGGAGTGGCTGGGGCCAGGCTATTTAAGCTTGCCCCACCCCAACACTGGCGCTTCGCGTTAGTTTGCTATCAGCAACGTAACGCTCACCGCACACCTAAAGTATCTTACCTGATCCAGCACGTGCGCTCCCAGTCTCTGGAGCCCTTCGCCACCTACCTGAATCAATATGCGCACTCCCAGCCACCTCGACCATCTTACCTGGAAAGCATCATCACCAGAGGCCTGGTCATTCGCTTCCTCTCTACAATTGCTGCGCTCGCCTTACCTGAGATTGCACCACCGTCGGAAGCACAGCCATCTGCCTTCACTCAGCGGTCGCAGCACAAGCCTTACCTGTGATCGCTTTGTCGCTGGAAGCCTCGCCATCAGCTCCCGACTCGGCCGCAGTCATACTCACCCTCTCAGAGTCCTCGACAGGTACAACCTTACCTGTACTACATTCCATCAATTTAGGCACTTCTTGGGTGCTGTCTCCACGCGAACCTACCTCTCCGACCACCATCAGGAGCCAGGTACTGGCCTCCAGACATCGCCAACCTGCTGCATCTGCAAAGAGAGTAAAAGACACAAGGTGAGCGATAGCACAGACTTTAACCGTTAAAGCGGCATAACTTAAAAATGTGGTGCAATCTCAGAAATCACCAGCTTACCTACCAGTGGTGGAAATTCCTGGAGCTGCTTCCTTTTGCCATCACGCGCTCCTGGGTCATCTTCATTGCTACAGGGGGGAGAAAGGACAACATACCCTCACGAACAATAAGTGTCAGCACAAGGACACGGACAATACGAAAGTCATAAAAACACTTACCTTCAAGACAGAACGGTCTGGACCTCCGCAATCAGGACCAGTGATGTAACTAGGTCCATCCGCAGCGCCCTTGCTGAAAGGAAAGCAGGACGGAGAGCTCGCCCTTACATACTATCAGGTGAGCCTGCATGGGTAAACTTCTGCGCATCATATTCTGGCATGAGAGGGCGGAAGAGAATCACAAATCCACCACTCAAGCCTCATTGTCTCTCACCTTCTCGCCGGAACAGGTTCTGTCTTCCAGGCCCACGAAGAAACAGTTGTTGGGGAAGAGAAGCGGTCCGAGGGAGTCAACTACAGGGAGGGCTCCAACTGTGCCCCAACGCCCCGCAGAGACCAGGTGAGCGTAACACCAACCCCCCCATAGCGTCATCACGGGACTCGTCGATACCGCCACCGCCAAGGATCAACCCCTTAATAACGACCCGGTAATAACAACATGCTAATACCGGGCACGCAATACCGGACCCGGAAGGAACGTCATCGCGTCGGAATGGGAAATGCACTGGCGGCCATCTTTAAAAACACAATCCATTGCAAACCTCTCAATCCAGCAGTGCTACAGAGGAGAGAGCAGGGCCATAGCATCCAGAATGTCGAAGGCTACCCGCAAAACTACTCTCCGCCTGCGCAGTAAGCGCTTCTCTGATGAGGAGCTAAATATGCTGGCTGATACCCTTTGAGCCCATGCAGAAGAGGTTTTTGCTAATAACCTCAAAAGGGAGGTCCAGCTGAGGGAGAAAGAAATCTGGGAGGAGGTTGCATGCAAGGTGTCAGCCGTTGGCACCACCCCACGCACAGTCAAAGACTGTAAAAAAAGATGGGACGACCTCCATCTCAGGGTCCGGAACATCCTGTCCAGCAATCGGAGGGAGGCCATGGCCACAGGCGTGGGTGCCTACTCACCAGTGAAAATGATGCACTGGGAAGAAACCTGCAGCACGACCATCCAAATGGCGTCCATAGAGGGCTTTGGGGAAATGGAGACGGGTGCCGCGAGATCGGGAGATGGAGGTGAGTGACCCTGCAAACCCCAGTAGGCCAAACCATGACGTAGTACAACTGATGTGAAAGTGAGCCAAGCCAATGCATGGCCCATCATACACACATATACAGATCCATGTCCAGATGGAGGCCCAAACCCTGCCACAATGAAATGCATGCTGTGTGCCAATCCCATTACCAACAGACGCCAAACACACAGGGACCATTTGCATGTCTTTCATCACACAAACCACAATACAATGGCATGCCAGGTGGTACGCATCAGTGCCGAATGGAGACACTGCGGCTTATGCCAATATGCCCCCTCCTTGAAACTACCTTGTGTGACACACCTATAAAATTGCAATGCATGAGAAATGAAATACTGTACAGCACCAACTCCTGCATCTTGCATGTAACACCATCACTGATGCCCTGCATCTCTTCTCCCCCACAGGCACTGATGCAGAAGGCGAAGGTCAGGATCCTGCCCCAAGGCCATCTACATCCAGGGCCAGACCACAGGGCACTGGCCATTCCACCTCCGGGGCAGCACCGCGGCCCACAGTGCAACCGAGGGCATGTGCACAGGCCAGGCAGGCTCATGAGGAAACCACAGCAGCGGACGAGACTGCGACTACTGAGCTTCCCACAACAGCTGAAGGGGAGGCTGATGGCACACAGTCCGCTGCCACAAGTCCAGTGGGTGAGGGAGCAGCCACAGCCCCACTCAGCGTAGTGGATGTGGAAGCGGAGGAGTATGAGGACCTTGATGGCACAATCCATGTGGAATGTCCCCACACCCCAAGCCCCCCGTCAACTCCCCCAACACACCACTCAGGGCACACTGTCCAGCCCCATGCTGGATTCTGCAGTTCAACTGCACAGTCCACATCTCACAACCACCCCAGAGGGCAGCCCTGCAATGGCCCACCCAGCCGCAACACCCTCTACCTCCACAGCCCCCACTGACATGGAGGCATGACTGTCAAGGGTAGTGGCCCGGCAGGACTCGATGATCGAGCTGGTGCGCCAATATGTAGCCGACGACAAGGAAACATGCCGAGAGATCCGGGAGGCCAATGCTGGGACCATTGCGGCCATAAATTCAAGTGCAATCATGATCCGTGACAGTTTGGGGGGCGTCAGACAGGTCCTAACCAGCATGCTCCAACACATGCAGCGCCAACAACCTGCACCTACGGTGCAAATCCCATCCACATCCACCCCATCATCCACACCTGCAAGCTCCGCTCCCTCCAGCCCTGTGCGGATGACGAGTCGCAGTGCAAGGCAGACAGAAATGCTGCCCCTGGACACAAAAAAAGCCCGGAAATAGTGTGGGATGACAATGGGTGAGGGGAGAGGTGGTGTTGGTGGTGTAGAGGGGATTAAGGGGGTGTTTATTGGGGGTATGGGGTGTTGGGGGGTATGTGGTGTTTGGGTGTTTTGGGAGGAGGAGGGAGGGCGTGTGAGTGGTGGAGGGAGGAAGCACTATTTTGTAATTTTTCTTAATACACCCGTTGTGTTCAAAATCATTTAATGCCTGGACATTGTTCATTTTGTGTGTGTCCATTCAATTCAAGACAGCGCACACTGCACAACTCCCCACACACCCTGTGTCCATGTCCACACGGTCCCAGTGCTCAGTGTAGCACTGACAAATAACCATCAATGTCCCTGTGGTTCAGAAGTAATCGTCAATCAGTGATTGGCGTACAGCACGGTCATCTTGTGCATCACGTACTGGCAGGGGTGCTGCTTCTCCTCCATCATCATCCTCATCATCCTCACCTGGTGCATGCATGTCAATGTCAGGTGGCAGTGGTACATTTTTCTGGAATCACATGTTGTGCAGCATTACACAGACCATGGTGATTTTTGCCACCTTCTCAGGGCCATAAAGAAGTGCTCCACCAGACCTGCTTAGGCAGCGGAACCGTGCCTTCAACAGTCCAAAAGTCTGCTCAATAACGACACAGGTACAGGTATGAACCTGATTGTACTCCTCTTCGTGCCTGTTACGTGGGTTCCGCACAGGGGTAAGTAGCCATGGCTTCAAGGGATAGCCTCCATCACCTGCATGGGAGGTATGTGTGAGTCAATCTGAGCTGACACCTTTAGGATTCACGGCTATGGCCGCAGCTATTTGGTGTTGACATGCACATGTCCCTGTTTTTATGCACACAGATCAATTTGATGCATTGTGTACTGCAATATGGTCTGCTAGTGTTGATTGCGTTGTACAGATGATGCAGGGTGTTCACTTGCATGCTGATGCGGATGTACTGTGGATGCAGAATAATTTCTTGCCACCCATAATTGCAGTGTATGCTACTCTGTACCTAATCACACTGGCGGCATTGCCATAGTTGTAATCATGTTTAGTCATGCATCGCTTGACATAACTATGGTGGCCTGCTTGTGCGTCTTGCATGTTATCATTGATGTACGACATTGGTCTTATGTATGGCATTGATGTGTCATGTTCGGGTTGGGATGTTCAGGTCAACAGTCTTTAGCTCTGAGTGCATTGTCCACTCACCGCCCATTACCAACCAGGTGGAGTATGCATCCCCCCCAACCCCACCCAGGTGGAGTATGCATCCACCCCAATCCCACCCAGGTGGAGTATGCACCCCCCCACCTCACAACTCCGATGCACTGCCATGGGCCAGTCAGGCAACTCACCAAGCAGCCAGGCACGTCGTCCAGCATGTCGTTCCATGTTACAGGGTAGCGTGGAGTTCCGCAGCACCATGGCATCATGTGTATATCCGGGATATTGGGCGCAACAATGTGTGATGATCTTGCTGGAGTCACATACCATCTGCACATTGATGGACTGGTATTGCTTGTGATTACGGTACACCACCTCATTGGCATGAGGGGCCGCCAATTCTACATGGGTGCAGTCGAGGGCACCGACGCAATTGGGCATGCCTGGCAGTGCATGGAAGCCTACTTTGGTGTCAGCGAGCTCCTGGCCAGTCCGTGCTAGGTAAATGTGGATGATTGCATGCTTCAGGAGGGCATCAAGCATTTGGGTCAGCATGCGGGACAAGAGTGATCGTGATATGCCATTCAGCTGGCCCACTTTGTGCTGGTAGGTGCCTGTGGCCAGGAAGTGGAGCACAGACACCACCTTTAGTAGAGGGGGGATGGCAGTGCGGATTTCTATCAGGCTGACGATGTCGTTGTGTATCATGTCCACAATGGTGGTGATGGTGTCCTGGTCCAACCGGTACAGGGTGTGGATCTGCTCAGGGGTTAGATTGAATGGACTGGGTCTGATGCGAGGGATTGGTGGCTGCCTACGTGGTACCACTGGCTGCACTGGTGGAACTTGCTGGGCCTGTCTCACCCTCCTTCTCATCCTGTGTCTCCTCTGTGCTGCCTGTTGTTGTAGCTGTTGCTGTTGTTGTAGCAGTACAGGCATGTCCTCCAGCCGCATGATTGCAACAGCTAGTGGGAACATTTTGGTGTAGGAAGGGGTGTGGTGTGTGAGTGTACTCCTTTTGTACTGGGACAGGCTCCATTGACTCCACCTGTGGTGATTGTGTGGACCTGTGGCAGTTGCCTGCACTGCAGGTTGCTATTTGCGGGTGGTCCGCGATGCCTGTGTTGCCGCCGTCGTGGACGCCCTAATTACCGCCATTGGGATGCCGGTAAGTGTATGCCCGCGTAACTTGTGATGCCCTCCTGTTAGCTGCATCCCGGTATTGGCACCGTGTAGGGGCGCGTGTACGTGCGCATGCCGGTAAGAAGGGGCACGGTATGGGCGGTGGCGGTATTGGCGGGTTGTCGGCTCATAATGGCCTGGACCCGTTAACGATGCCGGTAATGCCATTCCGCCTTCCTTTTTTCATTACCTCCATACTCTTAATGAGGCCCAGTGACTTGCTGTTGGAGGTCTCCAGTTCTTGATTTATTAGGTTGTAGATAGAAGGAACTTCTGCCAATTTACACTTTCTGTAGAGCATAAGGGTCGTGTATCTAACTTTACCCTGGAGGGAAAGTAAGCTGAGTTTGTGGTGGATGGAGGCAACCTGTGTTGAAGTTGGCAGCGACAGGACCTTTCTCCAAAATAGAGCTTCCAGCTTGGACCAGATAATCGGTGGAATGTTTGGAAATGCTTCAGCTCCATAGGTTAGTGACGGTATCACTTTTCTTTTATAAAATTCAAGTACAGGGACATCTGAATATCGTTCATATTTTCGATCTATAGCCTTGCCTTGTGTTGCTAGTTGTTTTGCTTTTTCCTTGAGTGTCTCTTGCATCGCTTTGTCTGTTTTTGAACTGTCTAACATTACACCCAGGTATTTGAAGTTTTGGAGTTTTTCAATAGGGTTTCCATTCAAAGTTAGGTGAATTTTCTCTTTGCTCCTCTTAGATTTTTCCAGAATCATAAACTTTGTTTTTTTCCCGTTAATTTCGAGGTAATTTTTCTGTGTGTATTGAAGTAAATTGTTCAGCTGGCGTTGCAAGCCAACTGGGGTATAGTCAAGCAGTATCAGGTCGTCTATTAAAGCAGATGAAAATCAAACCAAAGCCAAATACGTATTATCAACTAAACATGGGAATATTTTTGGTCAAGTGTTTAATTGCCCACACCCTGGCTTCACCACTTAACAAAGTGTATGATCGTGTCCAAATCATTTACTCTCACTGTGTTGTATCTGGAGTCCCTGTAAATTATTAACTTCATAGCTTATTGTATTATATTATTAAAAAATATAATTGTTTTTATTGGCATTTCGTAATAAATATATGTATATGCTATTCTTAAAAAAAACTCACTCATGGTTTAATGACTGTCGAGTTGCTCCAGATATAATAAACCGTTAATTGCCACTACCCTTACTTATGGCAACTTCTTGTAAACTCACTTCCCACTGTGCCTTTAAGCATGCTCCCTGCAATCCTGTTTTCTATGAAGTCACTTCTGTTGGCGTCAACACATACGCAAATGAGGATGTTTGCATACATTTTGCCATGCAGGATCTGGAGACAGCACGTCACGGGTGAGTGTGATGCATGTATGATGGTCCTACAGTTTTCTTACATGATGTGCTGCGTTTACATTAAAAGTCAATTTCTGCCACTAATGTTACCAGACACGGTGCTGTGAGGATTGGGCTCGAATGACAGACACCCTTTGAAACCGTGGGCACTGTACCGTCTAAACATTCCGGTAAAATCCTTGGTAAAGTTGGCCACTGCAACACTATGGAATCGTATAAGCATCGCAAAGCCCCGCCTCTGCTAGGGAGACCTCCCTGAACCCAGCATGCTTTGCGTGCCGCCGTACGTCCCTCCTAGTGCCGTGGGCCTGGCTGTGTCGTTAGTGTGATTGTGCGCAGTAGTACTGCTCATAGTGTGCGCGGGTATATCTCTTTCGTGCCATGATGTTTACATGAAGTTTCCGTGTAAGCGCCGGTTTCATGTCACTTTTTACACCTGGAACGTTAGCCACTAACTACCGTAGCCAGGACTGTAATATTCACCTCTCGCTGAACCGCATGAGCCCAGACCTAGCCACAAGTCACGGGGGTTAATCCTGGGACATGGCTACCGGCTTCTCGTTCGGGGCCGGCACTGCCACCCTGGGGGCGACAACTGGGGGTAGTGCTGCAGGCGGGGGCTTTTCATTCGGAGCGGCTGCGTCAAGGTAAGCAGTATCGACGAGGACAACCTCATTTACATGTGATTTAAACTCTCCAACACTCTATGCATGTTAATTGTCTAGGTTCGTGTTTCATGCTTGAGCTTGTGACAGCAACCATTATCTGCTGTGACTCGATTTTCGGTTTTACATTTCTTGAATGGGCACTAGAATAGGAGAGCCAAGCGAGTACAATTTCAACTGTTAAACCAGCAGCCGTCATCCGATTTTAGTAGCTTTCCTGTCTGTTAAAATTCTGAAACCGGTCAACGGCACACGTTGTTTACAAAATCTTGCTAACGCCTCAACTTCACAGGCAGTTCGCGTTCCTTTGTAAGTATGCATGCTCGCCATATACTCTCTCTTCCGTTACTGTCAAAGGAGTATCAAGAGTTGTGTGAGGGGTTTTCTGACACTGCAGGTGGCCAGTCCCCCGCCCCCCCTGCTGCCACCACCCATAGCTGCTCTACATTGTTGACATATTTGGGGTTACACTGAAGCTTGTACCTGCTCATTGTGGTTGATGGATGCACTGGCTATCGCCACTTAATAATCAAAGTGAGTCTGAGACAAGTGCAGGGGCTCAAAAACAAGTGCTTTGGCTAAGCCATTGTAAAACCCCCCAAACATTAAGCACTGAGTCCGCTCCACTCTGAATGGCACACATATTACACCTTGTAACAGGTGTTGATGTTAACTGCCCAAGAAAACCAGCATTGGCAATGCCACCAGTTTGGGATTTTGTGTAGGAATGGGAAAGGCATTTGCTAGCCACTGTCATAGCGGTATTAACTGGCCATAGATGGTAGCAGCTGCAAAATGGTGTACTTGGACATAGGGCATAAGTAACATGCACATGTAATCTAACATTAAGTAATTTGAGTAACATTAATGTATCTGTAACCAAACTCTGAGAGTAACATGTAAGTAACAGCACCCTGATGCCTAAGGGCTTGGTGCGCTATATAAATGTAAAATAAACCAAAACATAGAATAACGGTGTCTTGCAAATGCCCAATACATATACACAAGCCAAAACTGTTGGCTTTTCCAATGCGTGTTTTTTTAACAGGGCTTCAGTGAAGGACACACATAGTGCTTATAAATCGAGTGGTAGAAGGCAGACCTGGTTAAGACTTTATTACACTAGTAGTGCTGCTGCTCCTATTAACTCTCAGAAGACTTTGAACAAACAGTGGCCCTTCAAGCACAAAGTTGTATGCTAAGACTTGACAAAGTTAATTCAAAGAGACTGCAGGAGGATGTGTTCTGGGTGGGGAGGGGCAGGACGTGGGTTGGAATGGCCATAGCGATTAGCAGGTCCATGGCCAGTCAAGAGGTGGGTAAGTAACCAAATGCCTACGTGCTTGTGTCCCTCCCCATATGCCATTACTCCCAAGTTTTACTCTAATGCAATACAAGTTATAAATTCGTTTTCAAAAATGGATTAGCAGAATTTGCTAATTGAAGTAATCTGCAAACTAACTTGTTTGATTAACATTTATTACTAATATTTTTAGATGCCACCAAAAGTTATTTGTACCAAAGACATAAAATGAGCAACAATACAGCATTTTTTGTACCGCTTAAGCAAGACATTAGTGAGATGAGTCACTGTAAAATGTTAAGGTTAGCTGCACGATTGGACACAAATAGTTTTCAGAGCAAGGCTCTGTGGAGTCGGTGTTGCACAGGGCAGTGTCCCGTATAATATATGCTTGACCCATCATTTGCTGTGTAAGGTTCACAAAGTTAACGAAACTTCATAGCCTGAGACCAAGTATGTAGTATGGTGTTGCAGTAGGCAGAGTAATTGTCAACTTCACAAGATGAGCCTTGCCTGCAATTGATATTAACTGTTTTCAGTATAGTGTTAAACACCACTTTCAGGAGATGCAGGGCGCTAAACGTCTTCAAGCTCGAGACAGGTAGGCCTAAGCACAGCATTCTAGCCATGTGCACCCATGAAAGCAGTATTTATCACTATTAGCAAATAGAGCCGCCAACTGGGTTGCTGATACTTTTATTTGTTATTTTTTAAGGGAACCAGGCTTTGCGCACTTCATGCTTTCTGTATGTCTGCAACTGTACTATTTCCAGAACCTGGAGATGAGCCGGGAGGTGCGCATGTGCGTGGGCAGCAGGGTTGGGGAGGTCGATGTGTTGCACCCAGTGGAGACTTGACCTGGGGCAATGCCTCCATGGTCAGGGTGAAATGTGTACGTCTTCTTGCAGGTTCCATTTGCAGTCCTGAGCTCTGGATTGGCCAGCTTTCTCCAGCAAGTGCTACTATGTAATGCAATCATATTCGTGGAGCAAAGCAAGCTCCGGAGGCAAACTACAGTGAATGGTATTGCAGTAGATCTGTAAATGTACAGACTGGAAGGAACTAGTGAGCACTACTTGGCATATACATCTAGTTTGCTTTGTTTTATTCCTTTACGTAGGAAGAAAGAAGTAATACTAAGCAGAGTGGATGTTCAACAGGGTTCGAAATTGAGATTCGATGAGCAGGAGCTAAATCCAGCTCCTGGATTTTGGGCATCACTCTGTAGGCAGGAGCTATCGTGGGGGAACTAGGAGCTACCAGAAATTCTCCTTTTACTTTTTGTCCATTTTGTATGAACCTTTGTGTTTAAATGTATATTAGATGTGTTCTAATTCTTTATGTCACATTTACATTTTTGGAAGTCGCCATTTGGCCATAGGTGACTAATGTAGCTGTTGATTTCAGGCTAACCAGGCTCTACTATGTTGGAAGCAGGAGCTAAATAGCTCCCAGCTCCCCTAAATTTCCAGCCCTCGTCATATCGTGCAGAGAACTGGGCAAAGTAGGTAAAATATTGTGGTTTCTGACCAGCTCACTTTCAGGGTAGTTGATATAAACTAACAGGGTGATAAGATAGACTATCAAATAGTTTGGTATAAGCTCATAGGTTGAGCACCTGATGCAAAGATGTATGCAACCAGCAGGTCTCGGAAGTAGGTTTGCCATCAAAAGCATTTGGTTTATGATCATGTACATTTTCAAAAGTGATCACTCATCAATATGATGCACCTTCCCCATCACAATTAAATATAATTGATACTGAGATTTAGATGTACTAACTACTGTTTTGCAGCAGCAGTACTGTAATTATGCATTATGTAACAACTTGCATTTAGAGGAATGGAATTGCAGGACTGGGTTTTAAAAATAAAGTTAACACATACTGTTCTTTGCCAAATGGGATATAGTTAGCTTAATAAAAGTATCATCCGATTACTTCTGGTTTGCAATTATTTGGAAAAAGATAACTTTTCTTGCCTAGAACTCCCACATAGGCCATTGGCACTTTTTAAGATTGGAGAGGATTACTGCTGCACATATTCTCCTTTAGCCCCTTTGAATTGGTCAAGAGAGAAAAGAGGGCAGAGAGAGCAATGCAGGGTGACCTGTGCTTTCACTGAACATGGTAATTTAAAGGGCTATCTGTGCTACACAAGTCAATTTAATTAGCAAACCTAAAGAATTGCATAGCAAATTGCCATGCGACACTGCTTATTTTATGCCTTGCATTAGTGCCCCCTAATAGCCAAAACTAAAAATGGATGCCTCTCAACAGTATATGCCAGCATTGCCCCGCTTTCAAGTAGGTTCTGATTAAACCGGATATGAGGTACGTTCCCCTTTCATGCACTTTGTGCCCAAAGAAAGTAATGAGTGTGGTCTGAATAATACATGCCAGGATTGCAGCTGTAAAACACATATGTTCATTCTTTGAGTTGCCCAAAAGGCCTATCTGAGCAATATATGTCCACACTGCCCACCTTTTATGATGCTAGTATCAAATCCTGCATTCGAAGTCAATATATGCACATGCTGACCCCAGTTCGGCCTCATGTTGCTCTCAGTGCACACAAACTCCACCTTTGCCCCAGACATCCACACGCATACCCATCCCCACATGCACACAAACGCATTCAAACAAAGCGTTAAAAAAAGCCCTCTAAAATGTTTTTTATTTTATTAGCCTCTAAGCCAAACAACTATAATTGTTTTATTTGCATATCCTGAATTAATAAACTACAGGTCCCAGATTACAAATAAGTACATGTCTAAAGATGCTCTTTTACACTACTGTAATTAAAGCATGTTTAGACATGGAATAAAATAAATTTTGTACGTCATTGGGCATTTGTATAGCGCCTTTCACCATTGGTATGATCTCAACGCGCTCTGGGTTGAACACTCTCAGGGACCGCAGGAAAGTAGGGTGGTAAGTAGTGCGTGTGTGCACTCAATATGTGTGCAGCTATACCAAAATTTGTGGTGGGTAGCTGCATTCGAATACAAGTAGTGGGGAGGTTGTGTGAGACCAGTAGTATGCGTGCAGCTAGGCCGAATTGTCATGGGTTGCTGCGTTCTAGCGGAGGTGGTTGTATGGCAAGGCCCTTTCTTCTGCCAATAACGGTACTCAAAAAGCCAACAAATCCAATGCACAGGATATAAGAAAAACCAAAAATGTATTGCAAACTAATCAAGCAGGGAAATATCAACAGACATTCAACTTGTAATGGTGTGAGTACAGGCTTTTATTACGTTTTATAGAAAGCAAAAATGCAACAATTTTGAGCACTGCGTCTTCTTGATTGGCTGGTGTAAGTAATGATAGAAATGGTTGTAATCATTATACATTTTCATTGGCCTATTCTAAACCTATAGTAGAATATCAGATGTACAGTCATCTCTAATGAAGTCATTTTGTTTCACACAAGTTGGGATTTGTCGAAAAACACATGTAGCTAATTAGATTGCAATTTCTATTGGTTGCCTCAGTAGGTGTAAGAGTGGAGTGGTATGAATACAGTTGTTATAACCAATTATCTGCCTGTGAGGTAATCCATGTGACATATAAAATATAACTTTTTGTTCCAGAATCCTCTTCGGGTTACCATCAAAACCCTTTGACATTAAGATCTATGTTACATTTTGTAACTCTGCTCAGTGGAAACTTACTTGTACACAGTTTTCCTATTCCCATGACTCACCTATGTCCTGTCTCTGACCTTCTATGCAGGGCTTAGCTGCTTGTGAATTTGGCTCATTCAAGCACGTACAAATGTTAGTGCAGTGCACATAACAAAATGGCTTTATTTTCCTAATGCATTCAAACGGTGTGTCTTAAATATGGATTACTGCATTGCCCTTAGGCTCCCGGTTTAATGCTATGGTATAAATAATGCTAATTTTGTATGGTGTGACATCACAGGTTGTCTTTTATTAATGGGGCATTCATGTGGAGGTGTCTGTTTTTCCTACTATCTCTTGAAAGCCTGTGCTCTAAATAATGGTTTCTTCATAACGATTTGTTAGAAAAAGAGCTCTTGCACATGCTTATTTAGTCCACAAATGGCAGTGTGGTACTGTGCTCAATCTATAGCTATGAATGTCTGGCTGTTCCCTTTTTCTGCCAGAACACGGCATTCAGGTGTCTAGCCTGAGGGCACCATTTGTTATAGTTGTTCTAAAATCTGTCTGTGTGACTTGATAACCTTGTGTCATCTCAGCTAATCAGTACACCAAGTCCTGTCCTCGCCTCTGGGGTGACTATATTTTGAAAGTTGCATTTATCGTTCACTGCTGGGAGCTAAACTAGTGTAGGAAAAAGCTGTAGTCATTCTTAATTGTTGCACTGTCAATTTCTGCACGATATTAGGCTTCTCTGTGCAATGTTGCGAACTCTGGAATTAATTGTCGAATATCTTGCTCTGAGAGAAGGATTATGTGCTTGAAGAAAAATTAACTCAACTCTGGACTATGTGTGTTGCATTTAGCTAAAGTAAAATAATCAATACTCTTCCTATAGACGTTTCTAACTAAAATGATATTATGCTAATTGAGCTAGAAAACACATGATTGTATGTAATATATAATGTACATGGTGTGTGTTTCCATATGAGCCTGCATGCTATTTCATGCTCAGACTGAGGGAGAGAAAAGCTGTCTGAATTTGGAACTCTCATGCATTGTGTTTGCCAATATAAACTGGCAGCACTCCTGTATTTCATAACACCCTTTTATATATTTCTTAAGCTGATGCAAACTGCTACTATGATATGTCAAAGCACATGCATGCTTTAGCTAAATGAATATGTAGCTGTCATTTCCTGTTGGTCCTACATGTAATGCCTGTCACTAAATGGGCTTGTTTATTGGTTTTTCTCATCTCTCTATTTTTTAGAGGGGTGTCCACAGGTTGCATTTTCAGGTAGCGTCAAGGTGCTTAATTCACATCGTCCCCTATTATGGTGCTTGTATGAGATTGTGTGCATTTAAGCGAAAAAAGGACCTTAATTCACATCGTCCCCTATTATGGTGCTTGTATGAGATTGTGTGCATTTAAGCGAAAAAAGGACCTTGGCCGTGAAACCAGCGGTGCGGGCTGCACTCCCCAATTCCACACAAGCGGTATAGTTCTTTTCATGTGGTCTTAAGATTGGCTTTTTTCAAAAAAATCATCTCCATTTCGGGTGTATTTTTTCAAAATATGCTTATTTATAGTTCCACAGTTTCACGTCACTGTTGGGGCAGATGCACCAGAAAAGCTATCTTTGGCCTATGCATTTCGGATTGATATCCTTCCTCGGGGCCAGCTCATGCTGGTTAGTACGTTTTTATAACCCATATAAATAATACCCCACCATTCGTGTAAAAACCAATAATTCACATGAGTATGCGCAAAATTCCACAAAATGTTCATAACATCATGCCACACATTCATAGAATCCATCAATCACATAAACAAAGATAATCCGTATCATTGCCAGATTCCATTCATTAACGTCAAATTTTTATAGGACCAGTCCCGGGTTTCCCCCAGTTCGCCATCCCACATTGTCAGTACACAGTGGTAGCAGTCAATATGCGTTGCATAAAACCAAATTAATGCTGTCATACTATTGCATATGCATACATTAGCAATCATGTTCAATTAGTGAAAAGTATATCAAACATGTACATACGTGTTTTCATGTTGCCACGTGACATATCAGAGGTGCAAGGTAAAGGAAAAAATACATAGTGATCTGAATTAGCAAGGGTAGATATTCCTAAAGTAACCCTTGTTACAATATATAATACACGTGTCGACATGATGATCCACATAAACACTAACCTGTGCTTGTTGCTGCCAACGAATAATCTAAAATATATAAGTAAGAGTATGGGTTGGGCCAAAGAATCCTAATTCACGCCTTGTTATTGTAAAACCCTAGTGTGCAAATGGATCTTGGCTGTATCTTATCTATGTGCTTCAATTGTGGGCTGTAAAGCAGATTTCTGTATAACAAAGTACGGACTGCGTGCTGTAAAGAAACACGAGAGAGTGAGATTAGGGCGCTGATGACAATTAGTGTTAATGTACCACTGTAATGCAGCATAGTTCTCTTACCTCTGATCTGGTAATGACTGTCTCTAGAGATGCCTGGGGTGAGCACGCTCCGTTGCTGGGTAAGTAAAGGTATTGAGGTGGTTACCATGGGAACGTCAAAGGCAAGAAACGGCGGCGGCCATCTTAAGCTAGTCAAGACTGTATTAACTAACATGTTAGCACCCGTAACTCTCACTAGTTGTAATTTTGTTCAACGGTTTGTAACCAATATGTGTGAAATCTATACTGATGGCGCCTACCTCATACTCATTGCTCTGAGAGAATGTTTGTTGCACTGTTCTTCGTACGTATTCTGATGCTAACGATGTTTCAGAGGTGGGCACAGTTGGTGAACTATAATGGCTTAATGCTGTGGCTGCTACATGTTGTAGCTTGAGTCTAGTCAGCGTGGGAATATCCTAGTGTATATTCATGGCGGTAATTGTCTATAGATACAGCTCGTAAATTTAACATGTGTGCTGCCCTCGTATTATCACTTGGTGCGATTAATACTGTATCCGAGATAAGTCTAACATCAGATAACTGAATCTGGTGAATTTAAATATTGATATCTGCGCAGTGCTGACAGGAGCCCTAGAAACATCATGGTGAGGGAACTAATGCTGTTCTGCTCTACCCTGGTACTTACCATGAAAACACACCTTCTTTATGACAGATATGGTAATGACCTATTCTTAACTATTCATAGTGTCACCCTACTTACGGTTTCATGTTAATTATCATAAAGTTGCACACATCTATCACATGGTCTCTGGTACCACCTTGAACGAGGTTTGATCTTCATTATCACGAAATGTAGCTCCTCAGCAGTCTATCGTATAGATTCTGGTGTACATTCATGATAGGGTACATTACTAATCTCAGATTAGGATGTGGCGACAGCTATGTCTCGTGTGCATCTAGGCAGTTTTGTTTCTTCTTTCTTTGTGGGGGCTAGCTGCGCTCTAAAGATTGAGTTGTGCATGATGGTGTATAATTATGTGTGCAACTAGGCCGCAGGTAATCATGGGGGATAGCCGCATTCTATTGTTTTTTGGTGCAGAGGAGAGTCGGCATACTGGTAGGTATGTGCGAATATCCGTGCAGCTTGAAGAGGTCCCATCTAAATGCAACACATTTCCATACCGCCCAAAGACATTAAGTGCAGTACATAGTTCCCTAAACCTCTAACTGACTATCTTCTAGACCAGTGGTCTTCAAACTTTTTTGACCTCGGCAGAATTTGGGCATGGTTGTGCCCCCCCAAAAATGCCAAATGGACATTATGTATTGTGCGCCATCACCGCAGCACCCTACTCCCAATATAGTCCCTGGGCTCCCACACCTGCTCCCATCACAGTCGCTGGGCTCCCTCATCCCGCTCCTACCCGGTTCTGGACTCTCCCCACCCCATCACACACCCTGGGCCCCCCCCCCCCCCCTGGTCCCACCACTATCCCATGGTTCCTGCCCATCGTTCTCCCACCACAGTCCCTGGGCTCCCCCCATCCCGTTCCGAACAGTCTAACGGCCGGTGGTGGCTGGTGAATTTTTTAAGTGGAGGGGCAAAACTATTTCCCCCAGAAATGGCACAGCGACTGAGCGCAGCGAGGGAGCCCAAACCAAACCATTGTATAGCATACTTAAAAAATAAAAAAAATGGGGTAAATAGCCAAACAGTGCAATTGGTGCTGGGGGGGCCAGAGGGAAGGCATGACATGTTTTACTGGACAATCTATTATAGATGTCCAGTAAAAATATACCCTCAGAAGGAGAGCTGATTTTGGCAGGTGGGTGGGGGGGATACTGCATCAAAGGCATTTAGGCATTTTTAAAATGCCTTTGTTGTACAACCCTCTTTCCCATCTCTATCCCACCACTTGCCAAAATGAACTCAACTGACCAAAACAAACTAACACACATACATTCATACAGCAATCACTTTAGCATTCACACAAGCATCCATCACCATACACTCACTCATAACACAAGCATAAAAGAAAGAAAATGAACATGAACATAAACGTACCTTCTGCATTGGCATGCGTGTGGGTGCTGAAATGCCCTCCTCCAGGCTGCTCTGTCCGTATGTGCGAGGAGGTTCAGGAGCTCCCCCTCGCACATGCAGTGCCCCAGCCAGCATTTCCAATGAGCTATGCAATGCTGGCGAAGCAAACCTCCCCTCCCCCCCCCCCCACCCCTCCCCCCAGCCTTGCATGGCTCAGTGAGCATGTGCGGCTGTGTAATGTCAAAAGGAAATAGTGTTTCTCTTTGACAGTTCTGCTAGCCGAGGAGCACTCCACCTAGCTGGAAAAAGCAGCTGAGGCAGTGCTCATTGTTTCACTGGGCTGGCTCCTTAGCTCCTCCATAATCGGTGAAGGGGCCACTGGGTGTGCACCCACTCGCCATATGGATGAGCCGCGACACTCGGACCGGCCTATAGGGCAATACCTGTACCAAAAATACTATTGTGGGCCAGTCAAAATGGGCCACCTTTTTGGCTAATGTGGGCCAGTTTGATGAGTTACTTCACTATGCAGTTAGTAATTATGACCTTTGTTGCTGAATAAATATTCTTTAAATATCAAAATGGACTTATATTTTAACATAAAGTACTACTCAAAGTCTGTGACTAAAGGAATGAATATCCATTTACAACTGCGGGCCACTTTCTCATTGGTGCCTGAGACAGTTTCTTGCTTCAGCCCGACCATGTGAGCCGCCCCTGCCCGTTTCTTCCAATCTAACAGTTGGAATACCACTGTTCTAGACTAACGAAAGATCAGTGGAGATAATGCAGCTAGATTCAAAGCACACAGCAAGATAAACAGTTGTGGGGAGGAAAAGCATTCTGTGAAATGCCTAACATAGCTCATGCGTTCTGTTGTAAATCCTACGTGTGGATTGATCGACATGTGAGAGATCACAGTTAAGAAGAAATAGTTCAAACAGGATCGACAAACAGTGCGCTCTGTACCCAACAAACAAAGCACTCTTGCAATATATTCAAGTGAGAGCACTTATCTCAGGCCTGGTGGGGGAGGGGGTCTCGCCAGCACCTCCCCAGGCAAAGGTTTCTCCAGCGTTGAAAACGTACTCCTGCCGTGTTGCTCTCCTTTCCAGCGGGGAACAAAATACTGCTTGCAATGCAGCGTTTCACCGCCTGGCCTGGGTCTTGTGCACCCCCACACATAGTCTGCACCCCTGCTCCCCCCGGCTCGTGCCTGCCACAGCAACAATTGCCAACAGGCAGCAGGGGCTGAGGGATGCCTTAAATCGCCAAATGAAAATACCTGCCTCACTCCGGACCAACAGCACCCCAGAGGATCATGGGGATTGTAGTCTTTACCTGATTTCGCCCGAAACATTCTCCTAAAGCTGCATTTCAGGTCCTTTTTCATTGGTGCTTAATGCAAAAAACAGATTAGAAGCTTGGCCCTCTGAATTATGACTCTGCCCTCTTGTCCTACCTTTCTTCCAACTGATGATGGGTAATGTCTGGTTAGTTTTGGTTTATTACAGTGTAGTACCTATTTGTTTATTCATTCAGATTAGGTTACAATTACATTTTGGTGGACAAGCTTATTAGCATACTATACCACAAAATGCTTTAGTTGGGGTCTTATCTATATTCCTGGCTGGGGTGGTGGCAGCCCCTGGCTTGGGATGGCTTAAGCCCTTTGTGCCCAAGGTCTCCTTTCTTCTTTTTTTAAAAACATTTTATTGGTTTTCAGATAGAACATAACAGAACCTTACCAAGCTATACCCCACCCTTCCATGTTTCCCCCTCCCCAGTTTACAGGTCTTGACATTTTTCAACAGGTCTCAGAATGTCTAATATTTGTAATTTTTTCAGGCAATATTGTTCCATATAATCTCCATGTGAAAAGTCCAATATAGACGCCCATTCAGCCGAGAGTCTTGTGTGCTCCCCTTGATTCGCATACGTGACCCTTTCCAAGGACTTAAAGTTTCAGAGTTTGTGATGCCAGTCTCTGATATGCAGTGTGGGGGGGGGGGGTATTTGGGGTTTTTGGATTATCTTGAGCTACCACCAGTAGTGCTGCCATCTGTAAGATACAATATGCTTTTCTTCTTTGTTTCGGCCATTGTCTGGTTTCCTGTCTAGCCATGCCAAGAAGGCATTGCCCTACTGGTCACTCAGATTTTACTTTAAATATATCCTGGATATTTGTATTCACTTCTTCCCAGAATGGTTGTAATTTAGGGCAGGACCACCAAATGTGTAACCAGTGGCTCCACCCCCCCCCCCCACCCGACACAATTTCCAGCATGAGTCAGAGATGCTAGGTGTCATCTTGTGTAAGTCTTCAGGAATGTAATGCCATTGGAACATCAATTTAAAACCTAATTTCTAGATCTGGAGAGATCTACTGGGAATATCGCCCCAAATGTTAGCCCAGGTCTCTTCCGATGGCGTATAACCCAGTGTTCTCTTCCACCTAGTTTGGTAAGGTAGTGTTGTCTTCTTTGGCTCATCCGTCAAGAATGTGTATATCTTTGAGATCCTGTTTTCTTTCCTCGGAGTTAGAGCCCATACATTTTACGAATGGTGTGAGGGCTTTCTGTGCAGCGGATCTGTTTGAAGGGGCCATAAACCAGTGAGGAACCTAAAAGCATTGATACCTCTGATTCTCTTGAATCATTAGTTCCTCTTTGCATAAGTTAAATGATTTGATATTGTCACCCAAAAACATATAGCAGAATTTTGCACACCCCGCTATTTTCCAGTGTGAAAATTAGTTGGCGTTTAGACCTGGGATAAATTGCCGGTTCGCAAATAGGTGGTATAAGGGGAGGGAAATGTTGTGATACAGTGTTGTCGAATTGCTTGGTCTCATGAGTCTTTGACTACTTTGTAATCGTGCTGAGGTGTATATTCCGTGGCCTATCTGATCTCGGTAACCAGTATTTGTCCCCCGTTCTGCAGCCCACCACTGCCTTTTCCATCTGCCCCCATCTCCTATTTGTACCCTCCCCAAACTAGGTTTCAATCACTCGTAATTGAGCCGGCCAGTAATATTCGTGAAAATTTGGGGGACCTACTTGGTGGAAGCATTAAAGTTTTCAGCGCTATGCAAGGGGGCAGGCGTTATTTTTCTGAATAAAATTGGATATTGTCTTATGAAGAGTACGAAAAAACACGGTCACAATCGGGAGGGCTTGAAAGAAATAGAGCACCCGGGGCAAAATGACCATTTTGATAGTATGTATCTGCCCCAACCATGACATTGAGAGAGGATTCCACTCCTGTAGTTTGTTTCTGGATTTCCACTAATAATGGCTGAAAGTTAGCTAGGTATAATTCCCCAAGTGTGCATGTAACAGTCATCCCTAGAATTTGAATTGCCTTGGGGACCAAGCGAAGCTGTGTCGCTGTTTTGGCTTTTTCCAAATCCTCTTGTCCGACCGACTAGTTTATAATTTCAGATTTTGTAACATACATTTTTAGTCCGGCGACTGCGCCAAACCTTTCCAACTCATGAAGCGCTGCTGGGAGCGAAACAACCGCGTTAGTGACAGTAAGGAGCATGTCGTCCGCATAGGCAATCAGTTTGTGGACATCGCCTCCAAATGGTATTCCTTTTTAATAGTCTTTGATTGGCGCAGTTGTGACAACAGCTGTTCTAAGTGTAGCGCGTAAAGGAGAGTGGAAAGGGGGCATCCCTGTTTCGTGCCCCAGTAAGAGAAGTGACCGTTTATTAATCCGTGGGGTTGAAATAATTGACTTGTGTCATGGCTATAAATCTAGGGCCAAAGCCCATTTCTAGGAGGGTATTGAAAAGAAAGGACCACTCGACCCTGTCAAATGCTTTTTCTGGGTCGAGCGACACAACTACCACTGCATCCCCTTTCTTAGCCACTTTCTCCAGTAAATGCCACCCTCTTCTAATGTTATCGTTGGTTTGACGAATTTTGGTAAACCCTGTTTGGTCAGGGTGATTTAGTGTGGGCGTTACTTTTTCCACCTGGTTCGCAAGAGTTTTAGTGTATAACTTTGCATCGATGTTCATAAGTACGATTGGGCGCTATGAACCACATTTGTCTGGATCTTTCCCAGGTTTAGGGAAGAGAATTATCTTAGCCTCTTCCAGGGAAGGTGTTATTTTGCCAGCGGCACCAAACGAGTTGAAAAGGTCTATCAATTTGGGGGCTAGAGTTGCACGAAATTTCTTAAAGAAAGATGCCTGGTAGCCATCCTGGCGCGGCAATTTATTCACTGGCAAGTTCGCTATCACGTGGAGAACCTCCTCCCTGGTCATCTCTCTAATTTCTACCTGTCCAACAAAGAAATTTCATTTAATGGAATTGTGTGTAAGTGTTTGACTTTAGAAATATGATCAGGGTGATCTGACTCATACAGCACAGAGTAAAAAGATTGAAATTGTGCAGTAATGTCTTCTGTCACCGTCACCCTGTTCCCCATAGGATCCTCCACCCCCAGTATTGTTTGGGCCGTGCATTTCTGTTTAAGTTGCCTAGCTAGCAGCATATCTGCTTTGTTTGCCTTTAATATAATGCTTCTGCTTTAGATAAATTGGGCTTAATTCCGCTCGTTTCGTGTGAAGGAAATCCAATTTACCTTTAGTGTTCCTCTATAACTCATTTATTTATTTTTTATTTTATTTTTTCATTGGTTACACGCCCAGCCCCTGGGGTATCACGGCGTGGTTACAGACAGCTTAGAAATCAGTCATACAATTGTACAGTGTGCATAACGTTATTACAGCAAGCAGAATAATATACAATACACTCAAAATATTATTTACAGTTGGATCAGGTGTGCTTTGTTCTAATATTGGTTGAATAGCCATGTTTTTTGCAGTTTTTTAAAGCCGGGGAGCGAGGTCTCTTTTTTGATAATGATAGGGAGGGTGTTCCAGTGATTGGGTGCTAAGACCTGGAAGCTGCTACCCCCCGCTCTGGTGTTTTTATTCCGGAGAGTCACTAAGAGTAAATTGTCGTTAGACCTTAGAGTTCTAGTGGACACCCGAACTGGGGTCTAACTCTATCTATTTGAGTGTGCCCTTAACTTCTATTTCTAGTTCAGCCTTTCTTTGAAGTTTCCTCCTATGTGCTTCAATCGTTATGATCTCGCCTCTCAGTGTAGCTTTAAAGGCGTCTCGGACTACTGCTGTACCTGTTTCACCATTAGTGTTAGTATTGAAGTGAGCTACCATTTTGCTTTCTAGCTTGTCCAGATGACCTGGTCCGTCAGTAGCACCCTAGGGAATCTCCAGCTCCATAGTTTGGGTTGTAGTCTGGGGAGCTTAAGGTCAAACGGCAGTGGGACATGGTCTGAAATTGTGATTTTGTGAGTATCTGTGTTCTGTTTTTCCTATCAGCGTGGTTGATGCCCGAAAGTAGCAAGCACATTGGAATAGTAAGTATTAGCTATTTCCTTACCCTTCAAGGTGTTCCAGACTTCGCTGGCGTCAGTCGTTCAAATTTAGATTTGAGGGCAAGTGTTGGTGTTGGTTGAGTGTATTTTTTTTTTTTTAGCTTCTATCCCTAAGGAGATCCCATTGCAATATTTAGGTCTTGCATCAGCGTTATTTCTGGTTTGGCTAAAAAGTTCTAAACCGTAGAGGACCGATTTAAGAAACCCCTCTTATATGGACGCCATTGTTAGGGTTAGAGATTCAAGTTGTATCAAAAGAAAGAGAAACCGACCCTCTCTGTCGGCATTAGTATTCAAAATGGATACTTGGGTGCCTGCCCTGAAAGCGACAATAACCCCAACTGTCTTCTTCCTAGTGTTTGCTTGTATGATTGTTGGGTAATTTCTTGTCTTTAACTTATGACTGTCTTGGACTTCGATATACATTTCTTGAAGTGCGAGTATGTCTGTGTGATGTGTGGAAAGACGTTCCAATGTCCTCCTTTTGATGGGGGTATTTAGGTCCCTAATGTTAAGTGTGAGGCACCGGAACATGATTCTTTTTTCGTGAGGTTTACGCTTCTTCTAGGCATCCATTTACCAAGCGCTTGAAAGGAGGCAGAGAATCTATCTTGGAAATCCAGGAAGCAGTACTACACGTCCTCTTTGGAGGCAACCATATCGGGGTCTAGTGTGTTTGGTAGGTCTTTGCGGTGTCTGATGTACAATATGGGTTCGACTGTGCCTATGCAGACCTTGCGATCTTTGAGCGGTACCCAGTGCTTTTTTAAGCCACTGGTACCATGATAGATTGCCTTCAATCTAGATCGGTAATATGTAAGCCATAGATTTTATAATATACACATTACCTTTTTGTTTATAGGATTGGGATATCGTACTAAGAATCACTTACGATTTTTTTGACCACAATCACTGATCACAGCAACAGGTTAGTGAAGTAACTAACTCAGCTCTTTATCATTATTTCAGTTACTAATTAATTCAACAAATTATAAAATTAATACTACCATATCAATTTATTTAGAGTCAACTGATATCAATACCTGAAGAAGGGTTTAATAACCCAAAATGCGTAGTATGAGACAGAAGAGAAAACAACAAAACTTTCCTGTCCAGATATCATATTACCGGACTATAACTTGTATCTAACAGATCAAAATTGAATGAAATATTTATGCTGTTATCCAATGTTTAAAGAATGAGATATGTTTGTGTAATTTGAATCCAAATATTTGTGTTCTGTTTTTTTGATATAATTGTATGAGAAACTTGCTCTAATGAGAATCGCGTCTTTGTTTGAATACTATGTATAGAGTACAAACCAACAAGACTGTTGATTGGTCACTGTTATCAGTAATATTGCCTTGTATTTAAAGATTATCGTGTGGAATAATTTTGTCTAAATAATTACATTTCTTAAAGAACATATTTTAGTAGCTATTGGGCTGCTGTTGTTTGTGCACCTGTTTGTACCTCGAGTTGTCTCGAGGTACCATCCCTTTCCTTTCCCTATGTAGACCTTAGCCAACAGCTACAGATTGGGTATGCTTTGGAGGTATGCTGCCGTGTAGGCTTTTTTTTTTTTTCTTTCTTTCTTTCTCCCGGGTGCCTGGCATTGACCGCTAGCTCTTCTTGAGGGTCTCCACTAGTTTGTTTTGATCAGGTTACTTTATCTCAAACATGCACACGGGGAGATTGTCCCAGTATGCTCCAAGATCAGCCCACCCTGAGGTTCACCCTAATGTATGTGCATACCGCCCAGCATTGACTCTCCAGGGCCCAAATAATACCGGGATGCAGGGCACACCCCACGGGGGGTTCCAAGACCTCCAGGTGAGAGGATGGGGGAGGGAAGAGGGGAGCAGCTGATCCTGCATGTGCCCAAACTGGCTGGCGATTTGTGTCCCATACCCCCTCCCAACCCCCAGGGGGTCCGGGTGCTGTTCTGCTGCTAGCTTGTTACTCGCCATTCACTTGTTGGGGTGTGGGGGGGTGAGGGGAGGATATCTTCAGAAGTCACAGCCTGAGAGGCCCGCACCAAAATCTTCCCCTGCAGGGGGAGGTGACGCGACGCTCCTGCAACCCTGTGTGTGCGGTTGCGCCTCTTTCTAGGTAGATGGTTGCTCCTCTTAGGCCCCTGGGACACCTCCGGTCTCCAACGTGCTGCGACCCCTCCACCGGCTGGAGCGTTCACAGGGCCGGAGTCTGGAGGGCCCATTTCTGCAGACCGAACTCCCCCTGCCAGCCGGGCAGTGAAATCTGCAGTCAGCGGGATATGGGAACGAATGTGAGTTGACCCGGTCCCCCGTTTCCCTCTGGAGAGTGTCCACTGCTTCCTCTATCCACTGTCTCCACTCCTCGCCGTCTGCCTCGCAAAGGCCGTGGGCTGTGTTGCTAATGCGTCGTCAGGGTGCTTCCTGTGTTAGCGTATTGCAGAAGGTGCCAGCGCTTGTGGATTGATGGACCTCCAGTCGGGCTTCGGTCCTTCTGATGCCTTTTGTCACTGAGCTGGGTTTCTTTTAGGAATGGAGATCATACGACTGTTACTGAACTAGCAGGCGGCCATCTTGGAATCCTTTCTAACTTATTTGGAGTGTTGTAATGTTCAATGTCAGTATTAAGTGCTGTTAAGTGAATATCTTAAAGGAAGTTTAATGACATTACCATCTATCTGTTGTGTGTTTCTAGGATGCGGCCAGATACCCATCTATAGAAGTAGATTTGTATAATGTACAAAGAGTATTGTGAAAAAACATTTAGGCCTTTGTCTATGAATGCATTCAATTCCAAATAAGAAAAATTAAGCATGGTAACACATGTTCAAGTCCCCACAATGATGGTACCAGTGCTCCAGATAAGATTTCAGTGGTGGGAGCATTTTACCCTCTATTTTTAAACTTTGAGAGTAAATGTGATTTTAAGAGAGTAAAAATGACTTTTTTCTCCTTTGCAAGAGAGTAAACTGTATGTGACATCCAGCCGACATGTGCAAAAACTGTATGGAAATAATTACTATGCGGCAGCTTTCTGCATTGTGACAGAATACACCCTTCATTATTTCTGGCCATTTGATCTCTCATGTATATATTTAAATGTTGAAATCACAAAAACCTAGCCAATTATATAGTAAAGCAAACATGAATTGTGTTTTGAGATTTGATAATAGAATTGTCTTTTGATGTTTAATGAAAGTACTAATTTCCTGGAGCTATTACTACCTAGTGGTATGCCAGTGTTATGATACAACAGTGCAGAGAGGCAAGAACTCAATGCTAAATTCTATATCTAATCTAGTGGTCAAATGGTTATTTAAATAGCTCTTTTGGCAAAGTGCTGTTCATAGAACATTTATCACAATTGCCACCAAACAAAAGTCGGTACTCCTTTATTGACCTCGAAAGGATGAAAGGCTGAGTTGGACTTGCTGGGATTCGAACACGCAACCTACAGATCACACACAGATTGCAGCAACAAGTGCTGAACCGTCTGAGCTACCTTTTTAGCTAATATCCTTCAGAGGTTGGTTAACTGAATATCGACTGAGTTATAATAATCACAGTACCTAGATGTATGACGAGCCATTCATGAAGTGCTACATAAAGTTAAATACCTATCTGGATTATCACAAGGACCGGTTTTGCTGAGTTTCAATTTCATTTACCAATGTAACTTTCATTTGTTTTTGAACAGCGCTTGCACTTCCTTGAGTCAGGTTTTGGATGTTTCAATTGTAGTCTTGAAGATTTGAGAGGCTAGAACACCTGTGATCAGTGTAATGACAATCACTCACCCTTGAGCAAAGACTCTGCTGCCACTGACCATTTGTAGTAATGTACCCCATTGACTGCAAGGTTGAATGGATGTAAACTAGACTGTGCATAGTCATTTTACACACTGTTTTTATAATTAGAGTGTAAATTAAATTCTAAGTGTAAAAATGATCTGCCTCCGCATGATTGTGCACACAGCACCGGAACTTTGAAAAATGCAACTGTGCAATACTGGTTTGCTTTCACTGAAAATAAAAGCATAACTTGTTGAAAAATATGAATTCTCAATTTCAACTTAGTTTTCCATCTCTAGAAAAACATTCACAGTGCTTCTGAAGCTGCATGGAAAGAAACCATTCCTTTTTATCAGAGTGTGCAGTTTATTTTTTTGAAAGGCTTCAGAAAATACATTCTGTTTCAGAGGTGGCTTGCAATTACATCCACGTAGATAAACATCAAAAGAAGCCTTCTGGTTTTTGTCAAGTAACCTGACCTTTGTACTGCCCTCTGCTCTCAATCTGTGTAAATGTACCCAGGAAAATAATTAATCTTGTAAATACGACGGCAGCTTTTCATGCGTAAAAATACCTGGTACCCACCTTATCTGGAGGCCTGGATGGTACCGTACACGTGTTTAAAAATAGGCATTTGTGCATATTTGAAGCTGCATCCTATATTATTTATTTTCTGAACATATTTCTGCTATTTGTATATTTTTAAAACGCTGGGAAGGGTTAGTACTCACAAGACTGGTTTTCACACAGTCCCCACAAGGTAAAACGTGTGTGTGTGTGTTTGTGTATTATAATATAAAAATAAATGATGTCCTGAGTCACCATAACCACTGGCCAGTTCGAATTGCACTCCCAGCCAAATAATGTTAGTGTAGCAACCATCGGCCAAGAAACACAACAGGGTGCAGGAGTATATCTTGTTCCTAACGCAAGCTAACATTCCTCGCGCTCCATTATCTGTTTCTTAACTAAATAGGTCAGTCTGCATTTCGGCTCAGTAGCTCGGCTTTCAGAAATACACATGGCGTGAATTGTGCTTTTAATCATCTAGACACACATTTACACAATTAGGCGCAAGAAAGTTAGGAGTCAGGAAGACTGGAAGGCACCTAATTTACAGATTAGCTACATTTGTGTCAGCTCTTAAAGGCCCTACATGAAAGACAAACAATGGGCTTCAGCATTTCTCGCATTTCTGTTCAGGGGCATGTTTAAAGAGCTTTCAGAGTGGTGACTTTGTGAATCTTAACCTTCGGAAGATGCTAGGAGAGTTTTTGATCTCCCATCTGCAAGTTATAAGGAATGGCCTCTAAGTGGCCTGCAGTTAAGTCGCCCAATTCTGGCAGGTTTTCCATCTGCAGGTTATACCACATCGCCAGCAGGTGGAGTGCCAGGGTCTCTCCTCGTTATCAGGAATGGCCACCAGAGGGTGATGCATGCCTAGAATCCTGGGAAGTGAAAGGTAAACTATCAATTTTGTGTGTGGTATTTTTCATAATCATAAGTTTAAACCGGGACTTTTTTGTTTGGGAGGAAACCGTTTTGTCAGTTGAATAGATATAGCCTGGCAGCGATTTTTATGAAAGGGAAGCCTTTCCTTGGTTACCTTTTAAGGCATGTGCTTAGGCCAATACAACATAATACAGAATGGATGTACTTTTACAGAGGTACGTGTTATAGCGACTAAATTTGCGAAAATTACTCTCAATTCACTGTCACGTACTCATCAATAGGTTAAAATTATGCATTCAGTTCATTATCTGTGAAATCAAATTACATCTAATATGCAAAATGTCATTATTACGTGCATGCAGACAGAGCGAGTTCTCATAATGTCCCGTTTACTGCTTGATGTCAATACAGCATTGGCAATGCAATCCATCCTCTCGCAGTATTGATAACAGCTACAGTTGCCACGTTACCCCGAATGACTCACATTGAAACCAAGTGCCACTAAGGTGCTGCCAATGCTGTCATGCAGAAATAATAAAGGGACAATTATATGTGCATCTGATGTGACCTATACCCATGCATGTGGTGACACGTGGTAATGTAATAATGGGCCTGTTGTGAAATGTTAAGTGCGTATGGCATAAGAAGTCCTTCCCAAACTCGCAAGAGTGTTGCAAAACTATGCAAACACCCATAGTACGGTGCCGATGCTAACATAGCTTAACTCTAGTGACAACATGACTATTGTTATTGTTGCCTACTTAAAGTGCTCAATGCAATATGGCATAACAAGTCGATCCAAGACCTGTCCAAATGTCACAACAATGTGCAAACACAATTGGTAAAGTGCTTAAGCAACAGTAAGGTTTACGAGCACTAAAGTGCTAAATGCAATTTAACATAACAAGTCCTGGACCTGCCCTAGTGTGGCAACACTGGGCAAACACTCTAGCAAGGGTAACCGTATAACATAAAATATGGAAGTGCCAATTACGGCAAGGTGACATCCCAAGTGGATACCTAAAAGTGCATAGTGGAAACCTGCTAAAGTCACACAAAGTAGGGCTGAAAGTCCATGGGCCATATCTAATTAGAACCCACCCTAAACGGGGAGGGCCAAAATTGACATGCCGCTGGGCCATGTAGGCATGTAGACAAGAACGCCACATTTGTGCGATACTACGAATGTGACTGCGGGGAGATATTGCAATGAGGGCAAGATACCCAGGGATGCACTCCACCTGCCCAGCGATTCTAATGGGAATTTTTCAAATACATCTAAAATGCCACACAATACAAACCTGATGACCGCTTGTATTAAAAATCTTCATGTTCTCTATAATAGTCTATTTGTCCGATCTACTGCCTCACTCAAGAAATGGCATAATGCAAGATATTATAACGTACTGAACACACAGGTGCTTCTTCATAGGCAAACATAAGTGTAACAATTAAAATCGCATAATAATGCAAATTTTGAAAGGAGAAAAAAAGTTTACTTGGTGAAAAGAAAAAACAAGACCAGAGACAGAAAAAGATGCAGTAAAGTCACAATATTCGTGAAAAGATGCTTGTCACATAATACAGGCTAGTGCACTTCACCCACGTATTACATACATCCAAGGTATCCATACGCCTAATAAAGTGTACAACTCTTCATCTACACTGTGTCTTATTGGGTTCTTGGTTTCAAAGTCCAAAATGCACTGTTTCCTGCTGGCCAACATGGGTTCCCTATCGCCTCCCCTGGGTCCCAGGACTACCCTATGGATCCCAAAAAAGGAAAAACCATCTAGTTTACCCTCCTGTGTCTCCCAAAAATGTTTTGCCATGGGTTAAGTGGCATCATGATAATTAATTGCACGTACATGTTGCAAAATGCTGACCTTCAATTTGCATTTGGTGCTCCCAATGTACCATTTGTTGCATGTGCATTTGAGTACATATACCACAAAATCAGATTCACAGGTGATCTTGCAGTTGATCTTGATTGTGGTATTCAAGATAGGATGTTGGTAAGTGGTGCAATTATTGCCAAATTTGCAAATTTTACATTTGGTACATTTATGGAAACCCAAAGTAGCCTCATTGAGCCATGCGTGTCCTGCTTTCAAGTGTACGTCTTCCATGAAACTGCTCACTAGAGTATCTTTAAAGGATTTGTTCTTGCGAAAGCACCCATTGGGATATGTCCCAAGACCACAATTCAGGTCCGGAACCGCCATAAGTATTTTCCAATGTCGGCTAATAATTTACTTGATCGGAGTCACTGAGGTTCCATAGGTCAGTATAAGGCATGTGGCGTTTTTGTATTTAGATAGGTGACTGTTGGATCTATTGTTTGACCGGAGTAATGTTCTATCACACTTCGGGGCTTTGATGTAAGCTCTTTCAATAAAGAGTATGCTTCTAGAATTCCCCATACTGTAATTTGGCTTTCCCTGTCGAAAGCTTATAATTTAGAACAGTTTCTCTGTAGTTTTATAAACTCCACATACAGAATACTCCAAATTACTTTCTTGGAATGACAGCTTGTGGCATGTAAGGGCGTGTTAGCTCCTGTAGGCTTGCGGTGTAGCTCACTTATCAAATGATCGCCTTCGACAAGTACAGTCACATCCAAGAAGACGACTGATTTGGAGCGTGTTTTATAGTGAATTTCAAGTTCAATTCATTTCTCTTGAGTAGTTTCACGAAATCCAACCATTCCGCTGGACTGCCTCACCAAATAATGAAGAGGTTGTTGATGTAGCGTAGCCACTTGATGATCCTATTCATGTGGATTTCGTTCTCTTCATTCCAAACATTGAACTTGTCTAAAGTATTGATTATTAAACAAGAATACATTGTTTGTAAGGCACAGCGTGTTTGTGCATTACGGTAAGTGGAACATGTGTGCTTGCATTCCTGCTTTAGGGTGCAGAGGTTGGGTAGAAGTGCTGGTGCCTATGTTGCCTTTCTGAATTGTGGCACATGTCTACATGTTCGCCTGCATGGTGTTATGTTATATTGTGGTGGGTGTGGGCAAGGCCTAGACTGTTGGGTGCATGCCCGAAGGCCGTAGGCCATGCACCAATAGGCTAGGCCTTCATCACAGCCACCGCAATGCAGTCATGCACTTGTCAGTCTGCATGCATGTCAGGTTGGTGACTTGTACCCAATGGTTGTGGAGGACATGGTAGACTTGGTACAGTAGCCGAAGTGAGCTGCTATGGGTACATTACCATACGGTGCACATCATTGACCCTGTTCACAATGGGGAGCCACGTGTCACCATTTGCGTTTGCTATGGTTAGGCCCTTAGAAGAAGCTTGCTTTAGGAAGTGCTGTAAGATATGGCAGCATGAAAGGACATGCTCAGCAGCACACGTGTAAAACATTGGCAATGCACACAGCCTCCTACATACCGTTCATCACACCTGCACCCAACAGCCTTGGCCTTCATTACAGCCACCACAACATAATGCAGCCATGCAGTTGGCACTCTGCATGCATTTGAAGTTGGTGATTTTTACATAATGGTTGTGGAGGACATTGTACACTTGGTCGACCAGCGGAAGAGCTGCTATGCTTAAATTAGCATATGGTGTACATCATTGCCTCTGTTGCACAATAGGGTGCCACATGCCACCATGTGCATTTCATATGGTTTGCCCCTTATTAGCCCCTTGCTTTACAGAGTGCTTTAAGATATTGCAGCATGAAAGGACGTGTTTAGCACACATGTAATCTATGGCTAATATACACAGCCTCCTACATACCGTTCAGCACACCCAATGGACCGTTATGCAGCCATGGATCCAAATATGTGTCCAGCGTGAAAGCTGGCAGGCTCAACTGAAGATGGGGAGTGCAGTGCACATGGCATGAGCATTTAAACATAGCATGTACGATGGTGTCTTTATGCATTTGAAGTTGGTGACTTTTGCACAATGGTTGTGCAGGACATTGTAGACTTGGTACAGCAGCAGAAGTGAGCTGGTATGCATACATTTGTATACAGTGTACAACTTTGCCCCGTTGAACAATAGGGAGCCACATGCCACCATGTGCATTTCCTATGGTTTGGCCCTTATCCCCTTGCTTTTGGGAGTGCTGTTAGATATTGCAGCATGAAAGGCCGTGCTCATTAGCACACATGTAAACTATGTCTAACGTACACAGGCTCCTACATACTGTTCAGCACACCCAACGCAACCTTATGAAGCCATGCGTGCAAATATGTGCTAGGGGTGAAAGCTGGCAGGATGAATTGCAGATTGGGAGTGCAGTGCACATGACATGAGAATTTAACCATAGCTTGTACTATGTTGCGTTTTCTGTGGGGAGGGCATAGCGCCTTGCATGCATGGCTGGAATGGAAAGTGAAAAAGAGTCCTGCTTTACTGGGGCGCGGCACTCCTGGTTCTTGGGGAAGCGTACGTGGCACATTCTGCGTTTCTCACCATGCCGGCCAATGTAAATGGGACTATGGCCTTTGTCCAATCGGGGTGTGCGTCACAGGCAAGAGCACCAATGGGGAGAAGGACGACTCCTGCTCCACTGGGGCGTGGTACTGGGGTGGGGGGAGGCACGTGCCGCATTTTGTGCTTCTCACCATGGCGGCCAATGGAAATGGCACTGTGGGGAATGTCCAATCAAGTGCTCAGGGCAGCAATCATTTTTTCCATTCTTTTGTGTAGTGCGGCTGGCAAACATGGCAAGACGCAGTTTTCGTTGTGGGTTATGCCTTTGTGGATGATCTGTTCATGTATGCCCTCCAAGAAGGATTTTGTGGCAATTTCGGTTTGGAGGGAGTAAACGTTTTGTGCTGCAGTGTCGAATTGTGCTGTTTTGGTGGTGTGCTTGTAGAATGTCGACGCATGGCCTCTTCGGGAACTGTACATGTTGTGCACTTTGTAGGCTTCTTTTTGAGTTCCATGCCTTGTTGCTGTGTGTACCGTCAACTGAAGAAATGATGAAAGCAGTGCAGTGCATTTCTTTTCCCACTGCCAAGGTGCTTTCCTCATGTATACCCACGAGAATAGTGTGGAAGTATTCCATTGATTCCTGTCGACAGATGGAGGTCGGAAGGGGTCTCATCAACAGAAGCATGCGTGAGAACATTGGTACTCTATCTATAAACCTTTTCAAAGGAAATGGCATGTCTTTGTCGACCAGTGGCAATGACGTTTTGTTTCACAATCTACAGGCTGCACTGAAGACCCCTATTGTAAATGTGAGCTGACGTTGAAAACACAAAATTACTTATGAAAAATGCAAAGAAAGGTAGGGGGGGTGTGTGTGTGTGTGTGTATATGTTATATATATATATATATATATATATATATATATATATGTATATATATATGTATATATATTATGTGTATGTATGAACAAGGAGAAGTAAATGCACTTTTCCACACAGGGACAGCACTCAAAGCGGTCCGGACGCCAGCATAAATCTCCAGAAAATAAATCAATCCATCATTCGCCAAAGTTCTTGTGCCATATCCAGCTTTATTGAAAGCATTGCAACCTACGACGTGTTTCGCAACGCTCCCGTTGCTTGTTCACATACAAAACAGAAAACTGCACCATGCTTTTATATACAGAAGGGCTCAATCTCTATGGTTCTGCCCAGCACATTTTGTCCCTTTTCTCTTTCAACTCTTAAAATGTCCCATAGACATTCTATGTTGAATGCATGCAGCCATTTTGGAATGTGTCACACTCTTAATGCGTTTAAGCTAGTCCTTTATATATTTGGAGATGTTACATTAATCTTTTGGAGCCGCTCAGTGCACAGTGACAGGTTTTCATTTTTATTTACACAATAATTGAAGTTTTATAGTGTCTCTAATATTTATTGATTAGAGTCAAAGCCTGCACACTTGCACTTTTTTTTCCCAATCAAGGCCTGGATTTACAATTCAATACTGGCATCATAAAATGATTAAAATAATTTCACACTGTCGCCAATAAATTTCCTATTTGCCAAATATATATGTGTGAGGAGACAGCATTTCGATCCTTTGATCTTTTTCAGGTTCAAGATTATAAAGTGCATAGTGCTGTAAACATGACTCTCAATTCACCTTTAAAAACCTAAAGTGCATAGTGCAATGTGCTTTGTTGATATCTTGAACTTTGTTCCTCACAAATTATCAATTGGATTTTGTAAATATTTACTTGGAAATTACAATTATCGTCTGTGATAGCGAGGTAGAAAAGATACTTAAGTGCTAAGTGCTGTAAACATCCAATAGTACTTGCGGCCAGTATACAATATAAAACCAGGGTTTGGGCAATATAAATAAGTGCACATAAAAGAAAAGGGGGGAGAAGGTGGTTTGAATCGGGACTAAAAGCTGTGCAGTTCTCACTGTTACATAGAAAGTTAACACACAAAAAATAGAAAAAGTTAAAACAAGCTCAACTATCAATCTCAGCAAAGGGTATTTTCTTATACTGCTAACTTCAAGAGACTGTCGAGACTAAGGCAGAGGACGAAATTTATGTTCCAAGGAATGTATACAGTTCTTCATCCAAGTTATGTCCTCCTGGTTTCTTGGTTTGGAAATCTAAGATAAATCGTGTCTCCATCTGACGTAATTCCAGCTTGCGGTTCCCTCCACGTGGATTAAGCTTAATATGGTGTACTCCAAAAAACCTAAAACTGTCCAATTTGCTCTGATGTTGATCTCTAAAGTGGACTGCCATGGGGTAGGAAGCATCTGTTTTTTATGGGCCGCATATGCTGCAGTATTCTCAATTTCAGTTTGCCAATGGTGTTTCCCACATACCACAGATTGCATGAACAAAGCAGTACATATACAACGAATTCTGTTATTATGTTATTTTGGTTTTCACCTCAATATTATGGCCTAATATTGGATGTACAAAGTTTGTTTTATTCAGAGCAAATTGGCATGCTTCTTCAAAAAGAAAGGAGGAGCGGATGAATCGCACTCCCGCGGGCCAGAGGCAAATGCCAAACTCAATAATGAAAAAAACCCACCATGTAAGAAGTACAACGGGGGTATTTTATTAAACAAACGAAGCTGTGCAAAAAAAAGAAATGCACAGGAGGCAGCAAAATACAGACAGACAGAGGCAGGACGCCATGGGGCCCGGCATGCAAACAACGCGTTTTGCACTTGACTGAGCGCTTGATCACTTAGGGGGGAGGAGGGAGGACAAGCGTACATATCCCACATGGAGAATAGTCCTTCCACTCTGTTAGTTGGCTCAGTAAGGGCCAGACAATGCAGTGATAACACTGGCGGCCAAGGTGGAATGGACTAGGAAGCATGTAAATAAATGTGGACCAAATAAATAACAGAAAGCCATGTACATGGATGCATAGTGCAATAATGCCGGTGCCGAAAAATGACAATATGGCAAAAGCAAGAAAAGTAAAGCCGTCTGGTATACAATACATCAAATATATGTCAAAATGACAAAAGCACATGGAACATGCACAACCAGCAACAATAATGAGCACAAAGGCACCGCATGGCGAAAATGGTCCTCAAATTGAAATTAGATCATACATGCAAGTAAATGATAAGATGACAAATATTGTGAAAAATGGTCAAATACACAAACAATACGATGTTAAAGTATTAAAACCAAACAATAGTAGGCAGTAAAAAAAATGACCAACAAGAGGTGTGCATACAGGTGACATAAATGTTAAAAGCCCATACCGTAACAGACAGCAATGGTGGTTGGCAGGCTGTTAAAACCTCTAGTAAACATTACTCAAGTGCAAGAGTGGAGAAAAAAGAAAAAATATTTTTTCTTTTTCCTCACCATCAATAGAAGTGAGATATAATATCTCACAATAACAAGTCACATGGTAAAAAGCCAAAACCAAACTGGACCAAACGGCATAGTAATTATGCGTGGTCCTGTATGACATAGGGCACAACCCTACAGAGTTGGAAGCACATAGGGTTTAAAGAAACAATATGTAAGAGCACACCTCAATATAAAATGTACAACAATGTCATTCCATCATGAATGCCAACTGCGGCTGCCAATAGATGAACTGGTCAGTGGTATAATCATGAATAGGGGCAGAATATTAAAACACATACAAATATGGACAGTTCAGGCATAAAGTGCATAGGTAGCAAATAGCTAAGCGGAGAAATCTCCATGCTAAAGTGCAAGTGCAGAAAGAAAGCTCGAACAGTCCAGGCAGTCAAAAATGACAATGGCAATTGAGCAAAGCATATGTGCAAAAAAAAGGCCCAGAGGAAAAACCCTCAAATCAAAATGAAATTCATAAACTCAAATAAATAGGACCAACCAACTATATGCAGAAAGACAGAAATAAAACGGAGGAAAGGACCAAGAAAAAAAAATCTTCCTCCTAGGGCCAATTGTAGGCAAAAATAAGAGTCTAAATGAATAAGATAAAACTGATCAAATCCAGGGCTAGAAAAATTCCTGCAGGAACAGTGAAAATTCATAAGAGCATAATCCTGGAAGAAAAGAGGAGAGGCAAAGAAGAGCAAAATGAAGAAGAATACACAATAAAGAGAGAAAATAGGTCCCCAAAAAGGTATATAACTCCTCATCCACATTGTGGCCCTTAGGCGACAAAGTCCAAAATGAATCTTGTCTCAAGTTGTCTGAGTTTTAGGACACAATCCCCGTCTCTGGGATGTATGGGTACATGTGCCACTGCAAAGAAGGTTAATAAGTTAGTCATTCCCATGTTCCTGTTTAAAGTGTTTGGCCATTGGGTCCGAGTTCTTAATGGCTCTAAGATGTTGCAGAATACGGAGCTTGAGTTTGCAAGTTGTACTCCCAATGTACCATCTCATGCATGGGCAAGACAGGACGTACACCACAAAAGTAGTGTTGCAATTTATAGAATATTTGATCTTAAAAGGAATTGCGGTGACTGGATGTACGAATGACTTCAACACAGTGGCATGTGCGCAGGCTTTACATTTCATGCATTTGGAAAATCCTATAGAGGAGACGGGTAGCCAGGTCATACTAGGTACATTCATTTCAATGGGGGGAAAAAACTGGACCCCAATTTATCTTTTGGCGATGGCACACGTTTAAAGGTCATAGTAGGACGTTTGGACAGTAAAGAACTGAGATCATTGTCTAAAGTTAAGACACGCCAGTGTTTTTCCACGATTTTACATATGTCATTGGAGGCAGTGTCGAAAGAGATGATCAATCTAGGGTCATCATTGGTACTGGGTTTGACAGGTTTATTATCATACAAAAAGTTTGTCTCTAGACATGCCATGTGCCTTGGTGTATGCCTTCTCAATAGTGCTTTTGTCATAATCCTTGTTTCAGAAATGAAGCCGTCGCCAATGCACAATGATGGTCAAACCAGACAATGTTAGTACAATTTCGTCAAACTGATAAATTCACTGTAGGGAATTGATTTATTGCACGCTGGAGGATGGCAACTGTTGGCATGGAGGGGCAGGCCAGTATTGGAAGGTTTTTTGTGTAATGCCGTGTGAATGCCAGTGCTGTCTAGCATAACAATGACATCCAAATAAACAATCTCGGAACGGCTTGATGTCCTTAACAAAAGATAGCCAGTCATTCTCCATGCCCTTCCAAATAATAAACACATCGTCTATGCACCGCCACCAAGAAACAATTTGTGTCGGAAAACAAGATGAAAGTAAATCAGACAAAAAAGGGAAGGCATATCTGTGATAAGGTGATCGGTACCACCGGTACGTTGTGTTGAGCACTTGGCAGGTGTGGGATTGGCAACAAAACTTTTTTAACTTAATTTTGCGCAGGAACTTATCCAGGTCAATACGTGTTTGTACATAGTCAAAGTTCATGGTAGGACAAAAGTTTAGACCAAGAGACAAAAGCGAGGTTTGTGATGCAGTGAGGACGTGGGACGATAAATTAATAATTTGGCAACACTTCATGGTTTCCGTAGTTAATTTCTGATCCCAGAGCGCATTGATCTGCCCTGTTGCTGCCCCTTTAGACCGTTTCCCACGTCGGCCTCGTCGGATGACCCTCCTGCCTTGTATTTCTTTCCTCTTCCCCTTGTTTTGCCACGAGCCCTGCCTCTTTTCTGATTTTTTTCCATCTTGGCATAAAAGCCGCATTTCGTCTAAAAAAAAAAAAAAAAAAAATTGAGGTATGCGCTCATTAGTTTCAGACGCAGAAACAAATGATTTGGATGCGGCAGCAGCTGAGAACAGCCGACTGATTGTGTGGACGGCTGATAAATCTGGAACGCACTTTCAAAATATGTCAGCTACGCAGTTAATACAAAAAGTACAAGAAAAGATGAGGTTTTACAATCAAGTATAACAAATTTGTTTGCAAACATGCGTGGTACAAAGGAATACTGGTTTAGACGGCACGGAGACGTGCGTTGCATGATCAGAAACCTTGGACCACCAACTTGGTTTGTTACGCTCAGCTGTGCAGAATATGCATGGGAAGATTTACATGAGTTCTTAGAAGCAAACAGCAACAAAAACAACATAGATATATTAACACCTGGAGAACTTTGCTCTCTAGATCCAGTTAATGTCTCAAGATCTTTCCATCATCGTTTCATTGCAATGCTACACTTTATTTGCAATAAAACTGTTCTTCCCCTTGGAGAAGTGCAGCACTTCTTTTGGAGAAAAGAATATCAAGCGAGAGGAGCACCACATATTCACATGCTGTTATGGATCAAAGGTGCACCGAAATTTGGGCACGACAGTGATGGCACTGTTTTGCAGTTTATCCAAAAATATGTCACATGTGAAATCCCTTCACAACAGACACATAGTGAGCTAAAAACAAATGCACAGGCAGAATACGCCTATACGTATCTAACTGTTAAAAATCGGCAGGAAGGCAACAAAGAAAACATTAATGGGAAAGATGAAGGAAACCTGATGTAACAACGACACGAATGAAGGAGTATCACAAATCTGTAGGAACAAATGCACAGTTAGAATACGCCTACAGGTATCTAACTGTTGTTAAAAATGGGCAGGAAGGCAACAAGCATAACATTGATCAGAAAAATAAAAACACTGAAAGGAAAAAATGAAGTACTTAGTTGCATAATAAATGAAGGTTTTTTTAATCCGACAAGGATTTTTTTCCCCAGACCCAAGGATAAGAAAAGCAAACACAGAAACTGAGCGCAATGCACAGTACACTGGTTTGTGAACTAAATATGAGGGTCTAAAAAAAATTAACTGTCTATTATGCAATGTGGAAAAACTTCAAACATTAACGCACCTTTTTCTTTCATCACAGAAATGGAAAAAGTGATACTTCCGGCAAGTACGAAAACCAATTTAAAAAAAGTTTATGGATTCTGAACAAAGTAAGGAGTAAGTATATTGGCAGGCATTTTCTACGCATGGGAAGCTACTCGTCTAATCTATGGTAGTAATATGCTGCAGTGCCTGTAGGCTGGCCTTTCGTCTGCGGTGAGTAACCTACCACCTACGCCTTACAACCAAGTTTCAAGGAGTACAGTTCCTATCCACAACCATCGCTGCATATGTAAAACATGGTCCTTGTAAATTAGCTGCTTATAAATTTACTTTTCGGACCATCGTCTGCAGCCATGAAGTGAAGAAACTAGTGCATCAAAACAACAACCACAATCCACCACACCCATATTAACTTGTAACTCCACTGCTTATGACTTCAGTCTTGCATGCATGGGCTTTAGCCATGCACCCAAGACTGCAGGATCTCCCCACACCCACCTTGGTGATGTGTGGTAGTCGGGGTTATTCTATAGGTGTGTTATCCTTCAGTACCTCTGCCCAGAGGCTTCCGTCCTAGGTTTATCTCTGTAGATCTTACATGGGATGGGTGTGCAGTGTCTTCCAAGTCTAGTACTTGCCACTTTGTTCTTGGTTGCATGGCCTTTGGCCATGCACCCAAGACTGCAAGCACTCCCCACAACTTGCCAATCAAAACGCAACACTACGGGTGTGTGCATGGGTGGCACATGTGGCGGTGGTTGTGGCCAGGGCCTACAGTCTTGTAAGTAAGGCCTTTGGCCGACGGCCATGCATCCAAGACTCTAGGCCCTGGCCACAACCACTGTAGCATGTGCCACCCATGGCGGCGTACTCATGAATATAATAACAATTAGAAAAAATAATGCATTCATGGCATGTTGTCAATTTCAATGTTCACTAACACCACACATGTCCTTAAAAATCTAACCACTCTCCTGTGCACTGCACTGGCTGAAATACTGGCCTTATTGGACCCCTCATTTTCTGTGCGTACAAGGAGGCCACAGGACATATGTCATAAAGTAGGTATAAGTGTACTATTAGGTGCATGGCCTTTGGCCCTGCACCCAAGAGTGCAGAATCTCCCCACAACCGCACCCAACACTGCACACACTCCCCACAACTTGCCAATGAAAATGCAACACAAGGGGTGTATGCTTGGGTGCCACATGCGGCAGTGGTTGTGGCCAGGGCCTACAGTGTTGGAAGTAAGGCCATCGGCCGACAGCCATGCATCCAAGACTCTAGACCAGGGGTGCACAACTGATTTTGACAGAGGGCCGAAAGTACCTTACATGAGGGCTATAGTGGGCCGAAAAGTAAAAGTGGGCAGGGCGGTAGGCGGGACATGTCAGGAGGCTTTTTCAACCCCCAATTTGTATTAAACACATGGAAAAAGATGTTTTTGAGGGGTAACGATTTTTATTGCATTTCAAACTTACATTTTGTACTACACATTTTCCATTGCTATCATTTATTTCGATTTAGTTATTGTATATCGTCTGTTTAATTAAATTATATATATTTTATTGACCCTTGATTGGACATTCTGTTATTTTGGACTGCTATAGTTTGCTGTTTGGGTTACCCAAGAGGAGTATGGCCTTCGTTGAGTCAGGTTTCCTCAAAAAAGCAAAGGATGTACATCTCCTAACTGTGCCTGTTTTAGCTTTATTATTGAGTTCACTCTTGGAGTGCAACACTATGCCCCATGGCTCCCATCCCCAACCAAACACTATGCCCCACGGTCCCCTCACCCCCAACCAAACACTATGCCCCATGGCTCCCATCCCCAACCAAACACTATGCCCCATGGCCCCTTCACCCCCAACCAAACACTATGCCCCATGGGCCCCTCACCCCCAACCAAACACTATGCCCCCTGTCCCTCATCCCCCAAGCAAACACTATGCCCCCTGTCTCTCACCGCCAACCAAACACTATGCCCCGTGGCCCCCACCCCCAACCAAACACTATGCCCCCTGTCCCTCACCCCCCAAGCAAACGCTATGCCCCCTGTCCCTCACCCCCAACCAAACACTAGGTCCCATGGCCCCCTCACCCCCAACCAAACACTATGCCCCATGGCCCCCTCACCCCCAACCAAACACTATGCCCCCTGTCCCTCACTGCCAACCAAACACTATGCCCCATGGCCCCCTCACCCCCAACCAAACACTATGCCCCATGGCCCCCTCACCCCCAACCAAACACTATGCCCCCTGTCCCTCATCCCCCAAGCAAACACTATGCCCCCTGTCTCTCACCGCCAACCAAACACTATGCCCCATGGCCCCCACCCCCAACCAAACACTATGCCCCCTGTCCCTCACCGCCAACCAAACACTATGCCCCATGGCTCCCAACCCCAAACAAACACTATGCCCCATGGCCCCCTCACCCCCAACCAAACACTATGCCCCATGGCTCCCACTCCACCCAAACACTATGCCCCATGGCCCCCTCACCCCCAACCAAACACTATGCCCCATGGCCCCCTCACCCCCAACCAAACACTATGCCCCATGGGCCCCTCACCCCCAACCAAACACTATGCCCCATGGGCCCCTCACCCCCAACCAAACACTATGCCCCATGGCTCCCACCCCAACCAAACACTATGCCCCATGGCTCCCACCCCAACCAAACACTATGCCCCATGGCCCCCACCCCCAACCAAACACTATGCCCCATGGCCCCCACCCCCAACCAAACACTATGCCCCCTGTCCCTCACCCCCCAAGCAAACACTATGCCCCCTGTCCCTCACCCCCCAAGCAAACACTATGCCCCCTGTCCCTCACCCCCAACCAAACACTATGCCCCATGGCCCCCTCACCCCCAACCAAACACTATGCCCCCTGTCCCTCACCGCCAACCAAACACTATGCCCCATGGGCCCCTCACCCCCAACCAAACACTATGCCCCATGGCTCCCACCCCAACCAAACACTTTGCCCCATGGCCCCCTCACCCCCAACCAAACACTATGCCCCCTGTCCCTCACCGCCAACCAAACACTATGCCCCATGGCCCCCTACCCCCCAACCAAACACTATGCCCCATGGCCCCCTCACCCCCAACCAAACACTATGCCCCAAACACACTCAAGCATGCACCCATACAGACCCGAACCCCCCACCCGCCCCAACTCAGCGCACACACACATGCACCCATACAGACCCGAACCCCCACCCCCCAACTCAGCACACAAAAAACATTCAAATCAAAACATTCATACACATCCCGACCCCCGCATCTCAACATACACACAAAATACATTCAAATACAAACATTCACACCCCCCCACATCTCAACATGCACACAAAATACATTCAAATACAAACATTCATACACATCCGACACACCCCCCAACCCCCGCATCTCAACATACTCAAAATACATTCAAACACAAACATTCATACACATCCGACACACCCCCCCACCCCCGCATCTCAACATACACTCAAAATACATTCAAACACAAAAATTCATACACATCACACACCCCCCCGCCCCCGCATCTCAACATACACTCAAAATACATTCAAACACAAACATTCATACACATCCGACACCCCCCCCCACCCCCGCATCTCAACATACACTCAAAATACATTCAAACACAAACATTCATACACATCCGACACACCCCCCCACCCCCGCATCTCAACATACACTCAAAATACATTCAAACACAAACATTCATACACATCCGACACACACCCCCACCCCCGCATCTCAACATACACTCAAAATACATTCAAACACAAACATTCATACACATCCGACACACCCCCCCACCCCCGCATCTCAACATACACTCAAAATACATTCAAACACAAACATTCATACACATCCCCCCACCCCCGCATCTCAACATATACACAAAATACATTCAAACACAAACATTCATACACACAAACATAAAGCAAAACAAACCCGACACACAAATGGACCACTTACCGGAGACGTGCTGGAAGGCAGGCAGGTAAGCTGGAAGTCGCTGGAATCGCACTACGGCTGGCGTGGTCCAAGGCTGAAATGCCTTCCGGCATCAAGCCTTATGGGCCAGGCCAGCCGTAGTGCTGGCCCTCCATTGGTGCAGCACACACGCATTACGTGGCTCGTAGGAGCGACGTGATGCGTGTGTGCTGAGCCAATGAGGGCCAGTGTTTTCACCGGCCCGGAAGACAACAAAGACTTTCCTAATGGAGGGCGGCCGCGGGCCGCCCTCCATTAGGAAAGTCTTTGTGCCTCGCGGGCCGGTCAAAAGGGCATGGCGGGCCGCAACTGGCCCGCGGGCCGTATGTTGTGCACCCATGCTCTAGACCCTGGCCACAACCACTGTAGCATGTGCCAACCATGGCAGCGTGCTAATGAATATAATAGCCATTGGAAACAGTAATGTATGTGTCCTTACAAATCTAACAACTCCCCTGTGCACGGGCTGAAATACTGGCCTTATTGGACCCCTCCTTTTCTGTGCGTACAAGGAGGCCATAGAACAAAAGCCATTAAGTAGGTATAAGTGTACTGTGCATACAAGATGCACATGCACATTACATCATGACGACCGACCCCGAGAACAAGTGCATTAATCACCCATATGTTAAGACTGTAGCCCCTGGCCACTACCACCGTAGCATGTGCCACCCATGGCGCCGTACTAATGAATATAATAACCATTGGGATAAATAATGCGTTCACGGCATGTTGTTAATTTCAGTATTGCCTACCTATACCCGTGTGCTTTCAAGAGTTACACATTTCCTGTCCACTACATGGACTGAAGTGCTATCGTTATTACCCTCCACATTTACTGTACGTACAAGGTGTCCATAGAAATGACACCATGACTGCCGAAGAACAAATGCATAGATCACCCATTTCTTACTGTGTGAACCTTTCCCAATGCTCTGTGACACAGCAAAATAGGGTAATGAAAAAGCATGTGTACGCTGGTTGTTGCTCCGCTTTCCGCGGATCCAAGATGTCGGGCGCATCCAAACCATCTGACGCAGAACACGTCTCTCAGCAGCCAATGGGCAGAGACGTCGCGTGTAGGTGGTCATGACGGCAGCCCCTTAGCCAATCGGTTTCTTGTTCGTCGACCGAACAGGGAAGTGTGACCGCGGAGATATCACTAATTATTTCAGACCAACTTTTTCATAATTATAAATAAATGTACTGCATGTATGGTGACACAATTTACAAAAGCACGCTTTCTGTTCCAAGCCCCTGTGCCTGCCGCAGATTTCGTCAAAATCCGTCCAACGGTTTCACCTGTAGCCATGCGCAAAGTTTTTTCCCCCCATTCAGTCTATGGGAAAAAAGGACGTTTTGGGACCCGCTCCCCCTGGACGATTTCTCACCAAACTTTAGAGTGGCCCATATACTTTTTGCAAAGTTTGGTGAGGATTCGTCCAGGGGGAGTGGAGTTATAAGCCGCCGAAAAAGTGCTCCTCCTATGGAAACAGCAACTTAACCATACCTACAAGGCAGCTACCGCGGGCCGTGTTACACAGCCCGCGGTAGCTGCCTTGTAGGTATGGTTAAGTTGCTAAACTTGTAGGAAGAGCACTTTTTCAGCGGCTTATAACTCCGCTCCCCCTGGACGAATCCCCACCAAACTTTGCAAACAAAGTATATGGTCGGCAAGTTGGGGGGGGGGGGGGGGGGGGGTCAAGGTCACAGAGGGGTCCCAAATATTTTTTTCCCCATAGACTGAATGGGGAAAAACTTTGCGCACGGCTAAAGCCTGGACAGAATTTCACCAGTTTTGCAGCAGGAGCGGGGCTTTGGGTCAGAAAGAAACGTGCTTTTGTGTCTTTGGAGGGAATCTGACCAGTACTTTTGTTTGAAACGACTGAAATGTACGTCTCTAAAAATTTGTGAAATCTGGGTCCACTCAGTGGACCCATTTCCCTGTTTGCGCCGAAGCGGTGTTGGCCTGCGGTACGGCGTGCTGTCGGACAACTTTGGACGCGGCCGGTGGTTGGCTGGAGGGAAGCATGCTGTGCGTCAACAATGTTTGCGAAACTCTGCCATGGTGTCTCGGAGGAAAGTGCGCCGGCGGAAGGGTCTGCAAAATGTACCGGATGCCATGTGTTGGCCGCAGCAAGGGAGGGAGAGGGTGGGGGAGTGACAAGTGGTTAATGTGACATATGTAAGTAGGTGGAAGAAGACGGAGGAGTGGCTGCAGTATTGGTGCGTATACCGCGATTTGCCAGGTACCTAGACAGCCGACAATTTTGTGTTGTGGTTTGAGGCAGCTGTCGTAACGGCACGATAGCTTCTGCCGAGATCGGTTTGCAGCCACCTCTTTCCGTGGTGAATGGTGGCAGGTGATTTTCAGAAGGGGAGTGAATTGCACATGGCATAGGGTGGGAGGGATCTCGGGTGTCTGTACGATGCGGATGGATTGCGGTAGTTGGGGACATGGTGGCATGCATGGGTACATGTAGTTGTGGTGGGTTTGTTGAAGGATTAGACTATTGGGTGCATGGCCGTAGGCCGGAGCCCATGCTCTGAAGAGCCTAGGGCTTCAGCTCACCCACCGCAACTATGCATGTTACCCTGTCTCTGGTAGAGGGGGGTGCTTGCATAGTGTGGTGTGTGCAGATTGGTTGGAGTAGGGCTAATGTAGCGAACACTATGTGGGTAAGTTGGCAGTGATACTATACTTTGTGAATGGAAGTGGGTACGTCCGTAGTATGTGAATGAAAGTGCACAGGGGTGCAGGAGACAGTGTTTTGGTTCTATATTGGCGACATGTCTGCGGCAACCTCTTTTCGTGGTCAGTGGTGGCAGGTCAATTTTAGAAGGGGAGTAAATTGGTTATGGCATAGGGTGGGTGGGAGAACGGGTGCCTGTGCTATGCGGATGGAAGCAGTAGCTGGGGGGATGGTGGCATGCATGGGTGCATGCAGTTGGGGGTGGGTTTTCACTGTTGGGTGCATGGCTGAAGGCCATGCTCTCAAGAGCCTGGGGCTTCAGCTCACCCACCGCAGACTCTGTATCCCGTAGAGGGGGGGGGTGGTGCTTACATAGTGTGGTGTGTGCAGATTGGTTGGAGTAGAAGCAATGTTGCAAACAGTATCTATGTGGGTAAGTTTACAGTGACGCATTTTTTTTTTTATTATTGTTTTTAGTTGAGATTAATCAACTTTACAATTTATTTATCAATACAAAAACGAAAAACATGATTATGACGATAAAAGTTCATTTAAAATGGATTTAGGCGTCAGAAGGGAGCCAGTTCACAACAACAAGGTCAAATGTGCCCAAATTAATCGCATTAGCGTAGCATTTACTTTACATAAAAACATTTACATAAAAGTTCACTTCATTTTAATTTTCTTTTTCAGCATCAGAAGATGTTTGATTTTTATCTGGATTCGTTGATTCATTCCTTGTTTTTATCTTGTGTTCTCAGCTCTTCTAAACTATTTAAAAAATTTAAGGCTCCCATTCTTAACCGGATAGAAAGTCCACCAACTATCATTTTCCATAGGGTGTTATGTGACAGGTTTGTGTGATCTTTTACCGCTGGTTTTAAGAATTTAACCCTTTGGTTATAAAGTTCACTGCAGTCAACCAATAGGTGGCGTAAGGTTTCTGTTTGTGATGTAATTTTACAGAACCTGCAACCTTTTTCTGTTAAATTTTTTTTCCTTTTTGCTAGAACCTCTTGTGTTAACCACAGATTAAATCTTAATCTCATAAACTCTTTTCTATGTTGCACAGATGGGCTTATTAGTAAATATGGTTCAGCCAATGTGTATTTCTTATGTATGAACACCGTTCCATCGAAATCGTTATATCTTAAGCACGTATTTCTATTTCTACCCCAGTCCCACTGGAATAGCTTGGTTTTGACTGCATTAGGGTTTTCAATTAATAGCTTCAGTGTAACATCGGCATAAGCCATTGCATTTATGACCTCCTTGCGCAAAGGTGTCATCTGAGCAGAGTATGTGCTGTGCCAAAACTCCTATGAGCATGTTTGAATTGATTGCTAGAATGCACTTCCTGCTTAAAGATATTAAGTACCACAAATAGCGAGCGTAAATAGAAATCAGTCCCAATTCATTTCTGATTAATGCTATTGGAGTGCAGTTTGGTAAATTTAAAACACTCTTCCAGAATTTTGATTCGAATTTAGCCCATAAGCTTTCATGAAGGGTTGGTAGAGTTTCAGCTCCATACAGTAGTATCGGTGTTACCTTTTGTTTGAAATATGTCAGGATTGGTGAGATGGAAAACTTCCCATATTTTGCTTGAATTATTTTGGCCTGCGAGATCAACATGTCAAGTTTATTGGACCATTTTGATATTTGTGCTTCATGAGTATCTCCTGTGATTATCATCCCCAGGTACGTATATTGTTGAACTTTTTCCAATTTTTGTTTCTGTATTGTCCATATGTAGTTCCTGTTTTTTTGCAATGATGGCTTATATACCATGACCTTGGATTTTTCCAGATTAACCACTAATAAGTTTTCTGTTACGTATGTAGATAATACGTCCAGCAGTTTCTGTAGTCCCACAGGTGTTTTTGACAAAAGTATCAAATCATCGGCATATAACAAGGCCGGAATGCTTTTGTTGGCTATTTTAGGTGCATCTGCAGATATAGCAGTAAATATCCTACGTAAATCTGCTATAAAAAAGCTAAATAAAGCAGAAGCAAGAATACATCCCTGCCGAAGTCCTCTGTGTTTGAATAGCAGGGGACAAAAGGCCCTCTTGGTTTATCCTTATTTGGATACTTGTGTCCGAGTATAAAGCTTTTATTAAAGTAATTATGTACAACGGGCAATTTTCTTGAATTAGCTTTTGAAGCAACATTTCTCGTGAAATTGAGTCATAAGCAGTGCGGAAATCTACAAATGTCATGTACAGGGGTTGTCTTGTTTGTTTGTGATGTTGAATTATTGAGGTTAGGGTTAATAGGTTGATTGAGGTGCCAAGGCCTGCTATAAAGCCTGTCTGGCATGGGTCTCTTTTGTCGTTGTTTGTTGCCCATTTGTTGAAATCCCTCAAAATAAACCTAGTAAAGATTTTCCCTGGTACGTCTAAAAGGGCAATCGGTCTGTAGTTGGAAGGACATGTCCGATTGCCCTTTTTGAAGATGGGTACGATTATTGACTTCCGCCATGATGCCGGGACTATACCTGTGGTTATAATCAAGGAAAAAATGTTGAAGAGAATTTTTGACCACTGCTCAGGATGTTCTTTGAGCATATAATTACTCAACCCATCAGGGCCCGGTGCTCGTGATCTACTAGATTTCTTTAGGAAGCTTAAAATGTCTTCTTCTGAAATAAGTAATTCTTGAAAGTTGTCTTGGTTTTTTAAACTTTCTGGGTTTGTTATCCCTGTTCCAGCGTATAGGTCTTGATAATGTCTAACCCAATCCGATTCTAATACACCATTTATTTGTACTGACAGTTGGGTAGATTGGTTTGCGTTATTTAACAGTGTCCACATTTCTGAGATATTTTTGGATTCCAATGCAGTTAACATTTCCTCTCCTTGGTTTTGGTAGAGCCATGCTTTATGTGTTCTTAACCAGTTCTTATATTTGTTTTTTAAGGTTTTAATGATTCCACCTCTACCTTCCATTGATAAGGTCTTTGCCAATTTTATTTCCTTTCTCAAATTATTTTTACGCTGTTGGATTTTTTCATCAAACTTAAATTTGGAGGCATAAAAATTTTGATTACCCCTACTTGGGGTTACTTTATACACTTGTAAGCACGAAATATAAGAATCTTTTACAGCTTCATTTTTCTTAATTCCTAGTGTAATATCATAATTTAGTTTTTCTAAATTAATTGGGTTCCACCTAAAACTAGTTCTTGAGTTGTTAATCATTAGCACTGGAATATATCCTTTATTTTTAGTCATTTCATTCAGTTGTGTATTCTTCCAAGTAGCAGAAAGCATTTCATGGTCACTGTGTTTTTGGTGCAACACTTCAAAATTAGTTATTTGACTGAAAGTTTTAATGTCAACATACATATAGTCAATTATTGACTTACACGTGCCTCTTGCCCACGTGTTTTTGGGTGGTATATCATTTTTTTGAGACCCATTTAGCATGATAAAGTTGCAGGTTTTCATCAAGCTTTTCCATCTAAGACACACTGCATTTTTCTTATGAGTCACGGTAGATAGGCAATGAAGATTTAGATCACCCGCAATCAGAGTATTTGTTATTTCTTTCGTCATTAGAATAATGTTTAGTAAATCTTCTATGTCTTTGAAGAATTTTGAGTCTGTGATTCCCATCGGATTTCTATATATGTTGAGTGCTGCTATTGTGCCATGTTTATAGATAATTTTAACCAATTGTAGATATGGGTTAGGCGTACTCCAAGGTTCCAATGTGAAACCTCTTCCATTTTTTAGTGCCACTAACATACCCGAAGCTGGTCTACCATTTGTTTTGATTGCAGGAGATGAGATTATCTCATAGCCATTCCATAATGGTGTTGTGAGCAACCAAGTTTCCTGTAACATTACTATTGTGTGTGGTAAAAGGCTTGAGCAGTCATTAAGTAAGTGTACATAACCACATGTGTTCCAACTAACTATGGAGAGGTGTCTTACATCGCCCTCCTCCGATAGTTATGATGAGTTTCTTTGTAATTGAGATACAGATCTAGATGTTTGATATATTTCATTCATTTGGCTTTGTGGTTGATGTCGCTTATCCAATTTGTACACGTTCAGCTCTTTGGTTCTGTTTTTAGTTGTGTTTATATCCCACTCAATTTCATCATCATAATTAGTCGGGTCAATAGCAAGCAAAAATCCCAGTGCAAACAGTTCAAGTCGAGATTGCCAGATCACATTTCGAACCACATTCGAAGTGATCCACAGTCTGACCACCGCCAAGTTGTCATCGTTTAAGAATTCTACTTGTGCTATGTCACCAGACGTAATATCACTCAAACTCGGTAGATCACTAAAAATGCCCATTATACTTGTTCGGCACATATCATATTGCGGAAATGGTTCTACCCGGCATTTGAGGATAAATCTATGATGTATATTTATTTGGATTAAGCTTATGTTTAGAATCTCTTAAAGATTTTGTTTTTGTTTCTGCAAGTCTCCCTTCGTTACTTTTTTTGGTCGAATCTGTGACTTTTCCTACTTTTCCTCCTTGTGTTTCAATTTTGTTTTTTTGATTATCTTTTAGTTCCTCTTCTTTGTTCAATCCCCGATAGTTCAATTGAAAGTACTCGTCCATTGCTTTGTGAATTGTGGTGTGGAAGTTTTTTTCCATACTACTATCTGTTATGGTTTGAGCTTTACTATAGGGTATTGGCTCACTGGAGTTAGTTTCTGAGATCTTGGCAGCAATTTTTTGTGCTTCATGAATTAGTGGTGTTTTTGTACTATACTCCAGATTTTTCTCTGCAGATATCAAGGTTTTTTCATGTCCAGAATTAGGGATTTCAATTTCTGTTGTCGTGATCTCTTTTAGATTAGAAAATCCCTCCTTAAATTTCATATAGTCATCAAGAGATCTTTTTATCTCTGCTCTTATATCTTTTAAAATATCATCTGAGTAGAGAGTTTTGTTATCTATTTTTTTGGGATTTTCTTTCAGGAATGGTTGTACAGAAAATAGACTTGTATCAGTTTTCAGTGTTTCTTCTTGTGTTGTCTGTTCCATACTCACTAAAGATGTTTTCATTTTGTCTGGTTTTTCAAGCAAAGAAATTATGTCATTTAGAGGTGCATAGTCCTTATTGCTGTCTGCTTTTTTTATATAGAGGCTTCTTGTCTTAATTTTGTTAGATGATTATGCCGTAGTGATGCCCGACTGTCCGTTCTGGTTGCAAGTTTAAAACTTTTCAGCCGTTGAATGAAATTTTTAATATTTGTTTTTTTTTCTGATTTTTGGTTTTGTTTTGTATCTTTATCTTGAAATTTGATTTTTCTGAATTTGGGCTATTGTTGCCCAAGTTCTTATTTGTTTGTCTTCCAAATATGTTATATGTTAGTCCTATTTTAGGTGTTACACTTGTTTGAGCTGGCGATTCATCACTTGGTCCATATACATCTTCTTTTTGATCTTCTAATGTGACTGGGCGAATGATATATTCGAAGAAAGGGAGAGGCTTAGTGACCAGAATAGGGGTTAGGTTTGTTAGTATGTCTACATCTTTTGGTATTTTATCGATGGTTTGTATTTCAGTTGATGTATCCATAGTCAAAAACATCTTTTCTGCCTTCTGTTTTGCCTCCCAATCTTTCATCCATCTTCTGATTGCATCAATCTTTTTTTCCTGATTCCCTATTTTTGCTTCTAGTGTATTAAATAGTTTGGACATAGTCATTATTGTTGTGTTCATAGCCTGCAAAGTAATATCTAATAAGGCAACCCTTTTTCAGCAACTTTTCGAGGTGTAGAAGTAGTAGAAGAGCTACAAGGAGCAACAGTCTTTCGCGGAGTTGGTCGTGCGAAAGATCTAGATTGTTGCATTGATTCACTACTTAAATGGTCAAACAGGCTCGGTGACTGGTAAAGACTGATTTCAGCTTCCGCCATAGTTATTTTATTAATTATTTTACTTTTGGATTCTGATATGTTTATAGCAGAAATCTCATTACTTTGTGAGTCGGCCTCCTCCTTGTCTAATTCCAATACTTCATTTTCCATACTTTCTGGGTCACTTATCTGTTTCTGCAGATCTATCACTTCTTTGGCGATTTCGGATAGTTTTGTCGCATCATTTTGTTTAGCTGCATTCACCGTCATCTCTGTAATTTCAGACATGATTTGTGTATCAGATATTGTAATGTTCGATATTGGAATTAAATTCGTGTTATCACACAGGTCAGGGAACTGACCATTACTAAGATTAGGGCTTTTGGAGGTTAGATCATATGTATATAAAGTACAGAACTCACGAATGTCACCTAGAACCATACGTTTGTCTGGTATTACAATTGGGCATCCGCTAATTTTCCTCTTCATCGCAATTGTTGGAGAAGGTTTTGCTGGGGATGGTTGTAGCGTGACTGATGCTCGTGTTACCATGACATTGAGAGGCATTCCAGTTTTCAATGTTAAAAGTTTACTTTTTCCCGTCATATTTCCCCCGTATCACTTAAATTTATCTTCCGGAAAATGTTTAGTCAGCTCCCAGTCACCGGGTAAGGAACGCCCGACAGCTTAAGGAGCTGCCAGAGTCCGACTCTCCCCCCTTACCTCGGTGACGTATGGAATTCAGGGCCAACGTTATTACAAAGGAACTTCAAATCTGTAATACTCACTGAACAGGCACAGGTCACAGCCAAACAGCTTAACAGCGTTTCTCTCCAGCCCTTACTGCCTCCAGGGCTTAAAGCCGCAAGGGTGGATATACCGGCAATTTATGCTGGGATGAAATCACGTGACCACTCACGTGTGCGCGATAGGCCCCGCCTCCTCCAGGAAGCAGGGAAGGCAGCAAGAGCTCGGCTCGCAGTGCTGCTGGGCTCAAATTTCACTGCAGGCAATTCCAAACGCTCCGTTCATGAAGCGCACCTTCCAGTTGTTCAAAACACACAGTGACGCATTACTTCGTGAATGAAATTGGGTACGTACGTACTATGTGAAAAGTGCACAGTGGTGCAGGAGACAGTGTTGTGCTTCTACGTTGTTGTAAGTGTAGCATTTTTCCTGTATAGCTGTATGGTGGTGTGCAGGTCGGGGTAGGAGTGCTGGTGGCAGTGCTGTGTATGTGGATTGTCTTAGTTGGTGACATGAATTGTGCCATTATGTAGCAGTGAGAGTGTTGAAGGCCTGGACTGTTGGCTAGGACTTTAGGATTCACACGGCAGTAATGCATTTTGGATTCTGCAGCATTAGAGGGTTGTGCCTTGACGCAATAGAGCAGGAGAAGTGAGGTGCCATGCGTGCATGTTTGGTTTTGCAGGTGAGGACACTGTTGCAACATGGTAAAGTTTTTGATGTGCACTTGGCGATGGTGGTGTGAAAAGGCATGCAGTGTGGGCACTGGGTGCTGGGTTTGCATACTGTCAGTATGGAAGAGGATATGGTGGAAGTGAACCTTAAATGTGTGTTGTTACTATGCTGTGTGCTGATTTGTTGAAGTAGGGCCAATGTTGTGAAAAGGTTGTGGGTAGGTTGGTAGTGACACAATACTTTGTGAATGGCAGTGGGTAGGGGTGATGGAGGCTGTGGTATGTTTGTGGATGCTGCTAATTGCGACCTGTTTTCGTGAATGGGTGCTTTATGGTGTGAGGGAATTGGGTTGAAGTGCCGCTACATATGTTACGTTTGTGCACAATGTTAGCCGCCCACATGGTCGCATGCATGGATTCATAGTGTTCTGGGTGAGGGCAAGGGTGGACTGTTGTGTACATGGCGAAAAGTGTGTTGCGTGCGCTGCAGGATCATTGTGGCTGCTGAAATAGAGCATCCTGTAGGAAAGGTTTCTGGTGTAGGGGCTTTGGAAGCAAAGGGAACGTGTTTAACGGGAAATATGGAGTTGTGTACAGAAATTGTGTGCAATGCCGAGGTTCAGTAAGTGATTGGTGCAGGCTTTTTTGAAAATGTCAGTCTCCAATAGCCGCCAGTAAGGGAGTGTTGGAAAATTTGAGTGCAAAAGGAAGAAGTATTGTCTGCTTTACTGGGGGGTGGCCCTAGCTGTAGCTGGGAAAGTGCACATGTCACATCATGGCCTTCTGAGCATGGAGCCTTCGCAAATTGAACTGTGGGGATTCTCCAATGAGGATTCGAGGGTGAATACACTGGAAGGGGTGGTGACCTATTTACCCAAAGTTCGATGCAGTGAAGTTGGCAGAGATGGACAGATGGCGAGTGCTTATAGTCGGTGATCTTTTGTGCATGATCTGCCTTTGTTTGAAAGAGTGCAGGCCTTTTGGGGTACAGTTTGAGTGGGGTTTCGGGTGCATGGATCTGCTTTGCAAATGTGTGGCCTCTGTTGGTACTGGAGATGTGGTGGTTGTGCATTTTGGAGGACTATATTTGGGGCACATGTCATGCTCACGCTTGCTTACTTACAGAAGTTGATGACAGCTGTGATGCAGATATTTTCTACTGCAAAGGTGATTTTCTCATCGATGACACCAAGTGGACATTGGGAGCATGCTGGTGTAATTTGTCCACAGCCAGAGGTTGGGAGACGTTGGATAAACGGAAGCATGTGTGACTTTATGTGCAGTCGTGGGATGTTCTGCACCGACTATGAAAGCATTAATAACCAGCAAGATTTCCAGTGGTTCCAAAGAAATGGCATTTATTTGACTTCTATTGGCAATGCTGTTGTGTGTGCACTCTGCACAAACCTTTGCAGAGAATCCTGTAGCAATGTAAGATAACCGTTTATCTTCAGGCGAGAAAAATGCCAGGAGGAGAAGCAGACAGTGAGCAATGAATGCACATACATAAACACACGACAAAAATGTGTTTTTAGAGACCATCCTAAAGACACAATCCCCACCCCTGTCTTACATTCAAGCCCCCAATACAGCATGAACCCCCTCCCCCTGCAGTTTCTAGCACGGTAATGCCACGGTTTCCACAGAACTTTGAGGATTAGATGTGGCAGATCTTGCTGTTTTTAGGATGGCACCTATAGCATTGGCACTGTGGAGGCTAAGCCATTGGGCAATCTGGTTGCTGGTTGTGGTGTGTACACAAACACTGTGACACAAGGTCTGTTTGTAAAGATAAATGTAGGAGGCTATGGTGAAGGGAATTTCAGTACATGCATTACAATGGGAAGCCCATATTGTGAAGTGTACAAGTTATGTGGCAGGCATCATGTTGTTATGAGTGCAGTGTGCATATGATATGATGTGAAATGGTATTTTGTGCCATTTGTATCGTGTCACCATACAAGTGTGTGAAGGCGCGCCGAGGAAAGGGAGGCGGAATGGTGGCCACACAGAGACATTGATTCCTCGAGGCCAGTTGACCCTGAGAGTGCGCAAGTGAATGGGAATGGGGAGGGCAAAGTGCAGAGAGGTCGAGAGACACCGCTCGCAAGAGTGGTCGGCACGAGTCACGGGAGAGGTCCCGTTCGGACAAGGAGACTCGTTCTCGACGTACCCGTTCCAGGTCCCGGTCCTCGACGCGTTCGAGACCGTGTGCACCTGTGAGGTCTTCGAGGAAGACATCGACGTCTGAGGCGTCGAGGGCGTCGACAGGCTTTCTCGAGGCTCCGGCTCCGAGGAAGCCGTCGAAGCCGTCGATGCTCAGGTCGTCGAGGGCTGCGTCGATGCCGCCGATGCTGGCGGCGCTGCATCTGACGTCGACGTCGAGGACATCGGCGCCGATGCTGGTTCTCTCGACGCTGGCGCCGATTCGCTCGACGCCTTTCGTCTCGGAGGTACCCCGTGGCACGGGTGAACCCCCTAGGAAGGCTCTGGTTAAGAGCAAGCACTCTCGGGTGCCTTCTTTTCGCCACCTGGACTATATTTCAGAGGCGGATGAGGATTCTGATGGCCTGGTTCCTAGTCAGGTTCCAGATGAAATTGTCTCGGGCCATAGTCAGTTTGACGATTTGAGACAGTCACTGCATGATGCCAGTGGACTGGACACCTCTCCGGAGGTGGAGTTTTGTAGGCCTGAGCCTGGCTCTCATGCCGATTCCTCGTATCGGCGCCTTATGGCTAGGGTTTCTGAGTACCTGGGATGGTCTGCTCCCCCAGGGGAGTTTGTGCAGGATGATCTAACGGACATCCTTGTTGTTGGTCCCCCAACTGATCCGGTACTCCCGTTCCATATGGCTTTACAGAGAAGGGTGGCGGCGGCTTGGACTGCTCCGGAGAGTCTCCCGGCGGTGGGCAGATCCTTGTCGCGAAAATACCGTCCAGCCAGTAGCGACCCCTGCTACTTGACCAGGCACCCCACTCCGGAGAGTTTGGTGGTGCAGGCGGCCACGGCCCCGGCAAAGCAGGCGTCGTACCCTACCATCCCTCCTGATAGGGACGACAAACGTTTTGATGGCTGGGCGAAGAAAGTGTTTTCTTCTGGTGGTATGGCGCTTCAGGCGGCCAACTCCATTTGTGCCTTGTCTCGTTTCACACACACTCTGTGGAACTGTGTTGCGTTAGCAGCTGAACATATTCCCGAAGGGGACGAACGGGATGGTTTCCTTGCTATGGTCCAGGATGGTAAGGATGCCATGTGTGAGTCCGTTCAGTCGGGTTTGGACTTAGCTGAATGCGTCAGTAGGTCCATGGCGGCGAGCACCGTGATACGCAGGTTTGCGTGGTTGCAGAAGTCGGGGTTTGCTCCTGATGTGCAGTCTCAGCTCCTCAACATGCCCTTTGACGGTGAACACCTTTTTGGCAGCAAGGCTGACGAGAGCCTTGAGAGGTTGCAGACCTCGAAAGCTGCAGCGAAGTCGTTGGGCGCTGCAGTTCGCCAACCTCCGCCTTTTCGTCCTAGGGGACAGCAGTGGAGGGGTGGTTCCTTTCGCTATTACTCGTCCTTCAGTAAAGCGAGAGGAGCTGGCAGTCAAAGAGGCCAACGCAGGGGTACCAGAGGTGGACGACAGGGTACCCGAGGTGGACGACAGGGTACCCGTGGTGCCAAGGCCGCTTGGGCAGTTGCCTCTTTGCCCTCAGGTAACGCCGCGGCCGCTCCCACTCAGTCATGAGGCCATGTCCCATGGTTCGCCGGTTGGGGGAAGGCTGGCGCAGCATCTTGTAGAGTGGCAAGCCATTACTTCAGATGTGTGGGTTCTGGAGATCATAACCCACGGCTACTGTCTTTCCTTTCGGCACAGGCCTCGCGACAATCCACCGGGGAACCTCTCTTTGCAGAGTCCGGATCCGCTCCTTGCGCAGGAAATTCAAGCCCTGCTGGAGAAAGGCGCCATAGAACTGGTGCCTGTAGCGGAGAGGAACAAGGGATGGTATTCCCCTTATTTTTTGATTTCGAAGAAAGACGGGGGATTGAGACCCATCATGGACTTGCGCGGTTTGAACAAACTCCTCAGGAAGGACAAGTTCAGGATGGTTACTCTCTCTCAAGTCCTCCAGGCCCTTCAGCTTCAGGACTGGTTGGTGTCACTCAACCTCAAGGATGCTTACTTCCATGTGCCGATCCATCCCAAGCACAAGAAGTACCTGAGGTTCGCGTTGGTGACTCGCACTTTCAGTTTCGGGTCCTGCCGTTTGGATTGTCCTCCGCCCCGAGGGTTTTCACCAAGCTCATGGTGGTGGTGGCAGCGCATCTCAGGCAAGGGGGGATTCACGTCTACCCCTACCTGGACGATTGGTTGATCAGGGGGAGCTCTCCCGAGCAAGTCCTGGATCATCTGTCCGTCACCTGCCACTCTCTTCACAAGCTGGGCTTCTCCCTCAATTTAAAGAAGTCCCATTTGACGCCAACACAGCGGCTCCAGTACATCGGAGCAGTGCTCGACACTTCCATGGGCAGTGTTTTCCTCCCTAGGTGAGGGCTCTTCACATTCAGCAGATGGTGCACAAGTTTCAGCATGCCCAGACGCTCCCAGCGTTCGAGTTCTTGAGGTTGCTCGGCCTCATGGCATCCTGCATTCTTCTGGTGCCAGAGGCTCGCCTGCGGATGAGATCTTTGCAGTGGGTGCTCAAGACGCAATGGTCGCAGTCCTCCGGCAGGATGTCGGACCCGGTTCAGGTGCCGCCCTCGGTCGCCCGGGACCTTCTGTGGTGGGCCGTCGAAGGCAACTTGATGAAGGGGGCTCCATTTTGGCTTCCCTGGCCGGAGGTGACGATCGTGACGGATGCATCCCTCACGGGTTGGGGAGCTCATGCCAACTGGCTGACAGTCAGCGGTCGTTGGTCTCCGTCGGAGTCCAGACTCCATATCAATCTGTTGGAGCTGAGGGCCGTCAGGCTAGCCCTGAAGGCTTTTCTGCCGACTGTGCGAGGAAAGAGTGTCCTGATCCTGACGGACAACACGGTGGCCATGCACTACCTCAACAAAAAGGGGGGGGGGGAGGGTCACTTCCTCTGTGCAGGGAGGTGATGCAGCTCGAGTTCTGGGCCATCCAGCAGGAAGTTTCGATCTCGGCAGTTCATCTGGCCGGAGACGAAAACGTGACGGCGGACGCTCTGAGCAGGCAGAGCACAATCTCTCACGAGTGGGAGTTGGCTCAGGAGATTCTCCTGGAGATCTTCGCCCTTTGGGGGACCCCTCAAGTGGATCTCTTCGCCTCCAGTGTCAACCGGAAGTGCGAAAGGTTTTGCTTGCGGGAATTTCCTCCAAAAGGAGCCTTAGGAGACGCGTTCGTGGTGGAGTGGTCATTCCCGCTGCTGTACGCGTTTCCTGCAGTCCCCGTCATCCCGCAAGTGCTGCGGAGGTTACGGAAGTTCGGTTCCCGGATGATCCTCATTGCTCCGGCGTGGGCTCGGAGGACGTGGTACCCGGACCTTCTCGACTTGTCCATCTGCCCTCCGCGTCGTCTTCCCTACCGAGACGATCTGCTCTCACGGGAGGGGGGTCAGGTTCTCCATCCAGAGGTCAGATCCCTCAACCTTCACGCTTGGCTTCGGAAAGGTTGAGGTATAGGGATTGGGACCTCCCTGAAGACGTGATGGAGGTGTTGCTTTCGGCCCGAAGGCCAGCAACAAAGTCTCTGTACCGTTGGCGTACGTTCTGCGACTGGTGCAGAGTTCAGAATGTGGATCCTTTTGCATGTGACATCCCCATGGTTCTGTCCTTTTTACTTTCTTTGGTCCACAGGGGCTTGCAAGTGGGTACCATTAAAAGGTTACCTGGCGGCGCTGTCCATCTTTAAGCGCTCGTCTGAAGAGTGTTCTTACTTTAAAATCCCTTTAATTTCACAGTTTCTGAAAGGGCGCACTGTGTTCCCTCCGTCACCTTTCCTGGTGCCCGATTGGGATTTAAACCTTGTTCTTAAGTTTCTTATGGGTGCTCCGTTTGAGCCTTTACATTCTTGCCCTTTGAGGCTGTTAACTCTGAAAACTGTGTTTTTAGTTGCGGTTACTTCCGCTCCCAGAGTGAGTGAGTTACAGGCACTTTCAGTTAAGCCACCCTTCACTGTATTTCACAAGGACAGGGTTGTCCTTAGAGTTCGTCCTTCTTTTCTTCCGAAGGTAGTGACGGAATTTCATTTGGCCCAGAAGGTTGTTCTTCCGGCATTCTATCCTCCTCCGCATCCTGGTAAGGAAGAGGAGAGGCTCCATAGGCTTGATCCTAGGAGAGCTTTAAGCTTTTATGTTTCACGCATGTCCCGGGTCAGAGTGGACGATCAACTCTTTATTGGTTACGCTGGAAAGCGTTTAGGGCAAGCTTTGACGAAACAGACTTTGTCTCGCTGGATTATTTTGGCCATCTCGGAGTGCTACCGCTTGGCGGGTAAGGACCCACCGGCTGGCTTGCGGGCCCATTCTACCAGGGGTATGGCTGCGTTTACTGCCCTGCAGAGGGGTGTTCCTATTGGCAACATCTGTGATGCAGCCACCTGGGCTTCAGTACATACATTTGTACGTCACTATTCCCTCGATTCCATCCGAGCACAGGATCTGGCCTTTGGCAAGGCGGCCCTTTGCTCTGCTATTTGATTGGCTATTCTAAATTTTGATTCTAAATTCTTTCCCTCCTCCTTGCTCTGGTACTGCTTTGGGAGTCTGTCATAGATATGGAATACGTCGGAGGACCCAATCCCCTCGAAGAACAAGTTACTTTCTTACTTGGTAACGTTCTTTCGATGGGATGGTCCGACGACGTATTCCATATCGCTCCCGCCCTGCCTTCCCCGCTGCAGAATTTCTTTGCGATTGCAGCATACGTTCCGCAAGGCTTTGTGTCTGACTGGCAGTTGTCTAGTGTCACACGTTCTGGGGGAAAAAACTACAACTGAGGCTACGGGCGTCGTGCGTCCTACTTATCACATCGGATGACGTCGGAGGAGGTCCTCGACGACGGCGCATCGACGTCATCGACGCAGACGCCGAAAAGTTTCCGAAGCAGCACAGCTGTGGTGATTACATGTCATAGATATGGAATACGTCGTCGGACCATCCCATCGAAAGAACGTTACCAGGTAAGAAAGTAACTTGTTCTTCTCATGTATACCACCAAGTCGGTATATAACTATTCCAATGAATGTTGTCGGCAGCCAGAGGTGGGAAGGCGTGTTATCAACAGAAGCATGTGTAACTTTTTGCTTGCTGCTGGAAATTACTCCTGTGAGAATGACAACATTGGTTATCGATATGTGCACCTTCTCAATGGAAATGGCATTTCATTGTCACCCGGTTGCAAGGACATTTGATTTTCCAATCTACAGGCTGCACTGAAGACGCTTTTGTAAGAATGTGAGGTGCTGTGCAACAAATAAAAACAATTATAAAGGCCCAGAAAAGAGTTTACTGTGAAGCTGTTTTAAAAAATAACAGCTTTTTAAGAGCCACAACTACAAAGGACGTCTCCTATCCTGGTTGATTGTTTATTCCTCTACTCCCGCGCGCGCACACCTGCAAAAGTCAGCAGACATCATAACAGTTGGAGGGTTGTACGTGTAACATTCGCCCCTTTTGCATATGCTCATCTTACGTTTGGGATTGTGGGGGACATGGGATTGCACAATAAGCTTTCTGGGTATGAAGTGCACGCACTGACTGTGGTATACGGTATATTTTTATACCTAAATGCAGAGGGTAAACTTATGGCTGTGTGTTGTACACGCCACAGAGTATGCTTTGTGGGTGAATTGTATGTACATTACTTGACAGTGAATGGGAGTATGGTGGGAGTTGTATGGAGTTTATCATGTGGGTTTGTACGCGTATGGAGCACCTACACTGCAGTGATTGCTTTTCGTTTGTGTGTGTGAGAGACTTTGGTGACACTTGGTCCCGACGATGATGATGATGTTGTTGATTGTGGAAGGACAAATGCACACCATGTAACACGATTTTCAGTGGCGTTTATGCTGAGGGAGGTAGTAGGCCAGGTAATGCTTTTGTTTCCGATCTCGTGCATAATTATGTATCCCAATATGCAGACACCCATGTAAGCGTGTTATTTTTTATTTGGTCTGGAAATTGAGAAAGCGGGGTACATTGTGAAGAACTGTATTTGTGTCTTTTTACAACTTGTGCCATTGTCGTACTGCAGAAATGGGAATCTATCGTTTCACAGCACAAGCAGTTTCCCCCACAAATAGCGTTCTTGTTGATATTACTGCATTTCCGTATTCTGCACACACTATACACATTGTCTTCCCTTTTTGGAAGTATAGGAATAATGTGTGTGCTTGCTGTTGCGCACTTGCGCTCTTGAAAACACACTGCAACACGCATAACCATCGATTTCAACAGCCACCCATTTCTACCTGTTTACACTGCAGTGTTTTCCACAGTACCACGGTTCCTTCCATTTAGCACACAATTATGTGGAGGGTATATGATGCACGTTGCACAGCAGCCCTTCATTTCCACTTACATTGTGACACTCTACAAGGAGCTTTATATCGTATTCGGGCACAAAAAATAATGCTAAAGGGACACCTGCCGGTATAGCTGAATGTATTGCAGATAGTCTATTTAGTAGATGGTATTTGAATCATCTATAATGTTCAGCAATGGTGCCTGGCAAGACAGATTATAAGAGGGACTGATGCGGCTTTGCGCTCTGCTTCTACCGAATGCACGTACCCTGGGGCATAATGGTTGAGGTGTTATCATGAGTGGTAAACTTTAATAATTCTATTATATAGCACACTTGCGCTCATGAACACAAGAGATGGAAGAATGACAGCGATGAGCAGAAAACTCGCCCCCAATTTCTCGTAGACTTTATAGACATGCATTTGATGTATTGAGTAGATGGTATTTACGTAACTATTCATAACCATTTGGTCATTCTAATATGGCAGACTGATTCGTCTGGTATTGGATGTAGACATCAGCGATCACATGATCGGAAATAACGGGGAAAGGGGAGGAGCCTAATGCTCACGCCGGTTTTCTTCCTGTTTTAAATGTGTTGGTGTTTCACAAATGTGGATTGTAATTAGCCTGAGGAAGCTTGTTGTTTTCAAGCTGAACGTGTGGCGACTTCCACCCTGTTGGGGTGAGTGTTCATTTACCTGTATGCCATTAGGCTAGGCTTGTTATTTATGCCTGCCTTTAATGCTGTAATGCATTGTTGGTTGCACGTTTTTGATTCAATAAAGACTGGTTTTTCATAGAAGGTGGCATGGTCATGTATGCAAGGGAAGTTTTGTAACATCTTTCTTCAGAGGGTTTTTTGGAGTGTAACAACCCACTGTGACGTCGGATCTTTCACAAAGTCAAATTCCACATGCTCTAATATTGGCTTTGCCACCCGTTTTAGTTCTTTGTGTAAAAGCCATGGTGTAACAAAGCACACTGAAATGCCTACCATTTTTGCGTGTTCCCTACCGAAGTTCTCATTGTGTGCAAGTACAACCAGCCTTGTTCTGACATCCATTGCAGTCTGTCAAAAAGCAACCTTTTAGTCCTGTACTTGAGGCACATCCTCCAAATCACCACTGTGGCAAAATTCTGTCGGCACTTCAATCTGGTAAGCATTTTGTCGCACACAATGTTTTCAAGGGCTGTGTGAGGAAGGGAGCCTTTCATCAAACACTTTTCTTACATTCGTGCTCCTCACCTAAAGGTCCAGCATTGAATCCCACTTTCCAACAAGAATTTATAGGAAACCCTTACGTTTTTGAACTCCACCCAAGATGGTTGTTGATATACTCTGGCCATTTAAACCTTTCTTATGTTTTTTTTAATTTTTTTTTTTACAAGCAGCTGTTGGGATATTGACATCAAATTTCAAAGAACAATGTGGTCATCCACAAGCAACTATTTTGAGCTCTCATGCGAGTTGTGCCCTTTTGATAAGGGCGTGGGTGTATAAGGATAAAGCGAGTTACAGAGCACATGGTCCCATCCTAGGACACCGAGATATGTTGATTTCAGGGACAGAGTCTTCAAAAGGAATTATGGAGACACTGGGTCTACGGTGGACAATGGTCCCTAGAGGCAAGACTCCTTTTGACGACTTCATGGTATTCGGCACCTTGTGCCTTCCCATCCACTCGGCCCCCTTTCGAGCGCACAGTCACAGGTGACAACTGCCATATACTGGAAGGGGGGATGGATGTGGATGAGAAGTGCAATGGGACCGGAACCTCGTCTAAGGACCGAGAGCCATGTTAATTGCAGGGACAAGGATCTTCAAAGGTGAGTATGGAGACAACAGGTCCTGATTGTCGATAAACGCTAGAACACGTTGAGTTGTACGTTTACTTGCACTGTGTTGGACCTGCAGACCCAAAAATAAAAAAAAACTTTTAAAGGCTTTGAATAAATTAGTGCCTTTATAAGGGATAACTCTTTAGTTACATTATGCTATAGTATGAATGATATGTAAAAAATTGATTTCAGTAACACGAAAGTTTCTTGATGGAGATGGTATGGCATACATTTTTCGTTGGCGGTGTTGGTTTCTTAGAAATTACTTTTTATTCAATTGTCATATTGCCACATTGATTTACTATGAACAGTAACTGTTACCATGGTTAACTTGAAGGAGTTGTTTATTCATAAATAGAAGGTATTCTAATATAGATTACATGAAGGCAAAAAGTAACATGTGAATAAATGAAACAGGATTTTTCATTCATCCTTTGCATGTATAGATTTTTTTATTTTCACTGTAGTTTGTGCTCTGATGTCAAACTTTAAATGAAACATAGTAAATTTAAATAATTTGAACATTATTTTATACATTTTCTTTATTGAAAGTTACATTTTTTGAGTAAAAAACTACTTTTAAAATGAAACGTTGATGGAATATACCAACTACAAATTATACTGCTGTTGTTGAGGTAATGTTTGTATATGTCCCGTGTAGTGTCCAGAGTCACTAGGGAATGGTTCACGAATGGCTCGAGCCAGACAGGCAGGTATTACTCGTTGAATGCGTAATCAGAATCTTCCATTAATCCACCATTTGAACGCTTGATGGGCCACAAGCATATACCTTCTGTGGAACGAACACAGACAATGTTTTGTTGAATGAATCCAATAGTTAAAATGCAAGGGATTAGTATGTTTGAAAAAAGTACCTTTGTGAGTAAAGTACTGACAGTACAATTATTTTCAAGTAAGCGTGATCTAGATATGTGAATGCCCTTTTGAACAATAGAACATAGGAACATATGTAAATGTGTTTTTTTGTTGTTTTTTTAGCTTTAAAGGAAAAGAAGCGTTAATGCTAGGTTGTTAAAAATGTTGAATAGTTTGGCTTGAAGTAAGAACTAGCAAACGTAGGCAGGAGGAACCCCCTACTGGCAGTGATTGCTGGGATAATCTAACCACACAAAACAAAAGGTTCCACCACTGGAATTTCTTATTGTTCTTATTGATCTATTTTTTTTATTCTTTTTTATTTGTATTGGCTGAATTTAATCAACCTTTCAAATATACAAAAGCATTAATACAGTTCCAATAAAATTCACAATTGTTAAAACAATTACATAAAAAAACCAGTTGCAAAATAATTTTTTTTTTTTCCAAAATTGATTTTATTGATTTTTTAAAACAAGGTCATTGTGGATATCAATACATTCGTAACAGAGTAACAAGGCATTGGTAAACTGAGAAGAGAAAGGGAGGCAGAGGGGGGAAGTGGATGGGGGAGAGAGAAGGGGAGTGAGAGAGAAGGATTAAGAAAGTGAAGAAGTTGCGTTACATTTCTTTTTGATGCCAAATATCCCTGTTTTGATCCCTGCCCCCCCCCCCCCACCCCACACCCACCAACCCTGACGGATATGGTAATAAGTACAATTAAATAAAAGTCTGCGAGGGGAGTTCTGGTATGCTTTCAGATACTGAGACATCAGGAAATCGAGTAACAGACGACACGGTTGAGATTAAATGCTGCTCGATACAATGGGGTTCAGACAAATTCTATTGCACACTTGGTTTTACGTAATGTACTTGGCTCGAAATTCAGACCACTCATAATCAATGGAGGTGCGGTCTCCGTGGATGGCTGCTGTAAGTTTGTCCATGTAGAAGATGTTACGGGAGACATTGATCCACTCCGCTTTCGTTGGTAGGCTTGTCCTTTTCCAGACGGTTGTGAGACAAGCTCTTGCTGCTAAGAGGAGGCCGTGCGTCATTTTGGGTAGTTTAATCATTGTCATCCGTCTCCTCTAGGCCAAATAAGACCATGAGTGGTTGCTTCTCCCTATCCCTATCCTCCTGTGTGCAGGAGGATGTCACCTGCATATAGAACTAATTTATATTCTTGGTCTCCTACTACAATTCCCTTCACCTTCTTGTCAAGCCTTAGTCTCTGTGCCAACAGTTCAAGGGATACCACAAATAATATGGCTGATAGAGGGCAGCCTTGTCTGGTTCCCCCTCTCCAATGGAAACCACCTTGAGTAACCACCATTTACTGCCACCTAAGTTTTAGGGGATGTGTATATTGCTTTGATGGCTCGGCAGAGTTTGGGCCCGAGACCTATCCAAACCAGTATCCTTTCCAAAAACTCCCAATCGATTCTGTCGAACGCCTTTTCGGCGTCGAGTGATAGGAGAGTTGGGTTGTCGTGCCTGCCCTGTGCCTCATATATTAAGTGTAAGGTCTTCCTCATCGTGTCCACGCCCTGTCTACCCATCACAAAGCCGACTTGGTCAGAGTGTATTAACCTCGGTAGGTGCGTTTCCAACCTAGCCGCGACTACCATGGCGTAGATTTTAGCGTCTATATTAAGGAGTGATATTGGGCGGTACGACCCACAATGTTTTGGGTTTCTGCTCTCTTTCGGAATGACCATTAGGAGGGCCTGGGTAAATGTTGGGGGTGCTCGGCCTGTCTCAAAGATGTCCTTAAATAAGGTCGCCAGGAAGGGGGTGAGGAAGGCAGTGAACGCTTTATAAAAGCCAGGGGTGAATCCATCATCTCCCGGTGCCTTCCCTAACTTAAGTCGTTTGATAACATCGGCGACCTCGTCCTCGGTGACTGGTGTGTCGAGGACCTCAGCCTCCGAGTGCGATAGTGCAGGGAGGCCGATTTCCCTGAGATAGTTATCTACGCTCCCTGGCGGAGGGGGAGGGTCACTGGTGTATAGGTCTTCATAGAAGAAGGTGAATGCCTCCTGTATTCCTTCTGGGGAAGATTCTATTGTGTCTATTAAAGTGCCATCTGTCCTTTCTATCGTGTCCACCCATCTTTCTGCCCTTTGCGCCTTAAGCTGTGCCGCAAGGAGGGTGTCAGCTTTGTCTCCCTTTTCGTAATACTTTTGCTTCAAATATTGTAAGGTCTGGGTAACCTGGCCTATCTCAAGGGCTTTCAGCTCGTCTCCGAGTTCCTTGGCTTCAGCAAGGTGTATGGGTCGGCTTCGTGGGGATGTCTAACGCTCACCTGATTACCACAGAGGCGCCGACCCGTTCTGGACTGCTACAACTTCTTCCACGGTAAAGCGTAGTGCTTGGAAGATGGACTGGACTGGACCCCCAAACCTAGTCTGTCTGGCCCGTAGAATAATCCTTCTGTAGGTGGGAAAAGGGAGTTAACTGTCTGCTAGATTGTGTGTGAGATTCCCCCCTTTTTCCCCTTCTCACCCTCCTCGAACCCTAGCTGTGCCTTCCGCAGACTCTCACCTTAATTTCTGTATGGACGAGCTCTCTATCCTGCTTCTGACGCAGGGGCGTGTAGATTTCCAGTTACTTCACTGGATCTCGGATTTGGCGAGGGTTCGATGTCTGCTTGTCTTTACCAAAATGCTGCCGTAAGTATATAGTTCAAAAGCTCAAGTCTTATTTGTCCCTTGGCCTTTGTTTAATTTTCAGGGACTAGGTGAGGAATCCGTGTGGAGGAATGGATTCGCTGAGGTAAGCTCAGGTGAGTACTTTTAATGAAGGTGTGCCGTAGTGGTTTGCTCCGACACCTTAATGAGTGTGTCTTATTTCCCCATAGGGGCCGGGGTACGGAAAAGCCAGAAAAGCCGCTCCGACCCGAAAAGGGAACTGAGGTCCCAATAAAATTCAGGCAAGACTTAAGGTGAGTAATCTGTCCTTTTGCAATTCGTTGCTCACCTTGTTTTGTCCTTTTTCTCCGTAGGTCTTGAATGCGACCGATGTCGCCTAAGGGCACTGAAAAGGTTGCCGGCGCCACGTGAAGGTAAGTGGAAGCGGCGCGGCAGCGTGAGAAGCGGAGCGCTTCTAACTATTGGCTTTCTTTTCTGTAGGTGCTGGAATGCGGCCGATGTCGCCTATGACCGCTGAAGAGCTAGACAGTGCCACGTGAAGGTAAGTGGAAGCGGTGCTGCAGCGAGCGATGAGATGCGTTTCTAACCCTTGACTTTCTTTTGCAGGATCGACAGAGTGAAAAATCCGGATGCTGGATGAAGGTAGGTAATGGCCTAATGCTTGCCTTTCTCTCCTTGCAGGTGTTCCAGGTGCTGGCGGGCGTGGCAGGAGCCAGGATGCAGGAGCCGACTCAGTGAGCGTCCTGCTGCAGATGCAGAATAACGCGAAGCCCGTGTGGCCATCCGGGCGTGGTTTAAATAGCCTTGGAAGAGCTTCAGGTCAGTGTTCTTCCACTGGCCCCACCCGAGTAAGAAAAGAGTTCCTGAAAGAAAATAGTTCCTCCCCAGCCTTAGTTGGCTTGGACCTTCAGACAGCATGGTCTGCCTCGGGTGAGTATGCAGCATGGTCTGCCTCAGGTGAGTTCACCCAAGCATTACCATATGTTCTGCCATGATGAGCCTGGCGCCTATGGCGCCAGGACAGATGCCTTTTATGAGCCTGGCGCCAAAAGCGCCAGGGCAAGGTCCAAAGAGCCCCTATAGAGGTTTGCTGGGTCCTGCTTGGTGAGAATGAAGTCTGCTTACGGGGACGCTGGGCCTGACCTGGCTCCTCGGGAGCAGGCATCATGACAATGTCTGAGCTAGGTTCTCCGCTGTGGCCAATTTCTTTCTGAGGTTGTACTCCATCAAAGTGCGTTCTCTTTTCTTCCTGGCCCCTTCTCTAATCAGGACCCCCCGCCACGTGGCTTTTGCTGCTTCCCACACATTCGTTTTCGCAACCTGACCAGTATCATTAGTTATGAAGAATTGTTTAATTTCATTTTCCAGTTCCTCCCTAAAGGCTACGTCAGACCATAATGATTCATTGCATCTCCACTTAGAGTTGCGTGGGGGAAGACCGTCCCAATCTGGGTCCACCACGACCATATCGTGATCTGACCATGCAATGGGGTGTATGTCAGCGTTCTGAAGTATCTTCATTAGGGCTTCGGAGAGAAATACGTAATCTATTCTAGTGAGCGTGTCGTGGGGGAGAGAGCGGAAGGTGAATCCTTTGTCCGCTGGGTGTAGGCGACGCCAGCTATCCGAAAGGCCGTACAAGGCAAGGGTTGTGTAGATGTCTGCGTACTCATTTGCCTTGGAAGGGTGGGAGGTGTCGCATGAGGTTTGCCTGTCCATGGTACTATTCATCCATGTATTAAAGTCCCCCCCCCCCCCCCCCCCAAGTATTGTGTGCAATTGTGCTTTGTGAAACAACCATTCTGTCGTTTTAAGGAGGAATCTCTTCTGGCCCTGGTTAGGTGCATAAATTGTAGCTAGGGTCACAACAGTATTCTTAATGGATCCTACTACTACTAGGGCTCTACCCTCAGTGTCGGACCAGGAATTGAGGATCTTCATGCGGAGGTTCTTCCGGATCAGGATCCCAACCCCAGCTTTTTTCAGGACACCCGAACTCCAGAAGGTATGCCCCACAAGACCGCTGGGGATCGCTCTCTTCCCCCTTCTGATATTTCGTTTCCTGTAGGAACATATCTATGTTGGTTCTCTTAAATTCTCTCGCCACTAAAGAGCGTTTTGTGGGGGAATTCAGGCCTTTCACATTGAGTGTGCATGTACGTAATTTATGGCTTCTAAGTGTCGTCGCCATTGTTATTGTCTTGTATAAGGTAGCCCATTATCTGCATCTGTCTTCCTATCTCAATATCTGGTTCGAGCTGTGTATCGGAATTTGTGCGCGAGCACCAAAGACTGAGCGGTCTTGATAGGACCGATTCATATTCTGGATGCTCTGTAGACTGAATTTTCATGACTATTTCCATCTCCCCTTCCCTCGCATTTCGTTCCGTCCCTTTGGGTTGTGTTTTCCCAACCCTCCCCTCCCCCCAAACCACACGGCGTCCGATTCGGCTGGGTTATCTTCACCCAGACGTCCTCGGACCACCAGCGGGAACCGTACATCGAACGGTCCCAATTATAGTGTTACAACATAACAATGAACCCCCAACTTCCCCCTTGCAATTCAAACGTTTGATAACAAACTGAACCATTATGCCAGTTTACATCACATTCCCACTTCTTATGCCTCCCTCGCCTCCAGGTGGCTCATGAACCCTTGTCCCCCCCCGCCCGACCCAAGTGTCGAGCAGAGCGCAAAGGCTCCTGTCTCAAGTGTGGAACCTTGTCCCCGGCCAGTTTCTGGGTGGGATGTCCGCCTTGATATGGGCAGGGTAAGGGGGGTTGTAAGTCTCACCTTCGTTCATGGTCATTCGGTGCATGACGATGCGTAGTTATCGGCAGACGTCAGTGAGCTACGTGTCCGACTTAGGGTGCACCCATGGAAAGGTAGTCCAACGCTCTGGGCAACATCATTGCTCGGCGTTCGGGGAATTGTTCATCCGCCTATATTTCCTAGCACCGAGCATCTTCTTTCTTCGTGGACTCTTAGTGTGCCATTCCCCAACCTCAGATCTTTTCCCACTCTGCGATAATTCTTCTGCATGGGTTCCTAGTAGGTCGGCAATGCAATTCTGCACGTCCTTTTCGGTGATTAGTTTTATGGCGCTGCCCTCCCATTCGAACGCGAGTGAGAAGGGGTATCCCCAGCGATATCTCACCGCCTTCTCTTTCAACATTTTGGTGAGAGGGAAGCACTTTCTTCTCATTGCCAAGGTGAGTGAGGAGAGGTCCTGGTAGATGGTGACATTTGCGGTGCCCAACCTCACTTGTGGGGTGTGTCTGGTCTTTTCCAAGACCCTGGCTTTGTCTGGGTAATTGTGGAACCTGGGCGAGGACTGATCTAGGACCTCTTCGTTTTCCACCGGCTCTGTGGATGCGGTCAATTTTGGGCTCATCAACCGAGTCATCATTGAACAACGCCTTCATTAAGGTGTGCAGAGTTCTCTTCAAGTCCATCTCAGTCTCGCCTTCATTTTCTGGAATGCCAAAGATGCGTATGCTATTCCGCTGTTCCCTATTTTCCAGATCGTCAATCTTTAGGCGGAATTCTTACTCTCTGGCTTCAAGCTCCGTAATGCGTACATCCATTTGAGTCTCTAGAGTGGTCAGGGATGTCTGATTATGCTCTACCTCCTCTAGTCTGTCCTCCATCTTATCCATCCTCTGGGTGATTTTGTTTAGCTTACCACAGATATCTGCTCTCATACTCCTCATCTCCGCAAGGATATCAGCAACATCCGCTTTAGTCGAAGCTGCTTCAGGTTTTTGTAATGCCATCGTAGGGGAGCGAAGTGAGCAGTGGTTATCCGACTGTGGCGAGAAGTGGTATGGGGCCAATCTCTCCTTGGCGTTCATGTGACAGTTTGTGAGATGGTTGTTTTAGTGGGCCCTTTCGGTATGCGCTGAAGGGTGGGTGGTGGGGCAGAGGTTCTGCTGTACTTTTGAGTTCGCCGGGGTTCCCTGAATTGTTCAGCAGGTGGAGATGTGAATAGAGGGGCAGATCTGAGAAGGGCACACGCCCTGCAACGCAGGGGCCCAGCTCTCAGCAAAATTAGCTCAGGATTTCCCAGAGGTGTTCAAAGAGGTGCGGATTCAGTCTGCTTTTCACTCCAAGTTCTGTGGGTTGCTGACCCCTTTCAATGTCCAGCTGTTGGGTCAGGGATGTTCTCCAGCATGGGGTCTGGCATGGATTCACATGCTCATGAATATTCCCCGTCGTCAGGATGGGAATCCTCGGTAAAGAAAAAACCAGTATCAGTTTCGTTTCTGATCTGTCTTTCGTAGTAATATCCAATCACTGGTCTCTGCGTCATACTGACCACAGCCAATGACTGCCCTCTACCTAAGCACCGCCTCTGGCAGCCATCTTCAGATTTTTACCGCACGTTCATGTGTTGGGATCCTCGTGCTATTGCTCTCGAGCGTTAGTGCTACTTTTTCATGTTTTTTCTCAAAAAACTTCGTTTTTTTTGTCAAAAGAGCCTCAAGCTCCACCGACTCTCCATCCGATCAACGGGGACCCGTGTCGGATTCGTCTGCGCCCCTCAAGGGTGAAGATTTCGTCGAGCTACGCTTTTGGAGGACTCAAGAAGTTTCTCAGGCCCGGACATGGCCCAGGAGAAGGGATGCTTGACGCCCGGAAAGCTGTTCAGGGTCTGCCCTGGATGCCAGCTGCAGAACGTCTTTAAGGAGGACGAACACTCCTTTTGTCTCTACTGCTTACATGAGGACAAGACGCACGTGGAGAAGGACTGTGCGTTTTGCGGCAACATGTCGGAGCGGACCATGAAGGACCGCCATCAACGTCTCGCCAACTGGCTGGAATGTAAAAGCCCGTCAGGCGAGAAGAAGAAGAAGAAATCCGAGCGGTCTTCTAAGACCTTTGAGGACGCCCCGGCGACGGGGGTCCAACACAAGGCAAAGCACCGCAAGTCCGCTGGCACCGGGAGCGCCGAACGGTCGGGCTCTACGGGCGCCAGGCAGGGCGCACCCTCCCCGGCACCATCAACCACGAGCCAACGCTCTGGGTCGGGTAAGAGGAAGGCCGAGCACCCGGCGAAGCTCCTGGAGAGGCCCCGGTCGAGCTCGAAGGTCCCATCGGAGGGGGAGCGAGGCAGTGTCCCCCCCCCCTCAAGGATAAGGCGGTGAGCGCACCTAAGGTGGTGAAGGCCTTAATCCATCCGGCCAAGCCCTCTATCGAAACTGTCGCGGCGGCCCTGGCTCAGCCTGTGGGGGGTACACCAGTGGTGGCGACCTCGGGGCTCAGAGTCTCCCTGCCACCTCGGAGGGAGTCCTCTTTTGTGCCCATCGATAGGGCCCCCGTGAAATCCCCCGTGGGGAAGAAAAAGGGGGGGCAGGGCGTCGTCGTAGATTCGGCCTCAACCTCGGAGGAGGAGCTGGTCGAAGTCTTAAGCCACGGCCTCGGCGTGGAAGAAGACCGGCCCGTCGGGATGGATCCCGACGCAGGCGACGACGACATCATCGAGGGTACCGACGGGGCCCCTGATCGCCCGTCGGATTCCCCTCTGCCAGCGCCGCGAGACAGCTCGGCGGCCATTTTGTTGGCTATACAGTCCTTATGCTCAGAGATAAGGACGAGACTACCGTTGCCGACGGAACCTCTCCCGTCGGGGGACCCAGAACCGGGACCTTCTGGTGTTCCCCCTACCAAGAAAAGAAGGATCCACCCTCCGCCTCCTTTTCAGCCGTCGCGCCCCTTCCAGCCCTCCTCCCCGTCCACCCGAGGGGATGATACGGGGACTGACACGGCAGCGACGGGTACGGACGACGAGGTATACGACTAGGATGCACCGTCGTCGCCTCCCACCAGGGCTTCTCCGCCCGACGAGATTGGATCGTTCCACTCCATGATCACCAGGGCATCCGAGCTTTTCCAACTCTGCCCTGAGGAGAAGAAGAAGGAAGGTTTCCTTTATCAGCGGCGCAAGGCCAAGAGGAAGACGGTCCTCTCAGTGCCTCTATTGGACGACATTTGGGATGAGGGCCTCACCCTCCTCAAGAACCCTTCCACGACGCCAGCTAGAAGGGATCGGTACGAGAAGAAGTACCGGGTCCCGGACACGGCCCCCCTGTGCCTCCGGGCGCAGCCTACCCCGGACTCCGTCGTCTCCGCGGCGGCCAGGAAAAAAGCGGGGAGGGGGGGTGCGGCCTCCACATCGACTTCCCCACCGGACGGCGAGGGAAAGAAATTGGATGCTATGGGACGCAGAGTCATCTCGTCTGCGGCGACGACGATTAAAGCGGCCAACGCCTTGGCTATCGTGGCCCGCTACGACAGGGAGCTCTGGTACAAACTGGCTCCCCTACTGGACTTCTTGCCGGACGACAAGAGGGCAGAGGCCCTGGAGATCCTGCAGGAAGGTGAGGTGGCTTCGGACCACGCCATTACCGTTGCGACGGACATCGCCGACACCGGGTTCCGCCAGTTGGGCAACGGCGTTTGCCTTAGGCGGCGTGGATGGCTCAAGGCTACGGACTTCCGTCAAGACGTTCAGACCAGAGTCCTGGACATGCCCTTCGATGGGAACAACCTGTTTGGGAAAACAGTGGACGATTCCCTTCAGGCCATTAAAGCGGACACCGAGACGGCCCGGGCCCTTGGAGTTCTCCAACAACAACGGACGCCCTTTCGGAGCAGCGGAGGCAAGGGCGCCTCCAAAGGTTCAGGCGGCGGTTTCTCCACCTACCGTCAAGCGGCCCGCTCGTCGGCTCAGGAGGCCTACAGAGGACGAGGCAAGTCTGGCGGACCCCGCCGTTGTCGCCAAGGAGGTCAAGGCGGCAAAGCCTCGTCGAAGCAGGATTGAACCGACCGTGGGGTCGGGCCCCCACCGAAGCACCCCGGTGGGAGGCCGGCTGGCGAGATTCGTCAGCGTGTGGGAGTCCATCTCCACCGACCGTTGGGTGCTGGACGCCTTGGCCCGGGGCCACGCGCTCGAATTTCAAAGAAGGTGTCCGCGCGTCCCCCCCGTGGCCAGGAAAGAACTTCACGTCCCTCAACTTCTCCTGGAGGTAAAGGCGATGCTGAGGAAGGGCGCCATCGAACTCGTCCCAAAGAGACTTCGGGGCTCCGGAGTTTACTCGAGATACTTCCTCGTGAAGAAGAAGACGGGGGGATGGCGCCCCATCCTGGACCTGCGACGTCTGAACAAGTTCATCAAGGCGCAAAAGTTCCGGATGGTCACCCTCCAGCACGTCCTGGGTCAGCTGGAGGAAGGAGACTTCCTGTCGTCGTTGGATTTGGAGGATGCCTACTTCCATATTCCCATCCTAAAGGGGCACCGAAAATTCCTCCGGTTTGTGGTCCAAGGGCGTCACTACCAGTTCAAAGCCCTCCCCTTCGGACTACGGTCGGCCCCCAGGGTATTCACCAAGTGCCTTGCACCGGTGGCGGCGCAGCTGCGCCGCGAGGGGATCCACGTCTACCCCTACCTGGACGACTGGCTCATCCGAGCCAAGTCGAGGGAGCTCGCCCTGGATCACACGGCAAGGACCGTCCGACTTCTCACGGACTTGGGATTCTCCGTGAACTACGCCAAGTCTCACCTGGTACCCGCGCAAAACGCACTGTTTCTGGGAGCGAAGCTCGACACAGTGTCTCTTCTGGCCTCCCCGTCGGAGGAAAGGACCAGGTCCATCCTGGGCAAGGTACAGCGGATGTTGGTTTCCGACGTGGCCAAGGTGAGGTCCATCAAGTCCCTCCTCGGAATGATGTCTTCCTGCATCTACCTCATTCCCATGTGCAGGCTCCGGATGCGCCCGTTGCAGGAGTTCCTGGACGCGCGCTGGATCCAAACGACGGGCAGCTTCGAGGAGAGGATCACACTCGACGAGAGTTTCCGCCGAGTGGTCCGGTGGTGGGGCAACCGCACGCATCTGACGGCGGGCATGGACTTCCAGACCCCAGATCACCAGGAGACAGTGACCACCGATGCCTCCCTGGAAGGGTGGGGAGCGCACACCGAAAATCTGCACGCGAGAGGCCTTTGGCTCCCGACGGAGAAGTCCCTCCATATCAACGTCCTGGAGCTCCGTGCAGTGTTCTGGGCCCTCAGGTCCTTCCTTCCGACTCTCAAGGGCAAGGTGGTGAGGATCTTCACCGACAACACCACCACCATGTTTTACATCAGGAAACAGGGCGGAACCAGGTCCCCCAGCGCTGTCCAAGGAGGCGCAGGACCTGTGGCATTGGGCCGTCGCCCAAAGGATGTTTCTGGTGCCGTTTCATCTGGCAGGGATAAAAAACACCATCGCCGACTCACTCAGCAGGGAGCTGCGCTCGTGCCACGAGTGGGAACTACGGCAGGATCTAGTGGATCGCCTCTTCCGACGGTGGGGCACACCCCAGATCGACCTGTTCGCGACGGCGACGAACTCCAAGTGCCGGAGGTTCGCCAGCAGGTTTCCCCAGGCGAGGAGCATGGGCGATGCCTTCTCGTTCCCCTGGGAGGGCCTGTTCCTCTACGCGTTCCCTCCTTTGCCACTGCTAATCCGGCTCGTCAACCAGCTCAAGAGGTCACGGTGCAGGATGATCCTCGTCGCACCTGCGTGGCCGAGGCAGATATGGTTCCCGGACCTTCTGGACTTGTCAGCGTCCCCGCCAATCAAGCTGCCGGTGGACGCGGATCTTCTCTCCAGGGAAGGAGGCGCCATCCTCCACCACGACCCGAAATCGCTGAACTTGCAGGCCTGGCTCCTGCAGCGCTAGAGTTTGGAGGATACGACATACCGGCCGACTGCAGAGAGGTTCTTGCAAAGGCCAGGGCGTCCTCGACTCTTAAATGCTACGGACACAAATGGAAGAGGTTCTCTGTCTGGTGCCACGCACAGAAGATTAACCCTCTACGGATTACGGCTCCCCAGGTACTGCCGTACCTGCTGACGCTGGCCAAAGCTGGACTGGCACACGCGTCCATCAAGATTCATCTTGCTGCGATCTCCCGATACACCAGAACCACGGGCCGGACGTCCTTGTGGTCTCATCGTCTGGTGAAGGAGTTCATGAAGGGACTGTTCAGATCGTTCCCGCCGGTGAAGGCTCCGGCCCCGGCGTGGGAGCTCAACGTGGTGCTGACCAAGCTCATGGGACCTCCGTTCGAGCCTCTGCACTCGGCCCCGTTGAAGTTTCTGTCGTGGAAAACAGCGTTTCTTGTGGCCATCACCTCCGCACGACGGGTGGGAGAGATCCAGGCCCTTTCATGCAAGGCCTCGTACTTGACTTTTCACGACACGAGGGTAGTGCTCAGGACGCACCCCTCCTTCATGCCCAAGGTACCGTCGGACTTCCATCTCAACGAACCCTTGGTGTTACCTGTGTTCTTCCCGTCGCCTTCGTCGCCGGCTGAGAGGACTTTGCACTCGCTGGATGTGGCTAGAGCGCTGAAGTTCTACGTGGACCGCACGAAGTGTTTTCGGAAGACGTCACAACTCTTTCTGAATTTTGGACCTGTCAATCAGGGGAAGGCTCTCTCGAAGGCTTCCATTTCCAGATGGCTCTCCGGCTGTAACATGTACTGTCATCGGTTGGCAAACCGACCGCTGCCTGGCCGTCCGAGAGCCCATTCCACCAGAGCGATCGCAGCTACCACGGCGTTCCTTTCTGGTGTGCCCCTGCTGGACATATGCAGGGCTGCTACGTGGAGGTCGACGCACACCTTCACGAAATTCTACTGCGTCGATCGGGATTCCAGGGAGGAGTCCAGGGTCGGCCAAGCAGTGCTGCGCAACCTGTTCGCCTGAGGTGAGCCTGGTGAGGAGGTAAGATGCTTAATGTTGAGTTGGATGTACTGCTTAATGTTGAGCCTTTGCCACCTCCCATGGTTGTGCATGTGTGTACTGCTATGTATTCTTTATTCATGAGCATGTGAATCCATGCCAGACCCCATGCTGGAGAAGGAACAAGTTACTTACCTGTAACTGTTGTTCTCCAGCATGGGTCTGGCATGGATTCACATGCGAACCCTCCCGCCTACCCCTCTGCGGCTCTTCACTTGGTCATACTGCCACTTCACGTGCTTCCAAATCTGAAGATGGCTGCCAGAGGCGGTGCTTAGGTAGAGGGCAGTCATTGGCTGTGGTCAGTATGACGCAGAGACCAGTGATTGGATATTACTACGAAAGACAGATCAGAAACGAAACTGATACTGGTTTTTTCTTTACCTAGGATTCCCAGCCTGACGGGGAATATTCATGAGCATTTGAATCCATGCCAGACCCATGCTGGAGAACAACAGTTACAGGTAAGTAACTTGTTCCTTCTATTTGCCCCCTCGGTCAGCAGGTTTCGTGGCGTTGTGCTGGGTTGCCCTGCAGTGGCGTAGTCCCTGTTAACAGATTCGGAGGGCCTGTCCGGCACTGAAAACCCACCCCTATCGCGGTTTACTATGGTGTCCTGAGTGGGGGGAGGTGGCGGAGGCCCTCCTCGATTGTCGCCACCGGATCCAAAGCCAGGTACTCAGGCGAAATTGGTTCAGGAAATTGCCTGCGGTCGCTCACTGGGCTAAGTGGATTGTGCAGAGCAGTCCCATGGGGGGCTACCCCGCTCAGGGCCCGTGCACGCTCTCCCTCCAGAGAGGTCCGGGCACGTGCCTCCCTTTTCGCAAGTGGGGCCCGGCGTGCCGGCCTAAGGATACTGTGGGGATTTGAAACAAAGCCCCGCACGGAGGGGCCGTCGCAGGGAGCCGATCTCAACGGGAGCACGGGGGCGGGGGGGTGGAGGGGTCCCCACAGCGGAGAGCCTCTTTGGTGGTGGTCAGTGAGGCGGGACCTCCCCCCCCGGGCCGCGCCCTGCGCCAGCTGTACCTCTCTTGTGAGGAGTGCAGGCGTCTTCAGAAGCTTGTGGGGTCTGGGCTGCCGGGTCCCCGACCGACGAGCTCCCGGCCGCTTCCCGCGAGGTGTGGGTCCCGTGCAGGGCGGCCAGCGGGTGGATGGGTCCGCCGCTCCGGAGAGAGTATGTTGGGCCAGGCTGGGCTGGTGCCGAGGGGAGGTCTTTGCATTAGAGGCGGGGCGTGGGAACCCCGGCCTCGGTCAGTCCGCCTACGCAGTTGCCGCTCTGGGTTTCTCAAGTCGATATCTCTGCGAAAACACCTCCGTTTTTCAGTGTGCTTTTCACAGGGCGTGCAGCAAGCCTTGGGGCATCCAGATCAGTCGGTCATGTACCAAGGGGGGGGTCCAATAGTGGGGGCTCATACCACTTTTAATGGACCTCGGTGCAGAGCTCACTCGGAGGAGCATGCCATCCGTGCGCCCCCTGGTGGCCAGTGAAAACATTGTTTTTTGTATACATCCTTCTAAACTAAATACAAAAACATTAATAAGAAAATCTAGTTATTTAAAATAAGAGAGACTTAGGAAACCAGTACAAAGAAAGTCTATGAAGATTAAAATTAAAAGAAAAAAATGATCAATATTGGAATTTAACAGATGCTTCAGATATCACATCAAAGATGTTTTACAGACACCTTAAAAGGAAACACTTTATACAAAATTGCTAAATACACGTATTTGTCATTGAGCAGACAACTTCAGTCAGAACTTCAAATCTTTCTTTTAACCCTTTACATCTCAGTATCAACTCCCTCTTCCAATTTTAATTGTGAGAAAATTGATGGTAGCTATTTGAACAGGCATAATGTTCAAACCTAATATTATGGACCAACATTCTTGCTGTGTGATGTTACCCAATCGTATACAATGTCTACCAAAAAAGATTTCTCTTTTTGGTTGAAGCACATGGCATTCAGTGATATATATGAACTAGGGTTTTGCGTGTCCTTCACCGCGCAAAACGACATGAGTTATTTTCAGAAGACAAAAGTTTCAATTTTTCTTTAAGGTCTAGTGTGGCCCATAAATTAAAACGTAGGCGGAGTATACCACTTCTAATCTTGACTGAGGGACAACGTAACAAATATTGTGGTAGAATACACATTTTTTAGGCAGAAATCGAAGCACGTCCCCACCTCGGTAAGTCAAACATAGTTATCTGAATTTTATCCAGTCGAGCTGCTAGATCTTTAGTTTGGCTTTATCCGGAATTGCCCAACAGTGTCTCAATCGATATTTCTGTTTCAGCTGATTATTTTGTATACATTTCCTAGCCAATTAATTACAAATAAATGTTTAGCTGTAAACATATATAGTGCGAGACCACCTTCAATAAGACATTTAGTTCGGTTGACAATAAACATTTTCTGACAAGAGAGCACACTCGCCAATTGTAGTGAGCCTGGAGCAAAACCAGCCTAAGCTCATACCTAATCCAAGCTACCGGGATACATTGAGGGAGATGTAATACCGCTCTCCAATATTTAGCCTCCCATTTAGAGAATTGAAAGTAAGAATCACTGGGGATGGTTTCCAATCCATACATTAAAGATGGTATGGTTTTCATTCTTCAATAATGCCAGGCCGTCTTAATTGAAAATTGTCCGTATCTATACAAGATAATACGTGCTTGGGAAATGGCTGTGGCTAGTTTCGCTTCCACGTGCTCCAAATGGCCCTGTGCCTTCCCTTTCCCTTCGAAGAACATTCCTAAATAATTGTAATGTTGAACCACCAAAATGGGGGAGCTATTGATATTCCACTTTGGAGAATATTGCACAATTTGTGTCTTTGTTATGTTGATTTTAAATTCATTTAGCTGTATATATGCCAAAAAGGCGTCAAGTAACCGCTGAAGTCCCATCTGGGTTTTTGATACTAGTACGAGATCATCCGCATACATTAGGGATTGTATTTAATGGGAGTTAAATTTAGGAGAATCGGATGTTAATTTAGACAAAGGTATGCTGACATCATGAATGAAGTAGTTGAAAATCGCGGATGCCAGTGAGCATCCTTGCTTCAGACCTCGATACGTATGAATTTCCTTAGACAGTAACCCATCAGTGGTGATACGAACCCGAATTGTTGTATTTGAATGTAGCGAATGTATGATGTCCTCAGGCTGTTGTGCGCTATATAAATACGAAGGATGTCGTATAGGGAACTTGGGCAGAGATCTCTTTAATTTAGCCATCCATAGTCGACTAACGGAGTCAAATGCGGAGTTGAGGTCTATAAATGCAAAGAAAACTTGCTGTTTCTGAGCATGACATTCAGCTTTAATGGCATTTAATGCCAACAAATTGATATTTGTGCCCATATCCGCCACAAAGCCCATTTGGTTTGGGTCTCGTAGATCAGTTTTTTGTCCATTCATTAAATTTATTCAATACCAATTTGGTGAAGGTTCTTACCGGGTACGTCCAACAAGGCCATAGGGCGATAATTTGATGGGACGCACCGGTCTCCCTTTTTAAATATGGGGATGGTGAAGCCCGCGTGGAGTAAAGGGAGCGCTGTTGTCTGCTGTGTGGCTGCTACATTGAGACAAGAACTCTGTTTGGAGATATTGCATATACTTGCCTTTCGTACACGAGGAGCTTCGTTTGACAATTCCTCCAGCCGCTCCGAATCGCGTAAGTCTCACGGCCCAGCTGCGAGCAGTTGAAGTGAGCGGTAGCCTGCTGCAACACGTGACTCGTGTCACGTGACCTACAGAAGCCACTCCCCCTGCTGCAAGCCTCAAAAGCAGAACAGCGCGACCATTGCGGCGTGAAGCCCGCGTGGAGTAAAGGGCGCGCTGTTGTCTGCTGTTTGCGGCTGGTCAAGGCGGTAAGTGCTGATCAACAGATCTGAAAATCCCTTCCTGTGTCATACGCCCAGTTGAGTTGCAGAACCCAGCAATGGAAACACAAAAACCAAGAACTAGGCTACAAGGGAAGTTAGAGGAATCTACTGCACAAATTCACAAAAATCCCGTTGCTCATACGACAAGAGGAAAACACTCCACATGATGATAACAAAACAGAACATATACTCGTAGAAGGAAACAATGAAACACCGAAAATAAATGTAAGAGCAATACCGAAAAAAGAAAATGTACTCCCATTTCTTAAAGGGCAGTTGCCGACTAAAGATAATATAGCTGTAAAAGCTTCAACAGATTCGAATAGACCAAATAATCACAATGCGCAAAAATCGATTGCATTTAAAGCTGCGGGAACAAACAACTCTATGCTTGTAAATAGTTATTCACTGAACCCTCAACTAGAAGAACTAATGAATAATAATCAAGGAGATACATGTGTGGCGCAGATGACTCCATCTGATGGTATATCACACCCAGATCAACCAATAGGGAAAAATCGGATGAAAACAGGTGAAGAAGATAACTGCGTTACCCCGTCCTTACAAGAGCTAGCTAAAGCGGCCAAATTACTTCGGCAGTCAACATACACACCATCAGGGATTAAGACCATTGATCACAACAAACCTATAGCTCTCAGAATCGCTCGCCTATCTCTTGATATCACCAAAATTGACGCCATTATGGAGTCCCAGGAAAAAAGAAACGAAGTCTTTGATGGGTTAATTACGCCAAATCACCAAGACCTCCACGCCAATTATCCGATCAAGTTCCAGCTCAATTGGTGCTAAAAAGACAATCCAGTTGAACAAAGTGTCACCCAAGCCAAAGACGGAAGAATCCGACACCTCCGCCTTGAATTTAACAGCGGAACACCAATCCCAAGCACCGGAATCGCAACAAAGAATCCGAACGACCATGTTAGACCTACAAAATACATTGGTAGCAGTGCTGTCGACTGCAACGATTCCGTTTTTAAAGATACAGGAATATATGGCTGATTCTACAAAAGATCAGGCAACGTTGCTGGCAATGATAATGACTAAACAAACATATTTGGAAACATTCATAAATACTATTCAAGAACTGCTAAAACAAGAAGCCGAAGCATCTAGAGTATGGCAATCGCGATTAGCTGAATTGGCAAAAGTCGACCGACTAGACAAACAGAATCTCTTGGAGACGGTGTCAACGATTACCAAAAAATTGATGGATGATCAAACAAAAAAACAGGCGCACATGATGGAACAAAAACAACATGCAACAATTCAGACGCAAACCGAAGTTAGAAATAAAAAAGAAGATAAATCAGACCAGAGTTCTCAATATGAAATCCAAATCATCTTGATGACGCCAATAAATTTGCCAATACCCACACATCCAGTTAATACCGAACCACCAGCTTGTACCCCGTTCGATATATTTGATCTCTCGAAGCGTGGAATTGTGGGACAAGATCTAATAACTAAACCAAAGAGTAATAAAAAAAACCCAGAATGGATCTCGCGCATTTCTGAGAAAAATTAAGTTAACACAGAAAACATTAGCAGATAAGGCAAAGAAGGCCAACAACCAGCCTACTCTAAAACAAAAAGCTACACAACAAAAAACCATTGAAAGCAAAAAGGCGGTAACACAAAAAGAGCAGACCAATGTAGATATGAACATAATGCCCGAACCATTGGATGACCTGCTGGAAATAATCAATAACAAGATACCTAGTCAATTAAAAAAACCTACTCCATTAATAGACTTATCAACTGCTGATGATGAGTGTCCATAATTCCATATCAATTAATTCACAAGACGCGACTCTGATTGTCGTCGATGAATACCAAGATACGCCGATGGAACAAACCTTAACTGAATCTGAGGAGGAAGAGACAAATAGCTTTGCATTGGAATATTCAATAGTATCCAACGATGAATCATCGTTATCACTAGAGACGCAACCTGAAGATAGCAGACCTAATAGCCTGATGTCACAATCAAGTCCCATTTCAAAATCCACAGAATACAAGATCCGCCTATAGAATAGCTCTATTTCCAACGACAGCTATTACAGAAGACCCGGTAATAATGAATAGAGCCAATATTCTACGGTTGTTCAAAGCAATCCCACAAGTGGAGAAAATAAAATCGGATGATCTAGATCTAGTACTCTTTCCAAATAAGCAAGATATGGAAGAGGTTCAAATTGACTTTTACAATCAAGATATAATGGATTTGGTATTGAGGAAATCTTTGTCTCTCGGGCATTAGCTAAAAAAAAAGCAAAATTTCTGGCTCCATTTAGGCATCAGAAATCAATCAATGATGAGGACCAGAACAAAGGGATAAAGGTTGTTCAAAATCGGAATAACCCAAACACAAAGATGCAGGCCCAAGATGACCCGCACTCACAAGCTATATGGCGAGATTATCGCGAGATCCCACAAATGAAACCAAATTTGAAGACTAAGCAAAGTGGAACGAAAACCTAGCTATAACAACGAAAAAAGAATGAAACCCAAAAGTGTAGAATTTCACTGGGATCGTGGAATACAAGAGGAAATAATCATCTACTAGAAAAACACTCAAAATGCCTAGACAATTTGGATATCATCTGTTTGCAAGAAACATGGCTAACTGAAGAGGTGATTGCGATGGGTTTATTTAGTACACTAATGAATCCGGCGATTACAGCACAACAGGGTAGACCCGCAACAGGAATGTTGATACTATCAAAAATATTCCCAACATGGACAATCATAGCAAGTAAAAACATACATCCGTGGGCGCAATATGTAACCATCAAAATGGCAACAGACAACAAGGATGAAACAGTGGTCGCTTGGATGACTATTTGATATCCATCTTTAATGTATACTGGAACCCTAATGCAATGTCGGGGACGAAATTTATCGATTCCATATACGATGAAATTGATAACGTGGCCAGCGATAACAGCGGAACGGATTTCATTATAGTAGGGGACTTTAACTTTCATTTATTTGATAAAGGTGAGATGTTAGACCCTAGCTCACTGTCGAGTAGAGCAAAAAAATGGATGAGAGAAATGAAACCGAGAAACATAGATTTAAGTACACAAGACAGTGAAGGAAAACCTTTACCAACATGGTCAGGTGTAACATCCAATTCAATTATCGACTACATATTTAAATCGGAAAGAATCAGAAGCTTAACCACTTCAACAGGAAACTCAATTCAGCAGGATAGCGATCACCATTTAATCCAGATAGACTGGTCCAGTCAGCCAGCAAGTGACCCACGCCTAATACTACCTGACCTTGAGCTAACAAATGGGATGAACGGACTCAGGATAAAACTCAACCAAATGTCGGAAAACGTCTCAACCTTTGAAGGTGCACCAATCCAAGACAACATAAAAGTGGATTATGGTTGGATCCTAGAAAAATACCAACCTCAGGGTGGAAAGAATAAGCAAAAACCAATTCACCCTCATTTCTTCAATATCGAAGTTCAAACAAAAAAGAAACACTACAAATCGTTACGAAAATTGCGAAAACTCAAAGCTCCTAATTTTGAAATGGAAATAAAAAAAGAAGAGTAAGTATTCCAATGCAATAAAAGCTATCGAAGCATCGTTAAAACAGAACGATGCAGAAGCAATCTTGGCAGCACTTAACCAAAAAACTACGCGTCAGCTACGGTCAATGTTGAACATATCAGCGTCAAGACAGAATATGATTGAAGAAGTGGATGCAAACAGATGGGTGATGCCCTATTCGACATTATACAAAAAGACTGTACAAACAGATAGGAATGTTAGAGAAAGAGATGAGCCGTGGGACCTTAAATGGGTCAATGAAGACCTCATTAATACCATCAACTTAATCAAATCGTCGAGCACTCCAGGACCTGATGGGCTAGCAAACGGCGATCTAAAAGCAGCCCCAGACCAGTGGGCCAGGTTTGAGTCATCTATTAGGACTAATTGAAAAGACGAAAAAGATACCTTAGTCCTGGACTACAGCGGTTTTGATCCCAATTTACAAAACTGGAGATGGAAAAGATCCGGCCAATTATAGACCGATAGCTTTGCTGGACCCTTTGGGTAAATTATTTGCTGGCTTCCTACAAACCAAGCTGAATCTATGGGCGAAAGACGATAATAAAAAAAAGCCAAAAGACAAACAGGCTTTGTCAAACACATAGGTACCAATGTCAACCTCCTACTGCTGAATATGTTGAAACATGAAGCAATGGCTAAATCGCAACAACTCTATGCTATCTTCATAGACTTAAAAACTGCTTTTGATTCAGTTAATAGACAACTCTTATGGGCTAAGTTAAGAGACTGGGGTTGCCCTTCAAATATTCTGAATCCAATAAAAGAACTATATTCGAATAAGTCAATATGTGTCCGTTTGACAAAAGAGGGAAGAGTGACTGACTTCATTGAAGCTGAGAACGGCCTAAAAGCAAGGCTGTCCATTAGCCGCGTGTATAACCTTTTTACTTAAGACTTCGGAGAAAAAATTCAAACCAACTTAATGAATCCACCAAAAATCAATAGCAAAACCATTCAAACGTTAATCTATGCAGACGACATTATTATTTTGGACAAAACATTGAAAGGATTGCAGCAAACGGTGAATAAAGCACAAGATTACATGGTCGACAACAAGCTACAAATCAACATCGACAAAACAAGAATAATGAAACTGATTAATTTAATAATAAAGACACAACATAATATGAAGATTCAGATAGAAAATCAAGTGATCATCACAACCAAAACAATCAAATATCTAGGGGCTATAATCAATATTTCAGCTAACGAAGCAGAGTGGCAAGAACACATTGAAGCAAAAGCGAGATCTTTGGCAAAACAATGACGTCTTTCACTTAAAATACAGAACCTATTCGGCAAAAGCCACGATTCTGCTGTACAAACAAGTCATCCCAATTTTGACATATGCAAGCGAAACTCATTAATCAAAAAATAATGAGATGGCCTGTTTATGAGGCACTATTCTGGAGGAAAACACTTGCCTTGCCTAAAACGTTTCCTATGAACAGATTAAGATTCGAATTAGCCTTACAATCGGTACAATCGATAGTACTATGGAAACAAATGGGCTTGCTAAGAAAAATCATGTATGAAGATGAAATACCAGCTTTGGAAATCCTAAAAGAAGAAAAACAAAGCTTTCCAAACAGCAGCATTACTTAAATGGTCTAATGAAATCAAAGTGAAAATGAGAGCGGAAGACATCACAGAGGAATTGTTGATTAATAGACCACAATATGCAAAACGGAAAATACAAACAAATGTTTGCTTAAGAACAGTGGAATTGCAGAAAAAGTACAAACGGCACCTTCATGCAGAAACGGAGGTGAGGGCACTTAATCAATTACCTAAATATTTGGTACAGTTCCCCAGTTGCAATATTCGTGATTTGTTCCTGCGCTTTCGACTAAATATATTGCCTACCCGCGAATATCAAGCATTGATAGATAAAACGCATAATAAATCTGATGCCTGTCGCTTCTGCAACCAAGCTAGACCAGAAACCCTCTTTCATTTGATCATGATATGTCCAGCCTTGAAAGCGAAAAGAGACTTATATAAAGATTTCTTTAAAATTTCTGAAAAACAATTGACAACAGAGGAAAGATGGGCGGAACTTCTCGAAGGAAGCAACCAACGCCTAATATTTACTGTGATCAAATTTTGGAATGACTTTACTAGAGGAAACGTAGATGAATAACTCGAATGATAACGTGTGACAATTTTTATAGATATGGACAAATGAAAAGTTTGTTAATTCAAACAAAACATTTTAATAAAAAAAAAAAAATATGGGGATAAGTGAAGTTCTCCACGATGGTGGAATGTCTTTTGATTAATATTTCTTTAAAGCTGGAGTACAAGGTAAGTGCCCATTCGTGTGGATTCCTTTTAAACATGATTGGACAATCCATCGGGTACCGCCGCTCTTGAGCTGCTATTCTTTATTATCAGAGCATGTATATTATCGTATGAGGCCTCAAGCTGCCAAGCTAATTTGGATGTTGGTTCATATCGAAGCTTAGCATAGAGTGAATCTGCATATTGTGCAGTAAAGTGTGCAATCCACTCATGTTCCTGGACTCCATTTATTTGCACCTCGCCTTGTTGATGCTAGGTGCGATTGTTCAGAAGATGCCACATTTCGGAAGAATTCTTATTGCACATTGCATGGGTCATAGCTTCACTATCATGTTGGAACAAGAGTGCTCTACGCCCTCGCAGCCATTTTTTATATTTACATTTGGCGGTGGCTAAATCTTGCCAGCGTGTAAGTGAGGTAGATTTTAACAGGAATCTTTTAGTTTTCCTGAACCCAACCTTAATGCGCGATGGGTTTCATAATCAAAGACATGGGCATGACGGATTCTATTATGTGAATCGTAATTTTTTTTGCAAAAGGAATTAATAAGTCAGAATACTGTTTTGATTGCATAGAGCCCGAATTGTGATTTATGGCATTCTTGAACATGTCTAGTGTGTTAACATTCCAGATTAATCTCAATTGTGCAGAGTTTACTGTTAATTGGGGATAATGTATACTTGTATGTGTTTGTATGTGACTCCATTCTAACTGCAGGATCAGCAAAATGTGATTGCTATTTAAATGATCTTTGATGGTTAAATTTTTAATGTGCTAACAGAGTTTACGATCAACGTAGATATAATCTATAATGCTAGAGCTCCGTCCCCGATGCCATGTATAATGTGGCAGTGAATCACCCAAGACAGCACCATTGACCATGATGTAATTTCGTTCACTCATAAAGGTGATACATTTTTTTGCATGGTGTGATTTTCATAGCTCTCCTTCCAACAGTCTAGATTCAAATCTCCGACAATTATTGTGTATGTGATAGTATCTAGCAAAATACTGTGAAAGATATAATTAAACCAGCATAGAATACCTCATCAGTCATTGCTGCTACATTGTGATAGATGTTGATCAAGGCAAGGGATGTGTTATGGTGTGAGATTTTAACAAGCCGGATATGAGCACCCACAGAATCCCAGGGGGTGATCTTGAGGCCTGATTAAATGTGTACCGCTACAAGTAGACCAGATGTCGGCCTACCCCCTCGCAGGACAGCCTGTATCAGTGCAAGCTCATTGTTGTCCCAATTTGGAGTATTGACTAACCATGTCTCCTGTAGTGCTATGATGTTATACAGTTCCGACGTGTCTATAAATGAGCATGGCCTCGAGTGTTCCAGCTTACAATTGTTAAATTATGCGGGGTCGGTCCAATTAGTGGTAACTTGCGCGAATTCACCGTTCTTGTCGGTTCGAACCTTTCTCCATTGGAACCCCTGAAGATATTTAATTTTGTTTTGGGGATTTGTCCTCTTGGTGGAATGCTCACTGGATCCTCAGCTAATAAAAAACCCATTTATAAAAGTTGCATCTTGCAACGCCAGATGGATTGCCACACCATTCCTGAAGAGATCCATACTCTCACTACTGATGATACATTATCTGAGATGAATTCAATTTGATCAATAGCCAAAGTAGAAATATATATACTGGGTAGTTACCCTCTCTACATTTTAGAATGAAAGTAAAAAATAATTCTCAATATGGATGGGCATGTCAAGATGTGACCGGCAACTTAATCTTACGAGAAAACCATTTAGGTTGTGCTGTCTTATCATGAGACCTTTGTACATTCTGTTCATCGGACCAAGCTCTGTCAACGGGTCTCATGAGCATATCTGTTAGTTGGCAAGGGCGTGTCTCCAATACACCGCGAGATGCTTCCACCTTGGCGCATTGCAGCAATAATGGGTTGGAGAGAGCTTTGGCCAAGTTAATTGCTATATATTCATCTACTTTCTTTTTTATTTCATCAATTGCAGCTTATGTCATGCCAGACTCCTTTAGGGAACTTGTGTTGGGTAGTGGGGCAAAAGACACTGTTCTGGGTTGTAGCACAGGTTCAATCCCGGGTGGATGCAACCTCAGGAATTCCTGAGGAGTGTGGGCCACAGGTACAAGCAGGCCAACAGCGACTCGTGGATTCACGTCAATTGGTGCTTTTTTAGATGTAATGTTTGTGCCAGGCTTAACTATCCCCTCCACATGTTCGGATGCCAAGGCATTGTCCTTTAGTGTTACAGGGCACTTACCAACTGAGAAAGTGGAGAAAGAGAGTTTGTTGCACATTAAGTAGGCCCGGTAGCACTCACTGGTGGTCTCACTGGTGATATGCACCAATTATCAACTAACCCCTTCTTCACTGGTTCCACATTGTTTGCTGTTATGGCCACAGGCACCTTTGAAGAAGATCTAACTAGCCTCCTATCCGACAACACTAAAGATCACTCTCAAACACTACTGTTGGGAGATTTCAATCTAGGCTTTAATGATACAGACAACAAACATGCTGATTCTATTGCAGCCTTACTAAATGACCACGGTTTTACGCAAAAAGTCCTCTCCCCAACGCACATCAAAGGAAGGACTCTTTACTGGGTATCCAAACTAAACTGCAATATCAACATTACCGATATTGTCCCACAATCTTGGACAGATAATCACTTAATAAACTTCTCTGCCGCATTAGACCTTCTTGGCCCTAAGTCTAACAACATGGGACCGCCTCTCCCCACCAGAAGTAAGAAGGATATTACTGTTGAAAAACGTATCCCGCTTCTCCTCCCGGCCATCTCTGGAATGGAAAGTAACAATCCCGACGCTTTGGTAAATACCTTCAATAATGCAATGACTAAGGCAATCGACATGATCGCTCCTGTCAAATTTCGCAAAGCTAGGAAAGTAGCGCACCTGAATGCCTGGTTTACCCCCCCAACTCAAATCCCTTGGATCACAAAAAAGGAAACTCCATCTATCTGGCCTCACTCTCCCTCTGAAAATAACAAGAATAATCTAACGGAATTTGCAAAAATGTACAAAAAAATCACCAAAGCCAAAAAGACCACCTTCAATGACAGGATCGAGAAAGCTAAATCTAATACCAAAGAATTTATTCTCCATCCTCCGTGAGCTAGAATCCCCAATCCAACCGGCAAACAATATCCCAAATGGATAAAGCATGGTGTACGAGCATAGAAAATGCTCTGTCGAACAAAATCTCGTCCCTACAATGTAAAATTGCTAAAATAAAGGCCTCTCTAGCACCCCCTGATCAACAAACCACTCAACCTTTGGTGACTAGGACAACTACACCCTTTAGATTCAAGACCATCTCCATAATTGAAAAAGAAAAAATAATACTTTCCCTTAGAGGGTTTAACTGTAAAGGAGACACTTACCCAGCACAGATAATAAAGGATGCAGCTAGAGACTTAGCCCCTTTTATTTCCAAGCTTATAAACTCCTCATTCAAATCTAATACAGTACCGGCCAATCTCAAAGAATCATGGGTCCTCCCGCCACTTAAAAAAACAACCGCTGGACCCCACCATCCCCACCAATTACAGACCTATCACCACTGTGCCATTTCTACTCAAAATCTTAGACATAGCTGCTTACATACAAATCCAGGACTACCTGGAAGCAAACTACCTACTCGGCTCACGACAATCGGGCTTCCGCCTCCTCCATGGCACTGAAACAGCGCTGATAGACCTTAAGACACAAATTGAAGAACTAAAGGATAACGGAAAAATAGCCTTGCTACTCCTACTGGACGTGTTGGCAGCATTCGACTTGGTGGACCATGCAGTTTTATGCAACCACCTCCAATCTGCCGCCAACTTCACCAAAGATGCTATATCTTGGGTCCAATCCTTCTAAGCCAATATGACCATGAGAGTCTTCTCTACTTCAGCTGCTGCCGACCCTATCAAAATAACCTGTGGGGTCTCACAAGGTTCTTGCGTCTCCCCTACCATATATAATATCTTCACCAAGCCTTTGTTTGACAAGTTGGACAGACTGGGTGTCACCTACACGAACTATGCAGATGACACACAGATCCTCATACCCCTTTTGGGCAACTTCGAGGCGGACATAGCCTTGGTGAACAAGATTTACACCCTCATTCAGGCATCGATGGCATCCCATGGCCTCTGCTTGAATGACGAAAAAACTGAGTTACTAATCCTAGGTTCTGAAGCCAACATCCAAAAACTCAGCCCAAACTACTCTTCCTTCAACATTGATAACCACCCTATCAAGGTGATGTCTGTAGTTAAAACTTTAGGATTCTATCTGGACTCCTCTCTCACTCTCAACAAGCAAGTCAACTCTCTCGCCTCATCCACAACCTATACTTGCAAACTCATTAGAGCTTCCAGACCTTACCTCTCGAGTGCTAGCTGTATCACTCTAGCCAATGCTCTTTTCATGTCAAGATTAGACTATTGTAACACCCTGTACTCAGGAGCCAACAAATATCACAGACAAAATTCAAAGACTGCAGAATAACGCCCTGAGGGCAGCGTTGAACATCCCCTACAGAGAGCATCTTACCGAATTCAGGAAAGCGGCTAACTGGCTTAAAATAATGGATAGAATTCTCCTCAAAACAGCATCACCTACATCCAAATGCCTGAACAACTTAGCACCTCCATACCTAGCGGATAACATTACCAGTAGAACTACCCGTCCCACGAGAACTGCCAATTCATTTATGCTGTAGATTCCCAGGTTCAAACGCTCGACAGCGGGAGGAACCAGTTTCCCTGTTAAAGCTGCACAATCTTGGAACAAACTACCCCTTGACCTCAGACTAGAACAACCTTACCCTAAATTTAGATATAAAATACTCAACTGGCTACACACTAATGACACCTAACTGACAATGTACACCTCTACCTCTTAGGCCCCTACATGACCCTTGCCTTCTGCTAAATCACACTGCACTTTGGTTAACCGTGCACGCATGGCTATCTGCTTTGTCACATATGTATGTACCATGAATATACGTCGACAGACTTGTATGGTAGTATATACATATGTGCATATGTATGTGTGCATTCACTGATACTCAGGTTAACACCTCCTTGACTTACTAAGGCCATTGCTATGTATTTTATTTATCTTGTATCTTGCTCCTATTGCAATCTCCTTCTCTATGTACTGCTACCCTGTACTGTAAGTCATAAGATTTCTTGTTTCTGTTGTGCCCGTCTACCTAAGGGTTTGGCGTGCATTACCAAACAAACAAACATACATTGTTTTCCCGTGATGGGTGTGCGGTGGCAGATTTCTCAAGCGCTTTAAAAAAGGCATTAAGTGTTGTTTTGGGCTGCTTCAGTCCCGGCATGTTCTTTGTTTTTTTAATAAGCGCTAATTTGTGTTTTATTTTTGGGTGAATTTCACATTTCTGACTTGTAACTGCTGAATATGCTCAAAACCAGAATGTGGGATTCATCATCTTTCTTTTTATTCGATTCAACCGTAATGACTTCTGCAACGCTAGGAAGCGGCTGATTTGGCTGAACATCTAGAATGGATTGTGCAATTGGCAATGTTTCCAAATCACAAATTATACCTGAGATTGGTGGTATTAGGCATGGCCACAGGCAAAGCAGCTACTCGTGTCCGAGGAGCAGACTCCTCCACCTTAGGCACCTCCATACACACAACCGATTTACTCTGCACCATAGATTTCAACTGACTATGGCTCCTGTTATCTTCTTTAACTAGGTTCTGAGAACATAGCCATTTCATTAGTTCCTCAAATTGGTGTGTTTGATTAGCCAATTTGGAATGACTTGAACAGTTTGCATAGGCTGTATACAGCAGTATTTATGGCTGTGAGAGCTGGATGAATCATAAGCAATTGTTGGGGTGTATTATCAGAGGTAAAGGGATTATTGGGACGAGGGGTGGGGAGAGCGAAAGATTGCAACATTGGATTGGGATGCACTACGGAGTGACTGGTCATTGAAGTCACTATGGACTCTGGGCACACATGAGGTTGATTTCTGACTAGGCGTTATGTTCACTTTCTCCAATGAAATTGGAGACTCGAGTTCGCTTGCATGAATTGAAATGACAGAATGGTCAGGAAACGGAAGCGGGAATGCAATAGGGGAGATAATCTTGTCTAATTTAGACAATACGTGTCTATTTTTCAATGATGCTATCATAGTGACATCTGAAATGGGGTGTAGGTTAGCTCGTCCTAATGGCGTACAATTTGCTATATGGACTTCCCCTATGGTCGGGGGGAGAAAGCGTACCCGCACTTAAACAGGCAGGAAGAGTGGATGAGGAAGTCTGAACCACTCGGTTTGAATGGATTTCAAATGGGAATCTGGCCTGTGTATTTGTCGCACAAGCAGTTGGCGTGCAGGAGGAAGCAGAAAAAAAAGTTTGGAGATTTGTGGCTGAACCGGGCATATCTGTAATTAAAGGGACAGGGCAAAAGGAAGAAGTTGGCATTATTAAAGGTGCGAGTGGCGGCATGTTTGTCGTGAGCTTGTATGTCGAAAAAGCCATCCTTTCGCACAAAGTATATAATCAAGACAGCAAATAGTGTCAACAGCAATGTTCACAGCAACGCTAACACTGAGACCAAAGCGGTCAATTGTTTTCAAACACTCACAAACTGATTTTTGACACCAGTCCCAATTGTTCCCAATTGGTCCTTCAATATGCCCCTGAAATAACTACCATCCAAAAGCAACTGGGCTAAATAAATCCTATTATAGGATCTGACCTAATGATTATTCCCCTCCGTGCTTTTGTGGCTAAGTGTACTTACACAAGTACTTGCTAACGAGTGCGGGTGCGCGTGCAAACTCGTATTAGTAGAAAGCTGTAATTGGTCAAATGGGAGGGCGGGACCTCCACAGAAACACATTTTCCAAAGTTAGTTCGAAGTGTCCAATATGTTTCCTCTTACACTGGTAGGCAAACACTGGCTTACTTAGTCCACAATTCACGATCCAGGAAGGCACTGAAGCGAAATGCACTCTATCCCATCACGGGCAGCTGCAGGAGCAAAAGCACCCAACCGGCCAAGTGTACTTACAGAAGTACTTGCTAACGAGTGATCTAATTTGATTCTGTTGGTATCTGAACCTAATATCTCGCTTGCTATTTTTCTGGTATACAGAAAATGCAAGGAAACAACAAAACTTGTAGTGGTTGTTTGCTTTTTTTTCTAACGTTTCTACAGTCTGTTAAAGACAGATATGTAATACAACATAAATCAAACATTAGACAAAAAATGACATAGTGCCAAGGGACAGAACCGTGGACTAATAAATCAAAGGAAATAGAAGACCCAAAAGGTGTTTTAGCCTTTATCTCGGCAAGAATCCCTCTATACTGAAACATTGCTGAATAAATACAAAATGTAATTAAGAATTTATAAAAAGGATCAAATATATCCAAGGTTGGTAAAATACAAAGGTACTTATTTCCTTCACTTCCCAACAATTTTGGCAGGAGATGTAGAACCAGTGTATCTAGTCATTTGGTTTTCTTTGTTTTCAGCTAGATAATCATTATTATTTGCACCAAGAATCAATATTTGACCAAATAATTTTGTCAGTTCATTTCGTATCTCTTTTTCTTAGCGTAACATAGGATGTCTTTAAATAATGTTTTTCGTTACTAGAATCTTTTCTATATAGGGTCTGCCAACCTGTGTGTGTGTGTGGCATCACAAAGGTGTTGGGGTAGGGGGAATCGTGCCAGTTAGTCGGAGACCCCAGATGTTACGGTAGACAAAAGTGCTGGTCAAATCTCCTTCCTCAGGGCAGGTTCGAAGATCCTGTAAGAACATGTAATTGCACTTTAGACTCATGCCAGAAACTAACCTCAAATGTTTAGAAGTAATTTTGTCACCATGTCCGGCTTACCATATAAATGAGCAGGGGTGCTCCAAGCATCTTCTCCTCTCTCGGTGACAGAAGCCGGCAGTGGAACTCGTACTGCACTTGGAAAGTAGCTCCAGGAAATGGTCTTGCTGTTGCGTGTTGTCTGTCGGACTCCTTTACTCTGGGATCTGAGATCCTCGGATCTGGGGGAAGAGGTTAGAGAGCGATCATGTATTAATAGTGGGGGAGAAATAGGAAAAGCCCCCCCCCCCCTCATGTTGACAAGAATCGTGTCTAACAGGCCTCCAGTGTCTTTAGTGGTGACACCATCCTGCAATTTTAAGTGCAGGAGAAGAAAAAGTAAATTGCTGGTGGAAGAAATGAGAAAATTCAGGCATGGCCAACACTGTGGCGTCCCAGTTTAAACCCAGCATGACCAGTAGGAAAACAGGCTTGGAAACGTGCCATTCCTTATTACCCCTATGTAGTGCAGGGAGTTTGATAGACAAATGAATGTGACTCTCCCCAGCGTGAGAATAGAAGGATGCCATGCATTTATATTATAGTTTTCACAAAGTAGAGGGTTTAAGAAGTGCCCACATGGTGAATTTCCCTGTACCTCTTAGTGGATTGGTAGGGGCGTATCCTTCTGGGCATAAGAGCAAAGTCTCTGTATTCGAAGTGATTCAGGGTGTAGCCATCCGTCGTGGCTGTTTATAATCTGCAATTGGTACATCCAAAGTACATAAGTAAGAGGAGGGCACAGCGCACGTTTCGGATTAAAAGAATATTCTGCTTGCAGCGGTCTATAGAGGTCGACGGACTCGCCTTGTTGTTAAATGCAGGATGCCCACCGTCAAACTGTAGAGTGCCCGAGTGTTCAGATCAGGCTGCAATGTAGAGTCCGATGTTGTCAGCGTAGTTATGGAAACCCAGGACTCCATCCTAATAGTCAGTTGTGTCTCTTTGTGTTGACGTCATCATGTTAAACCCATTCTGTACACAGAAATGGAGTTGTAAAGCGGCCTCTGAATCCCACGCTGCGTCCAAAAGCAACCAGAAGAAACGTGCAGATCTGCTGTTCAAAGTATTAGATTGGGCCCTACAGGGTTGCACAATATAAATCGGCAACAGAGAAGCCCTAAAGCCTGAAGGTGAATGTGAATACTTCCATGTGCTACAAGGGTGTGCCCGTGCCTGTAGAACACTGGGGCTTCCTGGGTTCACCTAATTAATGACTTGTGTGACGAGGGGCAAATACAGACCGTGAAATCGGTCCATTAGGCCCGATGGACAAAAGTAAGATTCATACGAGGGGTCCTGGTACACAGGCGACATGTATAGTGTGTAATATCTGATTGCAAATTACTACAAATAATTTCAATCCCGGATGAGCTGGACATAGAATAGTGTGTGCTCTCCTTATGTAGTATTACTGAAGGGGTGATGGGCGGCATCAAGTACTCCAAGGAGTGCCATAAAGGTGATGTCTGTCTGTCGTAAATAAAGTTATGTTGTCTTACTCTATGGAGGGGATAGAAATTCCTTATTGAAAGCATGATTGTAGGTGGCAGGCCCAGTGTAGCTGGGAGAGTGTATTCAAGGCACATGCCTTTTCAATTGAAGAAATCCCTAGTTGAATCCATGAATATAGAAGTTTGGTAGTAAGTGATGTAGTGTCTTCAAGGCATGTACCTGATATGAAGTTAATTGTGTTGTCTTACTCTATGTAGGGGGTAAATCATTCCTCATTCAGTCCATGGTTGTAGGTCTGGTCTAGTCTATGGATCCATAGAGTTTATTTATCCAATAGACTTCTCTGTATGTTTGGTGCCTCTTTCACTACATCAAGTACCTGCCATAGTAGGTCATTGGATGAGTTTTGGAAATCGATGTAGTGGTTGACCATGGGTGCCATGGTATTTCTATATAGAATTTTCGATCTGTGCTCCCAGATCCTGGTGTGAATTGACCTCATGGTTTGCCCCACGTAGCAGAGACCACAGGGCCATTTTATACAGTTGTCCACTTGACTGGTTTTACAGTTAAATTGTGAAGTGTTCAGACCCTCTCGCCTATTGTGAATGTTTGCATTTTCTTAGTGAATTTCCAGGCGACACAGTTCCCACTAGTAAGTTCCATAAGCCTGTTCTTGATGCCTCTTTGATGAATTGAGTGGAACAGATAATCTCTGAGAACATTTGCCCGTTTGAAGGCAACGCATGATAGTGGTTCTCCTGGTGCCAATGTCCAGTATTTACATATCCGTTTTTTACCTGAAATCCATGTGTGCCATGTGTCATGAATGACATGTGCCATTTGTTTGTTGGTATCATTTTCTATGTGTTTCTTGGGGGTCAGAAGGGCTTATTTGGCTGCAAATCTTGCATGTTTTTCTGATCTGGTAAGCAAATGTCTAAGCTAGCCACATGCTGTAAGCCTGTAATCTAGTTCTGCATGTTTGTAGAATTCGTAGAGGGAGGTGCAGTTCCTCCTAATCCTTAAATATTGGCTGTATGGTAGATTCTCTTTGATATGTACAGGATGATTACTTTCAAAGTGCAAGAGTATTCCTATTGCTGGGCTTACGTTGGAGACTTCATTCCAGTTTGCCATGATGGTGTCTAATCAACCGGTCCAAAAATGGATTTCTGAATTACTTGTGTTCCATCATGCATTGACTGTTGTCAGTTATTGAGCCAGGTTAGAAATAATTGTAACCTTTCCTCAGTCATCCCATCCCATCATCAATGTATCATTTCCAACATTTAAGCTGTTCCGTGAATGGGTTCTGATCAGATGAGACCGGATTCGACTCATATCAGGCCATTAATAAAATCGCCAGACTGGGGGAGAATGTTGCCCCCCCATTGCAGTGCCTTTGGTCCGTAAGTAGAACTGTTTGTTGAACATTAAGAAGTTCTTACATAAGGCTTAAGTCCTATGTTCTACAATGACATTTTGAGGAACATGTGTCTGTAGTTTATATGCATTAGATATTCATGTATGCATTCAATAGGTTGATCTTGCGGGATACTTGTATTTAGAGATTTTATGTCCATCGTGACAAGTAGTTGGTTTCTTGGATAAACATTTTCCTGCTCAAATATTTGTATGGTATGCATTGTGTCTTTTAAGTATGTTTCAGTCGGAACACTGATGGGCTTCCAGAAAGTATCAACAAATTTGCATAGGGGTTCCAAAATGGAGCCTCATCTAAATACTATCGGTCTACCGGTTTTTATTTCGGTAACACTGTTTTGGGTAGGGCATAAAAAGTGGGGATATGTCCCTGCATACTGTTAAACTCTGATTCATTATCAGAAACCCTGTCCCGTTGGTGTCCATAGACCACAATTTCAGAGATGCTTTGGTGTAGATCCTTGGTGGGATCTTCTGAGTAGTGTGTAACTATCTGTGTCATTTAGTAGGGCATAGACCATCTCTGGGTATTCACCAGCAGTCATCACTTTATCTGCTTGTTTTATAAGTATGTTCGAGTTTCCGTGACAGAATTTGAAGCGCTTCCCTTTCTTCTTTAGATATGTTATGTTGAAGGGTCACCTTTTTATGTTTCAGCATGTTAGGATCTCTCAAGATACATTTTTCAAACGTGACAATGTCTCGGGAATGTGGTTATCAAGTGGGGTAAAAGATGGTATATGGAGACCTGAGTCTATTTACCTCATTTGATCTAAGTGTTACTTAAAGAAAGTTTGTAGCCGCACAGTTCTCAGAAATCTACAAACTTGCATCTCGGTGTCAAACCAATCCGTCTGACAGTACAAACGAGAGGCCTTTTTAGATAATGTAGAAATCTGGGCGAATGAGTTCTATTTTTGCCCAGTTGAATATAGGCATGGTTTGGGGGTCATTCATTGTTGAATGAGACACAGGAGACTGTCCTTCCATCTCCTCCCTATTGCATATTATTGTGCCCATGGTGGAGCCTCCATTTTTCTCCTCGGAATCCTCCTCTTCCTAAAAAAGGGGAGTGGAGGAGTTAAGTCATTCCTAAATGTAGGTTGTTGGTTGTACCTGGTATGTTCCTCCAAAGGGAAGTCACTACTCGAATCTGAGAATGTGCCCCACCCACCTTCTTTCAGAGGGCCTCTATTGTGTCGAGCGTCCTACTTAATGGTTTGCAAGTAGTTATCCGATGTGCAGGGATATACTTGTTCTAATTTAAATTCACGAATATCCCTCAAGTCTTTTTAGTTATGGTGGCAGATTTAAAATCATCAGAGTTTAATATCTCGCAGTTGGTCGCATGCATTAGTTAGCGTGTTGGATAGGAACTTTTCTTCCTCTAAATCTAGAGCTCTCTGTATCCCTGTGCTCACTCTTTGGGCCTTAGTCGTTGTCAAGATCTTTAGATCGTGACTACACTTGGTAGCAATAGGACAGAAATGTGTAGTGCATTCCTAGGCACCTAAGAATAGACGAGGTTTGTTTCTTACTATTAGGCTTGCTGGTATAATATTGGCCTTTAAGTATTCACGTAAGAAGTGTCAGTGGAGCTAGGTCTTGAAGTGCTTCTTCAATTTTAGGAGTTGTTGCTTGTGTTGGAATTGAAAACAGTTTGGTTCGTGCCCGTGGGATCGAAAAGTGACGGGCCCCTGATCACCTCTGAGATTTGTTGTTCTGTATAGCTCAGTTGCATTTTCTGCCATACTTGGATGTAAGATAATCTGGAAATAAATATATTGTAGTAAGAACTATACATTTATTCAGAAAAAATGAATATTTGTATCATCTGTCTCCTATTTAGTAGGAGAACAAAAACTGCTACAGTTCAAGGTTGTCACAAATAAAATGTATAAACACAAAACGTACTCATTACGAACGAGGCTGAAGTGTTGCTCTAAGTTTGCATCAGGACCATGATCATCCTCCTAAAGAATGGTCTTGTAAGGAAATTAATTTGTAACAAAGATATATATGTATGTATGTATGTATGTATGTATATATATATATATATATATATATATATATATATATATATATATATATATATATTTCAGTATTTATTTTTTCTTTTTGCGTTCCGTACAAACGCATGCTTTATTTATTCGTTAAAATCACATAGAACCGTATTGAAGTATAAAAGCAACTGTGAGAAAAAGTAAATGTGCCATCCATTTGGCTAAAGAAACGCAATGAGGTTTTAGTTTAAAATTCAAGGTTAAGTAAAATTATGAGGAGACCGACGTTTTTCAAAAACTCATAGTGCAAAAAGAGGGGGGTCAGAAATGTGAGGTGGACAAGTTTGTAAAGGTCTCTCAGCTTGGGTACTGGTGGTATGTTTGGGGTTCTAATAAGGCCACCCCACCAGTTTGTGGATATTTGCCCAAACATATACTTCATTCGTGGACCTTGTTTGGTTTAATGTCAGCCCTCTTTGTAAGTTGGCAATAGTTTGGTATTCATAAGATTGCTTAATTTGCCTATGAGCCTGCCTTTGTAACTTTGTAACTGTTTGGTATTTGTAATGCTTATTAGTTTCTCTTTGTACGTTAACCACAGTTCGGTATTGGTAGCGTTGCTTAGTCTGCCTGCCACTTGCTCACGAGTTATCCAGCCTGCTCTGAACTCATAGCTTGCACTGGAGTGCCCTGGAGTCACTTGCGTGGGTTAGATTCACCGGGTAAGCCACTTCCTGGTGCTTCTCTCTGTATTTACATTACTGCTGCACTTGTGACACCCGGCGCACCTTCTCCCTTTGGTCGCTGCCACCTCAGCCACATTGGTTTGGAGTCATCCTGACTCCTGAGAGTCTCAGGTGCAACTCTGCCACCTGAGCCTCTCAACTGCTCACACTACACCTGCATTCCGCTGCACCTGCTCTGCATGGCGTCCTCTTGGGTATGCGGTTCTTTCACACACTTCCAGCTGCGCGACCTCTGCAGTATAGGATAATGTAGGCACAGACCCGCTCATGACTAACAGCGGTCCTGGCATCTTCCAGCTTCTCCACTCCTCCACTCCTCTCCAACAGCATACACAGCCTCTGCTTCTCAAACTGCTTTGTCTTTTTCTTTCTCTCCTACCTGAGGGGTCCTTTTATGCCTCCCCCTCTCCCTCAGGTCATTCTGGCTAATTGGCTGACCACTTCTACATCTTGGTTCTTCTGTATCCCTCTTTCGAGGGGATTGGGTCCTCCGACGTATTCCATATCTATGACATGTAATCACCACAGCTGTGCTGCTTCGGAAAAATTTTCCTGCGTCGATGACGTCGATGCACCGTCGTCGAGGACCTCCTCCTCCGACGTCATCTGATGTGATAGGTAGGACGCACAACGCCCGTAGCCTCAATTCCTTTTTTTCTGCGAACGTGTTGCTTCGTGAATCTCGGCTAACGCCTCGACTCTTTGGAGTTCTGTTCTTCTCGGTTCTTCGAACCTGTTTGTTTTTGTGAAAATCCTTCGTGTGAAGATGTCTTCTACTCAGTCTTCGACCCCGCGTCCGGGCTTCAAGAAGTACGGGGAGTGTGGGTCCAAGATGTCGGTGACAGACTCGCACGACGCCTGCCTCTGGTGCCTCGGGGAGGCCCACGACACGGATGACTGTATCGACTGCCAGTCGCTCACGTCCAAAGCCTTACGTGAACGTAAGAAGAAGTTGTCGGTAGGTCAGGAGTCCAAGCCCAGGAAGTCGAAGTCTGCGGGTCTTTCGACGGATGATTCGAGAGGTGACTCTCCGCGTCATCGTCGGAAGTCTCGTGGGTCTCCTTCTAGGAGTCGGTCTCGCCACTCCTCAGCCTCTTCGAGGCATTCTCGGAAGCGTCGACACTGGTCGTCTTCCAGGTCCTCTTCGGAGGACTCTGCCCGGCACGTCGCTTACCCCACCAGCCGTGCGACGCCGGAGGAATGGGCTTCCTTCGGGAAGAAAATGCTGGCGATTCTTGAGTCGCAGGGTACTAAGCCATCCGCGCCCCCGAGTGGGGTCGGTCGTGAGAGGTCGAGAGACACCGCTCGCAAGAGTGGTCGGCACGAGTCACGGGAGAGGTCCCGTTCGGACAAGGGAACTCGTTCTCAACGTACCCGTTCCAGGTCCCGGTCCTCGACGCGTTCGAGACCGTGTGCACCTGTGGTGTCTTCGAAGAAGACATCGACGTCAGAGGCGTCGAGGGCGTCGACAAGCTTTCTTGAGGCTCCGGCTCCGAGGAAGTCGTCGAAGCCGTCGACGCTCAGGTCGTGGAAGGACACGCTCGGAGCTCCGGCTTCGAGGACTGTGTTGACGCCGCCGATGCTGGCGGCGCTGCATCTGACATTGACGCCGATCCTCTCGGCGCCGATGCCTGTTCTCTCGACGCCCTCGCCGCCTTTCGAGGCCGGGGTGTCGGAGGTACCCCGTGGCACGGGGGAACCCCCTAGGAAGGCTCTGGTTAAGAGCAAACACTCTCGGGTGCCTTCTTTTCGCCACCTGGAATATATTTCAGAGGCGGATGAGGATTCTGATGGCCTGATTCCTAGTCAGGTTCCAGATGAAATTGTCTCGGGCCGTAGTGAGTTTGACGATTTGAGGCAGTCACTGCATGATGCCAGTGGAGTTTTGTAGGCCTGAGCCTGGCTCTCATGCCGATTCCTCGTACGGACGTCTTATGGCTAGGGTTTCTGAGTACTTGGGATGGTCTGCTCCCCCAGGGGAGTTTGTGCAGGATGATCTCACAGACATCCTTGATGTTGGTCCCCCAACTGACCCGGTACTGCCGTTCCATATGGCTTTACAGAGAAGGGTGGCGGCGGCTTGGACTGCTCCGGAGAGTCTCCCGGCGGTGGGCATGTCTTTGTCGCGAAAATACCGTCCAGCCAGTAGCGACCCCTGCTACTTGACCAGGCACCCCACTCCGGAGAGTTTGGTGGTGCAGGCGGCCCCGGCCCCGGCAAAGCAGGCGTCGTACCCTACCATCCCTCCTGATCGGGACGACAAACGTTTTGATGGCTGGGCGAAGAAAGTGTTTTCTTCTGGTGGTATGGCGCTTCAGGCGGCCAACTCCATTTGTGCCTTATCTCGTTTCACACACACTCTGAGGAACTGTGTTGCGTTAGCGGCTGAACATATTCCCAAAGGGGACGAACGGGATGGTTTCCTTGCTCTGGTCCAGGATGGTAAGGATGCCATGTGTGAGTCCGTTCAATCGGGTTTGGACTTGGCTGAATGCGTCAGCAGGTCTATGGCGGCGAGCACCGTGATACGCAGGTTTGCGTGGTTGCGGAAGTCGGGGTTTGCTCCTGATGTGCAGTCCCGGCTCCTCAACATGCCCTTTGACGGTGAACACCTTTTTGGCAGCAAGGCTGACGAGAGCCTTGAGAGGTTGCAGACCTCAAAAGCTGCAGCGAAGTCGTTGGGTGCTGCAGTGCGCCAACCTCTGCCTTTTCGTCCTAGGGGACAGCAATGGAGGGGTGGTTCCTTTCGCTATTACTCGTCCTTCAGTAAAGCGAGAGGAGCTGGCAGTCAAAGAGGCCAACGCAGGGGTACCAGAGGTGGACGACAGGGTACCTGTGGTGCCAAGGCCGCTCGGGCAGTTGCCTCTTTGCCTCAGGTAACGCCGCAGCCGCTACTACTCAGTCATGAGGCCATGCCCCATGGTTCGCCGGTTGGGGGAAGGCTGGCGCAGCATCTTGTAGAGTGGCGTGCCATTACTTCAGATGTGTGGGATCTGGAGATCATAACCCACGGCTACGGTCTTCCCTTTCGGCACAGGCCTTGCGACAATCCACCGGGGAACCTCTCTTTGTAGAGTCCGGATCCGCTCCTTGCGCAGGAAATTCAAGCCCTGCTGGAGAAAGGCGCCATAGAACTGGTGCCTATAGCGGAGAGGAACAAGGGATGGTATTCCCCTTATTTTTTGATTTCGAAGAAAGACGGGGGATTGAGACCCATCATGGACTTGCGCGGTTTGAACAAACTCCTAAGGAAGGACAAGTTCAAGATGGTTACTCTCTCTCAAGTCCTCCAGGCCCTTCAGCTTCAGGACTGGTTGGTGTCTCTCGACCTCAAGGATGCTTACTTCCATGTGCCGATCCATCCCAAGCACAAGAAGTACCTGAGGTTCGCGGTTGGCGACTCGCACTTTCAGTTTCGGGTCCTGCCGTTCGGATTGACCTCCGCCCCGAGGGTTTTCACCAAGCTCATGGTGGTGGTGGCAGCGCATCTCAGGCAAGGGGGTATTCACGTCTACCCCTACCTGGACGATTGGTTGATCAGGGGGAGCTCTGCAGTGCTCGACACTTCCCTGGGGCAGTGTTTTCCTCCCCAGGTGAGGGCTCTTCACATTCAGCAGATGGTGCACAAGTTTCAGCATGCCTAGACGCTCCCAGCGTTAGAGTTCTTGAGGTTGCTCGGCCTCATGGCATCCTGCATTCTTCTGGTGCCAGAGGCTCACCTGCGGATGAGATCTTTGCAGTGGGCACTCAAGAAGATGCAATGGTCGCAGTCCTCCGGCAGGATGTCGGACCCGGTTCAGGTGCCGCCCTCGGTCGCCCGGGACCTTCTGTGGTGGGCCGTCGAAGGCAACTTGATGAAGGGGGCTCCATTTTGGCTTCCCTGGCCGGAGGTGACGATCGTGACGGATGCATCCCTCACGGGATGGGGAGCTCATGCCAACGGGCTGACAGTCAGCGGTCGTTGGTCTCCGTCGGAGTCCAGACTCCATATCAATCTGTTGGAGCTGAGGGCCGTCAGGCTAGCCCTGAAGGCTTTTCTGCCGACTGCGCGAGGAAAGAGTGTCCTGATCCTGACGGACAACACAGTGGCCATGCACTACCTCAACAAAAAGGGTGGGGCAGGGTCACTTCCTCTGTGCAGGGAGGCGATGCAGCTCGAGTTCTGGGCCATCAAGCAGGAAGTTTCGATCTCGGCTGTTCATCTGGCCGGAGACGAAAACGTGACGGCAGACACTCTGAGCAGGCAGAGCACGATCTCTCACGAGTGGGAGTTGGCTCAGGAGATTCTCCTGGAGATCTTCGCCCTTTGGGGGACCCCTCAAGTGGATCTCTTCGCCTCCAGTGTCAACCGGAAGTGCGAAAGGTTTTGCTTGCGGGAATTTCCTCCAAAAGGAGCCTTAGGAGACGGGTTCGTGGTGGAGTGGTCATTCCTGCTGCTGTACGCATTTTCTCCAGTCCCCGTCATCCCGCAAGTGCTGCAGAGGTTACGTAAATTCGATTCCCGGATGATCCTAATCGCTCCGGCGTGGACTCTGAGGACGTGGTACCCGGACCTTCTCGACTTGTCCATCTGCTCTCCACGTCGTCTTCCCTACCGAGACGATCTGCTCTCACGGGAGGGGGGTCAGGCTCTCCATCCAGAGGTCAGATCCCTCAACCTTCACGCTTGGCTTCTGAAAGGTTGAGGTATAAGGATTGGGACCTCCCTGAAGACGTGATGGAGGTGTTGCTTTCGGCCCGAAGGCCAGCAACAAAGTCTCTGTACCGTTGGCGTAAGTTCTGCGACTGGTGCAGAGTTCAGAATGTGGATCCTTTTGCATGTGACATCCCCATGGTTCTGTCCTTTTTACTTTCTTTGGCCCACAGGGGCCTGCAAGTGGGTACCTTTAAAGGTTACCTGGCAGCGCTGTCCATCTTTAAGCGCTCGTCTGACGAGTGTTCTTACTTTAAAATCCCTTTAATTTCACAGTTTCTGAAAGGGCTCACTAATGTGTTCCCTCCGTCACCTTTCCCGTGCCCGGTTGGGATTTAAACCTTGTTATGGGTGCTCCGTTTGAGCCTTTACATTCTTGCCCTTTGAGGCAGTTAACTCTGAAAACTGTGTTTTTAGTTGCGGTTACTTCCGCTCGCAGAGTGAGTTACAGGCACTTTCAGTTAAACCACCCTTCACTGTATTTCACAAGGACAGGGTTGTCCTTAGAGTTCGTCCTCCTTTTCTTCCGAAGGTAGTGACGGAATTTCATTTGGCCCAGAAGGTGGTTGTTCCGGCATTCTATCCTCCTCCGCATCCTGGTAAGGAAGAGGAGAGGCTCCATAGCTCCATAGGCTTGATCCTAGGAGAGCTTTAAGCTTTTATGTTTCACGCATGTCCCGGGTCAGAGTGGACAATCAACTCTTTATTGGTTACGCTGGAAAGCGTTTGGGGCAAGCTGTGACGAAACAGACTTTGTCCCGCTGGATTATTTTGGCCATCTCGGAGTGTTACCGCTTGGCGGGTAAGGACCCACCAGCTGGCTTGCGGTCCCATTCTACCAGGGGTATGGCTGCATCTACTGCCCTGCAGAGGGGTGTTCCTATTCGCAACATCTGTGATGCAGCCACCTGGGCTTCAGTACATACATTTGTATGTCACTATTCCCTCGATTCCATCCGAGGACAGGATCTGGCTTTTGGCAAGGCGGTCCTTTGCTCTGCTATTTGATTGGCAATTCTAAATTTTGATTCTAAATTCTTTCCCTCCTCCTTGCTCTGGTACTGCTTTGGGAGTCTGTCATAGATATGGAATACGTCGGAGGACTCAATCCCCTCGAAGAACAAGTTACTTTCTTACCTGGTAACGTTCTTTCGATGGGATGGTCCGACGACGTATTCCATATCGCTCCCTCCCTGCCTTCCCCGCTGCAGAATTTCTTTTGCGATTGCAGCTTACGTTCCGCAAGGCTTTGTGTCTGACTGGCAGTTGACTAATGTCACACGTTCTGGGGGAAAAAACTACAACTGAGGCTACGGGCGTCGTGCGTTCTACTTATCACATCGGATGACGTTGGACGTCGGAGGAGGTCCTCGACGGCGCATCGACGTCATCGACGCAGGACGCAGACGCCGAAAAAAGTTTCCGAAGCAGCACAGCTGTGGTGATTACATGTCATAGATATGGAATACGTCGTCGGACCATCCCATCGAAAGAAAGTTACCAGGTAAGAAAGTAACTTGTTCTACTCGTCTCAGTACTGAGTGAATTATGGGACTCAGTCCGCATTAAAGTTTTTCTCTACTCTTTCTACATTGCAAATTTGCTTTCGACTTTCTACAACGTTTAACAAAGGCTTATTCTCAGAGCCTTAAGGCCGGGTTGAGAAGAGGAACCTAGTTCTTTACTCATAAGACTTCCCTTCTTATACAACTTCCTCTTATTAGGATTTTGGGAACTGGGCGGATTATAGAATTATGATGGCAACAAGCCATTACATACTGTGGTAATGGTTGATTGTCCTCTCGACAAGAGGTTCAATAGTGTGTCTCATCCCATAGGTTGTCCCCCCTCTCCTGACCCTTTTCTCTTCCTGGGTGATCCTCCCACAGTATAGCACCCCAAGGTCAGGAAGAGTCTGCCTTCCCTTGGCCACCCGGGAGGATACTTTAGGTAGGGTTTCAGTGAGGGATCCATAGGATTAATCACAGAAGAGGAAAGGAATAGGTCCAAACATTGAAAATTCGTATTGGCACTGTAAGGAAGGCATGGTATCAACAGCAAGATGGACACCAGTGACCACAGTTCAAGGGTGTTTATTGAGCTTCAAAAAGGGTATGATAAACGCCTAGCTAATCCTAAATCTACACATGGGAGCAAGCTACGACCATCAAATAATAACGCAGTCCTAGTGATGTCTTGTCAAAATAAAAAAGCCTATACTAAAAGACTAATAAAAAACTATTGCCAATCCTTAGCTCTAAATATAAATAGTTTGTCGAATAATATTATGAAAAAGAAAGGTGTTCAAAATGACATGTCGGGATGTTCAGACCGTTGCCCTCCCTTCCCCACGTTTTTAGCACTGGGAAGGGCAGTTCATTCGAGCATAGCACAGTCTATGGATTATTTAGCACGAGTATACAGTTCGATCATTAGCATCGGGCCCTTCTGTGCGCAAGTCTCTTTACTTCTCAAAGTTTCTTCATTCAAAGGGTCTGATGCAACCAAACAAAAAGAAATTACAATTGTTTTCCTCTTGGGATTTTCACACATATTCAATTTAGGTGATTCAGTATTCCCCGGGATCGCCCTCAGTCGGGCTCAGATCCCTTTTTCCACAATGTTGGCAGGATATTCTTTTCAAGTGACTCACGGTTCATCCTGGATCCCCGTCAGCCGGGTTCAGATCCCTTGAGTACACAATTGGTCTTCCTCAGCCGGGCTTGGACCAATTTCAATTTACTTCAAGCATCAAACACTTTTGAATGTGCACAGGGTTTGGCTTGACCCGTTGCAGGACCACTTCGACTTTACAATTCGTTCTTTTTAACCTTTGTCACGTTTCAGTTGGATACCCAACAGAGACTTTCGAATGAACACCCACGTGGTGTCGGACCACTCTGTTTACAGTATCAAATGTTTAGTTTCAAAGTTCAGTCACTCATCTGCTGCTTTACACTTCATGCACTGTTCTCTCCAATTTCCTTTATACAATGTTGCTGCTTGCAACCTTGATTTCTGCACACCCCGGGCTGGTATAGGTCTCCTCAACTCACTGGATGTGCTGACTTCACTGGCGTTGCTTTTTTGTAGGAGCCAAGGAGAGTGCCACAGCGGCAAATGATTCTCCCCGCCTTGACTATTGACAAGGGAGAGCCCTGGGTACCTCCACACACAATGCAGGTTTCTTCAGCTTCAATTCCAGGTCTTGCGTTTCCTATTTTCGAAGACTCATGAAAATGATGGTCTTTTTGGTGAAAAGGTCAAGGGCACTACCATCCTTGCAATACTCTTCGGTTTCACCGTTTTTAGCCTTGTGTTGAACTGCCATCCTGGAACTATTTCCTTGTGTGCTTTGCCTCGCTCAGTGTGCTTTCGTACTCCGCCTTTTATCCGTGTGGGGAAGTGTGATGGAAGTCAGGTGTGTGTAATGATCAGTAATTGCCTGAGCCTGCCTGACCATTGTATTGGGATGCGTCGGGTATATGGCTTGGGTGTTCGTCTGTTTTCCCTCACAGTGATTTGTCTGTGAGAAAGTTTTCGTGTTGAAAAGGGGGTGGGGAGGTCTCTAGGTATCCTACCTGTTACAGGGAAGTGGATACTGTGTCTCGCTATCCGGTGTCAAACTTCCACTTTCTGAAGACCCCTCATCCAGGTGATCCTCCCGCACTGGTCCACTCCCAGGAACTGGATCCAAAAGCGTTGGCCATGTCCTGGCTACCTGGATGACAGATCCCTGGGGACTAGCGGGTGAGACACCTTCAGGTTTCTCTCAGCACATGTAAAAAAAAAAGTCCTGTAAATATAAACCCTTTTAAATGGTTTAGTAAAGACATTTGTTAATTGTATAAAAAATATTTTAAATATAAAGCGCTAACAGTTAATTAATTTGAGGTAGTGCAAGTACATGTTCTCAGTATGTCGTACTTGGTAGATAGCTGAACAGCGCAAAAAAATCGTGGAGGCTTGAAATTAAATATTGACACCACAAAGTTACAAAAAACTCTAATGCTGTCTGATCAGAGAGGGTTTGTTGATACTTAGCGAGGAAAGAAGCGTTGACATTTCCATGGAGACACCGATAGATGCGTACAGAGGACCTTCAAATGAGACGTACAATGGCAGTGTTACAAGAGGCCTAAGCGTCTAACGATGTCAGTTTGAGTAGCAGTGATCTGATTTACGCGAGGACACTTGAAGCAATGGATCAATATATAAGATTAGCACAAGATGGAGGTTTCCGACCCATGAGTTTCGTGTCTGTAAATGTGAGAAAATCGAAGGTAATATGCATTGGATTTTTTTTCTCGGATCGATGGATATATGTTCAAAAATACATTCCCGATCCTTTGGGCCAATACAATTCCTGAGAGAATTTCCCCGTTTAAATAGATTGCAATTTAAAGCATGGACAAATGGAGTATTGGTTATGGAGAGTCTGGTTGTCTGGATAGGAGTATTCTCGAAAAAGCCAGGTCTGGTGATTGGCATGCTGGAGCCAAGGGACTTGCAGAAATGTCTGGAAAAGGTGAGACTGAGTAAGTAGGCTGCCTCTGACATACTGGACAGTGGACTATTGGTTGAGGATTTTCTTTCTAAGTTTTGTTTCGTTCACAGGGTCATAACACATAAAGGGGGCGGTCTGGTGGGTGGATCAGATTGTTGCTGTGTGCTGTTGGAGTAAGCATGTAGCTCTGTTGATTATCCTGCAGGAAAATAAAGCTCGGTCTTTTGCTACTACTCTGAATTGACTAGCCTGAGCGATTACTTTACATGAGAGAAGCCTTCTACATGCCATATCTCGATAGGCATTAAAGAAATAATACTTAACTGAAGAAGCAGTTTTGCACTCGTAAGAGGAACATCCCAGATGAGATGTACAATTCTTCAATTAGTTCACAAGTATCTTTTGGTTTTAACTTGTTAAGAGTTTGAATGTAATAATTGAATGCGTCCTTTTGCTTTTTTTTTTTAGTATTGATATAAAGCGCTCACCATACTTTGTGTATCATTGGTGGGATTTCAGGAAATATTTATATTGCTTTCCTCTTGATAGTTTGTTTGCCAAGCACTAATTAATACACAGCATTGTTTGGTGTTATTAAAATGCATTATTTTCTATGGAAGCTCTTATTTCCTTTGTAATGTACCTGTCCGTTTTCACAAGGCATGATATATATTATGTATGAATCTTGGTGATATGGTGATGGTTAGCACAATTAACATTGTGTTCCAGATAGAATTTTATGAACGTTGTTGGTCTATTTTTCCAGAGCTCTCGGGTCGTTTTCCAAAATTTCAAACGGGAAACAAAAAACTACAAGTCCCTGAATGTGGAGGGGGCAGGGGGAAACAAACTGGATGGCCTTCTCTTGTGTGGCCATGCGAAACCTGAGAGCTCTGCATTTCTCTGATAATTGGATGAGATAACATTTCTTACTTTTTCTGATAATTCTGAACTTCATACATACAAGGACTAGGGAAGAATGTATCCTTGATGATTGGCACTCCATTAACAATTCTTCTGTCCCGAAGAAGGCACAGGAATGAATTATGTACCTTATCATGCCGAAACTGTGATTACTGTTGTGATTTTCCTTTTGGGTTTGTCAAATATTGTTTTTGTGGATTTAATAATTGAGTAGATGTTGAATAATTTGTTTTAGGTTTGTTTAATCGATATGTTTTAACAAGATACAATTGTTTTGTTATGCAGTGCCGTTGATATGTGCTTTTAATGTTTTTCCTGGTAATTGTTAGTGATTGTACATGTTCTGTCAAGCTATACCGAAATTAATTGCCTTTCTATTTTTGTTTTAATACAAGCAGTACTTTTGAACTTGAGGCGGTACACCTAATCATTTATGTGGGGATCTGTCTGGACATTCGCAACAGCTGTGTTTATGCATCTATCCTACAGCAACTCCAGCAATGCTCAACTGACTATATTTTTAAATTGTTTTACTTAAGCTTGGCTGAAGACATTAACATAGCATTTGAACAAAAGACCCTTTTTCTTGGCATCTCTTTTTCCCCATGTGCTCCGGTGTGTTTTTAATGTTACTGCTTCCAAAGTTCCTTCCCTCCTGTACTGCACCCAGGTACTGAATCAACATGTGCCGATAACAGAGAATCTTTTCACTATACTTTGGTATACCACACACCAACCCAATTGGCGCTGATACAATTGGGCACGGAAGCACTGCTGGTGAATGAACATGACTCTATTTGAAAAGGCCCGGCATCTAACTGCTGTATCATTCTCCAACTCTACTTCCTCCCTCCCTCCCTGTGCTTTCCGGCACCCTCCTCATGTCACATGATCCTGCGCACAGGCTTAGGGACATCACAAGCCCCCCCCCTTTTTTTTAACATGTCAACTCTCAACTCTTAGTCTGTCTCCTCAATGAGTCTGTGCGGTCTGTTTCTCGCTCTCTGCGGCCTTCCAGTGCTACTGTCCTCTGTCAGGGCTAGGTCCACCCGGCCGCTCTGCTAGGTCATCACCCGAGTCCTCCCCATCACCTTTGTACAGGGTATCCCAATAGTCCGGATCCGTCTCCTCTCCTCGTGATCTTCTCAGGATGATACCTGGCGTTTTCTAAAAGTGTGATGAATTGGGGTCCAATTCCTCCTGTCTCCTTCTGTGATACTGAGGGACCCCTTCACTTACGTAACTGTCCGCAGGACACCTCTGAAGGCTGCGGTCTGTTTGTGGCTCCGGGGTTTTGCATTATCACTGTGTCCCTGGGCAGTAGGGCTCACTCTAGCTTTCCGTGTGGCATCTGCTCGCCACTTCGTGCTCCCCTTGGCCTGGGCATCCTGCTCACTCATGCCCTTGTCACTGGCGTAGGCCTCTTCTGTGAGTGTAACATGTGGTAATCGTGTCTGGATTTATCAGCCGAACATGACCTCAGATGAGGCCCGGCCTGTCGTGCTGATAGGGGTGTTAAGGTAGTCCTGAAGCAGTTAATACACTGCCTTCTCTACTGGCTCCTGTTAAATGGGCATGTTTCAATTTACTCATTATAATGTTCATGTCTTTTGCTTCTTGGTTTGTTGCTATGCCAAAGTTTTCTAGAAGGTTGTTTTCAGGTCAATGTTATGAATTGCTATTGCTTTTTGACTTTTCCATCACACCTTTTCTGCCCCCATTCATTCATTCATTCATTTATTTATTTATTATTATTATTTTTATTATTATTTTTGTAAATATAAATGTTTTTTAATTAATTTTATTAATTTTTTTTCTCAATATATTTTTCATTATTATTGTAAGGATAATTGTCTATTGTATCTCTTTATTGCACTGATTTCTTCTGTTAATATTTAATAAATTGGTTTACATTAAATGGGCAATCTGTACATTCTGCTTGATCATGCGCATGAAACCTTCCACTGTTCCATTTCCCGAGGGCCACAAAGGCGTGACCCTTTGGTGCTTGAACCCCTTCTATTGGGCAAACGTTTTGAAGTCTTGTCCTGTGAAAGGTGGTCCATTGTCAGATTTGACAACTCTCGGTACCCCATAGGCAGTTAACATTCTATCCAGCGCCGGGATAGTATGGTAGGCAGCTGTACTCACCAATTGAATTTCCTGGAAGCAGGAGTATTTGTCCATTGCCACTAAGATGTATTCGCACTCCTCAATGAGACCAAAGAAATCAATGGCAACCTCGTCCCATGCTTTCTCTGGTAATTCGGTCGTGCGCAGGGGTTCCGGCCGGGTGTACGGGTTGATGACTGTGCAGGCAGTTCTTGAGGAGTGTTCCACTTGAGTGTTGAGTTGGGGGAACCACACCTTTTTGTCTCGGCATTCTTTTTGTGGACACTATCCCCCGGTGACCCTTGTGAGCCAACTCTAGTATTCTTCTTTGCAGCGTCTGGGGAATGACAATCTTGGCTCATTTGAGTAGTATGCCGTCCACTGACAGTGTCAGTTCCTCTTTGACCAGGACGAGGCTCCCAATGTATTGTTGTACCTCCGGTCTGACAACCTCTCCCGCCTGCTTGGCCTGTTTCCACTGGGCCGACTCCAGACACCTGATGATGGTCTGGACCGATTGGTCATTCTATCTCCTGCCCAATGTCCACTCCTTTCGGGGCCACCTGAATGATGTAGTGTATACAGTGCTCCAGATAAGATTTTTTTTTAAGTTGGGAGTAAAACAATTTTTAGGGAGTAATTCGTATTGCAAGTAAAAATCTTTTTACTGAAAAACCAAAGTTTTTGTTATATATTGTTTTCCAGCTAGTTATTCATGCACATGAAAAGATGCATGTTTACGTCTTACAATCAGGCAGTTCAAATAGTTTCTGTCTGTGGTACTACGTGTACTACTGGTACAAACATATCCATGGAGTTGTGAGGGTGAAAGCAGGGGTGCAAGATGCTATGTCGTCTTCCTATTTTTTTTTTTTTGGTGCTGGGAGTATTTTTGCTACACGTTTTTATTTTATGGGAGTATTTGCTAATTTTTTGTGAGTAAAAGTGGTCGATACTCCCCTTATCTGTAGGGCTGAGTGTATGTATTGGTCAGCAATGGAGGGACTTGAGACAGCCCAGGCGATGGGATGACGAGATAGAAAGTCATCCGGGTTTTCCTCCTTTCCTGGTCGATCGAAAATCTGGAAGCTTGAATCTTGAAGCCGTAAGCCCCATCTCGTGATCCTGTGGGGCATTTTCACTTGCAGGTTTCCCTAAATGAAAAACAACGCTTGATGATCGATGAAAGACTTGCCTTAGAGGAACATGAAAATGTTTGCCGGCCCATACTAAGGCCAGACCTTCTTTCTCAGCCTGCAAGTAAGTTTGCTCTGTTTAGGAGAGACACCTGCTGGCGTAAGAAACAATGTGTCCTTTCCCTTCCTCCATTGGCTCTATCTGTGTCAGTATTACACCCAGCCCCACTGGACTGGCGTCGACTACGAGCTACGATTTCCTGGCAGTGTTAAAATAAGCCATGTTCTCTGCAGATGAAATGCGTTGTCGAATGCTCTCGAATGCTTGCTGGCACGAATGGAGTCTGTTTCTTCGTGAGGGATCTGAGGTTCGTTCACCGATGCAAAGTCTTGAATGTAACGAGTGCAATAGCTGGCTAGCCCCAAGAAGGAATGCAGGTATGTTGGAGGGAGGCGTTGTGTTGTTGAGTGCAGCGACCTTCTCAGCGTCTGGCGTCACGCCCTGAGCTGAGAACATGTGTCCAAATAAACAGAGGGTGCCTTTCCTGAACTCTCACTTCTTCCTGTTGAGCGTGAGATGGGCTGCTTGCAGCGCCATGCATACCCTCGCCAGCTTGTTGTGCTGCTCTTGATCTTTCCCACACACCAGTATATCACGGCTGTAATTGAGACGTTTGGGGATATGCTTAATGACATTGTGGATCTCGGCCTGAAAGATCTCCTCCGCTGACGACACCCGAAGCTAAGGCGCTTGTATCTGTGAAGGCCCAGATGAGTGACGAAGGTTATGTACCTGGACTCTTCACTGAGTTCCAGCTGTTTGTAGCCTTTGTTGAAGTCGATCTTGGAAAATACGGTCGCCTCATCTAGCAGATGGACTATGTCTGTGATTCTTGGGACTTGGTGTCGTTCTCTCATGATGGCCTTGTTTGGCCAGCACATTTGCATGCATCATCTCATGGCATCAGCGACACCCACGGGGTGGACCATGCTGCTGGCTTGATAATGTCCTGCTCTAGCAGCTTATGTAATACAATATTTATTTATTTTAAATTCAAAGAAAATCGCACACTTTTAATATAGGGCAGCAATCACCAATGGGGATAATTACAATGCAAACTGATGAAATACACTTGGTTGACCTTCTACTAGAACATATCCAAAGCACAGATGAATAGGAGGAATGCTACTGTTCAGATAGATAGCACCCGAGTTAAGATTTCTCCCTGCAATGCTCCCTCAAACCCCAATTAATTGTAATTTAAGTGGATAGGAACGAGCAGCAAGGAGTCAGGGATATTAGGAAGCAAACAGAATTAAAATATGACCTTCCCTCACAAAATAAGAGACAAACACTTTGCAATTGCATAAAATGACACTCGGAATTGGTAAATAATTAATTTGACGTGTGGTTGAATAAATGAGTTAAATATGATTTATCACAGTCTCAGGGAAGTAATGTTATGGGTGAAATAGACAGAATCGGAATGCGTTTTTTAGGCTGGGTGATATATGCACATAACAGGGATAATATAGAAGTGAAGGGATGACTAGCTGAATAACTGGATGAGATTTGCAATGTGGAAGTAGATTTGGTTTTGGGAAAATAAAAGCAATTAAAAGAGAAAATTGGTTTGGAAAGAAAGGACAAGTTTTATTTAAACTAGATTATGAAGACTAGATTGTTAAAGAAAGACACAATACGCTCCAAGGTTAATTTGCAAAGTTCACCTTTTCACTCCTCGTTCAGTTCTATGTGGGAATTACTTAACGTATTCAAAATATGACTAAGGGTCTATGCAAGACAGAAATGAAAAGAAGAATGGCGCTAACACTTGGAGATCAAGGACAGGAGGCACAGAGAATTCAGATAGTTTATTAAAAAAAAAAAGTTTTATTATTTTGAAAACAAATAAACAATACAAACCAAACTTGCAGCATTATTTACAACAGACTCGTGAACATCAATTAACGCACGTTACTGCTCCCCAAATCCCTCCCCCCTCAAGAGCTTATTTGCATTTCTCGTTCTGTATCTGCTGCGTGTGGCCGGGTATCGCTTCCTTCCGAAGCTGCAGAATCCACCAATGTGCCAAACAGTCCTGTTATTAACATTCTCCAAGCCATCAGGTTACCCACTTCTTCCCCGCACTTGCTACATGCCTCCTGCCACACTACCGTTTCAGCCTCCGCCCATTTTTGCAAGTCCCGCCACCATACCTCAACCCGTGGCTTGTGGCACTGCTTCTAGCCCATGGCAATCCTTCTTTTAGCAAGCACATATGCCAGGTCCCTCAGTTTCCCAACATGTTTAGTATTCCGTGGTCTGGGAAACCCTCCCAACAGGCAGGCCCAGGCCGTATCTATGGTGAGCGTGAACCCTTTATCCGCTAGTTTTCGTGCCACTTCCCCCCCAAAAAGCTTCAATCACTGGGCAAGACCAGAACATGTGTGTCATATCAGCATTTTCTTCATCGCATTTTGGGCATGCTTGTCTTCCCACATCCCATCGGTCATCTGTGCCCCCACCTCCGCTTCCCAGTCCAGCCTCAAATGAGTCAAACCCTTCCCCTCCCGGGTCATCACCATCTCTTACAGTCTAGAGATCTCGTGCCATCCTTCTGATATGTCATATATTGTTCCCATTAGGACGTCTGGCTCCTCCGCCAGTACAGTTTCTGGCCAGGTTTTACGAATAGTCTGCACTAGCCTGAGATACGTGACATATTGGCCTCTGTGCAAACCTGCCTCTTCTCCCAGTTCTTCGAAATCTTTAATAATCCCTTCTTGCCATACATCTCCTAATGTGACCAGCCCGACCGATTCCCAATAGGTCCTAATTATCATTCTGAGTTGGTTGTCTCCCCCAGCTAAGGCGACTAGCGGCACCTGTGGGGAACACGGGTACGGGTTCTCCATCAGTTGGCATACTCTGCGCCACATCTTCCACCCAAGCCACATCATACCCGGGCGTTCTTTAATTTCAAGTCTAGGCACCCAGATAATCTCCTTTAGGTAAAACGGGGTGCAGTCCTGCCCAAACAGCCTAAATTCAGGAGTTACGTCATCAGAGAGCCATTTGGTTACATATTGCAACTGACTAGCTACATAATAGGCCTCAAAATTCGGCAGCTTAATGCCCCCTCTATCATGGAAGTTCTGCAGCTTCCATAGCGCCACTCTATTGCGAGTGCCATGCCATAGGAAGTCCCTGCACATGCTGTTCAGTTTGACAAAAAACTTTTTGGGGTATCGAGTATGGTATATTACTGAAGAAATGTAACAGCCTGGGCAGGACCACCATTTTGAGCATCGCCCCCCCCGTCCCATCATCGCCAGCGGCAGCTTCTCCCAAAACTTCATATTTGTTCGGATTTTTTTCACAGCCACCTCGGTATTATGCAAGTGTTCCCCCTACACCGTATGATACACATCTATTCCGAGGTTGCGGAAGGAATCAGCCGCCCAAGGTACGGACACCACTGGCAACCGCTCTAGAGGGGCTCCTGTGTAGCTCCCCAATGGGAACATGCTCGATTTTTGGGGGTTCACCGCTATGCCGGATAGTTCTGCATACTTTTCCATAACCTCTAGAATATACTGAAGATTATACTCCGGATATTTCAAATATAGTAGTAAATCGTCAGCAAACAAGGATATTAGGTTTTCTCTCCCCCTACCTCAATACCGACCATGTCATATTGTTGTCAGAGGTACACTGCCAGGGGCTCCAGGGCTAGAATGTATAACATCGGGAACCAGGGGCACCCTTGTCTGGTGCCTCTACTGAGTTACCACCTCTCAGATATCACCGATCCTGTGCGTACTCTGGCCAGTGGTTCACTGTATAGTAATTTTGCCCACCTACCTAACATAACCCAGCCCCATCCCGTATTCTTCCAGGGCCTCCAACAACCATGGCCACCTCACTGAATCAAAAGCTTTGACTGCATCTAGGGACACCACCGCCATTTCCCCCTCGCCCGGTGGAGTCGCCTATGGTTGTGGGTTATATTTCTGTTGGGGACATAACCTGTCTGGTCGGGTGTATCAGTTTGCTAATAACTCTACATAGCCTATTGGCCAGGACCGCCGTCAATATCTTGCTATCCTGGTTCAACATTGACTACGGCCTATAGGAGCCGCAGCTATGCCCTGGCTTGTTGGGCTTAGGGAGCGGCACAATTAACGCTTCTCTAAGCGATTCCGGCAGCCGACCCATCTCAAAAGACTCATTGAGCATCTCTAGCATAGGGGGGAGTACTTTCACTGTATATGTTTTATACAACTCGCCAGGGAATCCGTCCGCGCCTGGGGTCTTGCAGGTGGGCAGCTGCTTCACCACCTCCTCCAATTCCTCTAAGGTAATCGGTGCGTCCAGCTCCTCCCTTTCTTCAGCACTAATCTTAGGTAATTCCATGTCTTTTAGAGTTTCTCTAATCTCCTCTCGATTGTCCCCTCCTCTGTCCTCATATAATGTCCTATAATAGTCCAAGAATGCCTCGTTGACTCCCTCCTGGGTGTCAACCACCTCCCCGCCGCCTTTAGTTATTGTTCTAATCGGGGGGCCTAGGGGTTTCGCTCTTATATAACCACGCCAACAAGCGGCCAGTTTTATCCCCTCCTGCATGTTGCCTCTAGACATACTTCTTATAGTTAAGGTTGCAGAGCCTTTCCCAAAGCTCTGCGCACCTCTGCTGTAACTCGAGTACAAGTTCCGCATCCCCTCCCGCCCTGTTGCTTTCGCGCTCCAGTTTCTCTTCTGCTTCCTCTAGTTCCGTTAGGGCACCACCCTGTAGGCCTTTTGACTTAGCAATAGCAGCACCCCGCAATACCACCTTAAAGGCTTCCCAGAGCGTGCGCGCTGAGTTTACGCTGCCTGTGTTTACCTCAAAGTACTGTGTGATCGCATCCCTGATATCTTCCCTGAAGACCGGGTCCCGGAGCGCCTCCGCCCGGAGGCGTCATGTCGGTATCCGCACCCTGGGGCGGCAGCACTGCCAACTCGGCACCAGAGGCGAGTGGTCCGACAGGACCCTCGCTCTATAGTCTATTTGGGTGGTCTCTATCACCACATATGGCGTGGCAAAAAAGTAATCCAGCCTCGTATGCAGCTGCTACGGAGCTGAGTAATGCGAGTACTGTTTCATTAGGGTGTTTCAGCCTCCAAACATCTGCGAGCCCAAAGTCGTCTAGTAATGTCTGCAATACCCTGGCCGCTGGGGTGGGCCTATGAATCTTCCCATCAGATCTGTCTGCCTTTGGGTTGAGCACACAGTTGAAATCCCCTCCCCAGATAACCGCTCCTCCCATACACGCGCCCAGATGAGTACACAGGGTTCTAAAATACGTCGCAATGTTTTGGTTGGGGGCATACGTATTCATAATGCACACCTCTCTATTCTCTACCAAAGCCTTTAATATGACCAACCTCCCCTCCGTGTCCACCACCTCTTGTGTAAGTTGGAGCGGAACGTGCGGTGCCACCCAGGCCAGCACTCCCCTAGCATAGGCAGAATACGGAGAGCCTACTACAGTACCTCTCCACTTCTTCCCCACCAGTTCCAATTTTTGCTGGGTCAAATGTGTTTCCTGCAACAACGCAATATCAATCTTCTGTCTTTTTAAGTACATCATGACTTTGTTTCTCTTTAAGTAACTGTTAAGTCCACTGACATTCCATGTTACGATCTTAAGGTCCCCCCTGGCTCATGAGTGTCTTCTTGCCTTCCGTGTAGCGACTCCCCTTTGCCCACGTGATACAGATACAGCTCTCCATCTTTGCTTGTAGCTTCTCGTACCAGCTCAAACTCCCCATAACTATGTACACAGCAAATTCCCAACTTCCCTCCCCTCCCCCCACCCGTCCCTTCCCGAACATCAAACACCCCCACTGCTGCCCAGCTCCATTCTCGGAACTCGGGCACCCCCACATCTAGCCCTGCAAGCACCAAACAATGCACAGAGCTCAGTAGGGTGAAGTCGCCCTAATGGCCACTTAACTAAAATTGTTGTGGGGTAAAGAGATCTGCTCTGTAAGGCTCCCGTTAATTCAATAATAACTACAGTGCTTATAACATTTAGTGCAATAGTCTGACCTTCTCTACTGAAGGCTGCGCAAACGACTATATTCAAGTCTCATGTGCCGCGCCATCTTGTGGCACCTTCCTCGTGCATTACTTATCTCTTCCGTGCTCTTTCTCCGTTCGAACTTCTGACTCCTGGGGACATCCCTGCGCATCAAGCCATCCCATGGCATCCTCCGGGGTCTCAAAAAACAAAGTTTTGTGTTTATGAATGACTTTCAATTTTGCCGGATACAGTAACATATATTTGTGGCCCGCCTCTCTCAATCCCCGCTTTACCGTCCCAAAGTTCATGCGGCTACGCTGCACAGACAGGGTATAGTCCGGGTAGGCCGTGATGTTTGCTGCTCCTCGTGTAATCGTTCCTCCCTTACGAAAGTGTTCCAATATCTTCTCCCGATCACGGTAATTAAGAATTTTGGCTATCACCGGCATAGGCGGGTTCCCCGGCGGCGGCCTCCTTGTTAGAGCTTTATGTGCCCTTTCCACCGCAAATCCTTGAGATAGGGCTCCTCCGGGTATCTCTTGCAGTAGCATGGACTCAATGAATTCCGTGGGATCGTGGCCCTCCAATCCCTCCGGCAGGCCCACGATGCGGATGTTGTTTCGTCGGGCTCGTCCTTCCGCCTCCTCCGCTCTGCTCTCCAAGTTGCCCACTCTTTGTATCAGGGCATGCAATTCGGCCTTATGGGAGGCGCAATCCACAGTATTCGGGCTAACTTCCTTCTCAAGGGACTCTGCGCTCCGCCAAGGCCCTGACGTCTTGTCGGAGTAGATTAATGTCCTCCTGCACCTCTCCGACCTTGAGGTCCAGTGCCGTTTTCAGTTCAGTGACGGCTAGTTCGTGTTTAGATTCCCAGCCCGCCCAATCGCAGCTAGGACTTCTTGGTTAGCGCCTGATGTCGTCATGCCGCTTGCAGGCGGCTTGTCCCTGCTCTTGGTATTGTCTTGACCCGGGGACGTTTTAGCGAAGTCGTCTAAGGTGGGCTGTTTCGCCTTCGGCCTCACCGTTCTATTCGACATGACCCAGAGGACCTGTATTTTGCACAAATGACAAATGCGCACTCAGTACGCCCCTTTCGCTCGGTCACCGTGCGGCCTGCTCCTTCCTTTGTTCTGGACATTGGTCGGCCATTTTGTGTCGTCTTTCGTCTCCGGCGCTCCTTATCTTTTCCACACATCTCTGCTGCCGTTCTTCCTACACCATCCAGAAGTTCACCACGCGTGGCCCGATCATTCACACGCCGACATATGTATTTTCAACGGTCGTCGGCCCATCGTTACGCACTTTTTCGCCCGGATCATTAAAGGATCTCGGGAGCTCCTCCAGATCACGTCCTCCTACATGGCCCTCGTAGCCACGCCCCCAGCAGCTTATGTAGCTCCTCTTACGTTTGCCTCTGTATATTCACGGGGATACCTCGATAGCGTTGGGCCACAGGGTGTACCTCAGGGTTAATGGGTAGGGTGCTCTCAGTTCTTTAGCTTCCCTAAGCCCTGAAAAAGCATGGAAAGCAGTTGTTTTGCTGATGGGTCGATTATACTTGGCACAGTAAGATTTCCGTTGCCCAGCAGGGTAATCTGATGTCTGCTTGCTGGGAACCCCTTTGCCCCTTCATCAAAACACTGCTGCTGTGCCTGTGTGGTCACATGCTCCTTTCCTGCACTTGGGCTACTGCTTGACATGTGCCCCTAAATGACACTGAGGCAATTGCTGCTGGCCTTCTGTCCCAACACCCCAACTTCCTTATGAACTCCTCCCTGCACCACTGTTGCTGCTGGCAATCACTTCCACTTATCTGGGGAAAACTCCTCCCTTCATCCCCTTCTTCACTGTAGTTCATGCTCTCTGGAGGCAGGCTACTTAATGCACGTCCGCCTCATGTGAGCCTGCGTGAGCTGCATCCACTTCCTGGCTCTCCCCCGAGTGAGAATGCTCACCTTCTTGCCGGTGATGGTGGCCTGATGTGCCACATGCTGCCGCACCTGCTCCCGCTGTTCAAGGGCGGACCTTGTGCTGCGGGAGGCAGATCTGATGCGGCTGGTGCTCTGGGGCAGGCAACACGGCGAAGCCACTCTTGAAGCAGGTTGCACCCCACAAAGCGCGTTTCTCGCTGTCACTGGTACACCACACCACACCAGCTCGGCACGAGCAGGGTTGACTGCCTCGTCGCCACTTTGGTATCCCATACGGCAAACTAATTGCAGCTGACAGGCGAGCAGGCACTGCGGGTGACTGAACATGACTTCATTTTAACACTGTCAGTCTAGAAAAACTAGACACCCCTCGAACTGAAGGTAATGCATGAGAATTGGTTGGCCGAGGACCAACCACCTCATTTAAAGTGTTAAGAATATATGCTCATTAGTCATTACGTAGCTATTAGCTCAACTAGAGTGCGGCCATTTTAAGATGACCAGAATCGCCATTTTGTTTTCCCTCTGCTCTCTCTAACGTTGCCACTTTGCCTCATGTAAAACTGCTTTGCTGTAGATATTATTTTGCTTCAGTGGTCCAAGGTTACTAAAGACATGTTGAAACATTACGCTGGAGAGCCAGACAGAAATGCCCGGTTCCCTTCCTCACATATCCTTGAAGGCAAGGAGCAAGGCATTTTAATCAGTACACGGATGCCAGCGAGTCTCTTTAAAAGAATAGCAATGTACAAAACTAATATTAAAAGGTTTGAATTATGCTCTTCTTACGGCCCCCCTTTCTGAGCACTGTGAGGCCCCAGGGAGCAAGCTGACCTCTAGAGCGTGAATCGAAACCAGGAGATAGTGAGGCCTGGAATGTGCCAGTCCCCTACGCGCAGCTTGCCCATGAAAACAGAAGCGCTGTGTTCTCTCAAACAAAGAATGGTGTCTGTAAATTCGAGATTGCAAACTGTTACTAAATATGGTAGTCTGAGGTGTCATATTCGTCACCATGGTCAATCATCGCCTCCAATTCAAAGGGAATGAATTAGGGGTGGCATTGAATGTGTCATTACTGATTATAAGATGCTCATTTTGTATATATGTAACTGATGTAAAATTTTCGCTCTCTTGTGTCCCCCGAGGTCTGTTAGACACGTCGCGGGGTTTGGGACCATTTGGCCAACTGGGACTATTTGTTTTGCAATAAACCCTAGATTCTGGGAATACAACCTTGTGTCTGGTGTATCAGTTTGTGTGTGGTGATTGTGCCTTGTTTCCACATCCGAGGGTCCCTGAGGGGCCCCTTCAACTGCTGGCTTCTAACTGCTGTACCATTCCCCAAACTCCTCCTCCTCCCACCAAGTTCCCTCCCCATGTCACGTGACCCTCCGCACAGGCTTCAGAACATACACATAAAATGGCCAAAACTGGGTTGCTCTGCTTTTTTTATTAATTATTTTTGAGGTCATGGGATTATGTGGAATGGCAGTGGAGCACTGCTACCATGTGCCCTGCAGCGGCGTCCTATAATATCTCATGGCATTCAAACGTCATGAGGACCAGAAGACATGCTATGCCTAGCAGAGGCCTCTAGTCTGTAACCTCACTGGATGCGTGCTGCTACGATTGCATGTGAGCATTGGGTGGCAAACATGATGCCTGCACTTAGCCGATTGGAACAATTTTTGCACGTTATAAAAATGCTGGGCTGTGTTGATTTGGACTGACAATTCATCTGCCATGGCCTAGGTCAACAAACGAGGGGGTTTTGGGTCCAGGGCCCTAAATGTTCTGGCGGGTTGCTTCAGGGTTTAGGCTGAACAGCATTTGCTTTCCCTAGAGGCGGTACACATTCAAGGGGTGTATAATGTGGTTGCGGATCACCTCAGTTGGGTGTTTCTGGTATGCCCGGAGTTGATATTGTCTGATCTGGTGTTTGCAGGGGTTTGTCGCCGGTTCGGGACTACACTCTTGGATATGTTTGCTTCCCCCTCCTTGGCCAAGGTTCCCAGGTTTTGCTCACGGTTCCCGTCTGTGGGGAATGGGGGTGAAAGCCTTGATTATAGAGTGGCCTCATGGTCTCCTGTATGCCTTCTCTTCTCTTGCTCTTATTTCCCCGGTGGTACAGAAAATCTACTCAAGTTCTCTGCTGGTGATCTTGGTGGTTTCCAGTTGCTCATGGATCCCCAGGTGCGGGAGGTCGAGATGATTCCCTGCTGGCCTTGCCCTGTTCCGGTGGCAGGAGTTGCCTGTTATCCACTGGTCAGCTTGGATCCTGAGAAGGCATGGTTCTTGAATGTGGGGTTCTCAGCTCTGGTGGGGGAAACCATTCTCCATTCCAGGTGTCCCAGTACCTTGAAAGCCTATGATGGGTGTTCGGCCCATTTTTTCAGCTGGTGTGATGGAGCCGGTGACACCCCCCCGCCCCCCTTTCCGGGTTGTGGTGGCACAAGGGTGTTGCGGTTTTTGCAGTATGATTTTAATAAGGGGTTGGCAGTGGGCTGCATTGGAGACCCTGTTGGAAGGTTATGGTGTTCGCCTGTTGGTTTTGGGTCTGGTGAGTACATTCCTTAGGAGCATGGCATCTTCCAGGCCTCCTGTGTTCAGGTCCCCAGATCCCCTGCCCACTTGGATCTGCCCCTGTTGTAGCATTTCCTTCAATCGGCTCCCTTTGAACCAATTGGCCTTGTGAACACCTCTGATTGCCATCACTGCTGCACAGCGTCTTGGGAAGATTGGGACTCTCCTTTGCCGCCTCCTTTTCTTCGTGTCTTACCTGAATGCTTGGTGTTGAGGTGTGATCTCTGGTTCTTGCACAAAGTTGCCACTAAGTTTCATTTGCCTCAGGAAGTGGTCCTACCAGCCTTTTTTCCTGATCCTCTGTCCCTGAGGAGGTGTCTTGGCACTCCCTTGATGTGCATCGTACGGTCCTGGAGTGCCTGGCCAGGACGGAATCTGTTTGGCTTTCCGACAGGCTTCTGTTGACTTTTGGTTTAGCTGGTGTGGGAGGAATGCTTCGGTTGTTTTCATTAATCATTGGATCAAGTTGGTGATTTCTATGGCGTATTTGGTCTCTGTTCTTTCTGTCCCTCTGGGTGTGCAGTGTCATTCAACCAGTGGTATGGGCGCTACCTGGGCAGACCACCATACCTTTATTACGCATTACAGGCTTAATTTAGGCACTTCTAGGGATGGTTCCTTTGGTGTGGGTGTGCTGTCTGTGGCCCAGCTATGATTTTCTGTTGTTCAATTACTTAATAAACTTGGTGTTTTTGCATTGATTCCTGAATATCGTCTTGCTTCTGCTTTCCTTCGGGCTCTTCCACTTGATGTGGCTTGAGTATACCTCATAGCCGAGTACTGGGCCGTGGAAGAGGGACGTGAAGGTAATGCTCAGATTACTTACTGGTAATCTTCTTTACTCCTAGTCCTATTTTCTCTTAACAGTACTACCGACCCTCTGTAACCTCTCGTGGTGTAGATGGGCCCAGTGTCTGTACAGGTTTGCTATGTATTGGTATATTGTGGGTAAGTGGGAGGTTTAGAACTCCCGGGAGAACAAAGTTCCTTTTGGAGAGGCGGGCCTTTGGGTACTGTGATGAGGAAGAGTAGGACTAGCAGTAATGCAGATCACCGATAAGTAGTCCTTCTTTTGGCGGGTGCCTACTACTGCGGCCCCTCTTTGTAGTCTTGTAGATTGTGGACATTTGTCCTCTGCTCACTGTTAAATAGGATTATCCATACAGTGGGCCTCATTCCGAGTATGGAGGTAGTCATGGCGCTATTTGCGCCATAACTATTTCCCATACCGGGTCCGGGTCCGACCTGGTTCAATGGGGACTTACAGGTCCATTCCGACCCTGGAGCGAACTGTAAGTCTCCATTAAAAAAATCCATTCCCCATTCCCATTGAGCCCCCATAGGGCTCAATGGGAATGGCAGAAGTAGCTAATAAGAGTACCGCGGTTCCCGCTAAGGGTGCCTGGTAAAACCAGGCACCCATTGCGGGACCCGCTAAGGGACCTCGGAATAGGGCGAAAAGGGATTACCGGCACCGATGTCCTTAACGGTGCTCGGTATCCCTTTGCGCCCACCTCGGAATGAGGCCCAGTATGTAGCCTTTGCTTGCACAGTGTGCAAACTTAACATTGCCCTATAGTCAGGGCCGGCCTTAAGGGCAGCGGAGCCCTGGGCGAAATGACACCCCCCCCCCCTCGCCCACCGCGCCCCCTGGTTAACAGGGGGCGGCGCGGAAGGGGGCAGGGCCAGGATGGGCAACTTTTTTTTTTTCTTTTTTTTATAACCTCCTCGCTGAGGCGAGAAGGTTAAATAGGTGCCATTAGCACCCCATTGTCATTGAATGAGCCCGCCATTGCGGGTTCATTCAATGCCAATGAGGCGCCTGCCACACCTTCTGCCACCACGCCAGCTCGGAGAAGCGCTTGAAAGCTGGCGTGGTGGGGGGCTAATTGCGCCTTTTCTTGTGAAAAGTGTCCACGGCGGAGGGGCGCATTTAAATGCACCCACCGCCGCGGGCACCTTTGACAGTAAAAGGCCACCTGCTGCGCCTTGACCCACAACGCCAGCTCGGGGGAGCCCTAGAAAGATTCTCCCGAGCTGGCGTGGCAGGGGCAAAGGGCACCCTGGGGGGCCTGGCGCCCCGGGCGGTCACCCGGGTCGCCCCCCCGGATCCCCCCCCAAGACCGGCTCTGTCTATAGTGTTTTAATGCCGTAAATTTAGAACTTTAGAAGTAATCTATTTGCGTAGTTTGATACTTAATAATTCATTTAAACTGGCAGACTATCCATTTTAATAACTATTTGTTTCTATTGTTTTTTTGCAGTTCTAACCCTGGAACAGCAACCGGGTTAAGTTTTGGTACGCTTGGAGCAGCCACTACTCAACCATCTGCCACTCCAGGAACGTTCACTGGTGGGCTCTTTGGCGCTAAACCTGGTACCGGGTTCACGTTGGGAGGAACAAATACAGGTTTGTGGCGTTCCCACCCTTTTTCTTTAAACGCTTAGGTTTTATACTTGCTGCTGGTCCATCTGTTATTCTTTTGCAGATAGTCTAAACAACTTTTATGTTCATGGGTGCCAAAAGTGGGAGAATGGGTGTTTGCGTTTGAAGAAAGATGGTGGCTTAGTATCAAAGACTAGGCAGTGCATTGACTGCTTATGTTGGCTTGGATTTTATAGGCCAGCGTCCGATAGTGTCGTTTATAATGATGGTGTTTGTTTTTTAACGGGTTTTCTGTGAGGCATGCAAATGTGGCACAATGATGTTTGAATTATGGCATTTTGTGGTTCTGCTAAGGACTCGATTAATAAAAAGTGAGGAAGAGACTGACACACCTATTGGGAAGTAACGTCATAGAAAGTGAACATTTCCATAAGTTACATAACTTTAATTCAACTTGACTTGCACAATTGAATAACATGCACAGGAGAGATAAAGCTGCCAATAGAACATACTTTCCCATTACATTGCTGGTTAGTTATAAAACATTAAAAAAATGTTTAGATCTAAGAATCCTAACCAGACATGTTCTGTATAGCAGCATGTCGATATGAGCTATGTTATTGGTATACTATTCTATTGTTATACGATACGCGATTCGTGTGTATTTGTAGTTAAGCATCTTTCCCTACAGCCGCACGCCCAGAATGGAATCTTCTCAGCGTCAATGCCCACTTCAATCGTGTACAGCAAATTGGTATTTTTAATTCCTTAAATACACAGGGCGGACCAAGTCCACCTGGGTCATCCCTCAACCTGTGCCCTGGTTATTCAGCCAATCGTGCGTTGATTGGGTCGTTCACGCATTCCCTTTAATCAAAAACTGATCAGGGACTGCGAGTGTCTTCCGAGCACAGGGCTAGAGTTTTTACTGGATTAGGTATCTAGCATGCTTTTGCAGTGTGACTTGTTGGGGAAGGTGGGGAGGGGTGGGGGGGTAGCGGAGGGAGGGTAGCGTGTGGGCGGGGGGTGAAGCTGGAGCTATAATACATCAGATGCTTGGGATTTATATTGAATGATTGGGTGGAGTTATGCTGCCTCAGTTTTAGTAGGCCGTTTCTGGAGTAAGTCCGCCCCATGAATGTTTATTTCTAAAGATAATCCATTGCCCATTTAAACGATAACGTAATCGCAAGGAAATGCACACGTGAAGTCAGTGAGGTTTTCTTTATTTCCGTAACATGATTTGGATTTTTCTCTTTCCAGGAACAGTAGCACCCCTTTCAACAGGATTACAACTAGGTAAGAGATGTGCAGTAGTTTAACTTTTTTTAAATTATTTTTGGGTCAACCAAATATTTTTTTCATAGATAATGGTTAAGGTTATGGATATTTGGGTGCAGTTAAATATCCAACATAGAAAATATATTGCTTGTGTTGACTGAATTTGACTAACTCGCAGTATCTATATTTGTTGCTTCTTCATATGTCCCAGTCCACAAACTGGTTTCTGTATGTCTAGAGTGTTTGCATTAGTTTCACCATCGGTGGTCCCGATTGGACCACTGCTAGGGTGTGTGTGAGGGCCAGATCTTCCCTTGGGTGAGCTGAGTTTCTGTCTCGCCTGAGTTTCTGGTTAAATCCTGCAGCCATGCCCCAGAGATCCTGGGGACATGCTGCAAAGAGCCAAGTATCCTGCCCTGCTGTGAAGACTGTGGAAGACCTGTGGACTGCCCTTAGAAGGCCTGGCGGCTAACCTTTGCTGTAGTCCCGGTGGAGCCCTGTTTAGCTGGTGATCTTCAGAAGGCCTTCACTGGTACTTCGACCCTTTGAGTGGTGGGACCCACCATTCCCGACATCTGCTCGGTGCCCAGCCATCTGGAGTCTTTGGAAGCATCCTGTGGACTGACAACTCCAATGTGGGCTACAGCAGTAGAGGCACTGTGGTTCTGGGTTTTGACTCAGAACTTTGGGGACCCTCAGCCTTTGCTACCAGGGTCCCACCTGCGAAATATCGGCCTTACAACTTCAACGTAACCGGAGATAGGAGGCCGACTCCGACTGTGACAGCTGTGTCCCTTTGTGTCACCGTTCATGGGTGACTTATCGAAACTGGCTTCCCCGCATCTGGCCCACTGCCTAAAGAGTGCGGCATCTGTGTCAGTTGCATTAATCAACCGGAACAGGTTGCACCAGCTTCTGTGTCCAACCAGGACAGCTCTTGCGCCTGCAACGCCTTGCGACTGGAACCAATGGCGGGAAAACCCGAAACTCAGACGACCTGCCAAGTCTGAAGAGACACCGGAGTATGGGTGGAGGGGGTGAGGTGTTACAGCCATACTCACCCCCCCCCACACCCTAATCTCCACATATAAAGGTTTTGAACACTTTCAAAAGTTTTTTATCTTGTTTGGCTCTGGAAATACTTGTTGCCGAAAGCCCTCCAAAAGTGGGGGACAGTTTATTTACTAGAATAGATACTTACCTGACTTTTGTAACTAATTTCCCATCCACAAGACCCTCCACATAACTTTTTCCTGGCGATTGTGGACTGTCATTGCACATCTGCCCATCCCCTTTCCTTTCAGTATTGTGGGATGGTGGTATTGTGGCTTTCTTGCACTGGAAACTAGGACTGTATGTGTTTATTATAAGAGTTTTGTGATATTATTACTTGCTTATACTCGTTTTTATAGTGTTTACTTGCCATAAATATAGTAATTGTATAACTACTGGTCTAAGAGTACTCCTTGATTACTTTCACTCTGGACACATTGTGGACCCTTGATCAGGCTCACCCCTTCTGAGACTTTGCCTAGATCACTCTCCTTGATCCCTTGATTCGTTTGACTATAGCTACCAGAGTTTTCCCCGTTTACTAACTAAGCTGGCCACTTATACATCTGTCCACCAGGTCTAGTATGATGGAAGTCCAGTCTAACATGCAACGCATTTTACTCAAATGTTTTAAAAATAATTTTGGCCATGATAGAGATTGGGCAAAGATCACTAATCCAGGTGATTTTTAAAGTACCACAACGTATAAAAGGCTGTCTGGTGTACTCTGGTTGCTCATGCTGAATTGCTGATATTTGTTTTAATTTTAGGCACACCTGCTACAACATCTGCATCTACATTAGGCTTCAGTCTAGGATTCAATAAACCCACAGGATCAGCCACCCCCTTTGCTCTGCCCATCACAACTACCTCAGGAGGAGGCCTTTCTCTCTCGTCAACGTTGACATCCACTCCGGCAACAGGTAAACATTTAATTAAAAAGGTTGTGTGCTGATAATTTGTTACCTGTGTGTGTGTCTACCCTCTGCTGTACATGTTCTGTAGTCTCTCTTAGCATAGACTGTGCTGGAACACCTGTTGTTGCCCTTGCAGTGCCTTTGCTGTAGCCTTTTTTTGCTGCAGTTTCACTGCTTGTGTTGCAGCTTTCTAACGTTGCACTACTTGTTGCTTCCTTTCACGTAACTTTCATTGTTTGTTCCCTGTTCTTCTACAGGTAGTTTTTTTAAGCCTTGTTGGTCTTGTGTTGATTTGTTTGAATGGTTGCTGACATTTCATTAAGCTACATGCAAGATATTTTCATGAATTCACCTGTTGCGTCATTAGAAAAACCTACTGTATCAAGAGTTGCTGAATTTATATATATCTTTCTTCTCAGGCTTTGTGTTAAACTTGGGATCCACCCCGGCTACAGCTACAACTGCTGCAACAGGCCTCAATCTTGGTGGAGGTTTGCCTAGTTTAGGGACCTCCCTTTTCCAGAATGCTGGCACTGCAACGACAGGCAAGTTAATGCACTTCCCTTCAAACCTTTGCTTTGTTCCTTTTGTGCCCTATTCAGTGTCCCTCTTTGTTGCTTGCTTTTTTGCCTGTTGTATTTGTGGTCTGCTTTGAATCTAGTATTTTAAAAGCCTCCTGTTTCTCTCTGGATATCTAAAAGGGGTTTGAGTACTGTGGTGGATCGGAAGGAGGAGTCAGACAAGTTAAGGACATTCTGGCTTGCTTTTTAATTAACTTATGAGAAGGCCTATCTTTCTGTACAGCTGGAGCGGTTTCCCTGCCTATCTAAAGGAACAAAAAGGTGCTGGTCTGTTGTCAGGAAGTCACAAAGAAAATGTCCTCCGTACCAAATCTAATTCTACTTGATCCTACCACTAACGCAACCAACATAACCGAAGCCAGGAAAATAGCTTCATTGCCCTGGTATTCGGTTATCCTTTTTATATCAATGTCTCTCATTCTTGTGTTTGTTTCCTAACATGGATTTCTTTAATAGTCTCTGGATATCTTCTTGATTAATTCTTGTAACTCCTCCACCATATTCTTGGGTCTTGTATTCTCTTTAGTGATGTGCCTGCGACCCCTTTCCTTGTGATGCTTTCCCACACTTGTCTGAACTTGTAGACCTCCCATAGTCTGTTAATTCAGGCTTTATGCCATGTTTTCTGCACTCTTCACCTTTGTTTGTTTGTTTATTGAATTTATATAGCGCTTCAAGCCAAAGCGCTTTACAATAGAACAGGTACAAAAGTGAGAGAAACCTATATACAAGCATGAACAGGTAATTAGAACAATAAGTAGAACTATTTACTAGGGGGGGGGGTGGGAATAGGGTAGAGGAGGGGGTAGGAGAAGGGAGTAACGGTGTAGGATTTGAGGTGGGGGGGGTGGACGAGGGAGGGGAAGGGAGAGTTATCTGGTGTCCTCATTGCCTTTAAGTGGTATGTGTTACTAATTTAAGGTCAGAGGGGAAGGGGAGAGGATGGGGGAAAGGAGGGGGGCATGGGAAGGGGAGGAGGGGGAAGGGAAGTCAGGCGGGGGGGGGGAGTGTAGAAGATGAGCTTTCAGGGAGTGGCGGAAGAAGGGTAATTTACTTTCTTTCACTGTCTTTGTTCCCAGTCTTTATGTACTTCCCACACAGGGATGCTTGCTCTTCTTTTTCTATGCTTTGCACAATTCAAGTTCAACACTTTTAGTATCTCGTCATTACTGGGCCAAGTTTTTCTCGCTGTATAATATTGCCCCGACAGTCTCCCGTTCTCCTCGTTACCCCTCTTTATGCAGGGGAACGTTGCAGTGCATAGCATTCGCTCTGCTATTCTTGAGTGTTTGGCTTATCATTCCTTGGTTTCGCCGGTCTCCGTTCTCGGCTTCTCCTCTGGCTGCAGCGGTGTACGGGTGCTGGAGTTAGTAAGCTGTTTGTGCTCCCTTCACGGAGGGTCTCGGCGTGGTTTGTTGGGGGTCCTGCCCACCATGCTAGGGACATGGTCCCGCTACCACCTGGTACAGGATTCCGCTCTCCTGGTTCACAATGGTTACTCTGCTGTGGCAGACCTATGGCATATCAGACTGGCTTACTTTGCCTCCTCGAAAGCTGCGCGCTTCGTGGCTCGTCTCTGGTCCATTTCTCCAAGGTGATTGTCAGGGGGCTTCCCCTGCACACACTGCTTTTCCTTGTTACTCCACTCGTCTCAGTTAAGTACACGTTTCATCTTAAAGAGACACCTTTTCCTTTTTTTTAGGCTGCTTTTGATTCAGCATTGCCTTCAGCCAAATATGCAGCGCTCACAGTATTCTTTGTAGCAGATGCTACTATGGTGTGTTGCTTGGAGTTCCTCACATGAATGGGAGTCCTTGCTAAGGGACAGTCTCTCCAAGTGAGGTTCTACTTGACCAGACCCCTAAGGATGGTCTTGGTGAGTGGGCTCCCCTCCCTAGCCTCAAGGGGGGAGGGAATACCCAGGGTTTGTCACACTATGCAGACATTTTGTAACCTTTTGATTGCAAGTCGTCAGAGAAGATGCAGTAAGCTTTGTGCTTCAGTACTAAATGAGCCTTGTTGCGTCTGAGGTGACTCTGGTGAACCAGGAGGTAAGACGTGGAGCAGAAGATATTTTCACAACCTTTTTATTTGAATAAAAATAAACCACCTTCCTAGCCCTACTTCCAAAGGGGATTCTGCTCATGAAGATGTTGAATAATTCCAAACGATTTCCTTGGTCCTATCTTGTCGAACTAACTGGCCCTACCACTAGATGTAAAAAAGCAAACAAAAACCAGAGAAAGTGTCTTCACACTGGAGGTCGTCAATGCTCCTAGCTGATCCTTCTCTCCCGATGTATGGCAAGAAGGCCTCAAAGCGATGTAGCAACCAGTTCACAGCACCAGCGGTGAAAGGTCGACTGGACAAGAAATATAACCCCCCGCCCCCCACCCTGAGAGCACACCAATGTGCCTAACTTCTTAATCTGAGTCAGTGGTATCGCCGGCAGGCCTCAAGGCCAAGTCGTACAAACAGAAGTTCCCAGTACCCCTGGCCCGCAAGCAAGACAAGTTTGGGAAGAGGGGCTTCTACAGTAAGGCAGCAAATTCCCTGCGCTATTGCCCGCTATGACAGGGAAATGTGGCACAAACTGGATCCAATCCTGGTCATCTTCCGAAGGAAAAAGGCAAAGGTGATCCGTGAGGAAGGGGAGGAAGCCTCCAACCATAGCATCAATATGGAGATGGTCCTCGCGGGGATGGGCTTTAAGCAGGTAGGGAATGGCGCCGTCCTGAAGTGGCAGGCGTGGCTCTGATGTATGGATTTCCACACTGACAGCCATCCTAAGGTGGTGGACATGGCATTCGAGGGGAAGGAGCTCTTCGGCCCAAAGATCGGTGAACCCTCCAGGCCATCAAAGCCGATATGGACACAGTCCGGTCCCTAACATCTCTGCATAATCGCCAGGTAGGGAGGGCGTCCACATCCTCCTCTAATCGAGGCGGCAGGCAATAATCTAGGGGGAGGGGGGCCCATCGTACTAATCCCAGGGCTTCAAAAGATCGTACCAAGGGTATCAAAAGTCCAAGAATTCCAGGCAGTCAGAACGGCGGAAACAATGCTCCAGCTCTCAGAGGGCGGCAGGGTAAAACCCAGCAGTGACTGTGTACCACAGCTCAGCTCCATAGGGGGGGGGGGAGGGGGCAGATCTCCAGGTTTGCCCCCAACTGGAGACAAATGACAAGTGGGTGCTGGACACAGTATCATACGGACACCTCCTGGAATTTAAGGGGCGAGTTGGGGGGAGTGGGTGGGGACGAGGCAGTGGGCGGGGAGGGAGTGTACTCTCGGTACTTTGTCGTCTGCAAACCGGATCGAAAATGGAGGCCCACCCTGGATTGCGAAAACGCCAAGAAGTTAATCATGGTGATCTTGCAGGAGGTGATGGAAGCAGTTCATTAACATGACTTCCTGGCATCCCTGGATCTCCAAGACGTGTACTTCCACGTCCCCATCCATCAGGCCACAGGAAATATCTACGGTTCCTGGCCAATGACTCTCACTATCAATTTCGGGTGCTTCGGTTTGGCTTAAGGTCTGCACCTTGCACTTCAACAAATGGCCTCGCACCGGTAGCAGCCAGTCTCCGCAGGGAAGGCTCCCCGTCTCCCCATATCTAGACAATTGGTTGGTGCAAGCACCATCCATGGCAAAGGCAAGGCAGTCCATGGCAGCAATGGTGCGTCTCTTCAAGTACCTGGGCTTTGCCATCAACTGCATCGTCAAAGAAGCTAGTGTTTCTTGGAGCAGAGTTTTCAACGCAGGAACCCTAAGTGTGCCCATCTCCGGAAAGGTTGGACACCTTCTAGGCTCCTGACGTTCACACTAGGCACGTGGCTGACGGTGCATCACTGCATGCGGCTCCTCGGAACAATGACATCCTGCAAACCCCTCATCCCACACTGCATTCTCTGCTTGAGACCGCTAACTGAGTTCCTGGCAGACAACTGGTCCCAGGTCTCCGGGTCATGGGGGGGACAAAGTACAGCTCTCTTCCGAGCTCACAGCACAGCTCGAATGGGGCCAACCTCAACAAAGGGAACCCATTCCAAGAGCTGGCTCGGAGCAAGACACTTGTCACAGATGCCTCCCTACATGTGTGGGGTGCACATGTGGACCAGCTACACGTTGGGAGGAGGAGGAGGGGGGGGGTGGAGAGGGGCAGACTGGGTGGGGAGGTTATGGTCCTCCCACAAACCCTCCCTGCACACCAACGTGCTCAAGCTCATGGCGGTCAGGTCGGCACTCAAGCCCTTCCTTCCGGTACTCAGGGGACAGACAATCAAAGTCCTAACTGACAATACAACTGCAATGTATTATCTATGGAAGCAGGGAGGGACGTGGTCCAAGGCTCTGTCTCAGGAAGCGCAACGCATCTTGCACTGGGCCATCTCGCACGGCTTCGCCATACAGGCGTTCACCTTTCAGGAGTTCAGAACCAAACAGCGGACAGCCTCAGCAGGCAGATGTCGCAGAGCCATGAATGGGAGCTCGACCCCACTGTATTACAGTCTCTCTTCTGACGGTGGGGCCACCCGTCTACGGATTTTTTCGCCACAGTTCACAAAAAGAAATGCAGGCAATACCCCAGCAGGATACCCAAGCAGTGGCAAATGGGGGGGACGCATTCGCCTTCGTATGGAAACGGACTGTTTGTGTACACCTTTCCACCCTTCCCAGTCCTGCGTAAAACGGTACAGATCAGGAAACGCCAAGCAAAGTAATCCTCATTGCCCCAAACTGACCGCGTCGGACCTGATACTCTGAGCTCGTCCAACTTTTGAGGGACAGGCCAATGAGGTTATGCAATCACCCGAGCATCATGCAGGACCAGTGGAAGTTATTACATCACAGTATGGTGTCCCTCCCCCTAATGGCATGGCTCCAGACTTTGTGGAGCTTGGAAGCCTAACCATCTCTGAAGAATGCAGAGACGTCTTGTCAGTGGCCAGGGCCCCCTCCACAAATAAATCGAATAGCCTGAAGTGGAAATGGTTTTGTGTATGGTGTAAAGGTCAATGGGACATCAACCAAAGTAGCCTTAACCTGTTCGATGTTACGCTGTAGGAGATGCTGCCATACCTGCTCTCTTTGGCCAAACAGGGCCTCGCCCAGAATGCCATAGGGGTACACCTGGCTGTCATTTCGAGATACACAAAAAGGGCACCCCCCTTTATGGCGATAGGGCGGTCAAGCATTTCTTCAAAGGCTTGTTTCAGACTTTTCCTCCAGCGTGATGGATCTCGCTGAAGTGGAGTTTAAACACCATGTTGTCATGCCTCATGAAGCCTTTTGAACTGATGGCCACTGCGTTACTTTGCTACTGTCATGGAAGGTAGCATTTCTGGTGGTGGTGACATCAGCCAGATAAGTAGCCGAGCTCTTGCATTCAACCATCCATACCTGCGTTTTCATGGACATAGTGCTCCTGGTGACTAATCCACGCTTTATCTCCAAGGTCACTACGGATTTTCACAAAAACGCAGTAATTGCATTATCAGTCTTCTTCCAAAAGCAAATCTCTCTGGCGGAGGTAGCCCTACATTCGCTGGATGTCAAACGGCAGTGAAATACTACATTGACGGGACTCGATCGTTCCGCAGTTCAATGCAGCTCTTACTAGCTTACAGACCTTCTAGTAAAGGCATATCACGATGGATCTCCTCTACCGTTGCCTGCTGCCATAATCAGCAGGGAAGGATCTGCATGTCTCCCCCACGCCCCCACATGCGCACACTCCATGCGATCTACAGCAATATCAGTGGCATGGTGGGCAACATCTGCCAGGCGGCTACCTGGTCATTGCTGCATACATTTACGAAGCACTACTGTCTGGAGAGACAGCATGCCGCAGATATGGGCAAGGTACTCTCTTATGTTTGGGGGTTGAGAATATACGGTTTTATTCTCTGCACCGCCAATACCTGTGTACTGCTACTTGATCTATTCACAGCATGCAATTCTATGAAAGATCCAATGGTGGTGAAGAAGAAAGTTTCTTAACTGTAACTCCTGTTCTCCAGAATTGGTATCTTTCTTAGATTCAAACGTGCCCTCCTTCCACCCCTGAGTGTAAAAACGATGCTTGCCCTCTCGCTGGTCATAATCATAGGTCCGGATCCGAAGGGAGGAAGATGGACTCGTTTCTAACTACTCAAGGTCCTATTGGTTGGGACCAAAACCACCCATAACAAGGGTGATGACCTACAAAATAAGTTTTTCTTGCTTTTAGCAAGGGAAACAAAGGATTCCCCAGCCTGACGCTGGGGAATCTTCACAGCATATGAATCTATGAAAGATACCAATACTGGAGAACAGGCGTTTCAGGTAAGAAACCTTCTCATTACTGCATTCAGCCCTTTCTCTGTCCCATTTGTCAATTGTAACCGCTCGTAATTTGCAGCCATTTGGTGTTGGCTGCCATCTGAACACTGTTAGGCAAAGTTTATATGCAGTACCCTTTGGGAATTCTACAAACAACTATGATTACAGGTATAGGCAACCCAACCTTTGGTATAAGCTTGTACTACACAGTTTTGGTATCCTGTTGAGCAGCCAGGCTTATCTCAAGAGAGGAAATGTGAGCTGTAGTGGAGTTACACAAAGATTCACAGTTAAAATAAACTCTTGCACTGAAGGTTTCTTGCATACATAATTAATTTATCAGTCGTTTAAAAAGCCTTCGTCAGATGGGAGCAATAAAATAGCACACAAATCTACTTCAGTACTGTACACTCTGGGTTTCTGAATCAGACAAGACCCTTTTGGGATGGCCCACAGACACAACCTACACCCACAGGTGATTTCAGTACAAGGGTGCTGGGGACATTAATACCATACTGTTGGCATTCAGAATCCTCTTTAAAAGTTGGTAAAAGGCAAAGGTTATTAGAACACAAGAGACCAGAAATGTTCCTAAGCAGTGCAAATAATTAGAGTTCATTTGAAGAGTCATTCAATTCAATTGGCTAAGCCAAAGTCAATGGGCAAAAAGTCTTGGATAGGATAAAGCACTTCTGGTAAGTAAGGGGAAAGTCTTTGCACAAGTTCTTAGGAGTCTTTGATGAAAAGGAGAATTAAATGTAGGGCCACAAGCTGATTAGACTTGAGTTGTGGATGTTACAAGCACTTCTACAGTAAGTGGTAAGTTCTCTTAGACTTGCTTTGCAGTACCTTGGTAAAGAGGAAAAGATGCAGCTGATGATTTCTGTTCCTTTGCAGCGCTGCAGATCTCACTGTTCCTGGTCTCCAGTCGTGGGGACAAAAGGGAGGACGTCTGACTCCTGCACTGTACTGGCACTGTCAAAACTGCAACCGGCAAACTTTACTTTCAATGGCTGTTTCGCCCTTCAGCTCCTTGTAGTACAGGAAATGGCAATGAGCGCGGTTCCTGGTTGTCAAGGTGCACTGTCCTCACGTCTGGGATCCTGCACTCTGCTGAGGGGGCTCAGGCTTGGTCAGTCCTGCTTCGTGGGAGTCCGGAGGATCTTCCAAAAGCTTTAGGCCAGCTTAAAAGTAACGCACACAATCTGGTGTCCCTTTCCCTGGCTATTAGGTTCCCGCAGCAACTCTGAGGAAGTTCAACCAGCTCTGAGATGGTGTCCAAGTGGCTTACTTTGCAGTTGAATGGTCCCGCCAACTCAAAGGGAGAAGTCTTCCTTGCAGGGACTTCTCTGTCGATGCAAACTTGGCAATTAGTCACTGCAGCAGGGCTTCATTGGGCAAACCAATGGTCCAGGAGTTGCAGCAGACGTCCTCTTCCATCTTTTCTTTGTTTCCTTCATCCAGTGCTCGACTCTGCCTTCTAAGCCAAAAGATTCACCTTTTATTGGGAGCGTAGCTCAGTGGCAACCTGCTCGCCTTGGAAGCAAGAGGACAAGAAGCAACACAGGTTCGATCCCCGGGTCTGCAGTTAGAAACCTCAGGGTATTAAGTGCGTTATAAATAACCTATGAAATATCATATTCAGTTCTCTCCCATTCATTCCAGCCTAGCTGTTACTCACCTAGCAGGGTGGCTGTCCTTGCCAGACAGGCAGCAAGCCAGTCACCACAGAGTGCATTTGGGTCTCCTAGGAGACTAAGCACAGAGATTTTCGGGCACCTCCCTCTCTTCCTGCCCACCCCAAACGCTTTGGAGCCAGAGGCTGATTTCACTCCTGAAGCTTGCCAAAGGCGAATGAACAAAGAGACCAAACCTAGTTTGGCACGCAGAGAAAAACTCTACAAGGACCTTTCCACAAAGACATGGCGAAAAACAAAGACCGGGGACCATTTTAGCAACCATGGCTAGACACCATTTTGAAAAAGATGGCTCCCGCGGTTCACGTTACTGGGTCAGCGAACGGTTGCAGTAAATGCAGACCTTGGTAGTTCAAAATGAAACCACTGCCACCAGCCAGTCAATTGAGGAAAGGGTAACACAAAAGATGTTACATAAGCATTTAGACACAGGGGATACGAAGTTACCCCTCCAGCACTCTATTTTAAGATAGGGTGTGCTGGGTCTAGCAAGTACAATGCTAAGTAAAACCGATTTCACTCTAATGTTCTGGGAAACAGTTTATCTCAGAGAAGGTATTTAAACCTTGGGAAATCTAAAAGACCCCCTGTGCCAGTGCACTGAAGGTGCTGTGTGACACAATTGTAAAAGATGATGCCTATGGCACTCCCTGTGCCTAGTCTCCTTGGTTACAGGAATGCACCCAAAGGTGATTGGCTGGCTGTCCTCGGAGGACAGCCACCCTGCAATGTGATGACAGCTAGGCTGCGAATGTGGAGAAACATGCATAAAAGGCAAGGTCTTTTTTAGACAGAAGGCAGAGTCGACCACTGGACGAAGGAATCTGAAGAAGAACTTGGAAGAGGCGCTTGCTGCAACTACAGGACTGTTGGTTTTCCCGGTGAAGCCCTGATGCAGTGCTGAAGCTCCACATTTGCCTCGACTAGAGAAGCCCTGCAAAGGACGACTTCTCCCTTTGGGTTGGTGGGACCAATCGACCCCAAGATTAACTTTCTGGAAATCCTGTCGAAGCTGTCTGTACTTCCATTTGCTGCTGCAGGAACCGAGTGCCAGGAAGAGGAACACCAGAATCGAGTGTTGTTTTTAAGTCATACCCGAGCTCCAGTAAGATCCTCCAGACTCCCTCGAAGCAGGACTAACCAAGCCTGAGCCACCTCAACAGAGTGCTGGACCCCAGAACCAAGGAAAGCCCACAAGGTATCCGAGAACCGCGTAGGTGCTATTCGCGAGAAGCTGAAACTGCGAAATGCAGCTGATATGAAAATTGGCAATTGCTGCCGCCAACCTTCAAACCGTAGTGCAGGAGTCCCCAGACATCCTCCCTCTTGTCCCCACGACTGAGGCCCAGGAACAACAGGATCTGCCATACTACAACAGGAACAAAAGCCAGCTGGAACCAATTTCTTCAGACCTAAGAAACTGTTAACTAAGGGGTACTTGCCACTTGCTGTGTAGTTTGCTTGCTCTCAGTTGATACTTGAAGTTACTGCCTTTTTGTAGAGTTGCTTGCAGCTCTGCCTCTCACAAGCCTTTCATATTGCAGATCAGTCTAGGTACTTCCCATGGAGTGGTGACAGCAGGCAACTTGGTGGAGAAACCAGATATTAGCATTGAAACCAAAATTCCTTGTCCCAACCCTCTCGCTTGTGTCCAGCTCGTAGACCTCTTATGTTATGATCTCCTCCTCTAAAAGATTGTTCTCTGACAACTAAAAGTAGGCAATTTGCCTAAAAAAGTACCTCTAGTGAACTGAACTGTAGAACACACTACCTTCTCTGAATCTTGGGCAGCAGAGACTTGAAAATGCTCGTTTAAGCTAACATAGAAGATAACCGGCTTGAATTAATACAGTGCCAGCAATAACTTTCTAATCCAATCAGCTTTGAAAACGTTGCTATGTTGTGGGGCAAGATGGTGGTGGAGGGGCATAGTTTGGTGAAGCCAGACAGTCTGTTGACAGGGGCAGAATCTGTTGAACGTCTGGAATCTGGCACTGGTAGAATAAAGTTGGGGAGTGGAGGAGGGCGGGGTGGATGCACTTAGCTGAGCCTAGAGTAGCTGAAAGCACAAATACTCCACTGTCCACTGAAGATCACCTGTCATTGCCTGACCGTCGCGATTACCATTGCAATAGTTATTCGCTCCCGGTGGTCGCCTGCTCCGCCAAAGTGCTCAACTTTTCATTGCCAGGATGTTCAGCTGGAAGGTGCCTTTGAACAGAGATCTAAGCACCGTGACCAGCCAACTAAATCGTAGCCAGAAAAGTGACCTCGGCACCCACGATCCCTGGACATTCCTCTACCGGAACAAGCACAAACAATTGTGTTCCCAAAGGATTCCCTAACCTCAGCATAGGTCTATGGAGAATCTGAGTCAGGGGGCCAAGTTAACATACACACCTGTTCCCCACGCCTGACACTGCCCCCCCACACCACGCCCCCCCTTCACCTCGCCTCCAGTTGGGGGCTCCTATTGGAGTATCTTGAAATTGTGACCCGGCAAAGAGACCGCGACTCAACAAACGTCACCTGAAGAGATGACCACAGGGCAGCAGAGACTGTAGCAACCAAGACGGTTACAGGAGCAAAAAACTGTCCAGCTAGGGTCCCAGGTCAGCCTTGGGAGGAGTGGGGGAGAGGAGAAGGGTACAGCCAGCAAGCAGACCGTCCCATGATGGAGCCAAAATGTACCACGACTCAGATAAGTCGGCACTGCAGTAAGCCAATCTGGTTTCCAAGACAAAGACCACGAGAGACCTCCCCCCACCTCACATTAGGCACTTTAGACCAGAAGGAAGTTACTAATGGCCCAGCAACTACAGGTGAGGAAGAGACCAGCTAGTCCAACCAAATAAGAAGATGGCATGAAGCAAAGAGCCTTGGAAAGGATGCCACCAGCGGGGAGGAACAAGATGCACAGCTAAATGAGCCAGGATCTGACCTGCAGGGCCAAATGGGGATCTGGAGCAACAGCCCATCCTCAAGCAGTTTTCAGGTAAGAATCAAGTACAGATTGGAGGAATGCATAGGGTCCCCTACAGATTGACTTGGGCTGGTCCAAGCCATCCCACCCATCACATTCCAGGTAGTACGCACATGTTGAAAATTGCTAAAAACACAGCACTCTTGACACTAAATGTAGATTGCTAAATCTGGAGGACTTTAAACTAGTGGACATCAGTTTCAACCACAACCAAGAGTGCTCTTGTGGTCTCAGCATGAGCCGCTTCATCTAAGTGGCCATTTTGGCTGTGCTTTTTTGTCCACACACAGTGATGGACAGGAGCAGGGCTTAAAATGCTTTCTTACACCACTGGCTACCATGCATTTACTTTCGGCTAATAATGCAGTAAAAGTCACTACAGTCATGGTGTTGCTCTGGTGTTGGCAAAACTAAATCACAACACACTTTATGGGTGATCGCACTGTTAGGACAGTTTTTCTTAAGTCCAGTAAAACCATTCAACTGAGACAGTACAAACCTCCACTCTTCGTATAAGGCTATACCACCTGAGTTCAGGCTAGCTTAGACAGAGCAGCCAGGCTTATCTTAGGAGGGAGAGCGGGCTGTAGAGTCAGTACAAATAAATGGTATTATAAATATGGTCCAAAGAAACACTGACACAGTATGTATTGTAAAAATAAAGTATTTTATATACAAGCAGACCAAGGGATTCTTGGGTAAGTAAGTACCATCATAAAGCATATAAACACATAAACACAGCACTATGCTTTAAATACACAGATGAAAGCATGGACCTTATTTAGAACACCTAACAGTATTTCAGAGGGGGGGGTAGGATCATAGATTACTTTCTGATTATTTTCAGTAATACACGGGTAGTAGTGCAGGGAAATCATAGTCAACCAACTTGCAAATATACTTTTCTGAATAGTGGAACACAGATTCAAGTAACAGTGTATACCTCTACTACTTTTGTGATAACACAGTTATACCAGGTGAGTAAGACATGGTTGGTGTAATATACAATTACAGCTGCTTTTCTGCTTTGTGGAACACAGGCAAGAACTCTTTATCCTAATTTTGGATGCTTCGGGCAACCCAAGCTCAGCTAGAACTAAAGGAACACTTTCCAGGAATGGCACACAGCTATTCTTGGCAGGTAAGACCTAATGTTGTAATATTCTATTTGTTTGCTTTTCTGATCAGTTCAACACAGAGGTACGCAATAACTCTAACTTGTTTTAGGATGGCACACTGCTAACACAAAATAAGTAAAACCTAGATACTTTTTAAAGGGGCCATTAGTAACTTAAAAGTAAGCATAACCTTAGGCCGACTTATTCTGGACAGGCTGACAGCAAGTCAGGGGAAGCAAGACCCAATAGGGGACACTCGTACAGGAATAGTAAAGTGAAACCAACAGCATGACTTTTGAGGAAGAGGCACAACCAATTCACAGGTGTGTAAATTAACCTTATACATTACATACTTTTCAGAATAGTGCAACACACATTCAAGCTAAGTATAAACTTTTGTAACTGCCCACTCTGAGTAACAGTTACCACCCAACCTCTTTTACAAGTAAGCAACTTTTGCACACTTGTTATACTTAAAAATGCGGAACACTTTTCATATCCAGTCCTTCCCTTATTCTATAGCATGAGTTCACTCAGGGGCAGTAGAGGGACCCTAGTGGTTTAGGTGCCAGCTATAGGCAGGGTGAGAGAGGGTTCAGTTGCAGGCAAAGTCAGAGTTCCAGAGGAAGACTGTTCAAACAAGAAAGTATTTAACTTTAAAGTTAGTTCAGTGTCCAGGGACTTCAGAGAAGACACCCTAGGAGGATTCTGCAGTGGGCCTGAGTGAACTGGATGAGTAGCCTCCCAATCACAGAAGAACACCCAAAGCTATACAGAAATCACTAAGGCTTAAGGTAGGTTAAATACCCCAGCCAACACAGTTCTTCGAATTGCAGCAGGAACGCTTCAGGATCTGCATCCAAAAACCTGGTCGATGGATTCCTTTGTCAAGAAGATGGAAGGCAGGACTTAACTTTTGCAGCAGGATCACAGGCGAAGGCTCCAGGCAAAAGTCTCCTCGTGCTGGATGCAGCTCTGTGGATTTGGTGCCTTTACAGGAGCACAGAAGAAGACAGAATATCGCCAGTCGGATTATCGTCATTTGTAAAGTGCAGCCATCTTGTGAGGGGAATTATCGGACCTGAATCGTACCTATGGAGATCCAGCAGGATGGCCACCAAGTTTCGGCAAGATTCGGAAGACCGTGCACCGCACAATGGTTCGAGGTCACAGGGTATTGAGGTATTGCAGCCCCGCAAGGTTGCAACATGACATGGGATGGTTCAAAATGCAGGTCGTCTTGGGACTAGAGGATACCACCAGCCTTTGGGTAGGAGTCATGTTCTGGACTCCCAGGTCGATTGGAAGGAAGGGCTACAGCAGGCCCCAGTTACCAGCAGGCTCTCTGGTCGCTGCAAATCTTCTCAGCTGTGATTTCTTCATCTTCCTCTTCGGTTTTGGTTCCAGTGGTTGACTACCTCTTCAGCTTCCAGGATTGGACTTTTATGCAGGAACCCAGCCAATCAAACAGCCTTGCAACATTCAAACTTGGGGGGGGGGGGGGGAGGGTGTAGGGTGGGAGGGGGGGTAGAGTGGGTTGGCAGTCCTTTCAGGACAGCCAGCCTTCCAGTTTGAACTGGATTCTTGCAGTCAGACTGGAAGACAAATGGCTGCAGAGTTTTGGACTCCTTGCTTTCTGCCTTCACAGACACTCTGGAGCCTGAGCCCACGTCATGCTGCAACCTTGCACAAGTGAATTTCCAGCCCTGGATGTCAGGGAAAGGAACAAGAAATACCGAAGACTAAAATAGCGAAAAAAGGACGGGCCATTTTGGTAAAATGAGCACCCATGGGTTCCTTTACCGGGGCTGTGGAAACAGCCTGCGTTAAAGATGCACCGAATTAATAAAGTTCACTGCCACCAGCCATTAAAGGCAAGTTTGTCCTTGTAACACAAAGGTGTGGGGATTCTCAGTATCTCCCCAGCACTCCACATAAGGTGGTGGTCAGGGGGGCTGCTTGTCTCACTTGAAAAAATGTAAAAGGGATTCAAAGATCCTTTCTACCCTTGGGAACTGTAGTTCTCACAAGGTTAGCCAGAGAGAGTTAAACGGGGAGCCCCCAGGGCAACCCAGCGACAATAGGCACTTTCTTACACAATGTATACATAACATTCCATTACATAGAATCATAACTTATTAAAACCATGCAATACATTGCTACAATTACATTCTGTTAGGCAGAAACCTGTGCAGTTCCCTTAGGGACCACTGCAAAAGATTTAAGACTACAGGTGTTGGCAGTAAACCCACTTGGTAGCAGTCTGTACCACCCAGATTTACCTGGTAGCTGTGGCTGAGCAGTCAGACTTCCCTCAAGAAGAGTTAGGCAGTATGCAAAGTATACACAATAGGCACTCAGATACAATAATACAAGCAAACACTGACCAGAGCTTTGGTATCAAATTATATCATTATTTATTTAAAAACACACTGTTGAAAACACTCCAGCACTCTTATTGTAAAATATTCCAAACACAGTTACTATTATAATATATACACCCCTTTTTCCTTATCAGATAAGTCACAGTAAAACACCACTTATTTTCATACAGAGGTGAGCGCTTAACTAGATGGCACTCCAATAAGTTTGTGAAAAAGGGAGGGAAAAAGACACAATATGAAAAGTTACACCACTCTAAGATTCAGGAACACTGTTAGCAAGGCAGAAGAGCAAAAGTCACTGGTGAGCCAAAGTCCAAAGGCTGGGCCCACTCTTAGAGAGAGCAGAGCACAAATGCGCCTAAGATCACACAGTTACACTAGGCTTAGAAAGTCTTGCAGAGGGTTCAAAAAGAGTTTAGAGAGGCTTAGGAAAGTTTAGCCAGGGTGTCCCAGGCTAACCCAGGTTCAAAAACCGGGGGCTAAATCTACCCCGTACAGTTGGTAGCAAGGGAAGCCAGGCAGGACACGGTACATTAAGTGGGAAGAATCCTCCAGCGGTGGCAGTTGTTCCTGGTAGTGGGTGCAAGTTGCGTTGTCGTCCAGGGGAAGAGAAGATCTCGACTTGGAGGAAAGATGAAGGTCGTTGCACTACCAGGGAAGGAACCAGCCGCAGAGTTTTCCGGTTAAAGGTGGTACCTTCGTTTCGCGGTCGTGGTAAAACGTGATGCCGGGGTGCTTGGCACGGGCAAGGCGGCCACGAGGTACGTCGGGGAAAGTGAAAAGACGGTGAAACTGGTTATCCCCACCAGTCAAAGGAAGAAGACTCTCCGGCGGGAGATCTTCTCTGTTGTTGGGAAAAGTGGTGAGGCAGTCCAGCAGGGCTCCACCGGTGGTGGTGTCGTGGCAGGTCGGCTCAGCTTCTCCCTCGTCGGATTCTTGGGTCCTGTGGCGACTTCTGAAGTTCCAGTCCCCAAAGCCCTGCTTTTATGCAGCAAACCCCCATTCACTCAGCCTAGCTGTCACTCAAACATGCTAAGTGGTGAGCCGGCCGGCTCACCACTTGGGCCAATCAGGATGGAGTGCGACTTGAGTTGCCTAGGCAACTCAGTCCAGGGTGCCTAAATTTCCCTCCGCCCCTCCTAAGTACCCCAGACAGAGTGGCACCACTTTGGGAGGGCTTCTGTGGAGAAGCCCGCCAAAAAGTGGAACAAAGGACTTGACTTGGGTTGGAGTCACAGAAGAGAACACAAACGCCATTTTAGAATCAAGTTTTGGCAAAAAATACCAACCGGAGAATTAATATTAATTAAATAAACCGGCTGTATGTTCGAGGCTACCGTAAATAATTAAATAAAGATAGTAGCCTAAAACAATGGGAAATCCCATAGGAAAATATTCGCGGTTGAATATAAAAAGTAGTATCCACTGCCACCAGCAAAAACTCGATCAGGGGGGACGGAGACGTGCCCCCTCGACTAACAGACCCTGGGGCAATTGAATTGCCCCAGCCAGTACGTCCACAATATGATGGTTTGTACTGGTTCTGGTCAGAATTTAAGACTAGTAAAGTCAATGGTGACTTTACATGCCCTGGGAGACGGTCAGTCCCAGGGTATGGAGTCTATACTGGGGGGTCACTATGACACCCCTGTGTTACTGCACTGAGGGTGCTGTGTAACACACATCACAAAAACACATGAAGCCCAATGGAGTAAAAGACCCCATAGCCCATTAAACACATCTAGATTCAAAGAAACACACTCAAATCATGCCCAAGAGTGAGGGTAAAAGAGTCTCACTCTTGACAGGAGAAAAAAATAAACCCCAAAAATCCAGCAAAGCTGCTGGGGGACTCACTAGGTTAGGAAATTCAGCCTAAACAGAGAATTCTCCCTAACACATTCAATATTCATTTAAACAATTTCCATTTCCTACATAATAAAATTGTTTGAAAAATATTAAAAAGGAGCATATAATACCATTAGTTATCTTTAATGCCATATCTCTATTGGTTGAAGCAGTTGAGTATCGCTTTAGGGTATGAAAAGAATTTCTGTGCAAAACCAGATAACGTAGACATCTACCCTAGCATCATTTCATTCAGTCTAAGGGTGATTTTCTTCCATATATAGTATGCATCTCCCACATATACCAGAGTTTCTGCCATGTAAATGGTAGACCAAAATTGGTCTCTAGTTATCATTCTAAGGTCACATACTAAATCATTATAACCCTTATAATACCATTCCTGTAGGCAGTTACATGCTGTTAAGAGGTGCCTAATCGACTGTACCTCCTTTTGGCATAACATGCATACTCTTTCATCTAGGTGGGACAAGTGTCCAAGCCCCCAAATACTCCTAGTACGGCAGGATGTTAAAGCGGAGAAAGGCAATACATCTTGAAAATTCTTTGTTTTTTAGTAAATATTTTCGGGGTGTAGATATTTGTAACCCCCTGCAAGCTATATAAAACAAAGTTTCTTGACAGTCTAGCTGGGTTTTTGGCTGCATCCCATTCCACAGCCTTTGTTTTTAAACATTTATTCATAGATTTAATTTTGGATACCTCCCTCAGTATGCACAAGCCAATATCATTTAGGAAGGAATTAACAGTGAACTGTAAACTTTTCATTAAGCTATTAGGTTCTTTCATCATATACATATTCCTGCCAATCGTACTCATCAGGCTGTTATCCTTGCTTTCTAATATCCTGATTTTAATGTACAATTTGCAACAACATATCTTCCACAATGTCATTAAAGAGGTAAGGCCCAATTCGCATCTAATGACTTCTTGGAACAGACCATGGCAGTCTCAATACTGGTCTCCAGAGTTTACCCTCTATTTTATCCAGGCCAGTAATATATCTGACCTCCAGAAGTCTCAAGTGCATATAATGCTCCTGGCACAATGCTACTCTTATATATTTCAAGGAACCTTCCAATGAGTGCCCCCCCTCTTTTTAGCCATGTATCTCCTCATAACATTCATTTTCGAACGGATTGTGTCCAACGTATTCCACATCTTTGTGACGTTTTCCATATCTTTGACATGTAATAGCCACAGCGTGTACATCGGAAACTTTTTCGGCAGAGGGAGTCCTGTGTCCATGGCGTCTGGTCGATGTCCCTCGAAGGCCTCCGTCGAGGGCGACGTCACCGGATGTTATAAATAGGACGCACGGCACCCATAGCCTCAGTTCATTTTTTTTCCGCAAACATGTTTGCTTCACAGACTTGGTGCGCCTTGTGTATTCCTCTTGAAAGTCTTCTTCGACCCCTCCGACTTCGCAGTGTGGCTTCAAGACTTGCCGGGACTGCAAGTCTAAGATGTCGATTACCGACCTGCATCGCATTTGTTTGTGGTGCTTGAGCGAGAGTCACAACACTGACGACTGTTCCAAATGCCAGTCGCTGACTGCTGAGGCCTTGCAGGAGCGCAAGGGGAAGCTTCAGGTAGGTAGGGGTTCTAAACCCAGTAAATCCCATAAACCTAAGTCAAAGGGGATGTACACCGACTATTCGAACGGGCGACTCTCCGCGTCGGTAGGAGTCCTGGTCGTCTTGGTTCTGGAGTGGTTCCCGCCATTCGTCGTCCTTGTCTCTGCATTCTAGGAAGCAGTGTCACCGGTCGCCTTCCCTGTCGTCGTCTGAGGATGGAGCTGCAAAGAAAGTGGCTTGTCCAACAAAGTCCTCGACTCCGGAGGAATGGGCTGCCTTCATGGAGCAGATGCTGGCACTTTTCCAATCCCAGGGCACAGTGCCGTCTGTGCCTTCTGATGATGAAGCCAGCAAGGAACAGTCTTGATCCGTGGCTCATCCGCCTTGGGGCTCGGGTTGCTCCTAATCGGGAACCTTTGAGGTCCCCTTCGGACAAGGCTCGGGATGGTCGCAAGAGACGTTCTTCCAGGTCTTGGTCCTCGTCCCCAGCGAGAAAGCAGAAACCTGCTAAGGGCTTGAGGTCAGTTGCGACTCCGTCGGCGCTGTCTGTCGGATACGGACATTGAAGCTTTGCCTTCGTACCAGCCCTCAGCGCCGTTGTCGACCCCAAAGCCGTCAGCACTCTCGATGCCTTTGGGGCCTTTTGGCCAGGATTTGCTGTCCGAGATCTCTGGTACTGTGGATCCTCCAAGGAATGCTACTTCCAAGTCTGTAAGGCCTGATAAGGACTCCAGACCCTCGGTTGTCCTGAGACAGGACTTTTACCTCCCTCTGGATGACTTCTATGAGGAGGAGGAGGAGCAGTCAGATTTAGATTTTGACCCTGTTGAGCCTGATGTGGCTCCTGTGTTTTCTGGGGATTGTCAATTGGAAGAGTTAAGGCAATCTCTTCATGATGCCAGTGGCTTAGGCACTTCTCCGGAGGTGGAGTTTGACAGGCCTGAGCCTGGGGCTCATGCTGAGTCGTCCTACAGGAGACTGATGGCTAGGGTCTCGGAATATCTTGTTTGGTGCACTCCTCATGTGCCTCATGGCATAGGGCATTTATCTGGTGCCAGAGGCCAGGCTGAGCATGAGATCCCTGCAATGGGTCCACAGATGCAGTGGTCACAGTTCTCAGGCAAGATGTCGAATCCCGTTCAGATTCCAATCTCGGTCTCCGAGGATCTTCTGTGGTGGCCCAACGAGGGGAACCTGATTAAGGGGGAGTAGTTTTGGCAGCCGTGGCAGGAGGTGACTGTAGTGACGGACGCTTCCCTCACGGGATGGGGAGCTCATGCCGAAGACTTGGCCGCCAGTGGTCGTTTGTCTCCATCGGAGTCTAAACTCCACATCAATCTGTTAGAGCTGAGAGCCATCAGGCTGGCCCAGAAGGCTTTTCTGCTGTCTGTGCGGGCGAAGAGTGTCCTGATTAGGACAGACAACACAGTGGCCATGCATTACCTCAACAAAAAAGGGGGGTGTAGGGGGTCACTCCCGTTGTGCAGAGGCAATGCAGCTCTGGTTCTGGCCAATCCAGCATGAAATTTCGCTCGCAGCAGTTCATCTGGCCGGAGAGGACAAAGCGGCGGCGGAAGCTCTGAGCAGGCAGAACAGGATCTCGCACGAGTAGGAGTTGGCTCAGGAAGTCCTTCTGGAGATATTCACCCTTTGTGGAACCCCACAAGTGGATCTCTTCGCCACCAGTGCCAACCGGAAGTGCGAGAGATTCGGCTCAAGGGAATTTCCTCTGAGAGGAGCTTTAGGAGACTCATTCGTAGTGAATTGGTCGGGACTCTCAACCTTCACGCTTGGTATCTGAAAGGATGAGGTATAAGGATTGGGACCTTGCATATGACGTGATGGAGGTGTTGCTTTCGGCCAGGAGGCCAGCAACAAAATCCCTGTACCGTTGCCATAAGTTTTGCGACTGGTGCCGAGGACAAAATGTTGATCCTTTGCAGTGTTCCATTCGCCTGGTTTTGTCTTTCTTGCTTTCTTTGGCCCACAGGGGCCTTCAAGTGAGTACCATTAAGGGTTACCTGGCGGCGCCGACTATCTTCAAGCGCTCGTCTGAAGAATTATTTTAATTTGATTCCTTTTGATTTCCCAATTTCTTAAAGGGCTCACTGTGTTCCCGGCGTCCCCTTTCCAGGTGCCGGTTTGGGATCTGAATTTGGTTTTGAAATTCCTGATGGGTGCTCCGTTTGAACCTTTGCACTCCTGTCTTTAGAGATTGTCTTTCAAGATGGTGTTCTTGGTTGCGGTTACTTCCGCTCGCAAAGTGAGTGAATTGCAGGCACTTTCATCTAAGCCACCCTTTACTGTGTTCCACAAGTATAGGGTTGTACTGAGGGTACGTATTTATTTTCTACCTAAGGTAGGGTCTGAATTTCCATCTTTCTGTCCTCCTCATCCTGGTAAGGAAGTGGAGCGGCTCCATAGTTTGGACCCTAGGAGAGCTCTGAGCTTTTATATTCCTAGGTTATCCAGGGTCAGAATGGAATATCAACTCTTTGTGGGATATGCTGGACACCGATTGGGCCAGGCTGTTTCTAAACAGACCTTGTCCAGGTGGATTATCCTCACCATTACTGAATGTTACCGATTGGTGGGTAAGCACCCTCCTGAAGGGTTGCAAGCGCATTCCACTAGGGGCGTGGCTATTTCCACAGCCCTACAACGGGGAGTTCCTATTACGAATATTTGTGATGCAGCCACATGGGCTTATACCCACACCTTTGTTAAACATTACTCCCTGGATATGCTGCATGGTCACGATATGGCCTTTGGTAAGGTGATCCTTTATTCCGCCATATGATTGGGTGCTCTAAATAATTTTCCCTCAATTTTCTGGTACTGATTTGGGAGTCTGTCAAAGATGTGGAATACGTTGGAGGACACAATCCATTCGAAGAACAAGTTACTTAGCAACTGGTAACGTTCTTTCGATTGGATGTTTCTCCAACGTATTCCACATCGCCCTCCAGCCTGCCCCTCTGGAGAATTTCCTATGCGATTGCAGCTTACGTTTCCGCAAGGCTATGTGCAGTCATTGGATATGTTCATGTCACACGTTATGGAGGAAAAAACATAAACTGAGGCTACGGGCACCGTGCGTCCTATTTATAACATCCGGTGACGTTGCCCTCGACGGAGGCCTTCGAGGGACATGACCCGATGCCTTTGACGCAGGACACCTTCTGCCGAAAAAGTTTCCGAAGTACACAGCTGTGGACATTACATGTCAAAGATGTGGAATACGTTGGAGGAACATCCAGTCGAAAGAAAGTTACCAGTTGGTAAGTAACTTGTTCTTCTTTGTTACCTTTGCTTCAATTACATTGTTATAAAAGGTTTTCAGAGTATTATTCATGATGGGGATTCCCAATAGGGATAAACATCAACTACTTCTAACAGCACTGTATCAATCTTCCACTTAAAGCCATACTTTTTCTTGAGTCTATGCCCCTCCAAACACCATGATCTTGGTTTTGTTTGCATTGATACAGAAGTTATCTTTCGCATATAAATACATAGCATTCCCTGCAAACCTACCACTGTTTTATCCAGGGTGACCTTATCGTCTGCATACGTCATCCAACTAATGGCAACATCCCCAACTTTAGGGGGGTGGTTTTGTACGGTTTCCCCTCATCTCAGCTACATAGAGGTTATATAGGACGCGAGATGTGAGGCATCCTTGTTTCAAACCCATGTTTGTATTGACAGCAGGGGAAGTAATCGCTCCCTTATCCAGGCAAATAGTAACTTGTTTCAGAGTACATGGCTTTTAGAAAGTATAGAACTCTAGGGCAAACTTCCCAATTCGCCAATTTACTCCAGAGTGTATCCCTATCTACAGTCAAAGGCTCTTGAGTAATCTATAAAGCACATGTACAAGTTGGTATCCTTCGTACTAATTGTATCTGTGATAACATGGTTCAATGTTACCATGTTATCTAGGGTACTGTGACCTTGTCTAAAACCAGTTTGCTGTGGGCATAATAGGCATTTCTCCCTGATCATCTATTGATTTCCAACAAAAGGGTACAGAAAATCGTACAACTTGTCAGCCATGGCTAGCAGTCGATAGTTACTAGGACTGATTCTTTTCCTTATTTTTTAAAAAGGTTACTAGTATTCCCTTCGGCCAGCTTTCTGGAATAGTACCACTTCGCCAGATATAGTAAACAACTGGTTGAAGCGCATAAGTCCATTTATTCGGGTTTTGTTTAATAAGAGCATTTGCTAGCCCTGGGGCTGTTGATGATTTCATTTTCTTAATTATCATAAGGATATCAGCCAGATCAAAAGGACATATTGCTTTACTACTATCCCAAAACTTTACATTTATCCCGCAGGTCTTATGCTTCCTATAATATAGATGGCATACATATTTTAACCATTCCTCCACTGTCATTACATTTACATCTTTGTTATCATCCTCTATTCGATGTCTCTACAAATACCAACACTTTTGTGTTATTGGTTTTGCATAGTATGAAGACTTTTCTCCAATTAGCATTGTTAATATCATGTTTATGGCTATATGTTTCCGCCTTATTTATCATGCTATCATACGTTTATCATGCTATCATACGTGTTATGTTTCTTTCCAGTATGTTGAGTGACAATCATTCTACTTCTAGTTTTTTGGATCATTCCAAGCAGATCACTCACCACCTCGAGGCCATTTGAAGCAATCTCCTCTTCATCTATGGATAATATATTAAACACATGATCAAATTTATCCAGTTCTTTTTCAGTCCATAGTATTCCATTTCCTCCTGCTATGCTGTGGATATTCATAGTATCTCCCGTCTGGTGTAATTTCTTTTAATAAGTTTTGCAAAGTTTGCATTTAAGCGTAGTATGACTGCTTAAGGGGTTGAGGACATGTTTGAAATTATCCACTTGTTTGCGTATACCACTGCTAATAAACATGTAATCTATTTAACCCACTTTTCCATTTGTCCAAGTTGCTTGTTGGCTCCCCCCATATCGGTCGTCCAATACCACTACTAAGTGCTGGCTTAACCAAAATATTAAAGGCATCAATCGGAATGGTACCACTTACCCATGTCTCCTGAAAGGCAAACGCATCACAGTTCTCCATATAGCTTTTTCCATCTTTTTGTCGGAAAGAGCGGAACCCTCTGGTATTCCAAGAGATGATAATCGGCTCATGGCTCGTTTCCATTTCTCAAAGCTCTTCAAAATAATCCCTATTTGTGATCCACGTATCCATTCTCCTTTTTAGTTTGAGATTTGATCTGTGTTCCAGCTATGATTACTTGCTTTACCCTTTTTGGGCTCACTATTAATAATTTTGTTACAAATTACTATTTTGTAGCCCTTATCCCTCAGCATGTTCACTAATGAGTTCCACTATGACAGGTGTCACAAATTGGACAGTTGCCCAATTATCCCAACTTCCATATTCGGGGAGTGTCACCTTTTCAATATCTGTCGTTTATTATACCCTGAAGTTGAGGGACCCATGTAGGCGTTATAGGAGCCATGTTTGATTAAGGTAAGGGCTATCCTCTGAGGTATTCCTCTATTATCTTGATGCACGTGCTACCATGCCTACATTATCTTCAAATGCACCTGTGGGTTTTCCTATATAGTCCCTATAGTTAGTTATAGCCAATCCCTCCATTTCACCCAAACAGATATCCTTTTGCCTAGTAATAAGAGATCCTACCACCTTGTTCGACAAGGAGGTTCAGGTATCTCTCAATTCTCCCCTTACATTTCTCCTCTTCCACATTTTCCACAATGGGTGAAATGAGTGGGTCTACATTGATGTAAATTGCCCTCTGCTTGCCTTTTTAACCTTTCTTCCATCCCTATCTATACCATCTTTATTTGTGATTTTTCTTACTTCATTTTTTTCCTTGGAGGCTGTTAGGGAGAATTCTCAAAATTGTTTTAATTCCTCCCACCTTAGACCTCCAGCTCTTTTGCTGAACTTTGGACTTTTAAAATTCTTTTTCTGTCTGTGCTTCTTTTGGTTATGGAGTCTGACAAACTCTGTAGGCATCATCTTTTAATCTTTTACAACTGTGTCACACAGCACCTTCAGTGCAGTGGTACAAGGAATTCTTTTAGATTTCCCAATGTTTAAATACCTTATCTGGGATAAACTGTTTCCCAGAGCAGTAGAGTGAAATTGACTCTGCTTAGCATTATACTTGCTAGACCCAGCACACCCCATTTTACAATAGAGTGCTGGAGGGGTTAATTAGTATCCCCTGTGTCTAAATGCTCATTTAACATCTTTTTTGTAACCCTTTCCTCAGTTGACTGGCTGGTGGCAGTGGTTTTGTTTTGCGGACCCAGTAACATTAACCGCAGGAGCCATCTTTTGCAAAATGGCATCTAGCCGTTGTTGTTAAAATGGTCCCCGGTCTTTGTTTTACGCCATGTGTTTGTGGAACGGTCTTTCTAGAGTTTTTCTCTGCGCGCTAGACCAGGTTTGGCCTCTTGTTTCATTCGCTTTAGCCGTGCTTCAGGAGTGAAACCGGCCTCTGGCTCCAGAGTTTATGGGGTAGGCAGGAAGTGAGGGAGGTGCCCGAAACTCCCTGTGCTTGGTCTCCTAGGAGACCCAAATGCACTCTGTGACGATTGGCTGGCTGACTGTCCGGCAAGGACACCCGCCCTGCTGGGTGTGAGTGGCAGCTAGGCTGGAATGAATGGGAGAGAACTGAATAAAAGGCGAGTCTCTTGGCTTGGAAGGCAGAGTCGACTACTGGACGAAGGAACCAAAGAACTTGAAGGCTGCTGCAACTCCTGGACCGTGGGTTTTCCCGGTGAAGCCTTGCTGCAGTTCCGAATCGCCAAGTTCGCAAGGACGACTTCTCCCTTTGAGTTGGTGGGACCAATCAACTCCCAAGAAAGCCACTTGGACACCCATCTCGGAGCTGGTTGAATTTCCTCAGAGTTGCTGCAGGAAACCATAGAGCCAGGGATAAGGACACCAGATTGCGTGCGTTGCTTGTAAGCTGGCATAAAGCTTTTGGAAGATCCTCCGGACTCCCACGAAGCAGGACTAAGCCTGACACCCCCCCCCTCAGTTGAGTGCAGGACCTCAGATGTGAAGAAAGTCCACCTTGACAGCCAGGAACTGCGTGTTTTGCCATTTGCTGTACCGCAAGTAGCTGAAATGCGAAACAGCCACTGAAAGTAAAGTTGCCCGGTTTGCCAGCTTTGACGGTGCCAGCACCGACGTCCTCCCTCTTGTCCCCACGACTGAGGCCCAGGAACAGTGAGACCTGCAGAGCTGCACAGGAACAGAAGTCTTCAGCTGCATCTTTTTCTTCTTTACTAAGGTACTGTAAAACTAGCTTAAGAGAACTTAACTCTTACTGTGGAAGTGCTTGTAACTTCCACAACTCAAGTCTAATCGGCTTGTGGTCCTACATTTGGTTCTTCTTTTTATCAAAGACGCCTAAGAACTTGTGCAAAGATTTTTCCATTTACTTGCCTGAAGTGCTGCATCCTATACAAATACTTTGGCCTATTGACTTTGGCTTAGCCTATTGAATTGAATGACTCTTCTAAGTGCTGTCTCAAAGTATTTGCCCTGCTTATGAACATTTTGTAAATTTCTTGTGTTCTAATAACGTTTGCCTTTTATTTGCATTTTATGAATATTCTGAATGCCAACAGTAAGATATTGATGTCCCTAGCACCCTTGTTACTGAAGTCACCTGTGGGTGTAGGTTGTCTGTGGGCCATCCCAAAAGGGTCTTGGCTGATTCAGAAACTCAGAGTGTACAGTATTGAAGTGTATTTGTGTGTTACTGTTTAATTGCTCCCTACTGAAGAAGGCTTTATAATTGACTTAAATTAATTATGCAAGAAACCTTGAGTGTAAGAGTTTATTTTAATACCTGTAACTGTGGATCTTTGTGTAACTCAACTACAGCTCTCATTTCCCCTCTTGAGATAAGCCTGGCTGCTCAACACGCTACCAAAACTGTGTAGTACAAGCTTATACCAAAGGTTGGGTTGCCTATACCTGTAGTCATAGTTGTTTGTAGTGTTCCCAAAGGGTACTGCATACAAACGTTGCCTAACAGAGGCCACACTTAATTCAAATCTATCACCCATGGCTACACATATAACATTCTCTTTTACCGTCTCAGCAAGTGCTGTGCTATTCCTTTTTACACTAGTATTTTTGCTTACTCTTCCGAATTTTGCCCTTTTTTTGGCACTTATTGCTGAAAAGTTGTGAAAGAGAATAACTTTTAAAAGACACTATGGAGAGTATTAAACATTACACACACAAAGAGTAAAAGACTCTGTGAGTGTGGAAAAAGATTCCCACTCACTGAGGTATAGGGAAAAATAATCTGCCAGTTCAGCAAAATGTTCTGGAGTTCACACAGATCAGGAAGATGTATCACATCAGAAAGGAGGGACACCGGGACATGGGGATTTGAGTAGAAGCACTGCTGGTTCTATAAAACAAGTGGAAAATCCTTTGAAGCTAACAAAAGATTGGGGACCCGCAAAGATGGGATGCAAGAACGTGGGAAAAGGACCACACACGTTCTTGATCTTCCAAAGCATCTTTTCACTCACTGGTTGGTCTGGTGCTTTAAGTTTTCAATAATCTAATTAAGGTACACAATAAGTAACAGTTGCATCTGTATAATTTCAGAGGCTGTTGCTGATTGATGTAATCTGCAGGGCATCTACCTATTTGTTCACATCCTGCTACTGCAAACACTACTCTTTGAATGTTTATTGGAGTGATGCACAGTTTGGGCAGGCAAGTCTCTGAACCTTTTTGGTTAATTATAGATTTATGTAAGAATAATGCTTTGGAAATGTCCCAAAAGTATGCAGGAAAGGCGACTTATCTTAGCATTATGTGCCAGTTAATCACTGTGATCACTAATGTACTGACAGTCCATGGATTCCGCCATACTGCAGAAACCCTCTCACCAAAATCCTGCCTTTCTGCAAATTCCTGCCCCCTTAAATGGAAAAAGACGGAAGGGTGGAGACAGTATTTAGGCTTTCTGCTGCCTTAGGCACAACTAAGTGCATGCGCCCACATAACTTTCCCCCATCCATTTGCCAGACTCTACCTTCACTAGACTCCGCCCTTTCACCAGACTTCGAAAGTAATTTCTCTGACAATTCAAGCATGTTATCTGTTATGACACCTGAAAGTGTTTCCAAATCTCTGATGCCCAGGATTCGGGGACGACAGGGTGTTCTACAGTTGACTATACCAGAACAACCTTTAGAGCGCAATTACATACTTTTTGTTAGGTCAGATAATCCTCTTTTAGAGGAAGAGATAGGAACATGAGTTTTCTTCCAACTGAGCACAAGTATGGGAAGGTTGGAATGTAGCTTTTTAGTGTCAATGCTAAAACCTGCTTTCTCGTGAGTCACCTGCTGCCACCACAAATACACAGCTCCTCGACCGGTCTGTAATATGAATGGTTCATACAACATAACTAAAAATGTTAATGTGTGATCTTGTCAAATGTAAAGTGTACATATAAAATATATGCAGGTGATACTGGCACAGTTAAAAGAAAATGATTAAAAAGAACAAACCTTTCTCTCCTGATGCTAATGAGATGTTACTACTGTTGGATTAGCATTGGATATCATTTCAAAGGTTTCTTGAAGCGCTTAGATTTTCCCTTCCCCATCTTAACTTCAACACCATCTATTTCATGCTTTCTCCTTTCGGGTGGCGACAGACTTCCAAAATGTGGGCCAGCGAAGGAAAATAGTGCTCGTTTCTAAACACGTTTTTATACCCCACCTGTGGTAACTCCACGCTTGACTTAAGTGTAAGCATTCATTTAATATTATTGAATGGTGCATCATTTGTAACCTTTACTTTTTTGGAGGGAAAATGCCTGATTTTTGGAATGGTTTACAAAATGCATGTTATGTCGTGCGTTTGAACATGAACATTATTATGTGAAAAGTAAGGAGCAGTGTATGTGCACAATGATAAAAAAAAAAAAAAGTGAGCATGGATCGGGGCAGAAATAAAACCAGTGTGTTCTGACTGTTTGGCATAACCAAGAGCATTTGGGTAAAATAAGAAACCACTCTTAATAGCTGACAAATATGTCTGTGATAGTGTTGAATGACTGAACAGCTAATGAACACTTGGTTTTGTGCTAATTTCCTTTTTTTTTCAAAAGTGAACCTAAGAATAAGGCTTTTATAAAGATGAAACATATTTATGTTGGGAAATTAAATATTTTGGATGAGAATCTATGAATTCAAATCATTAACTCACATTAATTTGGGCCTGCTGCCCTTTGCATATCCGTGGGTTCCCTTCTGCACAATTAGGCCTGTGTGTAGAGGCCCTCACGGTGACCTGCTGCTTGTGCTCTGCTGTGAGCAGAAAGGTTATCAGTGCAAGCATCACATGTTCTTGTAGATAGGACTCCCCAAATAATAAAATTAGCTTTCATTTAAAAGATGACAACTAGTATAGTAATGGTACATAAACATGCAGCTCCACTGGCAATTTGCTGCTCTAGGGTAAGGCCTAGTCAGCCTAATTGTAAGTACGCCAGTGGGTGGAGCATTTGCAGAGCATGGTCATGCGCTAAATGAGTTTGGTTGCTCTACATACAAAAATAGGACTAGCCCCACAGATTGGCAGAGTGGTTGTTGGGGGAGTTTCCTGAAGCCCACTAGTAGGTAAGACTCTATAAAACTATCCCTTGGTATACATGTCCCTAACTTGTAGTTTAAGTCTGTACTACCCAAAAGATTGGTAGAATGGCAGAGCAGCAGGCTTATCTTTTGAGGAGGATGAGAGCTGTAGTAAGTACAATGAACCCAGTCAATACATTAGCCCAATGAAACTCTTAAACACTGGAAGTTATAATAAAATAAAAATGTATTTTATAAACACAAGGAAAGTAAATACTAATTTAGACTAATCAATACACATAGGAACTAACAGTACTTTTCATAAATGACTGTTTCAATAGTAGTTGCTTGTGCCCACAATTGTTACAGAAAATGACAGTAATGACAGTTACACTGTTTAAATAGTAGTGGCGCGCACCCGCATTTGTTAAATTGACAGTTTCAATCATTTACAATGTCACTCAAAGTCTGTAGGAAGGGACATTTGTATTCAGTACTTGCAGCAGTGATTTACTTCTTAGCAACACTTTTCAACGCTTTGAATGCTTTAGCAGTACAATCCCTAACTAGCCCAGAGTTCATCAAAGGCAGTGTAGGATGGGAGCAAAAGTCTTCTACAGTAGCAGGAAAGGCAGTTTAGTTACTTTTAAATAAAATGCTCTAGTAGGATAACACAACAAATCGGGACCTGCAAAGGACTCCCTAAAAGAGCACAAGCTGTTAAGCCTGGGCAAGGGTGGACACCCAAACACCTGTTATCATGCTCCAGTCATACGAGAGCAACAATTTGTCTTGAGGTAAATTCTACCTTGAGCCTCACAGTACTTTAGGGTCGTTGAAGAAAATGCAGCCGGATTCTTTCCTGGGCAACGGCGACGGACCCGGTCTCCTGATTCCTCAATCTGTTGACGAAAGGAAGGACTCTGAATGGGATGTCACAGCAGCAGTCGCGAGAAAGGATCCTCAGCAAGGATTTCTTTGATCTCCCACAGCGATCTACGGGCTTGGAGTCTTTTTATCAGTCTAACAGGGAGCAGTTACTGCCCGGTCGATCCGTCTCAATTCTGCACTCTGATGAGGGGACTTGGATGAGTGGGATTGTGCCTCTGGAGGTCCAACTGGAGCTCACCAAAGTTCTGGGAGGATTTGTTGATGCAAAGATGCTGCACTGCAATTGGGTCGGAGGTCCCCTTGTACTCGTGATTTACAGCCCTGGAAGGTCACAGCACATTGCGGGATGGCTTGATCTGCAGTTCGTCTTGGGGCTGGTTGGTCCCACCAGCCAAAGAGGAGTGGTCGTCCTCTTCAGAGCTCCTCGGACGATCAGAAAGCAGGGTCAGGGCAGCAGTGATTGCATCAAGATTACTGGAATGTTCTGCCGGTGTCTCTGATCATCTTAAGCTTCAGATCGCCTGTTCGAGTGGTCGACTTGACTTCTGCCTCAGGAACCTCATCTTTTATTCAAATTTCCCATTCACTCCTCTGCAAACTCTCCTGTAAACTTACAGAAAGGGGTGGGTGGCGATCCAATTGGGACAGCCAGCCCCCTGTGCGAACTGGTTCCATTCAGGCTCCTCCCATACTTGCTGTCCTCATACACACTGGAGCCTAGGCAGGCTTCTGTGAGGGAGGCATGATATCACAAGTACACTGATGCAAGAGCTGCAAGTTTCAAAACCTTTATTGCTTGTTTAAAAGGGGTTGGAAAACTCCTATCTTGCCCTATAGCTAAGATGCGAGTATTCTCGACCATCAAACAAAAAGAAAATGCAGTCCTAGTCAGTCCTTAGTCATGCCTGCCCTCTTTCTAATACAATAAATGTGAAAAGGGAATGTGTAATGCAAAAAAGGAAAATGTGTTCAAAAGAAAACTCCCTTCCCCACGTATTGTAGCACGGGATAAGGTGGCACACTTGGACCTTGCCACACGCGCTGGCTTCGGACACAAGGATGCAGTTTGTTTCATGGGCCAAAGCCCACTAGTTTATCCGCTGGACCTCTCGGCTTTCTCTCACTCCAGCTGAGGTCACCTTTTAGCTTATACAGTTCAACAAAAGTTTGTTTCCTTGTGGTTACCACAATGCAGTCCAGGTTTCTCTCTGCCGAGCTCAAACATTTCAATCGCAATTTGGGGTTCCCTTCCCCAAGTTTCAATCACACCTTCATAGGCTTCCGTCAGTCGGGCTCAAGCTTCCTTTCACTTCCCTTCCGCTGTCAAACTTTTGAAACTGCAAGGCTTTTGCTCTTAACTCGGCATGACCACTTCGACCTTCTTTCCTCAAATGTCACTTTTTCTCACCTACACCAAGGCCTCTAGATAAACGTTATTTCGAGCACAGTACTTACTTCAAAGTTGAAAGATATCTCTCACATACAGGTTACCCTCTGCTGGGATCAAACGTAGCAGTTCCAATCTTGCATCTGTTTCTTTCTCTTCCCGCCGCTTCTACGGCATCAGACATTTCAGAGACTTTAAATTGGGCAATCTTCTTTTGCCGGACCAGTGTGTTACTTTGTATCTTTAATTTACAGTTCTTTACAATACTTTGCTTTCTGTCACGTTTTATTGACGCACGCACAACCTTCATTCGTCGGATACTGTTGCCATCAAGTTTCATTTAACACAGACCGGGCTTTCATTGCTTTCATCAACTCATCGGCTGTGTTAATTCATTTTAATTTTCATCTTTTGCGGCTTTGATCCTGAAGTCAAGGCTGATGCCATAACTGGTGCTGCACCTCCCTAACTCTGCCGTTCAACCGGGAGGGTGGCTAGTATCTTTAAAACACAAGAGTTTTGTCTCTTCTCTCTAGCCTTCACCCAAGTCCGTGTCATTTCTTACTTTCCTTCTTTAATATCACAGTTCGTTCACTTAACCTCCAATGGGTCTCCCTCAGCCGGGCCCAAACCCTCCTTTTTACTTCTCACACGAGTCTCCCTCAGCTGGGCTCATACCCTCTCGCTTTGCACAAAAAGTTCACCCCAGAAAAATGTCTCTTGACTTCAAGTCCCATATGCAATGTTCGTATTTTGCACCCCCTTTGCCAGCTCCCCAAAATCAGTATTTTGGTGGTTTTAGGAGCTGCAGGTTTTTAAATGTTTCCTGAGGTCAGGGTCTCACCACCTGCCCTTCAAAGGCCTGGGCTTTAGTTTCTGACCCAGGGGAGTAGCTCTGGCCTGGGCATTGCCAGGGAACTCCAGCGGCCCCTGGTTTGGCTCTCTGGAGACAGAGATCCCTGCCCATACTGCAGCCTTCCCTCTACTCGCAGGCTCCATATTTTGCCAGTCCTTCCTCCAGGCCTTCCAGGGTTCCTCCAGATGCTGTTTCTTCCTTCTGTGCTTCCTCAGCTTCCCCATGTTGCTCGGTGTGCTCCACCATTTATACTGGCTGGGAGAATTAACAGTAGCCAGGTGTGAGTGGTTGTCCAGCCCTGCCTGACTCTGCTTGACCTGGTGTACGCTACACGATGGTACACTGGTTCCTATGGGTAATCTTCATAGTTCCACTTTGCCTCTTCTGCGTCCCAGTGGTTTTGGGAACAAACAGTGGGGAGGAATTATGGGAGTTGTAGTGGTGGTAGGAAAATTAGAAAAAATGCTGTTGGGAGAAGGCAAACAATCTTGGTGCTGCAAAACATTGGGTGATATGTGTTCTTTTTAAGGAGAGGGGGACACAATGTTTCACCTTTGGACTCCTCCCTCTCTGGGCCAGACCCTACAGCAGTAACTCCTCCTAGCCACCCCCGAAGAGGGGATGGGTGAAGAGCACTTGGGTTTTTCACACTAAACAAAGGGTTCCCACCAAAGGCAAAACGCACATTCCGACCTCTCCCTCACAGAATGGTAGAAGGGCTAACAAAGGACAACCGCACACAAATGGCGATAAATGAAAGAAGCCATCATGTTGGAAGATAGATGACCCTTTTGTGCATACCTGCAGCTGGGAATACAGCCTGCAGGAGAAAAATGCACAAAAGTTGGCAGAACACGTCCACTGCCACCAGCTTTAACTATAGGCTTGTCAATTTGACCAAAAAGTCACAGGAGCAGAGAGAATGGGGTTACTAGGTTTCCCCTTAGCACTCCACATAAGGTGGGGTGTGAGCATTCCACATAAAGTGGGGTGTGCTAATCTCATGTCGAAGTTTTACGAAGGATACCAAGTACCTCTGTTTTCTTAAGAACAGTAGTTCTTAAAAAAAAAATATATATATATATAAAAAGGAGAACCCAAAGGGTTCCCAGCAACACTGTACAGAGCGTGCCGTGTGCTGCAAAAGTATAACACGGATGCCCTTAAGAGATCTAGAGCAAAGCAAGACTCCATAAAAATAGGTAAAACATAAAGAACAGAATTCCCATGGTTGGAGCATGTAAGAATGAATGAGGGGGGGAAAAGGGCTCCCCTCATTCAGGAGAACAAGAAAAAGAGCCAGAAGTGTAGCAAAAAGTGCTGGGGGGGGGGTCCGCACTAGGAGAGGGGATTAAGCATAAGAGATAAATCTCCTGAACATTGGTGACTATGACCTAGAACATGACTCATTTTTTTTTTAATATATATATTTTTTAAACCTTGCTCACATGGTAACATATATATTTTAACCCACTCTTGCATTACTTTCCTGCTTTAGATGTAGGGTTACAGTAGCAAGTAGCACATTGATACACTACTGCAAATCATAAAAAGGCAAACGCACACCCTCAGTCACACAGAATGAATTGTAGGATCCACATGAAGTACTGCAGCATGGATAAGGTGTTCCTATGGTTTAATGACCATTTACATACATATTCAAAAATGCTAGAACTTGATAATGTTTGAAATGATTATATTATTTTGATGAAATAATCCAATATACCCATTCCCCCCCTATCCTCTTCCCTCCTTATCCTTATATGTCTCTAGTCTGTCTCCCTGTACGTCTCCCCCCAAATCTCTATTTTCACTACATATAAATCACTCGTTGCAGACCTGTGATATAATCAATTCTAAACTACATGTTATATTAATGCGGTTTATATCTATTATAGTTCATATTACATTCGCAAGTGAATTTAACAAATGACTTAGCCTTATAGAAATACTATTACAAAGGATCAAAATCACTTACTATGTCATTTCTCTGTGGTTCTTGTTTTATTCAAAGTCTGTAACCTGTTGATATCTGTATCAAAATCAATATTTTAACAATAAAAATCATTAAAATAAAAAAAAAAAAAATGAAAATACGTAGAAACAAATACTTAGCAATATCTAATACTTGTTAGTCTTGTAACCTGCTTTTTTTTAACATTTTTGGGGTAATATGTAAACGTGAATGCTTAATCACTGGATTTGTTTTATTTTATAGGACTTGGACAAAATACTTTGGGGCTGGGTTTAGGGTGCGTAGTTGCACCTGCAGCAACTACAACTACTAATGAAGGTCTTGGTGGAATAGATTTCAGCAGCTCGTCAGATAAAAAGTGTAAGTAAAGGCTGTTTTTCACATTTGATCTTTTGATGGGTATGAATATTTATTTTAGCTGAGTCCTCAGTCTGTCCCATTTCGAATGCAATGTTTTTAAACATCTCACCAGACTGAAGAATTGGACAATGGGAGCTATCCGATATACCAGCGATGTTCATGACCTAAGCACACCCCATAGTTTGTGAGACATGTCCAGGCATGCACAAGCGTTCTGCAGAGCTGATATTTGTATTGTTCCCCCTACCCCATCTAGAATGTTTCCATCAATGACGTCTGGTTGTGGCAGAGAACCAGAATTACTTTCTCCTGTAGAACAATGAGCAATTGATCTAATGTCTTTAGGTAGTTTGAATTCTGAAGTATGCCATTGTTTCCAGTGTCCTAAGAGGGATTGGTCCTTCTGACTGGCTTTCACTCTTTATTAACTAAACCAATTGTTGGCTATTTCAGAACCGTCACTAGTGTAGGTTTTTGAGAAGACTACTCTACTGGACCTGCAAAGGTTTAGCAAAGTCTACCCAAGCTCTGGTGTAAAGTACAGTTGCGATAAATGAGTATCAAGCATTAGATTGCTCTCTCAGGAGGTAAATATAAAAATATTCAACGCTGAGGCAGTAGGTCAAAACAAAGAAAGGTAAGAAAAGCAGTAGATGTACATATACACTCCACTTGCCAAATGGAGGACACTCCACATTTGGGAGTTACAGTTCTAGTTTAATTTACTGTGAAATAAAGTAGGGGTAACATATGATTATATAGGTTATCACAGGCCGTTTTAAAATTGTAATCCTGCCGTAACCTAAGAACAAGTGTTGAGATAGATTTCCAAAATCCACATTGGCGGCCCTGGTGGTGGGGGTTAGGGGCAAATTATTTTGAGAGGCCAACCTATTATGGTGAACAGGAAAGACACTGAAGTTTCGCCAAATCCAATCAAGGAAGGTAGCAAAGCGGTAAGGTTTAGACTTTGGAGGGAGTGCAAGAGTGGTCTAGGGTGACAATGTCCACACAGAGCAACACAATAATTCCTTTTAGACAGAGGAGACAAAAATATACAATGACACACTTAGCAAGCAACTTCTAGGCAAATATTGTGTCACACTATAAAATGACAAATCCCAGGTGTGGGCGAAACGTGATAGTGTTACATAGTGTTCTCTTATATCCACCTTTTGAAGCCGAATAAAAAATGTATTTCGAATGGATTGTGTCCCCCCACATATTCCTCATCTTGTGATAATTAAAACATTTCGGCAGAGGACGCTGTGCTCGAGATCGTGGTGTCGAATGTCCCTCGACGGGCTCCGTACCGTGTCGACATCACCGATGGTATAAATGGCTTGAGCCGTGCCCGTTGACTTCAGTTCAGTTTTTCCGATTGCTTCATTCTCGTGAACGGCGCGCTTCGAGATTTTCTGTCAAGAAAATGTCTTCATCGACGACTTCGACTCCCAAGACTGGGTTTAAGAAGTGTAATGACTGTGGATCGAAGATGTCCATCACCGATACTCACCGTATCTGTTTGTGGTGTCTGGGCTCAGACCGTCGACTGTGGCCCCTGTCCGTCTATGACGGAGAAGGCCCTCCGTCAGAGGAAAAGTAAGTTAGCGGTGGGGCGGGAGGCGTCGAAGAACTCTTCGAAAGCCTTATCTAAAAAACATAAAAAATCGTCTGACTCTAAAGAATCGGAATGCCATAAAAAGCACTCTAAGAGATCCCGATCCCGTAGCAGGTCAAGACGATCTTCGTCTTCCTCTAAAAAGCTCAAAAGGAGACATGAATCTCTGTCGTCATCGTCCGATTCGTCGACAGAATTGGTTCAATGTCCGACTAGATCGGATTCCCCTTCAAAGTGGGAGAGCTTTAGGAAAAGAATGTTGCAGGTCTTTGAGAATGCAGCCTTGACCCACTCTAAGAAACCTCAGAAAAGGCAGACCTCGGTTGCTCCTTTGGACGACGCAGGGAAGTCGAGAACTACAATGGTTAAGCCTAGTAGTACCCATAGATCTCGAGTCGACAAGTCGTCGAGAGATCCTCGAGGATAGAGTGCCTCTCCGATCCCTCATAAGAAACAAAAATTGTCATCGGCGCCGACTGCTCGGATGATGAAGCCTGGTTTATCTTCAACGCCTTTGTCGAAGGCTTCGTCGAGTGTGTCGAAGGTTCCTTCGACTCTCTCGAAGAAAACACTGATTCCTTCGACAAATGATGAGGAAGAAGAGAGAAGGTTTACACCTTTACCAAGATCGGACTTCTTTATGTCCATGACTTCAATTTTTGAGGAATCTGGTTCAGATGATGGTGAGGAGGTAACTCCTTTTGGAGTAAAATATGGAACTAGACAAGTTCCAGAGGAACTGATAAATCCTGACACAAAAATGAGAGATCTTTCTGAAACTCTGCATTCTGCTAGTGGCGTGGACACATCACCCGAATTGGAGTTTACTGCACCTGATCTTGCAGAACATGCAGACTCCAGGTATAGGAATTCGATGAATAGGGTGATTGAGTATATGGGTTGAACAAGACGATATGATGGATAGTCCGAGGACCCCGGAAAGATCCAGTTCTCCCCTTTCATAGGGCATTACAAAGAACACTTGAGAAAAACTGGGAAAAACCTGATAGCATTGCTGCAGTAGACAGCAATCTCCCAAAAAAGTACAGACCTTCCACTTCTGACCCAGAGTACCTGAGTAGACGCCCTTCTCAAAGCTTGGTTATTCAGGCAGCTACTACATCCAGGCAGACAGCATACCCAACCATACCTCCGGACAGGGAGGATAAAAAGGTTGATGCCTGGGCTCGTAAAGTTTTTACGTCGGGTAGCATGGCCTTGACATCTACCAATGTCACCTGGACAGGTTCACACATACCCTGTGGGAATGCATTTCGGCGGCGGCTGAGCATATTCCGGAAGGCAAGGAAAGGGAAGGCTTCCTGAATTTAGTCAATGACCGTATGGTGGCAATGGGGGAATGCCTCCAGTCTGCACTGGATACTGCTGATGGTATTAGCAGGTCCATTGCATCAAGCACAGTGCTTCGCACATTTGCGTGGTTGAGAAGGTCGAGGTTTGCACCAGATGTACAGACCAGGCTTCTCCACATGCCCTTTGATGGCTCGAGGCTGTTTGGTAGTAAGGTTGATGAGAGCCTTGAGAAACTACAGACCTCGAAAGTGGCCGCAAAGTCCCTTAGTGCCTCCATGCGACAGCCTCAGAAACTCTATTCAGGCTCATCTTCCTGGAGGGGTCGTCCTTTTCAATACTACTCCTCTGTTGGTAGAGGAAGGACAGGCTTTTCAAAGGGGCAGAAGAAATGTCACTCATGGTGGACGAGCAAAGACTACAAAGCCATCTTCAGGAACGGCATCTATGCCCTCAGCCGCTCATGCAGCAACCTCCAAATCTCTCTGAGGTCTTATCATACGAAACACCTGTGGGAGGCAGAATCTCTCAGCATCTGAAAGAATGGTGGGGCATTACTTCAGATGCATGGGCACTGGAGACAGTAGCTCAAGGTTACTGCCTACCCTTCATAAAAAGACCTCAAGATCATCCACCCGGAGCCAGCTCTACAGGAATTGCAGATCCGCTCCTTTGGCAGGAAATTATAACCCTGCTAGAGAAGGTGCAATAGAACAGGTACCCCTGTAGTGGAGAGGAACAAAGGCTGGTACTCCCCACCCCCCGCCCCCCTATTTTCTCATCCCTAAAAAGGACGGAGGATTGAGACCCATCATGGACTTGAGAAAATTAAACAAATTCCCCAGGAAGGACAAGTTCAAGATGGTAACGCTTTCTCAGATTCTTCAGGCTCTCCAACTCCAAGACTGGTTGGTATCATTGGACCTTCAGAATGCTTATTTTCATGTACCAATCCATCCCAAGCACAGAAAATACCTGAGGTTTGCAGTTGGCGGTTCTCACTATCAGTTTAGAGTTCTGCCATTCGGGCTGACCTCCGCCCCGAGGGTTTTCACCAAACTGATGGCGGTAGTGGCAGCGAGTCTCAGGAGAGGGGTGGGATTCACATATACCCCTACCTGGACGACTGGCTAATCAGAGCACGTTCTCTAGAACAAGCTCAGGAACACCTGTCGATCACCTGCCACTTCCTCCACAACCTGGGCTTCTCCCTCAAATTCAAGTCGTCCCACATGGTACCATACCAACAACTCCAATTTATCGGAGCAGTCTTGGACACTTCCTCGGGGAAAGCCTCGCTGCCCGAGGTGAGAGCTCTCCACATCCAGCAGATGGTAACAAAATTCCAAAAACCCCAGCATCTACCGGCCTTCGATTTCTTGAGGTTGCTCGGCCTCATGGCATCCTGCATTTTTCTGGTGCCAGAGGCCAGATTGAGAATGAGATCCCTCCAATGGGCCCTCAGAACTCAGTGGTCCCAATTCTCAGGGAATATGTCAGATCTTCTGCAAGTCCTGAGTGCAGTTGCTCAGGATCTATCATGGTGGGCTTGCAATGACAACATCCTCAAGGGAGAATCTTTTTGGCAACCATGGCCGGAGATGACAGTAGTGACGGACGCCTCACTCACGGGGTGGGGAGCACACACCAACGATCTGACAATCAGCGGATGTTGGTCTCCATCGGAGTCCAGAGTACACATCAACCTTTTGGAGCTCTGAAGGCCTTCCTGCCCTGCGTACAGAGAAAGAATGTCCTGATAATGAGGGACAACACAGTGGCCATGTACTACCTTAACAAAAGAGGAGGCGTAGGATCTCTACCTCTGTGCAGAGAGGTGATGCAGCTCTGGTTCTGGGCAATACTAGAAGGAATCTCTCTATCGGCAGTTCACCTAGCCGGAGAGCAGAATGCGGCGGCAGATGCTCTGAGCAGGCAGAGCACAGTCTCCCACGAGTGGGAGTTAGCTCAGGAAGTCCTTCTAGAGATCTTCGCCCTTTGGGAAGCCCCTCAAGTGGATCTGTTTGCAACCTCGGTAAACCAGAAGTGCGATCAGTATTGCTCAAGGGAATTTCCTCCGAGAGGAGCTCTAGGAGATGCATTCGTAGTGGATTGGGATTTTCCCCTGCTGTACGTGTTTCCTCCAGTCCCCGTGATTCCTCAAGTAATCAGGAGGTTGAGAACATTCAGGAAAACCATGATCCTAATTGCCCCGGATTGGGCCAGGACGACGTGGTACCCGGACCTTCTGGACATGTCCATCTGCCCTCCAATACGTCTTCCACAAAGAGAGGATCTTCTCTCGCAAGAGGAAAGTCGTGTTCTCCATCCAGAGGTCAACACACTCAACCTTCATGCATGGTTTCTGAGAGGTTGAGATACAAGGATTGGGATCTTCCGGATGACGTAATGGAGATTTTCCTTTCGGCCAGGAGGCCAGCAACAAAATCTTTGTACCGGTGTCGTTGGAATAGATTCAGTAACTGGTGCAAGGATAGAGATGTGGACCCTCTTCAATGTGGCACACCAATAGTGCTTTCTTTCCTGTTACATCTAGCCAATCTGGGGCTCCAGATCGTAACAATCAAAGGATACCTTGCTGCGCTGTCCATTTTTAAGCGCTCCTCGGAAGAGGTCTCTGTATTTAAAATACCATTATTAATACAGTTCTTAAAAGGACTTAGAAATGTATATCCACCAATACCATTTCATGTTCCAACCTGGGATTTGAATTTAGTTCTTAAATTCCTAACATGTATACCATTTGAGCCTCTGCACTCATGTCCATTGAGGCTTTTAACGCTAAAAACTGTCCTTCTTGTGGCATTAACATCAGCCCGCAGGGTTAGTGAACTACAGGCTCTCTCATGTAAACCTCCATACACCACTTTTTATAAAGACAGTGATTCTGAAAGTAAAACCATCTTTCTTACCGAAAGTAGTTTCCGACTTCCATTTGTCGCAGAAAATTCTTTTACCAACATTCTATCCTCCTCATTTGGGAAAAGAAGAGGAGAGGTTACATAGGCTGGACCCCAAGAGGGCTCTCAGTTTTTACATTGCAAGAATGTCAAAATTACGTCAAGACCAACTTTTTGTGGGATACACAGGTCGTAAATTGGGGTTAGCGGTGACAAAACAAACCATATCCCGCTGGATTATTCTAGCTATATTGGAATGCTACAGATGAGCAGGAAAGGACCCGCCGGATGGGTTACGTGCTCACTCCACAAGGGGAATGGCTACTTCTCCAGCATGGGGTCTGGCATGGATTCACATGCTCATGAATATTCCCCGTCGTCAGGCTGGGAATCCTCGGTAAAGAAAAAACCAGTATCAGTTTCGTTTCTGATCTGTCTTTCGTAGTAGTAACCAATCACTGATCTCTGCGTCATACTGACCACAGCCAATGACTGCCCTCTACCTAAGCCCCGCCTCTGGCAGCCATCTTCAGATTTTTACCGCACGTTCATGTGTTGGGATCCTCGTGCTATTGCTTCGTTTTTTCGGTCAAAAGAGCCTCAAGCTCCACCGACTCTCCACCCGATCAACGGGAGCCCGTGTCGGATTCGTCTACGCCCCTCAAGGGTGAAGATTTCGTCGAGCTACGCTTTTGGAGGACTCCAGAAGTTTCTCAGGCCCATCTCGGTCATGGCCCAGGAGAAGGGAAGCTCGACGCCCGGAAAGCTGTTCAGGGTCTGCCCTGGATGCCAGCTGCAGAATGTCTTTAAGGAAGACTAACACTCCTTTTGTCTTTACTGCCTACATGAGGACAAGACGCACGTGGAGAAGGACTGTGCGTTTTGCGGCAACATGTCGGAGCGGACCATGAAGGACCGCCATCAACGTCTCGCCAACTGGCTGGAAGGGAAGAGCCCGTCCGGCGAGAAGAAGAGGAAGAAATCCGAGCGGTCTTCTAAGACCTTTGAGGACGCCCCGGCGACGGGGGTCCAACACAAGGCCAAGCACCGCGAGTCCGCTGGCACCGGGAGCGCCGAACGGTCGGGCTCTACGGGCGCCAGGCAGGGCGCACCCTCCCCGGCACCATCAACCACGAGCCAACGCTCTGGGTCGGGTAAGAGGAAGGCCGAGCACCCGGCGAAGCTCCTGGAGAGGCCCCGGTTGAGCTCGAAGGCCCCATCGGAGGGAGAGCGAGGCAGTGTCCCTCACCCTCAAGGAGAAGGCTGTGAGCGCACCTAAGGTGGTGAAAGCCTTAATCCATCCGGCTAGGGCCTCTATCGAGACAGTCGCGGCGGCCCTGGCTCAGCCTGTGGAGGCTACACCAGTGGTGGCGACTTTGGGGCCCAGAGTCTCCCTGCCGCCGCGGAGAGAGTCCTCTTTTATGCCCATCGACAGGACCCCCGTGAAACCGCCGACGGAGAGGAAAAAGGGGGGGCAGGAGGTCGTCGTGGATTCGGCCTCAAACTCTGAGGAAGAACTGATCGAGGTCTTAAGCCACGCCGTTGGCGTGGAAGACCACCAGCCCGTCGGGAGGGATCCCGACGCAGGAGACGACGACATCGTCGAGGGTACCGACGGGGCCCCTGACCGCCCGTCGGACTCCCCTCTGCCAGCGCCGCAAGACAACTCGGCGGGCATTTTGTTGGCTATACAGTCCTTATGCTCAGAGATAAGGACGAGACTGCCGTTACCAGTGGAGGAACCACTCCCGTCGGGGGACCCGGCCCTTCTGGCAGCCCCCCTCCTAAGAAAAGAAGGATTCACCCTCCACCTCCTTTTCAACCGTCGTGCCCCGTTCAGCCCTCCTCCCCGTCCACGACTCGAGGGGATGATACGGGGACTGACACGGCCGCAACGGGTACGGACGACGAGGTGTACGACGAGGATCTTCCGTCGTCACCTCCCACCCGGGCTTCCCCGCCCGACGAGATTGGATAATTTCACTCCATGATCGCCAGGGCATCCGAGCTCTTCCAGCTCTGCCCTGAGGAGAAGGAAGGTTTCCTTTATCAGCGGCGCGAGGCCAAGAGGAAGACGGTCCTCGCGGTACCTCTACTGGACGATATTTGGGATGAGGGCCTCGCCCTCCTCAAGAACCCATCCACGACGCCGGCTAGAAGAGACCGGTACGAGAAGAAGTACCAGGTCCCAGACGCGGCCCCCTTGTGCCTCCGGGCACAGCCTACCCCGGACTCCGTCGTCTCCGCGGCAGCCAGGAAGAAAGCGGGGGGGGTGCGGCCTCCACGTCGAATTCCCCGCCTGACGGCGAGGGAAAGAAATTGGACATGATGGGGCGCAGGGTCATCTCGTCTGCAGCGACGACGATTAAGGCGGCCAACGCCTTGGCTATCGTAGCCCGCTACGACAGGGAGCTGGTGTACAAACTGGCTCCCCTGCTGGACTTCCTACCCTACGACAAGAGGGCGGATGCCCTGGAGATCTTGCAGGAAGGTGAGGTGGCGTCGGACCACGCCATCACTATTGCGACGGACATCGCCGACACTGGATTTCGCCAGTTGGGCAACGGCGTGTGCCTTAGGCGGCGTGGATGGCTCAAGGCTACTGACTTCCGTCAAGACGTACAGACCAGAGTCCTGGACATGCCGTTCGATGGGAACAACCTGTTTGGGAAAACAGTGGACGATTCCCTTCAAGCCATTAAAGCGGACACGGAGACGGCCCGGGCTCTCGGGTTCTCCAGCAACGGCGGCCGCCCTTTCGGAGCGGCGGAGGCAAGGGCGCCTCCAAAGGTTCCGGCGGCGGATTTTCCACCTACCGTCAAGCGGCCCGTTCGTCGTCTCAGGAAGCTTACAGGGGACGAGGCAAGTCAGGCGGACCCCGCCGTCGTCGCCAAGGAGGCCAAGGCGGCAAAGCCTCGTCTAAGCAGGATTGAACCGGCCGTGGGGTCGGGCCCCCACCGAAGCACCCCGGTGGGAGGCCGGCTGGCGAGATTAGTCAGCGTGTGGGAGTCCATCTCCACCGACCGGTGGGTGCTGGACGCCCTAGCCCAGGGCCACGCGCTCGAGTTTCAAAGTAGGTGCCCGCGCGTCCCCCCTGTGGCCAGGAAAGAGCTTCACGTCCCTCAGCTTCTCCGGGAGGTAAAGGCGATGCTCAGGAAGGGCGCCATTGAACTCGTCCCAAAGAGGCTTCGGGGCTCCGAAGTTTATTCAAGATACTTCCTTGTGAAGAAGACGACGGGAGGATGGCGCCCCATCCTAGACCTACGACGGCTGAACAAGTTCATCAAGGCACAGAAGTTCCGGATGGTCACCCTCCAGCACGTCCTGGGGCAGCTGGAGGAGGGCGACTTCCTGTCGTCGTTGGATTTGGAGGATGCCTACTTCCATATTCCCATCCTAAAGGGGCACCGAAAATTTCTCAGGTTCGTGGTCCAAGGGCGTCACTATCAGTTCAGAGCCCTTCCCTTCGGTCTACGGTCGGCACCCAGGGTATTCACCAAGTGCCTTGCACCAGTGGCGGCGCAGCTGCGCCGAGAGGGGATCCACGTCTACCCCTACCTGGACGACTGGCTCATCCGTGCCAAGACGAGGGAGCTCGCCGTGGAGCACACGGCAAGGACCGTCCAACTTCTCACGGACCTGGGATTCTCCGTGAACTACGCCAAGTCCCACTTGGTACCCGCGCAAGACGCACTGTTTCTGGGAGCGAAGCTCGACAGTGTCCCTTCTGGCCTCCCCGTCGGAGGAAAGGACCAGGTCCATCCTGGGCAAGGTACAGCAGATGTTGGTTGCCGACACAGCCAAGGTGAGGTCCATCAAGTCCCTCCTCGGAATGATGTCTTTTTGCATCTACCTCCTTCCCATGTGCAGGCTCCGGATGCGCCCGTTGCAGGAGTTCCTGGACGCGCGCTGGATACAAACGGCGGGCAGCTTCGAGGAGACGATCAACCTCGACGAGAGTTTCCGATGAGCGATCCGGTGGTGGGGCACCCGCGCGCATCTGACGGCGGGCATGGACTTCCAGACCCCAGGCCACCAGGAGACAGTGACCACGGATGCCTCCCTGGAGGGGTGGGGAGCGCACACCGAAAATCTGCACGCGAGAGGCCTTTGGCTCCCGACGGAGAAGTCCCTCCATATCAACGTCCTGGAGCTCCGTGCAGTGTTTTGGGCCCTCAGGTCCTTCCTTCCGTCCCTCAAGGGCAAGGTGGTGAGGATCTTCACCGACAACACCACCACCATGTTTTACATCAGGAAACAGGGCGGAACCAGGTCCCCAGCACTGTCCAAGGAGGCACAGGACCTGTGGCATTGGGCCGTCGCCCAAAGGATGTTTCTGGTGCCGTTTCATCTGGCAGGGATAAAAAACACCATCGCCGACTCACTCAGCAGGGAGCTGCGCTCGTGCCACGAGTGGGAACTACGGCAGGATCTAGTGGATCGCCTCTTCTGACGGTGGGGCATACCCCAGATCGACCTGTTCGCGACGGTGACGAACTCGAAGTGCCGGAGGTTCGCCAGCAGGTTTCCCCAGCCGAGGAGCATGGGCGATGCTTTCTCGTTCCCCTGGGAGGGCCTGTTCCTATACGCGTTCCCCCCACTGCCACTGCTGATCCGGCTCATCAACCAGCTCAAGAGGTCACGGTGCAGGATGATCCTCGTCGCACCTGCGTGGCCGAGGCAGATATGGTTCCCGGATCTTCTGGACTTGTCAGCGTCCCCGTCAATCAAGCTGCCAGTGGACGCGGATCTGCTCTCCAGGGAAGGAGGCGCCATCCTCCACCACAACCCGAAGTCGCTGAACCTGCAGGCCTGGCTCCTGCAGCGCTAGAGTTAGGAGGATACTACATACCGGCCGACTGCAGAGAGGTTCTTGCAAAGGCCAGGGCGTCCTCGACTCTTAAATGCTACGGACACAAATGGAAGAGGTTCTCTGTCTGGTGCCACGCACAGAAGATTAACCCTCTAAGGATTACAGCTCCCCAAGTACTGCCGTACCTGTTGACGCTGGCCAAGGCTGGACTGGCACACGCGTCTATCAAGATTCATCTTGCTGCGATCTCCCGATACACCAGAACCACGGGGCGGACGTCCTTGTGGTCTCATCGTCTGGTGAAAGAGTTCATGAAGGAACTGTTTAGATCGTTCCCGCCGGGGAAGGCTCCGGCCCCGGCGTGGGAGCTCAACGTGGTGCTGACCAAGCTCATGGGACCTCCGTTCGAGCCTCTGCTCTCGGCCCCGTTGAAGTTCCTGTCGTGGAAAACAGCGTTTCTTGTGGCCATCACCTCCGCACGATGGGTGGGAGAGATCCAGGCCCTTTCCTGCAAGGTCCCGTACTTGACTTTTCACGACACGAGGGTGGTGCTCAGGACGCACCCCTCCTTCATGCCCAAGGTGCCGTCGGACTTCCACCTCAACGAACCTTTGGTGTTGCCTGTGTTTTTGCCGTCGCCTTTGTCGCCGGCTGAGAGGACTTTGCACTCGCTGGATGTGGCTAGAGCGCTGAAGTTCTACGTGGACCGCACAAAGTGCTTTCAGAAGACGTCACAGCTCTTTGTGAACTTTGGACCTGTCAATCAGGGGAAGGCTCTCTCGAAGGCTTCCATTTCCAGATGGCTCTCCGGCTGTATCATGTACTGTCATCGGTTGGCAAACCGACCGCTGCCTGGCCGTCCGAGAGCCCATTCCACCAGAGCGATCGCAGCTACCACGGCGTTCCTATCTGGTGTGCCCCTGCTGGACATATGCAGGGCTGCTACATGGAGGTCGACGCACACCTTCACGAAATTCTACTGCGTCGATCGGGATTCCAGGGAGGAGTCCAGGGTCGGCCAAGCAGTGCTGCGCAACCTGTTCGCCTGAGGTGAGCCTGGTGAGGAGGTAAGATGCTTAATGTTGAGTTTGATGTAATGCTTAATGTTGAGCCTTTGCCACCTCCCGTGGTTGTGCATGTGTGTACTGCTATGTATTCTTTATTCATGAGCATGTGAATCCATGCCAGACCCCATGCTGGAGAAGGAACAAGTTACTTACCTGTAACTGTTGTTCTCCTGCATGGGTCTTGCATGGATTCACATGCGAACCCTCCCGCCTACCCCTCTGCGGCTCTTCACTTGGTCATACTGCCACTTCACGTGCTTCCAAATCTGAAGATGGCTGCCAGAGGCGGGGCTTAGGTAGAGGGCAGTCATTGGCTGTGGTCAGTATGACGCAGAGATCAGTGATTGGTTACTACTACGAAAGACAGATCAGAAACGAAACTGATATTGGTTTTTTCTTTACCGAGGATTCCCAGCCTGACGACGGGGAATATTCATGAGCATGTGAATCCATGCCAGACCCATGCTGGAGAACAACAGTTACAGGTAAGTAACTTGTTCCTTCTGCGGCTTTGAAGAGGGGAGTCCCTGCAAAAGATATTTGCTCAGCTGCAACATGGGCATCAATGCATACCTTCATCAACATTACTGCTTAGATGCCTCATCCTCAAATGAGGGTCTTTTTTGCCAGAGCAGTACTTCACTCTGTACATGAAAACAAAAACTAGCACTCCCACCTCCAAATTGGTCACGGCTATGGGAATCTATCACAAGATGAGGAATAGTGGGAGGACACAATCAATTCGAAGAACAAGTTACTTACCAACTGTAACGCTCTTTCGACTGGATGTTCCTCCCACGTATTCCTCATCGAGCCTCCCAGCCTACCCCGCAGTATAGTTTAGATTCTCTTACAATTTCCTCTCACGATGGGCCTATCAGTCACAGCATACGCCCAGATGTTCCACAAGTATTTCCTCGAAAAAACAGAACTGAAGCCAACTGGCGCGGCTCAAGCCATTTATACCATCAGTGACGGCGACATGGTACGGAGCCTGTCGAGGGACATTCGACGCCAAGACCTCGAGCACAGCGCCCGCTGCCGAAATTTATTTTCCGATGCAGCAAAGCTGGCGAAACAAATGATCACAAGATGAGGAATACGTGGGAGGAACATCCAGTCGAAAAAATGTTACAGTTGGTAAGTAACTTTTTCTTTGGTGAGCTGGAGGACTGATTTATGTGGGAGTGCCACCTCTGTGTGAGCCCTGCTGTGTTGCTTAAAATATAGATTTTTGAGGCTTGTAGATGTGCTTAGATCACATGCTATGCATAGGCCGCTGTCTAGTGGTAGTTGCAGAGTATTGCATGACTTGTTTTCGAAACTCAAAGGGATGTCGACTGGGCATTTGTAATACTATCCCTAGTGTGACGTCTACTGGTACCCATGGTCCTTCATGCATTGAGGTCCCTCAGATTTTTCTGTTTCCTCCATCCTAGTTGGTTGTGTGTTGCAGAGATATCTGGCTATATGCTTTTATTTTTAGAGTTTTAAATTTATATTTGCCGTTCCAGCCCTTAATCGCCTCTTGGTATCAAGCAACCTTTGGCGCTCTCTCGATGGATGGCTCTGGTTACCTGCATGGAAGAGGAATCCTCAATCTCTTGCAATCGCAAGTGCCCCTGGAAAGACGCACACCCTGTGTAAAATCATTATCTTCCATGAGATCATGCCGAAATGCACTCCAAGTCTTGCAAAATGTTCAAACCTACAACTTTAAAGGCTCGCCTCACGAAGCATTGGGCCGGCCACGCCAAGCAGGCCGAGACGTCCATCGACGTTGCAGGCGAGTCTGACGAAGGCAGCTACGGCGCACACAACTGTGACACCGAAGACTATCAGTGTTCCGCGGATCACCATCTGCTGGCCCTTGACTCTGGTAAGCAGGCCATCGGCCCTGGGATGGAGTCCACTCCCATACCTCCACCACACATATGCACAAACACACAACCCCACAGCCATATTCCGTTCATGTCGGAAAAACACAGCCACATGGTGTTGAGGGAGAAATAAAAATAAAAATGCCCACTGTCCTCTGGGTCCTGGCGATAACCACAAGACAAACGAACTCCTAAACAGGCGCTAAGTCGGTCGCTTCCGACAGTGCTCCAAAAAAGACCCATCTTTCGCATGCCGAAGAACATAAGTTTTAACATTAACCTTTGACGCACACCTCAGGCCCGTCAAATGCAACCATTTTAAAAATAAAAAAATGTTGAATGGATTGTGTCCTCCCATGTATTCCTCATCTTATATCTTTGTTTCCAGCTTCAGCTGCTTTGGAAAACATGTTCTTCTCTGCAGAGGGTGCTGTGCATTGAAACGATTAACCCAATGTCCCTCGAGGACCTCCACCTTGGTTGATGTCATCGTCGAGGACATATCCCATGTGCAGCGCCGTTTGGCTTCAGGTTTCTGTTTTTCCACGAATACGATTGCTTCAATTATTATGGTGCGCTTCAGTTTTCCACTAAAGCGTTTCAAGGTGGCCTCCTCTTCGACTCCTACTACCCCGAAGACGAGCTTCAAAAAGTGGCTAACTAAAATGCAGCAGAAAAATGTCCATCACGGAACTGCATAAAATATATACCTGCTCCCTGGGCGTCGAGCACAAAACCCCTGACTGTCAATCCCGTCAGTCGATGACTGGTAAGCCCTTAAAAGAGCGAAAAGGTGAAACTGTCAGTGGGTAGGATTGGCCCCAAATCCCTGTCCACTCCTTCGAAATTTGGGTCATCCCACGAGTCGAGAGATTGATCTTCTCACAAAAAAAGGTCAAAAAATCAATCTCACTCCAGAGGCAGACGCGCCGCTTTGTCATCAAAAAATCAGAAGAGAAGGCATAGATGACCACCTTCTTCTTCCTCCTCCTCAGATAACCCACAGAAAAGGCATAGTCCTCCAAAGATGAGTGGGACCTCTTTCGAAATAAATGTTGGAGGAACCGGCCCGTCCGCCTCTAAACATAAGAAAAGTGGCCATGCTGCGGTTGATGAGAAGCCTGAACGTTGCTTGCCACTGATACACTGGGAGGGATTTGGTTCCTGATCAGGTTGGAAACTAGGGAGAACTAAAAGATTGAAAAAAGAAAATTACTTTAATGGTGATTCTGGTTCTCATAATCCCTGCTTCACAACACCCACCGTCCATGGCCAAGACGACATGCATGATCCACCCGTTCATGGTATTGTGGTGAGGGATTGTTTGGTGCGGAATACCTCATGGAATACAGAGTGACTCTTGATTTCTCAACAGTGGTAGGGGGGGGGTCCACTCATGAGTGGCATGTAAAGCCCATTCCTACTGCATTACTGCATTACATTGACGGTACATCTTTTATAAATACTTGCAGGCCTTCCTGACGGTGCATGGATATCGTAACCGAGTTACGAAGGAAGCAGAGCAAGGACTAAAAGAACCAGAATCGTAACGATCATAACTTTTCATACTTTGCCCTCATGCCATGAAATAGGCTTGGTATAATCCACTAACAAATGCATATCTAGATCACGATAATTTTAAGGTGTGGAGAATAGTCTTTCTTTTACCAGTGGAGTTTTTTGCACTCCAATCACTTCAGGTTTGGGTTTGGTTTTGTCCCCAAAGTTGCAGTCACAGAAAGTGGAATCCAGCAAGACCACTTTCCATTCATGCTCATGGAAGGGAACCAGCCCTGCAGGGTCCTTTTTTTTTTTTTTTTTTTTTTTTTTTTTTTTTTGCTTGTCCCCGCTTTCCTTTTTATGGATGCGGGGGCACCTCCCGAAGTCCCAGAATGTCAAAGGGGAGCAGGGGATAGCCCTGCTTCCCTTGATCGACATTTTTGGAAAACTTTTATTTTCCCAAAGCCTTTTCTGTGTTTTCTTCCTTTCGTTTATTTGTATGGATTCCCTTGCATTGTATAGCTCCTCCTGTCCTAGTTTATGGCTTTGAAGCCCTTAGGCTTACTTCCCTGGAACCCCAACATTATTTGGTTGGGGTTGTACGTCAGATATCCAAATTTGCCAAGTTTGCAAAAGCCAGCAACAAAAGCGCAATTTTTTTTTTTTGCTCATTTGTCATGGTTACCAAAACCCTAGTCTTGTGCAGAAAATGTGCTTCTGGCCAGACTTTAAGCCTTCCAGTGTCATGGTGATCAAAGACGTGTTGAAAACCATGCCCAAGAAAACGCAGCGTGTAAAGCCCCTCTACTTCCTCGCATAGGTTGTTAGAATTGATGCAGTTGCGCAGCACTTAACTGCTTGATATTAGGTAAGCCACCTTTTGGTATAGGTCTGTACTACACATATTGGTAATGTGACTGAGCAGCCAGGCTGGCCTAGCTCGAGAGGGGTAAATGTGAGCTGAACAAATTAAATCCGTAAATACAAGTAACACTTACACTTTAGGTTTCTGGTATAAATAATTATTTATTTAATATCAGTTTTTACATACATGTTCTTTAAAAAGGCAATTTGTGTAACCATGTAAATATGCTTTAAAATTACTTTTTAGAATCCATACAAGTTAGTGGATATTGTTTGGATATGCTTCTTGCACAATTCCTACACCATGAGGTGACTTCCATCACAGGGAGAGTAATGGCATTTATATATTATACTTTGCGAATTCTGAGGTTGCAGAAAGTAAAGGTTTAGGGAAGGAAAAGGTTAAACGGCTTCTCAGTAAATGTGAGCACAACTAAATCTTCCAATGAAATCTAGAAAAGCCTTTCCCCAGCAGTAACAATTCACAACAAGATACCACATATGAGGGACTAACGATATCAAAGTCAATGGACTAGAAGAGTCTGCAGGAAGCCAGGGCATCCTAAGCCAATTAGAACAGTCTAGTTTAAAAAGGACATCCTGGTCTCCAACCCAGGCCTCCCTATCGCTAACACCTGTACCAGTGCCTCTTCCAGGGACACTTTCACAGACATCCTCTTTGTTGTTCCCTCTCTTGACCTATGGACCCCAACTATGCTCTCTATGCTCTCTCCTTTCTCTTCTTTTCCCATTAATGGTGGCACCCGTTGGGATGCCCTCCTTCCACTCCTCTAAGGTCATCATTAATGTCTATGTGAATAGCACCGTCCTGGTACAAGGCCCTCAGGCCAACCTTCACCTCTTCGATAGATGCTTCCCACGCCTCATTTTATTTTTTTTTCATCCGGCTGTCGCCTCTCCTTCCTACACGACATCCTGGCATCCCCCATCTGCCTCCTCCTCTGCTACCTTGCCCTCTCCTTCCCTCTCTGCCCCCCTCGACCTCCTCATGCCTCCCCCTCTGCTACCTTGCCCTCTCCTTCCCTCTGCCTCCCTCTACACCTCCGCAGGGCGTACCTCTGATTTGTACCCCTCCCCGGAAGTCCTTCAAGGATGACAACCTTCTCCATATTGCCACTCTCAACGCTCGCTCAGCTGTCACACTCCTCTGACATCTGCCGCCTTCTGGAGGAACTGCACCTTGATGTCCTTGGTCTCACTGAGACATGGTTCACGGCCAGCTCTGTCGCTAGCTTTGACATGCTCCTCCCTGACGGCTACAAGATCTTCTCCGCACCCAGGCTCAACCGCTCCGGTGGGGGTGTAGCCCTCATTTTCCCTGAATGGACTCCTGCCTCTGTCATTCCCACGCAGGCCTACGCCACCTTTGAATGCCTCTTCTGCAGACTCTCCCTTTGCCATTCCCTTACGGTGGCTACAATCTATCGGCCACCTGGTCAGTTCTCCTCCTTCCTCTCTGAGTGGACGGACATCTCCTCCCCACTCCTGATCTCGACCTCTCAACGCCTCCTTCTTGGAGACTTTAACATCCATCTGGATGCCTCATGTCCTCCCTCTGGACTCTTTCGCGACCTCTGCGACTCTCTCTCTATTCTCCCCTCTGGCCCAACTCTCACTGCAGGGCACACTCTGGATGTTCTGATCTCTTCAGACCTTCCCCTTTCTGCCCCTCTCATCACTCCTCTTTCCTGGAATGATCACTTTCTCCTTTCCTCCCATCTCACCCTCTCTACCCCTCAGGCCAAGCTACTACCATCATTGCCACCCACCTTCTCGGTCATCCGACCCATGAAGCGTGTCTCAGTTGAGGCTTTCGCTGCCACTTTCTCACCGCCCTTGGCTGACTCTCACCCTGACACAGCCCTTTCTTTGCTCCACTCTGCTATATCTGATACACTGGATAGTCTTGCCGCTGTCATGAGAATCTGCCTGAAGCCCAAAGCCAAGTGCAACACCTGGTACGACTCAGACCTTGTCACCCTTAAACGCAAGTGCAGGGTGGCTGAGAGGAAATGGCTTGCTTCACGTACATCCTCTGACAAACTGGCCTGCCGCCTGCTCCAAAGGCATTACCGCCTCTGTCCTCACCAAGAAGAGAGCTGTCAACCAAGCCTGCATCTCTGCGGCATCTAACAACTCGGCTGAACGCTTTGAAATCTGCGAGGAACTGGCCAATCCCGCCGCAGTCTCTACCTCTCCTGTCCCTTCCCATGCCCTCTGCACGGCACTGGCTTCTCACTTCATCTCCAAAACTCAGGACATCCTGTCCTCGCTCTCCTCCTCCCTCCCTCCCTCTACTCCCTGCTCTTCCTCTGGCCCTTCTGCAGCCACCTCTCCTCCATCCTTCTCTGCCTTTCCCCTGTTCTCACAAGTCCGATCTATGAAAGTCTCGTCAAAACAGGTACTCCCATTCCTCCAAAACCATCAAGGACCACATTGACTCCCTGGCTGCTGCCCTGGCCAACTTCTGCAACCACTCCTTTGCCACTGGAGTCTTCCCATCCCCCCTGAAGCACTCCCTTGTTCACCCTCTTCTTAAGAAACCCTCTGCCGATCCCTCCTGCCCGGCTAACTATCGCCCAATCTCCATCACTCACTTCCTGGGCAAACTCATCGAAAAACTGGCCATCTCCCAGCTTAATTTCCACACTGAATCTGTTGGTTGTCTACATGACCATCAGTCTGGCATCAGAGCTGCCAGAAGCATGGAAACTGCTCTCCTGGACATCAGTGAAGACCTGCTCGCCAACCTGGGTTCTAACACCCCGTGTCCTCATCTTGCTTGATCTCTCTTCTGCCTTTGACACTGTCAACCATGCCATCCTGCTCAAATGTCTCTGTGATAACCTTGGTATCACCGATCAGGTCCTGGCTTGAATGACATCTTTCCTCTCTGACTGACCCTCCCAGGTCCAACTTGGCCCTTCCTCTCCGCTATCGTTTGCTCTACCTGTGGTGTCCCCCAGGGGTCTAACCTCTCTCCCTGGCTGTTCAACCTATACCTGGCACTTCTTGCCCACTGCATTGCCGCTCTCTGCCCTAACTTTCAGTGCTATCCAGACAACACTCAGCTCATTTTCAGGCTACCTTCGGCCACCTCTTCTGTCTCTCATCTCCGACTGTCTGTCTGCTATCCAGGAGTGGTGTGCCACAAACGACCTCTGTCTTAATGCCAGTAAGACTGAGATTCTCCTCATCTGCACACCCGCTGCCTCCTTTCCTGTTGCTCTCTGGTTGGCCTCTATTGGCCCTCCTTTTCCAACCTGCGAGGCTAAAAACCTCGGGTTATCTTGGACTCCTCACTCTCCTTCTCTCCTCACATCTGACGTCTCTAAGAAGTCTCACTACCAGCTGCACCTCCTCAGAGGTATTCTACCTTTCCTCTCCTTCCCCCAGAAGCTCACTGTCTCCAGAGCTCTGGTTCTCTCTAGGCTGGACTACTGCAACAGCCTCTTTCTAAATCTGCCTTCCTCTACTCTCCGCCCTCTGCACCTCATCCGGAACAGGACTGCGAGAATTGTCCTTAGCCTCAAGCCCAGGGATCGTATCTCTGCAGGACTGAAATCTCTTCACTGGCTCGCAGTGGCTGCGAGGATCAAGTTCAAAACCCTCTGCATTGTCCACAAGGCCTTCTGGTGCCTGGGTCCTCAATACATACAACTCTCTTGCTAAATATCTTCCTTCTCGAGCTCTTTGCTCATCCGCCTCCAACTACCTCAGGGTCAGTCGCTTCTCCAAGCAACAAGTTGGTGGTAGATCTTTCTTTGGCTGTGGCTTCCCTCTGGAACAGCCTCCCAGAAACTTGAGGAGAACCATCTCTGGTTCCGGAAGCACCTCAAAACCTTTCTCTTTGCTTCTGCCTTTTCTCCTCCTCTCCCCTTCTGACCTCCTGGCTGAAACAGAATCTGCAGTGGTTACCTGGCCACCCTCTGATCCCGAGCCCAGGTCCCTCCCCCGCCAGTCACACACACCTGCACTGCCTGCCTGGCATCCCCCCGCACTTGGGGACTGATATGTATCCCTTCAGTCCCACTACCAGCACTTGACACCTGATGTCTGCACTTACCTCTGCACTTGCCCTCTGCTTGCCGTTAATTTTACTTATTATTTTATTCCCATGTACTGCACTGCCCCTTCCCTGACTCTAAAAGGTTAGCCACTGCAATTTCCCAACTGAGAAAAGCATAGCTAAAAGACAATGAGGTAAGTACCCTAAACCTAAATGGTACCTCTGGTTTGAAGAGTGGTCTAGCTGAATTCTGTCTTGCTACAGCGTTGCAGACCCTGTGTTTCTGAGCCTCAGTCGTGGGGACAAGAGGGAGGACGTCTGGAGGGCTCCTTTGGTCCTGCACTCTGGTGAGGAGGCTCAGGATCTGGTCGTCCTGCTTCTGGAGGGTCCTTGGGAGACTCCTGGAGCTTCTATCCAGATTCGTTACTGCATCAGACGTTTCACTCTGGGTTAGTTGGTCCCACTAACCCAAGGGGAGAAGCCGTCCCTTCCGGAGCTTCTCTGTCAAAATTAAATCAAAGGTCCAGGAGGATGCAGCTACCTATGTCACGGTTTCTTAATCGGGTGTTTCTCCTAGTAGTCGACTCTGCCTCTCGTCCCAAAACCCTCACCTTTTTAAGCAGGTTTCTCCCATTCATGCACAGCATAGGCAGTCAATCACACAGCAGGGTGGCTGTTCTGAAAGGACAACCAGCCAATCAGGACTGGTTGCATTCAGGCATTCCTAGAGACAAAGGAGCAGGGAGATTCTGGACCCTCCCTCCCATCTTTTTCTTCCAGAGGCTCAAACCTGGGTCAACACATTGAGTAAAACCTAAGAAAGAACTCACAAACAGAAAATGGTGAAAAAAGAAGTCAGGGGGCCGGGGGGGATGGACCTTTTTGACAAATTGGTCACCCATGGGTGCTGCACTGCAGCTGAGTGTTCAGCCTGCGGTAGAAAAGCACAATGGTAGGAAAGATTAAACCACTGCCACCAGCCATTTAACGTAGTGAGAGTAACATAACAATGCTAAATGAGAATGTAGGATAAGGGGCTACTAGGTAACCCCCCAGCAGTCCACATAAAATGTGGTATGCCGGACCTAAAAAAAGAAAAGGTAAATGTTAGGGAGGATTCTCAGAAATGTGCTTATTCCCTTCACCTTGGAGACCCCCAGCAACTTGTTGCTGCATTTTTGAGGACTTGATTTTTTTCCTGGAGAGAGTGTGAGCCCTTTTCCCCACTCTCTCATGTATTTTGATGTGTTTTACTCTTGTGTTCTTTGATTATGGAGTTTTAGATAACTCCATAGGCATCATCTTTTCATTTTTGTGTCACAGCACCTTTAGTGCAGTGGCACAGGGATGTCCTGTGGACTTCCCAAGGTTTACATGCCTTCTCTGAGGTGAACTACTGTTCCCATGAGAATGTAAAGTTAAATTGACTTTACTAGTCTTTTTTTTAAATTCATAGACCCAGCACACACTATCTTCCTATAGAGTGCTGGAGGGGTTACTTGGTGTCCCCTAGGTCTAAACACTCTTGTAGCTGTCAAAAGCTACTCTTTCCTATTGAAATGGCTGGTGGCAGTGGTTTTATAACGAACTACCATGATTTTTCCTGACAGCAAACACCAGTAGCTAAAAATCAGGGCCGCCATGTTTTTCAATATGGCCCCAAGACCCCTCTATAAAAATAGACTTTGGTCATCTTTTTTCGCTGTTTCTTTGTGGAAAGGTCCTTCTGGTGTTTCTCTGCGTGCCAAACCAGGCTTGGTCCCTTTGTTCATGAGCCTTTGGCGGGCTTGAGGAGAGAAGTCCGCCCTCTGCGGCTGAGTGTCTGTGGTGGGCAGGAAGTGAGGGAGGTGCCCGAAACCCCCTGTGCTCGGTCTCGTAGGAGACCCAAATGCACTCTGGCGTGATTGGCTGGCTGACTGTCCGGCAAGGACAGCCACCCTGCTGTGTGAGTGGCAGCTAGGCTGGAATGAATGGGAGAAAACTGTTTAGAAGGCGAGTCTCCAGGACTGGAAGGAGTTGAGCGCTGGAACGTCCGAACCGAAGACGAGCTGTAAGAGGACAGCTGTTGCAACCACTGGACCGTTGGTTTGCCCGGTGAAGCCCTGCTGCAAATCCGAATTGCCAGAGCTCCATTCGACAGAGAAGCTCCTTCAAGGACGGCTTCTTCCATTGAGTTGGTGGGACCAATCGACTCATAAGACACCTGGATACCATTCTCAATGCTGGTTAAGGTTTAGCCAGGGAGAGGGAAACCAGTTTGGGTGTTGAAGCAACGGCTACTTGAACCAAAGTGACTCCATTTTGTTTGCTCGGACGACGTTCCCCGTGCAGTGTAGGAGTCCCCCCGACGACGTCCCTCTTATCCCCACAACTGAGGCTCAGGAACAGCGCGATCTGCAGGAACTGCAAGGAACCAACGTCTTCAGCTGCATCTTTTTGCTTCACATTAAGGTACTGTGCCATCCGGTTGAGAGATCCTAACTCTCGCGGTGAAAATTCGTGAAACGTTCCCAACTTGCAAGCCTAATCAGCTTGTGACCCCTCCGTCTGTTACCAGAACTGATCTGTCCTATCCAAGAACACTAGACTATTGACTTTGGCCTGGCCTATTGAATTGAACTGACCCTCCTGGTACACTGAATCTTTGCATTGCCTAAAAGAAGTGTTTTCTAACCCATTGTACGAACTTGTATCTTTCTATTCCCATTGAAAGTAATTATTGCGATTTGGCTCTTTTTTTCAGGGGAGCACACACTGTCCCTACAAAAAGTAGATGGCTATGGAGTTTGTCAGACTCCAAAAACAGAGAAAACACATAATCCCAATCAGGTCAAAACACATGAGTGAGAAAAAGGCCCGCTCACTCCAGGGTTAAAATCAAAAAGTCCAGCAAAAGAGCTGGTGGTCTCTTGGGGTGAAGGGAATTAGCACAGAAATGAGAATTCTCCCTAACATAGACCCCGAACAGCCAGATTCTATATATGGGATTCTGACCAGATCTTACTTTGGAGCAGAAGCTCAGTCTGGCCTTCCTGGAGATGCCAGAGTCGTGCTAGGGCCTTTAAGGTAATGGTTATATTGGTGTGTGAGCCAGCAATCCTCTTGTGCTCTTGATTTAAGGTAATGCCTTTCTCACGTTATCTTATAAGTTCATCTGTTAATTGGTAACACATGTATTTGAAATAGCTAAACTTGCTTCGTAATAGAGGAAACTGCAAGTCATATTTGTATTGAACTTGGTTAATCACATATCTCTATAGGTGAAATCATGTAACGGTTTTGTATTGCACTACTTAAACAAATCTTTGTCTTCTTTTTCTAGGTGATAAGACTGGAGTAAGGCCAGAGTAAGAGATTTGTATTTTCTATTCTCTTCAACATTTAATATTTGTGGTAATAGTATTTTACCGATCTCACTAGAAACCCATTTTACATGCCTAACAGATTGTGTTCCAAGAAATGTGTACTGCCCAATGTATGTGGATCCACTCAAAGTAATGTTCAACTGTTTTTCTTCTCTCCCCACTCCCTTACCCCCTAACCTCCCTGAAGATCAAGTAGTTGATCTTGTGGTCAACGTCACCTTATGGGTCGAATATCTTCCTTTCAATGGATGCAATCTGACTAATGTATCTCTGAATGGTTATTTGGATAGTCTTTGGACTTTAAAAAAGCACTATTGTTGTCATACTCAAGAAATCAACACTGGTACCTCTGTCTCTGAATTTTCGTTTTTAGGGCACTCATGTACCCTGCAATTCACATGAAATGGATAGTTGGGGACTGTGAGAAGCCAGGAATGAGACGCGGACACATAGATTATATTGGCTAGAAACCTATATTTAAAATGAAAGGGAGTTGGAAAATGCCTTGCTGTCCCTATTCGAGGAGGTGATTCCCTTCCTCAACAAAAACGAAGGCTGTCAAGTTTTCAAAATGTCCAAAGCAAAAATGTCCCGTGTCCGAAATACTATTCTTGCCCTCACATTTTAAAGTAACTGTAAGATGAAAAGGGTAATGTATTTGTCCTTGAAAGTGCACAAATGTTGAAGTCCAAAAGGAAAGGCGTAACTCAGTTCCCAATGTATAACGTTCACGTTTCCAGGGGATGGCTCCATTCCCCAGGTTTTCTCAAGATAATCATCATCTTTTACATTCTCACACAGCACCTTCAGTGCAGTGGCACAGGGAAGTTTTTCAGAGTTCCCAAATGTTTAAATACCTTCTCTTGGATAAACTACTGTTTCCAAGAGCAGTAATGTTCAATTGACTTTACTTACAATTGTAACTTTCTAGACCCAGCACACCCAATCTTACAATAGAGTGCTGGAAGGGTTACCTAGTATCACCTTTGTCTAGTTTCTCATGTAAAAAAATGTTGTTACCCTTTTTGCACTGAATGGCTGGTGGCAGTGGTTTTGTTTGAACTACCATGGTGTGCCTTTACCGCGGGCTGCGTTCGCAGCTGCAGTAAAGCACCCACTGGAGCCATCTTTGTCAAAATGGCCCCTGGTCTTCCTTTTTCGACATTTTTTTGTGGAAAGGTCCTTCTTGAGATTTGCTCTACGTGTCAAACCAGGTTTGGGGTCTCTGTTTATTTTGCCTTTGGCGGGATTCACGAGTGAAACCCGACTCTGGCTCCAGGGTGTCTGGGGTAGGCAGGACGTGAGGGAGGTGCCCGAAACTCCCTGTGCTTAGTCTCTTAGGAGACCTTAATGCACTCTGTGATGATTGGCTGGCTGACTGTCCAGCAAGGACAGCCACCTTGCTGGGTGAGTGACGGCTAGGCTGGAATGAATGGGAGAGAACTGAATATAAGGCGAGTCTTTTGGCTTGGAAGGCAGAGTAGACCACTGGGTGAAAGAACCGAAGAAGAGCTGGAAGAGGACGCCTGCTGCAACTCCTGGAGCATTGGTTTGCCCGGTGAAGCCCTGCTGCAGGTCCGAAACGCCAGGTTTGCATTCACAGAGAAGCCCCTGCAAGGATGACTTCTCGCCTTGAGTTGGTGAGACCAATCAAAGTAAACCACCTGGACATCCATCTCGGAGCTGGTTGAATTTCCACAGAGTTGCTGCTGGAAACCGTATAGCCAGGGAGAGGAACACTAGATTGTATGCAATGCTTTTAAGCTGGCTTAGAGCTTTTGGAAGATCCTCCGGACTTGCATGAAGCAGGACTGACCGAGCCTGAGCCCCCTCAACAGAGTGTGTGACCCCAGAAGCAAGGAAAATCCATCTTGACAGCCAGGAATCGCAGTGTTGCTATTTGCGGTAGACGCAAGGAGCTGAAACACTGAACAGCCATTGAAAGTGAAGTTTGCCGGTTGCGAGTTTTGACCGTCCTAGTTCATTGCTGGAGTCCGCCAACGTCCTCTCTCTTGTCCCCACAACTGAGGCCCAGAAACAGCGAGATCTGCAGAGCTGCACAGGAACAGAGGTCATCAGCTGCATCTTTTTCTTCATTTCTAAGGTACCGTTAAAGTCTGAGAGAACTTAACCTCTTAGTGTAGAGTGCTTGCAACTTCTACAACTCACAAGCCTAATCAGTTTGTGGCCCTACATTTGATTCTTTTCATCAAAGATTCAGCACCATTGTTATTGAAATCACCTGTGGGTGTAGGTTGCGTCTGTGGGCCATCCCAAAAGGGTTTTTACTGATTTAGAAACTAAGAGTATACAGTATTGAAGTGTATTTGTTTTACGATTTATATTGCTCCCAAGGCTTATTCTAACTGACAAATTAATAATTGTTAATGCAAGAAACGTTGAGTGTAAGTTTATTTGAATACCTGTAGCTGTAAATCTCTGTAACTCCACTACAGCTCACATTGACCCCTCTTGAGATTAGCCTGGCTGCTCAACACGCTACCAAAACTGTGTAGTACAAGCTTATACCAAAGGTTGGGTTTCCTATACCTGTAGTCTGAGTTGTGTGTAGTGGTCCCAGAGGGTAATGCATACAAGCTTTGCCTAACATAAACTCCTAACTGTATGAGTCTTCCATGGAATTCTATGGTTTAAAAAAAATAAAACTTGTTTATAAAACAACTTGGCTTTTAGTGCCAATGGCATAGTATACCTAGTGTACTCCCTGCCAGGTTTCTTATCCACTTTAATGTAAACTTTTCTCACAATTGTGGCTTTGCCTGATGTCTTTTCCCACCAGGACTTCCTCATGTGATTCCCTTTGCACGCTTACAGACTTGTAGGTTTCTTGCATTCATTCAGTTATTCTCACCCCTCTCCCTGCTCCGGTCCCTGTTCCTTACCTCTAAAGCGATTACATGACGAATATGAATAAAGGAACTTGCTATACCTTACTTGCTGCCTCATTGACGTTCTTTCTCAACTGGTGACAATCTGGTCCTTGATCTGGGCCCAAGAGGTGAAGGAAGATTGAGGTGAAAAAGACATCTGCAGATGCGAAGGAGGACAAGGAAAGGACAAGCTGCTGTGGGGTGGGGGCGGTTGGCTGGGGTGCGGTGGGTGTAGTGTAGTCAGAAGGAACATGTTTTTGGAGAAAGGAGAGCACCCTCCGCCCATCCCCCGCAGCAGCATACCGCCCAAGGAGGGCAAGTAAAGGAAAATTAGTGTGTCTCCAGTTTCAGGGTTTGCCCAAAGTGGTGAGTAGTGTCCCTAATGACTGAGAGGGAGTGGAGTCTGCCCTGTTCTGAGAATCTGTGCAGTGTCCTGGACCTCTGAGTAATCCTAGGAAGTGTTTTGCTCAGTGGTCGAAGTGTAAGAAAAGAAGTAGTGGAACGATGTTCCCTGCTGGCCTGCCCCGCTCCTCACAAACCCCATCACCCTGCCTCTCCCAGACACGATACAAACCCCCAAACACATTTGCCTGCTGTTAAAGGGAATGTTCAGTGCAGTGCACTGAAAGTGCAAGTTTCAACTTCTTCCTACACTGTTATTTTAAAACGAAACCGTTCAAGAACGGTTTCTTTTTAAAATAACAGTGTAGGAGCTGTAAAACGGAATTAAAAAAAAGTATAGGAGCACCGCTCCCGCTCACTTTGACCACTGGTTTGGCTGCAGACTTTGTATAATAAGCCAGGGAGCGCACTGCATACTCACCAGGTTTTCATGTTGATGAACATGAAATTGGAGCCCCACGGAGCGTTGACTTTGTAGTCGGCAGCCCTGTGGGTGGGTGGAGACACTGGCATTGGAGGCCAGTGTCGGTTGCTCTTTGAAGCATCAGCAGTTGCAGCTATTGGGCATGCAGAACTTTGTTCCCTGTGCTTGTGATGGCTAAAGTGAGGATGTCACTGGCACACCGTATGCTGGTAACAATGGAATGCCGGTTGTACTTTCTTTGCCTGCATTCTTTTCGGTTGTGACCAGCGTCAGCCTTTCAGAGGTTGCCGGCAGGTTTGGAGGAAAGGACCTGCCGAAGCCTATTAATGCGTGTTGGAGTCACGTTTTCTATATCGTGAAGCTGGTCTGAGATGTCATAGTTCAATCAGCAATGCTTTCTGCCGGTGAAGCTACTGCATGTTGGAGACCTGAATTGGTGTGTTCTGGTCGGAATGCTGTGCTGCTGCTACCAGTGGGGCGTCTTGGACATTAAGCTGCCAAGGGACCTTACAATGTCGGAGACAGTGCAAGAAATGAACTTTGCTAGTAATGCAGCTTGCAAGTAAGAGAGAACGTCAGTAAAGCTGTGCGAATTACCCAAATTGATGGAATAAAAAATGGTCCAATTTGACTTAATTTGGGCAGTACCATTTAACTAAAACCCAAAATACTGAATATGGGGAGCAGGGGTTGCGGGGGTCCCCCCTTTCCTTGACAATGGAAGCAAGGGACCCAGAAGCAACAAAAAAAGGGACCCTGCAGCGTCATATCCGACCCGCGTTAGAGGGACGGAACTGATGCCGCAGGGGGAATGGGAGAAGCGGCAGCCAGCGAAAAGGTAAGTAGGGGGATTGGGGGTTTGATTTAGGGGAAACGTTAGGGTTGTTTTGCTGAAGTACTAACAGAATTGTGGCGAAATATACTATGGTTAATTCCGCTGTGATTCCTTTGATTTCGGTAAAACAACCCAAATCAGAGCTGCGGCTGTGCGCCTTGTTAAAAGCCTCGCCGATGGAGTGTCGCTGGAATGTGTCCGACACTGCTCATATATTTATTTCTGACAGATGGCAGGCTGGGCTGTTGTGTCTCAGGGAGGCACAGTCCTTTGCATTGTAATTGTTAGAGTAACATTTTGATGAATTTTAGGGCTTAACTGAGATGCTGCCAGGTGCAGCATGGATTTATGGACTGGACTTTTAAGGATGTCGGCACGAACTGTATTGGTTTTTGGTGTGAGAGTTATTTGTGTTAGCTAAGGTAGTTTTAATATTTTGAGGATTTTCAGGTGATTGCTACAGGGACTTTTATGTGAAGGTAGCTCCGATAACAACCAGTCGGGATGGCAGTTCCAAGTAAGGTAAGTTGAAGGCAGGTAAGGTCTGGCACGGATGAGGATAACAACCAGTCGGGATGGCAGTTCCTGAGATAGGTAAGTCGAAGAAAACAGGGTTTCGGTACACTTGCAGGCGAAAACAAAGACAAAACTTTTTTCTAGCGGGGTCCGTGTAAGCAAAACAGAGGTTCGGTACACAGGAAGGCAGGTCAACAAGGGAATTCCAAATAGCGGGTCCAGTAAACAATCCGAGTCGATTCCGTAAGAAACAAGAGGCAATCGAAGAAGGAACTTCTAAATGCCGGGAATAGCTGTAAACAGAAGCGGCGTCCTGGCTGCATCCACGGACTACATCAGTGAGAGAGGCGGGGCAAGCCAACGCGAGGCTCTACCGGCGAACTACCGCATGGAGCCAGGTTTTCTGGGAAGTGTAGTTTTCGAGTTGCTAACTTCCACGGCAGCTGCCATTGTGCATAGAATGAGGCAGCATGATGCCGTAACCTTTTGGGGAGCGCTACAAACCTAACCTTCCTGGTAGCTGCACTGGGAAACCTAAGTGCTAGGGATGCAGGTGGCTGGGTTTTGCACACAGGACGAGTTGAACGTCGACCCATAACAGACCCATTGAAATAGTGGGACCAACTATTCTTGCACCTTCATCAAAACCTTCAAGTAAGCCTTCTTGGAAGTGTCCCTGGGCCAACCAGTGGACTGACCAGCTTACGCAGGACCTTTGCTCTGTCACTGCTGCCGTTTCGAGGAGGCCCTCGAAACTTGGTACATCGCAAGCTCTGTGTTCACAGCACTCTTGCACCGAATTTTGTACACTTGGCGTTCCCATGTCTGGAGTAAAGTGAGTGCACCCAAACTGGAGTATACGCGGTTAGTGTCGCCCAGCCGTGGTGACAAATTTAGCAAGTTCATTGCAGCTGTGGTCCTCTGTGCCCTGAAACCTGCTACAGCGGAACTGGCCTGATCGATCCACCAGGAGCGGAGAAATCACCACTGTCACGTAGAGGAATCAACGCTGTATCGTCGCTGAAAGCCGCAGAACCGAGAAATTGCCGCATTCGAACCTGCAACCGAAGTGGACTCGACTGCCAAAGTTTGGTCCGTAGTGCGCCTGGGTCGGTGAGTAATTGCAACCCTAACCGTTGGCCCCTACTGCATCCATCCATCAATTTTTACACACCAGTGGCCGCCTTGCCCCTCCTTTCCACTGCTAGTGCGAACTATTCCCAACTCTTGGACTCAACTCTGCCCTCAAGTGGAGGCACTCCTCGAATAGTGGGAACCTATTCTGCATCACCTCACCTACCTTCCTGAGCTGCTACAGCCCCTACAAAAGACCCTGTTTCGCCCATTTGAACTACCGCGTGTGCCAGCATTGCAAGTACATTTGAGCAATAGGCTCCACTCAATTTAGGGATTTACTGCCTTTCAGTTAGGACTGTTTTTGATACAGAAGGGCCTAAAGACTATTTGCACTTCCTGCTTCCTTCCCTGTTTAGTTTGTGGACCCATTGATGCATCCATCCTCTTGTATATATGTGTTTAGATAGGATCGTATTAGTTTGATTGTATTGCTGTGATTTTCTTACTTTATGTTGAATTGCAAAGGCCTTGGAATAAATGCATTTGTATTGTGTGTGTGTATGTATGTGTGTGTGTATATATATATATATATATATATATATATATTTTTTTTTTTTTTTTGAGGCTTGTGGAATCTGCTTAGATCACATGCTGTGCATAGGCCGACATCTAGTGGAAGCTGAGGAGTATTAGTTTGTTTTGCAAAACTCGGAAATGGGCGTCGACACAGGGCGTGCCAGTAATACTATCCCTAGTGTGACGTCCACTGTACCCATGATCCCTCACGCGTCTAGGACCCTCAGATTGTTTTTTTCTGCCAAACTGGTCGGAGTTCCCTGGCTTTAGCCATAATTTTGAAAAATATCATATTTCCCCATTTTCTCCATCCCAACATCGAGTCACCGAAGTTCGCCGCCGGCCCGAAGAAGAAAACAACCGTCGAGAGCTGCACGACAGACTTTGGGCCTCAGAAGGCCTCTGGCCTCGGCCCTGCAAGTAGGGAGAGTCTGGGTGGTACATACGCTACGCTTTTTAATTTTTTTTTTTTATTCAATATATATAATCTCTACACACACTAGCCCACTGCCACAAGGTGCGTATGGAGGGTACCCCTTTCCAATTTTGCCCCAAGTGCAACCGCAAGTCCCTTGGGTTGACATACCCGCCACCTGTAACCTCTGCTTGCCGAGTGACCACCCCGAGGCGAACTGCAAAGTGTGTAGTCGGTTTAAGCCGAAAACTCTAAAGGACCGTTCGATTAAACGTTGGGCCCACCACGCCAAGCAACAAGAGGCCATGGAAGCGGAGGGTGCCTTCAGTGATGGCAGCAACACCGTGCTATTGGACGGCGAGGGCAACGTGGTGTCGAGAGACAGCCAAGCGCAAGTCCCCGACCTCGGAAGGTTGTCGAGCAGGGCCGCTATGGGGAACACCCCCGGCGACACGAGCGCTACCCACACCACTTCCAATAAACACTCAAGTCCAACCGAGACTCAAAGCGTGCGTCTAGTTCCCGGAAAGAGGCACACGGAGAATGGTCCAGCGAATCAGTGTCCTCTGGGCGTTCGTGGTCAAGATCGCCGCATGACACCAGGCAACCATCCACTGTTGCCAACAGTGCCTCGCTCACTAAAGTAACGGAGGTTCGATCGTCGGAAGACTAAGCCGACCACCATCCCCAGGCCGCACTCCAGGAGTCAGCGTCAGCAGACAGCGTGACGGCTGCTCCCGTGTCCCGACCTCCACACTCTAAGGAAAGGGACACTACCCCCGAATCTCGACGCCAGACGCCGAAAAGCTCTGAAAAGATGAAAACACCAGGGAAGCGCTCTTCCACTCATGGGGAGGGAGGAAAGCAGCAGAAGATACATTCTCAGCCTTCTTCTGCACAACAGAAACATAAAGACAGGTCGCAGTCTTCTGTAAAGATTTCCAAGACCCCTGCACAAGGCCATAGGTCCAGTCAGGATATGGCAGGGAAACCCTCCCAGGAAAGGGTACTTCCCAGCTCCAAGGAATGGTCGAGTGAGGATATAGACAGTTATGTCTAGAATGTCATCCCTAGCAGACTTCCATGCTAAGAATCCAGAGCACTTCCTCTCCTATACCCCTGACGGGGCTACCCTCTCAGGGTCTAGGGACCCGCAACCCCCTGGTAAGAAACCTTGAGTTGAGGCACCAACGCAAAGCCGGTCTTCTGACCCTTTCTACATACAGCCATACTCTCGGTATGCTGAGGATCCATTACGCGAGGATCCAGAATTGGCCACGTTGGACGACCAAACTGGGGTGGATTACTATGGTGATGAGGACTAGGAGGAGGACGAAGATGACCCAGAAGCGTAGAGTAGACTCCCCAGTAGGCAAAGAACCTCCTGTTACCGGCTCTCCTGTTGACAACCAACCTCTCTTAAATGAGGTTTTATCCAGAGCGGCTGAACACTTCCGCATAGATACTCAGGGAGCACAGGAGGAGAGGAACTTTGCCCAGGAACTAGTGGGAGAAAAGAGACCTGTTGCCCAGGCCATCCCTATTCTCAAGTCTATACAAAGGAGAATGGACCCTTCCCTTCTCAATCCCAACCTCACCAGGGCAGTAAACCCCAGGATCGAAAAACTGTTCAGGGCAGCCCAATCAGACCCGCTGTACATAAGGGGGCAACTGAAACCGGACTCCCTGTAATGACTAATACCCGAAAGAGGGCGGGAACACCAGATCTATGGTTTGGGAAGGAAGGTAGTCTCCACTTCCGCCTACCAGGCAAGGATTGCCAATTCCACCACCCTGCTGGCGAGTTAAAACTGCCATCAGTGGGAAGAAGTTGCGGCACTCATTGCTCTGCCCCGGAACCTTTAAAAAGCCAGTTGACACAGGTTGAGTCGGAGGTAAGAGCCGTGTCCGGTTGCATCCTTAAGGCAACCTTTGATGCCGCGGATGACGCCGGCAGACTGATAGCAGAGAGCACTGTTATCAAAAGACATGTTTGGTTAAGACAATCTGGGTTTAAACCCGAAACACAAGCATCCTTAATAGACAAACCGGTGGAGCCTGATCTACTGTTTGGCAAGGCGTTAGAGGACGCATTAAAAAATGCCAAAGATGAATACGAGACTCTCAAATCCCTGGGCCAGTTAACCAACAAACCCCCTAATCAAAGAGGGAATGGCAATTTTCGTCAGCCACACGGCCAAAATTCACAAAGAGGCTCCAACTATTCCCAGGGGCAGGGTACACCATGGAATAACAACAACCAGCAGTCTACCCAGAGTTATGGCAGGGGTAACAAAAGGGGACGTGGTAAGGGTAGAGGCAGCCCCAATAGAGGCGGCGGCACGCCGCCTGCAAAACAGTGACATTCCGTTCAGGGTCCCTTCTCACGCATCCCCCCAGTAGGGGGACGCATTTCCAACTTCACCCAAGCTTGCGAAGGGATCACATCAGACAGATGGGTGCTGTCCACAGTGTCCGCAGGATACTGCGTAGAACTGTTAGAGCGTCCATGAAACCACCCTCCACATCAAAAAGTACATTCATTAGACCACCAGAAGATCCTCCTCGAAGAGATCGCCAATCTTCTAGCAAAGGACACGATAGAGCTCGTCCCGGGTCACCAGGTAAACAAGGGTATTTATTCAACTTACTTCCTTGTGCCAAAAAAAGATTTGACAATGCGCCCAGTATTGGTTTTACGGCCTGCAAACAAGTATGTCAAGCCCCAAAAATTTCGCATTACTACTCTCCAAGAGGTAATCCCCCTCCTAAAAAAAAACAGGAATTACATGGCAACATTGGACCTGAAAGATGCCTATTTTCATATTTCCATGTTCCAAGCGCACAGAAGATTCTTGCGCTTCAAGGTGGACAGTCAGCACTATCAGTTCAAGGTACTGCCCTTCGGTATAGCCACGGCTCCAAGGGTATTCACCAAGGTACTGGCAGTGGCGACGGCACACCTAAGCAGGGAGGCAATCCCAGTGTACCCTTACCTGGACGACTGGCTCATCACGGGGGAGACCCCAGTAATTTGCAGATCAAACATTCAAAGGACGATCGACCTCCTCTTCGAATTGGGCTTCTCAATAAACGAGAAGAATCCAGGTAACGGTGTGCAAAGCGATGCTTTTGCTGGGCATGATGGCGTCATGTATTTACCTGGTCCCCCACGCGTGCCTGCGTCCCATACAAGAATGGTTGGCGAAACAGTGGTCTTAGGCAAGTGGTTAGTGGGACGATCTAGTGGTTGTTTCGCCAACACTTGTACAAAGTCTTCGCTGGTGGACAAGAGAAAACCTGTCAAAGGGGAAACCCTTTTACGATCCCGAGGTCCAGGCTGTAGTCTCAACAGATGCATCCCTGTCAGGGTGGGGAGTACACCATCTCCACCACACAGCTCTGGGTCTCTGGTCTCACTCAGTGGCCAAGAATCATATCCATCTGCTAGAGCTTCTGGCAGTATTCAGAGTGGTTCAAGCGTTCGAGCCCTACCTGTTGGACCTGTCAGTACAGATCCTGACAGACCGCACAACAGCTATGTTTTACCTGAACAAGCAGCAAGGGAAATCCGTCCAAGCTTGCCCAGAAAATGTGGATATGGGCACTCAGACGTAACATCTACCTGTCATCTCAACATGTTCCAGGGGATCTCAATTCTCTGGCGGACGCTTTGAGCAGAGATCTCCTCCCGGAAGAACACGAATAGTGTCTACACAGAGAAATCGTAGAAGATCTCTTCTTTCAGTGGGGTTTCCCCACTATAGACCTATTCGCCACAAGCAAAAAACAGACAGTTTCGCATCCAGGTTCCCCCAACCAGACTCCCAGGGGAACGCCCTGTGGATGAACTGGTCAGGGATGTTTGCGTACGCTTTTCCACCAACCCCTCATCAGGAAGGTGGTCAACAAGATGCACATGGAATCGATGACGCTCGTCCTAGTTGCTCCCATGTGTGCGAGACAACCGTGGTTCCCACACTTAAGCAGACTAGCGGTGTGCGAACCCATCAAACTCGCGTGCTGGTACGACCTACTGTCCCAGCACCAAGGTCAGACAGTGTATCCTCAACCCAACTCAATGAACCTGGCAGCATGGCTCCTGAGGTCATAGAGTTTGGACATCTCAAATTACCTCAGAGATGTATGGACATCCTAAGAGAGTCTAGGAAGCCAAACACGAGACACTGCTACTTTGACAAATGGGAAAGATTTGTTATCTGGTGCCAGAATAAGCAAATCAACCCAGTTGATTGCACTCCTTCCACTATAGTCAGCTACATGCTCCACCTGCTGGACGCAGTGTTGGTATTTAATTCACTGAAGGTACACCTGGCAGCTCTGTCAGCATACACCACCTTGCATAACAAAGTATAGTGGTGGAAAGTACCAGTGGTTAAAGCCTTCATGGAAGGAGTAGAGTCTTCACCCTCCAATTTATAACCCACCACCAGGATGGGACCTTGGTGCTTGTTAACTCATGGGCCCTCCCTTTGAGCCCATGCATAAGAGCAGTTTCAAACACCTGACATATAAAACTGCCTTCTTGGTAGGCATTACGTCTATAAGAAGGGTCAGTGAAATTCAGGCTCTTTCAGTGCTGGATCCTTTCTTTACTGTCTATAAAGATAAACTGGTTTTATGAATACACCCTGGGTTTATTTCTAAATTCCACGTGAACCAGTCCATCGAGCATCTGGCTTTCTTCCAAGACCCACAAAGCTCGGCTGAGGTGAAACTACACACCCTGGATGTGCGTAGGGCAGTCCTATACTATGTAAACCAAACCAGACCGCTAAGGAAAACAGACCAACTGTTTGTTTCCGTAGCTACAGGCAGAGAGGGGGATCGCGTCTCTAAAGGTGCCATCTCTAAATGGATTATAAACTGTATCCAGCTGTGTTACTCCCTTTCTGAAAAAACTCTGCCTTTCACACCTAGAGCCCACTCGACAAGAGGCATTGGGCACACTCTGGCTTTCATTGCAAATGTACCCCTTGACCCCATTTGCAAAACAGCTATTTGGAGCTCTATTCACTTTTACTCCGCACTACTGCATCGACACCCATTCCAAGACAGATACCCAAGAGTGACAAGCGGGTCCAAGATATTTATTTGCTCATGACCCTTCTCACATCCCACCACCTTCTTCTAACACCGCTCGCTAATCTATGCACAGCATGTGATCTAAGCAGATTCCACAAACCTCAGAAGGGATACATTACTCACCGTAATCGTATTTCTGATGCTTGTATCTGCTTAGATTCACATGCGACCCACCCTTCCTCCCCTCTGAGAGAAGGCGCATGGATGCTTGTAGTCTCATCTTTCTATCTATCTGCTTGGATAATCTGTACTCGCGCTACTCCTCATGCTACCTCATGTCAGAAAAAATACAATCTGAGGGTCCTAGACGCGTGAGGGATCATGGGTACAGTGGACGTCACACTAGGGATAGTATTACTTGCACGCCCTTTGTCAACGCCCATTTCCGAGTTTCGAAAAACAAACTACTCCGCAGCTTCCACTAGATGTCGACCTATGCACAGCATGTGAATCTAAGCAGATACAAGCATCAGAAATACGATTATGGTGAGTAATGTATCATATATATATATATATATATATATATATATATATATATATATATATATCTCTGTCTCTGAGTGATTTGTAAGAGTCCTTTACTCTGTGCTCATTGAGGTCTTTCAGTCACCCTCACCCCTCCTGAGACCTAGTCTTGACCGCCGGCAAGCTACCTTGATTGGGCTGGCTTGTCTAGGTTACCCGGTTCCAAGAAACTAGGCTAGCCTTCAGAACCTCTGCCCACCAGGTCAGCGTTCAGAAATCTGTCTTAACAATGTTTGTTTATTTTATTCTGTGAGATGAGTCTCCGAGCTGTTGCCATGAATTGTGGTGCTTGTGTTATAGTGGTTGGGACACCTTTCACATTCATGCAGGTGTTTGTTGGTCCCAGTGGTAAAAGGCAATTTCAGCTTGCTTGGGAGCGTCAATCCAGTGGGAAAAGCCAAACCATTTTTATTATGCTTGCTGGACTTTTGGTGTTCTGGATTGGATGGGCTCGTTGATGTTGGCATTAAAGATTTGGAGTATGTATTAAACGGTTGAGGGCCGGAGCCCTGTCCAGGTAGACTTTTTTTTTTTTTTAACCAGAGCACTGGCAAACTTTCCATCTTGATTTTTTTTTGTATTTGGCAGTACTGTTTGGTATTTTAAAGTGCCTACGCTCTATGCCCGTATAACATGAAGGTGTTGATTTGTGGCATCAGCACCTATTTCTGTTCTCAAGTTGTATCATAGAAAGTGACATGGTATTGGTTGGTTCTAGTTTCAGGCCAGCAAAATAGGATTGGGTTGGTGTTGATGGCATACCCCGTGTGGCACCGATCGTGGGGATCGACTCTGCGTGACCCGCCACGTTTAGCTTTGTGTTTCTTGTTAGTGTGGTGATGCCAGGTGTGTGCATTCAGAGTTGTATGAATGTTGCTTGACAATTGTTGGCTCTGGCATGTGTTGGGTTTTCAGTTGTGTTAGTCAAGCTTGGTTTGAGTGGCATGTCTGTATGCCAGTGCCCTATTTGTGTGGCATTTGGTGCTTAGGGGTGGCAGCCCTTGGATTCTTAGGTGGCAGCGTTGGATAAAAGGTGTCTTGTGTCAGATTTGTTGGCTATGAATGAAGCAGTGTTGTTGCGTGCATGTTAGTGGATACTTATACTCTAAGGGTATGGAATCCCTCTTTGTCATTGGCTGTGATGATGGTGTGCTTGGTTACCTGGAGGTGTTGTCTGTGTGCTTGGTGTGCAGATTGTGCCCTGGTGGGTCAAGAAATGGAGATATTTTGTCTCGTCTTTTATGAGTGCACGGACTGAACGAGGTCGACGATGGAATGTTCTGTAGTTATGGAATGTTGTTGTGGTACGAGTGTTCCACCCATGCAGTTAGAGATGTAGCCTGAGTGGTGGGAGCCAATGGGCTCCCCCCTCTCGCTGCTCCTGTCCTTTTTCGTTATCTCTAAAGATATTACATGAAGAGTATGAATAAAGGAACTTGCTATACCTTACCTGCTGCCTCGAGGACTTTCATTCTTAACTGGCGACAAGCTATTCCTTGATCCGGGCCCAAGAGATTAACGAAGATGAAGAAGGTGAAAAAGACATCTGCAATTTTGAAGAATGCCCATGAAAGTAAGTTGCTGCGTGGGTAAAGGAGACACAGCAGCAGCTTTGGTCAGAGGTAAGAGGGGGTTGCCCTGGACACCTCTATGTGCACTGCAACGTTCTGGAGCAACTTCTCGGAATCGGGTAAGCAGTACCTTTTCCACCACAGTACCTTGAGTTGGAAGAAAGTTTGTTGGCTCCTCCGCAATGTCGCAGCTCTGCACCCGACTTCTGGATTCCTTGGTCTGGTGATAAAAGGCAGGACAATGGACAGTGTCTTCCAGCAGCAGTCTCGAGGGGGGGGACCTGTAGCACGACTTTCAGCAACTTCTTGGTTTATTCTGTGGTTTTGGCAACAAAAGACGAGGATCGTCCGGGCAATCTAGTTTGCTTCCTGCAGTCCCACACTCTGGTGAGGGCATCTGGGCGAGTTGGATCCGATCGGATCTCTGACATGTCCTTATGGGCTCAGCACAGATTTGGACAGATTCAGCCTTTCCTCCGTGGTGCACTCATAATGGTCAGCAGTTCACCTGGTGTTGGGGTTCCGCAGCTCTGGAAGCTCCTAGGGCCTCAGGAGATGGCTAGTTTCCAAGTTTGTCTCAGGACTGGTTGTTCACACTTGTCAAAGGTAAGGAGTCCTCTTTGGAGCTCCTCTGCTGCATAGAAAACAGGGTCAGGACAGCAGTGTTCATTTCACGGTATTGCAAAGGGTCTTCAGGCGTCTCTGGTCGTCATCTTCTATTTCCAGTCGTCGACTTGCTTTACACTCCAGAAGCCACACCTTTTTATATAGGTCCAGCACGCACTCCTCTGCAATCTCTCTCAGCATTTTACAGAAAGTGGTGTTTGGCTGTCCTGATTGGACAGCCAGTCTTCCTGTGGGAGCTGGTCCTAGTCAGGTACTCTGGGAGACAGACAGGTGGGGTGGAAGACACCTCCCTCATTTATTGTATGTATGTACACACACACATCTACACACACATCTACACACACACACACCTACACACACACACCTACACACACCTACACACACACACCTACACACACCTACACACACACACCTACACACACCTACACACACACACCTACACACACCTACACACACCTACACACACCTACACACACCTACACACACCTACACACCTACACACACACCTACACACACCTACACACACCTACACACACCTACACACACACACCTACACACACACACCTACACACACCTACACACACACACACACACACACACCTACACACACACCTACACACACACCTACACACACACCTACACACACACCTACACACACACCTACACACACACCTACACACACACCTACACACACACCTACACACACACCTACACACACACCTACACACACCTACACACACACACACCTACACACACCTTTAGGAAACCCAACCTTTGGTATATCTTGTACTACACAGTTTTGGTAGCCTGTTGAGCAACCAGGCCTATCTCAAGAGGGGTCAATGTGAGCTGTTGTGGAGTTACACAGAGATTTACAGTTACAAGTATTCAAATAAACTCTCAAGGTTTCTTGAATAAACAATGATTAATTTTATCAGTCAGAATAAGCCTTCTTCAGAAGGGAGCAATATAATAACACTCAAATACATTTCATGAAATACACAAAAATCAGTAGATGACATTTTGGGATGGCCCACAGACACTGCCTACACTCTCAGATGACTTCAATTGCTAGGGTTCTGCGGACCTGATTATATCACTGTTGCCTTTAGGATCATCTAGCAGTAAGTCAAAGGAAAAGATTTAGAACAAACAAGAGACCACAAATATTCTTAAGCAGGCAAATACTTTTGGATCCCCCCCCCCAAGAAGAGTCATTCAGTACAATAGGTTAGGCCAAAGTCAATGGGCAAACGTCTTATATGGGATGAAGCACCTTCTGGTAGGTAATGAAAAAGTCTTTGCACAATGTTTTCAAAGTCTTTGAAAAAAGAAGAATCAAATTTAGGGCCACAAGCTGATTAGACTTGTGAGTAGTAGAAGATGCAATCAACTCTACAGCAAGAGTTAAGTGATCCTAGACTTTGTACAGTACCTTTTAAAAAGAAGAAAACATGCAGCAGATGACCCCTGTTCCTGTGAAGCTCTCACTGTTCCTGGGCCTCAGTCGTGGGGACAAGAGGGAGGACGGAGGGGGACTCCTGCGCTGGGATGGTCAAAACCGGTAAACTTCACTTTCAGTGGCTGTTCAGTGTTTTAGGTCCTTGTCTCTACCGCAAATAGCAATACCGCGGTTCCTGGCTGACGAGATGGACTTTCCTTGCTTCTGGGGTCCCGCACTCTGTTGAGGGAGCTCAGGCTCGCGTAGTCCTGCTTCCTGGGAGTCTGGAGGATCGTCCTGGAGCTCTTTGCCAGCTTAAAAGCAACGCACAAAATCTGGTGTTCCTCTCCCTGGCTATACGGTTTCCAGCAGCAACTCTGTCAAAATTCAACCAGCTCCAAGATGGATGTCCAGGTGGCTTATTTTGGAGTCGATTGGTCCCACCAGCTCAAGGGGAGGAGTCATCCTTGCAGGGGCTTTTCCGTCGATACAAATTTGGAGTTTTAGCACAGCAGCAGGGCTTCAACAGGCAAACCAACAGTCCAGGAGTTGCAGCAGGCGTCCTCTTCAAGTTCTTGTTCGGTTCCTTCGTCCAGTGGTCCACTCTGCCTTCCAAGCCAAAAGACTCGCCTTTTATCCAGTACTCTCCCATTCATTCCAGCCTAGTTGTCACTCACCCAGCAAGGTGGCTGTCCTTGCCGGACAGTCAGCCAGCCAATCACCACAGAGTGCATTTGGGTCTCCTAGGAGACTAAGCACAGGGAGTTTCGGGCCCCTCCCTCACTTCCTCCCGACCCCAGACCCCCTCGAGCCAGAGATGGGCTTCACTCGTGAATCCTGCCAAAGGCAAAACGAACAATGGGACCAAACTTACGTGTGCTTTCCTAGCTACAGCGGGGGCTACACCCCAGTGAAGCAGGGACCGTCTTTGTCCCCTCTCCCCGCTCCACTGTTCTTCTTTCAGCACTCTCATTGAGTACTGTGAAATTATCATGCAGCAATCACAGCCAAGAACTCTGCACACTATCATTTCTGTACAGTACTCCATATTTACTGTTGAACACTCAGAGTACACGTTGTAGATGCTTCCAAAGCACCTTCAGTACAAAGGTCTGGAAAAAGATCCACAATGTCAGAATCCAGAGCGGCACCCAGCACGCCTTTGACCATGCACACAATAGTCTACTGCTTGCCCACACCCAGCACAACATAATGGAGCCATGAATGCAATCATGTGGCCAGAAACCACAATCCACAAACGTAACATAGCCAGCAGCACTTCTATCCAACCCCAGCACCACAAGACGGCGATGCATAGAAACATTTATTTATTTTATTTGCATTTTTAAAGTGCACAGCTGCCCTCGGGCATCGTGGCGCTGTTACAGAAGGCTCACTTCACAGTAGGATATTGGTTACAGACATTGCTTGTGTTCCGGGTTACATGGGAACAGAGACATGGGTACAGTATAAGGGCACCGTAAGGATTTGTTACAGACATTACACGTGTTCCATGTACCTGGGAAGTAGTGGGTTAGGTACACATTACTTGAATAGGATGGTTTTCAGCACCTTTCTGAAAGCCAAGAGGGATGTTTCCGATCTCAGCTTAGGTGGCAGTGAGTTCCAAGATTTTGATGATGGAACTTCGAAACTCGAATCACCGGCTTTGGTTCTGTTGAAGGTAGGGATTGAGAGTTGGTGTGTATACATGTCTCTTTTGGGTCTAAGTGTCTGCACTTGGTGTATTCGTCAGTTAGATAGCTGGGAGCCGATTGGGATAGGTATCTATGGGTTATCATGAGAGTCTTGAACAAGATGCGCTCTTTGACTGGGAGCCAGTGAGCTTTTTGTCTAGCTTTAGAGATGTGTTCCCTCCTAGGGATACTGAGGGCTGCTCTCAGTGCATTGTTCTGTGTGATTTGTAATCTATTAATGTATTTGGCAGAGGTGCCCAAAAGGACATTGCAGTAGTACAGTGTTGCACCTATAGGGGCCCTGGCAATGTTGAGGCAGTTTTCAAACATACCACTGCCTCTGCCACCCCTACCCACTTCCAGCCTAACCACACAATCTTCACAACATTGGGCCTACTCCCAGGAAGCTACACAAACCAGAATATCCAAGCACGTCGAACATTCACTTCAAGCCCTACCCTCTTCTATACTGACAGTATTCCAACACTGCACCCACTGGGCACACTGCATGACATTTCAATGCACAATCTCCAGCCATAGACCAAAAACCGTAAGATGTTCGAACAACGACCTCACCCATGGAAGCAACAATATATACATGTCAGCGCACTTCTGGTGCTCTGTGAAGAGTAAAATGTGCTCCACAACCATTCCGTAAAGGTGAGCACCCTCTGACAGATGCAGTCTAAACTGCATTGCTGCGATGGGTTTGGGCAAGGCTTAGACTATTGGGTGCATGGCCTATGGCCTACGCACTTTGGCCATGCACCCAATAGTCTAGGCCTTGCCCACACCCACCGCAACGTAATGTAGCCATGCATGGAAACATGCAACAGTTAGCAGATTCTACAAACATTGGACCGCCTCCGGCACCCATACCCACTTTCATTCACACAGTATGGTGTTAATCACAACCAAACCAGAAAAATGTCTGCAACAGTGGCCCTACTCCCAGCACTCTATTCAGTACACAAAAGCAATACCTCATAGTGCTGTATAGTAGTCAGCACTCCGTGCAATGGACACTACACAATCCTATCGAATATGCCGTTCACCCCTATCCACTTCTCTGCGTACACTATTTGAGTATTGCACCCACTTCACACACTGCAGTATCCATGCACATAAAAGATGCACTTCAACCCTACCCGCTTCTATGCTGACAGTATTCCAACACTGCACTCAGTGCACACACTGCAGAACTGTTCACTTCATTAGCTGCAGTCATGGAGTGAACACTGTAGGATGTGCTAACAAGCACCACACCCATGGAATCAACAATGTATGCAATGCTGACGAACCACACACAGAAGGCAACAATGTCAAACCTAATTGCAACCACGGCACATAGTGGTTGGTGCAAAGCCTCCACGGTACATCGAATTGGCTGCGGCCTTACCACATGCAACACACCGGTACACGCTGTATTACAATGTGCATGTCATGTGCAATGCACTCCCCTTCTGAAATTGATCTCCCATTAGTCACCATGGAAAGAGGTCTCTGCACCAGCTGTCCTGCCGTACCAAAGCCTGCCTGCATTCAGCACACATGTTAGTGGCCTGTGCAGAGACCTGCGAATTGGCACTGTACGGACGAATACTGCAAGCACAACAACGTCTTCGTCCCCTATTGACATAGCTCAGATGAATCACTTCTCACTCCCCCCACCCTTTCCATCCCTTCTTCCCACCATCACATTGTGTAATGTTTTCCAATGCACTCCCCTTCTACAAATCAGCTGCCACTAGTCACCACGGTAAGCGGTCGCGGCACGAGCTATCGCGCCGTAACAAAGGCTGCCTGCATTCAGCACACATGGTATTCACCTGTGCAGGACCCAGCGAATTGGCGCAGTACGCACGGATACTGCAGGCACACCAGTCTTCGTCCACTGTTAGGGAGAACTCTTTAAAATTTGCTATTTTAAAAAAGGTAGCAGGCGCTCCTCTCCAGTTTGCAGCACACGCTTTTTGCTCACTGTACCTTTCACAGATGGGAAATATCCATTTGCATATCAGTTTTTGTCCCGGCAATTCCTCTCTGAAAAAGAGCATTAACAGCAACCCCATACACATGTTTCAGCCTTGTTGGGCCTAATCAGTGAGGTGAAGCTGTGCCTCTGAGCAAAGTGAGCAGGGAGTCCATGTCTGGTTGCCCCCAGGTAACTTGGGGTGACCAGGGAAATGTCTTCTCTGTGAAAAGAACAGTTAGCTAAAGACTTGGTTGAGACTCTTCCAGGGGCCATCCACCCAAGAACAAGTCAATGGGCTGTGTTCGTGGTGGTAGTTTCCCAGACACCCCTCTCTTTTGCATACCAAGTAACTTTGGGTCTCACCCTAAATTACCAGGGGAATCCAGACGTGGACCCCTTGCTCACTGCTCTTAGAGAGGCACAGCTACCTGGAGAGAGTGTGACCTTTTTTCCCACTCATGTATTTTGACATGTGTTTTACTCTTGTGTTTCCTTTTGGTTATGGAGCAGTGGCACAGGGAAACCTTTTCAGGCTTTCCCAAGGTTTAAATCCCTCCTCTGGGATAAACTACTGTTTCCCAGAGAAAGTAAAGTGAAATTGACTTTATTAGTCTTTTTTAAATTCCTAGACCCAGCACACCCTATCTTACAATAGGGTGCTGGAGGGGTTACTTAGTATCCCCTGTGTCTAGATACTCGCGTAGCAGTCAAATGCTACCCTTTACTCTCAGAATGGCAGGTGTCAGTGGTTTTACAACAAACTACCATGATTTTTCCCCGACTGTGAACTCTTTGTAGCTCCGGTAACGTTACATCGCGGTAGCCATGTTCTTCAAGATGGCGCTTGGTCCTCCTTTGTTAAAACTGGCCCCGCTCTTCTTTTTCTTGCCATTTCTTTGTGGAAAGATCCTTCTAGAGTTTTTCTCTGCGCACCAAACCAGGTTTGGCCTCTTTGTTAATTCGCCTTTGGTGGGCTTCAGCAGTGAAGACCGCCTCTGGCGCCCGAGCGTCTTTGGTGGGCAGGAAGTGAGGGAGGGGCCCAAAACTCCCTGTGCTTAGTATCCTAGGAGACCCAAATGCACTCTGTGGTGATTGGCTGGCTGACTGTCCGGCAAGGACAGCCACCCTGCTGGGTGAGTGACAACTAGGCTGGAATGAATGAGAGAGAACTGAATAAAAGGCGAGTCTCTTGGCTTGGAAAGCAGAGTCGACCACTTGAGCGAAGGAATCGAAGAAGAGCTTGAAGAGGACGCCTGCTGCAACTCCTGGACCGTCGGTTTGCCCGGTGAAGCTCTACTGCAGGTCCGGATTGCCAAGTTCGCATCGACAGAGGAGCTTCTTCAAGGAATGAGTTCTCCCTTTGAGTTGGTGGGACCAATCAACTCCAAAATAAGCCACCTGGACACCCATCTCGGAGCTAGTTGAATTTGCTCAGAGTTGCTGAGAGTTGGGAGAGGGACACCAATTTGTGCGCGTTACTTACAGCCACTGAAATTGAAGTTTGCCAGTTGTGAGCTTTTGACTGTCCCAGTGCAGGATTCCCCCGACGTCCTCCCTCTTGTCCCCACGACTGAGGCCCAGGAACAGCGAGATCTGCAGGAACTGCCAGGAACAGAAAACATCATCTGCCTCTTTTTCTTCATTGTAAGGTACTTTAAAATAAGACTAAGAGTACTTGCCTCTCGCGGTGAAAGTGCTTGGAACCTTTGCAACTCACAGGCCTGATCAGTTTGTGACCCAACATATGATTCTTCTTTCTACAAACTACTTCTAAAAACTTTACTTACCAGAACCGCTTTATCCTATCCTAGACATTAGCCCATTGACTTTGGCCTAGCCTATTGAATTGAATCGACTCTTCTGGTGAACCCAAAGTATCTGCACTGGCTAAGAATAAGTGTAATCTTTTATGTTCTGATAACCTTTGCCTTTTACTCCTCTTGAAAAGTATTCTGAATGCCAACAGTAAGATATTTATGTCCCCAGCACCCTTGTTTATTAAAGTTACCTGTGGTTGTAGTTTGTGTCTGTGGGCCATCCCAAAAGGGTCTTAGCTGATTCAGAAACTTAGAGTGTACAGTATTGAAGTATATTTGTTTGTTATTATATGATTGCCTCCTAATTAATGTTTTATTACTGACTGATAAATAGATTAATACGTGTTTATTCAAGAAACCTTGAGTGTAAGAGCTTATTTGAACACCTGTGATTGTAAACCTCTAACATCATTACTGCTCTGTAACATCATTACTGCTCACATTTCCCCTCTTGAGATGAGCCTGGCTGCTCAACACGCTACCAAAACTGTGTAGTACAGACTTGTACCAAAGGTTGGATTTATTACACCTGCAGTCATAGTTGCTTGTAGTGTTCCCAGAGGGTACTGCATTCAAACTTTGCCTAACATCACACATCTCAGATGAACCACTTCTCTCTCCCACACCCTACCCATCCCTTCTTCCCACCACCACATGCCTTCCGTTATATTTCTCAGTCCCTTACGGCGCCGCACTGTCCACCGATACACCATGGCGGCATTTCCCAAAAATGTTGACGCACACCATGCTTCCCTCTGAGCGAACAGGGAAATGGGTCCGCGGAGCAGACAGATATCATTAATTTTTTGAGACGTGCATTTGAGTTCTTTGCAACAAAAGTACTGGTCGCATTTCCACCAAACACACAAAAGCACACTTTCGGAACTAAGCCGCCGCAAATATGGTGACCATCTGTCCAGCCGTTCGGGCTGTAGCCGTGCACAACATTTTTGCCCATTCAGTCTATGGAAAAAAAAGAGGATCCCCTATAACTACAACCCCCGCACGAAACCTCACCAAACTTGCCGAAAAAATGCAGAGGGGGCCATATACTTTTTTTTTTTTTTCTTTTTTTTTGGTGCAAAATTTGGTGAGGCTTCCTCCAGGGGGGGGGGGTGGATCAAAGTTATAAGCTGCTGAAAAAGTGATCCTCCTATGGGTTTAGCAACTTAACCATAACTACACGGCCGCTACTGCGGGCCGTGTAATATATTTGAGGCTTATGGAATCTGTTTAGATAACATGCTATGCATAGGCCGACATCTAGTGGAAGCTGCGAGTATTACAGATGTTGTTTTCGAAACTCGAAAAGGGACGTCCACAGGGCATGCCAGTAAACTATCCGTAGTGTGTCGTCCACTGTACCCATGGTTCTTTACGCATCGATGTCTCTCAGATTTTCTTTCCTCCATCATGAGCGGTCACTTCTCGCGGAGTACAAATTCCGGCTGACTTCATTTGCTTATGATAAGTTTAAATATAGTTAATCTTTCTGTCCTTTTCCTTTCCACATCGACGCAGTGGAAAAGACAAGACAGTGCCATCGGACGAAGTTTAGATTCGACAGACCCTTTCGGGCTTGGAAGGCACTTCGGGTCTAGGCCCTTACAGTAGGGAGAATGGGGGGGGGGCGGTCATTGTACAATTCATTTTCCCACCCTTTGTCACCCTGCTGCCTTTGCCAAACATGGATAGGACACCTTTCAAGTTTTGCCCCACATGTAATAAAAAGTTTCTGTGGATCTATAAAGAGTGTGTGCAACCTGTCTTACCTGTGATCACGACGAAGGGCACTGTCGAGCTTGCAAGCTCTTTAAACGTAAGACCCTTAAAGATCGTAGAACGAAGTGCTGGGCCCATCACACAATGCAGGCCGAGGCTGCCATTGACGTGGAGGGAGCCTCCAGTTATGGCATCATCGCAGTCTTTTCAGACGGCGAACGCGACGGGAAACAGCAAAGTTTCAGAGTGCAGGCCCCCGATTCTAAGAGATAGACTGACGGTACTGTTATGGGGACGACACCTGGCGGCAAGAGCACTACCCTTTCACACGCCACTAAACAAACATCCCGAGTCGACGTCGTCGACCAAACACCCAGATACGGCGTTTAGGTGGTAATCCGTAGATTCACTGTCCTCTGGGCATTTGAATTCCCCTTCGCCCCGGAAATGAAGACGCCACCCGTCAAACATTGACCGATCGTCGACAGACGAGGCAGAGGTCCATCCCACTGCCGAAAGTTGACAGCCTTTGTCCAAATTGGTAATGAGCACACAGACCAAAACATCTTCCTCTAAAAGTTCACTTCACAATGACAGTCCCAAAAGGACAGGTCTGCCCCTTCCAAATCTCGGAAGGAAAAATCTAACCCTTTCTAAGGAAGCTGTACTTGAAGGTTCCCTGGCTCAGGTACTACAAAATAAGGGCATACCCACACCTACACCCTTAGTCCAGCATCCTACTCCTCCTTAACCTGGAGTCATACCCAGTTCAGCCCAATGGACTGCAGAGGGCATAGATGGGGTAATGTCAAGAATGACCTTTTTTGCAAATTGTTTTGAGGAAAAACCTTCAGGCTCTCAAACTTCCAAATTACACCGCCTACTACTCAGGCTTCCGGCTCAAGGCCCTGAACTTCCACTCATCGGCCCCTGTCCTCATCCCAGCCACCAGCAACGAGGTCTTGTATGTCAGCTGATCTTTATGATATTAACACAGACACTGAAGGGGATAATGAGGACTACCAACACTCTGATCGTGATCAATACTATGATGGTGATGATGAAGAAGCAGAGGTGTATACTATGTCGTCACCAATTCAACATTATTCCCCAGTGCCTGATTCTCTGGTAGATAATCAGCCCCTATTCAACGACATTTTAATCAAGGCAGCTGAGCACTTCGGTATTCAAACACAGGAGACTCAGCAAGACCAGGATTTTGTCGAAGATATCCTGGGAAACAAAAAAAGCTGCCACCCAGTTCATCCCCATCTTAAAGTCTGTCCAGAGAAGAATCCAAACATCTCTGGAAACACCCAATCGAACACTGGCAGCAAACCCGCAGGTAGAAAAAAGTTTCCGCCCTGCGCCATCTGACCCTTTATCTATCAGGGGACAACTTAAGCCGGATTTGCTCGTTGTCACAACTACCCGAAAGAGGGCTGGGACACTACTAACCTCTTCAGAAACTCCCCCCAGATAAGGAGAGCAAGAAGCTCTATGCCATGGGAAGGAAAGATGCAATTTTGGCAGCGTTTCAAACTAGAATCGGCAACAATTCCACACTGTTGGTGAGCTATGATTGTCATAAATGGGATGAGATTTCTGCCCTGATTGACTCTGCTCCAGCTCCTTTAAAGTCTAAACTTGCCCTAGTCGCAGCGGAAGGCAAAGCCACTGCCAGCTGCATTCTCAAGAACAATCTTGACGCTGCCGATAATGTGGGCCGTATTATTGCAGAAGGAACCATTATCAAGCGCCACTCCACTCTTGGCTACACCAGTCTGGCTTTAAACTCGAGACCCAGGCAACGTTGCTCAACATGCCAGTGGAACCGACCATGCTTTTCGGCAAAGCGGTAGAGGCCGTTCTGAAATGAGCCAAAGAGGAATATGATACCCTCAAATCCCTTGGGCAACTGACTAATAACCTGGCCAGAGGTGGGGTCAGGGGAGGGGGGCCACAATTTTTGCAGTTTTCGTGGCCAAAATTCCCAAAGAGGCTCTGGATACGGACAAGGCCAAAATACATCATGGAAAAACCAGGGTCATTCGTACCATGGTTATCCAAGAGGCCAGGGCAGATCCCGCGGCCGGGGGAGAGCCTTCACATCTAGAGGTGGAGGAACACCTTCCAAACAATGACCGCCTGCTACAGGTCCCCTCCCATGCTTCCCCGATCAGGGGACGGATTTCACGCTTCACTCACGCATGGGAGGGAATAACCACAGACAAGGGGGTGCTATCAACAGTAGCGGGAGGTTGTGTGGAGCTCCTTGAAAAACCATTGAAGTATCTGCCGCGCCAAAGGAAGACAAAAAAGGAAGAACAGCTTATCCTGATGGAAGAAGTCAATGCGCTGCTTCTCAAAGACGCAATCGAGATTGGGCCGTCCAACGAGGTAAACGGGGGTATTCATTCAACATACTTCCTTGTGCCAAACTAAGATCTAACTATGCGCCCAGTATTAGACTTGCGCCCTGCCAACACTTATGTAAAGCCACAAAAATTCCACATGACAACGCTACAAGAAGTAATCCCCCTGCTAAAGCGAGGGTATTACATGGCAACAATGAATATGGAGGATGCCCATTTTCATATTTCGATGTTCCCAGCGCACAGAAAACTCTTGCGGTTCAAGGTAGAAAACCAGCACTACCAATTCAAGGTGCTACTCTTCGGAATAGCTTCAGCTCCAAGGGTACTCACCAAGTTACTGTCGGTGGCAGCAGCAAACCTTCGCAGAGAGGCAATCCCAGTGTACCCCTACCTAGACAACTGGCTGATCACAGGAGAAACAACCCATCTTTGCAAACAAAACCCGCAACAAACCATAAACCTTCTCTTCCAATTGGGTTTCTCAATAAACAAGAAAAAGTCAACCAAACACAACAAAACAGTTCCTAGGAGCTGTCTTAGACACAAGAGCAGGCTTAGCCTTTCCATCCTTGGAAAGAGTTCAAAACATGCTTACCCCAGTTTCAAGACGGTCTCCAGATAAGCGTACGCAAAGAAATGTGTTTGCTAGGCATGATGGCATCGTGCCTATATCTAGTCCCACATGCACGTCTGCGCATGCAACCGTTGCAGGAGTGGTTGGCGAAACAGTGGTTTCAGGCAGGCAGTCAGTGGGACGATCTAGTGGTCGTTTCACCAACACTAGTTCAGAACCTACGCTGGCGGTCAAGAGAAAACCTGTTAAAGGGAAAACCCTTCCACGATCCAGAAGTGCAAGCGATTGTTACAACAGACTCATCACTCTCCGGGTTGGCGGCTCATTACCTTCACCACACAGCACATGGTCTGTGGACTCGCATCACAGCACTGAACCACATCAACCTGTTGGAACTACTAGCAGTATTCAAAGCACTTCAAGCATTTGAAATGCAATTATCAAACTAGTTGGTTCTAATTCTAACCGACAGCACCACTGCAATGTTCTATATAAAAAAAACAGGGGGACACGGCCTCTCCAAGTTTGCCCGAGTTGGCGCAGAAAATATGGAAATGGGCACTCAGACGGGGGGATATACCTATCCTCAACACGTTCCAGGGGTACTCGACACTCTAGTAGACTCTCTGAGCAGAGATCCCCTACCAGAGGAACACGAGTGGCAGCTAGACCCAAGTGTCGTAGACCACCTCTTCTCTCAATGGGGTTACCCCACACTAGACTTGTTTGCAAGGAAAAGTGCATAACAATGTACTCGCCTGCTTTATTTCTCCTTATTATCTTGATGTACGTTTGATGTTGCTAGTTGATACACTATTCTTTTAGTTCTAACTACCTTGTGTATATATAAAATCACTTTTTTTTTTTACATAACTAAGGGTGTAAGTATTTCTTTGGAGGTCATTGCTCGGAAGAAAGTGACGTGAGTAAGCAGATAAGCATAACTATACAGGGTCATGCGAAATCTGATGACTTAACGGCCAGCCTTCACACAAGAAGCCTCCCCCAAGAAGTAGCACAAAACTGGCAATGGCTGGCAGCAACACTGAATAGTAACCAACCACAATAACGCCAGAAGGAGCTTGCCCCTCAGCAATGTTCATTAGGCTCCTGGAACACGCAAGGCTTTTGTCACCTGTTTAACAGTGAGTGGTTGGGTGACCTGTCTATTGCCTGTTTACAGGAGACTTGGCTAAGTAACACTCCGACTGTAATGGGCTTTCAGATCGCTGCAAACCCTGCCATACACCCTGAAAAGGGGCGCCCAATGGCCGGACTTATAACGTTGGTAAGAAGTGCATCTGGCTTCAACATTTCCAACTCTGTAAACCACTCTCCTTTTATCCAAGAATCAACAATCACCAGAACTGATTGTGTGTCTCTAGTAATTGATCAAATGACGATCATTAACGTATACTGGAATCATGGAAGAGCGGGGAAGGAAGAGTTTATTGATGCGCACTCTACCATTATAGACTGCCTACTTGTGGACCAAAAGGGCTCCAACATAATACTCTGCGGGGACCTGAACATGGACCACTTCCACGCTAGGACATCTTTGGTAAAAAATGTATCGTCGAAATGGACGAAAGAATTGCGTGCAAGAAACATGCAAATGCTGAATGGCCACACTCAAGGTGACATACCGCCGGCCCCGACATGGAACAACGGGAGCCAAGGCTCCATAATCGACTATATATTTGTCTCAGCAGACTTTCACAAACGAGTGACAACACTGAAAGTGACTCCAAAAGAAAGCAGCGACCATGACATGCTAATCATGGAATTCACAAATTCTATACAAAACGTTGGCTCCAAATGGCCGCAAAAGATTAAAGTAGAATCAAATAGAGTGAGGCTAAGGTTAGCTGAGGAAGAGGTCGTGCAGATATCCAACCAATACTGCATGGGAGGAACCACGCTTGATTATGCAGGCCTATTGGTCAACTTCATAACAAATAACGGTGGCCTAAAACACTTGACCATAAAACATTGCTTTGATCTAGACATACTGAAACAGAAACAACTGATGAGGCGCATTATTGGACAAGCTCAGACAGCCGATAAGGCCACCTGCACAGTAGCGAAGAAAGCCGCCAAACAGCGTTATAAAAATTGGATCAAAACACATAAATGCACAATGATGCAACAAGACTCGGAGCGTATGTTAGAAAGTCTCCAAAATAAGAACACTAGACTTTTGGAACATCATTAACGACGCACAAGCTCCCCAGGCCGCTCTTCAAGCATCTATGGTTCCAGAACCAGTGTGGATTGCCCACTTTAACGACTTATACAAAAAGAACTCAAAAACAACTGCCTTACCTGTCCCAATTAAAACTAAATGGGCCCTAACATTTCACAAAGACGACATTGTAAGCATACAAAGCTAACAACTCACGTGCACCTGGGCCGGATGACCTGACAAACTTTACGCTCAAGCAACATCCGGAGTTATGGGCCAACCTTTGCGTGGCCCTTTTTCAGAGGGTAAACGACCAAGGTCAAACGCCAAACTCATGGAAATCGGCCTTGATTGTGCCGGTGTATAAAAAGGGAGATAGAGCTTGCCCAAAAAACTACCGACCAATCGCCTTACTTGACGTCTTGGGAAAGATCTACGCAACTATGCTACAAGTCAGGTTAGTCAAGTGGGCTACACGATCAAACCATGTCGACATCAGACAGACTGGTTTTGTAAAACACGTCGGATGTTCGCTCAATCTATTGCTGCTGAACTTACTGAAAATGGAGGCAATCGGATCACAAACAGTTGTATACCTTGCCTTCATTGACTTCTCTTACGCTTTCGACACGATAGATCGCGAACTGTTATTGAAAAAACTGAGTACATGGGGCTGTCGCGATGAACTTTTGGCTGCAATAAAAGATCTACACACCGGCACCTCTGTCAGAGTAAGATTAGACCAAATCGGCACTTTGTCACCACCGATCGAAACATTTAAGGGAGTCAAACAGGGTTGTCCTCTGGCAGCCGCTATATTCAGTTTGTTTATATCTGACATCGGCAATTATATCAAGGCCGTACGATCTTTCCCGCCAAAGATGCATGGATCCAATCTGAGTTGGCTCTTGTATGCAGATGACCTCATACTATTGGACTTAACACCAATCGGTCTGCAAAGAAAAATGAACGCAGTACAGCAATACGTGGTCGAAAACCACTTACTCATTAACACAAAGAAATGTGAAATCCTTGCGCTGAAAAACCTTAAAAGTGGTCAGAGAAGAACGAAAAGAGCCAATCTTGGTTTATGGGACAAGAAAAACCTCTGATATCACCTAGTGTAAAATAAGTTGGAATGATCATTAGCTCTAGTCTTAACGACGATCCATGGACAACAGCGACAAAACGTAAATGTAAATCAAGCCCTAGTGCTAAGGAAAAGATTCGGGAGGTTTTTCCTCAAAGCAGTCCTTCGATTTTACCAACAAAAAGTAATACTAGCCCTAACATACGGGGCGGAAAATGCTTTGGGCTGTTCATGGGAGATGTGGTCAACGCTTGAGAACACCTTCTGGACAAAAGTTCTGGGTATAACGAAAGGCACTTCGATGGCTTCAATCAGGTATGAACTATCACTAATCTCTATTCACGCACGAGTATGTTGGAGTCTGTTATCCTTATACCGGAAAACAAAAGCTTGCGAACAAATTCCGCAATTTGCCATTTTTCATAATGCAGACTTGTCAGCCCCAGATGTTCTGGCCATGTGGTTGAAAGGCTGTGAAAGCTTAATGTCAGAGTATGACATCAAACCAGAGCTGCTACAGGGAAATCCGGATGCAGCAAAACTAAAATTGTGGCGCTTAGACTGGGAGTCGACATGCTCCGACAGAGGGGCCTCGACGCTACTGAGCGAAGTGCCCCCGGAGGCTCGGGCATTCAACAGCTTGCAAAAATATATTAAATTATTTCCAGATCCAAATGCAAGGAGGTTGTTCATGTGCTTTCGGCTTAACATGTTTAAAACCAAAGAACGCTTGAGAGCATGGTCAGCTAACGCGAACTTGAACCCTATGTGTCGATGCTGTGCTCAGGAACCTGAAACTCTAAAACATCTGGTGCTATTCTGCCCAAACCTATGTACTGAGAGAACCTGACTCCTGGGTACCTGGGGAGAGTGGGATCTATCCCTCAACGCAGAGTGGTGGCAACACATGTTCAGCAGAACAGACCTGAAATTGATACTGCCGCTGACAAACTTTTTGGCGATAATTGAAAAGCATTTATAGGTCTAATGTGTTGGACTATAAGAGATGTAATGAGGACTAATGAATGATCTTATTTTAAAGGTTTGTACGTAAACCAATAAAATTAATTAATAAAAAAAAGATTTCTTTGGAACTGTGTATGTTTTTCTATGTACTGATTTACAACTCACATTCCTCCTTCCAAAATAAGCCTGGAAGCTCTGCCACTCTACCAACCTTGGGTAGTACAGGTCTATACAAGAAGTTGGGGCCCTATAACCAAGGGCTAAGTTTTATAGGGTCAAATCCCAATTGTACTTTAGAAAAACCTACCTAACAGGGGCCTACATGCAAGGCTTAGTGGGAGGCCTTTACAGAGCAGATGCTCAAGATGTTTAAAAAAGCGGGTGCGGGGGACCCCTCGAAGCAGCAGGCTATGGTGGCGTCCGGTGACCCCAGCCCCAAGCTGACCAGTGTGACAACACCAAAGCCCTCGGGCTCTGCGCCGAGTGGGGTCTCGGTGCCAACAACCAATGTGCACCAGGCGCCGAACCGCCTTTCAACACCTATGGACACAGTACCATAGTTATTGGCGCCGATAGCCAAACTTTCATATGTACTGCAGCCGTGAACCAAGGATTTGGACAAAATGGCAACAATTTTCGATGACAATGACGACCAGATGTCATGTGGCTTCAATCCTGCTTATGCAGGTGCTGAAGGCAGAGATTTATTTTCGCTGCTCAGGAAGATTTAGTCTCCTAAACTGAGGTCCTCCATGATGCCAGTGGGCTGGACTGGACCCTTCCCTCGACTTGGAGATGCAGCAGACTCACCCTTATGCACATGCCAATGCCAAAGACCATGCCACGGTGGAAAGGGTGGTGGCTACCCTAGGTTGGAGTGCCCCGGCCAGGCCTTTGTCAGACTAAGAGCTCACAGATATTCTGGAGGAAAGGACCCTCTACTTAGAGGGCCATGCCTTTCGATGTGGCTATTGCCTACCCCATCGCCACCTTATGGCAGAGGCCGTGCACCACTCCCCTGGTCAATTTAGACTTCACAAAGAAGTATTGGCCGGCAAGGGGAGACCTAGTCTCTCGCTCTCCACTCGCCCTACGTCCGAGGGATTAATGGTGCAGGTGGCCACTGTTAACACTAGGTGAGCCACATCCACACTCCCTACGGACTCCCTATGGATAGGACAGGAAAGGAAAGGAAAGGTTGACACCCCCGCCAAGGTGTGCTCTTTGGGAAGTATGGCTCTTAAGTCTGTTAAGGCGTCCTGCGCATTCGCCCAGTACATGTTTGGCTTGTACGGTGTTAGGGAGAATTCTCAAAAATGTGCTAATTTCCTTCATCTTAGAGACCCTCAGCAACTTTGCTGTATTTTGAGGACTTGATTTTCTTTACCTGGAGAGAGTGTGACCCTTTTCCCCCACTCTCTCATGTATTTTGATATGTGTTTTACCCTTGTGTTTCCTTTGGTGATGGAGTCTAACCAACTCCATAGGCATCATCTTTTCATTTGTCACACAGCCCCCTCAGTGCAGTGGCAAAGGGAAGCCTTTCAGGCTTTCCCAAGGCTTAAATACCTTCTCTGGGATAAACTACTGTTTCCCAGAGTAAGTAAAGTGACATTGACTTTACTAGTCTTTTTTAAATTCCTAGACCCAGCACACCCTATCTTTCAATAGAGTGCTGGAGGGGTTACTTGGTATCCTTAGATACTCCTGTATCATTCAAGTGCTACCCTTTCCTCTCAGAATGGCTGTTGGCAGTGGGATTACAACGAACTACCATGATTTTTACCGACCGCAAACTATTCGTAGCTCCGGTAACGTTAAATCGCGGGAGCATGTTTTTCAAGATGGCGCCGAAGCCTGCTTTGTTAAAACAGGTCATGGTCTTCTTTCTTTGCCATTTCTTTGTGAAAACTCCTGGACCATTGGTTTGCTCGGTGAAGCCCTGCTGCAGGTCTGAATCGCCAAGTTTGCATCGACGGAGAAGCCCTGCAAAGGATGACTTCTCCCCTTTTGAGTTGGTAGGAGCAATCAACTCCCAAATAAGCCACCTGGACACCCATCTCAGAGCTTGTTGAATTTCCTCAGAGTTCCTGCAGGAAACCGTAGAGCCAGGGAGAGGGACACCAGATTGTGTGCATTGCTTGTAAACTGGCCTAAAGCGTTTGGAAGATCCTCTGGACTCCCACGATGTCGGACTGAACGAGCCTGACCCGCTTCAGCTGAGTGCAGGACCTCAGAAGCGAGGACAGTCCACCTTGACAGCCTGGACCAGCGTTGTTACCAGTGTGGTAGTTGAAACGCGAAACCGCCACTGAAATTGAAGTTTGCCAGTTGCCAGCTTTTGACTGTCCCAGTGCAGTGCAGGAGTCCCCCGACGTCCTCCCTCTTGTCCCCACGACTGAGGCCCGGGAACAGCGAGATCTGCAGGAATTTCCAGGAACAGAAGTCATCAGCTACCTCTTTTTCTTCATTGTAAGGTACTGTAAAACAAGATTGAGAGAACTTATCTCACTGCGAAAGTGCTTGAAACTTTTGCAACTCACAGGCCTAATCAGCTGTGACCCAAAATATGATTCTTCTTTTTACAAACTACTTCTGAGAACTTGTGCAGAGACTTTTTCGTTTACTTACCAGAACAGCTTTATCTTATCGACTTTGGCCTAGCCAATTGGATTGACTCTTCTGGTGAACTCTAAGTATTTGCACTGTCTAAGAATAATTGTGGTCTTTTATGTTCTGACAACCTTTGCCTTTTACTCCTCTTGAAAAGTATTCTGAATGCCAGCAGTATTAGTCCATGTCCCCAGCGTCCTTGTCACTAGTCACCTGTGGGTGTAGGTTGTGTTTGTGGGCCATCCCAATAGGGTCTTGTCTGATTCAGAAACGTAAGTGTAAATAATTGAAATATATTTGTTACTATATGATTGCCTCCTTCTAATGAATGTTTTATAACTGACTGATAAATCCCTAAGTATTTATCCAAGAAACCTTGTGTATGAGTTTATTTCTACAATCTGAGCTTGTAGACATCTGTGTATCATTACTGCTCACATTCCCCTCTTGAGATAAGCCTGGCTGCACAACACTCTATCAAAACTGTGTAGTACAGACTTGTACCAAAGTTTAGTTTGCTTACACCTGTAGTCCTAGTTGTGTGTAGTGTTCCCAGAGGGTACTGCATACAAACTTCGCCTAACATACAGCTATCGGGGAAGCCACTCAGTACATTCCTGAAGGGGAGATGAGGAGGGCTTCCAAAGGATTGTGCATTATGGGAAGGAGGTGGACTGGACGTTGCGGACTGCATATATCTTCACACAGAAATGTAAGGACTCAAAGTTGGCCGCAAAGTTTCTGGGCCTAGCTGTCTAGCAGCTGGCAAAACCTGCCTTTGACATCGCCTCAAGGAGAAGAGGTTACAGGTGTTGTGTTCCATTAGCCAGGAAGGCTCGCTTCCTGCAACCCAAGTAGGGGCAGAGGCGTTTCCTCTCATCCGGAAGTGGCAGGGGGGCCTCCAGATGCCAGCAGACGGCAGCAGCCACTTGGGAGGGAGGTGAGGGCTCAGTCCTTGAAGCCGCTTTGATTTCTCTTGCCCCCTACCCCCCTGTTTCCCTGGTTGGAGGACGGATAGGCAAGCACTGGCCCTAATGGCGGGATATTTTCTCGGATGCCTGGGCACTCCAGGTCATCCAGTGGGATTACTTTCTGCTTTTCTTAAAAGGCTGCCGGACAGGCCACCCACTTCCTCCCCAGCAACCAGAACAGGAGAACCAGGAAGGGCTGCAAGCCCTGCTTTTGATGGGTGCTGTGGAAGAGGTACCTCCCGAGCAGAGCGGATCGGGCTGGTATTTTCTGGTACCCAAGAAAGGGTGAGTACTCCATCCCATCTTGGACCTTAGTGCCTTGAACAAGTTCCTGAGAAAAGAGAAGTTCAAGGTGGTGACATTGTGAGAGATTCTCCACGCTCTCAGATTTCAAGACTGGCTGGTGTCTCCTGTGTCAGGCAGATGATTCAGCTGATCCAGTGCCACAGTACGGCCTCCTGCATCTTTCCTGTGCGTGAGGCCAGACTGCGGAGGTTGTCTCTATAATTGCTCCTGTGGGGGCCAATGGTCACAGTATTTTATCAGTTAAGACATTCTAAAAGTGTCCAGCTCAGTGACCAAAAATCTCTCTTGGTGGGCCAGCAGCGAGAACTGGCGTGGGAACCTTTCTGGCCACTGTGGCACAGGCCAGGGTGGTTACGGATGCATCACTGAAAGGTTGGGTTGCTCAGGTAAGCGGCCTTTGGTCTGTGATAGCTTAATGGCACATCAACAGGCTGGAACTGCGAGCGATCAGGTTAGCCCTGAAAGCTTTTGCACCCTCTCTAAAAGCGGAGCACGTCATGATCATGACGGACAATACAGTGGTCCTGCAGTACCTGAACAAGCAAAGTGGCTTGCGCTCCCCTTTGCAGAGAGACTATGCAGATGTGGTTCTGATTTTATAGAATCTGATCTGTTTCAGCAATACATCTGGAAGGGACAGTTAATAGATTGGCGGACGCTCTTCAGGCAGAGCACAGCCTCTCACTAGTGGGAAGTGTGCCAGGAAATCCTAGAGTAGGTCTTCTCTCAGTGGGGTACCCCAGTGGTGGAAGTGCAGACCATATTGGAACTTCAATCTCCACTATGATTTCCCTCAGATTGCTGTCATTCTGTGGGTTCTCAGGAGGTTGAGGTTCCGAGCAACCCTGATCTTGATTGACCCGTATTGGGCAAGGAGAACATAGTACTCTGAGCTTTTGCACTTGGCCATGCGCCAACCCCTCTGGTTGCCTCTGCAGTCATATTTCCGATCTCAGTCGGAAGGTCGAGTACTCCACCCGAAACCGGAATCCCTCAACCTACATGCCTGGCTCTTACATCCGTAATACCTCCAGGTACATGCGTGGCTCTTGAGAGGATGAGATATGATGACTGGGACCTCTTGGAGCAGATACTTGAGGGTGCTGCTGGTTGCACGTAGACCGGATTGATGTATGCATGCAGGTGGAGGGAGATTCGAGGCATGGTGCAGGGAAAGCGAGATTAACCCTATTTGGATCCACCCCCTAATCTCCCCCCCTCCCCCCCACTACAGCGATGGAGTTCCTTCTGCCACTGGCCTTCAGGTTGCCACAGTACGAGGATTCTTGGCGGCGTTGTCTGTGTTCCAACGGTCTACGGATTAAGGGTCTTTCTTTACGATCCCGGTGATGGCCCAATTCCTGAAGGGCCTTGTGAATAGGTTTGTGCCTGTTCCCTTTGTTGACCTAGACTGGGACCTTAACTTGGTTCTCACTTTCCTCCTGGTGGCTCACTTTAATCCTTTGCACTCTTGCTCGATTAGTTTACTCACTTTAAAGACTGCTTTCTTGGTGGCCATTATGTCTGCCAGACTGGTCAGTGAGCTGCAGGCCCTGTTATGTAAGCCACCATTTCTCCTTTTTTTTTCTGGGCGAAGGTTTCTTTGGGTGACTGGAGTTTTTACCCAAAGTGGTCTCAGAGTTCCATTTGTCCCAGGCTATTGACCTGCCAGTTTTCTACCCGCCTCTGCCCACCCCCCCCTCCAAGGAGGAGCAGTGGTTCCATAGGCTAGACCCGACAAGGGTTTTATGTTGGGAGAATGGCGGAATTTAAGAAAGTGGACCGACGGACGTGGTCTTCTCGCTGGCGAGAAAGGGTTGGCTGTCTCCAAGCAAACCATCTCTAGGTGGATCACACGCTGCATTTCAGAATGTTACCTCAATGCAGGGAAGGAGTTCTCTTCGGGCATCGGAGCCCACTCCACAAGGGGGGTGGCTTCCTCTTCGGCCCTGCAAAGGGGTGTTGCCAGTGAGAGCCATCTGCCGAACGGCAACTTGGTCCTCGCTTAATATCATCACCAAGCACTTCTGCCTGGATGTAGCCGTGGGGCTCATGCTCGTTTTGGGAGATAGGTTTTATGTTTCCTCGTGCAGGGACTTTCATCCCGCCTTATTCACACATACTGCTTGGAGAGTCTATCTGATGAGGAATCTGTGGGAGAAAGGCAATCTATTGAAGGAGAAATTACTTACCCTAATGTTCTTTCTATGAATTCTTCCCCCGCTGATTCCTCATCACCCTCCCATCCTACCCTGCTATGAAAGTGTCTGTAGTTAATCACTAACTTCTCTTTAGTAGAAAGAGGTGAGCTCTCGTTTAAAGGGCTTACGTTGAACCTATGAGTGTGTTTCCACATTCTTTGTGTGATCCCTCTTCCTCACGGTTCTGAAAAGAATAAAAGAAAACCGTGGCTAGGTTTTTTTTTTTCACTACGAGTTGTGGCTGTTCGGCTGAATCTTTGAATTCTTCCTCTGCAGCAGCTGAGCTTGGAGGGGAGGGAGGGAGTTGGAACTGAGGTACAAGGGTGTAGTGATGCAGTATACGTACGAAGACCACTGCATGTAGGCAAGGCGGATCGTCTGAGACGAGGTGCACTACGCCCCCTTTTTTAAAGTTTTCCGAGCAGTTGACGGCGGAATAGATATCTATCTGATGAGGAATCTGTGTAAGAAGAATCCATACCAGGAGCATTCCAGTAAGTTATTTCTCTATTGCTATATAACAGCATGCCCTTTCTCTTTCTGGTGCACCTCGAGATAGCCGCCAGGTGGACTCGTATGGATGCATGAGCTAGAGCCTGTTTAGCTAAGTAGAGTAGCTATGGAAGCAGCTGTTTTGGTTGCACCTGGAGTTGTTGTTTTTCACACCAAGCACACAAACCTTTCCATTTGAGGTTATATGATTTATTGGTGCCAGGAACCCTGGCCGCTGACCATATCTTTGTAGTCCTGAGTTATGGAGCCTTTTTGCTTGTGAAATGACATTGTGTTGAGTCACGGTGGCACACCTGTCCCAAGTACATGTTAGAAAACTATCCACAGTGGTCCTAGTATTGCCAGAAGTGAACCTTCTAATGTTATGCAATTGTGCATTGCTTATCAGTCACTCCTAAACTATTACATGCACATCTTATAACCTTAGATTGAAAATCGTGTTTTTTATTTTTCAGAGATAGTAAAGCACTGAAAGATGAAAATCTGCCTGTACTTATCTGCCAAGATGTGGACGCTTTCCAGTAAGTAGAATGACCCCACACTCCTCCCTGATCTGTTTTGAACCTGTGTTGGACTTTACAGCCTAAAATCTAGGTAGCTGTTACAAAACCAAAGACCCTGTCCTTTTTCAAAATGTCTTACTGCGTCTCAGACAAAATTAGGTACTCCCTCATTCATGTGGTAATCTCATACTCTGCAGAAAGTAAGACCTATTTAGCATCTGTTCCACATACATTTCATGAACCAAATAAATTCATAGCAGATAAAATGTTTGTTTCTCAAGAATGACGATCAATCAGAAATTAATCTGATCAAATGTCATCAAGCTGTGTTTGTGTTGCAGTAGACAAGGATGGTGCTCACTGGGATCTCTCAAGAGCAGGCAAAGCTAACCTACTGGTGATCAACATTATGTGATAGTTATAGCAACTCTTGCAGATGCAAATAATGTATTTGTTAGGAAAGATTTTATTTTTGCTTTTTTCCTCCCATAGACTCTGACCTGACATTTTGGAGGCAAGTTAAGCCTTCTGCTTTACTTACCTTGCTTTGTGCTCAATTTTATGGTGAGACTGATGTGCTGAATCGAGGAATGCGTCCCTTCTCCCCAAGGGGGAGCCTCTACCCTTGAGGCTAGGGAGGTGAGCCCGCTTCACAAGACCCACGCTAGGGGTTTGGACAATTGGAACCTAACTGCGAGAGACTTCCCCCTTATGGGACGAGACTACTGTTTCTTTGAGTAACTCCCAAAGCCATTCCCCATGGTAGTATACATGGGACTGTCTGACTCGAAGAACAACATAAAATCCGGACACTTGGCTGAAGGCAAAACTAAAATATGTTGTTGTTAGCAGGAAAAGGGTGCTGTCTCTTTAAAGAGAGACATCCACTCGATTGGGATAAGTGTACTGAAAAAGGACACTCTGAGCCAAGGAGAGGGAGAACGACGCAAGCAGGGGATGCCTCCTTAACACGTAGCACCTGAAAGGAGTCTACAAGAGCTGCAGAGCCTGCGACTTTGAGTTGTTCTGACAGCCAAAATGGAGCGCTGGAGCGCCAGCATTCACCCGCAACGAGAGACTGGAGAGAAAAGTATGTACAACCCGGTAGTGGTGTGACCTTGGTGACTTCGCAGTGGGCAGCGTGCCCGTCTAATGGCACCGAAACCACTCCAAACAAATAGCTTACCCGATAACAGGACACCAAGTGAGAGAGGATCAAGAATGGCAACTCTGTTGAAGGGAACAGACAGAGAAGCAGAACAAACCAGAACAACCAGAGTGAGTGTAGGCCCTGTAGAAGTTCCCCTGTAAGACCCGAGGTAACGGGAGGGACGCCAGGGAATCGTTATTTATCAGGAGAAACCCACCCCAGTGAAATTGACGAAGTCTTGAATGCAAAGTTAATGAAGTTGAACTTGGATAATGTATTGGAGAGAATCGTGCTTAAGCCTGAGTGGAAGGTCATTAAAACCTGGGTACAAATACCCTGGGAAGAGTGGGAAAGTAACCTACATAGGAGGAAGTAAAGAATGTGCTAACAGGAAGAGAGACTATTCCACTGAGTGAAAAGGAGTTCTGATTAAAAGTGAAAGAAAGATCATTAAGTTTCAAACACCAATACCTTCGGAAGAGGGGAAAATATCCAATATCCTAAGAAGTAGGGAAGAGTGGAACAATACAGGAAAAGAGTATACTAATGAGAAGAAGAAAGTGTAAGGGTGTAGAAGCATGAGACTGACCAACTGGGTGGCATGTAGTTTGTTATAGACGTTTATTTAAAACCAAAAGAAAAGGTAAACCCTAACAATCCCTATCTCTAAAAGGGGTTTCCCTGCCTATAATTAACTAAGGTTTCTGTCAGGAGGTTGTGTCAAAAGTGAATGGTCCACTGTTGTCATAAACCTATCCGCTTCCTTTACACTCTAAATCAACTAATGAGAAAAAGGATGATGATCTTGCTTCAGAAGAGTGATTCTTTATTCTGGATGATACCTCCACTTTCACTCGTAGGGCAAAATAAAATGTTCTGCGTCAAGGGCATAACGGCAAAACAAGGTCTCAAACGTTCATTGGACTGACTCTCCACCAAGGCACAAAAAATAGAATATAAAGTCCCTTCTCTTCATAATGTTCACATCTCCTGAGGGAATGTTTCCCTTCCCCAGATCTTTCTCGAGTTTCTTAGGATGCTAAGAGAATTGCTTCCTTCTCTTGGCTGTCTCAGAATGTTCACACCACACCAGGGGGCATGACTCACTTTCCCTGGTTTCAGACTTTGTTTTACCACCGACCTGGTTTTTCACTTGGCCAGGAATTACTATTACAATGCTCCTAAGTGTGTCAAGGGTAACGCTTCCCTCACTTTTGGACTCAGTCAGCCTGACTTGACTCCCTTCGCTGTCAAGGCACTAACTTTTAAGATTGATGTGGCTACTTTAATGGGTGTGGGTCCCAGACTTGCATGCACATTCCACCTGGTATATTCTCCTGCCAGTTACTGTTATTAGGCAGATCAATGTAGATGCTCTTTTGGGTGCGGTCCCCCACACTCAGTCCACCTGGTATACTGGTACTGTGACTATAATGGTGGCCTTGATCGCCTTTGAGTGTATATCCCCGACTCTCACTTTCTTCTTTCCACGTTCAGTCTGTTACAGGCTCGTCCTGCTCCCCCCCGATACCAGTGCTCATCCAGCTCCCTCACACCGTCTCAGGCATTCCAGGTACTCGGACACAAATAATACACAAGAGATGAGAAGTGGGGTGAAAAGCGCTGTAATGCTAACGCAGACCAGTGCTTGGGAGGGCTGCATATGGTTCTGGCCAGGCCTGGCTCATCCTTGTGTACATTGGAGCAGCTACATATTATTCTTTGCCCATTAAAAATGTATTATAACAAGGTGATTTCGCTGAACGGGGGGGGGGAGTCGAGGGGGGAGGAGAGGAGGGAGGAAGAAAGTACATTTCGTAACTGCAGCCTGTTTCTGCGAGGCAGCCTCTAGCAGCCTTGGGACTTGAGCCAGCAGCGTCATAAATGTGTACTTCTCAGGAGGGGCTGTTCATGCCCGTCTCTGAGGATTCAAAGCATTCGACAACTCTGCGATGGCCTGGCTTGAGTGTTCAGCTGTAGGCCAGTCTATCTGCATTAGGTGTATTTCAAGAAACCAAAAGAAAGTGCAGAATCAGAAATGTAACATGTGCCCACTTTTTTTCTCTCCTCATTTTATCTATGTATCGCTGACCAAAGTTTTGCACTAATTCTGCATAAAGCACACTGCAATAAACCTATTCTGATGCATAAAAACTCAATAAGGAAGCAAAGAAATCAAACTAAGACTTATTTTTGTCTTAACTCATCTAAAGCCATTCATTCACTGTACTGTATTGCATGAGCACCCCTGCCTACTAGCATCAGCCATAACCTAGGGTGTATCTAAAACAACAAAAACGGGCATAACTACATGTCCTGCATTTTCTAGCTCGGAATATCTGTCACTTTCAGCAGCACCCCCTTCATGCGTCTGTCATGTTTGTTTGTACTGTGAAAGCCAATGTTTCTCCTACTTTTGAGTATACAGTCAGCCTCTAGTACCTCCCAGTCCCTAGATGCAACCGCAGTCCGTGTCAGCAGCAACTTGTCAGTGCTTGTCATATTTTTCCCAAATAGCAGTGTTAGGCAAGGTTGTATGCAGTACCCTTTGGGTGCACTAAAACAACCCTGACTACAGGTAATAGGAAACCCAACCTTTGGTCTAAGCTTGTACTACAGTTTGGTAGCGTGTTGAGCAGCAAGGCTTATCTCAAGAGGGGTCATTGTGAGTTTTTAGGGGGTTACACAGGGATTCACAGTGCCAAATATTTTATTAAACACTTACTCACAAGGTTTCTTGAATGAACAATTATTTATCAGTCAGTTAGGGTACGCCTTCTTCTGAAGTGGGCAATATAACAGTAACACTCAAATATACTTCATGAAATACACACTCTTAATATCTCTAAATCAGTGAATACCCTTTTGCGATGGCCCACAGACACAGCTTACACCCTCAGGTGACTTCAGTAGCTAGGGAGCTGGGAACATTAATATATCACTGTTGCATTTAGAATCATTTAGGAGTAAGCCAAATTAAAATGTTATTAGAACATTCAAGAGACCACACATATTCTTATTCTTAAGCAGGCAAATCTTCTACTCCCAAGTCTAATTTGCTTGTGGCCCAACATTTGATTCTTCTTTTCTTCAAAGACTTCTAAAACATTGTGCAAAGACTTTTTCATTTACCTACCAGAGGTGCTTCATCCCATATAAGATTTTGGCCCATTGACTTTGGCTTAGCCTATTGTATTGAATGACTCTTTCTGGGGGGATCCAAAAGTATTTGCTTGTTTAATAATAATTGTGGTCGCTTGTATGTTTTAAATAATATTTTCCTTTGACATCTTACTCCATGATTTGAAATGCAACAGTGATGTATCAATGTCCCCAGCACCCTAGCAATTGAAGTCACCTGAGGGTGTAGGTAGTGTCTGTGGGCCACCCCCAAAGGGTAACTACTGATTTAGAGCTATTAAGAGTGTATTTCATGAAGTGTATTTGAGTGTTACTGTTATATTGCTCCCTTCTTAAGAAGGCTTATTTTGACTAATACATTAATTGTTATTCAAGGAACCTTGCGTGTATGAGTTTATTTGAATACTTGTAACTGTAAATCTCTGTGTAACTCCACTACAGCGCACATTGACCCCTCTTGAGATATGCCTGGCTGCTCAACATGCTACCAAAACTGTGCAGTACAAGCGTATACCAAAGGTTGGGTTTCCTACACCTGTAAGGAGTTGTTTGTAGTGTTCCCAGAGGGTACTGTATACAAACTTTGCCTAACAGAGACTATGATTAACTTGTACGCTTTCACAACTTCTTATACTCTCAGGGTAGGGGTCCCATCCCCTTGACTCTAGTTTCCCTTCAATTTCCCAGCTTCTACACATTGCTTTGCTCCCCTTTCACCTCCCCTTGCGTACCTGTCTCTATGGGCCGAAGTGCTCTTGTGGCTTCTGTAATGCTTCTGGCCCACCTCAGTGTTTTTGCCATTCAGCGGTAATCCTGATGCTTGTAGCAGCTGCGTGAGGCAAATTGTCTCCCAGCATTCGTGCATCCTGCTCTGCACATTCACTGTCCCAACAGGCCACCAGGAGCTGCTGCTTCTTCCTTCATAGAATGTCCTTACACACAGGAACCCTCCTTGTGGTGGTCGTTCTCCCTTTGCAGTGTCCCGGACTGCCTTCTCTCCCGTGATTCCTTCTCTGGACTCCTGGTTCCTCTCGGCAGGGCTCGACGTTAGTCTGAGTCCTTCCTCAGTTTTTATGCACACCAAGTCCATATTGACTAAACTGCTCACATTGGTTTTGCAGGGTATTCCTTAGTACTCTGCTCCTCTTCCTCGTCTCAGTACTAAATGGATCAGTCTCCCAACATCGAACACAGTTCATCATGGTCTTGGTATTAGGAAGGGGAACTTTATATGGGCAGTCGCTACTCTTCCTCGTCCCAGTACTAAATGAGTCATTCCCCCAGGAATTGATAGAGCCCTTCTTTATCTTGGTATTGTGAGGAGGAACTCTTTTCTGACAGTCCTTGCTGTTCCTCTTCCCAGTACTTCCTGTGCTGAAGTATAAGAGAAACGCATGGGATCAGTGGGAATGGTACTAGTATGGGTTGGTGAGGAAGGTGGGCTAGGGTAAGGTGGGTTGTGGGGATAACATGACCTTCCCAGGTCATCTCTAATCCCATAGGGGGTTTCCCCTCCCCACCTGCTGTGTACCACACTGTAGGGGAGGAGTGGTCCAAAAGACCCCCCCTTGCCTACACCTCCACCCCAGGTGAGGGCCATGGCTCATCGGGCGTCCCCTCCTTACCACCAGGGCCCAGGTGGTGGATGGCTCACCTGCTGAAGACATTGCCCGCACGTATAGAATTTAGCTAGGCCTCAGAAACCATTTTGTCTACTAAAAATGGTGTGAGCTCAGCGCACTGTAGCGCGGCCCCCACCTTCGGAAAGTTTCAGTTATCCCTGTCGCCGCGGCACCCTGGCAGATCCGCTGCGAGCCCGTTCCCACGAACAAGACGGACATGAGCTAGCGTAATACACTAACATTGTAACAGTTCACCTTCCGCAGTGTATCATCGCTCCCAGCATGACCCGGCCAGCAGGCCTGGGCAATGAAAAGAACAGTAAAATGGTCATCAGATGGCAGAAAGTCTCTACATATTAATGCCAAGACCACTTGCAAAGTATGCTTTTCTCCACAAAATCTCTTATATTACAAAAGCCTGTAAAATGTATAAACATAAGAAAGCATGCTTCCATGATATAAGCAATGGCGAGCCCACACCATTGCAGTTGGGTGCTAATAAAAAAGGAGCGTTCCAGGGATCTATTTGTCACGTGTATCACTGGGAAACCTACCCTCCATGGTTTTGCGCCATAACCGAGCTAATGCTGCTAGAGTACACGAGAAGCCATACTGTGGACTCATGTGAAGGATGCGCGAGAATGCACTTGTCATGTGTATGTCTAAGCCCCTTATGTGCCACCACCGTCACGTACAGTGGCGGGTCATTTTCTATGTACTCCACCAACCTGACTACTACCTCACTTACTGCAAATGTATATGCATATAACTAAATACTGTAGTTGTTAAAACATAGTGTACGAATACGGTGCTCAGACTGGGTATAATTGAGACACATCCAGCAAAGTTGAAATGCATGTTTTAAAGTGATTTGAATAAGTATTATAGAGTGTTCAAATGTTTGATGTTTTTACCTAAAGTCGGCAACACACGAGGGAGATACCTTTGTGATTACGTGCAAGGCCATTCCCCCTCCCACCCTGCGAAGGCTGCCAAAACATGAGAGCAGAGGCCCGCGCCGCGCTGCTCCACCTCCCCCAACCAGACTGGAGCCGCTTCAAAGATTAGTAGCCCCCTCTGCAGCACCCAAGGCCGCGGCCCGCCACCTGCATTATTTACAGCACAGCAGTAAACCTCTGCCTGAACACACACTTCCAAAGGCGCCCCCTCGTAAACCCCATAACCCACCGGATCATCTTAGACTTATGGCCCTGTGCAATCAGGACACCCAACACTTTGACAACACACAGCGGCACATCCATAACAACTTCTAACAAGACAGAAAGACCTGTACCGCCCGTCCCAGGCCCTGAAGCTTAGCACCTCGACCTATGGCCCCGGTCAACAGGACACTGGTAACCATGTCCTGACGTATTACCATCAGACCCCTCACAAGGTGCATTCCTCCTGTGTTGCGTTAACCTGTAGAATAACCTATTGGAAGATTTACTAAAGAAGATAATATTGCAATGACTGAATGACTGCGGTGTGCATGGCCTAGGGCAAATAAGTCAGGAAAAGACATTAATCTCTGACACTGGCCGCAATGGCACAACACCGCCCGGATGAACTCAGCCAACCTGCCAGGCCCAGCCCAACCCACGAGGCTGACCAGTGACGTCTTCCAGCCAAAGCCAACCGCATCGCAGCAGCACCCATAGTTAGTCATCGCCACCCAATCCCATCGAACTTGTGCCCCCTATAGTATGTAGGTTCTTATGACGTTTTTTGTAAATATATACGCCTGTCTTTGCTATTGTCAGACAGAGCGCTCTCGGAGTTTGCAGAGTTCTTTGCATGCCCTATTCTGATTGATAAACTCCCATTTAAGCTCACCCGCACTCTGTCTTGGCTTTATTCCCGATATTGGGAGAGTCCTTCATTGTCTCTCATTGCGGGGAGGATCGTGCTGGCTGGGGACGCTTGCCTTCAGTGGTGACCCCGAAAGCGTGATTATTATTATTCTTTCCTGACCTAACATTACCGTCCCCTTTTGGCACGAGAATCTCCGGTCGAAAAGGGATACGCACGGTGAGCCGGCTCCGGGAGGCTGCCCGCCAACGGCGACCGGTACACTAAGAAGTGCGCACTCAATAGAGAGAGGGTACGGGATCCCGGTTGAAAAATCCCCTTTGAGTACCGCTCGCCGGAGCCGGGGCTGACTGTTGAGCTGACGGCAACACTGCCTGGACGGACCCAGTTTCGGAGACTATCGGTTCAAGACGGGTACGTGAGTATTGAGTGCGAGCGATTGTAAAGGGAGTGGGGGAAGAAGTGTAGGACAGGGAACGAAGAGGGGGTTCGCAGATCTACTAAGGATCATCCTAAAATTTCCTTGCTTTTTCTTTGCATATGGCCATTAGGATTAAGAGGTGAATAAGAGATAAAAGTGACGGGAACCTAGCTCCGAAAGGGGGTGGAAGGCGGCGCCGCATAGTGCTATCTTGACTAGTACTGGGAATATATGAAGAAGTGGAATATAAGATAAGTGTCCAGCAAAAGGGGGCACTGAGAATATATTGGTGACCGCTATTACTTCTTTCTTTTCTTTTCTTTAGGGTTAGGGGGAAAATAAAAAGTGAGATTAGCACAAATTTAGGGAGAAAGTAAGAGAGAAAGAGTCCTACTAGAAGAGGGAAGAGCAGACCAATATATATATATATGCGCATCCATATATCCGAGTAAGACGGACAGGGACAGCCGGCTAGGGAGGAAAGGGAGGGCAGCTTGAATTGTGAATAGTGTTACCAAGAGGTGTGTGCACCTCGTATGTGTCAGACGACAATTTGATGTTGTGAATGTGTAAAACGGCTATAAATGTATAGTAGTTAAATGGTCATGGTAAGTGTGCCCGGATAGAACTTTTTGAAGACAAAAATGACACGGTGAAGTGAGTGGGTACCTTTTTGATTTCCAGGTTGATATTGTCAAAATAAATGATGGTTTGCTCTTGTATGTGCCCCCCAAAGAGAATAGAATAGAAACTGTGTACAGCCAGTTTTGTATTGTGCAGGCAGGGGGAAGAGCACAAAGGAGCCCATTATTGATTGTGAAGTAGAAAACGAAAAATAATATTGATAATACATCTACATTGTAGTTGCAAACACACAGAGACACACAAGTACTAGGAGGGCACAGAGATGGGGGCCGAAACACCCTTATCACATATTTGTAAGAATCTACCAGGGTACGCGGAGCGGATTAAGAAATATCACGACCAATGGATAACAGAGCTGAAGGGAGAGGGGCTACCCCAGATATGGCCAGAGGGAGAGGGTCCTTTGATAAAAGTGTTCTGGATATGGTGGCCACATGCATTTGTTTGAAATACAAGGGGAAGCACTTGCATAATAGGAGGGAATTTTGGATCTCTGGAGGTTATTTGAAGAGATACCACCGCTTAAGGCACCAGCAGTAAACCCTGACCTACCACCCACCACCATTAGAGAGCCCTGTGAACTAGAATGGTACCAGGAGGTGTGGGTAGATTTGGCAGGAGATGGCGAATGTATATACCTGACTTGTACCCCAGATGAATATGCCAGAAGAGGGGAAAGCTTACTGGGGGTGTGCAGAGCATGGATGCCCATAAAAGGCACACCTGCATGGGACGAGGCAGTAATGGACGAAGAAGAATGTAGAAGGCTGGAGGGCTTAAAGTATGTATTATCGGCTAGCGGCCTCACCTCCCCGACCTCATGAGATGGGGCTCCTCCTAGGGGACAAGTGACGACATCTGTGGATTTGTCACAAAAATAAGGAATACATTTGAACAGGTCGTCAGTAAAACAAGGACACCAAGACTGGGGAGGAAATAGTCCCTAATTCAGGAAGCACAAAGTGGAACATAAGAGAGAATTCTGTGAAGTAAAGGCAAGAGGAACCCATAAACACAAAGTAAATCCTGCCAGATGGAGAAAGTAAACACCTGGGGAAAGGAACATTACGAACCAAGAATGCATACCACAGTGTTACCGAAACCTCCAAGACATGTTAGCCTGAATCAAAGAATAACCCAGAGTGCAAATAGGGGCTCCTGGAGAACAACCCCTAAAGAAGGACAAGCCCAAAGGCCTGGTGAAAGAATTAAAAGAATTCATGCAGAGGGTGACATGAGCCCATTTAAGAATATCCTATTAGCAAGAGCTCTGAATCAGAAACATTTGAGACAATCGGGAGAAGGGAGACATTCTCCTGACCTTAGTTTGTTAGAATAGTGGTAGTGTCAGTTAGACTTAGTTCTTGGACAGCTGACTTATTCATTTGGACGTTTCCTTACGACTAACGAGCACCTTAGTTATTCACATAGGCAGGGAACCACCCACATAGAAATACAGTGAAGATAGGACTCGGTCTTATATTCTAAAATAACACTCAATAGAAATGTCAGTGTCCGTGCCCTCTTTCTGACTCTGCACACTGATCAGTCCAAATGACTAAAGGGCTAAGAGACTGTCTCTTTATAGATTTCTTGTTTTTTACTTGTGCACATTTGCAATTACTGCAAATTGCTACTAAGAGTGGCTAGCATTTAAGATGGATGTGCCATGAGATTTTTTGCCTATACTTTTGCCGTATTGTTGTTTGGCCGCCTTCTTGTTTGCTCAGGGCTGGACTTGCCTTATATGGAATGACGTTTCCCAGGGAAAGCTGCTGCTTTTGGAGGTTAAGGAGGTGTGTCTGTGCTGGGACGGCCTGGTCCTAGTACACATCGTGGCACCTGGTTGTCTGTTGCTGGGCAGATGTTTTGTCCATTGGCTATCCATGATTGCATATCAACTGCGGGTTTGAATAGTGCAGATCCTTTCCATTGGTTGACCTGGGTGAGCTTCCAGTCCAAATTAGAAAAAGGATTCCTTCAGCCAATCGACAGATCATCGTTGGAGCCAAGACCCCTATGAAGAAGTCTGCTGACAGCTACTCCTGCAGTGGACCAGCACCAACTCCAGTGAAGTCCCGGTGAAGCATTGCTTCTCAGCCTGATCTCAAGAAGACCCTAGTTGGTGCTTCCACCCCTGGACAGGTGGGGTAAAAACATTCTTGATCCATGAACAAGGATCCCTGCCTTCTGAGCTTTTCGTAAGTGTACCTGGACTAACTGGTGGACTTTCTGGGCTACCTTGCAGTAGCTGTCACCGTTCGGAGTGCGTCCTTGAAACTTGGAGGATTTTCAGCTTGTACTAAAAGATCCCTGGTCCTGCTGCCACCGGACGTGGTGACTTCAGTTGCAAACGGTTTTCTTCGCTTCCTGAGGTTGCTCATTTCTTCGCAAGGGTGTTCAGCTGGACGATGCCTGGAACAGAGATTCAAGCACAGTGATGAGCTGAAACTGAATCTTGTGTCCCAAAGTGAACTCTGCATGTGAGACCATTGGGCCTCCCTTGACTTGACTGGACTAAGCACAGAAGGCTTTGTCCCCAACGGATTGGACTCAGAGGAATTCTGAGTAAGGGGGGCTAAGTTAACATACCTGTTCTCCCCCCACACCCTTTTTATATACTCCATAGGGTTGCTTGAGCCTAGCGTCCTGTCACCATGTCTCACTTTCTTGACTTAGATCAGAGGTGATCTGGTCAAGGATCGTCTCCTAGGTCTATCCTAGTGTTGTGGAATTGACAGTGATCTTTCCTTAACTTTTTGAGCTCTGAGTCACAAGCACTGGCATTGTGCAGTCATATAGTAAACCTACCTGAAAATATAACTTTGTAACTGTTTATTTTAGGGCACAGGGCCCCAAAGAATCGTATGGCTGGACTCACTAAATGCTAGACAATTGCTTTATGGGTACTCAAGTGGTTCTACTTAACTTTATGCATGCAAGTACTTACCTGTGTTACTGCTTATTGGATGAAATCCGTTGTCTTCTCCTAAAGATTAATGTATATATATTTTTTGAGGTTTTTGCACCTGCTTATAACCACATGCTTTTCATAGGCCGACATCTAGTTGTTGGTGCAGAGTATTACATTATTTCTTTTCATTGAAAATAGGACGTCCGCGGGCATTCCCGTAATTCTATCCCTACTGTGACATGTACAGTACCCATGATCCTTCATGCATCAAGGTCCTGGGATGTATTTTTTTTTTCCAGTGTCTGTCGCTATATGCAGAGTTGGTAGATTTATTGCTATTAAGCTCGATCAAGCAAGATTGATTCTATTTATTGATAGTTAATGGTCATCAACACCATAGATCAGTTGACAGTCTACTTGCTTGAAACTATTAATTGTAAGCAGGCCTCATGATCTAGATCTACGGTCGACGTTGTTTTCAGGCCTTTTATGTTGCGTTTATATAGCACCTTTCAGTCATTAGTACCCTGCGTCGGCAGCGAGGGGGGTCGCAGCCTCTCAGCTAACGAGAAGGCTCGGAATGGGGGAATTACCAGCAGTAATCCCCCCCCACCCCGCTCCAACCTGCCTCACAGCTGGAGGCTGCCATCTTCCCCCGCTGGGGAACTAAGTGTGGTCCCCCTCCCTCCTCTCCCGTCCATTCCATCCACAGCATTTCCTCCCCACCCCCAGCTCCCAATTACCTTCTTTAAAGTCATTTTCGGGGCGTTGGCTCCCGATCTGCTACAGGCCATCATGGAAAGGAAGAAGCTAGCTGCATGAATGGACCCAAACAGAAAGAGTTATTATTTATTTATTTTTTTACATTTATTTTCTTTTTCTTTTAGTGTCTATTCATGCAGCTAGCCTTTTATGTTTTACAGACACTCCTCCAGGGTTTGCAAAGTCTATTCACCCTCTTGCATAGTCGAGTAGTTTTTTGGAAAGGGTACCATTTTCACGGGATGTTTAAAACTTATATTGAACATTTAGTTTGTTTACAGTAAATGTCAAATAAAAGTTTCACTGTGCATGGCTGGCAGCTGTGTGCCAAAGAAAGTGGGTTAGTGGTGACATGCACCATTTTACAGAAAGTGCATTTACATTTCTTTTCATCCATTGCTATGTGTCGAGTGTATTTCTCTTAGGTCAAGTAGGTAAACTGTTAATCGACCTGCAGGTGTGGCAGAATTGCAAAGAATTTGCAAGGCCAGTCTCATCTCACAAATGTCTTACTTAAGCAGTACACACTTGAGTACAGACATGTTATAAATTACTTATTTAATTATCACTAAAATGCAGCATTGTTGCTGATTTTATGTCTTGGACAAATGTCTTGTGACATTAAAAGTATTATTGCAACATTGCTAATCAAATGGGTGTGTTTGCTAATCAAAAACATTTTAATTGGCAATCTCTGCTAATCAATATTTGAAAACGAATGCCTTGAGGATACGTGGCTCCTCTGATCTGCTGGAATAGCAGCAAGGCTACTCCTCCTCTAAATTCAGGTGAGTAATTAAACTCAACCCTCCAATTGCAAGGATGGGCACCACTCATGCAAGCCAGCAGTGGTCCAATCAGGGACCACTGTGAGGCTGACTCATACTTGCACACAGACATATTGGCACCAGTTTGTAGATTGGGACCAGACAGTCCCTGCCCACTTTCTGAGTCCATAAACATGTCATGCACTAGCCTGCGAAACAGCAGCTTTCCTGGGAAAATGCATGACCATAAAAGGGAATTCCTGACTTGAGAAGTCAGGAAAAAGGCCAAAGAACAAAACAGCCAAAGAACAAGCGAAAAAACCTTGTGGAGCAGGCATCTTAGGCTACTAGTATTCTGAAGGGTACCTGGTTACTGCCTTGCTCTGCCCAGGTTGGTACAATAATATCAAAAAATGAATGAGCAAGGTCAGGTCAATCTTGCTGAAGAGTAACCACAGCTACACCCTGAGTGCGTGACCCCTTGTGTGGGTGGTGACAGAATTATCATGTCAAAGACATGTATTATATGTTGTTGTTCAACTCTTGATTGTGCCCACACTCTATGGGCCCCTCCACCTGTTTATGATTCCACTGAATTCTCTAAGCTTCCTTCCCAAGGAACCTATAGAGAATGAACAAACTGTACAGGTAGATGTCTCAAATATTGACTACTTGATCATTCGTACTTAGGTACTACACTTTGTATGTCCTCAAATGTGAATGTCCTATGTTTTTTTTTAAAAATACCAGTGTATTACTACACCACTGCACTTCAAAATAAAACCCTTTTGTGCAGAAGAACAGTTTCATGATAATTCTGTGACCACCCACACAAGGGGTCACCCACTCAGGGTGTAGCAGTGGTTACTCTTCAGCAGAGATTGACCTGACCTTGCTCATTCATTTTTTGATATTATCTTAGGCTACTAGCCACTGTTCGTAACCGAATGTGGTAAACGTGAGTGAGCGAACTAAAAATATAGCAACCAGAACAGAAAACCTGAGGTGTGCCAGGTGAATAGCGCTTGAGCAAATAAATATTGCAGAATTGACCCTGTTTAGCCTCAAAGGATAGGCTGCTGCACCCTGAGGGAAAAGCGGGCACCTCAAACCCACTTAACAAAACAAATGGAACACTGGGTATTCCCACATTTTGGATGCGCTACCAGAACAAATCATTTAAACATCCTGATATTGAAAAGTCCTCATGCACACCCCCTGTGCAATAATTGTTATGAATAACACATGAATAAAAGTTTTTCAAAATTTAATCTTCATCACATCCAGTATGTGATGTCACATGACAGAGTGATATGCCAACACGTGTTTCGACCTCTCTCGGTCTTTCTCAAGGCAAAACTCTGTTCAACAGTTATTGTGTACAATTTTTCAGTGCATACAAAAAGTCCCCATTTGTAAACCAGGACATAAAATACAGAGAACACAACAAACAAGGGTAATGAAATGTACGTATATACATTACCAGCAGCCGTCCGATACAAAAAACATTTTTCATCATCAGTAATAAGTCCACGCGAGTGCCATTTTTGAATAAGGTCAGATAGATTGGCAACCGTTTGAAGAGTTGGGTTCCCTGGCAATAATTGATAACAACCGGGGGTAGCAAGATGATCATTTGCCATCTGAATGTAATCGTCTCTATTTAGTAAAACTATATTGCCGCCTTTGTCGGCTTCCTTAATGACTATACCCGGATCCAACATCAAAGTAGTTAAAGCTTGTTGTTCTGCGTCAGAAAGATTGTTATGGTGTCGCAATCTGTTCTTTGGGTGATCCATGAGAAAATGCAAATCTTGTATAACAGCCTGGTGAAAAGTGTCTATTACACTCTCATTATGTGATGGTGGTACATATTTAGATGGCTTCTTATGTTCTACCAGTTTAAGAGGTAATTGTTGTATGCCTAGTTCCTGTTGTAATTGACCTTCCTGATAGTCAGAAGCTCTGACAAGGACAACAATAATGCCGTATCTTCAATATCCGATATCGGGATCTGACTAGGGGACCTTGGAAAATATAGCAAACATTGTAAAAATTTAACTGCTCTAAAGATAAAAGGGGGAATTCTGGGATGCACCTGTACCTTGGTATGTGCAGGCCTGACCCCACCCTGGAATCAAATTGTACTATGAAACAAAAGAATTTCAGGAAAAGCAAGGTATATGAGGTAATAGGAAAACAAAGGTGGTGAGTGCACAAACACACAAACTAAAACAATTACAAAAACAGAAAAGCTTTAATCAATTTTGCCAAAAAAGGCTAAAGATAACACAAAATGACAAATGCACAATCTTATTAGATGCTCAAGGAATCAATGGCTCATATACAAAACACTGCTTTAAGAGCTGCATATTAATAACGTGCTAGCATGACTCCAATTCAAACTAAAGTAGAACTAGCTATATTAGGGAACCAAATGAATCATCCTTGTTCGTATTAAATAACAGATCACACATAGTTGGCGTACTAGTAATAATTACAGACCCCTTGTTAGATACAGGGGCCATCACTCAACAGGTTTCTTTTCCTTATCCCAATATATGGTTGAGCTTTCCTCAGGAGTTGTTAAAGATAGTCACTATTTTTTATTGGGACCATTCTACCGATGTCCTAAATTAGCTCTAGTGTGCTGACAGAGCGTCAAGTCTTGCACAACACTTGTTTTCCCACACTGCAAAATTACCAAGAAAAACATATAGATAGCCATAAGTGCTCTATTGGTTAATTGGAAGCGTGCAACTACCCCTCCCATGCCTTTAGAAAAGCAAAGATAAATGATAAAATAAGTTACCTCTAAGGGCGTGTAGGAAACTTCTCTTAATTAGATCACAGGATTGCTTTTCCAATAAAAATTATTTGTAATTGCGTCTGTGAATACTGTAAGGGAAGGCATTGTATCAACAGTAAGACGTGAAAGAAAAATGGGCGGACCCTCTTTTTTATGGGGGCTTTGACTCAGGAGGGTGAATAGGTACAATGAGACAAGAAATGAGTCGAAGCTACCCTGATCAGTGGCGTGACATGGGTCACCGAGATTTGCTGTGGAGCTAGAAGGCTGTTAGCTCAAGTGGTCAAAAAACCCAGAGGAAGTGAAAAATAGCAAAAAAACAGGGTTTTTATTTTACACTAACACAGAAAAAGAAAAACAATTTATTTACAAACTGTGCCGTGGCGCTGAAGATATGCATATTGAGCACATTGGAGTATGCATTAATTTGTGAGTTAGTATGCAGAGTGAAAAAACACAGTATTTTACATATGTTGTTTCAAAAGACAGGACGTATCACCTTGTCTTAGAGTAGGCGATACGTCCTGTCTTTTGACTTCCTCTGGGTTTTTTGTCCACTTGAGCTAGCAGCCTTCTAGCTCCACTGCAAATCTCAGTGACCCCACGTCACGCCACTGGTCAGGGTAGCTTCGACTCATTTCTTGTCTCATTCAACAGTAAGACGGACACAAGTGACAAAGTTCAACTGTGTTTATTGGACTTCAACCAGGGTATGATAAATGCCTATCGAAACCTAAATCTACAGATGGAAGCAAGCTACGACCATCAAATAATAATAATGCAGTCCTAGTGGAGTCTTGTCAAAATAAAAAAGGGCCTATACTAAAACACCTATTGCCAATCCTTACAACTCATTTACAAATAGTGAGGTGATGCTCATGAAAAAGAAAGTGTTGACAAAATGTCAGGATGTTCTGGCTGTTGGCCTCCCTTCCCCACGTTTTCAGCACAGTGCAAGGCGGTTCACTCGAGCAAAGCACAGTGGCTTCTGCGGCACAAGGATACAGTTCCATTGCCAGCATCAGGACCTTCTGTGTCCAAGTCTCTTTTCTTCTTAAGTCTCTTGTTTCAGAGGGCCTAATATACAAAAACAAGATGCAAAGGTTGTTTTCTTCTTACCAATATTCTATTTGGAGGTTCACCCTGGATCTCCCTCTTCCGCGCTCAGATCCCCTTATTACAATGTTCAGAGAATATTCTTTCTCGCGTGAATCATGGTTCACCATGGATCCCCCTCAGATGGGCTCAGATCCCTTTCATTTACTCAGTCTCCCTCTGCCGGGCTCGGACCAATTTCAATGTACATTAAACTATCAAAGACTTTTGAATGTGCATAGGGTTTACCTTGACCCGTTGCAGGACCACTTCGATCTCAAGATTCCCCTTTCTTGCATTCAGCATCAGCTGGATACCTAACAGACACTTTCAAATGAGCACCCACGTGGTGCCAGACCAGTGTCTACGGTGTCTTTTCTTGACCTCCCAAAGTACAATCACTCCTTTTGGTTTCCAATTATATTTGCTTTGCTAGTCACATATTTCTCACACAATGTTCTCTTTAGATTTCTTCATACAATGTTGCCGCTTGCAACCTTGGTTCAAAACACAGGCTGGTTTGGTATCCGTCTCTCTGACTCACTGCTGTCTTTAGTAATGCTGCTTTGTTGTAGCAGCCAAGGCCAGTACCATGGCAGCAATCGTTCCTCCCCACCTTGGTTATTGACACGGGAGAGCCCCGGGCACCTCCGACACACCGTGCAGGTTTGATCAGCTTTAGTTCCTGGTCTTAGGTTTCTTACTTTCCAAGGTTCATGAGAGTAATGGTCTTTAAAGGTCAAGGGCACTTCCCTTCTTACAACTCTCTCACTGCCATCTTGGAACTACTGTTTCCTTGCGTGCTTTGCCTTGCTCAGAGTGTGCGTTCGTGCTCTGCCTTTTATCCATGTGGGATGTGGGGGGGGGGGAAGTGTGATGGAAGTCAGGTTCAGGTGTGTGTAATCAGTAATTGCCTGACCTTTGTAAGTCGAACTGTCAGGTATACGGCTCTGGTGTTAGTCCGTTGTTGGTCACGGTGAGCTGTCCGTGAGACCATGTTTGTTGGGCAAGGGGGCTGGGGAGAGCTTGAGTTCCTAGGTATCCTACCTGGTAGATATAGGGAAAAGATGTTACAGGGAAGGGGATAACACGTCTCATCCATTGTCCCACTTCCACTCCCAGAAGACCCCTCATCCAATTGATCCTCCCACACTGGTCCAAAAAGCGATGGCTGTGTCCTGGCCACCTGGATGACAGATCCCTGGGGACTAGCGGGTGGGACACCTTGAGGTGTCTCACAATACACAGAAATGTGTATTGGAGAAAACCAATTAGATCGGCTTCACTAGCAACAGCCCTCTGCGTTAACCGGGGGTCCCCAAAAGTGCAGGTTCAGGAGGTACAAACCTTATTTAAATTTGCTTCTCTGTACACTGTATGTAGGAACTTGATGAACTACCTGGAGAAGTTCTAGATTCTTTCTGTATATTCCAGTATTGGCACCTCAGTGTATAATCTGTAGTGGTAAAACAGTCCGATATTGCTCCACTATTTCGTTATGAGTTAGCAGCAATATCGTTTGTTTTAAGAAAAATCTACAATTGCAGGTAGAAAAAAGAATTGTGGGACACCCCAAAGGACACAGTGACATTTAAACAGTCCTCACCTGAATAACGATTAACTTGTGGTGAATGGACACTTGGATGCGTTGTAAAACGCTGTTTGTCCCATGTATGGTGAACAATATTGATGGTCTCTCGTAAAAGTAGAAATTCTAGTCAACTCTGCATAACCTGCTGTTTTTTTTTTTTTAACGAAAGGATAAGAAAGCGCCCGCGTTAATGCGCTAGCGCTAAAAGGCTAAATAAATATATAAACAGTGTTGTGAGGCAATAGGTGCAGTATTTCAAAAATATAAATACCATTCAGTCCATGTTCGTGTTGCAAGTTCTTACCAAAAAGGGGCGTGTGACTCGCCTGTAGAGCCTCTGCAGATGGCTTGATAGCAAGTCCCTGGCTAATGTGGGGAGAGGGAGTTTCACATTTATGGGTAGTTTTATGCTGTTTATTGTGCAATGGTTACATGTCGGACATCTTGGTATGGAGCAGGGCGGTCAAAAGCACAGTATACTAAGTGCTTCACTGGTTCTCATAATGATAAAATCTGCCACCTTCCAATTGAGAAAAGAGATGCCAGTCAATTTAAAATACAACACCATCCCTGTGAAAGATGGGTTGAAGAAAATATCAATTAATAAACCTATGAGCTAAATTCTAACAGGTTGGAGAGGTAGAGCATGCTGACTTAGTGCCTCGTGAGCCCAACTAAAAAATACTGAGGGGAAGTCGCCCTATTTCAAAGGCCTATGTCCTGTATGAAGCCCGATTTATTTGATTATGTGCCACTCCATGGCCTCATTTAGACCTATTGATTCGCTCTTAGTCAAAAATATCAACTTTGGTTCTCTTCCAAAGAGTTTCTCTTCTCTCGCTTTTAGACCATGTCCCTTTTCAGTCTGTAAAACTGCCCATTTCATATCCTCCCACACATGTTTTTTTCTTGGAAGTGTTTTGCCATGGGTACTTGTTCGATTTTTATTTTTGAGGCAACTACAATGCTCAATTTATCCTTGTTTTAACTTTGCATTTCGTTTTGCCTATACATTTTAATCCACGTGGGCAAATGATCAAATAGAGCACATGGGTCTGTATTGCAATTTGAAAATGTATTCAGTTTCCATGGTCTATCCAGACCAATATCTATCGTTTTACATTTCCCGCATGGGTAGTTTTCAGTGACTGGGTTGAAGCCCCATGTAGACATGACTGATGGTAAATTCTTTCTTTCTCTGTAGTTTCCTTTTGCTAATAGTTACCAATGGAAGTACTTTTTCCATAAGCAAAAATGGGCCGTTCCAACTGGTTATCAGCCCGTTGTAATACTTTCCAATGTTAATTAATGAATTTGTGAATTTTCCGTCTCTGGTTAGTAAATGTTGAAACACATATAAGACTGTTATAACCTGTCTTATTAGGGTTACTTTCTATGAGGGCTTCTCTAATTGTATATGCCCTTTTAGCAGCTCTTGTAATCAATTTTGTGAGGTGCCCCCCTTGCTTGTAATTTAGAAGATAATGCTGAAGCCTCATTTTCAAAGGCATCTTTGGTGCTACTATTTTGCTTGAGGCACATAAATTGCCCAAAGCACAGGTTGTCTTTCGTGTTTTTTACGTGAAGACTAGTATATTGTAGAAGAGAATTTTTTTTTAGTTACTTTACCATAGGGATTTAGCAATGGTGGTGGTGTTAGTGAAAGATAGTGATGTCAAATTATCTTGATAACTCATTGCTCTGGCTTTTAGTGAACTTTAAATAACTGCTTTGGTTGTTAAGCCATTCAAAGAACAAATTGACTGACTCCGTAGACCCTTCCCAGATGACCAGAATAGCGTCACTATACACTGGACCCGGTTTTATCTGTGCTTTGTAGGGGTTGAGGTAGGAATAGATCTTATTTTTCTTGAAACTCTCTACATAGAGGTTAGCGAGGCTTGGGCTCTTCCCTCGATATGTTGGTAAAATACCCCCGATAATTCAAAATAATTCTTGATTAAAGCAATTGTGATACACCACATTATGAAAGAGTACCTGATTTTCCCCTCCAAATTCTAGTACCAAACTCTTTCCCCCATAACAAATGAGCTGAAGGCTTCTTTCTCTGCAAGAAGTCGGGGCAACGGGTTAGATCCCTCTCGTACCGATACAGCGTTTGATCTCTGTATCGGTACGAGAGGGATCTAACCGGTTTATTGTGGTGGATTAATTCCAAATGTAATAGGGGCACTAGAGGAATCCAAGTAACCCTTCTAGCTATGTGGATGTCTGATTATATTCTATGTTTAACATGAAAAAATGTTTGACCTATGGTGCTATGACTGACTAATGGCCCTGATTTGAAAAAGGTCTCAGGGAGACCGAAACACGTGTCATCACTTAAAGGGCACTTTAAAAATGAAAAATAAAGAAACCTCTTTGATGATTGGGCGCAGTCTCCTTCCGGGTTATTCATACTTTATACTAGATGTAGTGTTGGCCCCCGGCCTTGAAAGATTTGTGGACGATGCAGAGGGTCTTGAACTTGATCCTTTCAGTCACCAGGAGCCAGTGGAGAGATTTCAGGGCCGGAGAGATAGTCCCTGGGCTTGAGGCCAAGGACAAGTCTTGCAGTCCTGGTCAGGATTAGTTGCAGAGGACGGAGAGTAGAGGAAGGCAAATTGAGAAAGAGGCTGTTGCAGTAGTCCAGCCTAGAGAGAACCATTGCTCTGCTTCTGGGGGAAAGTGAGAAAAGGAAGAATACCTCTGAAAAGGTGCAGGTGGTACTGGGCCTTCTTGGCAAGGTCTGTGATATGAGAAGTGGAGTTGAAGATGACGCCAAGGTTTTTAGCCTCACAGGAAGGCAAAGGAAGAGGGCTCAAGGATGGCGGCCAGAGTGAGAGAGGGAAAGCGGAGCACGGGTCCCAATAAGGATTTCAGTCTTACTGACATTAAGGCAGAGATCATTGGTGGCGCATCAATTCCGAATTGTGGATGCAGTCCGGAATGAGCGAGAGAGAAGAGGCTGATTGGAGCCTAACAGAGAGCTGAGGGTCATCAGCATAACGAGTTATTGAACTTTAGTCCTACTAAACTTAATTTTAAAATCCACCACCCACGAACTGGATTACATTAATGAGAACAAACCGGGATTTAATGGCTCTAAAATCTACCGTAAGTTTCTCATTGGAGATCAGTTCAGATATTTCCATTTACTATGGAGAAGCTTATTTTTTTCACCAGCTGATTAAATCTGAAGATAAGCCCCTATTTTGTAAATTCAATGGCAGTCCTAAAAATAAAGTGCCCAACTGCTAGTTGTAGCCGCCACACTTCAGTATATTTAAAAAGTGGAGCCCAACTTAGGTGAAATGTAGGGGATGGAAAGACATGTGTTACAGTTTCTTGTAGATCTTCTGGCTTACTATTGTATTTTTGTTCTTCTAGGAAATTTGTTAAGGAGCAGAAACAGGTCCAAGAAGAAATTGCTCGAATGTCCTCAAAAGCCATGCTCAAAGTCCAGGAAGACATAAAAGCTCTGAAGCAGCTTCTGTCCGTGGCTGCTAGTGGGCTGCAGAGGAATGCTTTAGCCATTGACAAATTGAAAATGGAGACTGCACAGGTATTGTAGAAATAATGCGCGCCTGCATTTAGTCTGTTTGTGTTAAAGTCTGAAACTGCTTAGCATATGAAAGTGAGATATCACAATGCCAGGCACTGGATAGGTTGTGATAGATATTCTTAAATAGGTTATAATTAGGGGGGACAGAACTTTGTATTCTCCAACGTTGGCTCTTACATAGATTCGCATGCTGCTTGAACAATCCAAGCCGTATGGCTGGAAATCCGCTGTAACATTAAAAGCAGTTGACATTTAAATTTTAAGACTGGTTTCACTTTAATGCTCTTTTGGCTGTGGGGGCAGTATGACCCCAGACAACTCTAATAGACTGGTCCCCCTTCGCTCCACCCCAAAAAGACCGCTTCACATTTTTTACCACATGTTCACTGTTGAAGTTCTCAAAACACTCTCTAAATCATTAGATTTTGAAGATAAAACTTAATTTACTCAACAGTTTTCTGAACTTGGAGAAGTTCAGAGTTCTGGCACTTCCATCGGTGGTTGGGTAGCGACATCTCGCCTGCTCTTGGCTGTTTCAGCTTCCATCGTGGAGGCCCTATTGGTGTGGTGTCCTTTGACACTAGGGCAGACTCCAGAAAGAGTCTCTTCAGGGCATGTTCATCTGCCACCTAAGAATGTCTTCATTGAACACCATCCCAACAACTCCCTTTACTGGCTGTACCCGGACCACGACATGACCTGTTCAAATTCATAAATGCCACAGACAGTTCCTGAGGTTTACTGCGGCAGGAATGCATCATCAATTCAAGGCCTTTCCCTTCGTCCTCAAGCCCGCTCCTTGGGTGTTCACAAACTGCCTTGCAGCGGCTCACCTCAGTCATTCGGGGATCCACGTCTACCTGTCCCTCGAGGACTGGCTGGTTAGGTGTATCTCGCTATCTCTCGCTCTCTAGCGAAGACTACAGCAACCTTGACCGCCTGGTAATAGGGAACACAACCTTTGATATAAATAAGTCTGTACTACACAGGTTGGTAGTGTGTCTGAGCAGTCAGGCTTATCTTAAGTGGGGTCAATATGAGCAGTAGAGTTTTTACACAAGAGATTCACAGTGACAAGTATTCAAATAAACTCTTACACTCAAGGTTTCTTGATTAAACAATTATTAATTTAACAGTCAGTTCTATAAGCCTTCTTCAGAAGGGAGCAAGATGTGTAACAATTATAATACACTTCAAAACACACTCTGTTTCTCTAAATCATATGATACCCATTGGGGATTGCACACAGACACTTCCTATACCCTCAGGTGACTTAAATAGCTAGGACACTGTGGACATTGATTTATCACTGGTACATTTAGAGAAATACTGAGTTTGGGTGCAAAGGGTTAGATAGGGGAATAAAACAAAGGTTAACAAATAATTAATAAACTGGTAAGTACTTTTAAAACCCTCCAATGCAAAGTAAATCGACCCTTTCCTGAGGGAAAGGCAAACGCACAAAGTCAAAGGTAGAAGAGTCTCTCACTGAGCCAGGACAGTCGATGTTAGATGAACAAAGTCTAGGGCAGCTGAAGATCTTCTTTGCAGGTAAGAAAGTATTTCACAATGTTTTTAGAAAGGTTTGTTGAAAGAAGATTCACTTGAAGGGCCACAAGCTGGGAGGCTTCTGAGGGAATTGCTATAAGCAACTCTGCAAGGGCACCCGAGACAAGTCTCAACTGAGAACATGTAAGGCTACAGAACAAGAGCTAAATCCTCTTAACTTTACAATACCTTTGGTTAGAAGAAATGGTTCCAGCTGGCTTCTGTTCCTGTACAGCTCTGCAGATCCTTTTGTTTCTGTGCCTCAGTCGTGGGGACAAGAGGGAGGACATCTGGGGACTTCTGCACTGCAATGGGAAGGTCGGCGGCAGCAATGAGCAAACTTCAATTCAGCGGCACTTCGCGGTTTCAGTTTCTTGCGTCTGACAGCAAATAGCACCACTGCAGTCTCTTCGATACCACTCTGGACTTTCCTCGCATCTGGGGTCTAGCACTCTGTTGAGGTGGCTCAGGCTTGGTCAGTCCTGCTTCAGGGAAGTCCGGAGGATCTTGGTTTGGTGTTCCTCTCCCTGGCACTTTGGTTCCAGCAGCAGTGCAAGTACAGCCGAGAGGATGTCCAAACAAGTTCACTTTGGGGTTGATTGGTCCCACCAACCCAAGGGGAGAAGTCGTCCTTGCAGGGCTTCTCTAGTCGAGGTGAATTCAGAGCTTCAGCACAGCAGCAGGGCTCCACTGGGCAAACCCAACGGTCCAGGAGTTGCAACAGGCATCTCTTCCCAGTTCTTCTTCTTAGTCCTTCGTCCAGTGGTCAACTCTGCCTTCCAAGCCAAAAAGCCTTGCCTTTTATGCAGGTTTATCCCATTCATTCCAGCTTAGCTGTCAATCACACAGCAAGGTGCTGTCCTGTAACCAAGGGGATTAAGCACAGGTAGTTTCGGGCACCTCCCTCACTATCTGCCAGACATACTGGATTCCCGCCAAAGACAACACACAGGGACCAAACCTCAAGAAGGACCTTTCCAGCAAGAAATGGCGTAAAAACAAGACCGGGACCATTTTGACAAAATGGGCACCCTTGGGTGCCTTACTGCAGCTGCGAACGCAGACTTCTGTAAAAATACAATTGTAGAAAAAAGTAAACCACTGCCACCAGCCATTAATTGTTTAAAGGGTAACATAAAAATGGTACATGAGAAACTAGACAAAGGGGATCCTAAGTAACCTCTCCAGCACCCTATGGTAAGTGTCTGCTGGGTCTAGAAAGTTACAAAATGTAAGTAAAGTCAATTTCACTTCAATGCCCTTGGAAATAGTAGTTTCATCAAGAGAAGGAATTTAAACCTTTGGTAAATCTGAAAGACTTCCCTGTGTCACTGCACTGAAGGTGCTTTGTGTCAGTGTAAAGATGATGCCTATGGAGTTTGTCAGACTCCAAAGTCAAAAGAAACACAAAAAACACATAGAATTAAAAGTACAGAGTACAGCAAAAGGGCTGGGGGTCTCTAAGGTGGGAGGAATTTAGCACTAAACAGAAAATTCTCCCTAACAGTTATCCTGCCTAACCTGCTTTGAAACATTTTCGGCAGGGGGCGTGGTCTGCTCGTTGTGAAAGACTCCCTCGTATACGGCCGCACCACTCCTTGACAACGGACGTGATGTTGATCGCTGTATTAAAGGAATGCACTCTGCCCCCCTTATGTTGGTTCCTTTATTCCATGCGCTCAGCACTCTAGAGCGAAGTTCTGTACTGGATGTTAGATCTGTGTTCTTTGACTCGATGCAGTCGATTCTTGAGGAGGAGGGTGAACAGAGAATGTTTGGCTTTGAGCCAATGGGGGTGCGGCCCTGGATTCGTGGTCAGATCTTATGGCAGACCAGGCAGGGCTACTGCAACTGGCAAGGAACCTCCATGATGCCAGTGGATTGGATACATTCCCTGATGTTGAATTCCAACAGTTCAATTCCTATGCTTACTCGAACATCCAATACAGCAAGGTGGTCGAGAAGGTCGGGGCTCAGCTAGCTGATGAAACCGGTGTTGCATTACGACCTTACCAAAATCCTGGACTTTGGGCCGCCGACCTGAGCAGGCTTTACTGTTCAATGCTGCTATAGCGGACCTGGTCATAGCCTTGTGGCAACTGTTGGGTAAGATTTTCATATTTATGATAAATCTTCCTGACCCGTGTTAACCCCAGAACTTTTTGCTTGGACTTGGTGATTATTTTTCCTTGTCGATACGTGAGTGGGAATCTTTTTCCCCTCTCACCTAGTCTTTTACTATTTTTATGGGTGACCTTTTTTTTGTCTCTCTGTAGTGTGTGTATGGATTTATAGTTCTCTAACTTTTCAGCTTAGGCTGGGTTGCTTCCCTTTGTAATTTCTTGTATTATCTCTTGGGCGAACTACAGTTCCCAAGAAGTAAAGTGGGATTCCTATCCCCTTTTACGTTTTATATAGTGAACCAGCACACACCACCTTATGTGGACTGCTGGGAAGATGTACTCTATCCCCATTCTCACTTACCTGGTAACATTTTTGTTACAATTGCAAGTTAACTTTAATGGCTCACGCAGTGCGGCTTGATGTGATTGTGAGCACGGCTGTAAGCGCCTTCCTCCAAGCCGAGGGAGACAGAGCTGGAGCTGAACCTTGCGCACTGAATCCTTCGAACCCTGCAACCTGTCTGCCCGCCTGCCCCATTGAGCGGCTGGCTGCCTGAGCCTGAGAGGGAGAGGGATTTGCCTGACTTGCCCCTGCAGACTCCAGGGTAAGCAGTGCTGGAGGACGAACTGGTACCCTGGGAATAAGTGTTTACCAACCTTTGCACAGGCTGTGCCAGTGCGGTGAGTGCAATCAGCACCCCGCAGGGTGTGAACATCTGTAAAGGGAGTCGCTGCAGGCTTCTGCAGTTATTGATGGTTGAAGTGACGTGCAGCATCTGTGAGCACTTTGGCGTAACTTTTTGGATGCCCTGTGAGACTTTGAATTTCTGGTCTAACGTGCGCAGTCTGTCTCGTCATCTTACTTGCTGCTGCCATGCCTTCCTATGACCTCCGCACTTACTCATTCGCACTTTCATTACCCAGCTCTGCTGTGCCTTGTCCTTGCCAAATGCGGACAATCAGCTGCCTCTTTCTAGTTCATCTTCTCCGGCAGGTGAGCAAACAGAATTTGAACCGGCAGGGGAGGAGCTAACGAAACACCTTGCTACTTCTGATTCAACCCATTCGCCTCAAGTGAACTTTGGGAGGGGAGATGTTGGAATCCTTCCTCCTAAGCAGCTGCAGGAATTGTTACTGGAGGCAGTTCCCTTGTTTTCTTCCCATGCATCGAAGCAAGTTTGCTTCCACGCTTCTGCCCAAACGTCAACGCAAAGACTTACTACTGCTAAACTGGGCCTCCCAAAGTCAGCCCCTCCTAGGGTCCCCATGGAGAATACAGAGGGCAGGGTGTTCCACTTTGGGAAGTCCCAATGTCAGTCGTTTTCCTTCCAGAATGACACCAATTGGGGGCCTCCTCCTCCTCCTCTTGTCGTTTCAGTACGACCCCAAATACTGCACTTAGCACAGTCACATAGGGTAACTTAATGGAGAACTACCCCTTTTTGGCCCTTCTTACTAAAAATAAGGAAATCCTGAAATGCAGACCTGGAACCTGGCTCCTTTAATGGGGAGTGTCTGGTCCCCTAGTCCTCTGACTAAAACCACTGTGACCGAAAACCAGACGGGCCTCAATGTGAATGCTTCTTTCTCAGACACCCTAGTAAATGATCTGAATAAAGCTGGTATTAACTCAAGGCTCCCTTCTCTTCCTTCTACTCCATCTGAACAATCACTAGGCAACTTCGAGGCCCTCCATCCAGCTTCTGTGCTTCAGTCACCCTTGGCTACTGTTTCTACCATCAATCCCCAGGGGTGTAGGGCTCAACCACACAGGCATTAGCTTAACCCTGTGCAGATACTGAAAAGGGAAGAAGCGGGCGGATGCTGTTTGCAGCCACTAGCTGAAGCTGCAGCCAGCTTCTTTGAAGACTCAGGGCATTATGGTTGAGGCATCGGTTTACATTGACCCCGCCGTTATGCAAACGGCTGAGTCCCTCCTGATAGAGGGAATGGGGGGGTTGTAATTTGCAATAGCCCGGATGTGGCAGCTTCCACCACTGAAAGCCTAGTGCCTTTTGCGATCTTTGTGGCTCGTGATATCAGTGCAAAGAAGGCCCCTAGGCAACCCAAAACTAATTTGACTGAGCAGAGGGCGTACAGGCCTGCAACCGCTGTTGTACCAATGAAATACAAAAATAGGAAAACCCTCCATAAGAATGTGGGCAGGGTTTCCAGAAGATTCTTGCTAAACCCAACTCTGCTGCAGCTACCTTTTTTAAGCCCCATTCTTAAAGGCCCCCTCCACCCCCCCCCCCCCAACTAAAAACTCTGCAGCAACCTGTGGCCTTGGGTCTGTGTGTATTGAAACCGTCGCAAACGGAAACTCCTATACTTGTGAGACTGACTCTCAGTGAAGCAGGGGATGGTGGTGCTGAGACTGGGAGGGGGTAGTGGTGACGTGGGAGTGGCCACCGTGGTCAGAAGTGACCTGGTGCAGCGAGAGCCCTGCATATCCCGGGCCCCGTTGGAGGGTTTTTCATCTATGCAGGAAGCGATCCCCTTGTGCTGGGCTCCTACTGGTCCTGCTCATATCCCTCTTGGAGTGTGTGAAGAAAAGCGTTGTGGAGCCCATTCATCAACAGATGGCTGACGGGAGGTTGTCACAGTTAACGGCTATGGAGGAGCGCTGCCTACACCACCATAAATAAGGGCTCTGTTGAGTCTCCGACACCCCCAATCATGGTGAACTCGAAATTGCAACTACTCTTGTCTTGGGAGTTAAAAGACTGCATACAACTGACTTTAAATAGGTCAGCAGTCTTGAAGATGCTAACAAAAGTGCCTTTGCTATCTCATGTTGGCTTGGTGGACATTAAGCAGGTGGAATTTTCGAACCATTTGAGATTGGATAAGGTAATTCTCCACTTCGGCTCTCATTTGGTTTTGGCATCCTCTGCCCAATTAAAATCATGGCGCTTTTCAATTGCTTTTTACTTTGGAAACCAGCCACAATCTATTTTGCCCATCTTGACTGACAGGTGTGAAACAACCAGCTTTGATCAAGTGCAAACGGTGTCGCAGTCTCCTCCTATCCTATCAATAACCTGCTCAAGGGAGGATTCTGTTGGTAGATATACCACCCGCCCCCTAATAGGCAATGTGGAATCCCATGGTGGCACGGATTGGAACTGGGTTGCGGCACGCTTGAACGCATGCAGTCACTAGCAACTCAAATTAAGTAGGGCTGTAGCTACTAAACACATGAACTGCCTTTCATGGACTTGCAGGCGTTAAACTACTCTACCCACGGTTTTGCCAATTTTTTAAAGCTGATTTGTTTTGTGTCCAGGAGTGTTGGCTCCTGGAGCCCCCAAGTGTGTAAGGATTTCATTCCTTGCTGAACCCGGCATATAAGGGGGTTAAAGGGAGACTGGCTTCCAGGCTATTGTTTGTCATTCGGAACGACATTAGTAACAGTGACCCCCTTTGTAGCTCTGAAAGCATTTGTGCAAGCAGTGGAATTAACTTGGGATAAGGAGTTGTATGCAGAAATATCTTCCACTCTTATAATTGATGTTTACTGGAACCCCAATATGATTGCACAAGACATCTTGTTTGACGCAATTGAAGATCTAATCTATGATTTGCAAAGTGTAAACAATTGTAACTCTATCATGCTTTGGTGACCTGAACGCATTTTGTTGGGAGCATGTTGGTTTGAGTATGTATGGCTGTAGTATGATGGCAAAGAAGCGGGGAGGCGCATGGATGGAACCTTTGAACTCCTGGGAGTTGAACATGGTGAGAGGTATGGTTACTGGGGACATTCCACCAAACCTGACTTGGCATCGGGGTACTTCAAATTGTATTTTGGGCTACTTCTTTGTCTCGGGTGAAATTCTACAGAATGCTAACTCAATGACGGTCATAAAAACAGACCTTAGTGACCATTAACCCTTACTTTTAGGGTGGAAAAAACGGGAGCAATACCTAGGACCAGGTTTTAGAGGTTGGGTTTGGTCAAATAGGGTTTGCTGGAATAAGACGAGTATGGAGAAGTTCTATGGCGCTCTTGGCCATTTATTCTCCTCAGACAAACTTGAAGTTGCTTTACAAACTGTCCCATATAGGCGCATCTTGGACCAAATGTATGACCTTATGCCTCGCCCCAGTCAAAGAAGGAAAATACTTCGGAACCATGTCTATGATCCCGTAGTTCAATAAAGAAAAGGGACTTGAGGCGTGCCTTATGCTGCTGCTTGCCATCTGAGGCTGAAAAAAGAAATGCATTGAAGTTGGGAAATGGACAATGGCCTTGATTCTACAAATATGACATCTTGTTAAATGATGCATCAAAAATGCTGCAGCTCGTAGGCTCAAAAGAGTGCTCGTCCTTTCGGCGAATGATTAATAATCTTGTGTCGCCACTCTCCTCTGCCCTGATCAATCCGATTGGAGAGCAGGGGTGGATTGATCACTTCACTAGAGTGTATAAGGGGGGTTTTGGGGAGCAGAATTGCCTCTTGAAACCGACATTGCGTTTGTGGCACTTGACCTGTTCAGAGGAGCACATTGTTTCATTAATGTTAAAGGACATTTGTACCGCGCACTATCGCCACCAAAGTGGTCCCCTGGCGCTCTGGCGGCTCTGAAAAAGGAGAGGAGAGGGGGTCGGTTAGTGGGAATAAGCTGGAAAAGTGCAAGAGAGCAGTGATGTGCTATTGACAGCCTCAGCCCGTTGGGTCTGTTGGCTGGGCTTGGGGTGTTTTGTGGTCCGTAGTCGTCGTGTGCTGTTGTGCAAGTATATGTGGTTTGTTTTGTTGTTGCATTGTTGTGAAGTTTGTGCGGATTGCTGCGTTTTAGGTTTGTGGTTGTGTTTGGGTATAGTTTGAGAGGTGTATGAAGAGGGATGGAATTGTTAGTTGGTTGGTTAGTTGGCATTGCTGTCCTTGCAATTGTGGGATTCCATATAGGTGTGGCACATGCCAACAGTCACATTTCCATCTAGATGCGACGCAAACTAGGTTCAGAATTCCAAGTGTGGTCATGCTGAGAATCATATATGCTAACAATCACATTTCACTCTAAAGTAAGAAATCCTGAGCCCAAGGGCCTGATGGTTTATCAAATGTGGTCCTAAAACTTGACTCCAGTTTATGGACACACATCTTGGGCACAATTTTCAACACAATTACCTCGCCAGCGAGTATGCCGACATCGTGGACTCAGTCCCTCATTGTCACGATTTTTAAAAAGGGTCAATGATCGTGACCATTTAACTCATTTAACTATAGACCTATAGTGCTTCTTGAAGTTCCTGCAAAGATTTATGCCAGCATAGTTCTGAGGCCGATAAAAGATTGGGCTTTTGGTGTGGGGAGATTGGACCCATTGCAAACGGGGTTCAGGAAGGGTAAAGGTAAGAACGCTAACATCGTAATTTTGGGTATGCTGAAAAAGGAAGCAATGATGAGATCAAAGCCCATATACATGGTGTACATTGACTTCTCCATGGCATTCAACATTGTAGATGGAACTTGTCTATGGTACGAACTCAGACAATGGGGGTGTCCCACTCATTTGCTGGGGATTCTTATGGCCTTACATTCTAACACATCTGTCGGACTTTGCCTTAATACTCAGGGCAAACTCTCAGCGTCTATTCCTGCAATGTGTGTTGCTCTTTAGACTTTTTCTTTCGGATCTTGCTGAGATCTTCCAGAGCATTTTCAGCTTTTCTCAGAGTCTGATTAACCTTAGCATGGATTACTTGCTGTGTGCTGATGATCTTGTCCTGTTTGACTACACTTCGATAGAACTACAGCACAAGCTAGATGCTTTGGCAGTTTATGCGGAAAGAAAATCACATAACTATCAACATAAAATAATCTCAGATACTCTAGTTTAGGCTGGGGGTGAAACAAAAATAGAAGACGTTTTTTCTTGGCACATGAGTAGTACGACCCTGGAAAGCGTCTTAAACTTTTGCTATCTGGGTTGTCGATTAACGGAACTTCAGAATAAAATGAAGTCTCAAAGTTAACATTGTTCCAAAATGTTAATGCTCGCCACTCAAGCATGTGCTGGAAATCAGAAATTAAGTAACTTTTTTCTGAAACCATTGCTAAAATTCTATAAAATCAAGTTCTTGCCGACTATAACATATGGGGGTGAGAGCTGGGGTCTCCCTATACTCTTGGACTGCGCTGCTCTGGAGGCGATGTTTTGGAGGAAGGTCCTGCAACTACCAAATGGAGTCACTGAAGCTGTTATTCGCTACGAGCTAGGCTTATCCTCCATACAGTTACATAATTGGAAGAACCTCTCGCTATTGAGGTATATTCCTTCTGCACAGGAGGGTTATGTTTGGTGGCTACTAAAGCAGTTGCTTAAGAAATCTTGGGCCGCTTTAAATACCTGGGAGATCGAGTGTAACTCAATCTGTGAGGGGCATGACATCTCGAAAGCCACACTTCTGTATAGACCAACTGTACTTAAATGGAGACTCAAAGAATGGGACTGGATTGACACAATCCACAAAGTCAGAATTTATCATCTATACGCTGATTTATTGATTGATGCTAGACCAGTCTGAACCTATCCTGATTACTTGAGTCAATTTACAGGTAGATTTTGGCTATCGAGAGTTATGAGACTGCGGCTGAATTTGATCCCGACAAACGAAATCATGGGTGCCAGTAATAAAACTCGGAGCCCTAAGACGGTGTTGATCTCCAGTATGGGGTCTGGCATGGATTCACATGTTCATGAATATTCCCCATTGTCAGGCCGGGAATACTTGGTAAAAGAAAAAACAGTTTCGAGGGGATTGGGTCCTCCGACGTATTCCATATCTATGACAGTAATCACCACAGCTGTGCTGCTTCGGAAAATCTTTCTGCGTCCTGCGTCGATGACATTGATACGCCACCCTCGAGGACCTCCTCAGACGGCCGACGTCACTAGATGTTATAAGTAGGACGCACAACGCCCTAAGCCTCAGTTCTGTTTTTTCCGCGAACGTGTTCGATTCGGAGATCTCGGCGCGCCTCGACTCTTTGGAGTTGCTGTTCATTCAGTTCTTAGAACCTGTTTGTTTTGTGTAAAGTATTATCGGGATGTCTTCCTCTTCTTCCACCCCGCGTCCGGGCTTCAAGAAGTGTGGGGACTGCGGGTCCAAGATGTCGGTGATGGACTCGCACAACGCCTGCCTCTGGTGCCTCGGGGAGGCCCACGACATGGATGATTGTGTCGACTGCCAGTTGCTTACGTCCAAGGCCTTGCGGGAAGGTAAGAAGCTGTCGGTCGGTAAGGTGTTCAAGCCCCGGAAGGCGAGGTCCACTGGGCCGGCTTTCGACAGACGATTCAAGGGGCAACTCTCCGCATCGTAGTCGTAAGTCTAGGGGGTCTCGGTCCCAGAGTGGGTCCCGCCACTCCTCTGCCTCTTCGAGGCACTCCTGGAAGAGCTGTCATCGGTCGCCTTCCCTGTCCTCTTCCGAGGACTCTGCCCGTCGGCGGGTTTCTTATCCCACCAAACGTGCCTCTCCGGAGGAGTGGGCTTCCTTCGGGAAGAAAATGTTGGCGATTCTTGAATCACAGGGCTCCGGTCTGTCTTCGCTTCCAAGAGGGGTCGATTGTGACCGTGTTGGAGAGACCGCTCGTACGCCTTCGGGTGGTCGGCACGATTCGCGGGAGAGGTCACGCTCGGACAAGGTGAATAGTTCCAGTCATGCCCGTTCCAGGTCCCGGTCCTCGATGCGCTCGAGCCCGTGTGCACCTGTCAAGTCTTCGAAGAAGATGTCGACACCAGTGGCGCTGAGGTCGTCAACGGACTCTCTCGAGGAGAGAGTCCGTTGACGTTCCTCAGAGAACTCAGAGAGTTCCTCTGAGGAGAGTTCCTCAGAGCTCGGCCTCTGAGGAAGTCGTCGACATCGGCGCCCAGGATGTCGAAGGACACGCTCGGGATCCGCCCTCGAGGCCTGTGTGGAAGCTGTCGATGTTGTCAGCGCCGCGCTCCAGGTCGAAGTCGATTCACTCAACGTCGATGCCATTTCGCTCGACGCCTTTTGAGGCTGTGGTGTCAGAGGTACCCCGTGGCATAGGGGAACCCCCTAGAAAGGCTCTGGCCAAAGCAAAACATGTCTTTCTCCCCTATTCAATGCCCACTTTACAGCCTATGGAATAAATTTCCGAGATGGAAGAGGGTTCTGAAGATGGGTTGGTTCCGGACACGGTACCAGATGAGATTCTTTCTGGTCATAGCCAGATTGAGGACTTGCGTCGGTCACTGCATGACGCCAGTGGTCTGGACACCTCTCCGGAGGTGGAGTTCTGTAGGCCTGAGCCTGGCACCCATGCCGAGTCATCGTACCGGCGCCTTATGTCGTGGGTCACAGACTACTTGGGGTGGTCGGCGCCCCCAGTTGATTTTGTGCAGGATGACCTTACGGATATCCTCGATCAAGGTCCACCCACTGACCCGGTACTGCCATTCCATATGGCTCTGCAAAGAAGGGTGGCAGCGGCTTGGACTGCTCCGGAGAGTCTCCCGGCAGTGGGCAAGTCTTTGCCGTGAAAATACCGCCCTGCAAGTAGTGACCCCTGCTACTTGACCACGCACCCCACTACGGAGAGTTTGGTGGTGCAGGTGGCTACGGCCCCAGCTAAGCAGGCGTCGTATCCTACAATCCCTCCTGATAGGGACGACAAGCGTTTTGATGGCTGGGCGAAGAAAGTGTTTTCTTCAGGGGGGTATGGCGCTTCAGGCAGCCAACTCTGGGTGTCCCACAGTTTCTGAAAGGTTGAGGTATGTGGATTGGGACCTCCCTGAAGACGTGATGGAGGTGTTGCTTTCGTCCAGAAGGCCCGCAACGAAGTCCCTGTACCGTTGCCGTTGGAGAAAGTTCTGCGACTGGTGCAGGGTTAAGAATGTGTATCCTTTTTCATGTGACGTTCCTATGGTTCTGTCTTTTTTGCTTTCTTTGGCCCATAGGGGCCTGCAAGTGGGTACTATCAAAGGTTACCTGGTGGCGCTGTCCATATTTAAGCGCTTGTCTGAAGAGTGTTCTTATTTTAAGATTCCTTTAATTTCTCAGTTTCTGAAAGGGCTCACTAATGTGTTCCCTCCGTCACCTTTCCAGGTGCCCGGTTGGGATTTGAACCTTGTCCTTAAGTTTCTGATGGGTGCTCCGTTTGAGCCTTTGCATTCTTGCCCTTTGAGTCTGTTGACTCTTAAAACTGTATTTTTGATTGCGGTCACTTCCGCTCACAAAGTGAGTGCGTTACAGGCACTTTCAGTTAAGCCACCCTTCACTGTATTTCATAAGGACAGGGTTGTCCTTAGAGTTCGTCCATCCTTTCTTCCGAAGGTGGTGTCGGAATTTCAATTAGGCCAGAAGGTTGTTCTTCCGGCATTTCATCCTCCTCCACATCCTGGTAAGGAAGAGGAGAGGCTCCATAGGCTCGATCCTAGGAGAGCTTTAAGCTTTTATATTTCACGCATGTCCCGGGTCAGAGTGGACGATCAACTCTTCATTGGCTACGCTGGTAAGCGTTTGGGACAAGCTGTGGCTAAGCAGACTTTGTCTCGCTGGATTATTCTGGCTTTTTCTGAGTGTTACCGATTGGCGGGTAAGGACCCACCGGTCGGCTTGCGGGCCCATTCTACCAGGGTTATGGCTGCCTCTACTGCCCCACAGAGGGGTGTTCCTATTCGTAACATCTGTGACGCAGCCACCTGGGCTTCGGTCCATACTTTTGTACGTCACTTCTCCCTCGATTCCATCCGTGGGCAGGATCTGGCCGTTGGTAAGGCGGTCCTTTGCTCCGCAATTTGATTGAGCATTCTAAATTTCTTTTGCTAAATTATTTTCCCACCTCCTTATGTTGGTACTGCTTTGGGAGTCTGTCATAGATATGGAACACGTCAGAGGACCCAATCCCCTCGAAGAACAAGTTACTCTTACCTGGTAACGTTCTTTCGATGGGATGGTCCGATGACGTATTCCATATCGCTCCCTCCCTGCCTTCCCCGCTACAGAATTCCTTAAGCGATTGCAGCTTGCGTTTCCGCAAGGCTTTCTGTGGTCATACTGGCAGACTATTGGTGCCACACATTCTGGGGAAAAACTACAACTGAGGCTACGGGCGTCGTGCGTCCTACTTATAACATCTGGTGACGTCAGCCGTCGGAGGAGGTCCTCGAGGACGGCGTATCGACATCCTCGACGCAGACGCCGAAAGATTTTCCAAATCCGCACAGCTGTGATGATTACTGTCATAGATATGGTATACGTCGTCGGACCATCCCATCGAAAGAACGTTACCAGGTAAGAGAGTAACTTGTTCTTCTCTGTGTGAGAGGAGCACTTTCAGTTTCGAGTGCTTCCTTTTGGCCTCTTTTCGGCACCATGTGTCTTTACGAAGATGATGTCGGTGATCGCGGCCTATCTTCGTCTGCAGGGTATCCATGTGCATCCGTATTTGGATGACTTGCTCTTACGCAGCCCTTGCCCTTTGAAAGCTGCCTGCAATCTTCAGTCTCTCTTCCAGCTCCTGTTCCACCTCGGGCTGTCAGTGAACTGGCGGAAATCTTCCATGACTGTCTCTCAGGACTTCATTTTCCTGGGTTTTCGCTGGAACACGATCGACTGCAGAGTGGTGTATCTGTTAGCCATGTGCACTGTCTCTGAGAGCATGTCAGCCTGGTGGTTTCAGAGGCTGCTGGGCCTCATGGCCTCATGCATTTTGGCGCTTCCTCTTGCTCGCCTCAAGATAAGGTGGACTTGGATGGTTCTTCGGAGTTCTTGAATTCAAGCTGTGGATCCGGACTCCAAGTTGATAACGATTCCGGCTTCCATGAGAGCGGACCTGGACTGGTGGTTGTCTCTCAGCAACCTGTCGGTTGGGGTAGTTTTTCAGGACCCAGCTCCGACGGTAACGGTCACGACGGACTCCTCCATTCTGGGGTGGGGTGCGACGTTGGATCTTCTTCAGGTCTCGGATCTTTGTTCGTCTCGGGACAAGCTCCTCCACATAAATCATCTGGAGCTCCTGGCGATCTTCCTAGCGCTCAGGGCGTTCAGACCGATCATAGCCAACAAGGTGGTCCGTATTCACAAGGATAATGCAGTGTCGATGTATTACATCAACAAGCAAGGGGGCACCAAGTCTCCCCCACTCATGGACCTGTTCACCCAGATTTGGGAATGGGCGGTTCAGCATGGTGTCTGGCTACTTGCAGTACACATTCCGGGCCAGCTGAATGTCACGGCAGATGCCCTCCGTCGGCGGATGATAGTGAGCTAGGAGTGGGAACTGAAGGCGGAGGTCCTCATGGATTTTCCTGCGCTGGGGCACTCCGAAAGTGGACCTCTTTGCTACGGCATCAAACAGGAAGCTTCCTCGGTATGCCTCCAGAAACGGACTGGGAGCTTCCTCTCTGGGGGGTGCTCTCGAGATTCCATGGCACAACATGAGGGTTTATGCCTTCCCGCCTCTGCCTCTAGGTCATCGGACTATTTCCAAATTGAAGAACTCTTGGTTCTCAGAACTTCAACACCTGTCGGTATGTCTGTCGATCAGGTTACCGGTGACCCCCGATCTTCTTCACCAGGGGGAACAACTGTGGCACCCCTCCCCACAATCACTCAGCTTGGCGGCATGGTGAGTTCAGGTCTTTAGAACATCTTAGCCTGTCTGTGGATGACTTGCGCATTATCCAGGCTGCCAGGAAGCCCTCGACTAGGTCCCAGTACAAAAGCAAATGGCTCAGTTTCTGTCATTGGTGTTTAAACAAGCAGTTGGACTCAAGGCATGACACAATTGACACAGTGCTGTCCTTTGTATCCCACTTAGCAGAGTCAGCTGTTCACTTTCTGTCATGTAGAACTTATCTTTCGGCGGTTTCCGCCTACCTATCTACGGACCAATGCTCTTACTCTGTCTAATCCAGTGATTAAGAGACATTTTGCAGGATTGAGACGCCTTTATCCTCCGATTCGTAGTCTGCACCTGGCGTGGTATCTAAATGTGATCCTGATGGCTTTGTGCCATAAACCTTTCAAACCAATGGCCACGGTGGACCTCAAGCACCTGGCATGGAAGGTGTCCTTTTTGGTTGCTGTCACTTAGGCAAGGTGCTTGAGTGAGCTCCAGGCTTTGTCAGTGGAGCATCCCTGCTTGGCTTTTCACAAGGATAAGGTGGTCCTACGGACAAATCCTGCTTTCTTGTCGAAGGTGGTTTCTGAGTTCCATCTAAACCAGTCTATCTCCCTGCCGGTCATTTTCCCGAACCCCGCTTCAGAGGCGGAAAGGGTTTTACACTGTCTGTATGTTAGAAGGGCTCTTTAATTCTATCTGGACAGAACATCTGAATTTAGGAGCTCTACTCAACTGTACTGACCTTTGGTAATCCACAAGGTAAGCAGGCCTCTAAGGCGACCATCTCCCGATGGATCGCTGCCTGCATTACGGAGTCTTACACCGTTCAAAGGCTGAAGCCTCCTAAAAGTATTCATGCACACCTGGTGCGGGGCAAGGCAGCTGCAGTTGCCTTTCAGAAATATGTCCCCTGGGAGACCATCGCAAAGGCGGCTACTTGGGCCTCCCCATCGGCTTTTTGTAAGCATTATTGTCTAGACCTGAGCTCAAGATCCGATGGCCAGTTTGGTCAGGCTGTGCTGAAGAACCTTTTTTAGTAAGGTTTTTTTCCATCCACCCATAGTTCCTGTAAGGAGTGCTTGGGAATCTCCCATAAATATGGAGGAAAGGGGACGGGACGTAGGAGTATAACCAGGTTACTCACCGTAGTGACCACCTTACTCCTAGTCCCCTTTCCTCCATATGCCGTCTGCCGTCCCCTCTAAGGTTCCTCTGTTATTGCTAAAATGTCTCTGACCTGGCGATAGAAAAGGACAGATGGGCGATGCGCGGGGCGGAGCTGAGATGGGCGGGGTTACGGCCGCGTGCCGGGCCCCGCGTAGAAAGAGGCGTGACTAAACATTTTTGGGAAATTTTGGGATGCTTTTACAAAGTGCTCCGGTCCCGTCCCACAGGACGGAGGAATGTCCCTTAAGTATGGAGGAAAGGGACTATGGACTAGGAGTAAGGTGGTCACTACGGTGAGTAACCTGGTTATTCTGTTTCACCTGGCGGGAGTCAAAAATAGTCGCCGACACTCTCAGCAGGGAGCTGCACTCTGTCCACGAGTGGGAGCTTAGGCAGGATCAAGTGGATAACCTCTTCCTCAGGTGGGGCAGACCCCAGATCGATCTATTTGTGACGGTGGTAAACACCAAGTGCCAGAGATTCGCCAGCAGGTTCCACCAGTCGGGGAGCATGGAGGACGCTTTCTACAGCATGGGGTCTGGCATGGATTCACATGCTCATAAATATTCCCCGTCGTCGGGCTGGGAATCCTCGGTAAAGAAAAAACCAGTTTCGTTTCTGATCTGTCTTTCGTAGTAATAACCAATCACTGGTCTCTGCGTCATACTGACCACAGCCAATGACTGCCCTCTACCTAAGCACCGCCTCTGGCAGCCATCTTCAGATTTTTACCGCACGTTCATGTGTTGGGATCCTCGTGCTATTGCTCTCGAGCGTTGGTGCTATTTTTTCACGTTTTTTCTCAAAAACTTCGTTTTTTCGGTCAAAAGAGCCTCAAGCTCCACCGACTTTCCATCCGATCAACAGGGACCCGTGTCGGATTCGTCTGCGCCCCTCAAGGGTGAAGATTTCGTCAAGCTACGCTTTTGGAGGATTCCAGAAGCTTCTCAGGCCCGGGAGAAGGGAAGCTCGACGCCCGGAAAGCTGTTCAGGATCTGCCCTGGATGCCAGCTGCAGAACGTCTTTAAGGAGGACGAACACTCCTTTTGTCTCTACTGCTTACATGAGGACAAGACGCACGTGGAGAAGGACTGTGCGTTTTGCGGCAATATGTCGGAGCGGACCATGAATGACCGCCATCAACGTCTCGCCAACTGGCTGGAAGGGAAGAGCCCGTCGGGCGAGAAGAAGAGGAAGAAATCCGAGCGGTCTTCTAAGACCTTTGAGGACGCCCCGGCGACGGGGGTCCAACACAAGGCCAAGCACCGCGAGTCCACTGGCACCGGGAGCGCCGAACGGTCGGGCTCTACGGGCGCCAGGCAGGGCGCATCCTCCCCGGCACCTTCAGCCACGAGCCAACGCTCTGGGTCGGGTAAGAGGAAGGGCGAGCACCCGGCGAAGCTCCTGGAGAGGCCCCGGTCGAGCTCGAAGGCCCCATCGGAGGGGGAGCGAGGCAGTGTCCCCCCCTCAAGGATAAGGCGGTGAGCGCACCTAAGGTGGTGAAGGCCTTAATCCATCCGGCCAAGCCCTCTATCGATACTGTTGCGGCGGCCCTGGCTCAGCCTGTGGAGGCTACACCAGTGGTGGCGACCTCGGGGCTCAGTCTCCCTGCCACCTCGGAGGGAGTCCTCTTTTGTGCCCATCGATAGGACCCCCGTGAAATCCCCGGCGGGGAAGAAAAAGGGGGGGCAGGGCGTCGTCGTAGATTCGGCTTCAACCTCGGAGGAAGAGCTGATCGAGGCCTTAAGCCACGGCCTTGGCGTGGAAGAAGACCGGCCCGTCGGGATGGATCCCGACGCAGGTGACGACGACATCGTCGAGGGTGCCGACGGGGCCCTTGATCGCCCGTCGGATTCCCCTCTGCCAGCGCCGCAAGACAACTCGGCGGCCATTTTGTTGGCTATACAGTCCTTATGCTCAGAGATAAGGACGAGACTACCGTTGCCGACGGAGGAACCTCTCCCGTCGGGGGATCCTGAACCGGGACCTTCTGGTGTTCCCCCGCCCAAGAAAAGAAGGATTCACCCTCCACCTCCTTTTCAGCCGTCGCGCCCCGTCCAGCCCTCCTCCCCGTCCACCCGAGGGGATGATACGGGGACTGACACGGCAGCGACGGGTACGGACGACGAGGTATACGACGAGGATCTACCGTCGTCACCTCCCACCAGGGCTTCTCCGCCCGACGAGATTGGATCGTTCCACTCCATGATCGCCAGGGCATCCGAGCTTTTCCAACTCTGCCCTGAGGAGAAGAAAAAGGAAGGATTCCTTTATCAACGGCGCGAGGCCAAGAGGAAGACGGTCCTCGCGGTGCCTCTACTGGACGACATTTGGGATGAGGGCCTCGCCCTCCTCAAGAACCCTTCCACGACGCCAGCTAGAAGAGACCGGTACGAGAAGAAGTACCGGGTCCCGGACGCGGCCCCCCTGTGCCTCCGGGCGCAGCCTACCCCGGACTCCGTCGTCTCCGCGGCGGCCAGGAAGAAAGCGGGGGGGGGGGGGTGCGGCCTCCACATCGACTTCCCCACCGGACGGCGAGGGAAAGAAATTGGACGCTATGGGACGCAGGGTCATCTCGTCTGCAGCGACGACTATTAAGGCGGCCAACGCCTTGGCTATCGTGGCCCGCTACGACAGGGAGGTATGGTACAAACTGGCTCCCCTGCTGGACTTCCTACCGGACGACAAGAGGGCGGATGCCCTGGAGATCCTACAGGAAGGTGAGGTGGCGTCGGACCACGCCATCACTATTGCGACGGACATCGCCGACACTGGGTTTCGCCAGTTGGGCAACGGTGTGTGCCTTAGGCGGCGTGGATGGCTCAAGGCTACGGACTTCCGTCAAGACGTACAGACCAGAGTCCTGGACATGCCGTTCGATGGGAACAACCTGTTTGGGAAAACCGTGGACGATTCCCTTCAGGCCATTAAAGCGGACACTGAGACGGCCCGGGCCCTTGGGGTTCTGCAGCAACGACGGACGCCCTTTCGGAGCAGCGGAGGCAAGGGCGCCTCCAAAGGTTCCGGCGGCGGTTTCTCCACCTACCGTCAAGCGGCCCGCTCGTCGTCTCAGGAGGCCTACAGAGGACGAGGCAAGTCTGGCGGACCCCGCCGTCGTCGCCAAGGAGGTCAATGCGGCAAAGCCTCGTCGAAACAGGATTGAACCGGCCGTGGGGTCGGGCCCCCACCGAAGCACCCCGGTGGGAGGCCGGCTGGCGAGCTTCGTCAGCGTGTGGGAGTCCATCTCCACCGACCGTTGGGTGCTGGACGCCTTAGCCCGGGGCCACGCGCTCGAGTTTCAAAGAAGGTGCCCGCGCGTCCCCCCCGTGGCCAGGAAAGAGCTTCACGTCCCTCAACTTCTCCTGGAGGTAAAGGCGATGCTCAGGAAGGGTGCCATCGAACTCGTCCCAAAGAGGCTTCGGGGCTCCGGAGTTTACTCGAGATACTTCCTCGTGAAGTAGAAGACAGGAGGATGGCGCCCCATCCTAGACCTGCGACGTCTGAACAAGTTCATCAAGGCGCAGAAGTTCCGGATGGTCACCCTCCAGCACGTCCTGGGTCAGCTGGAGGAAGGAGACTTCCTGTCGTCGTTGGATTTGGAGGATGCCTACTTCCATATTCCCATCCTAAAGGGGCACCGAAAATTCCTCAGGTTTGTGGTCCAAGGGCGTCACTACCAGTTCAAAGCCCTCCCCTTCGGACTTCGGTCGGCACCCAGGGTATTCACCAAGTGCCTTGCACCGGTGGCGGCGCAGCTGCGCCGCGAGGGGATCCACGTCTACCCCTACCTGGACGACTGGCTCATCCGAGCCAAGACGAGGGAGCTCGCCGTGGAGCACACGGCAAGGACCGTCCAACTTCTCACGGACCTGGGATTCTCCGTGAACTACGCCAAGTCCCACCTGGTACCCGCGCAAAACGCACTGTTTCTGGGAGCGAAGCTCGACACAGTGTCCCTTCTGGCCTCCCCGTCGGAGGAAAGGACCAGGTCCATCCTGGGCAAGGTGCAGCGGATGTTGGTTTCCGACGCGGCCAAGGTGAGGTCCATCAAGTCCCTCCTCGGAATGATGTCTTCTTGCATCTACCTCATTCCCATGTGCAGGCTCCGGATGCGCCCGTTGCAGGAGTTCCTGGACGCGCGCTGGATCCAGACGACGGGCGGCTTCGAGGAGAGGATCACACTCGACGAGAGTTTCCGCCGAGCGGTCTGGTGGTGGGGCACCCGCGCGCATCTGACGGCGGGCATGGACTTCCAGACCACCAGGAGACAGTGACCACGGATGCCTCCCTGGAAGGGTGGGGAGCGCACACCGAAAATCTGCACGCGAGAGGCCTTTGGCTCCCGACGGAGAAGTCCCTCCATATCAACGTCCTGGAGCTCCGTGCAGTGTTCTGGGCCCTCAGGTCCTTCCTTCCGTCCCTCAAGGGCAAGGTGGTGAGGATCTTCACCGACAACACCACCACCATGTTTTACATCAGGAAACAGGGCGGAACCAGGTCCCCAGCGCTGTCCAAGGAGGCGCAGGACCTGTGGCATTGGGCCGTCGCCCAAAGGATGTTTCTGGTGCCGTTTCATCTGGCAGGGATAAAAAACACCATCGCCGACTCACTCAGCAGGGAACTGCGCTCGTGCCACGAGTGGGAACTACGGCAGGATCTAGTGGATCGCCTCTTCCGACGGTGGGGCACACCCCAGATCGACCTGTTCGCGACGGCGACGAACTCCAAGTGCCGGAGGTTCGCCAGCAGGTTTCCCCAGGCGAGGAGCATGGGCGATGCTTTCTCATTCCCCTGGGAGGGCCTGTTCCTCTACGCGTTCCCTCCTTTGCCACTGCTAATCCGGCTCGTCAACCAGCTCAAGAGGTCACGGTGCAGGATGATCCTCGTCGCACCTGCGTGGCCGAGGCAGATATGGTTCCCGAACCTTCTGGACTTGTCAGCGTCCCCGCCAATCAAGCTGCCGGTGGACGCGGATCTACTCTCCAGGGAAGGAGGCGCCATCCTCCACCACGACCCGAAATCGCTGAACTTGCAGGCCTGGCTCCTGCAGCGCTAGAGTTTGGAGGATACGACATACCGGCCGACTGCAGAGAGGTTCTTGCAAAGGCCAGGGCGTCCTCGACTCTTAAATGCTACGGACACAAATGGAAGAGGTTCTCTGTCTGGTGCCATGCACAGAAGATTAACCCTCTACGGATTACGGCTCCCCAGGTACTGCCGTACCTGCTGACGCTGGCCAAAGCTGGACTGGCACACGCGTCCATCAAGATTCATCTTGCTGCGATCTCCCGATACACCAGAACCACGGGCCGGACGTCCTTGTGGTCTCATCGTCTGGTGAAAGAGTTCATTAAGGGACTGTTCAGATCGTTCCCGCCGGTGAAGGCTCCGTCCCCGGCGTGGGAGCTCAACGTGGTGCTGACCAAGCTCATGGGACCTCCGTTCGAGCCTCTGCACTCGGCCCCGTTGAAGTTTCTGTCGTGGAAAACAGCGTTTCTTGTGGCCATCACCTCCGCACGACGGGTGGGTGAGATCCAGGCCCTTTCCTGCAAGGCCCCGTACTTGACTTTTCACGACACGAGGGTAGTGCTCAGGACGCACCCCTCCTTCATGCCCAAGGTACCGTCTGACTTCCATCTCAACGAACCCTTGGTGTTGCCTGTGTTCTTCCCGTCGCCTTCGTCGCCGGCTGAGAGGACTTTGCACTCGCTGGATGTGGCTAGAGCGCTGAAGTTCTACGTGGACCGCACAAAGTGTTTTCGGAAGACGTCACAACTCTTTGTGAACTTTGGACCTGTCAATCAGGGGAAGGCTCTCTCGAAGGCTTCCATTTCCAGATGGCTCTCCGGCTGTAACATGTACTGTCATCGGTTGGCAAACCGACCGCTGCCTGGCCGTCCGAGAGCCCATTCCACCAGAGCGATCGCAGCTACCACGGCGTTCCTTTCTGGTGTGCCCCTGCTGGACATATGCAGGGCTGCTACGTGGAGGTCGACGCACACCTTCACGAAATTCTACTGCGTCGATCGGGATTCCAGGGAGGAGTCCAGGGTCGGCCAAGCAGTGCTGCGCAACCTGTTCGCCTGAGGTGAGCCTGGTTAGGAGGTAAAATGCTTAATGTTGAGTTTGATGTAATGCTTAATGTTGAGCCTTTGCCACCTCCCGTGGTTGTGCATGTGTGTACTGCTACGTATTCTTTATTCATGAGCATGTGAATCCATGCCAGACCCCATGCTGGAGAAGGAACAAGTTACTTACCTGTAACTGTTGTTCTCCAGCATGGGTCTGGCATGGATTCACATGCGAACCCTCCCGCCTACCCCTCTGCGGCTCTTCACTTGGTCATACTGCCACTTCACGTGCTTCCAAATCTGAAGATGGCTGCCAGAGGCGGTGCTTAGGTAGAGGGCAGTCATTGGCTGTGGTCAGTATGACGCAGAGACCAGTGATTGGTTATTACTATGAAAGACAGATCAGAAACGAAACTGATACTGGTTTTTTCTTTACCGAGGATTCCCAGCCTGACGATGGGGAATATTCATGAGCATGTGAATCCATGCCAGACCCATGCTGGAGAACAACAGTTACAGGTAAGTAACTTGTTCCTTCTCTTTCCCGTGGAAGGCCTGCTCCTGTACATGTTCCTGCCGTTGCCTCTGCTACTAAGAGTAATCGGTCAACTCAAACGGTGCCGGTGCAGGATGATCCTCCTTGCCCCGGCGTGGCCGAGGCAGATTTGGTACCCGGACCTTCTTAGCCTGTCAACACCACCTCCAGTCAATCTACCAGTGGTTGCGGACCTGCTTACCAGAGAAGGAGGCACAATCCTGCACCACAAATCAGTATTGCTAAACCTGAAGGCCTGGCTCCTGCAGCCTTAGAGTACAGCGGGTACGAGCTGCTGGCGGACTGCAGGGAGGTCTTTGCCAGGGCCAGAGCACCGTCGACTCTTCATTGCTACGGGCACAATTGGAAGCAGTTTGCGATGTGGTGCCGGTCGCAGAAGACCAACCCTCTGAGGGCCACGGTCCTTCCTTGTTTGTTGTCTTTGGCTAACGGGGGGCTGGCGCACGCCTCCATCAATGTGCATCTCCCTCTACACCAGGTCTCCGCTTTGGCCTCACTATCTAGTCAAGGAGTTCCTGAAAGGACTATTTTAATCCCACCGGTGAAGGCACCTTCCTTTGCGTGGGAACTCCACGTGGTGCTGACAAGGCTCATGGTGGCCTATGCATCAAGCTCCTCTCAAGTTCCTTTCGTGGAAGACAGTGTTTCTTGTGCCCATCATCTCTGCCAGGAGGGTGGGAGAGATCCATGGCCTGTCCTGCAAGCAGCCCTTTTTGACTTTCCACGATACAAGGGTGGTGCTCATGCCTAAGGTTCCGTCAGAATTCCATTCCAACAAACCTTGTGTTGCCTGTGTTTTTTCTGATGCCTTCGTCATCGGCTGAAAAGACTTAGCACCTCACGACTTTTCGTGAACTTTGGTCATGTGAACCATGGGAAAGCTTTGTCCAAGTCTTCCATTTCCATGTGGCTCTCCGGCTGTATCTCTCACTGTCACCGGTTGGCAAACCAACTGCTGCCTATCCGCCCGAGAGCCCACTCCACCAGAGCGATTGCTGCGACGACAGCATTCCTGTCTGGTGTGCCCCTGCTGGACATCTGCAGGGCTGCTACGTGGAGGTCTACGGACACCTTCACGAGATTCTACTGTGTCGAAAGGGGTTCCATGGTGGAGTTCAGAGTCAGCCAAGCAGCGCTATGTAACCTGTTCGCTTGAATGTGAGCCTGGTGAGGAGTTAAGAGTAATTGCTTCTGTTGAGCCTTCCCACTGCCTGTGTTGGTATGTACTGCTATGTGCTCTTTATTCAGGAGCATATGAATCCATGCCAGACTCAATGCTGGAGAAGGAACAAGTTACTTACCTGTAACTGTTGTTCTCCAGCATGGGTCTGGCATGGATTTACATGCAAACCCTCCTTCCTACCCCTCTGTGGCTCTTCTTCGTCATTTTGCCACTTTACATGCTACCAAATCTGAAGATGGCTGCCATAGGAGGGGCTTAGTCAGAGGCAGTCATTGGCTGGTGGCAGTATGACCCAGAGCTCAGTGATTGGTTTATAGTAGAAAGACAGTACGTGAAAGTGAAACTTTTTTTCTTTTACTGAGGTTTCCCGGCCTGATGACTGGGAATAATCATGAGCATGTGAATCCATGCCAGACCCATGTAACTTGTTCCTTCTGTTCCCTGTCTGATCATTCTTTTGTATTGTAGGGCTCTAGATGAGGGGCGTCTGTCCTATTTCTTCAACTTCATGCCCAGGTTTCTAGTGGAAGAGCGTGGCAGAATAAACTCTCATGGTCGCAATGACTGGATGGTTGCTGCAATTCATTTCTTAAAAGGTGTTTTGGAGTCACAGAAGCTAACATGATTGTTTCATTTTTGTGCTTCTTTTACGCTTTTGCTTTAATTATTTTCTTAATTTGTATCTGTATTCTGTATTTGGTAATTTTGTTGTATTTTTAAAAATGTTATGTATATTTTGTTAAAGGTAACTTGTTAACCAAATAATAAAAAAAATGTCTGGTTGCAGTGAAACTACTTTTATGACTTTTAGTCATTACTCACAGGCTGTAAAATCAGCCGCGGTAATACACAGAAGGGTCACCATTCTGCTAGAATGGGGGGGGCTCCTTTTTTTCACCATTTCTCGTTTGCTCGTTGTTTCTTAGGTCTTCTGTCGTCCTAGTCGGGAGCGATTTTATTTGTAGTTTTGTCTTTCACTGATATCCTTTTGAATTTCCCACCTGTGCTTCAGAGTGTCTGAGAAGGCAGGAAGGGAGGAGTCCAAAACTCAGCAGCTTTCATCTTGCCTGAATGAGATCTACTAGTCTCAAGACCACCTGCATTTTGAGCCATCCCACAGCATGCTGCGACCTTTCTGGGCTGTAAACCGCCAGTACCCCTGGACCTCGAGCCAGTGTGCACTGCATGTTCTTCAGAAGTCTGATTCCATCCGAAACTTTGCACTCCTTCTGGGCCTTCAGAGACACGATTCAATTCCCTGACATCCCCTCACCATAGTGTAGGAGGACCGAGAGTGTGGTGAAGAGAATCAGACAGCCGATATTCATTCTTCATCTGGCTCCTGTAAAAGGGTGCCAAATTCACAGAACCACGAGAATCTGTGAAGAAACCTTTGTTGGAAGCCTCCTCTGACTACTGCTGTTGCAAGTTCCCGTTCAGTTCTTTCATCTCCAGACCAAGTGTAAAAGTACTTACTTGCTAAAGAATGTAGTGTGGTAATTGTATCTCTGTAATAGAAGAATGGTGTTTCCGCCCCTTCTGAAAAGAAATGTGTTGGTACTGTTTTATTTTTCGGTACTGATTGAGTGTAAAAGCTTACCAATAGGGTTTTCCTACCTTGAGATATATTGTCTTAGTGTACCATTGAGTATTGCTTTCCCCGATCTGCTTAGTGCAGTTCTAAAACAGTATTGAAGTTAATACTTTACTCCTACGTCCCGTCCCCTTTCCTCCATATTTGTGGGACATCTCTCCGTCCTGTGGGACGGGACCGGAGCACTTTGTAAAAAGCATCCACATTTTTTTCAAAAATGTGTCCCTCCTCTCTTTCCTGCGCGGGGTCCGGCACGCAACCGTAACCCCGCCCACCTTGTCTCCGCCCCGCACATCGCCCATCAGTCCTTTTCTCCGCTCGATCGAGGCCGGATGCACTTGCATCATCGGAAGATTTTCTTCCCTTTTTTCCTCTCTGGCTCTCGCTAGCGTTCGTTTACTAGTCTGTCTTTCAAATTAGACTTTCCAGATTGTTCATCGTGTCACCGTCGCTTCACGAGGGCGGACCCCATCCTCTTTGTTTAAAGTGTTTGGGTCTGGAACACCGTTGGGACTCCTGTTTTTACTGTGACTCCCTTTCGGTCCGGGCACTTCAACGTCGGTTGGAGCGGTGGGAGGAGGTGTTCCGACGAACTCCTCCTTCGCATTTTCAGGCGTTCATCGACGAGAAGAAGAAACGCCCGGTAAGTGCTTTACTTTTCAGAGCACCCCGGCCGGGGGATACCTTTCCCGGTTCCTCTCGGTCCGGGAGGGCCGTTGATCGCTCTGTCACCAGGGTTCGCCCTGAGGTTGCCGTTGGGCCTAATAATTCTACCAGAGTTTTCTACGAGGGTCTCCGTAAGGGCCCTCTGAACACCGGAGTACGCTCCGAGGCCCTTCCTGTGGGGACTGTTTGTGGGCCCAGTTCTACTGAATCGTGGGGTACCGGAGCTTGCTCGGAGGCCTCTGTCGGCTTCCCTCAAAAACAAGACCGGGGTGTGCCCCGAGGCCTTGGCTGGGCTGGTTGTTACCGAATGGATGTTCGAGGCCTGTGCAGATAAGGCTGTTACCTTCTAGGGTGGGGTGCGACGTTAGATCTTCAGGTTTCGGACCTCTGGTCGCCTCAGGACAAGCTCCTGCACATAAATCATTTGGAGCTTCTGGCGATCTTCCTAGCGCTCAGGGCGTTCAGACCGCTCATTGTCAACAAGGTGGTCCGCATAAGAACGGACAATGTGGTGTCAATGTATTACATAAACAAGCATTGGGGAACAAAGTCTCCCTCCCCTCGTGGACCTGTCCATCCAGATTTGGGAGTGGGCTGTGCTTCATGGTGTCTGGCTGCTTGCAGTGCACATCCCGGGCCAGCTGCATGTCACAGCGGATGCCTTCAGCCGGCGGACAGTGGTCAGATACGAGTAGGAATTGAAGGCGGAGGTCCTCTCATGGATTTTCTCGCGCTGGGGCACACCAGAGGTGGACCTCTTCGCTACGGCGGTGAACAAGAAGCTTCCTCAGTATGCTTCCAGAGGGGGGCTGGGAGCCTCCTCTCTGGGGGATGCTCTCAAGATTCCATGGCTCAACATGAGGGCTTACGCCTTCCCGCCTCTGCCTCTAGTTCACCGTGCAATTTGGAAGTTGAAGAACTTGGCGAACTGTTCCCTTCTACTCATAGCCATGTGGTGGCTGGCCAGGTTTTGGTTCTCAGAACTTCAACACCTGTTGGTGTATCCGCCGATCGGGTTACCAGTAACTCCCGATATTCTTCACCAAGGGGAACAGATGAGGCACCCCTCCCCACAATCGCTCAGCTTGGAGGCATGGTGCCTGAGTTCAAGTCTTTAGAGCATCTGAGTTTGTCTGCGGATAACATGCGCATTATCCAGGCAGCCATGAAACCCTCGACCAGATCTCAATACAAGAGTAAATGGCTCAGGTTCTGTCATTGGCGTTTGGAGAAGAAGTTGGATCCAAGTGTGGCCACGATTGAAACGGTGCTGTCCTTCGTGTCCTCCCTAGCAGAGTCAGGGGTTCATGTCCTGTCATGCAGGACTTATCTCTCTGCGGTTTCCGCTTACCTTTCTACAGACCTGTGTTCTTATTCTCTAACTAACCCAGTGGTGAAGAGGCATTTTGCTGGCTTGACACACCTACCCTCTGGTTCGTAATCCGCACCCGCCATGGGACCTAAATGTAGTCCTGACGGCGCTGTGCCATAAGCCCTTTGAACCAATGGCTACGGTGGACCTCAAGTACTTGTCTTGGAAAGTGTCCTTTCTTGTCGCCGTTACTTCAGCAAGGAGAGTGAGTGAGCTCCAGGCATTGTCGGTGGAGCATCCTTTCTTGGTCTTTCACAAGGACAAGGTAGTCCTTCGGACAAACCCGGCTTTTCTACCGAAGGTGGTGACCGAATTCCATCTGAATCAGTCGATCTTCCTTCCGGTGTTTTTTCTGAACCCTGCCTCAGAGGCTGAAAGGTTTCTACACTGTCTTGATGTCCGAAGAGCTCTTAAGTTCTACCTGGACAGGACTTCCGAGCTTAGAGGGTCTTCTCAACTTTTTGTGACCTTCGGTAACCCTCGGGGCAAACCGCCGTCTAAGGCCACTATTTCTAGGTGAATCTCCGCCTGCATCAGTCTTTCACCGTCCAAGGGCTGAAACCTCCTAAGGGTATCCATGCACACCTGGTGCGGGGCAGGCAGCTTCGGTTGCTTTTCAGAAATATGTCCCCTGGGAGTCCATCGCTAGGGCAGCTACTTGGGCCTCCCCATCTGCTTTCTGTAAGCATTACTGTCTCGACATGAGCTCAAGAGCTGACGCTCAGTTTGGTCAGGCTGTGCTGAAGAACCTGTTTCAGTAAGGGGTATTTCCATCCACCTGTAAGGAGTGCTTGGGAATCTCCCACAAGTATGGAGGAAAGGGGCCGGGACGTAGGCGTATTACCAGGTTACTCACCGTAGTGACCACCTTACTCCTAGTCCTTTGAGTTGCTTGTAGCCCCTCTTAAAAGTTTACGGGTCTTTACTTAAATTGAATAGCTGGTGCTCTTCTAAAACTTGTAACCCTGGGTTGTGTTTTCCCTGGATTGCTTACTGCATTCTAAATTGAGTAGTCATACTTCTCATTGAGTAGCTTAAGAAAGTATGAGTTGCTTTACTAGCTCCGAACTATGTTCTACAAAGTAATGTTGCAATGTGTATACTTGTAAAATGGTTTGTCTATTACGCGATTTCTGTAACTGAGTGTCACTGCATGACTGACTGGGTCTATGGCCCTTGATTTGTCTGAATGTAATCCAAAAGTAACTAACTGTTTTACTCCCCAAGAATAGTTGAAAGCCATTCTGAATGTGTTATAGGTTTGACTCAACTTAAACTGGTGATTGCTATTCCTAATAAGGTTATACTTTGTTTTGTATACCATAAGTATTGTGTTGGTTTTTATAATTGTGTTTATATGCTATGTTATAGTACTTACTTCCCCAAGACTTATCTTCGCCAACTTGTATTTAAATAAACACTTTATTTTTACAGTACATAGTGTTTGTGTTTCCTTGGACCATATGTATGCTACAATTTGTTTGTACCAAACAGCCCTCTCTCCCTCCTAAAATGAGCCTGGGTGCTCTGTCTACGCTAACAAATGTTCTCAGGTGGTACATCCTTATACTAAGAGTTGATTTATATACTGCCTCAGAGGTATGGTTTTATGACGCTTAGTTGGATTTAGGAAAACTGCTAAAACACCTAACGCACGGTGCCCCCTTTCGCCCTCCAGCTCACCATGCCACAGTGACAATCGACACCTCCCTAGAGCAGTGGGGTGTGCACACCTGAAATATTCGTGCCAGAGATCTCTGGCTACCGGAGGACCAGTTGCTCTATATTGATATTTTATTTCTATCGCGCTCGTACACAAGTGTTTCAGAGAGCGTGACGATATCAATGTGTTAGTTCTGGGTGGAATTCTAGGCTCTTGTCTTTTTATCCCCAGCTGCGGAGAAAGGTGGTTTGCATATTTACAGACAAAGCTACCGGAAGCAAGCGAGGGGGCGACCTGCTCTCCAAGGGGGCTCAATCGCTGTGGCACTGGGCTATAGCTCAAGCAATGTTCCTCATTCCACTTCACCTGGCTGGTATCCACAAAACCATTGTGGATGCCCTCAGCAGGGAGTTGCGATCTTGCAAGGAGTGGGAGTTCCATCACAATCTGGTCCAGCAACTGTTTGGGGGATGGAGTCGACCTCAGATCGGGTTGTTCGCCACACGGGCAAACTCCAAGTGCCAGCAGTTTGCCAGTAGGTAGCCTCACGTAAGGAGTCTGGGGGAAGCGGTCTCCATCCCTTGGGAGGGTCTGTTCCTCTACGCGTTCCATCCGATCCCTCTTATTCCAAGGACCCTCAATGCACTCAAACAGAGCCGATGTAAAATAATTGATTGCCCCAGCATGGCCACGCCAAATCTGGTATTTCGACCTGCTGCCTCTGTCGGTTGCATCATGCATCAAGCTTCCTCCTCTTCCGGAGGACCTGCAGTCCAGGGACAACAGAGCCGTCCTTCACCGCGACCCAGCTTCTCTGAAATTGATGGCTTGGCTCATGTAGCCCTAGATTTTGGGCACATACAATTATCCGTGGAATGCTGCGAGGTTCTGGCCAAAGCCAGAGCTTATCTACTCTTTCCTGTTGCAAGTATAAGTGGAAGCAGTTCTCAATATGGTGTTGGTCTCAACATCTCGACCCTAGTCGGATCAAGGCTACCCAGGTCCTGCCTTATTTGCCGTCATTGACTAAGGCAGGCCTAGTGCTCGTTTCCATAAATGTTAATTTGGCTTCTCTCTTACATTTGGAGCACTGGCAAGCCTTCTCTTTGCTTGCATAGGCTTGTAAAGGAGTTCCTCAAAGGGCTTTTCAGGACTTTCCCCCCCAGTAAAAGCACCTGCTCCAGCATGGGAACTCAATGTGGTGCTTTCCAAGTTGATGGGCCCTCATTTTGAACCTCTTCACCAGGCGCCTTTAAAGTTTCTCTCGTGTAAGACTGCGTTCTTGGTTGCGATTACATCTGCCAAAAAACCCATGAACTGACGCATTTTCTTTGGCTTTCCTACCTTTACTGCGGATAGGGTTTTGCACTCAGGGGACAGTTCCAGTGCTTTAAAATGTTGTGGCACCCACAAACGACTTTCGCAAGACTTTGCACTTGTTTGTGTCTTTTGGGCCTGCTGAGAAAGGAAAGCTTTATCTAAAGCCTCCATCTCCAGCTATCCGGCTGCATTTCACATTGTCATCGGCTGGCTAACAGTCCTCTGCTGGCCAGGCTAAGGGCACATTCCACCAGAGGAATGGCTGCAACAATGGCGTTCTTTCCATTGCTGGACCTCTGCAGGGCTGCTACGTGGAGGTCTACCTCCACCTTCATGATATTCTACTGCCTCGACAGACTCCAGGGAGGAGTCTTGTGTTGGTCCGGTGGGCTACACAACCTTGATGCTTGATGCTGGGTAAGATTTTCATAACCACGATAAATCTTCCAGACCTGTGTCAACGCCAGAACATTTTGCTTTGACTAGGTAACTATTTTACCTTGTACTTAAGTGAAGGGGAATCTCACCCCCCCCCCCCCTCTCTCACTTAGCCATGTACTCTTTTTATGTCTCTCCATGGTGTATGGTTCAAGTTAGTTTCCTACAACCTTTGAGCTTAGGCCGGGTTGCCCTAGGGGCTCCTCTGTTAATTTATCTTTCATGTATTACAGTTCCCAAGTTGTAAAGGGGGATTTTCATCCCCTTTACGTGTTATATACTGTGCCAGCACACCCCACCCTATGTGGAGTGCTGGGGGGATACAATGTATCCCCTTTCTTATTCAACTAGTAACGTTGTGTTACAATTGCAAGTTTCCTTGAATGGCTGGTGGCAGTGTAATTACTTTTAGGACTTTTTAGTCTTCGATTTGAATGACGCCTTGCCTAGTAGGATCGTTGTTTGTCCTCCCATTGTCCCGTCCCCCCCGCCGCGCCTTGAAACACTTGTGCATAGGCGCGTTATAAATGCCATATTATATCATATATCATTACCCGCAGGCTGTTAGTTCAGCCTAGGTAAAGCACTGAAGGGCCAATATGTTTCTAAAATGGTGGGCTCCTTCTTTTTTTTTGCTATTTCTCGAGTGCTTGCGGTTTCTGAGGTCTTCCCCTGCCATTCTAGGTAGAAGCCACCTCAGTGGCTGCTTTGCCTTGGGCCGCGCCCAGGCTCCCGCAGGGTCTGGAAATGCAGGAAGCGAGGGAAGTGTCCAAAACTCTGCAGCCCTTCGCATTCACCTAGCCTGAAAGGAACACACTCCCAGTGGGGGGCTGGCTGTCCTGATTGGACAGCCAGACCAACCCTTTCTGTAAAATGTGGGGACAGAATGCAGAGGTTGTGCTGTAGTTCCTGATAAAACTCCAAACCTGGAAGCTGCGGTCAAGTCGACAACTGGAGCTGAAACCAACGAGGAAGATGACAAAATAGCTGTAGTGATTTCCAGCGACCGGAGAGCCTGCTGTGTAACCGGAGCCTGCTGTAACCCTTCTTTACAATCGACTTAACGATCCCGACCCAGAGCCTGGTGAGATCCACTAGATTAAAGAAGACCTGCATTTTGAGCCATCCCATGTCGTGCTGTGACCTTGCAGGGCTGCAATACCCTGTGACCTCAAGCCATTGTGCGTTGCATGGTCTTCCAAATTCCGAATCGAACTGAAACTTTGGTGGCATCCTGCTGGACCTGCGGAGATCTGATTCCAGTCCTCAAAGTCCCCTCACCAGAGTGCTGGTCCAGATTAGCGATGCAAATGCAATCAGCAATATTCTGTTTTCTGGCTCCTGAAAAGGGCGCCAAAACCAGAGCCGCATCCAGCCGCGAATACTCTTGCCTCCTGCCTTCCCCATTGATCCCTGCTGCAAAAGTCCTTGCAGTATCCTGTCTTCATGATAAAGGAATTCAGTGACCAGGTTATTGTCTGCAACCTCTTCTTCTGTGCTGTGTAAACCATGCGAATATCCTCTTGCCTAGAGCCTTCCCTGTGATATCTGCTGCAAAAGTCCTTCCAGTGTCCTGTCTTCAATCTTCATGATAAAGGAATTCAACAACCAGGTTATTGGCTTCAGATCCTGAAGGCTTCCTGATGCAACTTTGCTTCCATGTTAAGGTACTGTGTTGGCTGGGGTAATTTCTTAATTTAAGCCTGTGTGATTTCTGTAAAGCTTTGGTGTGTTTTCTGTGATTGGGAGTCCTCTCATCCAGTTCACCCAAGCCCACTGCTGGAATCCTTCTAGGGTGTATTCTTCGAAGTCCCTGGACCCTAACTAACTTTAAAGTGAACTACTTACTTGTTGAGCAGTCTTCCACAGGAACTGCGACTTTTGCCTGCAAGAGAAGCCTATCTCTCCCTGCCTAAAGCTGGCTCCTAGACCACTAGAGGCCCCTCTTCTGACTCTTGGTGAACTCATGTAATCGAATGGGGAAGGACTGGGTAAGTGAAAGATTCTGTCTTGAAAAGTATAAGAAGTGTTGAAAAGTATTTATTTGTGAAAGTTAGTTGGTAACTGTAAATCTGAGAGTGAGCAGTTACAAAAGTTCTTACTTACCTTGTTGGGCAAGATTGTGTGCAGTACCCGTTGGGAAACTACAGCAACCTTGACCTCCTGGCAATAGGAACCCAGCCTTTGGTAGAAGTCTGCACTACACAGGTTGGTAGTGTGGCTGAGCAGACAGGCTTATCTCAAGAGGGGTCAATGTGAGCAGTAGGGGTTTTACACAGAGATTCACAGTGACAAGTATTCAAATAAACTCTTGAGCACAAGGTTTCTTGATTAAACAATTATTAATTTAACAGTCAGCTGAATAAGCCTTCTTCAGAAGCGACAGTCAGCCGCCCAATCACCTTTTGGGTACATTCCTGTAACCAACGGGATTAAGCACAGGGAGTTTCGGGCACCTTCCTCCCTCACTTCCTGCCCTAGCCAGACCTACTGGAGCCAGAGCCGGGCTTCACTCGTGAATCCCGCCAAAGGCAAAACAAAAAAACAAAGGGACCAAACCTGGTTTGGCACGCAGTGTAAATCTCAAGAAGGACCTTTTCGACAAGAAATGTCGAAAAAAGACGACCAGGGCCATTTTACAAAATGGGCACCCATGGGTGCCTTACTGCAGCTGCGAACGCAGTCCGTGGTAAAAACACAATGGTAGTAAAAAGGAAACCACTGCCACCAGCCATTAACTGTAGAAAGGGTAACCTAAAAATTTTACACGAGAAACAAGACAAAGGGGGATACTAAGTAACCCCTACACCACCCTATGGAAAGATAGTGTGTGCTGCGTCTAGAAAGTCAATTTCACTATATTGCTCTTGGAAACAGTTGCACCACATTTGGGAAATCTAAGACTTCCCTGTGCCACTCCACTGAAGGTGCTGTGTGTCACAATGTAAAGATGATGCCTTTGGAGTTTGTCGGGCTCCCAAGTCAAAAGAAACAGAAAAATACATGCGAGAGTGAGAAAAAGGTCTCGCGCTCTCCAGGTTAGAAATTAAAGTACTAAAGTCCAGAAAAAGAGCTGGGGGTCTCTAAGGTAGAAGGGAACTGGTGTATATTTTCAGAATTCCCCCTAACACAATCCCTTACAAGGGCGGTTAACCCTTGAATGGAAAAGATGTTTAAACCTGCACCTTCTGATCCCATTTACGTTTGGGGCCATATTACAATCGAAACTCTAGTAGTTACAACTACTAGAAAGAATGCTGGGGTTACTCTGTCTAATGCAGAGGCACCTCCAGATAGGGGATTTGCAAAAAACCTTACGCTCTGGTAAAGAGTGACCACTTCTGCTGTTTACTCAACATGCATTGCTAACACCACTCTTTTGGCAAGTTAAAATTATGTTCAATGGGGGGTTACTAATTTAGATAATGCCCCTGAGCATGCAAAGTCCCAATTTCAGAAAATTGTCAGAGGGTAGGCAAGTTACAAATCATCTTAAAGAATACTCTCAACTCTGCAGAAACAGCGGGCAGAATCTTTGCTTAGGGTACTTTATTGAAAAGATACTCATGGCTTCGCAATACTGTTTTTAAACCTGAAACCCAAACCACTCTTATTAATAAACCAGTTTAAGAATCGGTCTTGTTTGAAAAAGCTGTTGATGCCATTGTAACAGCCAAAAAGGAGCATGACACATTTAAAAACCTTAAGTCAGATCTCCAGTAAACCATACGTTCATCAGAGTATTCAACACCCTCTGTTGCTTTCGTTACCAAACATTCGCCAGACCCATTAAATCGGGGTTCTCCTCGGGTTCTTCTCCCTGGTACTCAACGCAAGAAACATAGTACAATTTCCAAACCGCTCAGCTTTGAGGTTTCAGGCAGGGGTAGAGGTAGGAGCGCAGCCACTAGAGGCTCTGCTACCCTTGCCAATAAAGGACTTACCCGTCAGGGTCCACTCCCAGGCATCTCCGGTAGGCGGTCGAATCGTATAGTTGACCCACACATGGGAGGAGATAACTTCAGATCAGTGGGTGTTGATGACGGCCAATGCTTATTCTATAGAGTTCCTTCAGAGACCCTGTTACCATCTGCCACGATCCAGGAGGATGTTGCAAGACCACCAACTCATCCTACAGATGGAGATCCAAACATTAATCCAAAAAGGAGCGATGGAACTCGTCAGTGTTAGAGGTAAACGAGGGGATCTATTCAGTGTACTTCCTTGTACCCAAAAATGACTTAACCATGTTCCCTGTATTAGATCTGCATCCTGCAAACAAGTATGTCGAGCCTGAAAAATTCAGGATGACAACACTGCAGGAAGTAATTCCCTTGTTCCAGAAGAGGAATTACATTGCAACTTTAGGTATGAAAGTTGCATACTTTCATATTTCTGTTGCCTGCGCACAGGAAATTCCTAAGATTCAAAGTAAGACACACTCCCTACCAATTCAAGGTGCTTCCATTCGGCATAGCCTTAGCACCAAGGGTGTTCCCCCAAGGTTTTGGCAGTGGTGGCAGCCCACCTGCACAGACAGTCCATTCCAGTGTACCCTTATCTGGACGACGGGCTCCTTACAGGAGACACTCTTCAGGCGTGTCCAAAGAAACACGCAAGATAAATCAACCTACTGTTCCAACTAGGGTTCTCAATCAACAAGAAGAAATAGTCTTGTTCCCAGCCAAGGAAAACAGTTTCTTGGGGTTCAAATTTGGACCAGGATGGTCTTGTCTACAACACGAGGGTCCCAAAACATTATTTTCCGAATTCCACAATATATACCTGGCTGTCTGTTAACCATTCAAAGGGCCATGGGACTGCATGGAATTATGGTTTTGTGCATTTACCAAGTGCCACACGCTCGTCTGCGTCCAATGCAAGAGTGGCTAGCGAGACAGTGGTCTCAGGCAATCGGTCAATGGGATGATCTAGTGGTTGGCTTGCAGTACCTCATATTATCTCTGCGGTTGTGAACAAAAGATAATCTTTTGAAGGGGAAAATCTTTCATCACCCCCACAGTAGAAGCTACTCTAACCACAGACTTATTCCCCTGTCAGGGTGGGGAGCGCACTTTCTTCATGCGGCGAACAGCCTATAGACTCAGTCGTTAGCAGCCAAGCCCATCAGCCTTTTGGAACAACTAGCAGTGTTCAAAGCCCTAAAGGCTTTCAAAAACCAGCTACAAGGGACACCACTCCTAGTCCTTACCGACAGCACAGCAGCCATGTTCTATATAAACAAACCGGGTGGACTTACTCACCAGGTCTGTCCAAACCAGCCCTGATCATAAGGTTTTGGGCACTGAGTCACATGTTTCAGGGGAACACCATCTTCTAGCAGATGTGCTCAGCAGAAACGTATAACTCCCCATAGAACACGAATGGCAATTGCACGCAAACATTTTAGATTGCGTCTTCTCAGACTGTGGTCGTCCAGAAATCAAACTTTTCTCAATACTGGAGAACTCAGTGCCCAGACTACGCCTCCAGTTATCCCCAAACAAGATCAAAGGGCAAACCCCTGTGGATGAATTGGTCAGGGATATTTGCTTCTGTGTTTACCTCCCCCGACTCCTCATCAACAAGATAGTGTACAAGATGCACCAGGAACAAGTCAAACCTCATAGCACCAATATGGGCCTGTCAACCATGGTTCTCACATCTAATGAAAATGTCACTCTGCCCTCCAATCAGACAATTTATTGCATTTATCATACGCCCAAACCCAGGGGGTGTTGCGGCGTAGTTAGACAGCTTACTTTTAAGATAATACAGTACATAGTACAATTCACATAATTACTACAAAATAGTACATTTCACAACATTATGCTTTTAGCTGAGGATGGCAAAGCACGAGTTGTTCGGGAAAACGTGCTATTCGAGGGGTGGCCTAGTGCTTACTGGGTTTGGTGTCAGGGTGAGCAAGGGGGCTTTAGGTTCATATTGGTTGACTAGCCATGTTTTATATGTTTTCTTGAAGCATTGGTTTGAAGGCTCCGTTCTCACATGAAATAAGAGTGAGTTCCAGTGTTTAGGGGCCATTTATAGAAATCTGCTTCCCCCTGCTGTGGGGCATTTGAAACGTGGGACAAAGAGGTGTTCATTGTTAGATTTTAGTGTTCTCGTGTTTCTGTTTAGGGTAACTGTGTTGTTGATATACATGGGGGCCTTCTTGGCAAGACATTTGTGAGTGACGCAAAGTGTTTTGAAGATGATTCTGGCCTTGATGGGAAGCCAGTGGGCTTCCCTCCCGATGGCCGAGATGTGGTCCGATTTTATTATTTTGTTTTTTAGTCCAAAGGCTGCACACAGAGCTTTGTTTTGTAGAAGCTGTAGTTTGGCTAAATTGGCATTCGAAGTGTCTAGCAATAGTACATTGCAGTAGTCTAGCTTGGATAAGATGAGCGCCCTGGCTAACGTTCTGCAGTTTTGAGGTGTGAGAAATGTGTGACTTAATGCGATCAGTTTAGATGTGTAAGAAGTGGCCCGAAGAAAGGGTGTTTACATGTTTGGACATTGTTAGGTTTGGGTCTAGGTGAACACCAAAGGTTTTTACGTTTTTTTTTTTAGAACTGGAATAGCTGTTCCATCGATGATGATTGTGGAGTAGTCAGAGTGGAGGGCATTGATTTTGGCAGGGGAGACCACAATGAGAATCTGTTTTCTCATCGTGTAGGCAAAGGCTATTCACCGCCATACAATTTTGAATTATTGCTCATTTATTGTTAATCATAATGGTGTCCTGATTATAGTTCCCAGTTATAGTGTTTAGGATCTGCGTGTCATCAGCAAAATTCGTATAGATGACACCCATGGCATACAGCGCGTCGAATAGTAACTTGGTGTAAGCATTATAGAGGGTGGGCGAGAAGCATGACCCTTGTGGCACTCCTAGCGGAACTGGTATCGGGTCTGCAGCTTCTCTCCCAATGGAGACTCTGGAGGTGCGATCTGCCAGAAAGGATTTGACCCAGAGAGTGGCGGCATGTGAGAACTGGAAATTGTATTCTAGAGTGGAACAGATTGGTCCTGATCCACTAGATCGAATGCAGCGGATAGATCTAATAAAAGGAGAATGCAGAGTTTGCCAGCGTCTCTTATGGAGTCCATCTGGATTTTAAGATCCAGTAGAGCTGTTTCGGTGCTATGGTTAGGCCGAAAGCCTGATTGTCTCGCTCCTAGGAGGTGGTTTTGTTCAAGGTGAGATTGTATTTGTAGATAGGCTATTTTATCGATAATTTTCAATAAGAATGGAACCGTGGTTATGGGACGGTAGTTTGTGGGAACTGTTGGATCCAGTGTGTTTTTATTTTTTTAAGGAGAGGGGTCACCCAAGCGTCTTTGATACTGGCAGGGACTGTTGGTGCTAAACGATGCATTGACAAAATTAATGATAGGGGAGAGCATAGGAGGGCACAGTTTAACAGGGTGGGCTGGGAAGCTGTCACCTTTACAGTTGGGAGGTATTAGTTTGGAAATGTTGTCTAGTACTTGTGATACTGGGGTGAATTTAAATTGTATGCATGAGTTTTCGCTGGGGCTATCTATAGTTTATACGGGTATGTTTTTGTTGGCCAGTAACTTTCTTTTGCAGGCAATTTCCTCTTGGAGTACCTGTATTTTGGATGCTAGAGCATTTTGTATAGTAGTGCACCGTACTTTACTTGAGTTTACTTGGGTGGAAGGTGGGACGGAATTTTTCAATCCTCGCAGAACTGTAAAGAGCTCTTTGGATTTAAATGCCGCATTGCTGATGCAGGTATTTAGGGCGTTGGCTTCATGCGTTATAATAGCAGTTTTGTAGATTTTATTGGCTTCTCTGAAGGCTACTGAAGATTCATGGGATAAGGTCTGTTTATGGATATGTTCCAATGATTTTTTGTTGTGTCTGAGTAACAACAGTTTTTCATTGAACTAAAAAGTTGTAAGTTTGTCTGGTCGTCGAGTTTTAGTTGTAAGCAGGGCTAATGCTGACAGTTATGGTAGAGGTCGGTCAGACAGCTGGGATTAGTGCTCAAGATGGAGTTTGTAGGAAAGTCTTCCATAAGGATAGGGGTGAGGCTGTCTACTGTTAGGTTCAGTTTGTTCCTCATTTCTATAGTGTCCATTATAGTGGGGGTGAGGGAGATTGTTTTTTTCAAAGGATAGTGTGAAGTTAATGAGGTGATCAGTCCAATCAACTGCTACGTTGCTGTCTTAGTAGTTGGGTATTTAGAGTGAGTATCCAATCTAATACTCTACCTTAAACGTGTGTGGGGGCTTTAACTAACTGGGTAAAGCTCATCTCTGATGGGGAGGCATGAAGTGCCTTCACTTTATGGTCTTGTTTGTCATTGAAGCCTAAATTGATATCATCGAAGATGATCCATTTGGTGTTGGGTTTGAGGAGGGGCGTGAGAAGGAGTGGGATGCCCAACTCCGGGTGGCTGTTATTAATGGGTGCTCTGTAAACGGCCAAGATGTTGGTTGTGGTTTTAGGGTCTGTGGTCAGTTTGGCAAAGAGTAATTCATCGCCTTCTAATGGGTCGAGTGGGCAGACTCTTAGTTGGAGACTGGGTTTGGCTATTATGGCCACACCGCCTCTCTGTGCATTTGTTCCGTCGGTCCTCAGGATATCGAATCCTGGAGGGATCTCCAACGCTAGTAGGGGGCCCGAGGCAGGTTTTGGTCATTACAAGGTCGTCTAAATGTTGGTCCAAGATGAGGTCATGGATTTCAATAGCATGGGCGCCGAGTGAACAGACATTGAGAAGTGCACCTTTCATGCTAAGGGGGAGTTCAAGCAGGGGTGTGGGGTGGGGGGGTGGGGGGAGTGGGCACTACTACTTGAGGGAGTGTAGGTCTGGCCGGTGGAGGTACTAGATTGTGGTCTGGTCTTGTTGGGCTGTGGCATAGAAGCGGGCGTGATCAGCTTTGTAATGGTATTGCTTGTGGGAGACTTATGCGTCGAAATGGGCCGCGTAGCGAATCTACTGGAGCTAGTGATGGGGAGGTGGTAGGTTATTGTTCTTAGCCTACTTAGCCTGGTAGCACCCATGATAAGAGTATGAGGTCTTGGTGGCAGGTGAACTGGGTATGGTGTGACAGCTAGCGGTATCGCTAACGGTGGGACCTGTTGAAATGGGCATAGTTGAGTCGAGGTTAACTTTGGTTGTCTAAGGGCTATTACTGTTGACTGCGCATTGAACATTCCTCAGGGGTACAATGGATTGAAAAGAGGGGTGTTCGGTAAGAACGGGGGGGGGGACTGGGAAGGGGGTGGTGCTGATAGCATCCTAGTTTGGCAAGGCCATAGCCTACTGGGATGTAACTGCCTCTTGAGCATGGTATGGCATTGTCTATAATGTGGAGTGGGTACATGCTGCGCTGTATTCCCTGGGTGACTTGTGTGGAATGGGGGTAGAACGACGTGAGTGAGGTATGGCCTGTGGGCAGGTTGAGTGTCCCCTCTAACAAGATGGATGGCACTTTGTATGCACCGCTTGCACAATGGGGTTGCTATACAATCAAATGTGAGCTTGTTCATGCAAGTATGGCATTTTGTGTTAGAGTGGGTTTGGGGAGGTGCTGGTCTACTGGTCCTCTGTGACTATACTATTGGCGTGGTTGTAGTGCGGCAGCACCGTGGGGCAGTGGGAAAGCGTTTGGGTTCCTAGGTAGGTAAACGTGGAATGCAATGAACTACTATGGTAGTACGGGCCGGTAGCAGTTTACAAATAATGCAGCGAATAATCAGCACGCTATTTCACGCAATTGCAAGCAGGAATGCAATGAACTACTATGGTAGTACAGGCCGGTAGCAGTTTGCAAATAATGTAGAGAATAATTAGCATAATTTACAGTGGTTACACAGGTTATACACAACTTTTGACAAACCAAGCATTGCCTGGCATATTGGTCACATGGCGAGAGCAGGCATTTTCGTTCAAGAGAATGGGTGAATATGCTTAACGGTGGACTGATTTACACAGCTCTATAATGGTTGGCAAAAGTCAATGCGTTCCGCTTCAGGTGGGGCGGGCAGTGAGGTTGGGTGAGCTACGGCGGGGCTTGCATCTGTAGAAGCATACGAGTTTACTCACGATTTAGGAGGAAAATGTACAGTTCGAGGTAGTTGGCGTTCCTGCAATCCTCCCGGCTCTGACAGGCTTGGGACAGGAGCCTAGTTAGTTAGCCTCAGTAGTGGGCCGGCTGATGCCTTCCATGTTCCCTGATAAGTTAAGACCTATTGGGCAACCAATCCGGTTCCAGAAGGCGGCAACAGGCACTGGAGGTGTGAACATTTATGCGGCGGCCATATCGAACGCTGTTAACCTTGTGGTTAACTTAGGGTCCGATGTTACAAAATCAAGCAAACCTTCAGATCTTGGCGGCATGAACGACACATAAGAGCATCAACCTTGAATTATTGCACAGCATCTGTCACTCCTTTTTCAAAGTCGCAATGTAGCACGCCGATGAAAGGGGCCCACGGGCTTACCGCCAAATGTAGGGGGACTTCAGTGGATGCAAATGCTGCTCCAGCAGCACGCAGGCGGAGGGGAGCTCCAGCTCCACAAGGATTTGCATCCACTTGCAGGCTCGGGACTACCGTGCTCTTACAACATGCTGTCCCAAGATCAGGGGTCAACACTACATTCATGTCCTCTAACACTGAACCTAGCAGCTTGGCTCCTGAGCTCCAATACCTGACGCATTTATTTCAATAAATGTAAATGCTTTGTCATTTGGTGTATTTCACGTAGTACCAATCCAATTGACTGCACACCTCATATTTATCTATACCTACTTTACCTCTTAGACTCAGGACTAGTCTTTAATTCACTTAAAGTTTGTCTAGCTGCTCTGTCTGGATACACCACCTCTCAGAGTAAAGTTTCATGGTGTAAGGTACCTTCCATTTAAGCCTTTACGGAAGGAGTCAAAAGATTGCGCTTTCAAATCCAACTCCCGGATGGGGCGTGAATGTTGTCCTCACTAAACCTTTGGGTGCTTCTTTTGAGCCAATGCCTAAAACAAGTCTTAATTACCTTACTTCTAAGCCTGCTTTTCTCATGGCCATTACATCAATAAGGAGGGTAAATGAACTGCAGGTGCTCGCAGTTCAAGATCCATTTGTCACCCTTCACAAGGACACAGTGGTTTTGCACCCACATCCACTTTTCTCTTCCAAATTCATCATGAAGTTCCATGCTAATCTCAGTATATGTAACTTGCAGCTTTCTTCCAAAATCCTACAAATTCAGCAGAGAGAAGCCTCCATACATTAGATGTAAGGAGACGTGTAATGTATTACCTCAATAAGACAAAATCACTACGGAAAACAAACCGTTTTCATAACCACTGCAAGAGGAGATCCTGTATCCAAGTCGGCCATTTCAAAATGGATTGTAAAATGCATTCAGATGTGTCAATCTCTTTCAAAGAGAATTTACTTTTCATGCCAAGAGGCACAGGGGCTACATTCGCTTTCATTGCAAATGTACTTTGGGGCCATATTCAAGGCAGCTACTTGGAGTTCCGTTCACAACTCTACACAACATTACTGCTTACATACGCATTCTATGGGTGATGCACAGGTGGGTCAGGCGGTTTTCAGACATGTTTTTGCCACTGTACCTTCAAACAGCCCACCATAATCTCCTGCTCGCTAGTCTATGCACAGCATGTTATTCTAAGCAGATCCACAAGCCTCAGAAGGCATACATTACTTAATGTCATTGTATTTCTGATACTTGTATCAGCTCAAATTCACATGCACCCACCCTTCCCCCTCCTCTTGGAGTTGAAGGCACATAGATGGCTAACACTTTCTTTATCTTCTGTACTCACGCATACTTCATGCTCCCTCTTGTCAGAAACAAAACAGAGGGACCTCAACGCGTGAAGGATCATGTGTACAATATACATGTCACACCGGTATAGTATTGCAAATACACCGTCGACGTCCCTTTTCGAACATTGAAAACCAGATGCAATACTCAGACCTACCACTAGATGTCGGCCTAGGCACAGAATGTGAATCAAAGCAGCTACAAGCATCAAATATGATTACGGTAAATAATGTACGTCATTTTATAGTAGGTTTGTGACAATACTACCTTGAGGTTTCATTGCTTAGTATGTAATCAATCATTGTAGATTTATGTACTTAGCTGTCTGGAATTATTGTGTTGCTCTGTGTGGACTCATTTTGGCCTTAGTCCACCCACACCCTTCCTGAGTCTAAGGTTTGCCGCTCTGCCACATACCTTGATTGGGCTTGTCTAGACTTCATTGTCTTTTCTGTTCACCATAATGGGTTACCTTCCTAAATCCACCCCAATGGTTGATTTTAGAAATCCAACTTAACAGTGGAATTGGCACCAATTTATTATCCCCCCATGCAGCAACACTGGGTGATGAGGGAGCACAGCCATCCTCCATTGGTTCCAGAAGTATGGATTCTAAATATATATATATGACTTTGCACATGGGCCCTGTTAGGAAAGAATTTCTTTTTGCAGCTTTCCCTCCATTATTTTCTAGGGAGAGAGTGTTTTGAACCTCGCAGGCTGGCTGTATACTTTTATTAGTTTTTACTGTTTTAATCACCCCACATCGCTTTTAGCTTGTAGCTCTGTTCTTAGCATTGCTCATTGTACTTTTTTCATTCTTCATTGACATTAACGTACTTGCTGCTCTTTTAAATTCCTGACTAAATTGAACTGCACCTGACACTTTACTTGTGTATTTTGTTTTGCTGCTCTCAGACGAACATGCGATTAGAATCAGAGCAGCCTTACTCTGCACGCACACATGTGATCCCAGAAGAATTACAAATCCTAGCAAGATTGTAGCGCTTTCTGCTTACATTTTTGGTCCCCTGGCGCGTACGGGACTAGCCGGCCTGTGGCGGTCCGTGCTGGGACGTGCTAGTGCCACAGGACCCCTTAACCCTATTATTAGGACCAAACCTGCTCGGAACCCGCCAATCTGGATTCCGTCCCCAGCATGGAACAGAGACTGCCCTTATCGATCTCAAGGCCCAAATAGATCAATGTAGGGACAATGGCCAAGCAGCCTTACTCCTCTTGCTAGACCTCTCAGCAGCGTTCGATTTAGTTGACCATACAGTCTTATGCAGCCACCTAGACTCTGTTGCTCACTTCTCTAAAGAGGCCATATTATGGATCAAATCCTTCCTGAATAACCGCACCATGAGAGTCTTCTCTCCATCAGCCTCAGCTGACCCGATCCCTATAACGTGCGGTGTACCCCAGGGATCTTGTGTATCACCAACCCTCTATAACATATTTACAAAGCCGCTCTTTGACGAAATGGATCATCTGGGTATCGCCTACACCAACTATGCAGACGATACCCAGATCCTCCTTCCGCTTTCAGGAGATTACGTCGTGTATCTGGCCTTAGTGAATAAAATTTACAGCATCGTTCAGGCATGGATGGCCACACACGGCTTATGCCTCAACGACGACAAAACTGAGCTCATAATTCTAGGCACCCCGACATACATAACTAAACTTAACACTGACTATGCCAGCTTCATTATCGATGGGAACAATATCAAAGTAGCAAAGGAAGTCAAGACCCTAGGCTTTTACCTTGACGCCACCTTAAACTTTGGCAAACAAGTCCACTCCCTAGCCTCCTCTACAGCATATACTTGCAAACTCATTAGAGCCAGCAAGCAATTCCTCTCTACAGACAGCTGCATCACGCTTGCCAGAGCCCTTATACTGTCCAAACTGGACTACTGTAATGGTCTCTACATTGGGGCTAACAAACAGACTATCCAAAAAATCCAGGTCCTACAGAATAATGCCCTGAGAGCCGCGCTTAAGATCAACAGGAAAGAGCATATCTCCTCTATAAGAAGAGAATATAAATGGCTATCCACTCAGGACAAAATCCAACTTAAAATTGCCTCCCTTACTCACAAGTTCCTTAACATGGCACCACCCTACCTCATGGACAGGCTACACTTAAGAACCTCACCTAGACCAACAAGAATGGTCAATGCGAATTGCCTCTATGTCCCTCGCTTTAAACGTGCCACTATTGGAGGACATAGCTTTGCAGTCAAAGCAGCACAGCTTTGGAACTCCCTACCACATGACATAAGAGAACCCCAGCCCTTTACGAAATTCAGGCAGAATTTGACCAAGTGGCTGAGAGCTAATGACATCTAACTAATCCGACCTGCTTGACCTGACTGTCCCTACTAGCGACCCACCTGCATGCCCCAGCTCTGATACCACGCTCTGTATTTTACACCATTGTATATTACTGTACTTATTCCACTGTATATCACCTCCACATTGTTCACCTCTTGTCTGGACCTAGCTCCAGCCCTGCTCATTCTTGCTTATTGTATACTGCATTATGCCCACGCACATGTACCTGTATATATTTTATTTATTGCTGAATGTACTATGATTATGTAGATGTACCTGTAACAAAGTTGAGCATATTCTTGTCTTGTGCGCCCTGATGCTCCAGGGCTTGGCGCGCCCTACAAATAATAAACTAAACTAAAATACTCACTATGGGTATCGCAGAGGTACTCGAGGCGATCAAGGTCGCAAGATGAAAGTCATATGCTAAGTTTCCTAATGTCCCGGGCCGTCCTGGTGGAAATCTAACCCAGGGCGGTGACAAATATATATAACGACCACCCCCTGTGTTCTAATAAGGTAGGTGAACTCCCCCCGGTACCGCTATTATCGTGACATTGCTTGCCGAGGCTGCCCCTCACTGCGAGGTTGTTAACATAACCTGTGAGGGGGGAGCCCCAGTCAACACAATCGACAGAGGTGTTGTCATCAGTAGAGCGATCCCAACATGGGAAACACGACACTAAGAACTAAAAAACAGACCTTAAATTGCGGGGATGCTTACTGTCCTTCCCAAACCACTGTCGAAGCACCCTGTAACCATGAGGTTACCTACATGGCCCAGGAGAGGGAAGATCCTGAGATCCTGGTGAATGGGCTTTTGAACCCCCTGAAGGCAAACTAATTTAAACGCAGAGTTGAGGCTTTTGGGTGACACTCTCAAACCCACCTCTACTAGGGAGCAGAGTGAATCTCATATGCTGACATTTTCCCTGGAGATGCCCACTGCCAAATCCCTGAATTTCGCCCTGCTCAATACCACGTCATTAGACACACTTTGGACGGCCACAATTTTATTTTGGAGCACGATGTGGATATAATGTGCATCACTGAAACTTGGCTCTCAGAAGCCCATGGCCTCGTTATAGAGCAAGTGACACCCGCCCCTGGACTGTTTTCTTTGGGAAACACCCCGAAAACAGCCTAAATGGTGGAGTTGCTATTGTGTGCAAAAAGAATCTTGAGATGTATGAGGTCAAAGTGGAATGTGAAGGGTGCGACATACTGCATACCATGATTATTTCCAACCATAATGTTGGTATAAATATTGTAATGATTTACAGACCACCTAGTAAATCCTCTCGTTTCAATGAAGATCTTATTGATCTGTTATCCCCCATGCGAAAAACTAACACCTCTATAATACTTCTGGGAGATTTTAACCTCTGCAGAGGGAATTCGAATGATAAGAAAGCTATGGAACTGGAGACATTTTGAACAATTAGAACATGATTATTAATCTTTCTGAACCCACAAACATAAAAGGAAACCTCTTCGACTGGTTGACCAGTGAAAACATCATACTGACAGGGGTTACTACTACCCCGTGTGTGTGGTCATACCATCCCTCCATCATGTGTCCGATTCAACTTCCCACGCCATTTAGGCAGCAACATGAGCTGCCACACAAGGTATTGGGCAAGAACTGTAGGGCTATCGCATCCGCCGGTCCGACGGCCTTTATGGATGCCCTGATAACAAAATCTAATGATGCAGACTAACCCGAAATACTCATTGAGAACTCTAATAGGGATATGATGACGCTGCTTGATGGGCTTGCCCCGATTAAGGCAAATGTAAGGGATGCTCCAAACCATCACCAATGGTTTTCACGGGAATTGGCCCAGTTAAAAGCAAACAAGACAGGTCGAGCATGCCTGGCTCAAAGATAAAAATCCTAACAAAGCAGCATGAAAGCATAAAGAGAAGAAGTACAAAGATAAGATCACTGAAGCGAAATGTAATCATTATAATGATAAAATAAATAGGGCAGGGAACCAAACGAAGGAACTATTTTTTAAATAATTCAGAACATGGGAAAAACCCAAAGTCCTCAATCAGAATATAAAACCATCTCAGGAAGACTGTGAAAGAGTTCCAAAAGCCTTCTCAGATAAACCTCTGATTGCTCAAAACAAAATAAGGGAAGAGCTCTACAAACTGAGGCCTGTTGCTGCGGCAGTTAATACCAGAAATGGGTCATTGGATAAAACTGTCGACTCTACTTGCCCTTACTCTGGGGCGCAAAATCGGGAGGCTTCCCTTACCCTTTTTAGCTTTTCCATGATAACACCTTTGGAAACTCAGGACATTCTCAAGGCCATGCATGCAAGGTCATCCTGGAGCACTTTTGAAATGTTTGCCCCTTATTTGTGCCTATTTGTCAATGCTTCCTTCAAACATTGTTTCATTCTGCAATCCATTACGGATGTGGTGGTGACCCCACTTCTTAAGAAACGGGGCTTAGACCCCAATGACGCTGCAAACCTCTGTCCTATATGCAATACCCTGTTTTTCTTAAATCTGGTCGATAAGGTGGCCACTATACAGCTCAATTGGATATGGATGCTGCTAGTATTCTTCATAAGAAACAGTTGGGTTTTCAATGCTCACACGGCACGGAAAACTAGCTGATAGACCTGCAGACACAAATGCTGACGGTGTTGTAGAAAAGTAGGTCGGGGCTGCTGATTCTACTTGAATTATCAGCAGCCTTCGATTATCAGCGGCCTTCGATATACTGGACCACAAGATTTTGATGGAAAGACTGGCTACTGGGGGCTTTTCGGATGATGCGGCCAAATGGATGAGATCTTTTCTGGAAGGTCGTAGATTGAGGGCGTATTGGGGAGACAACTCGCCAAAGGCGGAACCTATTGGCTGTGTAGTCCCTCAGGGGGCATGCTTGTCCCCATCGCTCTTTATCATGTATATTCAGCCTCTGTGTTTGGAGCAGGAGAGATTGGGAATCTTTTTCACCAATTATGCTGACGATTTTCAGCTGTCGTTGGGGATTGGTGGGAATCATGCAGAGGATCAGGAAAAGCGAAATCATCTTTATCTGGTTATAATAAAATGGATGTCGACAAATTGGCTATGTTTGAATGCTGGAAGAACTCATCTCATGCTCTTTGCATTCAAACAAGCTAGGGTTGGCCTTGATCAGGCGTTCGCCAGCTTTGTGATTGAGGGCAGCCGGATTGTAGTAGCTACCAAAGTGAAGATCCTTGGTACATACATGGAGGCTAATCTGAATGCAGACGCCCATGTGGATTTTATAGTAAAAAATACAAAATAACATTTGAGAGTACTGTTAGGCAGAATTGTATGCGGTACCCTCTGGGACCACCACATACAATTAGGACTACAGGTGTAAGCAAAACCAACCTTTGGTATAAGTCTGTACTACAGTTTTGTGGTAGCGAGCTGAGCAGCCTGGCTGATCTGAAGAGGGAATGTGAACAGTACAAGGTTACACAGAGGTCTTACAATCACAGTGGTTCAAGTAGACACTTACAATCAAGGTTTCTTGGTAAAACACTTAATGTATTACACAATCATGTAGAAAACATTCACTAGAAGGATGCAACTTAATATTATACACAAACCCACTTCAATACCAAACCAATACGTTTCTGAACAAATTGGGCTCCGCTGAAATAGGAGCAATATGGCATTTGTTACTTTCAATGGGATTAAAAAGGCACAAGTTAGCAGAATAGATCACATACTTTCTTAGGCAGTGCAAATAGTTTTAGTTTACTAGAGGACTCGATTCAGTTCCATAGGCCTAGGCCAAAGTCAATGGTCTAGTGTCTTGGATAGGAAAGAGCACTTATTGAAGTTAACGGTTAAGTCTTTGCCAAAGTTCTCAGAAGTAGTTTGTACGAAAAAGAATTATATGTTGGGTCACAAGCTGATTAGGCCTGCAAATTGGTTAAGTTCCGTAAATTTTCACCGCAAGAGGCAAGTTCTCTCAATCTGGTAGGCACAGTACCTTAATATGAAGCACAAGATGCAGCAGAAGATGTTGGTTCCTTCTCCAGAGTTTTCAGCTTCCTATCATCAAGGGAGCTTGACTGGAGCTGCTCCTTTGACTGCGATTTGCCTGCATAAGAGGTCTTTGCGAAAGTCTGCATTTCTTCTTCGACTGGGCTTGCATCTTGCATCTTGTATTTGCACCCAAACTGGAAGAGCACTCGAACCTCTTACCTGAACAAAGGACAGAAGACCGCTCTCCAGGCGACCCCCAGAGGATCCATCTTGACCCCTGGGAAAATCAGTCAGGGAGATGGGGGGCTGGGGGAAGTAAGCATACCTTTGCCTGACCACCCATGTCCTCAGGAAAATAACATTGGGAATTGGGGCAACCCTTGGTCTCTTATCTCCCTTTGGTCAGCAAACCAGGGTCAAGTATTCTCGGTTTGCCTTGGGTCTGGAAGAGAGGGGACAACTTGACTATCTTCTGATAAATAGTTGTTGAACTCTTTTGAATCACCACCACAAGCCCATTGCATGCCTGCAGAGAATACCTTCCTGAGAGAAACCTTGTATTGGAACCTGTGACTTTTGGGCACTGGGCCACATACATCTGAAGGCTGAAGTTCAAAGGGATTTGCACCTGTGACAGATTTGCAGGTTACCTACATTGGAGTACTTAACCTGTTACACCTGGTTAGTTATTTAGTGATGTATTGTAAGTGAACCTACAGGTGAATGTATCTGTGTGCTATATCGTTACCTGCAAGTTTCATTTTTTGGTGTGTTCATAAAGGCCTTATTAACTTTTGTTTCTTTTTATAAAGAATTATATGAGCTAAATTATGGTATGTTGTGTGTGGACTCATTGTGGCTCCTGGCCACTCCCACTGAAACAGAGCCTTCACTGCTTTCCACACTACCTTGATTGATAGGATGGCTTACTAGAATCTGCCCACTACAGTTGATTTTTAGAAATCCATCTTAATAGACCAGCACCAGCGTTGAGAATCTAAAGAGGCTGACATGGTGGCTGCATCATGAGTTCCATTTTCGAGAGTCTTAAAACCATTGAATTGCTTTCGTCCTTTCAAGGATTCCATACCGGGCAACTCCTGCAAGAACACTAGAGTCAGCCAGACCTTGATAGTTTCTACAGAGACACTCCTCCTATTAGGAGGCTGAAAATTGACACTTGCATATTTCCTGGGTAGCTGAGGGAATATCTTGGAGAATTAGCTACAAATGATTTTTCATTTCATCTTTACTCACTCTACTCTCAATCTTCAGAGGTTCAAGACAATCCTACCTTTTCTTAGTGTTTCACTGTAAATGGGGAGGTGTTGATGAGATGGGATGGGAGGGGAGTGGTAGGGGTGTTGCTGCATATTGCATAAACATACCCTTGACTTGTAACACCTTAATAATATAGGCAGGCTCCATACACCTGGAGCCCAGGCGCAGTAATAGCTTTTGACTTTGACATGTTTTAGTCATCAAAGTGATGCATATTCATATGCGTGTCATGCTAATTGGGTTTGACATATTATTTTTTCTTTCAAAAATAGGTCACGTGCACATAGTTGATTAATATTGTCCACTGAATATGACGCTGGTGTAGTAAAACATGCGTCCACTGCTAGTGAACATGGAATGTGCAATAAAAAAAATAAACGTGCAAATATTTCATATTTACCTTGTTTTGCTTACAGATCATTTTGTGAAAATGTGGCTTTATGCTCCGTGAGTGCATACAGAACAAATATCATATATGCTAATTTTATTGTAAAACGGATGAGCACATTCAAAACCTATCAAGGCGATTTGTTAAACTTGTGTAACAATGTGTGTATTCAATATTGCCAAGAACTCTGGGACCAACAGCCCCCCCCCCCACCCCCACCCTCCAACCTCCACTATTGGCACCAGCTGCCTTATCCAGAAACACACGCAACATCACAGCAAATAATATCCTACCTTTGCTATACCCATAACGTCTCACCTAAACACAGGGACTAACGACTCCTCAATCATGGTTGATCTATACAACCAAACCATCCTTGCAGCCATCGATTAAAATAGCTCACTTATCCTTGCGCAAAGCTAAACCTCTAGCTGACCTCAACTCTTGGTACACTCCCAACTTAAAAACCCTCCGTAGCACTAAGAGAACTGCTGAGGCTAACTCGAAAAAATTCCCAACCGAACAAAGCAAACTTCGCAGAGTCGTCCAAAGATTAGAAACGGGCAGTCCTTCATATGAAATATTCCACGAGAGAATAACTAACGCCAAATCAGGAACTAAGCATCTCTTTACTATCCAGAGTCCCCAGTGCCACTAATAGAAGTCTGCAACAAAGGCACAACCTGGTGCACCGGCATTTCAAAAGCCAGCCTCAATAAAATAGCCCTCTTAAAATCCAACATTGAAACGAAAATAATCATTAAACTGGCCCAACAACCTCAACTGACTACGAGTCACACTAGTCATAAGACGGCTGCACTATTCGAACTCACACCTGTCTCTAACTCAGAAGTCCCGAAAATCATTTCCAGTCTCAAACCTTCAAGATGCCAAGGTGTCCAATGCCCAGCTGTGCTTTTCAAAGACTGTGCGCCTGAGCTTAGACCTTTCATCACAAGACTAATCAACACCTCCTTTGAAAGCAGCACCGTCCCAACTAATGTCAGACACTTGGGTCCTCCCTTTACTAGAAGAAACCTACTCTAAACCCTAACATCCCGACAAACTATCTACCTATAACCACAGTGCCCTGCCTCCTCAAAATCCTGGACATAGTATCGTACCTCCAGATCCCAAAGTAGCTGGAAAGTAACTCCTTGGCCTATGCCAATCAGACTTCCGCCCTAGACATGGGACAGAAACAGCGCTACTAAACTTGAAAATTCAAATGGATGAGTTTATAGACATAGGCAAACTGTGTTGTTGCTTGACCTGTCCGTAGCGTTTGGCCTAGTCCATCACAAAATACTCCGTAATCATCTTGCGTCAGCGGCCCACTACTCACTGAAAGCCATTCAGTGGATACAATCTTTCCTTACAGATAGAACCATGAGTCTTCTCACCCAGTGCAGTAGCACAGCCAGCACCGGTCACCTGTGGTGTACCACAAGACTGTGTCTCACCCACACTAAATAACATTTTTATGAAACACCTATTTGACAGCCTTGACGACTTGGGTGTCACCTACACTAACTATGCAGATGACATTCAAATCCTCATTCCTATCTCAGGCTCCTATGACATTGTTTCTGCATCACTTAACATAATCTATCAAACCATGCAGACCTGGATGGCCCAGCACAGATCATGCCTGAATGATGAAAAAACCAAACTTCTCCTCATAGGATCACAATACCGCTTGAAAAAAACTTGACTCCTTTAAAGCCTTAAATATAGACGGCATCACCATCAACATTTCAAAGGAAGTAAACACCCTTGGCTTTTATTTGGACTCGGCCCTTACTTTAACCAAACAAGTCCACGCCGGAGCGTTGGCAGCAGCTTATACATCTAAGTTCATTAATGCTTGCAGACTCTTCCTGTCACCCGACAGTTGCATCACCCTAGCCAGAGCCCTCATTTTGTCCAGACTGGACTACTGCAATGCCCTTTACGCTGGCACCAAGAACCACAATATTAAAAAGCTACAGGTGATTCAAAACAACGCCTGTAGAGCAGCTTCAAAAATCCCTAAAAATACTCACATTTCCATGCCTAAAAGGAACACCCATTGGCTACCTGTCCAGGAGCGCATCCTCTTCAAAACTCTCAATTTGGCGCACAAATGTCTACACAAGTCAGCCCCTAAATACTTGGCATAAAAACTCAATACCTCTCAATCCAATAAGCCTACGTGTTCGGCACACCTACACCTGCTCTCCACACCGAGATTCAAACTGAAGGAAGCCGGAGGCAGCAGCTTCCCAGTGGTAGCTACCAGACACTGGAAAACATTACCAGCTTCACTAAGGTCAGAATCTTCCTTCTGGACCTTTCGCAAACACTTGAAAACATGGCTCTTCACACAGGAACTACAAAAATAAATCTTGATCGTTATTAACTATAATCCCTGTAATTTAAGATGTTATAATCCAACTTCTTTGAAATGTATGACTTGTATATGCATAACTATTTAACCTGTGTTTTTTTTTTTTATAACTCTTCAAGCATAGCGCCCAGATGCCTACAGGTTGGGTGTGCTTTACAATTACAAAATAAAGACTGGAGGGAGGTATCTGTATTTCTGCCCTATACATGGTTGGGACAAAGGTACAGAGCACCCCAGACAACGTTCTCTATATGGTAGCATGGACGAGCAACCAAGGCTTAAGCACTCAGGAGGGGATGCAGACAGGTTCTTAAGTACAGTGGGTCCCCAAGCCCCCACAAAGTAATATCCACACACACACTGTTAGGTGATAACAGCTTCTTTATATAAAATAAGATGGCGTAATATATATTTCTGGAGCTTGTGGATCTGCTTGGATCACATGCTCTGCATAGTGTGACATCTAGTGGAAGTCAGAGTATTAAAAGAATTGTTTTCGAAACTCAAACAGACGTTGACAGGGTGCGTTTAGTAATACTGGCTTTATTGTACTGTGTACTGTACCCATGGTCCTTCACATGTAGAGATACCTCAGATTGTTTTTTTCTGTCATCGAAGTTGGTCGCAAATGCAGAGTTCTCTTCCAGGCTGATGCCTTTTGATTAGCTAAAGTTGTACATAGACTTTCTTTCCTTTTGTTGTTCGCCTTGCAGCATGACTGCTTGATTGCTCCTGATGAACACCCTCATCATCGTCGTCGTCAACGACGTACCGATAACCAGAAGCGGCCTTCAGAGGCCTCTTCGGGTTTCAGCCCATTACAGTAGGGATAGAGGGGGAGGTTCTTCATACTGACCTCTTTAGAGAATGCTTATTCCATCATCCCCTTTCTCCTTTTCTCACCCATCTGCCCTTCTAAAATACAATGGACAAAACCCCATTTGGATTTTGCCCCTCCAGCCACTGAAAATTCCTGTCGAAAGACACGCAACACGTGTGCAATTGCTGTCTTCCGAGGGATCACGCCGAAAAGGATTGTAAATCCTGTAAACGTTTTTGGCACAACACCCTAAAGGATTGGCGGACCAAACGCTGGGCTGCTGACTTCATGCAGGCCGAGGTCTCCATCGACATGACGGAAGACTCCAGCGAGGCCAGTATTGGGGTCATGAGTGATGCTGAGGGCAAGGGGGGTCCATCGGAACCCCAGGTGCGGGCCCCCACCCAAGAATTAGACCGGCAGTTCTGTGATGGAGTAGACACCCGGTGGCCCAGGCACACACAAACACACTAAAGACATGCCCCACGGCCGACTGGACGGGAGTGTCGAGGCCCATGCTGTGTCCATCGATAAAGCCTCAGGTTCTTCACTGTACTTGTTAGGCAGCATTGCATGCAGTACCCTCTGAGACCACAACATACAATTAGGACTACAGGTGTAAGCAAAACAAACCTTTGGTATAAATCTGTACTACAAAGTTTTGTGGTAGCGAGCTGAGCAGGGAGGCTTATCTCAAGAGGAAATGTGAGCAGTACAAGAGGTTACACAGAGGTCTTACAATCACAGTGGTTCAAGTAGACACTCAAGGTTTCCTGGTAAAACACTAATTTATTACATTTATTACACAATCATTTAGAAAACATTCACTAGAAGGAGGCAACTTAATATTATACACAAACGCACTTCAATAGCAAACCACTATGTTTCTGAACATATTAGGCTCCCCTGAAATAGGAGCATAATGGCATTTCAGTTACTTTCAATGGGAGTAAAAAGGCACAAGTTAGCTGTGATTGATCACAAATATTTTCTTAGGCAGTGCAAATAGTTATAGTTCACTAGATGACTCGATTCAGTTCAATAGGCCTAGGCCAAAGTCAATGGACTAGTATCTTGGATAGGAAAGAGCAGTTCTTGAAGTAAACGGTAAAGTCTTTGCCAAAGTTCTCAGAAGTAGTTTGTAAGAAAAAGAATCATATGTTGGGCTCCAAGCTGATTAGGCCTGCAAATTGGGAAAGTTCCATGAACTTTCCCCGCAAGAGAGGCGTTCTCTCAATCTGGTTGGCACAGTACCTTAGTATGAAGCAAAAGATGCAGCTGAAGACGTTGGTTCCTGGCAGTTTCTGCAGATCTCACTGTTCCTGAGCCTCTATCATGGGGACAAGAGGGAGGATGTTGGGGGACCCCTGCACTGCACGGGATCGTCAGAAAACGCTGACAAAATGGAGTCACTTCAGTTCAAGTAGCTGTAATTCAAGCACACACGCTGGTGTTCTTCCCCCTGGTTAATACTAACCAGCTCCGAGAATGGTATCCAGGTGGCTTACGAGTTGATTGGTCCCACCAACTCAAAGGAAGAAGTCGTCCTTGAAGGGGCTTCTCCGTCGAGGTGAATTTGGCAATTCGACCTGCAGCAGGGCTTCACCGGGCAAACCAACGGTCCAGGAGTTGCAGCAGCCATCCTCTTCCAGCTCGTCTTCGGTTCTTTCGTTCCAGTGGTCCACTCTGCTTTCCAGTCCAAGAGACTCGCCTTTTAAACAGTTTTCTCCCATTAATTCCAGCCTAGCTGCCACTCACCCAGCAGGGTGGCTGTCCTTGCCGGACAGTCAGTCAATCACGCTAGAGTGCATTTGGGTCTTCTAGGTGACTAAGCACAGGGAGTTTTGGGCACTTCCCTCACTTCCTGCCCACCCCAGACACTCGGTTGCCAGAGGCGGTCTTCAGTCCTGAAGGCCGCCAAATGCATGGAAACAAAGGGACGAAACTGGTTTGGCGTGCAGACAAACATTAGAAGGACCTTTCCAAAAAGAAATGGTGAAGAAAGAAGACTGGGACATGTTTAAACAAAGGGGCTTAAGGCGCCATCTTCAAAAACATGGCTCCTGCAATTTTTAGCTACCAGTGTTCGCGGTCGGTGAAAAATCATGGTAGTTCGTTTAAAAACCACTGCCAACAGCCATTTCGATAATGTGCACTACCGAAGCTATGGACATAGCCTGCGTTATAAAAAATACACAACAGTTGGTAGAACACGTCCACTGCCACAAGCCATAACTAGGTAATTGTCTGTGACTTAAGTCACAGGAGCAGAGAGATGGGCGAAACTAGGTATCGCTTTGGCACTTCGCTGAAGGTGGTGTGTGCTCCTATCTCTCACTATAGTGTTTTGGGGGGAGATATTAAGTGTATCTCTATCCTTAAGAACTGTAGTTACTTGAGGATATAGAACATTATTTCAGAGGTGCACCCTAAGGGCCCCCAGCAACACTGCCATAAGGAGCTGTGTGGTGCAGTAGTAAAAACATAGATTCCTTTAAGAACTATGGAGCAGACAGACTCCATAATATAGGTAGGATACAAAGAACAGCGTTTCAAAAGACAGAGCCCACAAGAATGAATGCATGGAAAAAAGCTTCACTCATTCAGGATTGAAATAAAAGTTCTAGAATTCCAGCGAAAAGTGCCAGGGGTCTCACTAGCCGAGGGGATGAAGCATGCAAATAATAAGTTACCCTAAAAGGCAAAACACACATTCAGACACCCTCTCCTAGAATGGTGGAAGAAGTGCTAACAAAGGACAACCACGATCAAAATGGTGAAAAAATGAAGGAGCCCCCATGTTGGAACACAGGTGAACTTATTGTGCATAACCAAGACTGTGGATTTAACCTATTTAACACTTTATTTAGAGACTTAGTTGCACAAAATGCAGAATAAGATCATACATACAGCTGCACTATGATGATGAGCTTTAGGGACATCCTATCGATAGCCTTGCAACTTGGTTCAAATTGTGATGTACATAGTGATCACATGTACATGTCGGGAATCGCAATTCCATCGTATAAAAATGCATACCCTCAGCCAATAATTAATTGGAGTATTCCAGACCATCACTCAGGGCAAATTATCCATGGGTTACTGCAAACATGTGATTGCTGTAAGAGGAAGTTTCTGAAATATACCCAAATGTCCTTATGCTTGGAGGACTGCTTTAGCATGGTGGCAGACAGTTCTTCATTATCATTGGCCAAAGTTACTACTTCAACTAGTCCTTGACCAGGGGGAGCCCTGCGTGCCCAACACTTAAATATACATTGATTTGCCAGCAAACCACACAATTTCACAAATCTTTGTATGATTGTGACATTGCATCTAGTATTCCAAACCAATCAAAGGAGACAAATCTATAGTTTCATCAAACATATTCGAGAGCGACATGCACACCTGACCCCAAAAATGGCATAATGCCTACCCGCTCCTGATCATGTGCATATAGCCAGCCAAATCTGGGGAAATGACCCTGGCATATAATGGAGTCTGTGTAAAACTTTAAACTGCATTATTCGGAATCTAGAATTGTAGAACACATTGCCTGTGAGTTTTCACATATTTTGCTAGTTCATCTGTAATGTGTACCTTCAAGTCAATTTCCCATTTGCCTCTCAGTTCAGTCAGAACTATCGTTGAATCCTTTTGCAGAAAGGAATACAGTGCTGTGACTATATGCCTGCAACCTTGTAAGTTAGTGATTTATGCAAGGATTGGTTTATCGGGGGGAGGCAGGGAGAGATGACCATTCCATTCTAAATGCTTTATTTTGACAAATTGTGATAAAAGTAACAATTACCACAATACATTAAAACAATGCACAAGAAATCAGCAGAAATATTACGAATCCAATAAATATTTGCTAAAATGTTTCATTAAGCAGTGAATAATTCATAAATGTCTAAGCCCGACTTCGTTGTCATTGCACCATGTTCTTTCTTGCTCTTAGTCTCCATGCCCTGTGAGAAACCTGAAGGTATCCTCACTCCTACACCCCCTGTATCCTCTTCTCAGGTGGGCAGCGAAAGGCCATCACTTTTGGCAGACCCAAGAACCAGACTGTCGGAAGCGGCGGAGTTTGTTCTATCAGTGCGGCTTGACGGTTTTTTGGTGTGTTACGTGTTACGAGTGGCGTGTTACGAGTGACGTCCACTCGGTCTCCAGGTCCTTTCCTCTGATCCTGCTTTGTTGTAATCGGAGTTTGGAGTTGGAGTCGGCTACCCCATGCGGTGTCCGGGAGCCTGGAGTCGGGTGCCGTTTGTCAGTCCTGCTAAGCGGAGCCTCGCGGATCCTCCTGTGCGCTGTGGAGTGTGCTGCAGGGGCTGTGGGAACAGCGAAGGTTAAAGCGGGGGGGGGGGGTGTGTGTAGCCGGGGAGTGACAGCCTGAAAAGTGAAAGAGGCTACACTCCACCTGACTTTTAAATAGATCTGCAGAGTGGTTCGCCTCTCTTCAGCTTCCGCGGCCCTAACGAGAGACGAAAGCGGGAGTGGGATTTGGGGGTAAGTGGGCAGGGACGAAGTCTGCTGGCCGTCCGCTATACCTTGTTTTTTGCACTTTCTGCACTCTTGGGGCTCTGCTACTTTGAGCTATTTTGAGCTATCTTTTCTTGGAAGTTGGGCATTTTGGCTGATTGCTGATGACACTTTTGATTTGAGTTTTTTAGTTTTTCTATTCTGCTTCCCTGACGTGCGGACTGTTGGCATCTTCTGCTTTTGATCTAAGGAAGTGTGATTATTGGCTCAAATCAAATACTCTAGTACAAAAGGGGGAAATGTATGACCTCCGTAGCGCGGCTCTACCCGCGGAAGCCCATAGACCACTACAATTTGCTCCGGTGGATGCGGGCAGGAAGCCATCGCGCAAAGAAAAGGAAAGGGTGAGAGCATCTTTTTTCAAACCGTACAAATCTGGTGGTGGTATTTTTCTTCCTCCACCCAGCGTTTATCCCTCAGATGACCAGTCACCTGCAGGCTCAGGTTTTCAGGATTCACTATCGCAGATGAGGCCGTTAGAGGGCCAGTCAACGCCTTTAAATCACCCCATCCGCGCGCATTTTCAAGGTCATCTTCATTTTACCCTGAGGACTTCTACTATGAAGAACGTGATCTCAAACCATCTAATCTCTACTAGTGAGCCATCTCTGACTAATATTATGCCTCCTTTTTTAGTGCCAGTGATGGGCTCAGTGCAATTAGAGACTTCCTTGACTCATCGGTGTGATGATTTTAGTGAACCTAGAGATGATGATATGCTGGAGCTGGAAGCGGTAGTCTTGGCCTCCGACGTCTGGGGGACTTTGAGACCGGTTGAAGAAAGGTCTCAGGAGACCCCCCATGACCAGCCAATTGTATCACCTGAACAAGAGAGGCCTGTTGATTATGTTCAGAACTCCCGTGAAATACTTGTGCCACGGACTATAACGGCTCTAAATTTTGTTCTATCCTCTTTGGTTAAGGTTTTTTGAAAATCTGAAAACTGAGATCTACCAGCATACGGGTATACTATTAGAGATTACTAAGGATTTGGAATTAAATTAAATTGCTATGGTGGCCTTAAAATCAGCAATTAATGTCTCACTGGGAGGGTTTCTGACTGAACTCCATAAAGAAGTAAAGGACCAATCATGTAAAATGGCTCATTTGACCGAATTATGTGGGGATTTAAAGATTGTGTCTGTGACTCTACTAGAAAAAGCAGAACGCTATGATAACCAGACACAGGAAGGTCCCCCAGGATCTTTTGCCCCTATTCTACCTGAGGCCACTTTTGATGATACTCCCCTCTCAACATCTGTGCTGATGTTAAGCTCTACCTAAACAGAGATGCTCTTCTTGCTGGCCAAATGCTCGCTCTCATCTCTTCCCCTGCCGATTCAGTTCCCACCTGACACTCTCCCCCTATTCTTCAGCTAGAAACCTTTTCATCTCCAAAACTGCAACAGCAGTTTGCTTCAACTTCCTAAATATTAGAGCAATCGGGCAACTGCTTCCTTTCAACACAAGCAAGCATCTCTTAACCACTCTTGTCTTCTCTAAACTGGACTATTGTCCAGGATCCTCTTTGGTCGCCCCACCTGTGTTTTCTGTCCTCTCGAGAAAGATCATTAACTTTGCTACCAGGACTCTTTGAACTCCCTCACTTCACACCTACTTCCTCATACCGTCTTTAGGCTGGATGCAAAACCCAGCCAGATTGAAATGTCTTCTCCTGGTTCATAAATCTTTCCACGGTAAAGCACAACCATCTCTATCCTCTTTCCAACTGTACAAGCCTTCTTGTGATCTCTGCTATGTCTCCTTGCCTACCCGTGTGGCTCCTTGTACGCCCTGTGCTTCCTCTTGCTCTCTCTCTCCTTGCTCCACTAGCATGGAGTTCTCTTCCCCGGACATTCGATAAACCGTCCACACGGATATGTTTATAACCAAACAAATAGCCTACCGCCTGGACTCATAATTACCCTCTTAACCTACCTCTCATCTGCCTTATAGCTAACTTTGTTCTTTCGCATCGAACATGCCTCTGTCCTTCACTTTCTCTGCCTCCACTCTAGCCCTTCACCCATTATGGTCCCATCCCGAGCAAAGCTGTCTGTACTGCCTACCTGCTCTTAATGGCCAATGTTGGCAGTCCTTAATCTGTCTATCCACTTATGTATTGTCCACAGTGATTTACTTCCCCTGGCCTCCCCCCACCCCCACAACCTGGTCAGAATGTATTTATTTATACTGCGCCAGGAACCCACAGGTATCAGGGCACCAACACAAACACGAAGGGACATGTAAGAGGACGGGGCATACATGAAATGTTCAGACCCTTTCACTGCTTAATTAATGGTTCAAATGTGCGAGTTCTTTTGAAGAGCAAGGTTTTCAATTGGTTATGGAAAGTGTTAACTTTTTTTTCCAGACTGGGCGAGCTTGGGACTGAATTCCACACGTATGCTTCCCTCGTGGGGAAATCTCAACCAAGTGCGTCTTAGATGTTTCCGGAGATTGCAGTGGTTTCACTGTCCTCCAATTTACATCACAGTTCCAGGAATGATTCTTCTAATGAGAAAGCTTATTTGTCTTTGGGATTGTGAAGCCATCAGTTTAAATCGCCTACTACCAGCGTGGAACAATTCGGGCCATTGATGGTTTTTACAATTTGTAGATCTTTAAAATGGGACATATCCTGGGGTGGCCGATACACTAGGATAAGGTTAAAGCTGCTACACGGATAGGGTGTGAGTTTTAAGTGTAGTACCTCACAGTCGTCACAGGTGCTTTAAAAAAACTGAAAGCGCTTTTTTACAATAACTGCCAGTCCACTTGCATATCCTCCGGCTTGACTTTTTGCTAATAATGAAGTATCCTTGCCGGAATTGCGTAATCGATGGTTGGACTGTTGGTATCGGTCAACTAAGTTTCGGTCCAACAGAAGATATCAAGGTTGTGGGAAACAGGAAAATCATGGATATCTAAAGCATGTTTGTTTAGTGATCTATTTCCCCTCCAATCTGGTTCAGACGACAGTCGATATTAGGGATTTTCTCTGTGTGGTTTCTAAATTGCAGATTTCATTTGTACTTGGGGAGCCTACTGTTCCGTAGGTCTTTGACTTATGGGCCGTTTCAGTAAGCTGTGTTTGGGGCATTTGGGCTGCTTAGATGTGTTCACAACACACATCCATTACTACATCGGGCACAACTGAAACACAAGTCTTTCCCTGCCTCAATCCGGGCATTGACATGAGAGGGAGGGTTTTCATCTAATTTCAACGCTAGACAGTTAACTACAATGGCAAGTCTTGCTGCTTTTTGAGCTGCCAGAAACAGGGAAAGTTGGGAGGGAAGCCCATAACTGAGCCTTGCTTCCTCTAGTATTGTGGCCAAGATCAGACGTCAGTCCTGTGCGGTCACTTCCGTGGATTCGTGTCTTGGCATTCCGACGACGCCGGACGATGACTGGCGAAGACCAGCTTTGTCTCAGTTGCACCTGCGCTGGCCCTCAAACTTAACCCATTGGAAGAAGTTCCCTGCTTCCCATCAAATATGATTTATATTTTTTATGTTCTTGTGATCAAATGAGCATTGTTCCTCCCTGCATGTAAATATAAAATATAAACAATAGTGTATTTTTCATTATCTCACTGTGGGTGTATACTTATGCCATTTTTGGGAATAACTGTACTTTATTACCAGACTGCTCTGCCACTGTGGTCTTCCCTTTTTGGTGAGACACACGCCTGTTGTACCTTTTGGGGTAGATGATTACACCGGCCTCACCAGAGGGTTGTGCCAAGCATCTCCCTAACACCACCTAATGGCTTCAGTATCAAACTAGTCCTAACCATTGTTTATGAGACACATTAACCATGGTTTAGATGCCTTCTGCTGAAGATCAAAGTAAATTAAACCGTTTTCTGTTAGCAGGAAAAGCAAAACCATGTTCCTTCTGCTCTGCTGTTGAAAAAGGGTTTTTTTTGGCAACTTTCCCTCCATAGTTTACTATGGAACTTCATTCTTTTTGCTCCGTTTTTGATCCTATCATGACTTTTTTCAGGGGAAGAAAAGCTTTCAGCTTCACTTCCTTATGTCTCATTTATAATGGGGAAAGTCATTGGTCCTTCAGACTCCATACTGGGTAACGTTATTTCCTTTTTCAATCCATGTATTTTTACAATTGCACACAGCACTTTACAGTGGAATGGGGGTAACTTTGTCACCCTAGCTTTTTAGACATGGGGCTTTTGGTTACTTTTATGTGCTTAAAGACAATCTGGTGGGTAGCAGTTAAATTTGTTTAGTTTTTTTGGCATTATTTTGGCATTTACCACGTATGGCCCTAAAATGGCCATCTAAAAAACAAAAAACGTGTATCGCTACACGTCAGCCGCCAGTGCACTCCAAAGGGAAATAAATCCCAGTTCTGTCTGTTTAGCAGGTTAAAAGAAGTCTAAGTTAGACTCTAATGCCTGCAATTTTTTTCTGTTCTATATTTATTATTGATCTGTATTCGAAAGGTGGATATATTAGGTCCGTAGAGATCAATGTCTTCTCCCAGACGTGGTGGTTAATTAACTAAATGTTATTCAGTATAGACATTTCATTTTTCTTTAAATTCAGAATTTCAAACATTTTCATTCAACACAATTTTGCCCAATGTTTCAAAGAAGCAATTTCAAGAGGCAAAAAACTTTTTTTTAACAAATACTGTGCTTTTTACTTCAAAACACCAGATCTTTTTTTTTCAGAAAGAAAAGAAAACACTACATTATTCTCAGTACATTACAAATCTTGTAACCAATAATTTTTTTAAACAAAAAATGTCTCCTCAAAACATATTTTTCATTCTCTGTGTATAACATAAGAGTCGGCTTCACCTGGCGAACCAACAGCTTGAAACACTATTGTTCACAAAGCCTTATCAAAAACTTTTTCTATGCACAATTATAGAAGTCTTCTTGGCCTATATTCACAATGTCCATTTATAGTCATAAAGAAAAGAGTCTTTAGGTTGAAAGTCACCAATCCCAAATAGCACCAATTATTCACTGTACTGCCAACGCGCTTCAGATTATACAAAAGTCCATCTTCAGGGCAAAGAATGCTACTGGTTCCAAAACATAGGTATATCCACACCTTCAATTCCTATTGGGAAATATATGAAATGGCCATGCCACAATATTTTCGCTTGTTGCGCATGCAGGTGCAGGCACTGAATAGTCTCAGTCCACATAACTGTTGCCAGAAAGTCTGCTTATGGGGCAGATGTGAAACCAGTAGCTGTCCCTGATTGGACAACTACTGGCTGTTTTAATGGTGCAGATCCTTCACATTGTTGGGCTTGATCCAGCTCGTATTTTGGATAAGAGGAGGCTTTCTGCAGCTATTCTTCAGCTCTACTTTGGAGCCAAGAATCCCTCGAAGAGAAGCCAGTTGATGACGCAATGTCTATTCCTGAAGTGGCCCAACATCCCCTCCAATGTCCGGCGAGGTGAAGCCCTGCTCCTTTGCCTGATCTCCAAAGACGCGGAGTGGTGCTTCAGCTCTTGGACTAGTGGGACCAACTTGTCTTTATGCCTTCTGGAGGATCCAGCACCCTCAGAGCCTTCGGTAGTATCCCTGGACTGCCCAGTGTACTGACTCGCTCTCTCGTGGTCTACCTTGCCAGAACCATCGCTTTTCAATGGTCAAGCCCGTAGCTTTGGTGGTAGCTAGCTTGCGTCACAAGTCAACTTCTCCCCTTCAGCTTCCTATCTGGACAGGAACCTGTCCTGGAACAGTGTCTGTGACTGGAAGGGACGCCTGTCCCCCCGCAAACAGTGACCATCGCTGGAACTCACCTTCCTCCATCCATAGTAGTGTCCTGAAGAGGTCTGCATCGTTTGATTCTGCATTTCTTCACCAACCGGGATTGCATCTTGCAGTTGCACCCGACCGCAAGAAGCCTCAAACCTGCAACCCCTGGGCACCTCTCACTGGAACAAAGGATGGAAGACCTCAGTGACCCACTAATTCAGCCCATCCCTTGGACAATCGGATTCACTGGGGTAGCAAAGCAGAACTGTGGCCGTACCCCTCTATCCTCTATTGCATAACCTTAGGAATAAGTTACTTGGTCTTCTGGTTACCTCTCACTCACCTTTGGTTGTCGAACCTGCGTTTGGTATCCTGCCCCCGGCTTATCCTTGGGTCTGGAAGAGGAGAATGTACCGGTCTCCTGTTAAATTGTTATTGAACTATTAATTAGTTTGAAGCTAACCGCCACCACAAGCCCATTGCATCCTTTTTAAGAGAACTCGTACCTGTGAGAAACATTGTGTTGGAATCTATATCTATTGGGCACAAAGCCCCATATATCTTGGGGTTTAGACTTTATTGTACTTTTAACTGGTTGCCATCATTTTACTGTATCTGCGTTATTTACTGCAAGTTATTTGATGTTGCATATTAAGTGAACCTAATGGTGATTGTATATATTCGTATTAGTGTTGTGACAATACTACCTGCTAGTTTCTTTTTTTCAGTGGTTTTTTTAAAGGCTTAAATAGTATTTTCATAACTGTCGAAGCCGAATTATGTGTTCTGTGTGAATTCATTGAGGCCACTGACCGCGCGCTCCCAAGACTAAGCCTTGACTGCTCTGTACACTACCTTGATTGGAATTTGTGTAGACTCTGAGCTTCCAGTTGACCATAACTAGGGTGGCCTGCTCAAATCTCTCCATCGGGCTAGAAGCTAGGAATTCATCTTAAACACCCACCTAAAATATGGTTTAAAAATTCATGCCTGCTTGGGCACTTTGATTTCACTGTGGAAACAAGATTTGATGACCGTATCCGACAGTCTGATTCACTTTTGCATTGTTTGCATGGGTAATAATATACCAGACTTTGCCAGAACTAAGTTTCTGTATAAAGTCCAACCTTTATTACCCACTTGTTAGTCTTCATCAGTCTTGAATCGTATTCAGGGTATTCCAACTGTGCATGAAAGCGGACATATCTGAACTTTTACAAGTTCCCATGTGTTCCTGAATAGACAGCATTACAGATAATGTGCTTAAAGCATAAAACGAATAATGCTCCAAATGTTTTCTAATGTGCCCTTTGCTTTACTTAGGAACTGAAAAATGCTGAAATAGCCCTCAGGACACAGAAAACGCCACCTGGTCTTCAGCATGAAAATACAGCCCCTGCTGAGTATGTTTATATTTATCTTCTGATGTGTGCTCTAGATGTGACTTAATCTAACAATTATGATTCTTGTGCTACAGTATGTTTTAGGTATACATTTGCAGATTTCTGATGTAATCCAAATATTTTCTTTTTTGTACAGCTATTTTAGAACATTGGTAGAGCAGTTTGAAGTACAATTACAACAGTACAGACAGCAGATTGAAGAACTGGAAAATCATCTTGCCACTCAGGCAAACAATTCACATTTGACTCCTCAAGGTAAGTTTGCCATGTTCATAGGTCTTCTCCCTTGCTGAAGTGCAAGAACGTAAAGGTTTTTGATTATAAGGTTATTATGTTCCAAATATTTACAAGCCTGGGACTTTTGAATAAGCAATGGTAGAGTCCAACTAGATAAACAGGTAACATCACTGGAGAACAATATGGAGAAGGATGCATGGCTTCAAACCAAAATCCTGGACAATTGTTTGAGTTCCTACAAAGTATGAAGAAATGCATTGGCAGGCTCTTTGAAGTCTAATGAGCATGAAAACGCAAGCAGCAGTCTGGAAACTGAGGTATTTCCCTGACTCCTTCCTTAGGCTTGAGGGAGGACTGTGGAGTTACAGGAAAGCAGGCCTATTAAGGTGTTGCCTGAGCCATGCGTTTCCTGCAAGCAGCACAGTGCAGAATGGGGCTGTGGGGGTGGCGGGCAGTCAAATGCGGGTGTTGCAGACCAGAAAGTGGGCTGGGACAGGCTGGTCCCAATCTACACACTGGTTTCTGTATGTTTGGAATGTATGCATGAGTTTCACTAACAGTGGTCCATGATTGAACTACTCTGTGCTCACCTGAGTGTTTGGGTAAGAGGTGTCCTGCAGCCATTCCCCAGAGATCTGAAGAGGAGCAAAGTATCCTGCAAGGCTGTGAAAACATCAGAAGACCCGTGGACAGATTGAGAAGGCCTGGAGATCAACTTTTGCTGCAGTCCCGGTTGACCCCTGTCTGGCTACTGATCTTAGAAGATCTTCGTTGGTGCTTCGATCCTTTGGAGTGGTGGAAACAACCATTCTCAATGTCTTCTTGGTGCCCTGCAATTCGGAGTCTTCAGAAGCGTTTCTGGGCCATCCAGTGGACTGTTCCAACATATTCTAAGTGGGATGGATGATTTTACATCATATACCTGGGTGGTATATCAATCCTCAGCCCCACGTGGAGGAACATATTGGACACCTGGATATAGTGTTTCAGGGCCTTCATCCATGTCCATGAAGGCAACCCTGTGCCAGATTGTTCAGCACTCAGTGGTGTACCTTAGACATGAAATTGGTATTGTGGAGGACAAAACTTCCTCTTCTCAGTGAAGTACACTCTGTACAGAAGTGGGCAATCTCCCCTACCAACACCCAAGTGAGGACTTTCCTGGGCCTCACTGGAAAATACAGGAACTTTATTGGCAGACAATGGAAACATAGCTGTCTCTCTGACTGCCCTCACTACTTCCAGAAGGCCTGAACTTGATTCTTGGTCTATGGAGTGTGAGAAGGCCTTCCCGAACGATTCTCTTAGTCAGGCCCCTGTTCTTAGGCCACCTGATGATTACAGGAGATCATTCATTCTCAGTGCACACAGATGCCTATGACACTAGGATAGGAACAAGACAATCACAGCTAAATGACAATGGTGAGGAAGTTCTGTATGTTACAGCAGTTACCAGTTTAGGGGCAGAGAACTCGCGTGGCCCACTGTGGAGATGAAATATAGTTATCTTGTATAGAGCCTTAGGAAGTTGATTGATATTTTATTTCTATCACGCTGGTACACAAGTGTTTCAGAGCACAAATTGCAGTCCTACCTCCATGACACTCACGTCACTGTGTATACTGACTGTTATCACCTTGGAGACCCCCAGCACTTTTGCTGGAATCTAGGACTTTTTAATTTTCAACCTGGAGAGAGTGAGACCTTTTTCCCACTCATGTCTTTTACTGTGATTTTAAACTGTTTCTTTTGGTTTTTGGAGTCTGGCAAACTCCATAGGCATAATTTCTTTTACATTGACACATAGCACCTTCAGTGCAGTGGCAAAGGGAAGTCTTTCAGATTTCCCAAAGGTTTAAATACCTTCTCTTGGATAAACTACTGTTTCCAAGAGCAGTAAAGTGAAATTGACTTTTTACAATTTTTCTAGACTCATCGGACACCATCTTATACAGGGTGCTGGAGGGGTTACTTAGTATCCCCTTTGTCTAATTTCTCATTTAACAATTTTATGTTACCCTTTCTACTATTAATGGCTGGTGGCAGTGGTTTACTTTTAACTACCATTGGGAGTTTTACCGTGGGCTGCGTTTGCAGCTGCAGTAAAGCACCCATGGGTGCCCATTTTGTCAAAATCGCACCAGTCTTTGTTTTTTCGACATTTCTTGATGGAAAGGTCTTTCTTGCGATTTACTCTGCACGCCAAACCAGGTTTGGTCCCTTTGTTCGTTTTGTCTTTGGCAGGATTCACGAGTGAAGCCCGGCTCTGGCTCCAAGTATTTTGTATTGTTTTGTATAGCGCCTTAATCCAAGGCGGTTTACAGTTAATAAGTAACACATAAAACATGGAACAGTAGAAGCAAAACAGTAAACCTGAATCAAGCCATAAAATCGGTATTTAGAGTAATTTGCAAGTAAGATGGGAGAGGAGGGTGGAAGAGAAGGATCGAGAGAGTAATGAGTGCAGTGAGCAACAAAAGACAGATCATCATAGGAGAGACAGGGACAGAAAGATAACAGAGGATAATAGAAGGAGGGAGAGGATAGAGAGAGGGGGAAGGTATCGGGTAGGGGAGTGAAGAAGTTCTTTCAGTGAAGAGCGGAAAGAGGAATAGGTGAGGGAAGAGCGGATAGAGAGGTTGGGAGTTGCAGTGTAAGGGGGCAAGAAGCTGAAAGGGTCGGAAGCAAGAAGAGGCAGATGGTGGTGGGGGAACAAAGTAAGAAGAGATCAGCAGAACGAAGGGAGCGAGAGGGGGTATAGAATGAGAGAGAAGAGGGGTAAGGAAGAGCAACGTCATGAAGAGATTTAAAGACAAGACAAAGGAAGTGAAATTTAAGCTGGAAGTGGAAAGGAAGCCATCCTAGGTAAGAAAGTGAGTTGGGAATAGTCATGAGAATAGGGTAGACAGAGAGTACATATGTCAGTGATAAAGGGATTTGAAGGGGGCAAGATGGGAAGCGGGAAGACCGAAGAAGAGAGAATAGAAAAGGCGAGCGAAGATGAGGGAGGAAATTAAGAGGTCGGTAGCATGGAAGGTGAGGGAAGGACGGACTTTACGGATGTTGAAGAGATGATAGCGACATGCCCGAGTAGTGAGGGATATATGATGAGAGAAGGAGAGGGAAGAGTCAAAGTATATGCCTAGATTACGAGCATCGTTGGAGATTGGAAGATGAGAAGGGGGGAACATGTATGGAGTTAGGGGGGAGATGGAGAGGGTAGGGCGTTGGAAGGAAAGAACAAGACTTCAGTCTTGTCAGTGTTAAGAGATAGTGAGATGACATCCAGTCTTTAATGGCAGTAAGACATGAAGAGAGGTTGAGATGTAAGTCAGAGGTGAAGGATGAAAAGAGGAACAGCTGGGTGTCATCGGCGTAGAAATGGTGAGAAATCCTGAAGGAAGAGATAATGGGGGCAAGGACAGAGGTGTAAAGAGAATAAGCAGGGACCGAGGACCGAGCCTTGGGGGACGCCGTAATTAAGAGGAAAGGTAGTAAAGGTTCGGCCTCCCCAAGAGACTGCTAAGGAGCGGTGGGAGAGGTAAGAGGAGAGCCAGTTAAGAACAGATCCTTTGAATCAAAGAAAGGAAAGCGTGTTGAGAAGTAAGGGGTGATAGACCGTGTAGAAGGCAGCAGAGAGGTCGAGGAGGATGAGGATCGAGGAATGTTTAGAATAGCAAGCAGTAAAGAGGGAGTTAAGGACATAGGTAAGAGTGGACTCAGTGGAGTGTTTGGGGCGGAAGCCAGATTGAGAGGGGGGGGGAGGAGAGAGTGGGTAGTGACGAAAGTTGAGAGCTGAGAATAAGCTAAGCGTTCAAGTAATTTAAAGAGAAAAGGTAGAAGTGAGATTGGACAAAAATTGGCGGCAAGAAGAGGATTAGCAGAACGGTTTTTTTAGTATAGGGATGATAGTGGCATGCTTGAAGGCAGAGGGAAAGGTGGCCGTGGATAAACAAGTGTTGAAGGTTAGGTAGGGAATGAGAGCAGGGGAAATCTTAGGAATAAGAAGGGTAGGAATAGGGTCAGAAGGGGCAGCAGTAGGATAGGATTTAGTTAGGTGAGGGACATCAGAAGGAGTGATAGGAGAAAATTTAGATATGTGAGCCGAGGGGGGAGTGTAAGGAGAGGGGAGGGGAAAAAGGAGTAGAGACAATTTTTTGGCGAAGAAAGAATTTTTTCAGAGAAGAAGTTTGCAAAGTCAGAAGAAGAAAGTGAAGTAGAAGAGGGGTCGGGAGCTGGAGGGGAGATGGGACGAGAGAGAGTTTGAAAGATACGAGGAGGATGGGAGGCTTGGGAGTGAAGGAGGTTAGAAAAGTACACACATTTGGTGCAGTTAAGGCAGGAGTCCTATAAGGAATGATTAGAAAAGTAGGAGGTTTTGTTAGGAAGAGTGGGGGATTTCAGCCAGCAACGCTCAAGGCGACGAAGGAGATGGCACATGGGCAAGGTGAGGAGAGAGCCAGGGTTGGGCAGGTTTACGAGAAGGGCGGAAATCGGAGAGGGGGTAGAGTTGGTCGAGACTAGATGAGATAGAAGAGTATAGAAGAGGACATGGCAAGGTCAGCTGGGAGGGAGGAGAAATCAGAGAGGGGAGGAAGAGAAGAAGAGCAGGTATCAAGGAAGAGTGATGCGCAAAAGGTCCCGAGCTCCCGTCGAGTAAAAGAAGTGGAAGAGGGTAAAGGAGAGGAAGGTGAAGTGCTGGGGGTAAGGGAGAACGAGAGCAGGACATGATCAGATGGATATCTGGGTAAGGAGGAGACAGGAGAGGATGAGCAGAAGGAAATAAAGATGATATCAAGAGTGGAGCCAGAGGAGTGAGTTGGAGAAGAGAAGTGGAGAGAGAAGGTAAGAGTCAAGGATCGAGAGAAGAGGTGAGGGTTGAGGGGGAAGTAGGAATCTGGAGGTTGAAATCAAGTACAGTGAGGGGAGAAGGGGAGGGTGAGATGAGCGAGTGGAGGTGGTCCAGCTCATCATAAAAAGAGGAGATGGGGCCCCGGGGGTCTGTAGATCGGGAAGGAGATGGGATGAGGATGAGTGAAAGATTTGAAAAGGTATTCAAAAGAAAAAGTAGGTAGGGACAGTGAAGAAGTAGATGAAAGGTATTTAGGATGGAAGAAGGTGCCCGAAACTCCCTGTGCTTAATCCCCTTGGTTACAGGAATGCACCCAAAGGTGATTGGCTGGCTGGCTGTGGAATGAATGGCAGAAACCTGCATAAAAGGTGAGGCTTTTTGGCTTGGAGGGAAGTCTCGACCACTGGATGAAGGAATTTGAAAAAGAACTTGGAAGAGACGCTTCTGCAACAACTGGACCGTTGTTTTGCCCGGTGAAGCCCTGCTGTTGTGCTGAAGCTACGAATTCGCCTCGACTAGAAAAGCCATGCAAGGACGACTTTTAGACAGAATAGCGAATATTAGCCATTGCCACATCTAGACTGCGCTGCAAACTTTACCAATGCCACATTTAGGTAGAATTGTGAATGCTAGCTGGCTTCACACAAGGCGGGCCAGTGCCACATTTGGATATAATTATGAATATTGGTGTGCGCCATATATAGACAGGATTGTGAATATTAGCCGGTGCCGGATCTAAATGGAAATGCAGAGATTCATGTGCCACATGTAGAAAGAATGTTGACATTTAGCACATATCACTTCTAGATAGCGAGGCTGGTGACCAACCCACTAACAATTCCAACCCACTAACAATTCCACCCCTCTGCATACACCTCTCAAGCTCTAACCAAACACAACCTTAAAGCACAACAAACCGAACAAACTGCAACGCAACAATAAAACAAACCACTCATAGCTTCGCACATCATCACATGATGGCCACCGACCGGAAAGCACCCCCAAGCTCAGCGAACTGAGGCTTCCAACAGCACATCACTGCTCTCTTGCACATCCGGCTTGTTCCCACTAACTCGCCCCCCCCCACCCCCTTTCCTTTTCAGATCTGCCAGAGCGCCAGGGGACCACTCCGGTGGTGATAGTGCGCGGTACAAATATCCTTGAACATTAACGTTAATGACTTCTCCCCTTGAGTTGGTGCGACCAATCAACTCCAAAGTGGACTTGTCTGGACATCCTTTTGAGGCTGGTTGTACTTCTGCTGTTGCTGGAACCGAAGTGCCAGGGAGAGGAACACCAAATCGAGTGGATCGCTTTTAAGTCGTACCCGAGCACTAGGAAGAACCTCCGTACTTCCCTGATGCAGGACTGACCAAGCCTGAGCCACCTCAACAGAGTGCTGGACCCAGAAGCAAGGAAAGTCTGAAGTGTTAACAGAGAACCGCATTTTTTTTTGCTGTCTGACGCGAGGAGCTGACACGCTGAAGTGCCACTGAAATTAAGTTTGCCTTTTGCTGTCACCGACCGCCCCGTTATGTTGCATGAGTCCCCAGAATTTCTCCCTCTTGTCCCCACTGAGGCCCTGGAACAAAGGGATCTGTATAGCCACACAGGAACAGAAGTCCGTTAGAACCATTTCTTCGAACCAAAGGTACTGTAAAGTCTAATAGAACTTACCTCTTGTTGTGTAGCCTTACTTGCTCTCAGTTGATACCTGTCTTGGTTGCTCCTGTAGAGTTGCTTGCATCTTCTACACCTCACAGACCGATTCTACTTTTTCTACACAAAGACTTCTAAAACATTGTGCAAGACTTTTACTACCGGCAAGAAGTGCTTCAGCTCACCTTGACTTTTGCCCAATTGACATTGGCTGGCCTGGCTCACTGAATGACTCTTCTCCCCTCTGAATGTTAAGGATTTCAATCAGGCGACACACACCTTGGTCTCGGCCTAGTATGCAGCGCACGACTGAAATGCTTATCTTTTTATATTGATTCAATATTGAGATGGTACACCACTCGTATCACACCCCCTTTTCAAATAACCCGGGTCACAATGGACCATGAACCAGGCTGGTTGGTAAAATACATTATTTTAAAATTCAAAAGAAATTATGCAATTTTCTTTTTTATTTTTGGCATAACAAGTCGTACAAATTCTGTGATTGTTACATGCTTTACAAACTTGTTAGAACATTTAGTGAAGACCACAGCTCTTTATATAACTAGGTCTTAGCTAATCCTGCGTTCTCTTCAAAAACAAAGTTGTTAACTACAACTGAGTAGGGGAACGGGAACAGGGGGCAAGGAGCTGTGTGCACATTAGGAACAGAAAACTGTTTCGACAAGGAGATAGTTTCAAGGGTTCAATGCGACTCTTTAGCTGGGTTTGGGCTAGGTACTTTGACGCCGGAACCTCAAGGTTGGGGTGAATGGACTGGTGGTTTGTGGCAGTTCAGGGGCGTGGAGGAACTCTGTCACGTCTCTGGTCTGGTTCTGCTCCCTTCTTTTCAGTCTTGGGTTTCCATCCAGCACAAGGTTGGGGGTTGCCTCGCCACCCCGGGGAATTGCTGCACATAGTCCAGAAAGGGGGCCCATATGCGTTCGAATTTGTGTTTATTGCCTAATCCGATGACTGACTTTCTCGGCTCTGACAATTTCCCAGCATTTGGACCACCACATTTGCGTGGACGGGCCCTCTGGGTTTTTCCAGAGTCTGGCGATGGTAATTTTGGCAGCTGTAAGGAAGTGGGAGCAGAAGTCTGCCAGGCAGCCGGTTAGGGGGAATTGGCCGTCTCCTGTTGCCCCCAGTAGCACGATTCCTGGGTCCCAGGGGATGTTGAGTCTGGTGATTCCTTTAATTTGTTCCAGGATATTCCTCCAGAATAGGGTGGCTTTCGGGCAAGACCAGAAGAGGTGGAGTAGGCTTCCACGGTCCGGGCACCCCCTCCAGCACTGAGCAGGGATAGCCGGGTTACACTTGTTTAGGATTACCGGAGTTCTCTACCATCTGTAGCAGACTTTAAACGTACTTTCTTTATTCGTCATGCATTTTGAGCTTTTCGGTGCGCGGGACCAGATGTGGTGCCATTACTCTGGTTCAATCGGTCTTCCGATGTCTTCTTCCCATTTCACCATATACGGTTCTTTTTTAGTGGGGTCTGTTCTATCTAGTATTTTGTACAGTGCGGATCATTTCCCTTTAGGGGGATTTGCTGAGAGGGTGAGTTCCAATGCCGTTAGCTCTCTGCTGCCCAGTTTCCTGACCCGAGGGTTCGACAGCCAGTGCCTCAGTTGCGTATAGCGGAACCTTTCAGCTTCCGGTACCTTGAATTTTGCTTTACACTCTTCAAAGTTTAAGGGGAGGCCGTTCTCGAAGAAATCTGAAATAGTTTCCAGGCCCCCGGCACGCCACTCTGTGAACTGGTTTGGTGAGATTCCGGGGGAGAAGTCGGGGTTGTCCCAGATTGGCGTGAGGGGACCCATTGTGCCTCTGCATTTCCACCGGCGGGCTGCCGCTTTCCAACTGGCGACTGTGTTTCTTGTTGCTGCTAGGGGACCCGGGTCCTGGGCCCCTTTGGGCTCTTTGGAGTGAGGTAGGGAATCCAGCAGGGTCTGGCTCTAATCCTCCTACAGTTGTAACCACCGAGGATGGTTGGCGAGGAGCTTCCAGGCGAAGGCCAGGGCTAGTTGGGCAGCGAGACAGTACCTTGTTACGTCTGGGACCCCTAGGCCTCCCAGGGCAACACTTCAGAGCATGATGCGTTTCGGGATGCAGGACTTCTTTCCTTCCCAGACTAGGTTCAGAATCTCTCCTTGCAGCTTTTGCAGGGCCTTTTCCTGGATCGACACTGGCAGAGCTTGAGCATAATATAGCATCCGTGGGGTTAGATTCATTTTTATCGCCACGGTTCGGCCGAACCAGGAGATTTCTTGTTTTTTCCAGCGGTTGATGTCATTTTTCAGGTCTCTGAAGAGTGCCGGGAAGTTTGTCTTGTACAGCTTCTCGGTTTTGTTGGGTATTTGAACTCGGGTCACAATGGACCATGTGGACATGCTGCTCCTTGCCCAGGGGATCTGGAACTCTGCTTCGAGGTAGGATTTGGACTATCTTGGGATATTGAAGCCTAGTTCTACTGATTTGGAGATGTTTATTGTGAACCCTGAGGCTACACGGAATTCTTCAAGAGTTTGCTGTAGGGCTCTTATTGATTCTTGTGGTTTGGTGAGTGTGAGGAGCACATCGTCCGCGTATAAGGAAATTTTGTAGGATTCTCTTTTAATGGTTAGGCCAAGTATTGATGAATTTCGGCGGACCCTGTCCGCGAATGGCTCCATTGATAGGGCGAAAATAAGTGGGGAGAGAGGACATCCTTGCCTCGTGCCTCTGGTTATGTTTATCCTGCTGGATTTGGCCCCAGTTGAGGCATAGATTCGTAGAAGGTCTTTGGTAGATGGCTAGGACCCATTTTGCAAAATTTGGGCCGAAGCCAAAGTGCCTTAGAATTTCCTCCACGTAGCCCCAATCGAGCATATCGAATGCCTTATGCGCATCTAAGGAGAGGACTGCAAGCCTTGTGCCCAGCCTGTTTGCTGAATCAATGATGTTGATGGTTCTGCAGATGTTGTCTTGGGTGCCCTGGCCCGGGATGAAGCCTGTTTGGTCTGGATGGATGAGATCCGGGAGGGAGGGGGCCAGCCGATTTGCTAGGATTTTCGCAAATATTTTCGCATCGTTGTTTAGGAGCATTATGGGCCTATATGATGCACATTGTGTTCTGTCTTTCCCTGGTTTAGGGATCAGTACTGTTATCGACTCGTTCATGGACGAGGTTGTGGAGCCAGTGGAGAGGAATGAGTTGAATACATTTGCCAGCTGTGGTGCTAGCAGGTGAGCAAACTTTTTGTAAAATTTTGCCGAAAACCCGTCTGGACCGGGTGTTGTGATTTTCAGGTGGCGGATCGTTTCGCTGACTTCCTCCGCTGAGATGAGGCCCTCCAAGTCAGAGAGTGACAGAGGTGGCTGTGTCTTTGGGATTAGGGCCAGGAATTGAGTGATGGCTGAGGTGGATGTCGGAGGCCCTGCCATGATTTCTTTATGGTGCTGCACCATTAACTCGAGTTTTTCGGGGTCCAGATGGTGTAAGGAGCTGTTTTTGTCCAGCAGGGTTTGGATGTGGTTCCTGCTTTGAAGCTTTTTCAGTTTGTGTGCTGAGAGCTGATTCATTTTGTTACTGTTCAGGTAGTAGTACTGTTTGGTATAGGTTAATGCTCTGGCGGCTCGGTCTCAAGCTCTTTTAGCTCTTTTTAGTTCACAGTGCGTTGTTTTAGTATAATGATTTTTTAGCTTGTTTTCCAGTTCTGTGAGGCATTCCTTGAGCTTCTGTTGCTTCAGTAGGTTTTGGCGCTTAAGTCTAGCTGTTAAATCCATTGCCACCCCTCGGATCACCGGTTTCCTGGCGTCCCACACTGTTGCTGTTGAGGAGCCAGGGGTTGTGTTCTTGGTGAAGTAATTCTGAATCGCCTCCATGAGGTCTGAGCTGGCCGCTATTTCAGTAAGGATGTAGTCTTGCAGCTTCCATTGCCGTTGGTTAGGTTCCGGAGCTCCCTGAAGAAGCAGCAACATTGTGACTGGCGCGTGGTCCGAGATTGCGATGGGTCCAATTTGGATATTCTCCACGCAGGGGGCCATGTTGTTAGTGGCTAGCAAGAGGTCAATCCGTGAGTAGCCTTTATGCACATGCGAAAAGAAAGTGTAGTCCTTTTCTCTCTGGTTGCGGCATCTCCATATCTCTATTGTCTCAGTTTCCCGCAAGAATTCCGCCAGGGCCAAGGATTCGCCAAAGTCTTCCCTCAAGGCTGGGAGCGTCTTATCCACCCTCGGATCCGGGGGGGAGGTTGAATTCCCCTTCGATTAGCAAGTGGCCCACAGAGAAGGTCTTAATAGTTGGGAGAAGGCTGTGGAGGAATTGGTCTTGCTCTTTATTTGGCGCGTAAATGGCCACCAAGGTGATCGGTAGTTCGACTAGGAGGCCCTTCAGAAGCAGGAATCTGCCCTCCGGGTCTCTTTTGATGGTGATCTGCATTAGTGGGAGATCTCGACTTAGCAGTATAGCAACGCCTCACTTTTTCTGTGTGGCAGAGGCAAAGTAGCATTTTGGGTAGCGCCGGAACCGTAGTTGCTTTTCGTCTTCCGCAATCAGGGTGGTTTCCTGGTTAAAGATGTCAGCTGTTAAATGGTCTAGTTTGTGTTCCACTGATTTCCGCTTTCTAGATGCATTAAGCCCCTGCACATTCCAGGTCGTGATAGTTAGGGTTTTGTCTAGCGAACCCATCTTTTGAGTTTTATGTAGGTCGTTTCGTAGTTTTCCTTGAAGATTTCTTGTTCCTTGTCTTCCAGTGCTGTTCCTACGTTCTTCCCTCTTCGTGAAGATCTCCTCGCCTCCTCATCCCCACCTCTTTCCCCTCCCCCCAACCCCCAAACAATAACAAGGTTTCCGGACCAGCCTTCGACCAACGAGGCAGTCAGTCCGACCGGTGTGTTAACTCTGCTTGGAAGCAACTATTGCCTCTTCTGTTGGCCAGTAAACATTCAGGTTAAGGTTAGAGAGCCTGATTGATGGAGGCAGCTTGAGGTCTTTCGGTGTCCCTTCACGGGAGGTAGACAGTCGGGCCAGAGAGGAGCGTGTGGTTCGAATGGTCGAGGCTACCCACTCAGCGGTTGTCCCCCCTTTTCGACTTGCCTGGGGGGCTACGATCTCTGCGGCGACCCAGAATCTTGGTCCAGGATCTGGTGGGGTCTCCACGGGATCTCCCCGGGGCCTCCACGGCTTCAGGGAGGGACCCCTCTTCACTCTCCTGATTAATGAATCGCTCGGCTTCTGTAGGGGAGGGGATAGACCAGGACCTGCCCTCCCAATTGAAGAGTAGAGATGTTGGAAAGCCCCAGCGGTAAGTTGTTTTCCTTTCACACAGCCATTCGGCCAGTGGCTTAAGGGCTTTTCTTTTTGCGAGGGTGGTCGCAGCTAGGTCCTGGTACAGGGATATTTCGGCGTCACAGAAGTTAATTCGGGCCGAACTTCTGGCTTCCTGCATGATTTCTTGCTTGACTTTGTAGAAGTGGATTCTTGCCAGAACATCCGGCGTAACGTTTGCTTTTTGTCTGGTTCTGACCCTGTGGACCCTGTCCAGTTCCAGGGGAGCTCCGTCTGGGAGCGTTATGATGAAGCGAAATAAATCATTGACGTAGGTGTTGAGCTCTTCGTCGGGGACAGAACTCGGAATTCCCCTCAAGCGGATATTGTTGCGCCTAGACCTGTTTTCAACTTCTTGTTTGTTCTCGAGGGCTTCGCATCTAGCCTAAAGCGCGGCAAGTCTGTCAGCCCTTTCCCCTATCTCGAAGTTTTGTTCAGTCAGGGTGGTTTCAATTTCTTCTGTTCTAGATTCGACTTCCCCCACTCTCTTGTCAAGGGAGGAGATTTTGCCCTTTAGTTCTTCTGTCCCTTTTTGGTACTCCTTAGTTATGGCGGAAAGGAGCTCCTGGAGGTCCGCTTTAGTCACTGCTTGGGTTGGCGACTCAGTGTTGGAGTCCGGGGGGGGCACCGGAAGTGTCATTGCGCTCCCCTTTCTTTGTTTTCTTGGCCATGTTGGCGGATAGCAGGGTCGCAATGTCCGTTTGTTTGGATAATTTCTGGTTCCTGGACATTACTCCTTGTTCCTTGAGCAGGAGCCTGTGCATCCCCCACCTGGGGTGGGTTGTTATGAGAAGTCAGGGGCCTCCTCTTGGCCCTAATATCCCAGCCGGGCCGAATTGTGAGGCGTCTTTGCTGTGGGGCAGGTCGAATGATCGCCCACTGTGTTCTGTGTCTTGGAATGTCGGCAATGGCAGTGGTGGTAGTGGTGGTGGTGGAAGAGGACAGGGCCGTGGGCCGTCCTCGGGAGGAGCACCTCTGTTGGCTCCGTAGTACCTCTGAAGGGAGGGGGCTCAGTGCGTGCAGAAGAATATGGCCTCTCCTTCAGATTTGGGATCCAGTTCACTCATGGGGGGTTGGGGGAGGTTCGTGCTCGGGTGGATACCGAGGGCTCCCACGTAATGCGGCAGGTGCCGCCTTACCTTCCTCAGGGAGCAGGAACCTGCGTCCGCAGCACCGGGGTTGCCAAAGGATCCGACTTTCAGGCTCCGGGAGTAGCAGTTGGCGGTCTCTTGCAGGGAGGACCCCCCACCCCCCCAGCTCCGGCCGGGGCGCTGGGATCCACGGGTCTCACGCGGATACCGCGGCTGCAAGCGCTGGTGAGTTGGTGGATCTTAGAGGGGGGAGGAACCACTCGCTACCCTCTGCTGGGCTCAATCCACTGCAGCCACCAGCCCCCTCGTGTCCGAGCAGGGGAAGGGTCTCCAGGCTTCGTCGGGGGAACAGTGGAGAACTGAGGATTTCCTCCGGGCCGCAGTGGGAGAGGGGAAGGGGGCCGGGCCCCGTGTTGTGTCTCTCTGTGGCGGGCTTACTTCTCTGCCGCAGATGGCAGTCGTGGGTCTTGGCTGGCCCCGATTGGAGGCAGGGTCCCCGGAGTTCGGAGATGGGTCCCGCTGTTGCCGGAATGGCGGGCACCGTGGTAGCTGGAGATTCCTCAGGCTGTGGGAGGAGGGTAGACCTTTGTTTTGGAGAGGCCGGGAGGAGTAGTTCCGTGCTGCCGCTCCACTTAGCGGGAATAGCCCCGCAGCTGCTGTTGGCCTCCGGACCCAAAGCCTCGGTCCCACCGCACCAGGACAGGGGGGGGATTAACCGGGCATCGTCCGGAGGAAGGGCCCACTGCTTTAGCGGTTGGGCGCTACGCCACTGCTGATGCTTCCTGAGGCGAGGGTGCAGGGAGGCTCCAGTACTTGCTGCTTCAGGGCGAAGATTTAGGGTCAGCTCCGTGTTGAGCTTCCAGAATTCCGTCTCGACTCGGGTACTGACAGGGAGGCCGGATTCCGCCGAGCTGCTGTCCGCCATCTTAGGTTGCCGCCAATGCTGAGGCCACTCGCTGGGGGGGTTACAGAACAAACTCAGTCCCCCATCTGTTCAGGGCGGCAAATATCGAGGCACTGGATTCCGAAGCCTCGCGGCTCTGCAGGAAGCTGATTTTATTCGCAGAAACCTGAATTTACTGGGGCATTGCTGGTAAACACGCGGTCGGGAGCTCTCACCAGACCCGACCGTTCACCATGACGCCAAGCCACGCCCCCAATTATGCAATTTTTAATATGGGGCAGCAATCACCAATGGGGTGATAATTACAATGAGAATGTGAGCAATGCGCTGGGTTTAACCTTCGAGTGGAACATATACACAGCACAGTGGAATATGAACACTTTTTGATTCAGGACAGATAGGACCCAAGTGATGAGTGGATGAACAGAAGCATCAGGTAATCGGGAATAAGAATATGGAAACGGAATCCAAATCTAACCTTCCCTCCCCAAATAAGAGAGAAAAACAGATTTTAAACCCCTTGCAATGTTATGAAATGGCACTCGGAAATGGACAAATAATGAATGTGTGTTGAAAACCGTGTAGCAAATATAATTCCTCACTAAAGCAACAATGCAAAGACACCAACAATTGCACAGAATGGATTTCCAAAAGCATACAGTCTGAAAATGAGTGGAAAGTTTAAAACAGTTTTCAGCAAAATGACATGTGTGAAAGTTGCATTTTTTTCATTCCCGCCTAAAATTAACCAAACAGGTTTGAATAAAAACAGGTGAAATCCATTATTTGGAGTGCGGTTCTTTGGTTGGGGAATACCTATATATATCGGGTACAACATGAATGGGAAAGTAAGTCTCTAGCTGGTAAATTGGATGAGTTATGCAAGATATAAAAAGGTGCACTTTGAGTAAAATGAAGACTGTGAAATAGGAAAGAAAATCAGTTGTGACCTAAACAGTTTTACTTTACACTAGAGTATTCAGGCTAGGCCACCAAAGAAGGACACAGTAAGCGTCAGGGTTGATTCGCGAGTTCAACCCTCTCAACCCATCGCCCAACCCCGGCGGAACCAGTCCGATCACTTGAAATAGGACTAATGGCTTAGGATTTACACAAGACCAAATTACTAAAGAGATGGCGCTAGCACTAGAAATCAAGGGCAGGGTTGCAAGAATGATTCTGACAGTTTGAGCAAGTTATCAGGATAAGGATAGGATGACTTAAGAGAGTGGAATAAGGACAAAGACCAGATAGGCTATGGGTTTAGATGGGATAGGGATGATACTTACAGTCCACTTTAGTTTGGGATTTTGGACCGTCAAGGGTTCTGGTCACTACACGGCAACACGCCTGGCAAACAGCCGGGCAGTTCTGGTCACCGGATGGCACTTCTGGACTGGCAATTCTGGTCACAGGATACTAAAGGTCAGCTGGATGGCAGGTTTGCGGTTATGCAGTTAGGGAGCAGCAAGCCAGGCTGGTTCAGAATGCTTCCCCAAAACACCACAGCTTTCCCCTTGGGTTATTTGGGAATTTTAGTGGGATTTCAGAATTGAGGCCTTGCTGGAGCAGGATCAGCAATGCTTGGGTTTTGCTGTGGGCCCTGGAGTAGGGTCAGCAATATTTTGGCCTTGTAGTTGGGAACTGGAATCTGGATGGATGGAACAGGAATGCCTTACCACCCACCATCCGAGGTGAGGCCTCCCTCACCACCTTCCGCAAAACGCTGAAAACTACCCTCTTCACATAAGGCCAGACACATCAGCACGAATACTTTCATGCTTGTTGTATTATATAACCAAATGCAACATCTGTAACCGTATGATGTCATGTTGTATTCATAATGTGTCAATAATCGCTACCATGCCTGTACCATGTAACTAAGTTATTGCAAGTAACAGCGCCTCAATGCCCATGGGCTGTTTGCGCGTTATATAAATAAATAAATACGAAAATTGTCAGATTTATGAGGTGAGTTTTACAATTCCAAAAACTTCCCAGTTACTTTAACTAAAATCCAATTTTGCCACAAACATACATTCATACAATTGCAATCTCTTAGCAAATTATATACACAGATTACATATTTTGTGCAGCACATCCAGTCCAAGCCTCCAGTCCGGGAGACCTCGTTTCGCCCTTCTATCAGTTTTTCGCGCTTTTCAGTGGGATTTATATTACTCATCCTTCTATAATTTTATACATGGGTGTGGATTATCATACAGGATGTTGTGGGATGCATCAACCCACTCATCCAAGCCCTGCAACAGTACTGTGCATTGCTGGCAGCAGAAACATCAGAAAGGAAAGCATGCTGCTCGCTCAAAACCATCCAAAAATGCGCAGTAAAAATCTGAAAGATAGGCTGCCATCCACTTTTGTTTATCTTAGTGAGCACAGGAGATCACTGCCTAAAACCACCATTGGGCCATCCACAAAGCAGCCTGAAACCACTTGGAAAAAGCAATGCTGATTGCCAAAAGCAACACAGAGCTGTTTTGGAATTCATTTTCTTGATTGTCAAAATGTGCTAAAATCATGGCTCACAAATCACCAAAAAGATCCAACCTTCTTTTTGGGTGTTCCACGTTATTCTACTGCACGAATCCACATCAACACAGTGTCAGCAAGAATCATATGCTATCAAGCTAAATCCCCTTTTAAAGACAGCTGTCAAAAATGGGTGCAATACCGTTACTCGCCACTACCAGAAGCCAGCATTTTAAACCATTTCTTTGTAAAAGTTGAACAGGGAACCCCAAACTATGCCAAAGAAATACTTGCTATCAGAAGCCTAACGGGTGGAGATAATTTAAAACTATATTTTGAAATGACTTGAAGGAAGCAATTGTTTAATGTATGTATTAAAAATGTGGGTTATATTGTAAGAAAAAAAACAATTTGTAGACATTGGTGGCAGAGTTAAAAAGTGTTCCCACACTGGGATCAAACAGATTCCACACCTTTTCCCTGGACAAAAGAAGCTTCCTTCTGTCCCAGATCAAGATATTGACAAGCTGGTGTGAACAGGAACTAGGCAAGCCACCCTGGACTGATGCTTTGCTGCCTGGAAACAAGACAATGGATTCTTTCAGCTGAATAGAATATGCTGATTTGGGTGTGCCTGGTCAACAACTGCTCTAGCAGGAAGTCAGGCCATGTGACCATCTGACTCACCCAGCTCTGGGGGGCGGACCAGACTGGGATATGGATTTAACATTGCACCAAATATGTTTAAGGAAAATGCTTCTAAAATATTGTAACAAGCTGGCAAAAATGTACAACTTTGAGATTGTGACAATGAAAAATTCACTCACAATTTAAGTCTAAGCTGGATGTTCTGAGACCAAACCCTGGAATTTATTAATATTGCAGTTGTAGTGTTTTTGCTATGAACATAAGAACTTAAAGTAATATGCCCAGAGATGATCTGCATGCATGTATCAAATTTGGTGCAGAACCAATATTGGAAAACCCACCAAAATTGCGAATAAGTTGTCATTTGTCAACCAAAGCTCCTAGGAAGATCAGAGTTGGACAAGAATGTACCTTAAGTAATCTGTGATGTGTGTATGTATTATGAACAAGTTGTGCACCTTGGAAATGTGTTTGTTATGAAAGAGATTTTCTATGTAAAAGCAGAGGGGAGGGATGCCAGCTAAGCCATGAACACAGCATCATGACGATACCTCATGACACGCTGATCCTTTCTCCAGTCAGAATGCAGAGAATTCTCTGACCTATCAAATCCTTGGGAGGGGGGTTGGGCATAGAGAATAAGCCTCCACACCCACTTTGAAAACACATAAAAAGACACTGTTTAGGACAGATAGGAACACTCATTTTTTCCACTACTCACTGATTCCTGCACTCTGCCAGATCCAGATAATATCCAGATAGAGTCTAGATCCAGAGACCAGAACTTAGAATCCAGACTCTAGAACCAAGCTCTAGAACCCTGAAGCAAAGGCCTAATTCACAAGCTGAATCCTTCTCAGCAGGCCTTCAGAATCTTTTGCAACTTCATTCTAACCCCTAAACTTCCACAGGGCCTAACCAAACCATTCAACAGCCTTGCTGAGCTGTGTTTGCATCTAGCTAAGAACCCTGTGCTAGAACCCAGATCCGGACCCAGAAAGCATTGCTGTAATCCAAGACCCGTCGGATCCAGTTCAAGAGGCCGCAGACCGCCGTGCAGTGCTGAACGCAGAACCCAGAGGGCCTGAGACCGTCCGGTGGCGAGAGTGAAGCCAAACCCCTTGGCCAGATCTTTGACGAGGCCCATCCCATAGCTAGGAGTGCGTATCTAGTCTAGAACTGTCCATAACCAATCACTTAGTTTAAAGTAATCCTCTTCCAACCATTCTAACCTGTCCAGAACTGCATTATAGAATCTTGTGTCCATCCTGTTGATTCCAAATCTGTAACATGCAATCTGTCATTTCTGAAATCTTGACTTTATTTCTGCAAAATCTACCTTCACAAAAACATCCGTAACTTTTGAACAGCACATCCTAGAAGCGAAATTTAACTGTCATTTTAAAGCTAAGTTCCTAAGTTTTCCAACAAACCCATTCCCAAAAACATTCCAATTCATTATAGTTTTTCCGTAATCGCGATTTTGCCCACAGAAAAATTGACGCGAATTGCAATTTGGCTCAATTTCATTTTCTGTCAAAATAGCTGCTCCTTGTTCTCAATTGCTGAAATTCGTTATCAATTTGATAATCATTCATGAATCATTGCTAGTGTTGACCTGAACTAATCCAAAGTAACTATCACTTATTCTAAATATGTTTTAGTAAATTAAAATCAATTTAGTAGATTTTCCCATCCATTGCAATCACATTTAAAAGTATTTTTGCCTGTTTTAAAATCCTACCTGTTTCTCTAAGCTTGCTGGGGGAACTGGGATTGAACTGCATTCTTGATTGTATTTCTGAAACCTGTGTGCCCTCATTTCCATCTCTTCATATTGCATAGGGGCGGAGTGAGTAGTCACAGGGGAAAAAGTGACCATATTATCTTTTGATTGAAATCATATCAAGTTATTTTTGTGTTGCATTCTTTCCCATCATTGCATTTCCTTGAATCATATAAGGTATTCTCTGCTACAGTATCCTTCATATTCATACTCCTAAGTGATTAAAGAGATTGTCAATTTTGTAATATTCCCCTTGTTGATTACCGTCCATATTATATATATATATATATAGTTTAATTATTCAAATAAACCTTTTAATTTGCAAAACAAACCTACTTCAAGGGTTCATCATCCAGATTCATAAAACTTTTGACATAAAAATATATAAATAAGGGCTTCCATTGGGTTTCCCCTACTAAACATTGACTTAGTTGGAGTGCTGAATTGAAGTCACTTACAATCTATGTACAAAAATTTGCATTTGCAACATGGAGGCTTTTCTTGTAATCCGCCATTTCTGTCCCCAAGGTGTCAGTGAATTCTACCATGTCTTAAAAGAAAGCCCAAAAATCACTTTTACACTGGGAAAATTCTATATTTTTACAAAGTCTTGCTCCAGAGATAAGTCTTTAAAGTTTATTTATGAAATAGTCTTTGGAAACAAATGGCAGTCCTTTGTCACTGGGTCATTTGTTTTTCCTTCCTTCAAATGCTACCAACTGTCACTTCCTTCAAAGCATGGTAGGGGTTTCTCAGCTTGATTGCAGGTTTAATTGCCTCTTCACACTTCAAACTTCCTTGCCCTGGGAGTCCCATCGTCCATGGGTAACCCTAGCCTAGATTCTTTCCAACCTAGCAATTATCATTTAGGTGTTAGTATCTGCTGAGAGTTTATGGTGTGGCTCCCTTCCTTAGGGGGAAGTTTCAGTCTCTGCCATCTGGAATAACTGGTTTTTGAGAGCTTGCAAATTCAGCCCATGTGTTTTTAAAATCTTTATTTTCTAATTTTGGGTCCTGAATTAAAACAAACCTGTGGAATAAAATAGCCCTGGTGTGTATTATCACCAACCCCTTTACATTGCTAAATAAGGCAACCTTTCATTCAACAATTTCCTTTTTAAACGGGCCATTTTTTTCCCCTTTAGTTTGCAAAGGCCCATTTTCACATGTGTTGGGAAAAGCTATCATTTCTTTCTTTAAATTCGGTTTGGCAGCGCCATCAGATTTGCACACTGTCTTTGCAGCCAAAGTCATTTTCTTGAAAGCACGAGTTTTGTCTGAAACAGATATATTGAAACTGACCTGGCTCAGAGAGTTCGTCTCTTTGAACTGCTGAGCTTTGGATACTTTTCGAAAGAAATAAACACATGTTCCTGTGCAAGTAAAAGTAAAGTTCCTTGTTGATTTCTCTCAGAGTTGGTTTGGCAGGGCCTGTCATTCAGAAATCTGGCCTGGTTTTGCTGAGGTACAATGAAATATCCTAGGCATGGCAGGGCCTTTTTAATCACAGTAGATTAAGACAAAACAGATAGAATTGGTGTCAAAGCAGCATTTTTAAAGGGTGAAAAAGTTTCATTTTGAAGTGGAATTTTGGGTTTTCAGCAACGCAGTGCTGCCTTTTCACTTCCATTTATGTTTCAGAACACACTGGCACGCTCCTTCAGTGTGCCCCCTTGTTCCATCCTGCCTGAAGTGTGCTTGGTATGACGGTGCAGCCATCTTTTTGTTGCTGCAAAAACACAGTTTTGAGGTCCTGGTGCACACAGGAGCCAGCACAGCCATTTGCTGTTTTCTGCAGACAGGCAGCTTGGTGATGTGGTGAAATACTGTTGAGTGGGTCAACATATCCCACAATGTGTGGTTTTACCTTCCTTCCAGGAAAAGGGTTAACTTACCTTGCATTGGGGGGTTCAAAACTACTTACCTGCTTTAGAATATTTGTGTGATCTCTTGTCTTATTCTGAAACCTCTTTACTTCGACTCTCACTTCAGTATTGTTCTAAATGTACCAGTGAATATTAATGTCAGTGTCCTAGCTATTTAAGTGACCTGAGGGTGTAGGAAGTGTTAGTGTGCCATCCCAAATTGGTATTTGCTGATTTAGAGAAACTAAGTGTGTATTTTGGAGTGTATTTGTGTTACTATTGCCCCTTCTGAGGAAGGCTTATTCAAACTGTCTGTTAAATACATTAATAATTGTTTAATCTCAAAACATTGTGTAAGGGTTTATTTGGATACTTGTCACTGTGAACCCCTCTTGAGATGAGCCTGGCTGCTCAGCCACACTACCAACCTGTGTAGTCCAGACCTATACCAAAGGTTTGGTTTCTATTGAGAGGAGATCAAGGTTGTTGTAGTGCACCCAAAGGGTACTGCACCAAATCTTGCCTTACACTGACCCTAGACATTTAAAGTGGATGCTGGACATTAAGCAAGAGAATCCAAAGTTGCTTATGTGGTCCATGAGTCTGGAATAAGTGCCTGTTGTTGCTGGGTTGCCCTAGGGGCTCCTCTTAACTTTCTTGTGCTAACCTTGAGTGAACTACAGTTCCCAAGGATAGAAAGGATTTTTGGATCCCTTTTACATGTTATTCTGTGAAGCCAGCACACCCCACCTTATGTGGAGTGCTGGGGAGATGCAATGTATCCCCTTTCACACGAAAACTGTAACAATTCTGTTACAGGGACAAGATTACCTTCAATGGCTGGTGGCAGTGATACCTTGTATTAATTTGGTGCACCTTTACTGCAGGCTGTGTTCAGAGCTGCAGTAAAGGGACCTTAAGGGTGCTCATTTCACCAAAATAGCCCCTGTCTTCTTTTTTCGCCATTTTAGTGTTCGTCATTTCTTGTTCCTTCCCCTGACATCCAGGGTGGGAAATACCTTTGTGTGATTTTTGTCTTTGGTGGGAATCCCCTGGACTCCCCAGGCTCAGTCTGTCTGTGAGAGCAGGAAGTGAGGAAGGAGTTCAAAACGCCAAAGCCCTTTGTTTTATGCCTTGCTTAAATGGGGACAAATCCCAGTGGGATGGCTGGCTGTCCTGATTGGACAACCAGACCGCCCCTTCTTGTAAAATGCGGGGAGAGAATGCAGAGGTTGTTGTAATTCCTGATAAATACTGCGAATCTGGAAGCTGAAGAAAAGTCGACCACTGGAACCGAAACCAAAGATGAAGGAAACGCGGGTGAAACGATTTCCAGTAACCAGAGCCTGCTGTAGCCCTTCCTTCAAATTGACCTGGGGGACTCTGAAAACGACAACTCTGACCCAGAGCCTGGTGAGACCCACTAGATTCGAGAAGACCTGCATTTTGAGCCATCCCATGCGTTGCTGCAATACCCCAATACCCTGGGACCTCGAGCCACTGTGCGGTGTGCGGTCTTCCGAATCTAGCTGAAACTTCGTGGGCATCCTGGTGGATCTCCAGAGGCATGAATTTAGTCCGGAAAGTCACCTCAACAGAGTGCTGGACTTTTGTAACGAGAATTCACCCGTGATTTTCTGTCTTCTGTACTCCTTGAAAAGGCACCAAATCCGCAGAACCGCATTCAGCTACGACTGAAACCTTTCCTAGAGCCTTCTTCATCGATACCTGCTGCAAAGTCTCTTCTGAGGTCTTGTTTTCAGTCTCCACGACAAGGAATCCACTGACCGGGTATTTGGCTGCAGACTCTGAAGTCCTCCTGCTGCAAAAATCTTGTTCAATGCTGAGGTACTATGTTGGCTTGGTTATGTACTTACCTTAAGCCTGTTAGGATTTCTGTGTAGCTGTGGGTTGTTTTCTGTGATGGGGGGAGGCCTCTCATCCTGTACACCCAGTCCCACTGCTAGAATCCTGCTAGGGTGTCTTCTGCGAATCCCCTGGACCCTCTTCTAACTCTTAAGTGAAGTACTCGCCTGTTTGCCCAGTTTTCCTAAGGAACTTTGACTTTTGCTACTAAATAACCAATTCCGACACAGCCTGCTGTTCACTAGTCCTATTGACGACCCCGCCCCCCGCAACCGATACCCCCCTCACCCCCCCGTTCTGCCACCCAGAACAATCATGCTCCAAGAATAAGGGAATTTCAAGGGATTGGGACTTGGGCCTAGAAAAGAAAATAAGTGTTTAAAAGTAACTTACTTGTAAAAAGTTGTTGGTAACTGTAATTCTAAGAGTGAACAGTTACAAATGTTCTTACTGATCTTGAATGTGTGATGCATTATACTTAAAAGTATGTTTAACTTCTGTTCTTCCTTAGCAACTGTTTTGCCAGTTTAATAGAAAGTAGATGTGAAGGTATTTTACTCTTCTGTGATTAGGTTGTGCCTCTTCCCAAACGTAAAGTGTTGGTATCACCATATTAGTCCTGCTAGGATAATTGCATGAGTGTCCCCCCCAACTGGGTCTTGCTTCCCCTGACTTGCTGCTAGCCTGTCTAGAATAGGTCTGTATTAGGTTGTTGCCTACTTAGAATAACTGAGTCATTCCCTAAAGTGTGACATTGGGTTTTACTTCCCCCTTCACTGTTAGGTTAAAGTATGTGGGTTTTACTTACCTTGTGTTAGCTGTGTGCCATCCAAAGATAAGTTAAGAGTTACTGCTTACCTCAATCCGCGGTTCCCTGATTTCAAAAGCACCTGTAATTGTATATTACATCTTTAGGTTTTACTCACCTAGTATAACTTTGTTTAAAAGTAGTGACATGTTTTTACTGCACTTAGAATAAGTGTTCCACTATTCACCAAAAGTATATTGTACAGTTGACCGATTAAGTGATTTGTACTGAGAATCATTATACAACTGGAAGGGTCTACTGCCCTTGCATTACTGAATGTAATTGTTAAAAGTAACCATTGGTTTTTACTCCCCAAGAATAGGCTTGACCTATACTGAATGTGTATGAAAAGGTTTTGACCTAGAACTACTGTTGGATACAAATAAGGCCTATACTTGGATCTGTGTACTTTCAAGTATAATGCTGTGGTTTTATACTGGGATTTCATATAATTGTTTAGTGATTACTTACCCCTAGATGTATCTGGGCCTACCTGTATTTAAATCCTTTATTTTTACAATACAAAGGGCCTCATTCCGAGGTTGGTGCTAGTCATGGCGCTATTAGCACCATGACTAGCACCAATACCGGTACCGCCACCGACTTGGTGGCATGGGGACTTATCGGTCTATTCCGACCTTTGCAGGACCTGTAAGTCCCCATTTGAAAAGCCATTCCCATTTGAGCCCCCATAGGCCTCAATGAGAAGGGAGAAGGCGTCAATAACGGTACCGCAAATTGCGGTACCGTTATTGACCCCGGTATCCCTTTGCGGGTCCTGTCCATAACGCCTGGTAAAACCAGGCGTTAAGGGAGGGCCCCGCAAAGGGACCTCGGGATAGACCGCAAAGGGATTACCGGCACCGGTGTCATTACCGGTGCCCGGTATCCCTTTGCGCCCAGGTCGTAATGACCCCCAAAGTGTTTCAGTGTTTCTTTGGATCATTTGTATTACAATTTCACTTGTACTGATTCTACAGCCCTTTCTCCCTACTAAGATAAGCCTGGCTGCTTGGTCTACGCTACCCTGAACTCAGGTGGTACAGCTTTATACTAAGAGTGGAGTCTTGTACTGCCTCAGTTGAATTGTTTTACTAAGCTTGCACTTCAGAAATACTGTCCTAACAATGCTGATGGGCTATCCGACTGGGATAACTGACTAGAATAGGAGACACATCCAGGGGTGGATTAGTCCCCCCCCCCCTTCCCCCCTTCCACGAGTCTGGGGGGGTGAGGAGAGTGTTGGGAAAATGTTCTCTTAGCAACGTTCCCTCCATATTCTATGGACCCCTCCCCCCAAACATTTTTCCTTTTGCACTTTTTCCTGACTCTTTGAAGTGGCCTTTTTGCTCACTTTTTATGGTAAAACGGACGCGTCCTTCAGACTGTCAGTACTGGGAAACTTTCCCTTTTTTAAAAATGTTGTTTAATGTTATCTATTTTGGGTAACTTTCATGTTGCAGACTGCACCTTACTGTGCAATACAATGGGGATACTTTTGTATCACCCTAGACTACTCTCAAAGGGATTTTTGGTTAATTGCAGACAAACTGGTGGCAGGAGTTACTTTTTCCTATTTTTACTTTAATTTTTGTTAGCCTTCTCGCGTTTACCGCGTTTGACTACTAACTGTGGCTTGTGTACTAACATGGGTGTGCCACAAGGATTTCCGCTTGTTTTTTGGCCATTTTGTCTTTTTGCCTTCTTCCTGCCTTGCCAGGAAAATCCTTTTATGGTCATCTATTTGCCTGGGAACGCAGTGTTTTATTTTGTGGGCTAGCGCAAGCCAGGAAGTGGGCTGGGGCTGGTTGGTACCAATCTACAAACTGGTTTCTGTATGTCTGGAGGGTATGCATGAGTTTCACCAACAGTGATATGATAGTTTATTTATATAGCGCCTATACAGAAAGTGTTTCACAGCGCTTCACAGCAAGGGAGGGAATAAGGGAAAATACAATGACATTCTTACAGGCCATGAACAACAAGAATGTGAAATTAACTATCGTACTTGGCCTTGAAGAAATTTCAGATAGCACAAGAGCTAAAACACAGATAGGAAGGAAATGGCAAACAGACAGGCGACTACAGTACTAGCCCTGACGACATTTCAGATAGTGCTGGAGGGGAGTGGGTGTGGGGGTGGGGGGAGGGAGAACAAGTAAAGGGAAGGGGGAGGAGACAAACATTTGTTGCTATCATACTTGGTCCAGCGACAATTCTGATAGAGTAAGTGCATAGAAAAATGGAAAGGAGGGCGGGAAGAGAGGGAGAGGAGGAGAAAACAGAGAATAAAATGGTAAGAAAGAAAAATGTGGTCCCTGTTGGGGAGAATCCTCAAATGTGCTAATTCCACCCACCTTAGAGACTCAACAGAAACTTTTCTGGATTTTGAGGACTTGATTTCTTTAACCTGGAGAAAGGTTTTGTCTAGCTGCTCATGTATCATTTTATGTTACCCTTTCCTCACTGAATGGCTGGTGGCAGTGATTTCATTTGAACTATCGTGGTGTTTATTTACCGCAGGTTGCATTTGCAGATGCAGTAAAGGACCCAAGGGTGCCATGTTTGTCAAAATTGCCCGGTCTTCTTTTTTCGCCATTTCTTTGTGAAAAGGTCCTTCTTGAGATTTAATCTGCACGCCAAACCAGGGGTGGTCCTATTCGCTTTGCCTTTTGGTGGGATTCACAAGTGAAGCCTGCTTCTGACTGCAGGGTGGCTGGGGTGGGCAGGAAGTGAGGGAGGTGCCCGACACTCCTTGTGTTTAGTCTCCTAGGAGACCCAAATGCACTCTGTAGTGATTGGTCGGCTGAGTGTCCGGCAAGGAAAGCCACCCTGCTGGGTGACTGACAGCTAGGCTGGAATGAATGGGAGAGAACTGAATAAAATGCGAGGCTTTTGGCTTGGAAGACAGTCAACCACTGGACGAAGGAACCGTAGAAGAACTTGAAGAGGACGCCTGCTGCAAATCCTGGACTGTTGATTTGCCCGGTGAAGCCCTGCTGCTGTGCTGACACTCAAATTTGTATCGTCTAAGGGATTCCTTTCTAGGGACCCCTTGAAAAAGCCTATTGTAGGTTCAGAGGTTGTCACAACTTCTGAGGAACTGTTAGAGCAGATGCCCTATACCGTAAATAAGAAAAATGTACCAAACAAGGTTTGTAGGTCCTATAGCTTGCAAATGATAACACCTGATAAAGTGTCATAGCAAGGGTTACAAAAGGTTGCTGGTGTACTCAGCAGGCCATTTAACCGACTTGCAACAGGAGATCCATCCTGGTGGGGATTGGATCCTCCTGTCCCTTAATCTGGGGGTGACGAGTGTTAAGGAGAATTCTCATAAATGTGCTAATTCCCTCTATCTTGGAGACCCCCAGCTCTTTTGCAAAACTTTGGGGCTTTGAACTTTTTAATTCTGTTTGTTTTCTGTTTTCTTTTGGTTATGGATAACGTATTCCACATCTTTGACATGTAATGTCCACAGCTGTGTACTTGAGAAACCTTTTCGGCAGAGGGTGTCCTGCGTTACAGCCATCGGGTCGATGTCCCTCGAAGGCCTCCGTCGAGGGTGACGTCACTGGATGTTATAAATAGGATGCATGGCGCCCGTAGCCTCAGTTCTGTTTTTTCCGCAAACGTGTGTGCTTTTGAGACTCGGCGCACCTCGTGTACTCCTCGTGAACAGGTCGTCTTCTTCGACCGCTCTGACTTCGCGGTCTGGGTTTAAGACTTGACGGGACTACAAGTCTAATGTCGATTACGGACCTGCATTGCATTTGTTTGTGGTGTTTGGGTGAGAGTCATGACACTGACGACTGTTCCAAATGCCAGTCGCTGACTGCTAAGGCCTTGCGGGAGCGTAAGGTGAAGCTTCAGGTAGGTAGGTGTTCTAAACCCAGTAAGTCTTGTAAAACTGCTAAGGGGATGTCCACCGACGATTCAAGGGGCGACTCTCCGTGTTGGAAGGAGTCGCGGAGTTCTCGATCCTGGAGTGGTTCCCGCCATTCGTCGTCCTCTGAGGATGGTGCCGCGAGGAAAGTGGTTTGTCCTACTAAGTCCTCGAGTCCGGAGGAATGGGCAGCCTTTCCCAGAGCAAATGATGGCGATTTTCCAATCGCAGGGCACAGTTCCGTCCGCGCCTTTGCAAGAAGCCGGCACGGAAAGGTCTCGGACCGTGGCTCGTGCACCTTCGGGCTCTGGTCCTCTGCGCGATTCTCATCGGGAACCTTCGAGGTACCGTCAGACAAGGTTCAGGCTGATCGCATGAGACGTGCTTCCAGGTCTCGGTCCTCGTCCCCCGCGAGACCGCAGAAACCTGGCAAGGGATCGAGGTCGGCGTCGACTCAGTCAGCGCTGTCTGTCGGATATGGATGTCGAGGCTTTGCCTTCGCACCAGCCCTCGGTGCCGTTATCGTCGCCGAAACCATCAGCGACCTTGACGCCGAAACAGTCGACGCCTTCAGGGCCTTTTTTTGTCGAAATTTGCCAATGGAGATGCCTGCTATGGTGGGTCCTCCAAGGAAGGCTACTGCCAAGTCTGTGAGGCCTGTTCAGGTTTCCAGACCCTCTTCTGTCCCGAGGCAGGACTTTTTTCTTCCTCTGGATGACATCTATGAAAATGAGGAGATGTCAGATTTAGAATTTGACCCTGTTGAGCCTGATGTGGCTCCTGTCTTTTCCGGGACAGTCAGTTGGAAGAGTTAAGGCAATCTCGTCATGATGCAAGTGACTTGGGCACTTCTTCTGAGGTGCACTTTGGCAGACCTACAGGAGACTGATGGCTAGGATCGCTGAGTATCTTGGTTGGTCTAGTCCTTCCGAAGCTTTCGTTCATGATGACTTAACGGATATTTTGGATCAAGGTCCATCCTCTGACCCGGTGTTACCTTTTCATTTGACATTGCAGAAAAGGGTGGCGGCTGCTTGGCAGACACCAGAATCTCTTCCGGCAGTTAACAAATCGTTAACAAAAAAATAATGCCAGCTACCTTTCCTCTCGCCCCACTCCTGAGAGTTTGGTGGTTCAGGTGGCTACGGCCACCTCGAGGCAGGCGGCGTACCCTACCATCCCTCCTGATTGGGAAGACCAATGGTTTGATGGTTGGGCCCTTAAGATGTTTTCTGCGGGGAGTATGGCGCTGAAGTCGACCAACTCCACATGGCAAGATTTTCACACATTCTGTGGAATTGTTTCTCTAGCGGCTGAGCATATTCCAGAAGGGGAAGAAAGGGATGGGTTCCTTGCTCTCGAACAGGATGTCAAGGAGGCCATGTGCAAATCCCTTCAGTCGGGTTTGGACACGGCCGACCGTGTTAGCCGGTCTATGGCTATGAGCACCGTTATACGCAGGTTTGCGTGGATGAGGAAGTCGGGGTTTGCTCCGGATGTGGAAACCCGTCTTTTGAACATGCCCTTTGATGGCGCACATTTGTTTGGCAGCAAGGCTGACGAGAGCCTTGAGAGGTTGCAGACCTCCAAAGCTGAGGCTAAATCTTTGAGCGCAGCTGTGCGTCAACCTCTGCCTTTTGGTCCTAGGGCACAACAATGGAGGGGAGGTTCCTTTCGTTACTATTCTTTTGGTAGGACGAGAGGAAGCGCCAGCTAAAGGGGCCAACGAAAATGTACCTGTGGTGGTCTGGGAAATGGGGGTGCCAAAGCCGCTCAGACAGCTGCCGCTTTGCCTTCAGGCGTTGCCGCAGCCGCTCCAAATTAATCATGAGGCCATGTTCCATGTTTCGTAGGTTGGGGGCAGATTGTCTCAACATCTCGAAGAATGGTGATCCATTACTTCGGATGCGTGGGTTCTGGATACAATAGCCCACGGCTACTGCCTTCCCTTCCTAAAGCGGCCTCACGACAATCCACCAGGGAATCTCTTTGAAGCTTCCAAACCCGCTTCTTGTGCAAGAAATCCTTACCCTGCTGGAGAAAGGCGCTATAGAACTGGTGCCTGTAGCGGAGAGGAACAAGGGATGGTATTCCCCATATTTTTAGATTCCAAAGAAGGACAGGGGGATTGAGACCCATCTTGGACTTGCGTTGGTTGAACAAACCTCTCAGGAAGGACAAGTTCAAGATGCTCACTCTTTCTCAAGTCCTCCAGGGCCTTTGTCTCCAGGATTGGTTGGTGTCTCTGGACCTACAGGATGTTTACTTTCATGTGCTGATTCATCCCAAGCACAAAGTACCTGAGGTTTGCTGCTGGCAGCTCATACTTTCCGTTTCGGGTCCTGCCATTCGGATTGACCTCCGCCCTGAAGGTCTTCACCAAGCTCATGGTGGTGGTGGCAGCTTATCTCGGGCGAGGGGGATTCGCGTCTACCCCAACCTGGACGATTCCTGTGCGTTCTCCCGAGCAAGCAACGGGTCATCTTGGTCTCCCCTGCTGCTCCCTCCACAGGCTGGGCTTCTCCCTCAATTTCAAGAAGTCACATCTGACAACGTTCCAACTGCTCTAGTACATCGGGGCTGTGTTTCAACATGCCCAGCGTCTCCCGGCTTTCGATTTCTTAAGGTTGCTTGGCCTCATGGCATCCTGCATTTTTTCGGTGCCAGAGGCCAGGCTGAGGATGGGATCCCTGCAATGGGTCCTCAAGATGCAGTGGTCCCAATTCTCAGGCAAGATGTCGGATCCTGGTCAGATTCCACTCTCGGTCTCCCAGGATCTTTTGTGGGGAACCTAATGAAGGGGGACCTGTTTTGGCAACCGTGGCCGGATGGGACTAGTGATGGACGCTTCTCTCACAGGATGGGGAGCTCATGCTGAGGATTTGACCGCCACGTTGGTTGGTCTCCGTCCAAACTCCACATCAACCTGTTTGAGCTGAGGGCCATCAGGCTGGCCCTGAAGGCATTTCTGCCGTCTGTGCGGGGGAAGAGTGTCCTGATCATGACAGACAACACAGTGGCCATGCATTACCTCAACAAAAAAGGTAGGATATGGTCACTCCCGTTGTGCAGAGAGGCAATGCAGCTCTGGTTCTGGGCAATCCAGCAGGGAATTTCACTCTCTGCAGTTCATCTGGTCGGAGACAATGCGGTGGCGGATGCTCTGGGCAGGCAGAGCACGATCTCTCACGAGTGGGAGTTGGCTCAGGAAGTCCTTCTGGAGATCTTTGCCCCTTGGGCATCCCCACAAGTGGATCTCTTCACCACCAGTGCCAACCGGAAGTGTGAGAGATTCTGCTCAAGGAAATTTCCTCAGAGAGCCTTAGGAGACGGATTCGTAGTGGATTGGTCATTCCTACTCTGTACGCCTTTCCTCCAGTCGCCGTCATTCCTTAAGTGTTAAAGGAGTAGTGCGCTCAAAAATATTATTGTCCCAAGCGCTCGGGCATATGTTTTTAAGCATACTTTGATCGATCGTAAAAACATTTCTTATGCACCTTGGTGGTTTTCCTCACTTTTACACATGCGAAATCAGGCAGCAGGGCGCTGCCATTTTGTGCTAATCGTATCCGCTTCATCACCTTAAGCTCAAGTGCCCTATCGGCACTAAATCATAGTCCCCACCCCTGAAGCTAACATCACCATTCCTAGCGGTATTCTCTGCCTATCTTTGTGACGCTACTGTGCAGCGTAGCCAAATCCGCCCAATGATCACCTACGTCCCAGCGTCAGTTGACGCAGAACCCGTAATATCAACACGCATCCTCTCACAGCACAGCGTGTCCCAATTCTGAATACAAAACATTATCTTTAAAGGAAACTGCAATACTCTGCAATTTATAATGTGCTTTTATTTCACAATAAATGCTCCGAAAACATCCACCGATTTACATATTCAACCAAATTTTGTTTATTTGTTCTCGATCCACTAATGTTTATCTTGAGTCACACGTTGTTCCTTTCGGTATAAGCGCATTGGATGGAGACACCGTCATTCGCACGGCTTCGGCATCAGCTTGTTGCTCCACCACATAAACAATGTCAAGGTACTCCTTATTGCCAGTACCGCGAAAGGGCAAATGGGGCCGGGACGATCGTCCCAAAACAGTGTGATGGTCATCCAACCATTGAGGTGTATAATTTGTATTTATTGTTTTATATAGCGCCTTAATCCTAGGTGCTTTACAATGAACAAAATATACATTAAACAAGGAACAGTAGAAGCAATAACGATAAACATGAGTCAAACCAGAATATCAGCATGTAGAACAATTTGCATATGAGAAAGAAGAGGAGAGGAGGGGGAGTAGAAAGGAGGGTGAGAGAGTGTAGTGAGTGAAGTGAGTAGTCAGAAGAAGGGAGATTTAGAAGAGAAGGGGAAGATAAAAACACGGAGAAGGGTACAAGAAAGAGGGAAAGAAGGGTAAAAGGGGGAAGGGGAATGAAAAGGGAGATTTCAGGGAGGAGCGGAAGGAAGAATAGGAAGGGGAGGAACGGATAGAGAAAGGTTGGGAGTTCCAGTGTAAGGGGGCACAGAGCTGAAAGGAACGGAAACAGAGGCACAAGGGGGTGGGGGAACTGAAAGTAAGAAGAGATCGGCAAAACGAAGGGAGCGAGAGTGAGTAAAAGGAGAGGAGAGGTAAGGAGGAACATGGTCGTGAAGAGCTTTAAAGACTATACAATGGAAATGAAATTTAAATTGGGAATGGAAAGAACGCCATTCTAGCTGAGAAAGTGAGTTGGAAATGGAGTCATGAGGAGAGAGAAGACAGAGGGTGCTGATGGCAGAGTGATGAAGGGATTTGAGGGGGGGCAAGGTAATTGGTATCTGGAAACTGACATTCGCAGTAGGGCAGGATGTGGCTGTGTATAAAACATAAATGTGTCTCAGTAGCCGTTCTTTATTCTAATCGATCCATTACTTATGCAAAGTGTGAAAACTAATGATGAACACAAACGAGAAACAATGCAAACACAGAAAACAACATGAAATGTTGGAGTCTACGGTGTGATTGAGAGGTTGGTGCTATGCAGTGTGTATCTCGCAATGGGAGGTCGATGTGGAAGTTGACGGAAGAATTCGAATAACACTTAGACAGCATTTTAATGTAACATTAGCCTAGAATTGGGCGTTGGTGGAACCTGTGCGAACACAGACGTAGACTGCATGCATTTCGGTGCTGGACTGCCCACATGCATGGGACAAATAGCAAGTACACACCAGTTGTTTCTGAGTGTCCTCACAAATTGCCAAAAACAAGCCATTGCAATGCTAGCCAGCCAGCCATACCGTCATAAAATGAAATCTTTACTCCTTTGTCTACAAATTCGTCTACAGTAAAACTTACATAATAATCGGCATTTCCATTCACTCTGCGTAACGGAGTGTCCTTTCAGATCAACGAATCTTCATAAAATGAAATTAAATGTTCAATTGTCTAGTTTTGGAATGCTGAACCTTATCATATTTGACGGTTTTAGATACCTCCCCCCATTCCTTTCCTTACGAATCTCCCTTTCTTTCCAAGGATGGAAAACAATACGCGTTTATGGCTAGCTTGCTTTTGCTAAATTAAAGTCACACATAAACTTGACAGGACGAAGGGAGTAGACCGCTCAAGGCATTGACCTTCAGTCCCACAGCATCGATTCCCTCGTGCACCACTGTAGCATTAGGAATATTTATGAAAAACAAATTGTTTGCTGGAATACACCCATGGCACGCAAAATTTCCAGATATTTACTCATTTTATGAAAACACTCGGAATTCATAACCCACCTGTCAGCTGAGCACGTCTCCAGTTTTCGGCTAGCAAGCGCTACGCACAAGGAGCACCAACAGCCCCCACCTTTGCAAATGCCGCGCACAGCTAACAGTTACTGCCCCCACCTTTTTCCATCCGACACCTGTGTCAGACTACCCTATTTGTAACGGCTGGTCAACCGCGAAGTGTTATAATCAAACAGTGTATTGGTTTGGCTTCCTTCCTCTGAGGAGTGTGACCATTCATTGCTGACCACCCTAGAGTGCCCAATATAACTGCCTTTATGCCCTCCTTCAGTCTCAAAGCTTGGGGTACATCTTGCCCACTCATAAGGTTTTGGAAGAGCAGTACCCCCCACCCCTGCAATCATTTGGAAATGGAATGTGTTTGATATGTTTTACAGGGTGGCAGAGTTATCAGTATGCTGAATCTCTATAAAGACTTTATTCTTCTCAATGCCACTCTCCTGGTCTCATTCCCTCATGGATGTGTACAATTATTATTATATTTTGTATTTTGGGGACTCTGCGCCTTCAGACCCTACTCCCGCACCACCTCAAATTCACCTACCATATACCTAATATGGAGTGCTCAAACAGGCACTTCTTGCAAAACAAATTGACAAACGGGGTACATCTGGAAAGACATTTTTTGTACGCTTTATTTGGACAATTTATACTTTTGATAGCTTTGAAATTCAAGTTATGTTTTCCATTGGTCTTGTGCAATGTATCAAAATTGTTGAACATATAAATAGCTGCTAATCATTTGTATCGGGAAGCAAACTGTTCAACGAGTTCTGCTTTCGGTGTACAGGGCACGTTTGCAATGTTTTGTGGCAATGTATGTGTCCTAGGAACCAAACCACAAACGATTCTATGAGTATGCCTGTCCAACACAGTCAGATCTTTCACGAAATCGAATTCAATTTCCTGGTATATTGTCTTGACCACCCATTTTTTTGCTTCTTTTTCCAAAGGCCATTTCGTAACGAAGCATCCCAAATTTTCCAGCAGTTCTAGATTGTTGTCTGCCTATGTTCTCGTTATGCGCTATTCACGCCAGTAGTGTGCGAGATTCCATACCCTGCATACCGAAATACAATCTCTTGGGCCGTTACTTTAGGCAATATTGTGCAACACCTCCAAATCTCCTGTGTGACAGAATTCTGTGACTCCCTTCAGATCTCTTGATAGTTTTATCAAACATGATCTTCTCAAGAGCTTTGTGTGCAGGTGAAGATGGAACCAACCACTTCTTCTTACGTTCCTGCTCCTCCGATAAAGGTCCATCTTCACATTTGTGAAAATGTCGGTTTCCTGTCCATGAGTGAACGTTGGAGCAGTGGTGCATCAATGAGCGCCATTTTTCAATTAGAATTTCCACAGACCCATCACAAGTTTTGGAGCTCCACCAAAGATGGTTGCTGAAAGATTGGGACCACTGCAAAATATTTTCAGAACCCTTTTTTTTCCTAGCAGCTGTGATTTTTTTTTTTAATTGATTTAGCTACGTGGCAGACATCAAATTGATGGCATATGTTTGGAAATTGCTTGTCCTTGACCTTGGCAATTGAAACATGTCTGTCAGTGGCTATGAGGTCTCTTTGCATTCCCCTCGATTAGACATCTTGCAGGGATTTTATAAAACCATGTTTCTCCATGGCCACTGAGGATTTACATTCGGACACCCGCAATTTTATTAGTGCCCATGTCCTGAAAGTGGTATGTGCAGTACTTTGCAGAAAAACAGGGGCTGTCACACTGTCCATCGCCAGCTAGCCTGAACCGTTTGCCAGAGAATGTCCGATCAATTTTCCAGGCTTCACTGGTAGCAGGGAATAAAAATTCACGTTGATATTTGAAATACTGCGTTTTAGCGAGGAACTAAAGTCCCACAAATGTACATAAACTGGACAATTTACTAAAGCTCGAACCACTGAAAAGCAAAGCTGCTGCACACAGTATATTTCCAGCTGGCACTTTGCCCAGCATTGGTTGAGCAGACCATGAACATGGCGCATGGAGCAGGGCACAGGTGGCTTTGATTTTCAAGGTAGTGCCTTGTGATACACGAGTAACATTCACCAATGGCTTCCCGCATTCTACCCTCCTCACTGGATGGACACATTTCAGCATCAGTATAATCTGTACTTGCCAGTTGTCGATTACAATGTATTTGTGCTCCTTTACTAGACTATCATCCTGCGTGAATGTGGTTTCTGACTCAACTGTGGTGGACATATCCGGCAAACTGCCCACACTGAAGTCGAGATCTTTGGCAAGTTCCTCTGACAATTCAGTTGAGGCTTCAGTCTGTTATTTCATCTTGTGTTAATTGCTCATGAATTGGAGAAACCACCAATGTGGATGGTTTATTGGGTGGCCCTTTTTTGGGGGTGTAGATTGTGTGATGGGGTCAGTGAGTAATTCAAAAGCATCTTCCCTATATTCAGTTCATCTTCATCTTGTCCAGTTGTCGCATTGTAGCAATGGTCCAACAACACTTTGCTTGCTTCTCAGGTCACATTTAATTCATTTTCTGGCCATTGGGCATAAGCCTCTCTAGTCTGCTTATTGACTGGAACACGCTGCGCCTCAAATAATAGTTGCTCCATGGTGAGATCTGTTTGGCAAGCAGCATCCTTGGTTTGATATGTTGTCTGTGTGCTCATGGTTCTTATGCTTCTGGGCCTCTAAGAGATGGGTTGTAAAAATGTTAAATGTAAATCCAACATGCAGTACATAGCACTTTAGATATAAAATGCATGTTATGAAGACAACACCAGCACAAAACACTTCGCAAACAAATTTGTGCACAACTTACCCTTGTTTTCTTGTATTTCTGTGCATTCATCTTCGTCTGTGCAAGCGTCTTATTCAGTGTGACGACTGCACCAGCAAGCTGGTCCACCACCTCTGATCCATGTGCCTCTTCTTCTAATTCACCTCCTTGTATACATCCCTGCAATCGAATATTCATTTTTAAAAAACAAAAAACAAATTATTTGGAATCAAATTCTTTCAACGCACAAGTTGCTTACATACACACCGTCTTAAACAGTGTATCTCATTTAGTAAAAATCATTTTGAATTTCACCTGGTTGATGGCAAGTGCACTCGATCAGAGATCACCATGCAAAACTAACTTTATTCTAATGTTGCACTGAAGCATTTGGCATTGCATTCTGCATACCTCAGACTCGGGAACAGCTCCAAACGATGATGTAACTATAGTCTAGGTACAATCATCACCCTGTAACACAGTACTTGTTTTAGAATGGATGAAAACAGCAAAATTGAACAGACTATCCGATGCAGACATTTGGTACACATATATATATATTTCTGAGGCTTGTGGAATCTGCTTAGATCACATGCTGTGCATAGGCCCACATCTAGTGGAAGCTGCGGAGTATTACAGTTTGTTTTTCGAAACTCGAAAATGGGCGTCGACACAGGGCGTGCCAGTAATACTATCCCTAGTGTGACGTCCACTGTACCCAAGATCCCTCGCGCGTCTAGGATCCTCAGATTGTTTTTTTCCGCCATACTGTTCGGAAGCATTTTGCGGAGTCCCCTGGCCTTAGCCAGACTTTTGCTAAAATATTTAAAATATTAATTTATTGACATCCTTCCCCATCCCAACTTCGAACCTCGACGCCGGCTGGAGAAGAAATCGACAGTCGGCTGTTGCACGACGGATTTGGGCCTCGGAAGGCCTCTGGCCTCGGCCCGGGCCTTGGAAGGCCTCTGGCCTCGGCCCTGCAAGTAGGGAGAGTGGGGAGTTGTACATACTCTACACTCTTGGTATATAGGTACACCTTATACATTTCCTACACTTAACTGCCCGCTGCCTCAAGGTGCGTATGGAGGGTACCCCTTTTCAATTCTGCCCCAAGTGCAATCGCAAATACCCTTGGGTCGACGGGCACGCCACGTGCAATCTCTGCTTGCCGAGGGACCACCCCGAAGCGAAATGCAGAGCGTGTAGTAGGTTTAAACCTAAGACACTTAAGGACCGTTCGACGAAGCGTTGGGCCCACCAGGCAGGCGGCCATGGCAGCGGAGGGCGCCTTCAACGACGGCAGCGACGCCGTACTTTCGGACGGCGAGGGCATTACGGCGTCGAAAGACAGCCGAGCGCAAGTCCCTGACCTCAGAAGGTCGTCCGGCAGGGCGGCTATGGGGAAGACCCCCGGCGACACAAGCGCTTCACACACTACACACACGAAGTCCAACCGAGACTCGACGTCGAGTTCTTGGAAAGAGGCACAAACAGAATGGTCCGATTCGGTGTCCTCTGGGCTCTCTCGATCGAGATCGCCGCATGACTCCAGGCAATCATCCACTCTTGCCAAGAGTGCCTCGCTCCCTAGGCTAACAGAAGTTCGATCGTCGGAAGACGAAGACGACTTCCACCCCCAGGCCGCGCTCCAGGAGTCGGAGCCCACAATCAAAATCAGCGAGGCCCCACGCTCGAAGGACAGGGACCCCACCCCCGATCCTCGACGCCAGGCGTCGAAAACCTCCAGAGCGACTAAAGGACAGGGAAAACATTTTTCCACTCACGGGGAGGGGGGAAAACAGCAGAAGAAGCAGCCTTTGCACTCTTCCACAACTGTGAAACACAGCACCCCCCCTAAACAGACAGACAAAACCAGGTCTGCTGATATGTCTAAAACCAGCAAATCTACTCAAGATAAATCCCATAGACTTGCTGAGAGAGTCATTCCCAGTTCCAGAAAATGGTCGAGTGAAGACATAGATAGGGTCATGTCAAGGATGTCTTCTTTGGCTGATTTTTATGATAAAAATCCAGAACATTTCCTCTCGTATGATCCACAAGGGGCGACATCCTCAGGCTCTAATGATCCTATCCCCCCGAGTAAGAAGCCCCGGTTTGAAACACAGATGAGGTCTACAGACCCCTTCGAGGTACAATCATACTCTAGACCATACTCACTGTATCAAGGAGAGGCTTCCTTTGGTGAGGACCAAGAATTTGGCATGGTAGAAGAGCAAACCGGGACGGGCTACTATGGGGATGATGAGGACCAAGAAGAGGAAGACCCAGAAACATACAGAGTAGATTCCCCGGTAGAGAACGAAGCCCCGGTTACCGACTCCCCTGTCGATAACCAACCCCTCCTAAACGAGGTTCTCGCACGCGCAGCAGAACATTTCCATATTGACACCCACGGTGTCCAGGAGGAGAGAGACTTTGCCGAGGAGTTAGTGGGAGAAAGGAGGCCTGTTGCCCAGACCATCCCTATCCTTAAATCCATTCAGCAAAGAATAGACCCGTCCCTGGTGAACCCGAACCTCACCAGAGCAGTCAATCCCAGGGTTGAAAAACTTTTCGGGGCAGCCCAGTCTGACCCTCTCTATATAAGAGGACATCTGAAGCCAGACTCCCTAGTTGTCACTAACACTTGGAAGAGGGCTGGAACACCCTTGTCATCGTCCGAACTCCTCCCGACAAGGAGAGCAAAAAACTATACAGTTTCGGCAGGAAAGTAGCCTCAACGTCTGCCTATCAAGCAAGGATTGCAAACTCCACCACCCTGTTGGCCAGCTACAACTGCCATCAGTGGGAAGTAGTCGCGGCACTCATAGCCTCTGCTCCTGAACCTTTAAAGGGCCAGTTAGCTCGGATTTCCGCAGAGGGTAGAGCCGTGTGAAAGCAACCTTCGACGCCGCGGACAACGCAGGCAGATTGATAGCAGAAGGCACTGTTATCAAAAGACATGCGTGGTTACGGCAGACTGGTTTTAAGGCAGAAAAGCAGGCATCATTGTTGGACAAACCGGTGGAAACCGATCTGTTTGATAAGGCGGTCGAAGACGCACTGAAGAATGCCAAGGACGAATACGAGACACTCAAGTCCCTTGGCCAGTTAACCAATAAACCCCCTAACCAGAGATGGAATAGTAATTTTCGTCGCCCACGCGGCCAAAATTCCCAGAGAGGATCTAACTATTCCCAGGGGCAGGGTACACAGTGGAACAACAACCAACAGTCTACCCAGGGTTACGGCAGGGGTTATATGAGAGGTCGTGGTAAAGGCAGAGGCAGCCCCAGCAAGGGAGGCGGCACGCCTCCACCAAAGCAGTGACGCTCAGTTCAGGGTCCCTTCTCACGCAACCCCAGTAGGGGGACGCATTTCCAACTTCACCCAGGCTTGGGAAGGGATCACATCAGACAGATGGGTGCTGTCAACAGTATCCACAGGATATTGTATAGAACTACTGCAGCATCCCCGGAACCATCCTCCACGACAAAGAGTACACTCTTTAGAACATCAGAAGATTCTCCTCGAGGAGATCGCCATTCTGCTAGAAAAGGACGCGATAGAACTCGTCCCGGGACACCAGGTAAACAAGGGTATTTATTCAACTTACTTCCTTGTGCCAAAGAAAGATTTGACAATGCGCCCAGTATTGGATTTACGGCCTGCAACAAGTATGTCAAGCCCCAAAAGTTTCGTATGACCACGCTACAAGAGGTAATCCCCCTCCTAAAAAAGGGGGATTACATGGCAACCTTGGATATGAAAGATGCTTATTTTCATATTTCCATGTTCCCAGCGCACAGAAAGTACTTGCGCTTCAAGGTAGACAGTCGACACTACCAATTCAAGGTACTGCCCTTCGGGATAGCTTCAGCACCAAGGGTATTCACCAAGGCACACCTACGCAGGGAGGCAATCCCAGTGTACCCTTATCTGGACGACTGGCTCATAACGGGGGAAACCCCAGGAATTTGCAGGACAAACATTCAAAGGACTATCAACCTCCTCCACGAGTTAGGCTTCTCAATCAACGAGAAAAAGTCAAGCCTGGTGCCAAGCACCTCCAAACAGTTCCTAGGAGCAATCCTAGATACTCAAGAGGGGTTGACCTTTCCTTCAGAAGAAAGAATTCGGAATATACTACTGCAAATTCCGCATTATCAGTCAGGTCAAAAAATAACGGTACGCAAAGCAATGCGTTTACTGGGCATGATGGCGTCATGTATTTACCTGGTCCCCCACGCGCGCCTGCGTCCCATGCAGGAATGGTTGGCGAAACAGTGGTCTCAGGCAAGTGGTCAGTGGGACGATCTAGTGGTCGTTTCGCCAACACTAGTACAAAGCCTTCACTGGTGGACAAGAGAGAATCTCGCACAGGGGAAACCCTTTTACGATCCCGAAGTACAGGCAGTAGTCACTACCGATGCATGTCTGACGGGGTGGGGAGCTCACCATCTCCACTTCACAGCTCAGGGTCTCTGGTCTCCCTCAGTGGCCAAGAACCACATCAATCTGCTAGAGCTTCTGGTAGTATTCAGAGCGCTTCAAGCGTTCGAACCCCACCTATTAAACCTGTCAGTGCAAATCCGGACGGACAGCACGACAGCCATGCTCTACCTGAACAAGCAAGGAGGGACTTGTTCGCCAAATCTGTCCAAGCTTGCCCAGAAAATGTGGATATGGGCACTCAGACGGAACATCTTCCTGTCATCACAACATGTTCCAGGGGAGCTCAATTCCCTAGCGGATGCTCTGAGCAGTGACTCCTTCCCAGAGGAACACGAATGGGTTCTACACAGAGAGGTCGTAGAAAATATCTTCTCTCAGTGTGGTTTCCCCACTATAGACTTATTCGCCACAAGCGAAAACAGACAATGCCCAGGATTTGCATCCAGGTTCCCCCAACCAGACTCCCAGGGGAACGCCCTGTGGATGAACTGGTCAGGGATGTTTGCGTACGCTTTTCCACCAACTCCTCTCATCAGGAAAGTGGTGAACAAGATGAACAGAGTCGATGACGCTCATCCTAGTTGCTCCCATGTGGGCGAGACAACCATGGTTTCCACACCTACGCAGGATGGCGGTGTGCGAGCCCATCAAACTTCCAGCCTGGTACAACCTACTGTCCCAGCACCAAGGTCAAACAGTGCACCAGCAACCCAACTCAATGAACCTGGCAGCATGGCTCCTGAGGTCATAGAGTTTGGACATCTCAATTTACCACAGAGGTGTATGGACATCCTAAAAGAATCCAGGAAACCAAACACAAGACACTGTTACTTTGACAAGTGGAAGAGATTCGTTATTTGGTGCCAGAATAAACAAATCAACCCTGTTGATTGCACTCCCTCCAACGTCGTGACATACATGCTCCACCTGCTGGATGCAGGATTGGTTTTTAACTCTCTGAAAGTACACCTGGCAGCCCTCTCGGCTTACACCACATCCCATAACAAGGTGTTGTGGTGGAAAGTACCAGTAGTTAAAGCCTTCATGGAAGGAGTAAAGAGACTTCACCCTCCTATTTCAAACCCACCGCCAGGATGGGACCTCAATGTGGTGCTAGCTAAGCTCATGGGCCCCCCTTTCGAACCCATGCATAAAAGTAGTCTCAAACACCTGACTTATAAAACGGCCTTCTTAGTAGCCATTACCTCTATAAGAAGGGTCAGTGAAATTCAGGCTCTGTCAGTGCAGGATCCTTTCTTTACTATCCACAAAGACAAACTGGTTTTACGCACACACCCTAGGTTTTCACCTAAATTTATATCAAAGTTCCATGTAAACCAGTCCATCGAGCTTCCGGCTTTCTTCCAGAACCCGCAAAGCTCGGCTGAGGTGAAACTACACACCCTAGATGTGCGTAGGGCGGTCCTCTACTATGTAAATAAAACCAGACCGCTAAGGAAAACAGATCAACTGTTTGTCTCCGTAGCTACAGGCAGAGAGGGAGATCGCGTCTCTAAGGGCGCTATCTCGAAGTGGATTATCAACTGTATACAGCTATGTTACTCTCTTTCTGAAAAAACTCTGCCTTTTACGCCAAGGGCCCACTTTACTAGAGGCATTGGGGCCACTCTGGCTTTCATTGCAAATGTTCCCCTCGACACCATTTGCAAAGCAGCTACTTGGAGCTCTATTCATACTTTTACTCAGCATTACTGCATTGACACTCATTCCAAGACAGATACACAAGTGGGACAAGCGGTTCTAAGACACCTGTTTGCTCATGACCCTTCTCACATCCCACCTCCTTCTTCTGGTACTGCTCGCTAATCTATGCACAGCATGTGATCTAAGCAGATTCCACAAGCCTCAGAAGGGATACATTACTCACCGTAATCGTATTTCTGATGCTTGTATCTGCTTAGATTCACATGCGACCCACCCTTCCTCCCCTCCGAGAGAAGGCGCATGATTGCTTGTAGTCTTACCTTTCTGTCTATCTGCTTGGATTATCTGTACTCGCGCTACTCCTCATGCTTCCTCATGTCAGAAAAAATACAATCTGAGGATCCTAGACGCGTGAGGGATCTTGGGTACAGTGGACGTCACACTAGGGATAGTATTACTGGCACGCCTGTGTCGAGGCCCATTTTCGAGTTTCGAAAAACAAACTCTAATACTCCGCAGCTTCCACTAGATGTCGGCCTATGCACAGCATGTGAATCTAAGCAGATACAAGCATCAGAAATACGATTACGGTGAGTAATGTATCCCATATATATATATATATATATATATATATATATATATATATATATATATATATATATATATATATATATATATATATATATATATTCCTACACACACTAGCCCTCTGCCACAGGGTGCGTATGGAGGGTACCCCTTTCCAATTTTGCACCAAGTGCAACCGTAAGTACCCTTGGGTTGACGGACACGCCACCTGTAACCTCTGCTTGCCAAGGGACCACCCCGAGGCGAACTGCAGAGCGTGTAGCCAGTTCAAGGCTAAGACTCTAAAGGACTGTTCGACAAAACATTGGGCCCACCCCGCCAGGCAACGAGAGGCCATGGAAGCGGAGGGCACCTTCAGTATTGGCAGCGACGCTGTACTATCGGACGGCGAGGGCAATGTGGCGTCGAAAGACAGCCAAGCGCAAGTCCCCGACCTCGGAAGGTTTTCCGGCAGGGCAGCTGTGGGGAGCACACCCGGGAACGAGAGCGCTACCCGCACCACTTCCACTAAACACTTGAAGTCCAACCGAGACTCGGAGGCACGCAAAGAACGGTCCACCGAATCGGTGTCCTCTGGCTGTTCTCGGTCAAGATCGCCGCATGACACCAGGCAACCATCCACTGTTGCCAAGAGTGCCTCACTCACCAAAGTAATGGAGGTACGATCGTCGGAAGACGATGCAGACCTCCATCCCCAGGCCGCACTCCAGGAGTCGGCGTCAGCAGACCGCTCGACGGCGGTTCCCGTTTCCCGACGTCCTCACTCTAAGGAAAGGGACACTACCCCCGAATCTCGACGCCAGACGTTGAAAAGCTCAGAGAAGGTGAAAACACCAGGGAAGCACTCTTCCACTCATGGGGAGGGGGGAAAATAGCAGAAGAAACCCTCTCAGCCTTCTACTCCTCTGGTACATCAAGACAGTGCTAGGTCTTCTGATAAACAGTTTATTAAGTCCCCTGCTCAAGTCCATAGGTCCTGTCAGGTTATAGCAGGGAAACACTCCCAGGAAAGGGTAATCCCCAACTCCAAAGAATGGTCCAGTGAGATTATAGACAGGGTTATGTCTAGAATGTCATCCCTAGCGGGCTTCCATGCCAAGAACCCAGATCACTTCCTCTCCTATACACCTGACGGGGCTACTCCCTCAGGGTCTAGGGACCCGTTACCCCCTGGTAAGAAACCTCGAGTTGAGGCACCAACGCAAGGATGGTCTTCTGACCCTTTCTACGTACAGCCATACACTCAGTATAGTCAGGATCCACTACAAGAAGAGGATACAGATTTGGTAACGTTGGACGACCAAACTGGAGTGGACTACTATGGGGATGACGAGGACGAAGAGGAAGATGACCCAGCAGTCTACCGAGTAGACTCCCTGGTAGGCAAAGAACCTCAGGTTACCGACTCTCCAGTCAACAACCAACCTCCCCTAAATGAGGTTTTGTCTAGAGCAGCTGAACACTTCGGCATTGACACCCAGGGAGCACAGGAGGAGAGGGACTTTGCCGAGGAACTGGTAGGGGAAAAGCGAGCCATTGCTCAGGCCATCCCTATTCTCAAGTCTATACAGAGGAGAATTGATCCTTCCCTTATCAATCCTAACCTCACCAGGGCGGTAAACCCCAGAATCGAAAAATTGTTCATGGCAGTCCAATCAGACCCGCTTTACATAAAGGGGCAACTGATCCGGACTCCCTAGTAGTAACTAATACCCGGAAGAGGGCGGGAACGCCCCTATCTTTGTCTGAGGCTCCAGACAAAGGAGAGCAAGAAGATCTACGGGTTGGGAAGGAAAGTAGCCTCCACTTCCGCCTACCAAGCATGGATTGCCAACTCCACCACTCTGCTGGCTAGTTACAACTGCCATCAGTGGGAGCAAGTTGCTGCACTTATAGACTCCGCACTGGAACCTTTAAAAGCCAGTTGGCACAGGTTGCGTCGGAGGGGAGAGCCGTGTCCGGTTGCATCCTTAAGGCAACCTTTGATGCTGCGGATAACGCTGGCAGGCTAATAGCGGAGAGCACTGTCATTAAGAGGCATGCTTGGTTAAGACAGTCAGGGTTTAAACCTGAGACACAAGCATCCTTAATCGACATGCCGGTGGAGCCTAATCTACTGTTTGGCAAGGCGGTAGAGGACGCATTGAAAAATGCCAAAGACGAGTATGAGACTCTGAAATCCCTGGGACAGTTAACCAACAAGCCCCCTAATCAAAGAGGGAATGGCAATGTTGTTCGCGCACGTGGGCAAAATTCACAAAGAGGCTCCAACTATTCTCAGGTGCAGGGTACATCATGAGGTAATAACCAGCAGTCTACCCAAAGTTATAACAGGGGAAACAAGAGGGGCCGTGGTAAGGGAAGAGGCAGCCCCAGCAGAGGGGGCACGCCTCCCGCAAAGCAGTGATGCCGAGATCAGGGTCCCTTCCCACGCATCTCCAGTAGGACGCATTACCAACTTCACCCAAGCTTGGGAAGGGATCACATCAGACAAATGGGTGCTGTCCACATTGTTTGCAGGATACTGCATAGAACTGCTCGAGCGTCCCCGAAACCACCCCCCACGACAAAAAGTACATTCCTTGGACCACCAGAAGATCCTCCTCGAGGAGAGTTAATCTTCTAGAAAAGGACGCGATAGAACTCGTCCCGGGCAAACAGGTAAACAAGGGTATTTATTCAACTTCCTTGTGCCAAAAAAAGATCTAACAATGTGCCCAGTCTTACTTACGCCCTGCAAACAAGTATGTCAAGCCCCAAATGTTTTGCATGACTACTCTCCAAGAGGTAATCCCCCTCCTAATAAAGGGGATTACATGTCAACTTGGACATTAAAGATGCCTATTTTCATATTTCCATGTTCCCAGCGCACAGAAGATTCTTGCGCTTCAAGGTGGACGGTCAGCACTACCAGTTCAAGGTGCTGCCCTTCTGTATAGCCTCGGCTCCAAGGGTATTCACCAAGGTTCTGGCAGTGGTGGCGGCACACCTACGCAGGGAGGCAATCCCAGTGTACCCTTATCTGGACGACTGGCTCATTGCGGGGGAGACCCCAGCAATTTGCAGTTTAAACATTCAAAGAATGATCAACCTCATCGTCGAATTGGGTTTCTCCATACACGAGAAGAAATCAAGCCTGGTGCCAAGCACCTCCAAACGGTTCCTAGGAGCTGTACTAAACACTCAAGAGGGGTTGGCCTTTCCATCAGAGGAAAGAATTCAGAATATACTACTGCAGATTCCTCAATATCAGTCAGTTCGCCAGATAACAGTGCGCAAAGCGATGCGTTTCCCAGGCATGATGGCGTCATGTATTTACCTGGTCCCCCACACGCGCCTGCCCATGCGTCACATGCAAGCATGGTTGGCGAAACAGTGGTCTCAGGCAAGTGGTCAGTGGGATGATCTAATGGTCGTTTCGCCAACACTGGTACTAAGTCTTCACTAGTGGACAAGAGAGAACCTGTCAAAGGGGAAACCCTTTTACGATCCAGTAGTACAGGCTGTAGTCACTACAGCTGCATCCCTGTCAGGGTGGCAAGCACACCTCCTTCACCACACAGGTCAGGGTCTCTGGTCTCGCACAGTGGCCAAGAATCTTATCAACCTGCTAGAGCTTCTGGCAGTATTCAGAGCACTTCGAGCGTTCGAGCCCCACCTGTTAAACCTGTCAGTGCAGATCTTAACAGACAGCACAACAGCGATGTTCTACATAAACAAGCAAGGAGGGACTCGTTTGCCAAATCTGTCCAAGCTTGTCCAACAAATTTGGATATGGGCACTCAGACGGAACATTTACCTGTCATCTCAACATGTTCCAGGGGATCTGAATGCTCTAGCAGATGCCTTGAGCAGACCTATTCGCCACAAGCTAAAACAGACAATGCCCAGAAACCGCATCCAGGTTTACCCAGCCAGGCTACAAGGGGGAACGCCCTGTGGACGAACTGGTCCGGGATGTTTGCTTACACTTTTCCACCAACTCCTCTGATGAGGAAGGTGGTCAACAAGATGCACAGGGAATCGATGACGCTCATCCTAGTTGCTCCCATGTGGGCGAGACAACCGTGGTTCCCACACCTGCGCAGGCTAGCAACGTGCGAACCAGTCAGACTCCTGTGCTGGTACAACCTACTATCCTAGCACCAAGGTCAAACAGTGCATCCTCAACTCAATGAACTTGGCAGCATGGCTCCTGAAGTCATAGTTTGGACACCTCAACTTACCACAGAGGTGCATGGACATCCTAAAGGAAATCTAGGAAGCCCAACACGAGGCACTGTTATTTTGACAAATGGAAAAGATTCGTTATCTGGTGCCAGAATAAGCAAATCAACCCGGTTGATTGCACTCCTTCCACCACCTGCTGGACACAGGGTTGGTATTTAATTCACTAAAGGTACACCTGGCAGCTCTGTCAGCATACACCACCTCCCATAACAAGGTATCATGGTGGAAAGTACCAGTGGTTAAAGCCTTCATGGAAGGGGTAAAGAGACTCCACCCTCCAATTTCTAACCACCACCAGGATGGGACCTGAATGTGGTGCTGTCTAAACTCATGGGCCCCCCATTCGAGCCCATGCATAAAAGCAGTCTCAAACACCTGACATATAAAACTGCCTTCTTAGTAGCCATTATATGGATGATAAGGGTCAGTGAAATTCAGGCTCTGTCAGTGCATGATCCTTTCTTTACTGTTCACAAAGATAAACTGGTTTTACGAACACACCCTATGTTTTCACCTAAGTTTATTTCTAAATTCCATGTAAATCAGTCCATTGAGCTTCCGGCTTTATTCCAAGAACCCCAAAGCTCAGCTGAGGTGAAACTACACACCCTAGATGTGTGTAGGCGGTCCTATACTATGTAGACAAGACCAGGCCGCTAAGAAAAACAGACTGTTTGTCTCCGTAGCTACAGGCAAAGAGGGAGATCGCGTCTCTAAAGGTGCCATCTCTAAGTGGATTATAAATTGTATCCAGCTGTTACTCCCTTTCTGAAAGAACGCCAAGAGCCCACTCGCTCTACAAGAGGAATTGGGGCCACTCTGGCTTTCATTGCAAATGTACCCCTTGACACCATTTGCAAAGCAGCTACTTGGAGCTCTATTCACACTTTTACTCAGCACTACTGCATCGACACCCATTCCAAGACAGATACCCAAGTGGGACAAGCGGTTCTCAGACATTTATTTGCTCATGATCCTTCTCACATCCCCCTCCTTCTTCTAACACTGCTCGCTAATCTATGCACAGCATGTGATCTAAGCAGATTCCACAAGCCTCAGAAAGGATACATTACTCACTGTAATCGTATTTCTGATGCTTGTATCTGCTTAGATTCACATGCGACCCACCCTTCCTCCCCTCTGAGAGAAGGCGCATGGATTCTTGTAGTCTCATCTATCTGCTTGGATAATCTGTACTCGCGCTACTCCTCATGCTACCTCATGTCAGGAAAAAATGCAATCTGAGGGTCCTAGACACGTGAGGGATCATGGGTACAGTGGATGTCATACTAGGGATAGTATTACTGGCACGCCCTGTGTCGACTCCCATTTTCGAGTTTCGAAAAACAAACTGTAATACTCCTCAGCTTCCACTAGATGTCGGCCTATGCACAGCATGTGAATCTAAGCAGATACAAGCATCAGAAGTACGATGGTGAGTAATATATCCCATATTCCCCAGCTTCTAACAGTAGGGAGCTCCCTTTAATTAATGGAGCCTCACTCACACCCCAGCAGTGGCCAAATCAGGGACCACTGTTGGTGAAACTCAAGCATACACTCAAGACATAACAAAACCAGTTTGTATTTCGACCAGCCACTCCCAACCGACTTAATGGCTTCCACACAAATGCTCTGCACAAGCCCGTGAAAAGCAAAGCTTTTCTGGGCAGGAAGGCGACCAAGAGACAGGATGGACAAGGAACAAACAAGATCACGGCCATGTTAGGACACTAGCCACAGTCAGTAGCCAAATATGGTAAATTTGGTAAGACTAAAGAAAAATACTTTTAACAATATAGAAAAAGTAAATGCTGCCACTTCTTGGAGAACCAAAAAATCCCTTTGAGTGTAGTCTAGGGTTGTTAGTCAAGATGGTATGTAGTAACCCCGTGGCAGACTACACCAGCCATGTCCTCTTGGCAATAGGTAATTCAACCTTTGTTAAAAGTCTTTACTACACAGGTTGGTAGAGTGACTGAGCAGCCAGGCTTATCTGAAGCGATGTCCATGTGAGCTGTAGGGTTGCAACATAGTTTCACAGTGCCATGTATCCAAATAACACTCACAAGGTTTCTTCATTAAATAATGATTTATTAATTTAACAGTTTGAAAATAAGCCTTCTTTAGATGTGAGCAATTGGCAACAATAAAAATACATTTCAAAATACTCATTCAGTTCAGTAAAGTAAGATGATACCCTTTTGGGGTGGCACACAGAATTTCCTACTCCCTGAGGTTACTACAATAGCTAAAACACTGTGGACATTAATATATCACTTATTATCCTGTAACTGTAATATTGAGATTATGGCGAAAAGATTAGGTAAAGAAACAATGGTTAACAAGTTTCTCAAACAGGTAAGCACTTTTTACACCCCCCAATGCAATGTAGATTAACCCTTTCCCAGCTATACATGTAAGGTATGTATGACTTTTTGGAGGGATAGTTAACACAAAGTCAGAGGTTAGAATCTTTAGGGTAGGACAGCCAATGTCACTTGAGCAAAGTCTAGGGGAGCTGAGGCACTTTTTGAAGGTAAGTAAAAAGTCTTGCGCAATGTTATAGAGAGTTTTGTTGAAAAGAAAATCACTGTTGGGCCACAAGCTGGGAGGCTTGTGGAGGGCAAAGGTGTAAGCAACTCTGCAAAGGGCAGCCAATGCAAGTCTCAACTGAGAACAGGCAAGCTACACACACAAGAGGTGAGTATCTTTAATTCACAGTACCTTGGGTCTGACAAAATCGTTCCAGCTGGCTTCTGTTCCTGTTAGTCTGGCAGATCCTGTTGTTCCTGGGCCTCAGGTGTGGGGACAATAGGGCGGACCCCTGGGGACTCATGCCCTACAATTTGAAGGTCGGCGGCAGCAATGGACTAAGTTCAGATCAGCTGCACTTCGCGCTTTCAGCTTATTGCGGATAGCACCACTGCGGTTCTTGGACACCTTCTGGGCTTTCCTTGCTTCTGGGGTCCAGCACTCTGTTGAGGTGGCTCAGGCTTGGTTAGTTGGTTAGTCCTGCTTCGAGGGCGTCTGGAGGATCTTCCTGGAGCTCGGGTCTGGCTTAAAAACTGTTCTCGATTCTGGTGGCCTGTCGCCTGGCACTCTGTTACCTCTTGTCGTGTAGCCTTGGTAGTTCTCAGTTGAGACTTGTCTTGGTTGCATTTGCAGAGTTGCTTGCAGCTTTGCCCTACAGTTTCATTTTTATACAAAAACTTTTAAAACGTTGTGCAAGACTTTTTACCTACCTGCAAGAAGTGCTTCAGCTCACCTAGACTTTTGCTCAACTAACATTGGCTGTCCTGGCTCCCTGAAATAGACTTCTTACCTCTGACTTCCTCCAGGAAAGGGTTAATTTACTTGGCATTGGAGGGTTCAAAAAAGTACTTACCTGCTTAATATTTGTTAACCATTGTTTTATTTCCTCAACTTCTTCTTTTGACACTAATCCCAGTAGTGCTCTAAATGTACCAGTGATATATTAATGTCCACAGTGTCTTAGATATTTAAGTTCCCTCGGGGTGTAGGAAGAATCTGTATGTCACCCCAAATGGGTATTTGCTGATTTAACGAAGCTGAGAGTGTGTATTTTGAAGTATATTTTTGTGTTGCATATATATTGCTCCCTTTTGAAGGTTTATTCATCTGACTGTTAAATAAATTAATAATTGTTTAATCAAGAAAGCTTGAGTGCAAGTGTTTATTTGGATACTTGTCACTGTGAATCCCTGTGTAACAACCTTACTGCTCACATTGACCCCTCTTGAGATAAGCCTGGCTGCTCAGTCACTCCACCAACTTGGGAGTACATGCTTGTACGAAACGTTGAGTTAACTATTGCCAGGAGGTCAAGGCTGGTGCACTCCCCCACAGGGTACTGCATACAAAATTGCCTAGCACAGGGCAATAAATTGGTCCATGATGCCATATGCTTTCTGTAAGCATTAATCCATGGACTTGCCAGTGCCCTGCCCCCCGCCACCTCCAAGTCTGATGCTTTTTTTAGCCAATTGTTGTCCAATAACCTTATTGGCGAGATATGCTAGTGTTGTAGATTATGTATCAGTGAGTACAAGTTGCAATAGTGCCTTATTCTAGATGTATATACTCTCCCCTTTCTAGTGTATGCTTCATCCTCCAGATATTGAGTTAATTGGACGTGAGTCGGACTGAGGTCCCAAAGCTGCTACCTGTATAAAGGAGACTTGGCAGATCCTGAAGATGGGCCCCATGGTGTCAGAGTTACAGCCTTCCAAATAGTTTGTTTGCAAGAAAATCTTGTATTAACATAGATTTGAATAAACAGGCAATACATAGAAAAGTGGGCATGGAATGTCATTGCAAGAGTCACTAAAATAGTCGTTTAGCCATGCCACACATCCCTTGCTTGGATTATATGTTGGAGAGGAACTCTAGCAAGTGAGGCTAAGCCAATGTTTTGGGGCATTCCATTTCTACTGATAATGGTTTGCAGACTTTGTGTACAGGAGTTATTTACATTGTGGGCAAAGGTATTGTTCATTTATTTGTTCTAGGAAATGAGTATATGTATAATTTGGAGCAGTAACTTGTCAAACATAGCTTTATGTTTCTTTAATGAGGACTAATAACACATGTCAAACTGATTCAGTAGTTGAAGGGGTATGGTGAATTTGAATTGATGATTTTCTATTTTATTTTACATCGTCGAAAGATTTGTCGTTGGCAATGCAGAAATTGTACCAGACATTTGTTGCCTTGGCCGCTCAGCTTCAGTCAATTCATGAGAATGTGAAGGTAAGATGTATTGACAGTCTTCTTTTTTTAAAAAACTTTATCACAACAGTCTCATTGTCACTTCACATTTATTTCAATACATACAATTTTGTTAATATTCTTTTCGACATAAAATTTCATTTTCCAAGTTGCAGTTCAGGAACCCTTATTAGGGCTGCTTATCTTCAATGCAATGAGTTTGTACATTATAACTGAACAAGGGAAATTGACCTCAACAGATAATTAGTTATCAACCCCCCAGCTCCCTTAACTCAAGTATGGCTTATTACAGATCTTGTCTCACTTGTTTGTTCACCCAGGCAGAGCTCTTTGTGGTATACTTGTCTCCATATTATAATATGCTCACATTTTAAGCAGTTTTGGCTTTTGTAAGCGGTGTTTTTTGTCCTTGACATATTCATGAAAAGGGAGCAAAATGTTCAAGAACTTCTGATATGCCCAAGCCTTCAGAGCACACACCTTTTCCATTGCTAATACACCCCAGATCATGACCCACCAACATGCTAGTATAGGTCCCTCAACTGTTTTTGAGCTCTGGGCTAGGGTCACCCTGGCACTGTCAATCGGTGTGTGATGAATGCAGTGGTGGCCCCACTTGCTGCATAGATCCCCTGTGCCTCCGCCCCCAACAATATCACTACTGGTGAGTCAGGTAATTGTGCCCCTGTGATTCATTTAATATGACCCAAGACTTCTTTCCAATAGATTTTGGCCTTAGGACACGACAACCATATAGGACCCAGATTTCCTGTTCACCCTGCATTGCCTCAAACATAAAGATGATCAATTTGTGTTCATCCCATTTAGCCGCTGGGTGGTCAGGTACCATCTGTAGCAGATTTTGTACGCATATTCCTTTATGGCCGTACATGGATGTCGTATGGGCCCTCCTCCAAATTTGTCAATTCCTCTTCCGAGATAGTGACCCCCAAGTCTTTCTCCCATCTAGCCATATAGGGGAGGCCGTCTGTAGGTTCTGTTCTATCTAGTAGCTTGTATATTCTCGAGATCCCTTTAACGATAGACCCCTACTGCATGGTTAATTCCAGTCCCAATGGTGCCCTTGTGCCTGCCATCTTTATGTCCCTTTGGGAAATCCAGTGTATAATTTGTATATATTTGTACCTCACCTTCCCCTACCTGAAATTTCTGCTTGCATTTCTCAGAGTAGTGGGGTTCCCATTGTGATGGAAGTCTTCTAATGTCAGTTTATCCCTCCCTTCCCATCTCTCCCAATAGGTTCTGTCCCTTCCCGGGGTGAAGCCAGTGTTATGACACATTGGGCTATGAGCCCCTAATCCCGGGGTTACCTTTCCACATTTCAGTGCTTGATTCCATCTCTGAAGTGATGCTTTTGTTGCTTCTAGTAGGTCTCCTCCCGCTCCCCTATTCCCAGGGACTGTAGAGCACTCAGTGGAATGGAGGTCACTTCTTGCTCAATTCTGCTCCAACCCTTGTGTGTTTCAGATTCTGAACATCGTAACATGTGCGCTAATTGGGCTGCTAAAATATACCTCTTCACATCCGAGACTCCCAATCCCCCACATCCATGTCGGACGGATAAGAACCGTCCTCTGAATCCTAGGTGGTTTCTTATGCCATATGAAAGAGATTATCTCTGTTTGCATGGATTTACTCAACCGGGTTGGTACGTCTATGGGGAGTGAGCTAGTTACATATAGCATTCGGGGTGGGTATTGTCATTTTAACTGCTGCTATTCTTGCGAACCATGAAAGCTCCTGTGCGTCCCATCTGTGTTGGTCCTCTATTAACCATTTCCACAAAGGAGGGATGTTTGCCCCATATTGTCCCTTGTATCCTTTTGTTAGAATTACCCCCAAGTATTATATGCCTTTATCTTCCCAGGTCAATGGGTGACCCCAGCTCAACTCCCGTATCTCATTCTGATTATTGTTATATTTAGGGCTGTGGATTTGTTGAAATTAATGGTAAATCCTGAGACTGCTGCAAATTCCCAAAATCTTGCCATCACTTTCGGCAGAGTTTTTGTGTCTCAAACATAAGATATCATCTGCATACAGTGCTATTTTGTGTGTCCACCCCCCAACCCCCTACGCTTTTTATTCCCAGGATTTCCTGATCTTGTCTGATTATGGTCACCAATGGTTCCATGGCCATAGCGAATATTAATGGTGACAGCGGGCATCCTTGTCATGTGCCCCTCTGGATCTTGACCTGTTCCTTAAACTGGCCGTTCACCAGGAATCTCGTTAATGGAAGTTGTAAATTAGCGAGTACCATCCGCCTGAATGCTGATCCGCACCTGAATGCTACCCACACACATTCCAGGAACCCCCAGTCCAAACTATCGAATGCTTGTCTCGCATCTAGAGCCGTAATAGAGGATTTCTGCTCTGTTCTAGTACCCATGTCTATTATGACTATTGCCCTCCTTATGTTATCTTGCGTGCGTCTCCCCATTACGATCCCGGCTTGGTCTTTGTGTATTATCCCTGGTAGGACTGTCGCTAGCCTCCCTGCTAGGACCTTTGTGTATATTTTATCATCGCTATTTAGCACGGAAATAGGGGGGTAATTGGCACATTCAGTTTTGTCTTTCCCTGATTTGGGGATCAGCACAGCGGTGGATTTACCCATATCCTCTGACTGTCCCTTCCTCTCTGATCCTATTAAATGGGCGTGCCATGGGTTGGGGCCATTTTCACCAGTTGTACTCTGAAAGTTTTACAGTATATGTTTCCAAAACCATCTGGTCCGGGTGTTTTATTACCCAGTAAGGTTGTTATGGCTTTGTAGATTTCGTCTGCTGTGATGGTGCCTTTCTAAAGTTTCCCGTTACTCTGTGGATAGCTGGGGCAACTAAACGCTTCCAATGTGAGCTGCTTGGAGATCTGGGTCTATCTCTTCCCGTTTTAACAGGGTTGCATGGAATTAATCCATGAGCCTCACTTGGTCCGCCTCTGCAATGTATAGGGTGCCCTGCTCATCTTCTAGCTGTGATATATTTTTTGCTTCCGCATTTTCGCTGCTAGCAATCGTTTAGCCCTGCCTCCTTGAGTGTGATATGTTTGGTTAGTATTCAGCAGGTTCTGCGCAGAGCGCTCTGCCGTACGTGCCATCTGTCTATCTACAGATTTCTAATATCGCGCCACACGCCCAAAGGCCTTCTAATTGCACTCTAAACTTTCGCAGTGTGCGTAGCACTCTATGCGATTGTTTAGTTTTGTGTTGTGTCTCTATTTGAACCTCCCTTTTCAGGTCCTTTCGCAGTGCTTCTGTCCCCTATATGTATGACGCAGCCTTTGAGATCAATTCCCCCTTCATCACCGCTTTTCCAGCATCCCGTACCATACGCCAGTTCACTTCCCCAGTGTCGTTCTCTGTGAAATAGTAATCACTTTCTCCATGTGAGACCTAAGAGCAATATCACCTAAGATTAATTTTTTCAGCCTCCATTGTTTCTTGCCCTCCTTTTTACTCCCATGCAAGTCAATTTGTAGTATTACCGGAGCATGGTCCGTGAGGTATTGAACCCAAACGTCTATTGTTGTTTGGGTGGTTAATGTTGCCTACACTAGAACCATATCTAGCCTAGAGCATCCCTTTTGCACTGCTAAATATGTATAGTCCCTTTTGGTGTTAAGGAAGAATCTCCAGGCCTCTCTGAAGTCTAGGACCAGGGGGCAGTGTTTTATCTAGCATGGGGTCCATGACGCAGTTAAAGTTCCCTCCGACTACCACCTGGCCCTCTCACCAACTGCCTATATTTGGAGCACGTTGCCCAGAAATAATCCTGCTTATCATTTGGGCCATAGAGTGCTGTTGAAGTAAATTTCTGTCTTCCCAGGATGCCTTTGAGTACCAGATATCTCCCATCTGGGTCCCCGTAAAAGGATCTGCTTCTGGAATGTCAGTGAGGCTCCCAATAGGATTGCCACCCCCCTAGTTTTGGCCCTGCTTGTTGCAAAATATTGTTTGGGGAAGACAGTGTGTCGTCCTCCTTTCGTCTGTAGATAGGTGTTTCATGCAGGAATACCACAGATGCTTGAAGATCTAATAGCCGTTTTAGCGTGGAGCAGAGGTTCATTAGTGAGTTTATACCCTGACCGTTCAGGGTTACCATTTACATATCAGCCATACGCAAGAGGTTGTAGAGCTCCCACTTGCCGTTGCCCTTTTTCATTCCCGGTTCCCAATGAGATCTGAGCCATGTAACTACCCCTAAAAACAGTAAGTAATTCGACCTAAGCCCCCCACCCCCAAACATCCCCAACTTGTGATTCGTATGCGTGTTCCACACGTTGAAACACCTGGTCCGGGTGGATGACCCAATTGGCGTTTCTATCCGACCCTGCGCCATCACTACCCCCCTCCCACCCATTGGATCCACAGATCTGTCTTTCTCTGGCCCCTCCTTCTGAGTTCTTTATTTCTTCTTCTTTTCCCCCAGAAGGTATGTCATGCTTGTGTATTTCTTACATCTCACCTTAAAGTCTCTTTCAAGTGTCAGCATTGTCTTGTGGGTAAGGATGCCCCTGTCCCCATCCTTCCTTTTCTAGTTGTACGGCCTGGGCGTTTGGCAGACTCTGTATCTGGTGATGGGTCTTTTGAACTTTAGTCTTCATCGTTGTTCATCAGGTCCACCATGTCATCCTCCTTTGTAATGTGGTATGTCTCACCCTGATAGTCGAACTGAAGTCCGCACTGGAAATTCCATCTGGAGTGGACCCCTTTGTCTTGTAACCAGCTTGTGACTACCCGAAGCACTTGTTTTGAATTTTCTAAACTGCACAAATTTAAAATACATGAGATTGTAAAGCATTGAAAGATTTTAAAGATTGAAAGTAATGTTATATGTGCTCATTAACGTCAATGTCCTATCTGTATTGCACTGATTGTGGGCTAAATGTGTTAATTCTCATTATTGTTTTCCTGACTCACATTGGAGCTACTTGGTGTAGCCAGGGTGATATGTTTTTATCTTAATTACATCACCCAACCTATGACTTCAGATGCTACTTAAGGCAGAATTACTTATCCCTAAAGATTTTGCTTTTTCCCTGCTTAATTTTTGGGATCTCTGGCTGTGGTAAGACTACTAATATGTCCCCCTGCAAGCAACCCTTTTGGAGTTTATGGTCTCTGAGTAGCCCATATGACTCCCGGGACTGTTGTGCCTTTTAAGACACCCCAGCGCCCCTTTGGCCTTGGGGTGATCACACTTCATTGGTTTTGGGGAGTAGGCTGGTGGCAGTTGTATTTTGGTGTTGACTTCACCAAGGGTACAAGTGGATTTCAGCATTGGTAGCCCAATGTACCTTTTTGCAGCCATTATTAAGTCGTTTTTATAGAGTGCAGCACACCCAGAGGCCTCAAGTGTGTTTCATTGCTGTTTGTATTTCTCTTTTGAGCCCTGCTCTCTATTTTGCGTTTGTGCTATCCCTTTGTCTGGGGAACCCAAAAATCAGGCCTAAAATGGCTGTTGTTCACACACCGGTTCCCTTTTTGCCCAGCCCTGGACCCACTATGGGTTTGCACCAGTTTAGACCATACACTTTATCTGGGCCGGCCATTACAGATCCTGTTGGAGGGTACCTGAATGTTTGCTGGTTTGTGGGGTCAACCTGATTTGCTGGCCACCAAAACCTTTGTTAGGATCATTTGTGGTGATTGAGGGGGCTGTCTTAAGATCAGCCGATGTGTGCTTGTCAATATTTTTCATGAATTAGTTGGTCTCCCCATCTGCTGGGAGAATTGGGGCCAGGAAGCTGCTGCTCTTCATTTAACAAAGTTTGACTATAATGGCTGATTGTGCCTCTATCGAAGCTTTGTTTCTCGTCTTTGGCTGATGGGTGTCCTCCGTGGGATGGGCTCCATCACTTAGGCCCCACTGTCTACACTGAAACTTCCATGCTGGGATGAGAAGATATGTGCAGGAAAACTATTTTACTATGGAAACATAGTTCTACTGCAGCTGATAGTGACCATAGTGACAGATCAGTGCCCTCAGAAACCGATGAGCTTGCAAGGGAAGTGAAGCAAAAAACCTTCACTTACCTTGAAAATATCAAGACAGGCCCAATACGATCGTAAAAAGTGTTGTCTCGATGTCTATGGTGGGGAAAGCAGCGAAAAGAGAAATATTTCCCAACAGTCTGGAAAGAATGGGACCTGCAGGATTGGCTAGTCCCATTCGAACTCCAGGATGCATAATTCCATGTGCCCATCCACAGGAAACACAGGAAGTAGCTCATAGTGAAGGTGGGAAATTGCCATTATCAATTCAAGGTCTTGCAATTCAGCCTTTCATCAGCACCCAGGGTCTTCTCCAAGCTTCTGGCAGTGGTGGAGACTCGCCTAAGAAGGGAAGGCATCCATATATTTCCCGATCTGGATGACCGAGCAGGCGTCGGTACACTTGTACCGTACCTGCAGCCTGTTGCACAGCCTGGGCTTCTCCTTGAACTTCAAGAAGTCTCAGGTTTCGCCATTCCAGCCCTTCAATTCATTGGGCGGTCTTGGACATTCACCTGGGCCGGGCCTTCCTATCAGAGGACAGAGTAGCTAAAATCTCCATGATGATGCATGTCTTCTAGAGTCGGGGGCAGGGGGAAAAGTCTCCTGTCCTGCTTTTCTGCGATATTCAAGGGTTTATGGACTCATGCATACTTGCAGTGCAAGAGACTGGGCTTTGCATGAGGTTGCTTCAGTAGCTTCTGAGTTGCTAGTGATCTCAATTTCAGGGATGTACCCCTGACCTTTCCCCAGGTCTCGGCAAAGGTGTCCAAGGGCCTGGAATAGTGGTCCTGGAAGGACCGCTTGCACAAGGGTGTGATGTTTTGACAAACCTGACAACAACTGACTTTAGTCACGGACGGATCCCTGAAAGTGTAGAACACTTGACTCCAAGATCTGACTCTTGGTCTCTGCTGGAGTGCTGGGAACTCGTCAGTTTGATAGACCTGCGGTTAATAGGCTGGCTCTGGTTGCTTTCCTCCCATTGATACAAGGTCCCTCTGTGTTGAGCCTGACGGACAAGATAGTGGCCATGCACTACCTCAACAAGCGTGGTGGGATTCTTCCCACTTTGCAGAGAATCAATTTGATCATAGTTCTGGTCACTGAAGATAATATCAGACGGCTGCTTATCTGGTCGGCAAGGAGATAATGTTGATGGGTTCTCTGAGCAGACAGTGCTTGCCTTCTCATGAGTGGGGGCCTGTCATGAAGTTTGGGGGTGGGGGAGAGTGGTTGTTCTCCCATTTGGGGACCCTCTCGGGGGATATCTTCGCTTCTACTGTGAACAGGAAGTGCAAGTAGTTCTGCTACAGAGAACTTCCTTGACGGGGAGCTCTTGAAGACACTTAGATAATCGTGTGCAACTTAGAACTGCTCTTTGCGATCCCGCCAATCCCTATCAAACATTTTGGTTCTAAGGGGGCTAGGTATGTTCGGGTCCAAGATGATCTTGATCCCCCCTGGATTGGGCCCGAAGAAGGTAGTACCAGGAGTTGCTGGACATGGCAGCTGCCTTTCCTAGCACCTTCTGCTGAGAGCGTACATCCTCTACCAATCGAAGGGGCGAGCCCTACACCCGAACCTCGGTAGTGATCCAGAAAGTTATTCAGTACTAGCAGCAGTGATTTACTTCTTGGCAACAATTGTCAAGGCTCCTATTGCTTTAGCAGTCCAATCCCTAACTAGTCAAAGTTCATCAAAGTCAGTGTAAGATGGGAGCAAAGTCTTATGCAGCAGCAGAAAAGGCAAAGTTATTGTAAATAAAATGTTTTAGATAAAACAGTTAATAGGGACCTTGCAAAGTCTCTATTAAAAGTATCCTTTATAGCCCTACCTTTGGGGGGATTTCCGCATTTTACACCTTCCAAAGTCAGGTCCTCTTGTGGCCTTTTTTAGACGTCTGTACATATGACGGAAAAACTAAGAACAGAGTGATTTATTTAGTTTGTAATTACATTTTAGGCTTGTGGATCTGCTTGGATCACACGCTATGCATAGGCCGACATATTACATTTTTTGTTTTCAGAACTCGAAAAGGGATGTTGACAGGGCGTACCAGTAATACTATCCCTAGTGTCGCGTCTACTGTTCCCATGGTCCTTCATATGTCGAGGTCCCTCGGATTGTTTTTGTTTCCTCAATCGTAGTCTGACGCATATCGCAGAGTTCCTTCTTGGCCGACACCATTACTAAATAAGTTAAACTTAGTATTACTTTCTCTCCTTATGACAACCGTTTGCCACAAGATCTCGGGCAACGACTTCAAGGACAAGACCATCCGTCAACGACCGGGACCCCCGTCTCGACTAACTTTTGCCATTCAAGGCCCCAACGGGCCTCGGCCCTGCACAATATGGAGAGCTGGGGAGGTTCATATTCCAGTCTCACTAAAAGAATGCCCATTCCCCTTTACTGCCATTTATTTCACCAGGCTGCATCCTTGTACACGATGGAAAACACTCCTGTAACAGGAAATTTGCCTGGAAGGATTTGCATGGAGTGTGTAACCTTTGCCTCCCGAGTGACCATGCTGAAAAACAGTGAAAGTCTTGCAAACTGTTCAGGCCAAAAACTTTAAAGGACTGCAAGACTAAACTCTGAGGCCGCCATGGAGGTCGAGGGATCCTCCAGTGATGGCAACATCAGCGTCCTAATTGACGCTGAGGGCGATCGGGATCCTTTGAATTCCTGTGTGTGAGCCCCTGACCCCAACAGGCAGGCCGGTGGGTCTGCTATGGGGACGACACCCAGCGGCTCAAGCACTACCAAGTCCCACCACACCAAGAACATCCCCCATGGCCGAAAGTCGACCACGTTGTCGAATGATAAACCGCATGCGGTGTCGAGGGGAAGGTCGGAGAATTCCCTGTCCTCTGGGCCGTCACGATCACCACATGGCAGGCACCCAAAACAGACATTGGTCTGTTTCCAACACCATATCTAAATCTGTGAAGTCCTCGGGTTCCGGCGAGACTGCGTCAAAAGAAGAGGGCGGGAGGAGTTCAGAATTAAGGGAATTGATAATAAAACACGTTTCCAACACCCTACTAAAGCCCATAACGTCAAAAAACCATTAATGTTTGACGCCCCAGGTCACAAAATCACAGGTTACTAAAAGTAGGGATTACACTACCGCTGAAGGCACTCTTCCACGGACTATACATCATAAGCAGATACCTGTCCCAGAACCTATACCTGCCTCGGCTACTCTCCTCCCTCTGTGTTGCCAAGCTCCTCCCGATGGACCATTGAATAATTTGATAGGGTCACGAGGAGAATGTCCAGTTTTATAAACTTCTTTGACGAACACCCTGAAGAACTCCAAAACTTTCAGGGGCAGCAGGCACACAGCTTGCAGCCAAAAAAAGGCCCACTGGTCACCACGCAGGCTACCACCTCGTCATATCAGGACCTAGGTCGGGACACACATTATAACACTCGAGGCTCACAGGACCCTGGTTCATATACAGACCTAGAGGACCAAGGGAACTCGTATACATCATCCAATCCCCAGACTACACCGATCCACTGCTATTAGCCAGCTATAATCGCCACAAGTGGGACAAACTCGCATAACAAATAGACTCAGTTCCCAAGACCATAAAAACTTGGCTCTCACTCACCATTGAGGGGAAACAGGTAGCAAGCTGCATCCTTACAAATAACCTGGACGCAGCAGACCACGCAGGAAGAATTGTGGCAGAAGGCACTCTGATCAAACGCCACGCATGGCTCCGTCAATCGGGGTTCAAACTGGAGACCCAGGCTACCCTCTTTAAACATGCCCATTGAGCCCAATGCTTTATTTGGCAAAGCAGTTGAGGATTCACTTAAAAGCGCAAAAGAGGAATATGATACCCTCAAATCCCTGGGACAGCTCACTAACAAACCCTTTGGGCAGAGAGGAGGCTCGAACTCGCGTGGGTTTAGCCGACAGAACTCCCAGCGGTCGTCCAACTACAACCAGGGCCAGCAAAGTTCGTCCTGAGGTTATGCACAAGGGCAGTCCTCCCAACAGGGTTTTTAAAGAGGCCTAGGAAGATCTAGAAGTAGGGGCAGATCCTCCTCCTCAAGAGGGGGCTCAACCCCTCCTAAGCAGTGATCACCCTCTACAGGTTCCCTCCCATGCCACTCCAGTAGGAGGTCGTATTTCACACTTTGCCCACTTATGGGAGGGGATTGTGTCGGACAAGTGGGTACTATCCACCATGGCGGGGGGTGGGGTGTAATGCATAGAGCTGATTCAAACACCAGCTAGTCACCCGCCGAGACAAAGACAGACTTTACAGGAAGAACAACGCATCCTGTTGGAAGACGTCAAAGTACTGCTACTAAAGGACGCCATAGAGATCGACAGGTAAACATGGGTATTAATTCAATGTACTTCCTTGTGCCGTAAAAAAAGCTAACGATGCGCCCTGTCCTAGACCTGCGCCCTGCAACCACCTATGTCAAGCCACAAAAATTCAGCATGACAATGCTACAAGAAGTAATCCTACTGCTGAAACGGGGAATACATGGCAACCTTGAATATGAAAGATGCATACTTTCATATTTCAATGTTCCCAGCAAACAGAAGATTCTTGTGTCTCAAAATAGCGAACAAACACTACCACTTCAAGGTGCTACTCTTCAGCATAGCCTTCGCTCCAAGGGTATTCACCAAGGTACTAGCGGTATTGGCAGTGCACCTACGCAGAGTCACTCCCAGTGTACCCTTGTCTGGACTGGCTGATAATAGGGTAATCACCCCCACCCCCAAATTTGCACGCAAAATAACCAGAAATCAATCTTCTATTCCAATTGGGATTCTCAATCGGCGACAAAAAATCAAGTCTCGTTCCCAGCAAAACTGTTCTTAGGAGCTGTCATAAAGACAGAAGGGGGTCTAGTCTTTCTGTCTATAACTCGGTATCCAGCTGGTCGCCAAATAACCGTACGCAAAGTAATGCCCTTGCTCCGGATGATTGCTTCATGCATTTACATGGTTCTTCAAGCACGGTTGCGCATGCGTCCAATGCAATAGTGGTTAGCGAAACAGTGGTCTCAGGCAAGCGGTCAGTGAGACGATCTAGTGGTTGTTTTGCTAACCCTAGTTCAAGTGCTATGCTGGTGGACAAAAGAAAATCTGTTGCAGGGAAAACCTTTTCACAACCCTATAGTGCAGCTGATTGTCACATCAGACGCATCTCTCACCGGGTGGGGAGCCCATTACCTTCACCACACAGCGCATGGCCTGTGGTCTCAGATCGCAGCCCAAAATCACATAAATCTGTTGGAGCTGCTAGCTGTGCTCAAAGCAATGCAAGCTTTCCAAGTGCACCTGTCGGGTCAGACAGTACAAGTTCTCACGGACAGCACCACTGCCATGTTTTACAAGTGGGCACTCAAGCGGGGCATGTTCCTAACGTCGCAACATGTTCCAGGGGAACTCGGTTCTCTGGCAGAATCATTAAGCAGAGATCCTCTACCCGAAGAGCACGAGTGGTAACTCCACAGAAATATCTTAAACAATATTTTCACCCTATGGAGTTACTCCGTTTTAGACTTGTTCGCTACAATCAAACTCCTGTGTTCCTACAACATGCTCACCCAGCACGAGGTTCCACCCACACCCTCAGTTTATAACCTTGGCAGCTTGGCTCCTGAAGACATAGAATTTGGCCATTTAAAACTACCTCAAAGGTTTATGGAAATCCAAAAGGTCCAAGAGTCGCCCGAGGAAATCCTTGTTTTCGCCTAAGAGCGAGGTCGAAAAAACGACGTCACATGTCGTCTTCCTCCTCCTCGTCTGAGAGAATGGTGACTTATCCTTCCAAGCACGATTCATCTGAAAAATGGGAGGCCTTTAGGGCTCTGAGGCTTAAAATCTTCGAGAAAGCAGCCCAGACCCCCTCGAAAAAGCCGCATGGAGATCATGCCCCTGCCCATTCCAAAAGTGACAGAGGGAGATCAAAGAGCAGGCACGCAAGATCCAACAAACAGTCGAGGGTGTCATCAGGGGAAAGTTCTCGGACACCTCATATAAAGGCAAAACCACTGGTGCATAAATTGGGGGTAGCGGAATTGACGTCAAAATCTGACTCCACACAGTCCAAGACTATAGTGTCGAAGTCGCCACTGAAAATGGCGTTGACACCTTCGACAGTGTCGAAGCCTACTTAGACGGCATTGAAGCCTACTTTCAAGACGTCGAAGCCAGCGTCCATACCATCAACGCCTTCGACCCCTTTATCGAAGCATTCCTTAATACCGATGCCAAAGTCGACGCCATTGTCCAAGCCTAAGTGGGTGCCACCCCCTTTACCAGAAAAGGTTTTCCAGCCTCAACCCAGACGTCATAGATCTGAAAAATTGCTATCTATTTTTGAAGCGAAGTCCTCTGAAGATGTAGTTACTTCAGCTGGGGTTAGGTTTGGAGCCAGGGAGGTTCCTGAAGGGTTAGTAGACCCGAGTACCAAGATGACAGATCTTTACGATTGTCTTCAAAATGCCAGTGGCCTAGACACTTCCACTGAAGTGGAATTTGGGAAACAAGACCCTGCAGATCATGCAGACCCTGGGTATAGGAACCTCATGGGTTGGAAAGCAGCTTCCCCAAGTTTTGACCAGGATGATATGACTAGTATCCTGACTGAGGGACCTCAAAAAAATCCTGTCCGGCAAATTGGGATACCCCTGATTCGGGTTCAGCAGTAAATAAAAAATGTGTGGCAAATACAGACTATCTTCATCAGATCCTATCTAAACATCCTTCGCCTGAATGTTTAGTGGTACAAGCTGCAACCTCCACTAGGCAGTCAGCTTACCCTTCAATACCACCAGATTGAGATAAGAAAGTTGATGCTTGTGCCCGGAAAGTCTTTTCTTTGGGCAGCATGGCCCTTAAATCAACTAATGTAACTTGCACTTGGGCAAGATTTACATACACCCTGTGGGACTGTATGACATCAGCGGCTGAACACATCCCAGACGGTGAGGAACGGGATGGTTTCCTGGCGATAGTGAAAGATGGGAAAGAGGCTATGGAGGAATGCATCCAGTCAGGACTGGACACTGCTGATGGTGTAAGCAGATCCATGGCATCTAGCACAGTCCTGCGCAGATTTGCACTGATATGCCGTCCAGATTACTCAATATGCCCTTTGACGGCTTGAGTTTGTTTGGCAGCAATACGGACGAGAGCTTGGAGAAGCTGCAGACCTCGAAAGCGGCAGCGATAACACTCAGCTCCACTATAAGATAGCCTCAACAACACTCTTACGCAGGGTCATCCTCCTGGAGGAGTTGTCCCTTTCGTTTCTACTCCTCTTTTGGAAGAGGGAGGGGGCAGGCCAGTCAAAGAGGCCAACGGAGAAAACCCCTTTGTGGTGGAAAGGGGAAAGGTGCTACATCAGCCCCAGCAGCGGCTACTACCTCCTCAGCCACTGCAAAGTCACTTTGAGGTCTTCACCCACAAGACCCAGGTGGGAGGCAGAATCACTCGGTATCTGAACGAATGGCGGAGCATTACTTCAGATGCATGGGCGCTAGTGATAGTGACCCATGGTTACTGCCTTCCTTTTCATCAAAGACCTCAAGATCATCCCCTGGGAGCCAACTCTGTCAAAATTCCAGACTTGTTCCTTGTGCTGGAGAATTCAGCCCTGCTAGAGAAAGGTGCAATAGAACATGTACCTGCAGCGGAAAGTAACAAGGGTTGGTACTCCCCTTATTTTCTCATCCCCAAAAAGGATGTAGGATTGAGACCCATCTTGCTTGAGAAATTTTAACAAATTCCTCAGGAAGGACAAGTTCAAGATGGTGACCCTTTCTCAGATCCTTCAGGCTCTTCAACCTCAGGATTGGCTGGTTTCAATGGACCTTCAGGATGCTTACTTTCATGTGCCAATCCATCTCAAGCACAGAAAGTACCCGAGGTTCGCCATTGGCAGTTCTCACTATCAGTTTTGGGTTCTGTCATTTGGGCTGACCTCCGCCCCAAGGGTTTTCACTAAGCTGATGGCGGTAGTGGCAGCGAGTCTCAAGAGAGGGGGGGATTCACATCTACCCTTACCTGGACGATTGGCTAATCAGGGCAAGTTCACCCGAATGAACCCAGGAACATCTAGCCATGACCTGCCACTTCTTACACAGACTGGGCTTCTCCCTCAATTACAAGAAGTCAAAAATGATTCCAAGCCAAAGACTCCAATTTATCGGAGCAGTCCTGGATACTTTCTTAGGGAATGCCTCTCCTCGCGAGGAGAGAACTTAACACATTCTGCAGATGGTAACAAAGTTTCAAAATGCCCAACATCTGCCGGCATTCGATTTTCTAAGGTTGCTAGGCCTCATGGCATCCTGCATTTTTCTGGTGCTAGTGGCCAGATTGAGGATGAGATCTTTTCAATGGGCCCTCAAGACTCAATGGTCCCAATTTTCAGGGGAGATGTCGGATCTTCTGCGAGTCCCGGCCAAAGTGGCTCAAGATCTTCTATGGTGGGCTTGCAAGGAAAATATCATCAAGGGAGAACCTTTTTGGCAACAATGGCCGGAGATGACAGTAGTGACAGAGCCTCACTCACTGGGTGGGGAGCCCACACCAACAATCTGACAATCGGCGGTCGTTGGTCTCCATCGGAGTCCAAACTACACATCAACCTTTTGGAGCTGAGGGCAATCAGACTAGCGCTAAAGGCCTTTCTGCCCTCTGTACAGGGAAGGAATGTCCTGATAATGACCGACAACACAGTGGCCATGTACTACCTCAACAAGAGAGGAGGTGTATGATCACTACCACTGTGCAGAGAGGCAATGCAGCTCTGGTTCTGGGCAATGCAAGAAGGAATCTCTGTCGGCAGCTCACCTAGCCGGAGAGCAGAACATGGTGCCGGACGCTCTGAGCAGGCAGAGCAGTCTCTCATGAGGGGGAACTAGCTCAGGAAGTCCAAGAGATCTTCACCCTTTGGGAAACCCCTCAAGTGGATCTGTTTGCGACCAGTGTCAACAGATAGTGCGAACTGTACTGCTTAAGGGAATTTCCCCCAAGAGGAGCTCCAGGGGACGTGTTCGTGGTGGACTGGGTATTTCCGCTCCTATACGCCTTTCCTCCAGTCCCCGTGATTCCTCATGTAATCAGGAGGTTGAGAAAGTTCAGGAAAACCATGATCCTAATTGCCCCAGATTGGGCCAGGAGGACGTGATACCCGGACCTTCTTGATATGTCCATCTGCCCAATAGATCTTCCACAAAGAGAGTATCTTCTCTTGCAAGTGGAAGGTTGCATTCTCTATCCAGAGGTCATGACACTCAGCCTTCCCGCATGGTTTCTGAGAACCTGAGATATAAGGATTTGGGCCTGCCGGTTGACGTAATGGAGATCTTGCTATCGACCAGCAACAAAATCCTTGTATCAGTGTTGTTACAAGTTCAGTAACTGGTGCAGGGATAACAATGTGGATCAATTTTTATGTAGTACTCCTACAGTACTTTCTTTCCTTTTACACTTGGCCAATTTGGGGCACCAAGTTGGTACTATAAAAGGATATTTGGCAGCGCTATCTATCTTTAAGCACTCCTCGGAAGAGGTGTCCTATTTTAAAATGCCCTTGGTTCATTCTTGAAGGAGCTGACAAATGTGTACCCTCCGACACCTTTTGAGGTGCCCATCTGGGATTTGAATTTAGTCTTAAAATTTCTTGTGTGCCCCTTTCGAACTTCACATTCTTGCCCATTAAGACTTCTCACTCTAAAAACAATTTTGTTAGTGGCTATAACTTCTGCCCGCAGGGTGAGTGAGTTGCAGGCGCTCTTGTAAGCCTGCTCGCACCATTTTCCATAGGGACAAAGTTATTCTAAAAGTCAAACCATCCTTCTTGTCTAAAATGATCTCCGATTTCCATCTGTAAAATAAAATCACCTTACCTTCTTTTTACCCTCCTCCACACGCTAGTAAGGAAGAGGAAAGATTGCACAGTCTGGACCTAAAAAGGGCTCCGTTTCTATATTTGTAGACTGGCAAATTTCCGACAATGTGACCAACTATTTGTTGGGTATACTGGACACATATTGGGCCTTGGAGTGTCTAAGCAAACTCTATCCAGATGGATAATTCTAGCAATCTCGGAGTGCTATAAATTGGCTAGGATGGAGCATCCAGATGGGTTAAGGGCTCATTGAACCATGGGCATGGCAACTTCCATGGCTCTCCTGAGGGGTGTCCCGGTGCAGGATATTTGTGTTGCGGCCAACTGGTCGTTAATGCACACCTTTGTGAAGCATTACTGCTTGGACTCTGCATCATATCAAGGAGGACTCTTTGCAAAAACTGGCCTTTATTCAGTCCATGATTGACATTTCTGGTACTCCTTCCTCCAAATTTTTACTGCTGTGGAAGCCTATCTAAGATGAGTAATACGTGGGAGGACACAATCCATTCGAAGAACAAGTTACTTACCAACTGTAACGTTCTTTTGACTGGAGGTTCCTCCCACGTATTCTCATCAACCCTCCCAACCTACCCCTCCGTACAGTTTACGCCAGTTGTACATGAACTTCCTTAAGAGCCTGAGGACTTTAAAGCCTGATCAACTGATGCGACCGTGAACACCGTAAAAACAGAACTGAGGTAACGGGCGCAGCTCGAGCCCTTTGTACAGCGGATCATTATAAAGTAGTTTTTAATCTACTTACACCTCAACTAGCAAAAAAACCTGCAAATGAAGCAAGGAAAGTGTTCTCAAGAAACTTTACAAATATTTAAAGTACGGACTTTGCGTCAACAGCATTCTTGCTGACATTACGGAAAAGGACTCCTGTGACACTATTATTAGCAAATATGACCAATATGACCATAATCTGATTGATTAACCAGAAAGCTCCTAGTCGCGAAAAAACAGTTAGGCCTAATGTCATCCATCAAAAATGGTTCACACCGGAGCTAACCAACCTAAAAAAAAAGGAAGAAAAAAATAGTGAACTACAATGAAAAAAAAATCCAACAGATAAGATCAGTTGGAAATCAATAGAAAAATCCTATAAGAACAACATTAAGGAGGCCAAAAAGAACTACTTCAATCACCAAATCGAAGCATCCTCTAACTCAGCCAGTAAACTCTTTGACATCCTTAAATCTATAGATAAACCTCAGGCCTTGGCTCCCAATTTCACTCCATCCCAAACCAAATGTGAAAACACTCAGATAGCTTTTGCTAATAAAATTACCAAAGCTAGGAAACGTATTGCCTCTGCTCTTGAGATCAAATCTCAATCTTACCCCCAGTCGAATTGACGACTATTAAGGGAAAAGAGACATTCCAATTCCAACAAATATCTGTCAATGCCATGATGTAAACTTTAGCATCCATGAAACCATCGTCTTGTGCAGAACACAAGCTTCCCCCAAGATAATTCTCGAACACCTGGACATCTTTGCCCCATTATTCACTAAAATTGTAAACTTTCTGTGATAAAACGGTTCCGGAAAACATTAAAAAAAAGTCACCATTACTCCGCTTGTAAGAAAAACCCCAATTTAGACCAACGTGACCCCAACAACCTGAGGCCTATCACGAATTGCAACTTCACACTTAGTCATGGATAAGATAGCAACAGCACAACTGCAAGAATACGTAGAAAAACACGAGATTCTATATCCACAACAATCTGGGTTTAGAGCTCTACATAGTACAGAGACAGCAATGCTAGACCTACAAACGAAAATGTTGGAAATCATGGACAAGGGCAAAACTGGCCTATTAGTGCTTCTAGATCTAAGTGCTGCCTTCGACTTGTTAGATCACCAGCTACTACAACAAGCACTCGCCAAAATTGCAAATTGCTCCAAGGAAGCAATAAACTGGCTATCCTCCTTCCTTCTCTCGAGTCCACTGGGGAGACAAACTCTCCTCCGACACAACATCTTATGTGGGGTTCCACAAGGAGCTAGCTTGTCACCCCTGCTCTTTAACTTATACATACGCTTCCTGTGTGAGTTATTAGAACAACTCCAGGTGTTTTTTAACAACTACGCTGATGACACCCAGCTGGTCCTGGAACTGAGCGGGGACTACGCAAAAGATAGTATGACATTGAACACCCTCTACAAGAACATTGAAGAGTGGGTGAACAATAATTGGATGTGTCCTAACAGCAATAAAACCGAGCTAATGGTCTTCGGATCCACTCAGGCACGCGCCAAACTCTCCGCCGACCATCAGGCATTTCGAATCAACGAATCCCGTATCGAAGTAGTGGGTAAGGTCAAAACACTTGGTATGACCCTGGAAGCATCTTTTAATGCAGATGCTCAAGTCATGTATGTTAGTAAAAATTGTAATTACTACATTAGACTTCTTAAATCAATCAGACCCCTACTTGGTGAAGAGAATTGTGCCATTATTGCTAGAGCCACCATCTTATCGCTTCTAGATTATGGAAATGCACACCTTGCAGGTGCTAGCAAGCAAAGCATGCACAATTTCCAACTGATCCAAAATAATGCGATCAGGGTAATTAAAGAAAAATCAAGGAAAGATCATATCGGTGAAGCCAGACGTGACCTCCACTGGTTGAAAATGGAGGTCCGCGTACAATTCAAGTCCTTATGCCTAACTCGTAAGTGTCTATATGGCAAAGCGCCCGCATATCTAAAGGCTAAACTCTCACCCTACAATCCCACCAGGACATTAAGATCAGAAGCTAAGGGCTTGATAACAACACTGAAACATAAAAAAGAAGTTGGACTGGGGAGAGCCTTCCCAAACCGCGCGGCAGCTAGCTGGAACAGACTACCGACCTGTCTCAGGCTGGAAACAAACCTCTACTCTTTTTGCAAAAAACTTAAAACTATGCTCTTTAAATAAGCACTGGTAATATTCCTGACCACCGCTTGTCCCCAATCCCTCTGCAATTGTCACGTCCTGTCGCTTGTTTCGTCATTTTTCGTCTTTGTCTCTACATATGCGCCCCGATGCTTGCGAGCGGTCGGCGCTATACAAATAAACAAATAAATAAATGACGTTGCCACTCGACAGTTTCCCTCGAGGGATTACGACTGCGGCTTCTAGCAAGATGAGGAATATATGGGAGGAACATCGTCTAAAGAACGTTACAGTTGGTAAGTAACTTGTTCATCTAAGTTCCATATCAACTAGTTCATTTTTTATTTCAAAACCCTACAAGCTCAGCTGAGACGAAACTCCATGCACTAGATGAAAGGAGAGCGGTCCTTTACTATGTAAACAGGACATGACCGCTACGAAAAACAGAGCAACTGTTTGTCTCCATGGCACCTGGCAGGGAAGGGGATCTTGTTTGAAAAACGCCATATCCAGATGGATATTGAAGTGCATACAACTCTGCTACTCTCTATCACAGACGACTCTGCCTTTCACACCAAGAGCTCACACTACCAGGGGTACAGGAGCTACTCTGGCATTTATTGCAAACATCCCGCTGGGCGCCATTTGCAAAGCAGCAACATGGAGCTCGATAAATACATTTACCCCGCACTACTGCATTGACACACATTTTAAAGCAGATTCACAGGTGGGACAAGCAGTGCTAAAAACATCTATTTGCCGCGGTACCTTCTCACAATCCACCACCTTCTAAAGACACTGCTTGCTAATCTATGCATAGCATGTGATCCAAGCAGATCTTCAAGCCTCAGAAGGGATACATTACTAACAGTGTATTTCTGATGCTTGTATCTGCTTGGTTTCACATGCGCCCACCCTTTTTCCCCTATGGAGTAGGTGCATAGAAGTTTCTCTGGCTTAACCTACTCATCTGCTTTATTACATCGTTACTCGCGCTATACTTCATGCAACCTCATGTCAGATACAAAACAATGTGAGGGACCTCAAAACGTGAAGGACCATGGGTACAGTAGACGTCACACTAGGGGTAGTATTACTGGCACAGCCTGTCGACGTCTCTTTCGAATCTCAAACACAAAATGTTATACTCCGCGGCTACCACTAGATGTCGGCCTATACATAATCTAAGCAGGTGCAAGCATCAGAAATATGATTACCGTGAGTAATGTATCCCTTACTGTGTACAGAGTCCTTTATTTTGCAGTGTGAATTTATTAACTGTACTTTATGACCACTCCACTCACCTAACTGTTAATCATGTATGCTGTGTCGTGCTAGAATTGAGAACAAGGAGATTATTACTGGAAACAGCCTAACACCATGGGGTGGTTTTTCTAACACCTCACCAGAGAATACCTGAAAATTCTCCCCAACAATCACCTTGTTACAAATGTAGCTACATCTTCCACCAACCACAAATGGGCGCCCACAGCGTGCTGTGCAAGGATATTTACACAGAGGGCAGTGCCTTTTAGGACTTCCCAACTTTAAAACTAAAGGTCTGTCAGGGAGACCATGATTCTCATCCGCATGCAGGCTCTGATTCTGGACTTATTTGCAAAAAGAGGCTGATCAACCATACTGAATAAAGCAAAAGGTACAGGGTCTCTTTCCAGAGGGAAGAAGTAGGACTTTTACACTTGCAGTACCAAATTCAACAGTACTCTTCAGTATATACCACAAATGAGTATACAACACCAGAGATAGGAACACTTATGTCCACTCGCAAAGCATTTACAAAGGTTTTGTGTTCTTTTTAAACGACAAATTCTAATGGACTTTGTCCTCCCACGGATTCCTTATGTCTGAAATAGTGATATCCTGCTTGCAGCTTTGGAAACATTTCAAAAGACGGCGCTGTGCGTTGTCGAGGTACCTCAACAGCTTTTATCCTTGTGCTTGGACATGATGTTGGCACTGGTATTAAATGGCACGCACCTCTCCTGTTGTCTCAATTCCGTTTCTCTGCATGCACAGCAAGCTTCAAGTGGTTTGATCGCCTGAGAAATATTTCAAATGTGTATTTCTTTTTTGAGTATGTTTGCTCCTAAAAGTGGGTTTAAGAGGTGTGCAGACTTTGATTCGAAAATGTCGATCACAGATGCGCACAATATATGCCTCTGGTGCCTTGGAGTGGATCACAAGGTCGGGGATTGTGGGTCTTGCCAATCTATGACCAACAAGGCCTTAAAGGAGAGGAAGACAAAACTCACCGTAGGTCGGTCGGCGTCTAAATCCCCTTCGTCCACTCCTTCGAGGAGATTGTTTTATGAAAAAAGTTTGAGGGACAGTTCTCATCAGAGACCGAAGAAGCACTCGAGGTCCAGGAGCGCTTCACAGCACTCTTCGTGGTCTTCTTCACAATGTAAATCGAAGAGGCACAGTAACTTGTTGTCTTTGCCAGACTACTCACTCGACAGGAAGAAGCTAAGCTTTTCAAGTAAATCTGCCTCTAAAGCAGATCGGGAGGAATTCCGTCTGCAAATGATGGAAGTGTTCAAGAAGGTGGCCTTGCCCAGTCCTTGCAGTGAACATGTCACAAGTCTAGGCGGAGAGCACAGGGCAGAGGCTCTATCTCACTGTATGAAAGTAGATTAAGGGAGGTTCCGTAGGCAATGCTAGCATATAACGGATTAAAGGTACATACCAAGCTGTTAGTTGAAACAGGTTTTCACAGGAACTGCAGGAGCAGCCTGTAAACAAAGGGACAGAGAAAAGGCAAAGAAAAGCAAGTACACTGGGCAACTTAGATTGATCAGAAATAAGGGTGTACTGCAATATAAGAAGAAAGCCCTTGGGATAGCTACCAACAGATTACTCTTAACAACAGTTATACAGCAACGTCATGACTTAGGCTGCTGAGGAGACTGTTATACACAGTGCAAGGATACAACTGAAAGACCATATACTGAGGCAGGTATGACTTCAACGGGCTAGGTGGAGGCAACAGAAGTCTTCCCTTATCTGATCCAACCTAGGGTCACACTGTTAAACAGATTCAAGTGGCAGAACTACAGTGGACCAAGATGTATACAAGTAGAAAGCAGTGTTGAAAGAAATAACCAGGTACAGGACAGGATAGGATATCAGAAGCTAGAACTGGCAGGTTGCAAGGCAAGGAGCCCAGAGGAACAGGGCAGAAGGCAGTGGTGTGCGGCAGAGCCGTCGGGTGGGAGCCCAGAGGAGCAGGGCGGAAGGCTGCAGCAGACTGGAGAGGGAGCTGCAAGCATCAACAAAAACAGGAATCAAAGGCCAAAAGAGGATTTCCAGGAAAGGTCAAGGAGCACCAGCACGAAATCCCCAGTGGAAGCAGTTGACTGACAACTGCTTCTGTTCAAAGTGAGCTTATAAAGGCCCTCCCGGCCAGCAGGATGAAGCTGATTGCAGACTCTGGCAGCAGTTTTTGTTAAGCCCAGCCCTGGCTTCAGTAGCCTGCAGCAGTAGCAGCAGTGGTTTCTAATTAAGTGCTCTCCAGCTCTCTGCAGCCTAGCCTCCAGTAGCTTGAAACAGGTGAATGCAAATCAGGCCCTCTGCAGCTCTTAGTAGCTTGCTGCAAACAAATGTCTTTTAGTATGCCTCCTCCAGCCCTCTGCCTTATGGACAGCATATATATGTCCAAGATTGCATCTGCTGGATTAACCCAAAAGCCGAAATGGAACAGGCAATTAGATTAGTCCAAAACTGCAGCGGTAAAACAAGGAAATAAAGGCAGGGGCGCATGTAGCAGTGCTTGGTGGCTGGTGAGTAGGATCGTGACAGAACCAAAGAAAGCTTCCAACCCTGTAGCTCTTTGTAAGGCTGACAAGGAGTCATCTAAGAGCACTTCTCGCACACTGCAGGCAGCCGACGCGAGGTGAGAAAGGCCATCCGGGCCCTACACACCTCTATTGGTGGCAACTAGGCCCCCAGACCCCCGGCGCATCCCTCTCCCACCCCGCACCCTCTTCCTGGGTCCCGCTCCCCTCCCGCCTCCCATCCCGCCCATCCCCGCTCTGATTGGGCCGTGAGCCCTGGCTGAAAGGGTCTAGCGACCCTCCTCGCGCCGGCCCCTGCATTCACTGCAGGCAGCCGACGCGAGGTGAGAAAGGCCATCCGGGCCCTGCACACCTCTATTGGTGGCAACTAGGCCCCCAGACCCCCGGCGCATCCCTCTCCCACCCCGCACCCTCTTCCTGGGTCCCGCTCCCCTCCCGCCTCCCATCCCGCCCATCCCCGCTCTGATTGGGCCGTGAGCCCTGGCTGAAAGGGTCTAGCGACCCTCCTCGCGCCGGCCCCTGCATTCACTGCAGGCAGCCGACGCGAGGTGAGAAAGGCCATCCGGGCCCTGCACACCTCTATTGGTGGCAACTAGGCCCCCAGACCCCCGGCGCATCCCTCTCCCACCCCGCACCCTCCTCCTGGGTCCCGCTCCCCTCCCGCCTCCCATCCCCGCTCTGATTGGGCCATGAGCCCTGGCTGAAAGGGTCTAGCGACCCTCCTCGCGCCGGCCCCTGCATTCACTGCAGGCAGCCGACGCGAGGTGAGAAAGGCCATCCGGGCCCTACACACCTCTATTGGTGGCAACTAGGCCCCCAGACCCCCGGCGCATCCCTCTCCCACCCCGCACCCTCTTCCTGGGTCCCGCTCCCCTCCCGCCTCCCATCCCCGCTCTGATTGGGCCGTGAGCCCTGGCTGAAAGGGTCTAGCGACCCTCCTCGCGCCGGCCCCTGCATTCACTGCAGGCAGCCGACGCGAGGTGAGAAAGGCCATCCGGGCCCTGCACACCTCTATTGGTGGCAACTACGCCCCCAGACCCCCGGCGCATCCCTCTCCCACCCCGCACCCTCTTCCTGGGTCCCGCTCCCCTCCCGCCCATCCCCGCTCTGATTGGGCCGTGAGCCCTGGCTGAAAGGGTCTAGCGACCCTGCTCGCGCCGGCCCCTGCATTCACTGCAGGCAGCCGACGCGAGGTGAGAAAGGCCATCCGGGCCCTACACACCTCTATTGGTGGCAACTAGGCCCCCAGATCCCCGGCGCATCCCTCTCCCACCCCGCACCCTCTTCCTGGGTCCCGCTCCCCTCCCGCCTCCCATCCCGCCCATCCCCGCTCTGATTGGGCCGTGAGCCCTGGCTGAAAGGGTCTAGCGACCCTCCTCGCGCCGGCCCCTGCATTCACTGCAGGCAGCCGACGCGAGGTGAGAAAGGCCATTCGGGCCCTGCACACCTCTATTGGTGGCAACTAGGCCCCCAGACCCCCGGCGCATCCCTCTCCCACCCCGCACCCTCCTCCTGGGTCCCGCTCCCCTCCCGCCTCCCATCCCCGCTCTGATTGGGCCATGAGCCCTGGCTGAAAGGGTCTAGCGACCCTCCTCGCGCCGGCCCCTGCATTCACTGCAGGCAGCCGACGCGAGGTGAGAAAGGCCATCCGGGCCCTGCACACCTCTATTGGTGGCAACTAGGCCCCCAGACCCCCGGCGCATCCCTCTCCCACCCCACACCCTCTTCCTGGGTCCCGCTCCCCTCCCGCCTCCCATCCCGCCCATCCCCGCTCTGATTGGGCCGTGAGCCCTTCATCACTGGTCCTCCCAAGGCAGCCCTCTGCCCGGCAGCCCCAGCGGCTAAGGGCCCCATGGCCAAGGGCGGCTCCAACAGAGGCGGCTCCAGGAAGTGTCAGCAGGTGTCCGCCGGGGACGCCAAGGAAGCCAACAACCAACAGACACCACCAAAGCCGTGAGTGTGGTATGGGTGGGGGAGTAGAGCAATCACTCCACTCCAGAAAGCCCATGCCACTCTATCTTACTAGACGGAATTGTGAAAGTTAGCATGTCCACTCTAGAACTGTGTAAGTTAGCATGTCCACTCTAGAACTGTGAAAGTTAGCATGTCCACCCTAGAACTGTGAAAGTTAGCATGTCCACCCTAGAACTGTGAAAGTTAGCATGTCCACTCCTATACGGAATTGTGAAAGTTAGCATGTCCACTCCTAGACGGAATTTGCGAAAGTTAGCATGTCCACTCTAGAACTGTGAAAGTTAGCATGTCCACTCTAGAACTGTGAAAGTTAGCATGTCCACCCTAGAACTGTGAAAGTTAGCATGTCCACTCCTAGACGGAATTGTGAAAGTTAGCATGTCCACTCCTAGACGGAATTTGCGAAAGTTAGCATGTCCACTCTAGAACTGTGAAAGTTAGCATGTCCACTCTTAGACGGAATTTGCGAAAGTTAGCATGTCCACTCCTAGACGGAATTTGCGAAAGTTAGCATGTCCACTCTAGAACTGTGAAAGTTAGCATGTCCACTCCTAGACGGAATTTGCGAAAGTTAGCATGTCCACTCTAGAACTGTGAAAGTTAGCATGTCCACTCCTAGACGGAATTGTGAAAGTTAGCATGTCCACTCCTAGATGGAATTGTGAAAGTCAGCATGTCCACTCTAGAACTGTGAAAGTTAACATGTCCACTCCTAGACGGAATTGTGAAAGTAAGCATGTCCACTCCTAGACGGAATTGTGAAAGTTAGCATGTCCCACTCTAGAACTGTGAAAGTTAGCATGTCCACTCCTAGACGGAATTTGCGAAAGTTAGCATGTCCACTCTAGAACTGTGAAAGTTAGCATGTCCACCCGAGACGGAATTGTGAAAGTAAGCATGTCCACTCCTAGACGGAATTGTGAAAGTTACCATGTCCACTCTAGAACTGTGAAAGTTAGCATGTCCACTCTAGAACTGTGAAAGTTAGCATGTCCACTCTAGAACTGTGAAAGTTAGCATGTCCACCCGAGAACTGTGAAAGTTAGCATGTCCACTCCTAGACGGAATTGTGAAAGTTAGCATGTCCACTCCTAGACGGAATTGTGAAAGTTAGCATGTCCACTCCTAGACGGAATTGTGAAAGTTAGCATGTCCACTCCTAGACGGAATTGTGAAAGTTAGCATGTCCACTCCTAGACGGAATTGTGAAAGTTAGCATGTCCACTCCTAGACGGAATTGTGAAAGTTAGCATGTCCACCCTAGAACTGTGAAAGTTAGCATGTCCACTCCTAGACGGAATTGTGAAAGTAAGCATGTCCACTCCTAGACGGAATTGTGAAAGTTAGCTTGTCCACTCCTAGACGGAATTGTGAAAGTAAGCATGTCCACTCCTAGACGGAATTGTGAAAGTTAGCATGTCCACTCTAGAACTGTGAAAGTTAGCAGGTCCACTCCTAGACGGAATTGTGAAAGTTAGCATGTCCACCCTAGAACTGTGAAAGTTAGCATGTCCACTCCTAGACGGAATTGTGAAAGTTAGCATTCCACTCCTAGACGGAATTGTTAAAGTTAGCATGTCCACTCTAGAACTGTGAAAGTTAGCATGTCCACTCTTAGATGGAATTGTGAAAGTTAGCATGTGAAAGTGTCATTTAGAAAGTGTGCCCTACAGCCTCTCCGTCAAGCTCAGAAATGTGCCCAATAGCCTCTCTGGTAAATTGAATTTAGATGTGTGCCCAAGATTGTCTGTGAAAGATGCATTTAGAAGTGAGCCCAATAGCCACTCTGTGAAAATTACATTCAGTAGTGTGCCCAATAGACACTCTGGAAAGCTGCATTTAGAAATGTACCCAATAGACACTCTGGAATGCTCCATTAGAAGTGTGCCCAATAACCTCGCTGTGAATTTAGTAGTGTTCCCAATAACCACTCTGTGAAAGTTGCTTTCAGAAGTGTGCCCAACAACCCCTCTGTGAATTTAGAGGTGTACCCATTAGCCGCAATGAGAGTTACATCTAGAGGTGTGCCCAATAGCCTCTCTGGTAAATTGAATTTAGAAAAGTTCCTAATAGCCTCGCTGGAAAACTGAATTCAGAAGTATCCCCAATAGCCTCGCAGGAAAATGAAGTTAATAGTGCGCCCAGTAGCCTCTCTGTGGAAAATTGAATTTAGATATGGGCCCAATATCCCCTGTGAAAGCGGCATTTAGAAGTGTGCCCATTAGCCATGCTGTGAAAGCTGCATTTAGAAGTGCTACCAATAGCATCTGTGAAAATTGATTATAGAAGTGCATCCAATAAACACCCTGGAAAGTCTCAAGTAGAAGTTTGCCCAATAGCCTCTCTGGAAAATTGAACTTAGAAATGTAGCCCAGTAGACGCTCTGTGAAAATTTGCATTTAGAAGTGTACCCAATAGCCTCCGCGAATGTTACACTTAGAAGTGCGCCTAATAGCCTCGCTGATAAACTGAATTTAGAAATGTTCCCAATAGCCTCTGTATGGAAAATTGTACTTAGAAGTTCGCCCGGTAGCCTCTCTGGGAAAGTGATTTTAGAAGTTTGCACATTGAAAGAGCATATAACCATTCTTACCACACCCCACGCTTACTCTCTCCTTTACATCACCACTCAACTAGAACACAGAGATACTATGACACCATTCGGTATAACTGTTCCCATACGAACATCCACCGCTTACTCCACATCATTCTATGTAAACACTGCTGGTCTCACACCCCCAGCCAGGCGTTTCCCTCAGGCCTAACGCAGCCACATCCGTTCCGGATAAATCCTGCCAGAACGAACACATTCTCCTGATCTCTCAACCGCCACACCTACCAATAAGAATCAGCTATTACATGTGTACCGCACGAGCTGCACACATATCCGGTGCACACACGCACCTTTTGACTCTCCCTACTCTCTCTACTGATCTGAACTTCGGTTCCCAAGGGCGTTCAACCTACCAGCGCCTTCAGACCATACCAATGGTATATAAGGCGCTATATAAGTGCAAAATAACAATAACTTAAGAGCCCGGGTGTGTGTTGAAGAAGCACCCTTAAGTGGGGTCATCGACACAGAAAAAGTTTAAGCCACTTCCCCTCCATCGATTGACATCGAAGTCTTTCTCAGACCAATCTATGGCTTTTAAGCCTTTGTCGAAAAAATGCTTACTTTTAGGTCTTAGGTACCAATTTATGAAGGAGAGGATGACGATTCTTTCTTTGGGATTAGGTATGGCACGCCTAATGTACTGGAGGAGCTCCTCTCTGAGGGGATTTGGTTGAATGGCTAAAAGATGCCAGTGGTCTTGACATCTCACCGGAAGTAGAGTTTGCCACTTCTGATTCAGCTGGCCTTGCTAGTAGCTCTTACAGGTCTCATCAGTAAAGTGACAGATTACTTGGGCTGGGGTTGTCCTGCCAATGACCTTGAGCATGATGATTTTACAGACATCCTTGACTAAGGAAATTCTGGAGAACTGGCATAAACCAGACACTACTATTCTGACGCTGTGAACCATTTTAATGATACATCAGTGTATGTTGGTGAACATTATGACCCTTTCAATTAACAATAAATACAGACTGGAATGACGTTTAATGGTGTTAGTACATGCATTAGCTGACACTTATCACTAGAGACGCATTGTGATGTTCTCCGGCAGAGATTTGACTTGTAGGTGCTTATTAATTAATATCAGTAAAAGTAACATTGTGAGTTGCATAGACAAGTGGGTCATATGGACACAAACCATACCTTTCTATATACAAGGCGTTAACTTTGTGTCAGAACATGTCAATTCCCATTTATGCGAAATGCATGAACGGGAGTTTCCATTTATAAATACCTATGTTCTGTGTAGTCTACTGACCGATTGCTCTAATGTTAACGTCGCAATGAAGCAATCGTCTTTTGTTTAGGGGAACACGGAAATAAATAAGTGTCCTTATTTGCAAACACCAATGCTAAATATTTACAGGTTTTTAATTCCTGACAACACTGCAGGGAAGCGATAAAAGGTTCTTTGAACATAACGTAGGATTGCCATGGAGACCATGTGTCCCGCCTTTCCGTTGCTATGGAAAGCTGGTACGTGAGGCGCAAACTCGAAAGCTGCTTGCAGATGACGGGCAGTGCTGTGCTGGTCTCCATGGCAACCCATAAAGCCTCCAAGGGCAGCGCGTTCTAGCGGGTGTCCACAGAGCGTTGCAGCAGACGGTTGCTCTGGTAAGCTGTAGATTTGTGAGAGGTGTCCATACTATCGGTTTATGAACAACATAGAATACTTAACACAGTATTTATTTCAGGCAACCTTGATACATACGAGACGCCGATCACGGGAAAACTACACATGTAGAACCCCACACTTGAGACTCGGACACAAAAGTACACTTAAGACTGCTCTTAAGCAGACACTACATGCATTAACGAATTGCAGCCAGAATGTTGATTTGTTTCTTTTTTTTATTTTTATTTTTTTGCAATACTTGTTCTTTCAAACACAGGATAAGCTTGAATGCACATTTGGTATGCACCTTCATAAATATTTGTATGCGTGTTTGAAAATGTTAACTGCTTTGGTGAATCTAATATATGTTACTTTAGCCCTGATGATGGTGTACAACGAAATGCATTTGCTGAAATGTGTTATATAGAGACCAAAGAGTCTTATTGCCTACGAAAATGTGTGAATTAAACACTACTTGCTACTTTTTTTAAATAAGGAGTTCTTCCATTTTTTGTGATGGACTGAACATTTTGGAATATCTAGGAAAATGAGTTTGAGAAACTAAGGAAGCTGAAAAGTGGAATAATAGTCGAACCTGTTGTTTTTCTTTTTTTTTTTTTAAATATAAAGGAATGAATTGGCTCATAAATTGAGAACATCAGACGTAATGAGGTGATTCTCACCTGATTTCTTCTGTCTATTGTCTGTTGTGGTTCTTGTGTCATAGGACCAAATTTGTCTGATAGCTCCTAGTACCTCTATAGCGTAATGGAGAGTGTGAAATACAGAAAGATTGAAATAGTGCCCACCTCTACCCCTCCTTTTTGACAAACCAGACACTAAACCAGCTGTCTGAAAGGATCTGGTCAGCAAATTTAGACCATCTATTGACCCAGAGTTCTTAGCTAGACATGCTACTCCAGAGAGTTTAGTAGTTCAAGTGGCTACGTCAACTTCTAAAACCGCTGATTACCATACAATCCCTCCTGATGAGGATGACAAGAAACTTGATGTTCTCCAGCATGGATTCACATGCTCCTGAATATTCCCCGTCGTTAGGCCGGGAATCCTCGGTAAAGAAAAAATCAGTATCGGTTTCGTTTCTGATCTGTCTTTCTTAGTAGTAACCAATCACTGATTCTGGGTAATACTGCCCCCAGCCAATGACTGCCCTCTACCTAAACCCCTCCCCTGGCAGCCATCCTCAGATTTTTACCGCACGTTCAAGTGTTGGGGAGTCCTCGTGTTTTAGCTCTCGAGCTTTTACTGCGTTTTCGCGCTTTTTCAGGAGATTTTTCCATTTTTTTGGTTAATCGAGCCTCAAGCTCCACAGTTTCTACTTCCGATAACGGGGACCCGTTTCGGAATTCTTCTATGCCCCTCAAGGGTGAAGTTTTCGTCGAGTTACGCTTCTTGGAGGATTCCAGAAGATCTGTGGCCTACCTCACAGGAGCTGCCCAGGATGCGGATTGCAAAATGTTTTCAAGGAGGACGAGCATTCGAGATGTCTCTACTGCCTTCATGAGGACAAGACGCACGTGGAGAAGTACTGTGCGGTCTGCAAGAACCTGTCGGAACGGACCAAGCAAGATCGTTGTTCCCGCCTCGCCGCCTGGCTGGAGAAGGCGAAGAAAAAGTCTGAGCGGTCTTCTAAGTCCTGTGAGGGCGCCCCAGCGACGGGGGCCCAACAGAAGGCCAAGCACTGCGAGTCCGCGGGCACCGGGTGTGCCGAAAGGTCGGGCTCCTCGGCTGCCAGGCAGGGCGCGACTTCCCCGGCATGATCAACCACGAGCCAGCGCTCTGGTTTGGGGAAGAGGAAGTCCGAGAACCCGGGTAAGCTTCTGGAGAGGCCCCGGTTGATCTCGAAGGGATCCCAGGGGGAGCGAGGCGATGACCCTCCCCCGAAAGCGAAGGCCCAGGATGCACCTAAGGTGGTGAGGGCCTTGATCAACCCGGCAAAGGCCTCTATCGAGGTTGTCGCAGCAGCCCTGGCGAAGCCGGCAAAGGCTACGCCAGTGGAGGCGGCCTCGGCGGCCCAGAGTTTCCCTGCCGCCGCGGAGGGAATCCTCTTTCCAGACCATCGTTAAGACCCACGTGAAGACCCCGGTGGAAAAAGAGGGGGGGGGGGGCGCGGTGGCCATTACGGACTCTGATTCAGCCTCCGAGGAGGATCCGGTGGAAGCAGTGAAAGGCCTCAACGAGAGGTTCAATCCCAGGGGATGGTTCCCGCTGATGTGATCGAAGATAGCGACGACGAGGGCCCGGTGGAGCAGCCATCCCGTCCGTCGCAGCCATTACCCGAGCCCCAGGATAGCTCGGCGGTCATTTTGTTGGCAATCCAATCCTTATGTACTGAGATAAGGACGAGGTTACCACGGGCCCCGACGGAGGATCCAGAACCAGGCCTGTCGGGAAGCCCTCCGAACAAGCGGATGTCATGATGCCTACCCCCGGGGACCCAGACCAGGTCCAGCAACCCCGGAAGCAGGCATCAAGTTATTTTGGGCAAGCCCAAAAACCCCTGTTAGGGGCTGTTTGGGTGTGGTCCTGGCGCCTATGGCTCATAGAGTAGAGCTTACCTGATGTAGACTATGCTGCAAGCTTACCTGATGCAGACCATGCTGCAAGAGCTCCAAGCCAAATGAGGCTTGGAAGGGACTATTTTACCTAGGGACTATTTTTTTTACTCGGGCGGGGCTGGGGAGGAATACTTACCTGGGACTACTTTGGGGGCTATTTAAACCACGCCCGAAGAGCAGCACATGCTTCGTGTTATTCTGCATCCAGCAGCGTAACGCTCACCGTGCCTGCATCCAGTCTTCTGCCACGCCCGCCTCGAGTTTGGAGCTCCTAGAAAAAGGGAGAAAGAAGGAGAAAAGGTTAGAACAAGAGCAATACCTTTGATCCTTACCTGAATTCCCGATCCATCGCGCCTTCGAGCTGGAAGAAAGAAGTTATTTTATGCGCGTCGCCTCGCCTGTTGCAGTGCCGCGCTGAACTCACCGGCCTTTGCAGCATCTTCACATTCCAACGCATCCTCCTGCATGTTCCCGCCGCATTCCGGCACCGAAGGAGTAGACAAGAACAGCAAGGTGAGCCAAGGGAATACACAGAGGAATATTAGTAACCCCCCCCCCCCATAGACTTACCTGATTTTACCACCGGGGGTACTATTCCTCTTCACGGGTCGGCGCAGCTTCCACTGCATCTTTGCCGAACCCCGGCCCGTAAGGGGAAACAAAAGGACAGCAAGGTGAAACAAAGGGACTATCAAGGGGAACCCTCCTCACCACATTACTTACCTGATTTTACCGCCGGAAGTATTATTCCCCGAGACTTCATACTTTCTCTCAGTGCCTGAATAAGTGAGAAAGCAACAGGTTACATATTGACATTATTTATCGAACTGTGTTGGAAATACAAATCCTTACCAGAATATTACCGGTTGCCACAAGGAACTCTTCACTAGGGTCAAGCTGCAATCTGCAAGGAATCGGACAAGAGTGAAAGTCAGGCATTTGAACTCTTACGAACTACATACTTTTCGGAGTCAATATTGCTCTGGAACTCACCAATTCCTTCGAGCCAGTGAAGCAACTGGTTATCAACACGCCCCTGCGCTCAATGCAGGATGGAGAGCTCATCTTTTCAAACCATCAGGTGAGACTATAAGAGGGGACATCAAAGGTGATCCGTGGGGAGAACAGCGGGGGTGGGGGGGATTTACACTCAACTCCACGGGTGGTTAATTCCCTTTATCCATTTGCAGAAGAATATTCCTATGGGCCAAGCAAATGAAGCTAGGTGGGCCAGTCCAGTCCGTCATCTCGGCCCTACGCGTCACATTGGTGGAGACCGCAGCTGTCCAGTTCAGATTGACGCCTCTGTGGGAGCCAGGTGAGCGTAACAGCGGAGGAGAGTCCACCCTGCTCCGCCCTTCGTGCCTGTGAGGCCTGTGGACCCCTCATCCCCCTCGCCGGACCCTCGGGAGGATACGGCGACAGATACGGGGACTGACGACGACGACGGCGGCAATGACACAACGGACATCCCGTCATCACCCCCCCACCCCACCCTCGGGCCTCTCCGCCCGATGAAATTGGCTCTTTTCACGCCATGATAGCCAGGGCATCCGAGCTCTTCCAGCTCTGCCCTGAGGAACAGAAAAAGGAAGGTTTTCTTTACCAACGACGAGAAGGCCAAGAGAAAGACGATCCTCGCGGTGCCGTTGCTCGACGACATCTGGGACGAGGGGCTGACTATCCTCAAGAACCCTTCCACAACACCCGCCAAGAGGGACGGGTACAAGAAGTAGTACCGGGTCCCTGATGCCGCCCCTTGTGCCTCAGGACCCAGCCCACGCCGGACTCTGTCGTCTCGGCAGCGGCCAAGAAGAATGTGGGTGCCGTGGCTTCAACTTCCACTTCCCTGCCGGACAGCGAGGGGAAGAAGCTAGACTCCATGGGACGACGAGTCATCTCGTCGGCGGCGACAACGATTTAGGCGGCCAATGCCTTAGCGATTGTGGCCCGTTACGACAGGGAGCTTTGGTTCAAGATGGCTCCTCTGCTAGACTTCCTACCGGACAATAAGAGGGCGGAGGCTCTACAGATTCTGCAAAAAGGAGAGGTGGCGTCGGATCACGCCATAACGGTGGCAACGGACATTGCCGATAACGGATTTCGCCAACTGGGCAACAGGGTTTGCCTCCGACGACGAGGATGGCTGAGGTGACGGACTTTCGCCAGGACGTCCAGACCAGAGTGTTGGACATGCCGTTCAACGGCAACAACCTGTTTGAAAAGACGGTGGATGAGTCCCTCCAGGCCATCAAGACAGACACGGAAACAGCCCGTGCCCTAGGAGTCCTTCAGCAACGGCGGCCCTTTCGGAACTCTGGAGGCAGACAGGGAGCCTCCAAGGGATCCAGCGGCGGCTCTTCTACTTACCGCCAGGCGGCCCACTCCTCATCCCAGGAGGCCTACAAAGGCTGCGGCAAGAAAGGAGGGCCTCGCCGCCGTCGGCAAGGAGGCCAAGGCGGCAAGGCCTCTTCCAAGCAGGACTGAACCGGCCGTAGCGTCGGGCCCCCACCAAATCACCCTGGTGGGAGGCTGGCTGACGAAGTTTGTCAGCGTGTGGGAGTCCAACTCCACCGACCGTTGGGTGCTGGACACCCTGGCCCGCGGACACTCGCTGGAATTTCAAAAGAAGTATCCTCGCATTCCTCCCGTTGCCAGGAAGGAGAATCACGTCCCTCAACTGCTGTTGGAGGTAAGGGCGATGCTCAAGAAGGGTGCCATCGAGCTCGTCCCCAAGAGGCTCCGGGGCTCTGGAGTATACTCGAGGTACTTCCTCCTCAGAAAGAAGACAGGCGGTTGGCGCCCCATCCTGGACCTGCGTCGGTTGAACAGGTACATCAAGGCACAGAACTTCAGGATGGTCACCCTCCAGCACGTGCTGGGACAGCTGGAGGAGGGCGACTTGCTCTCGTCGTTGGACCTGGAGGATGCTTACTTCCACATCCCCATTCTAAAAGGACACAAAGTTCCTCAGATTCGTAGTCCAGGGGCGTCACTACCAATTCAGAGCCCTGCCGTTCGGATTAGTCGGCACCCAGGGTGTTCACCAAGTGCCTTGCACCTGTGGCGGCGCGGCTGCGCCTGCAAGGGATCCACGTCTACCCCTTCCTGGACGACTGGCTAATCCGTGCAAGGTCAAGAGAACTCGCCGTCGAACACACAGCGAGGACCGTCCGCCTGCTCACGGAGCTGGGATTCGCCATCAACTACCCCAAATCCCATCTGGTCCTGTCGCAGGTGGCACTGTTTCTGGGAGCGAAGCTCGATACAGTGAAGCGACTGACATCTCCGTCGGAAGAAAGGACGAAGGCCATTTTGGGCAAGGTGCAGCGCCTGTTAGCCACGGATGTGGCCAGAGTGAGGTCCATCAAGTCGCTCCTCGGGATGATGTCCTCATGCATCTACCTTGTGCCCCTTTGCAGACTTCGGATGCGTCCGCTACAAGAGTTCCTCGACGCCCGCTGGATTCAAGCAGCGGGCAGTTCCGAAGACAGGATCCGGCTCGACGAGGAGTTCCGTCAGGCGATTCTATGGTGGGGCACCCGGTCGCACCTCACGGCAGGCATGGACTTTCAGGCCCCGGCGTATCAGGAGACTGTAACGACGGACGCCTCCCCGGATGGATGGGGGGCCCACACTGGAGATCTCCACGCAAGAGGCTTCTGGCTCCCGGAGGAGAGGTCTCTTCACATCAACATCCTGGAGCTACGAGCCATGTTCTGGGCGATCAAATCGTTCCTTCCGTCCCTCAAGGACAAAGTGGTGAGGATCTTCACCAACAACACCACCACGATGTTCTACATCCGGAAGCAGGGAGGCACCAGATCCCCAGCCCTATCCAAGGAGGCCCAGGATCTGTGGCACTGGGCCGTCACCCAGGGGATGTTTCTGGTTCCCTTCCACCTGGCAGGAATAAAAAAACACCATCGCCGACTCACTCAGCAGGTAGCTGCACTCGTGCCACGAGTGGGAACTACGCCAGGACCAGGTGGATCGACTCTTTCAACGGTGGGGCAAACCCCAGATCGACCTGTTCGCGACGACGATGAACTGCAAGTGCCAGAGGTTCGCCAGCAGGTTTGCACAACCGAGGAGCATGGGCGATGCTTTCTCGTTCCCTTGGGACGGCCTGTTTCTGTACGCGTTCCCTCCGTTGCCGTTGCTGCTCCGTCTCATCAACCAGCTCAAGAGGTCCAGGTGCAGGATGATCCTCGTCGCACCGGCGTGGCCGAGGCAGATCTGGTTCCCGGACCTTCTGGACTTGTCAGCGTCCCCACCTATCAAGCTGGCGACGGACGCAGATCTTCTCTCCAGAGAAGGAGGTGCCATTCTCCATCACGACCCGGAGTCGCTGAACTTGCAGGCTTGGCTCCTGCAGCACTAGAGTTTGGAGGATACGATATCCCGGCTGACTGCAGAGAGGTTCTTGCAAAAGCCAGGACGTCCTCAACTCTCAAATGCTATGGACATCTCTCTGGCTGGTGCCGTGCACAGAAGATTAACCCTCTACGGATTACGGCCCATCAAGATACATCTGGCTGCCATTTCCCGATACACCAGAACTACAGGACGGGCGTCTTTGTGGTCTCATCGCCTGGTGAAGGAATTTATGAAGGGACTATTCCGATCGTTCCCGCTGCTGAAGGCCCCTGCCCTGGCGTGGGAGCTCAACGTGGTGCTGACCAGGCTCATGGGGGCCCCATTCGAGCCTATGCATTCGGTGCCGTTGAAGTTCTTGTCGTGGAAGACAGCATTTCTTGTGGCCATCACCTCTGCACGTTGAGTGGGAGAGATCCAGGCCCTATCTTGCAAGCCTCCATACTTGACTTTTCACGACACAAGGGTGGTGCTGAGGACGCACCCCTCCTTTATGCCCAAGGTGCCGTCGGACTTCCACCTCAACGAGCCCTTGGTGTTGGCAGTTTTCTTCCCGTCGCCATCGTCTACGGCCGAGAGGACTTTGCTCTCGCTGGATGTGGCTAGAGCGCTGAAGTTCTACATGGACCACACAGAGTTTTCGGAAGACATCCCAGCTGTTTGTGAACTTTGGACTTGTGAATCAAGGGAAGGCTCTCTCGAAGGCTTCCATTTCCAGATGGCTCTCCGGCTGCATCATGCACTGTCACCGGTTGACAAACCGACTGCTGCCCGGCCATCCGAGAGCCCATTCGACCAGAGCGATCGCTGCTACCACGGCCATCTCCCGATATACCAGGATTACGGGACGGGCGTCCTTGTGTTCTCATCGCCTGGTGAAGGAATTTATGAAGGGACTCTTCCGATCATTCCCTCCGGTGAAGGCTCCTGCCCCGGCGTGGGAGCTTAACGTGGTGCTGACCAGGCTCATGGGAGCCCCATTGGAGCCTATGCATTCGGCGCCTTTGAAGTTCCTGTCATGGAAGACAGCGTTCCTCGTGGCCATCACCTCTGCACGATGAGTGGGAGAGATTCAGGCCCTATCTTGCAAGCCTCCATACTTGACTTTTCATGACATGAGGGTGGTGCTGAGAACGCACCCCTCCTTCATGCCCAAGGTGCTGTCGGACTTCCACCTCAACGAGCCCTTGGTGTTACCAGTTTTCTTCCCGTCGCCTTCGATGCCGGCCGAGAGGACTTTGCACTCGCTGGATGTAGCTAGAACGCTGAAGTTCTACATGGATCGCACGAAGAGTTTTCGGAAGACGTCACAACTGTTTGTGAACTTTGGGTCTGTGAATCAAGGGAAGGCTCTCTCGAAGACTTCCATTTCCAGATGGCTCTCCGGCTGCATCATGCATTGTCACCGGTTGGCAAACCGACCGCTGCCTGGCCGTCCGAGAGCCAATTCGAACAGAGCGATCATTGCCACCTTGGCGTTCCTGTCTGGTGTGCCCCTGCTGGACATCTGCAGGGATGCTACGTGGAGGTCGACGCACACCTTCACAAGATTCTACTGCATCGATCGAGACTCCAGGGAGGAGTCCAGGGTCGGCCAATCAGTGCTGCGCAACCTGTTCGCTTAAGGTGAGCCTGGTGAGGAGGTAAGAGATGCTTAATGTTGAGTTGTTGTATTGATTAATGTTGAGCCTGTTGCCACCTCCCGTGGTTGTGCATGTGTATACTGCTATTTATTCTTATATTCATGAGCATGTGAATCCATGCCAGACCCCATGCTGGAGAAGGAACAAGTTACTTACCTGTAACTGCTCTTCTCCAGCATGGGTCTGGCATGGATTCACATGCGAACCCTCCCTCCTTCCCCTCTGCGGCTCTTCACTTGGTCATAATGCCACTTTAAGTGCTACCAAATCTGAGGATGGCTGCCAGGAGAGGAGCTTAGGTAGAGGGCAATCATTGGCTGGGGGCAGTATGACCCAGAGATCAGCGATTGGTTACTACTAAGAAAGACAGATCAGAAACGAAACTGATACTGGTTTTTTCTTTACCGAGGATTCCCAGCCTGAGGACGGGGAATATTCATGAGCATGTGAATCCATGCCAGACCCATGCTGGAGAACAACAGTTACAGGTAAGTAACTTGTTCCTTTTGGGCACGTGTTTTCTCAGCTGGCAGTGAGGCTTTGAAGGCCATTAATTCTACTTGTGCATTGGCGAAGTAGACCCATGCCTTTTGGGGTGTTATAGCCCAAGCAGCTTAGAAGATACCGGAAGGGAAAATTAGAGCAGGCTTCTTAAATATTATTCAGGATGGCAAAGAAGCAGCATTCAAATCCTTACAATCAGGATTAGACTCCTCTGATTGTGAGGGCTTTTTTATGGCTGCTAGCACTGTCGCAAGAAGGTTTGCGTGGCTGCAGAAGTTGGGTATTGCCCAGGATCTTCAAGCCAGACCATTAAACATGCCTTATGTTGGAGCCCACCTTTTTAGCACTTAGGCTAGAGTCTTGATAAGTTGCAGGCCTCTAAGGTGGCTCCTAAACCTTTAGGAGCAGCCATGTGCCACCCTTGGCAAAGCCATTCTTCTCAGAGTTGGAGAGGTCGCTCCTTTCAAATTTACTCTTCAGTCGGTGGGACCAGTGGCCATGCTGCCTAGAGAGGTCAGAGAAGACTCCCTTGTGGTGCACAAAGTTATCAGGTAGTACCACCCAAGCAGTCTCTGCCTCTTCAACTTCTGTTGCAGCCACTAATGCAAAACCCTCTTGGAGTCCTTGACTCACAAGTCTGTAGTGGGGGGCCAGGTTGACTCGGCATCTCGAAGAATGGCGAAGCATTACTTCGGATGCTTGGGCACTGCAAACAGTAGCCCAGGGTTACTTCCTTCAATTTTTAAAAAGACCTCCAGATTGTCCCCTGAGCAAACTATTTCTTGGCAAACCAGACCCTCTCCTTCTGCAGGAGATTCTCTCCCTGCTGGAGAATGGTGCTGTGGAAAGGGTACCTGTAGCGGAGCAATACCACGGCTGGTACTCCACCTATTTTCTGGTTCCCAAGAAAGACGGTGGAATGCAACCCATCTTGGACCTGATACGCTTGAAGAAGTTCCTCAGTAAGGACAAGTTCAAGATGGTCACTTTCACAGATCCTTCAGCTGCAGTTTTGGATGGTCTCACTCGATCTTCAGGATGCTCACTTTCAGGTGCATATACATCCCAAGCGCAGAAGTATCTGAGTTTCGCCATTGGCAGTTCTCATTTTCAGTTTCGTGTACTGACTTACGGGCTCACCTCTGCCCGAGGGTCTTCACCAAGTGGATGGCGGTGCTGGCAGGGAATCTTAAGGAAGGGCGGGGATTCGCTTCTTTCCCTATCTAGGCAATTGGCTGATCAGGGCTTGTTCTCCTGACCAGGAGGTTTTGCAGATGGTGGAAAGTTAAAACTGCCCTGCATCTGCCGCCCTTCAATTTTTTAGGTTGCTTGGCCTCATGGCATCCTGCATTTTCCTAGTGCCAGAGGGCCATCCGAGGATGAGATCTCTCCTTTGGGCCCTCCTATCCAAATGGTCTGTTCTCCAGAAGTATGATGGACCTTCATCAAGTCCTGAGGACGGTCGTGCAGGATCTGCTATGGTGGGTCTGCAAGGAAAATGTTTTGAAAGGGGTACCTTTTTGGCAACCGTGGGTGGATGTGACAGTAGTCACGGACTCCTCTCTCCCGGGATGGCGAGCCCACTTGAACTATCTAACGATCAGCAGTCGTTCGTCTCCATTAGAGTACAAACTGCACATAAACCCTTTAGAGCTGATGGCAATTGGACTAGCTAGGATGGCCTTTTACCTTTTTGTATGGGGGAAGAACATCTTGATAAAGATGGACAACACAGTGGCTATGCATTACCTCAACCAGACAGGAGGTGCAGGGTCACTACTACTGTGCAGAGAGGCAATGAATTTCCTCAGTGAGGAGCTGTGGGGGAAGCGTTTGTGGTAGATTGGGGTTTTATTTATTTGGATTTGTAGAGCGCACTTCAGCCACAGGCATCAAGGCGCTATTACAGGAGAATGTAGGTAGGCTTGATTCAGGGTTACAACGAATGTGGCCCAACAGTAGAGATTTCTTAGTTACAATTACAGGTGGTTATGTAAGATTCATACAGACAAAGGTAAATTGAATATTTGGCAAATAATAATTACAGGTGGGTGAGTAGAATTCATACAAACATAAGTAATTTAAGTATTTCGCATATACAATTTCATGAAGGTTTTCATATTCCATTTGGATAACATCCAGCCGCATATGCAAAATCAAAAGATGCAAAGGGGAATGTACAAGGTACAGAGTCATACAAATAGCCTACTCTTAATTGCTTTGCGGAAGGCTACGTGAGTTAATCATCCTAATATGAGAGGGGAGGGAGTTCCATTATGAAACGGCCATGGTAGGAAAACTGGTACCACCAGCACGAACTCTGCGGGTTTTAGGCACAGATTCTATTGGTGTAGGCCATTCTAGTCGGCCTAGCGGAGGTCGGCATAGCAATACTTTGGCCCAAGTAAGTGGGTGCCAAATCATGGACGTATTTATGCTTAAGGGCGAGGGTTTTAAAAACAATCCTCTTTAGCGGGAAGCCAATTAACCTGCCTCCTCACTTCAGAGATATGGTCCCTTTTAGAGATGCCTGTGGTGGCCATAAGGGCATTATTTTGTACTAGTTGTAGTTAGCGATATTCTTGCAAGAAGTCCCTACAAAAAGGGCATTACAGTAGTCCAGTCTTGACTCAATTATTGCCCTAGCAATGTTGAGGCAGTTCTGTTGGGATAAGAAGGGTCTGGCTGCATTAGGCAGTTTGGAATGGTAGGCTGAGGAGGAGGCAATGGCATTAACCTGTCTGTTCATAATCAGGTTAGAGTCCAAATAGACACCCTGGGTCTTGACTGAATGGGTCACAATGATATGTATATTATCAAAAGTGAAGCAGCTGTATTGCTTGTCCAGTTTACCCAAGGTGGCCGGGGATCCAATTAACAGAAGTTCGTTTTTCTCCCCGTTGAGGCATAACCAGTTTTCTGCCATCCAAGATTGGATCTTTGAGTAAATGGAGGTGAGGGTGTTCAGGTCGGACTTTAATCACCAGAAAGGGATAAGCACCTGGGTGTCATCAGCATAGTTGTTTTAGGAGATGCCCAGTGCGTCCAGAATGTTGAACAGAGGCCTTGTGAATAGGTTATAGAGGGTGGGTGCAATGCATGAGCCCTGTTGGACTCCACATTTAATGTGACTTGGATTGGCACATGAGTCATAAAATACCTTCATAGCCCTTTCCTGTAGAAACAAGGTGATCCAAGCACAGGCCCAAGGGGAGAAATGTGCCGCAGTGGAGAGATGATGGCAGAGTGGCTTGTGATACACCAGGTCAAAAGCTACAGATAAATCAAGGAGCAGGAGCGCAAGTTTTCCTGCATCTTAGAGGTCGTCCATTTGATTTTTAAGGTCCAACAGTGCTGTTTTGGTGCAGTGTCGTTGCTGGAACCCAGACTGCCGAAGGCCAAGAAGATGGTTGTTTTCAAAGATTTTTGGGACTTGCAGGTAAGCTGCTTTGTCCAAGATTTTTTAGTAGAAAAGGGAGAGTAGTAATGGGTCTATAGTTCCCTGGTGCCGATGGGTCGAGGGAGGGTTTCTTAACGAGCGGTCATACCCACGCTTCCTTAAGTCCAGTTGGGACATGGCCAGACTGGAAGGATGCATTAATAATAGCAGTGATGAAAGGGGCAAGGGTGGGGGCACAGTCTTTAAAGGCATCCCCTTTGCAATTAAAAGGTTTAATGGAGTTGAGGAGGGCAATGACTTCAGGTTCACTCATATCTTGAATTCAAAAGACTGGGATTGATCAGAGTTAGTTACAGGGGACGGGTTACACTGATGGTTAGCTATAAGGTGAGTAAGAGCCTGTTGATGAGCTAGGATTTTGGTTTTCAGGGTGTTCGGTTTATAAAACATGGCAGATTGAATGTTGTTACACCAGTGTCCATCCTTCAAAAGAGTAGGAGGCGGGGTGGAAGGATTTTCCAACTCTCGAAAGATGGCAAAAATGTCTTTCGTCCCTGATTTTGCATTAGCTATCTTCGTATTGAAGGATGCAGCTTTGGCCTTAATTATGGCAGTTTTGTATTCTTTGGAGATAGCCTTGAAATGTACCTTTGAGGTGTCATTAGGATTTGTCGAGAGCGCTGCTCTTTGCTTGGAACGTAGCTCCAGAAGCTCCTGAGTGAACCAGGGATTGGAGTTCTTCGGTCTCTTGGCTTTCTATAGGGTGAGTGGGGCAATGGCATCAATAGCTAGGGTGATGACCAATTGCAACGCACTCGTGAGAATTTCAGCTTCCTTGGAAAAAGGGGGCAGGCGGGCAGGCACCATAGGGTAGGGAGTGATATTTTCCTTGGTGAGCTGACAAGAGCTTCTTGTAGGTGCCGCAGGGAGAGGGATCATTTGCTTAGGGGGCCCTTTAGAGGTATTAAGGTCAAATTTAATAAAATGGTGGTCCATGGAATAGGAATAATATCAGTGAGCAGAACAGAACAATTATGGTGGGACATCCAGTCCAGTTTGCAACCTTTAATGTGGGTTGGCTTAGAGATGGCTTGAGTGAACCCTAAGGTGGATAAGGCTTTATTCAAGGCAGTAGCATGGGCATCGTTGGGGTCATTAAGGCCTAGATAGAAATCTTTCAAGAGCATGACTTTGGTTGTTTTTTTCAAATTGTCAGAGAGAGTGAATTAAGGCTTCATGGAAGTCGGTGACTGGACCAGGAGGGCGATAAACGACATGGAGAGAGATCGTACAGTTGGAGCGAGAGCCTGATTTTGAGCAGAAGGTAGTCTCAATTCTGACCAAGTTCCCCTTCAATCCTCCTGATTGAGATAGTCCTCCTGGTAATGAGAGCTACCCCTCCACCCCTCTGCGAGGAACGGTCTTGCCTGAAAATGGTATAGCTGACTGGGATGGCGAGAGCAAGGCCGGAAGTTTCATTCAGCTAGGTCTCACTAAGTATCAATAAGTCAGTTTTATCCCAAATTATAAGGTCATGCACATCGTGTGCTGGGAGGGAGCAGGCATTGACCAAGGCACACTTCAATGGGGCCGCAGGTGAGGGACACAGGGTGGAAGTAGGAGGGGAGAAGGACACCTATGAGTAATCTGTGGCAGTATTTGGCGGAAGAGGAGCTAGGCTAACAAGCCCTGACCCATGTGAGTCAGCAGGCAAGGCTGTGGTGGGTATGTGCACGTCAGTTGTAATGGACTTGGGAATGTGCAATTCAACATGCATGACAGGGGTAACGGGCACAGGAGCACCAGGAGTAGCATTAGAGGGCATATGCGGTTTATGGATGCCAGGCACTGGCACAGGTGCAGCAACAACAATGGCATTGGAGGGCATATGCGGTACATGGATGGCAGGCACTGGCGCAGGTGCAGCAACAACAATGGCAATGGAGGGCATATGCAGTTCATGGATGGCAGGCACTGGCGCAGGTGCAGCAACAACAATGGCATTACAGGGCATATGCGGTACATGGATGGAAGGCACTGGTGCAGGTGCAGCAACAATGGCATTGCAGGGTGTTGGGCAAAGTTTGACTGCAGTACCCTCTCCTTGCGGTACAGTAAATAGCAATAAGCGCGGTTCCTGGCTGTCAAGGTGGACTTTCCTCACATCTGAAGTCCTGCACACAAGTGAGGGTGGCCAGGCTTGGTCAGTCCTGCTTTGTGGGATTCCGAGGATCTTGCAAAAGCTTTAGGCCAGCTTACAAGCAATGTATACAATCTGGTGTCCTTCTCCCTGGCTCTACGGTTTCCTGCAGCAACTCTGAGGAAATTCAACCAGCTCCGAGATGGGTGTCCATGTGGCTTACTTGGGAGTTGATTGGTCCCACCAACTCAAAGGGAGAAGTCATCCTTGTAGGGCTTGTTTGTCAATGCGAACTTGGCGTTTCGGACCTGCAGCACGGCTTCACCAGGCAAACCACAATGGTCCAGGAGTTGCAGCAGCCGTCCTCTTGTTCCTTCGTCCAGTGGTCGACTCTGCCTTCCAAGCCAAGACACTTGCCTTTTATTCAGTTCTCTCCCATTCATTCCAGCCTAGCAGGGTGGCTGTCCTTGCCAATCACCACAGAGTGCATTTGGATCTCCTAGGAGACTAAGCACAGGGAGTTTCGGGCACCTCCCTCACGTCCTGCCTAGCCAAGCCACTCTGGAGCCAGAGGAGGGTTTCACTCCTGAAGCCCGCCAAAGGCGAATAAACAAAGAGACCAAACTTGGTTTGGCGTGCAGAGAAAAACTCTAAGGACCTTTCCACAAAGAAATGGTGGAAAAAAAGACTGGGGTTCCATTTTAACAAGGGAAGCTCAGCACCATTTTGAAAAACATGGCTCCCATGATTTAACATTACTGCAGCTGCGAACAGTTCGTGGTCATGGTAGTTCATTGCAAAACCACTGCCACCAGCCATTTTGAGAGGAAAGGGTAACATATAAGATGTCACATGAGCATTTAGACCCAGGGGACACCAAGTAACCCCTCCAGCACTCTATTGTAAGTAGTCCGTTTCACCCTACTGCTCTGGGAAACAATAGTTTATCCTTGTCACGACTATAGCCCCTGTAGCTCACTCTCACACATCCACAGGCAAATGCCACATTATCACCACTTGATATCTAGGTATGGAAAGGGACTCGATTGGGCTCAAGCATGGCACTCTTGGCACCATTCCCTGAACTCAGTATAATTCTGATCACACCCAATATGGAGGGTTCCATTCTGCCTCATTCTGATCACACCCAACATGGAGGGTTCCATTCTGCCTCTTGGGAAGCGGTCTAGACTCTGGGTGTGGCTGGCTATTTAAGCCACACCCAGGCATGCTCCACCGCTTCGCGTTACTCTGCTCAAGGCAGCTGAATGCTCACCGTTGCTCCGCGGCCCAGCCTATGGACCTCCGAGTCCTATCGCCGCTCCGGATTCATCAGTCCTCCAGCAAACCTTACCTTTGCGTTCCGCGGCGGCTCCTGCAGTCCAGATTTTCGCCGTCTCCAGTCTTCGTTCCGCGGCGGTCCTGTCCTCGTTCCGTATCGGCTCTTGACTCCTCCTCTCGCGGCCCACGGAACTTCCAGCTCTCGTTCTCCTGTTTTCACAGCGCACGCGACCAGATACGGAAGCAATTCGATTGCGCGTAAGGACTAAGCATGTAAAAGAACTTGATTACAAGGCAGTGGTTGTATTACACTCGAACTTACCAAAAGACACTGAACATTCCATTGTTGTGGTGCATAGACTGAAATCCACTTGAGTGAAGCAACTCGGGAGGATTGGAGCAGCACACGTTTGAGAGTGCAACGCGCTAAGGGCATTTGAATATCAGATCCCCTGGAGACATCATTCCAGTGAAGTAACTGGTGTCAGCCGAACATTGCACCCCTGCTGTCCAGTGCAGCAGGACGGCGAGCCCCCTAACCCATAACACAAGGTGAGCTCACGTGGAGGGGTGGGACCACGGGTGTGGGGAGGAGGGGGAAGAGGTTACCTACTGAAGCCCACATAGAGTTCTAACACTCAGTACCCAATCTGTATTCTGTTCATAGACACCATTGTCCTGGTGGAGCAGTCCGGATCAGTCAGAGATTCCCCACGGTCCGGCATTGAGGTTCCAGGTGCTCCTGCAGAGTTAAGGTGAGCGTAGCAATCCAAGAGAAGGTATTTAAACCTTGGGAAACCTGAAATATTTCCCTGTGTCACTGCACTAAAGGTGCTTTGCGCCACAATTGTAAAAGATGATGCTTATGGAGTTTGTTAGACTTCATAACCAAAAAGACAGAGGTAAAATTCACACAAAAATACATGAGAGAGCGGGATAAAAGGGTCACACTCTCTCTCCAGGTAAAAAATAAGTCCTCAAAATCCAGCAAAGTTGCTGGGGGTCTCCAAGGTAGAGGGAATTGGCACATTTTTGAAATTCTCCCCAACACAGGGCATATGCGGTTCATGAATGGCAGGCACTGGCGCAGGTGCAGCAAAAACGATGGCATTACAAGCCATATGCGGTACATGGTCCTGATTGCTCTGGATTGGGCCTGGAGGATGTGGTATCCTGAACTTCTGGACATATCCATCTGTCTTCCAATTAGTCTTCCCCAGAGAGCAGATCTGCGCTCCCAAGAGAGACCATCTTCTCCATCCAGAAATCAGGGCTCTGAAACTTCACGCACGGTTTCTGAGAGGTTAAGATGCAAAGATTGGGACCTCCTGGAAGACGCTATAGAGGTGTTGCTTCTGGCTAGGAGGCCAGCAACAAAAACCTTTTACTACTGCTGTTGGAACACGTTTTGCAGCTGGTGTAGAGCTAAAGAAATTCGATCCTTTCATTTGTGACACTTCCACTGTATTATCCTCTCTGTTACATATGGCCCACCAGGGGCTTCAATTGTCTACTGCTAATGGTTATTTTGGCTGTGCTGTCTATATTCAAGCACACACCAGAACAAGGCTCTTATTTTAAGGTTCCCAATTCAGTTCCTCAAGGGATTTACGAATATCTTTCCTCCGGTTCTATTTGTAGTTCCAGCTTGGGCCCTTAATTTAGTTTTTAATTGCTTAATGGGTGCTCTATTTGAGGCTTTCCATTCTTGTCCGGTCAGTTATTGACTCTAAAAAAAAAAAAAAGAAAATGTTCTACTAGCCATCACCTCCGCTTGCAGGGTGAGTGAGCTTCAGGCTCTGTCTGGCAAGCCTTCCTTCACCATTTTCTCCAAGGAGAAGGTTGTTCTGAGAGTACGCCCTTCCTTTCACCTTAAGGTGGTGTCGGATTTACACCCATCTATGAAAATAGTTCTACCAGCATTTTACCCACCTCCTCATCCTTCCATGGATGAAGAGAGGTTACACCGACTAGATCCTAGGAGAGCGTTAAGCTTTTATGTAAGCAGACTTGCTTACAGCCGACAAGACACCCAACTTTGTATTGATTATACTGGACATATCTCAAAGCAGGCTGTTACTAAGCAGACCTTGTCACAGTGGATCATTTTGTTTATCACAGAAGGCTATTCCTTGTCTGGTAAGGATGTTCCGGATAATCTCAGAGCACATTCTACTCGGAGGGTGGCAACCACTTCAGCCCTGCAGAGAGGTGCAGGATATTTGTAATGCCGTAAACCTTGTCTTCATTGCTCATCTTTTCAAAGCACTACTGCCTGGATTCCTTGTCTGGTCAGGACACAAAATGTGCAAAAGCTTTCAACACAGCATAAAGCAAAAACATAATTTGTTGGCCCAACTGCCTTTTACAAACTGCTATGGGCGACTGTCAAAGATGAGGAATCTGTGGGAGGACACAATGCATTAGAAGAACTAATTACTTACCCTCGGTAATGTTCTTTCTGACGGAAGTTCCTCCCAAAGATTCTTCATCGTCCTCCCAGCCTGCCCCTCTGACTGTAGGTAAATTGTGCTGTTAGACCCTCCTCTCTTTCAATGCCTTGGAGTTTTTTGAAGCATCAATTTGGCTGTTCAAGAAGAGGGGAAACACTTGAACTGAGAGACTGGGTGCAGTGCGTGGTATTTATACCAGGGTCGATGTCCTGTCCAAGCGCAGGGATGGAAGCCGCTGAGGGACCTCTACTCGACGACGTACGGCATCCTCTGCTGTCAACGTTTCTGAAGCTGCAAGCAGGATATCTGTGTATCAAAGGTAAGGAATCCATGGTGGGAACATCCAGTAGAAAACACATTACCTGGGGTAAGTGATGTATTTATCTCATTCCTCCTTTTGCAACTTAGTTCTCATTAAAAAATAATCCTGTTGCCATAATGAGGACCCTTCTGAAACCATCTCTACAGTTCACATATGATAGTGTATTTATATAGCGCCTATACACAATGTCTTTCAAAGCGCTTCACGGCAAGGGAGGGAACAAGGAAAAATACAATGACATTCTTACAGTCCATGAAGAACAAGAATGTCAAATTAACGATCTTATTCGGCCTGACTACATTTCAGATAGTGCAAGAGCTAAAACACAGATGGGAAGGATGCAATGCTAAACTACTAAAACTCTGGATTTTTGTTTTACCCTACTCTCATTACAAAACATACTAGTGCTTCCGTCCACATTTGTGAAGTTCTTGGAAAACGCCCCCGCCTTCACCAGCACACAAAACAAAAACCTGATGCTGTTTCTTTGTCATTAGTTAACAATCACTGTTTTCGGTCTGCCTTGCAATAGCAAGATTCCAGAAAGGTATGTAACCCATAACATTTCTACACACTTGAATTAAAGTTTCTCAGTGATATACCAGCTGACATTTGTCCATGTTTTTCCACAAAATTCACACTTCTCCAGCATGGCGTCTGGCATGCATTCACATGCTCATGAATATTCCCCGTCGTCAGGCTGGGAATCCTCTGTAAGTGAAAATGAATGTTTTTTCTTTTACTAACTGTGTTTCTCCTCTAAACCAATCGCTGTGTTCTGGGTCATACTGCCCCCAGCCAATGACAGTCCTCTCCCTAAGCCCCTTGTTAGGGAGAATTCTCATAAATGTGCCAATTCCTCCCACCTTAGAGTCCTCCAGCTCTTTTGCTAAACTTTGGGACTTTGAACTTTTAATTCTGTGTTTCTCTTGTGTTTTCTTTGATTATGGAGTTTTAGACCACTCCATAGGCGGCATCTTTTGATGTGTGTCACACAGCACCCTCAGTGCAGTGGCACAGGGATAGCCTTTCAGGCTTTCCCAAGGTTTAAATACCTTCTCTGGGATAAACTACTGTTTCCCAGAGAAAGTAAAGTGAAATTGACTTTACTGGTCTTTTCAAATTCCTAGACCCAGCACACCCTATCTTACTATAGAGTGCTGGAGGGGTTACCTACTATCCCCTGTGTCTAGATATTCATGTAGCAGTCAAATGCTAGCCTTTCCTATCAAAATGGCGGGTGGCAGTGGTTTTACAACGAACTACCATGATATTTCCCGACCGCGAACACTGGTAGTGTTAAATCGGGGGAGCCATGTTTCTCAAAAATGGTGTCTGAACCCCCTTTGTTTACAGGTCCTGGTCTTCTTTTTTCGTCTTTTCTTTGTGGAAAGGTCCTTCTGTAGTTTCTCTGCGCCCCAAACCAGGTTTGGTCCCTTTGTTTCATCGCCTTTGGCGGGCTTCAGGACTGAAGACTGCCTCTGGTGCCCGAGTGTTTGGGGTGGTCAGGATGTGAGGGAGGTTCTCGAAACTCTTTGTGCTTAGTCTTTTAGGAGACCCAAATGCACTCTGGCCTGATTGACTGGCTGACTGTCCGGCAAGCACAGCCACCCTGCTGGGTGAGTGGCAGCTAGGCTGGAACGAATGGGAGGAAACTGGACACAAGTCCGAAGATGAGCTTGAAGAGGACGGCTGCTGCAACTCCTGGACCGTTGGTTTGCCCGGTGAAGCCCTGCTGCAGGTTTGAATCGGCAAGTTCAGCTCGACAGAGAAGCCCTGCAAGGACGACTTCTCCCTTTGAGTTGGTAGGATCAATCAACTCGTAAGCCACCTGGACACCATTCTCGGAGCTGGTTGTATTTTCCTCAGAGTCCTGCAGGAAACCGAATAGCCAGGGAGAGGGACACCACTTTGTGTGCTTGACTACAGCTACCGAATTTCAAGATTTGCCAAGTGCCAGCTTTGACCAGTGCAGTGCAGGAGTCCCCCAACGTCCTCCCTCTTGTCCCCACGACTGAGGAACAGTGAGATCTGCAGGAAATGCCAGGAACAGAAGTCTTCAGCTGCATCTTTTTCTTCTTTGTAAGATACTGTGAAAACACGACTGAGAGAACTTACTTCTCACTGCGAAAGTGCTTGGAACTTTAGCAACTTGCAGGCCTAGTCAGCTTGTGACCCAACAAATGAATCTTTCTTTAACAAACTACTTTTGAGAACTTTAGCAAAGAATTTTCCGTTTAACTATCAAAACTGCTTTATCCTATACAAGACTTTAGCCCATTGACTTTGGCCTAACCTATTGCATTGAATAAGATCCTCTGGTGAACTCAAACGAGTTGCACTGTCTAAAGGTTAACTGTATCTTCTTTTCGTTAACCTATGCCTTTTTGCTCCTCCTAAGTAGTTTAAATGTCTGACGCGTACCGTGTAAAGTACTGAAGTATATTTTTGTGTCCTATAGTTTGCCTCCTTCTAGTGTATGATTTATAACGGAATCGAAGTGATTTGCCCGTGGCTGAAAGTACCACAGGCAAAACGTTTGCATGAGAAAGGGTGCGAACTACCAAAAGTTTGCACCTTTCTCATGTGAACACACATACATTCTCACACCCCCACACACACAACACACCCATAACACCCTCCCCACCCACACCCCCAACATAAACAAACCCCACTTACCTTCATCTTCACGCTGGGTTCCTGCAGCGTCAGTTCCCTTTCACTTCTGTGATCGGGAATGGGCGCTGCAGGGTTCTTTTCTTTTCTCTTTATTTTTTTTAACAGAAGGCTGCAGGGGTAACCCCGCAGCCCCCGCTCACTATACTATAAAGTATAGTGAGCGGGGCGATGCGGGGGACACCCCCGAAGCCCGTTTTTCTTTTTTTTTTTTTAAACAATGCTACCACCAAAGGTTCGAACTTTTGGTGGTAGCATTTTTAGAACCTTTGGTCATTGCAACCTTGAGTGTAAGAGTTTTTTTAATACTTGTTATTGTAGACCTCTGTGTAACATCCTTACAGCTCACATTCCCTATTGAGATAAGTCTGGCTGCTCAGCTCCGCTACCAAAAACTGTGTAGTAAAGACTTATACCAAAGGTTGGATTTGCTTACTCCTGTAGTCATAGTTGTGTGTAATGGTCCCAAAGGGTACTGCATACAAACTCTGCCTAACACCCCTCCTCTGGCAGCCATCTTCAGATTTTTACCACATGTTCAAGTGTTGGGAGTCCTCTAATTTTGCTCGGTGGTTACATCTGCAGTTTATTTTCCGACGGAAAAAGTTTCTATAATGGTAGCTCTCCATCTGCCGACAGCGGGGGCCCATTTGTCTGTGAATTTCAGTGCCTCTCAAGAGCAAGGATCTACGAAATTTCCAGAAAGCCATTGTGCCTACTCTGCACCTCCTTCCATGACAGAGAAGGAAGGAAGAGCCCTTTTCAAGCTGTGCGCCAGATGCAGACTACGGAACTTGTTTGGGGAGGACAAACACCTTCAGTGCATCTGCTGTCGTTATCCGGACCACAAAGAAGGAGACTGCAAGATCTGCCTCAAGCAGGGTCATGCTTCACCCAAGACCGGCTGGTCTGAGGAGTGGGCTTCTAAGTCCTTTGAGTGCGCCCCATCCGTGGGGCCCAAGACGAGGCCAAGCACTGCGAGTCCGATTCCATTGGGGTTGCCGCGCAAGTGGGTTCCGTGATGTGCTGGGTGTGATCAGTGTCACCATCCGCCTCCATCGCCAGCCAGCGATCGAGCTCCTCCTAAAAAAAAGTAAATCGGCGGGAGAAGCCGGAGAAGCCAGAAAAGCCCACGATGGAGAAAAAGGCAGCCAACCTGCCCAGGAAGGCACAATCGGCACAGGAAAAATCTTTGAGGATTGAGCTGGTGGTGGCTGCTCTCTCGAATGCCTAAGGGGGTGACCCTGTGAAGGTAGCCCCTACTGCGCCCCGGATGTGTCTGCCTCTGAGGCTAAAAAAGAGGAAGCGCCATCAGACGCCCTGTATCATCCTCCACCTCCGCGTCAGATACCCTCCCCCCTGGTGGACACAGGGACGGTCACAGTGACGACAGACTTTGATCTCCACGCACCCGGGGTGTCCCCACCGGATGAGGTGGTGTCATTTCATTCCATGGTCGCCAAAGTTTTCAAGCTTTTCCAGCTTACGCATGAGGAAACAAGGAGGGTTTCCTGTACCAGAGGCGCAAGGCCAAGATGAAGACAGTCATGGCAGTACCCCTCCTGGACGACATGTGTTAGGAGGGCCTGGCCCTCTTGAAGAATCATTGCACAGCCCCAGCCAAGCGGGATAGACTGAAGAAAAAGTTCTGGATGCCTGAATCCGAACCCAGATGCATACGGTTGCACCCATCACCGGACTCAGTGGTTTCGGCATGCAAGGAAGAGGTTAATGAACCCTTCCTCATCCTCAGTCCCTCCAGACAGTGAGGGGAAGAAGTTGGGTGCCTTGGGGAGGAAGGTTATTTACACTGCTACGCCGACCGTCAAGGTGGCTAACGCACTGGCGATCCTGAGTTCGTTCCTGATGACAAAAGGATGGAGGCGATCGCCCTCTTCCAGGAGGGAGTGGTGACTTTAGACCACGCCATCACAGTGGCGCTAGACATCGCCGACGCTGGGTTCTGGCAGATGAGGAATGGTGTCTGCCTCCGTCGTCAAGGCTGGCTAAAGGCCGTACATTTCTGCCGCAACATTTAGGCGAGGGAACTGGACATGCACTTCGACGGTGATGACCTCTTTGGGAAGGCTGTTGACGAGTCCTTGCAGGCCATCAAGGGGGTTGCAGAGATGGCCCGTGCCCTGGACACTCTCCAGCAACACTGCTCTTCCTTTCATGCCTCCAGAGGAAAGTTGTGCAGGTAGATGAAAGGATTCTTCTTGTCGTACTGAGAGTCCTCAAGGTCCACGACCCAGGAGGCCTACAGAGGCTGTTTCATGGCCTACGGTGGAGTTTGTCACCGCTGTTGTTTTCAAGGTAGGACGCCAGCCCTGAAGCATGACTGAAGACGTCGGGCCCCCACCCAAGCACCCCAGTGGGAGGCCGGCTGGTGTGCATAGTCAGCGAGTCGAAGAAGATCTCCACCGACCGATGGGTGCTGGGCGCTCTTGCCCATGGACACACTCTAGAATCCCAGCAAAAGTGTCTGCGGAGATCTCCAGTGGCCTGGCAAAAGCAGCACATCCCTCAGCTCCTGCAGGAATTATAGGCCATAAGAAAAGGGGTGATAGAGCTGGTTCCAAAGTGACCCCGGGACTCTGGAGTCTACTCCAGATACTTCTTGGTAAAGAAGCCCGGGGGCTGGAGCCCCATTCTAGACCTGCTGCGCCTCAAAAGTCCCAGGAATTCAGGATGGTCAGGTTGCAGCACATGCTCGGCCAACTGGAAGGAGGAGAGTTCTTGACGTTGTTGGATCTGGAGGAAGCATACATCCACGTCACCATTTGCGGGAAGCATCAAGTTCCTGCGCTTCATAGTTCAGGGAAGGCACTATCCATTCAATCCCCTCCCCTTCGGACTGAAGTTGGCACCCAGGGCATTTACGAAGTGCCTGGCACCAGTGGCGGCCCAACTGAGTCTACAGCGGATACACGTGTATCCGTACCTCGACGACTGCCTCATCCGGGCCAAGTCAAGGGAACTGGGCGTCGAATACAGGGAGAGGACAGTCCAGCTGCTGACTGATCTGGGGTTCTCTGTCAGCTATCCAAAGTCTTGCTTGATAGTATCGCAGAATGCGCTGTTCCGGGGGGCCATACTCAACACTGAGCTGGGTGTTCCCAAACAGCCCTTTAAAGGAATGGTTCGCCCAAAATTTTTTATTTAAAAAAATAGATAGGCAATATTTTAAAAAAACGATTGCCATTTTATTTTTTTCGAAGTCCCTATGTAAAATTTTGAGCAATTCAAGCTCAAAAATTTGCAAAAGCAAGCACATGGGAGCATCCATTTTGTGAAATGGATGCCCGCCTGTGCTGGATTTTGCTTTTGCGGCACTAATGAAGGAAAAGCCAGCCAGCTGTAGTAAACAAGCTGAGAGCCTTCGCAGCTGCAGTAAAGCACCCAAGGGTGACATTTTTGTCAAGATGGCCCTGGTCTTCTTTTCGCCATTTCTTTGTGGAAAGGTCCTTCTTGAGATTTACTTTGCGCGCCAAAGCAGTTTTGGTCCCTTTGTTCGTTTTGCCTTTGGTGGGATTCATGAGTGAAGCCCGCCTCTGGCTCCAGGGTGTCTGCAGGGGCAGGAAGCGAGGGAGGTGCCCGAAACTCCCTGTGCTTAGCCTCCTAGGAGATAGGAATGCACTCTTAGGTGATTGGCTGACTGGCTGTCCGGCAAGTAAAGCCACCCTGCTGGGAGACTAACAGCTAGGCTGGAATGAATGGGAAGAACCTGCATAAAAGGCGAGACTTTTTGGTTTGGAAGGCAGAGTCGACCACTTGATGAAGGAATCCGAAGAACTTGTAGAGGGTGCCTGCTGCAACTCCTGGACCCTTGGTTTGCCCGGTGAAGCCCTGCTGCTGTGCTGAAGCTCTGAATTCGTCTAGACTAGAGAAGCCCTGCAAGGACGACTTCTCCCCTTGAGTTGATGGCACCAAACAACTCCAAAGTAAGCCACCTCGACATCCTCTCGAAGCTGGTTGAATTTCCACTGCAGTCGCTGCTGGAACCAAATAGCCAGGGAGAGGAACACCAGATTGTGTGTGTTGCTTTTAAGCTGGCCAAATGCTCCAGGAAGATCCTCCGGACTCCCATGAAGCAGGACTGACCGAGCCTGAGCCACCTCAACAGAGTGCTGGACCCCAGATGCAAGGGAAGCCCATCTTGACAGCCAGGAATTGCAGTGTTGCTATTTGCGGTAGACGCGAGGAGCTGAAACACAAAATTGCCACTTGTTTGAAGATTGCCGGTTGCGGTCGGTGACCGTCCCACTACAGTGCAGGAGTCCCCAGAAGTCCTCCCTCTTGTCCCCATGACTGATGCCCAGGAACACAAGTATCTGCAGAGCTGCACAGGAACAGAAGCACCTGCTGCACTTTCCTTCAACCTAAATGTACTGTACAGTCTAAGAGAACTTGCCTCTTGTGGTGTAACCTCACTTGTCCTCTTTGGAGACTTGTCTTGGTTGCTTCTGTAGAGTTGCTAACAGCTTCTTTACCTCACAAGCCTAATCAGCCTGTGGCCCTACTTTGATTTCTTCTTATTCTGCAAAGACTTCTAAAATTTTGTGCAAGACTTTTACTTACCTGCAAGAAGTGCTTCAGTTCACCTTGACTTTTGCTAACTTAGCATTGGCTGGCCTGGCTCCTTTCATGAATGTTCTCTCTTCCTTAAAGGAAAGAGTTAACTGACTTTGCATTGTTTTTTTTAAAAAAAATTAACTGACCCCAGTAGCTAAATTGCTTTGACCCCAGACTGAACTTACTTTTTTTTACAGAAATCTGGCACTGCAAGCTCATCTGCGCTCTTGCCGGCAACTGCCCTTCCAACGCGCTTCCTGGAGGAGGCGGGGCAACGTCGTGACACGTGACTTTCACATGATCCTGGGATCATTGAAAGACCGGAGGCTACCACCCTTGCGGCGTTAAGCCCAATAGGAGTAAAGCCCTGAGGCTGTTGTGTGGCTGTTTGGTGCCGATGGTGCAAGGCAGCCGAAATTAAAACAGAACCTGGCGAAGACAATCCTCACGAAACAAATAGGGAGTAGGCAAGAATTGACAGTGGAGACTGCGGGTTTATAGCCTTTGATCCAATGCAAGACACAACGGTCTGACAGATACATCCAGACAAGGACCCTGTGAACAGAACCAAAGGAAACGACTAAATGATTCGGACAACAAAGCGCGGAAAAACCGCTAACTTAACACCACCGCATATGAATCTTAGAGGAAAGGCAATGGAGACGCCTGAAACACAACACGCAAAAATCAAATCAGGTGCCATTAACAGACACCACCCTAAGGGAATGTAATACCGAAGCCCCAAACACCTGCATGGAAAGTGACACCAACAAATGTGGAGAAACAGAAATGAATCCAATAACCCACACACACAAAGGAAATGAGGGAAATACAAGCAATTCTCCATCTCCAAACATGACAGAAGACACAACAGAAAACCCCCCCCCGACCAAAGTGACATTAAACGCACTTGAAATAAACGCGAAGCCTGTATCAGGCCACTCAGCACTTTGGGAAATAGAGGCCATAAAGGCGGAACAAAAAAACAGAACTCCCACCAGCCCAAAAGACAAAACAAAAACGACTTTGGAGGATGAGACAAAGGGTAATGAGAAGACACCCAATTTACTGGCAATACAAGAACGAAGAGAAGACAAAGAAAGAAAAATTATAACACAAGAAAAAGCTGCCAAAGCTCAAAAGAAATGGCAGGCTCTGTATGAAAGTCGCAGACACTCCCAACAGCTTGACCCAAAGAAAAATTAGACTACACATCCTAAAGCTGCAAGATTATCACTTGACATAACAGAAATCGAAAACCTAATGATGAACCATGAAAGAAGGAAAGAAGTCTTCGGAAATTCATCATTACCGACAAAGAAAATAGATACAGATCCATGGATACAAAAGTCACAAAAAGGGAAAGTACCAACACCAAAAGAACAAGATTTCTATAGCAGAGATAAGAGCACAAAACCCAAACAATACGAATATAGAAGGAGAAAAAAACCCAACTCCAAACCTAGAAACATCAGATAAATGCAGCTGCGACCTCCGCTCGGACCACGAGCTAGCTTCTATACCAACTTCAATGCTAAACCTACAAAATATGCTGATAACGACTACAACGCAATCTTTATTATCGTACATGAAGCTACAAGAGGCACTAGTAGACTCAATAAAAGACCAAACAACACTCGTGGCTTTGATACACTCCAAAGTTATCTAGAGCAACGCATGAATAAAATATTGGAGCGACTAGACATCGAAGCACAAAATAGCCACTTATGGCAAAGCAGGCTATTTGACATTGCCCGCATGGCTATTTGACATTGAAAAGACAGACCTCACTCACGCACTAATCAAAATGATGACAGAAACTAACCAAGTAAAATCAAAACAGATGCTTCATTCAAAATACCAAAGTCATAGTAATATGGAAAAACAGCAAGAATGGTCTGAAAACAACGAACCCTCATATTTACTGGAAAACAAGTAGCAAATAGGAACCTTACTCCTGCAGAAATTAATCTTATTGACCTTACCGGAGAATCCTCCAAGGAAAGGAAGGTACACACCCATATAGACACAGACACAGGAAAAGAAATTAACAAACGAATTGACGATGAGGGACTTATACCCCATTTAAAAGGGAAAGAGACGTATGAAATCTTCTCCAAAGGAAACAAGATACAGCCCAACAGAGAGCAAGAAAAAAAAGGAACAATAATCAATAAACAAAAAAAGCAAAGGGGCTCACGAGCATTCTTGAGAAATCTAACAAATCCTCCAAAAGAATTATCCCAAGATGAACAAAGCAACACAGCAGAATAAACAAAACAAACTTGAACCCAAAACAAAAAAGAAAATCCCAAACAACAATGAAGTAGACACAGAACTAGATGAACTAATTAACCTATCAACCTACATGGAGGACGAAATTGATCAATCTGAAGAAGCCCAAATCGAAATGGCAGCGGCATCATTGATTACGGTAGATGAATATGAAGGTGAGAAACCAGAAGAAGACCAAAACCTCTAAGTATCAGGATACAAAATGACACTCGATGAAATATCCAAAATAGAATGGGAAAACAACGATGAAACCGCATCGGATACGAATAACTATCCCTTACCCATAAGGGAGACCCAAAGCAGCTACGATGATGATAAAACAACCGATGGACAAACAGAAAAAATAATAAAACTGCCAATTTTTGTGCTTCCACAAAAACACCAGACAGAAATAAAAGCCAAAATTATCAAGAATAACAACAAAAAATGACAACCTAATCATGAACCGCTCAAATGTACTAAGATTGATACAAGCCATTCCTAACATGAAAGAAATTACAACTAAAGATATAAGAACAGTCGAATTCTGTGATGAAATAACATTGGACCAAGTGAAGATATCTTTTGATTCTGAAAAAACACTGAACAAAATGATAGACAATAAAAATATTTACAAGCAACTAGGCTTCAAAGTGACTGTGATCGAAGAAATAAATAACACAGGGAGGAGAAAAAAAACAAAAAACAGTAAGCTGGAACCAGCCTGAAAAGAAACAAAGCAAATACGAACTGGACGATGCCTATAGAAATACATCACCAGAACACAAGAACGTGGCGACATGTACAAGAGTAGAGCAAATGACGACAAAGATTATCAAAGTCGTCATGACCTTTTATAGAAAATATGGAATATGGAGGCAATCGGAGAACTCATTCACAAATACAGAAGATATACACAACCAAAGAAGATAACAATTAAAGGAAGAAAGTCCACATCCGACCAGGATCTGCTCATGGAACACGCGGGGACACAGCCATTTATTCAATACAAATTCAAATCTTATAATGGCTGACATAATCTGCATCCAAGAGTCATGGATAACGCAACAACCAATAGCAGATGGATACACCATATTAATGAACCCTGCAATCCAAAAGCAAAAAGGCAGACCGTCTGCCGGACTCCTAACTTTAATCAAAAATTGACAAACCATCGATATACTAGAACACAATTTAAACCCATGGACTCAAATTACCATACTTAAGCAATGTACGGACAATAAAGACAAAGATCCCACAACGAAGGATCACAAGAAGGAATGCTTATGGGCCCTAATGAACCTATATTGGAACCCAGCAGGAATAACGGATGAGAAATTTATAGACACAGTAACCTCAGCAATAGATAACACCAAAGGAAAATACGAGATATAATTTATATTATGCGTCGATTTAAACATCCATATATTCAATGCAAAAGGAGAAGAAATAGAAAAATCTAACCTATCACCCCGAGCCAAATGCTGGACTAAAGAATTATATTGCAGAAATATTAGGAGATCTGACAGTATCGACACAACCACTGGAAAACAAATGGAAACCTGGGCAAGAGGCAAATCCACCGTCATAATTGATTACATATACATGACTGAAAATTTACACAAAGATTTGCGGGAATCAAGAAATATCAAAACGGAAGAAAGTGATCATTACATACTGGAAAGAACGCTGAATACTAGAAAAATGGTGAAAGATAAAGCTGATTTAACAAAAATGGAAATAAATATCAGCAACAACAGATTAAGAATTGGGAGGAAAAGAATGGAAGAATTGCCAAAAATAATGACCAACTCAACACTAGGTGACCTAGAAAAGATAAACTATGGTTGGTTACTGTCACCTTATAGATGCAATAATACACAAAATGGAAAGTCAACAGTTAAAAACCACATCCACGCATACAACAATATAATGAACAAGAAAAGAGAATTGAGAACTAAAATAAAATTAATTATGAAACAAAATTTACCGGATAAATACAAAGAAATCAAAACAGCAAAACAACATTACAGAAATTGGCGAAAGAACAACAAAGCCTTGATATTACAAGAGGATGCAGAAAAGCTGCTGCTGACACTAAAGAACAGAAACACAAAATAACTATGGGCGTTACTACACAACAAAACCCACACACAAAACAGCATGGTAACTGATGTACCAGAAGCAAGTTGGACCGAATATTTCAGAGATCTATGCGGGCAAAAATCCAACGAAAGAAGCAAAATATATACAGCAACATATATGGCAATGGGAATGGGACCATGAAGATCTAAAAAGGGCGATTAATACTCTAAACGCTTCCAGAGCCCCACGGCCTGTCCAACATGATGATCAAGCAGAATGCAGCAGTATGGACAGAAATATGCAAAAGCTTCTTCCAAATGATACAAAACAAAAAAACAATCCCAATTACATGGAAGCAAGCCACCATCGTACCCATATATAAGCAGGGTGATACAAGAGATCCACAAAACTACTGACCGCTGATGCTCCTAGACCCTTTGGGCAACATTTTTGCTAAAATACTGCTAGATAAACTAGACAGATGGGCAAAAAAAGAAAAAAAATATGCTACAAGACAAACTGGCTTCATTAAAACACTGGGTACCAATATCAACCTGTTCCTACTAAACATATTAAAGCATGAAGCCATAAGAAACAAAATCCAAATCTATGCCGCTTTTGTCGATTTACGGCTAGCATTCGACTCTGTCAACAGAGACATTCTATGGGTCAAACTGACCGTTTGGAAGTGTCCAACAGACATCATCCAACCGATCAAACTCTTATACGCGGACACCTGCGTCCGAGTCAGATTATCGAAAGAAGGGGCCCTCACGGATCAAATCAGAACATGGAATGGACTAAAACAAGGATGCCCATTGGCTGCCACTTTATTTCATCTTTATATGGCAGATCTCGAACGAAACATCTATACACCTCAAACGAACCCCTCAAAAATCAATAACACAGCGATACCTTGCATTATATATGCTGACGACAAAGTACTCCTGGCTAAAACTCCGAGAGGCTTACAAATTGCACTTGAAAAATTAGAAATATACATGACAAAGAACAAACTGCAAATAAATACGAAAAAAACAATAATCATGACACTAAAAAAAGAAAACAATATCAATCGTCAGCTCGTCTCCTTTTATATAGGCAAGGAAAAAATGGAAACAGTAAAAACCATAGAATTTCTTGGAATATGGATATCCCAATCAACAACAGAAGAAGAATGGGCAGCACAACTTAAAGAAGAAACCTTGTCCCTAGCCCGACAAGCAAAAACAATACATCGAAAATATGGAAAATTCTCCATGAACCCAGTAGCTACATTTTACAAACAAAGTCACGGCCATCTTAACATATGGAGCAGAAAGCATGATAAACATCAACAATGACATCTGGGATAAACTAGAAGGGAGCTTCTGGAAAAAAGTGCTAAATTTGCCAGCTTCATTACCATACGAATCCGAGCTGAATTTGCACTTCAATCGCTTGAGTCCATTGTTCTATGGAAACAACTTGACTTATACAGGAAAATATTGACTAAAACCAACACTCCACCTTTGGAAATATTCAGAATAGAAAACGGCTGCAACTGCGATCATGTCTTGGAAAAATGGAAAACAGCGACAGAAGTGAAAAGAAAAGAGCAAGAAATATCGATGGAAATGCTAACGGAGACCAGAAAAAGCGAACAAAAAAATTAAAAGAAAACGATTGGATGAACACCAACCGAGAGAAAAACAAATACCAGCACAACATACAAAATCCATCTCAATCAACTCCCTTCATACTTACAAATATTTCCATCGTCTAAAACAAGAGACACACTTATGAGATTGCGGCTAAATATCCTCCCAACCCGAGAAATAATGGCAGCCAGAAAACAAATACCCGAATGTAAACAATACTGCCGATTTTGCAAGAACCCTCAGATGACCGAGAGCCTTCATCATATAATTATGATATGCCCGGCACTGAATGAAAAACGACAACAATCGAGAGAATGGTTTATGAACACACAAACTGTTCTAACACCAGAAGATCGTTGGGCAAGATTGCTCTCTGGAAAAAAATAGTATTCACACTAACATCGTTCTGGAACAACATCATGTACAATAAAGGAACAGCATAAAATATAAGCAAGCAGGATCAAAACAAGAAGAAAGTACATGAACAAGGACAACATTTCACTGGCCCACACTGTAATTTGAGCAATAAACACAAGGAAAGTCAGATGAAAGGTTTAAAGCGCAAACCAAACATCAAAAAAAAAAAATCTAAGTACTTACTTTGTCATATTCTGAAACCTCTGTTCTTTGACACTCCTCTCAATAATCTAATGCAACAGGGATATATTAATGTTCCCAGCACCCTAACTATTGAAGTCACCTGAGTGTGTATGTAGTGTCTGTGGGCCATCCCAAATGGGTATTCGCTGATTTAGAAAACTAAGAGTGTGTATTTTGAAGTGTATTAGTGTGTTGCTTTTATATTGCTCCCTTCTGAAGAAGGCTTATTCAAACTGACTGTTAAATGAATAATTGTTTAATCAAGAAACTGTGTGTAACAGTTTATTTGAATACTTGTCACTGTGAATCTCTGTGTAACTCACCTACAGCTCACATTGACCCCTCTTGAGATGAGCCTGGCTGCTCAACACGCTACCAACCTGTGTAGTACAGACTTATACCAAAGGTTGGGTTCATGTTGCCAGGAGGTCAGGGTTGTTGTAGTGCACCCAAAGGGCACTGCATACAATCTTGCCTAACAGTGGGCTTGGGCATGCTCCCAGCCTGAAAAAAGTAGGGCCCCTGCAACTGTTCATCCGATCATCGTTGGAACCAAGTCCCCCATGAAGAACAACCCGCTGAGTTTGTGACAATATTTGACTAAAGAATTCACTTGCTTAGTGTGCACTTTAAAGGCCTAATAAATGATTGTATTTTTGTACTTCACCGCCTAATTGAAATGACTGCATAGCTCTGTGTACACAGCCCTAGCTCCCTCTCACATCCTTCCTGAAACTAAGCCTTGCCGCTCTGCTACCATATCTTGATTGAGTTTGGCTAACCACTGTGTCTTCCCTGTTGCCGATAATAGGGTGGACTCCCAAAATCCTCCCGGCAGGACTAATTCTGGAGTTCCATTTTAACACTTATGGTTTGGCGAGTGACTGTGGGACATATACAAACACGTCCTCGGAGGAGAAGGAACTCCATATTGATGTTCTTGAGCCCTGTGACGAATCGTGGGAATCCATTTCTTCTCCCTGGATGCTGGGAGGCCGAAGTAGCAACCAGGACGGTTAGAAGCAAGGTGGAAAGCGACATGGATGCCTTTTCTTTTAGGCAGATGACAATTGAGGAAATATCAACAATTGTTGAAAATCTTAAACCTACTTCATGTAGGGGTGACATTTTTCCTGCGTCCTTGTTTAAAAAATATTTCACCAGCATAGCTGCCCCTGTCACGACATTTATAAACTGCTGCTTTCAAAAAGGGATAGTTCCAAGGTGCATTAAAAAAGCCTGGCTCTCCCCCTTATAGAAAAAAGATGGGATGGATCCACAGAAACCTTTGAACTATCGCCCTATTACCAACCTTCACTTTCTCCTCAAGATTATTGATAAGTCGCTTGTACACAATATGACACATTTGTGGAGGAGAAAGGCCTGTTATCTGGCAGACAATCACGATTTAGGAAAAATCATGGCACAAACTGTGCTGCTAGATGTCAAATCCATGTTAACTAGAATAATTGACCAGGGGAAAGTGGCAATGCTGTTGCTATTAGACCTGTCCACCGCATTTGATCTTGTTAATCATGAAAGACTGGCGCACAGGGTAATTGAGGTGGCCAAATGTTCTAACTCAGTTGCAAACTGGTTTAGATCTTTTTTGGGTCCCAGGAGAGCGAAGGTCATCTACAGGGTTTTTAAGTCCCCCCTACCCCAACAGGCCTCCAGCATGCCCCACTGCTCTATAATATATATTTGAAGGGATTGTGTCCTCCGACGTATTCCTTATCTTTGATAATACGTTTCCAGCTTGCTGGCCTCGGAATTTCTTCTGTAGAGGGCGCTGCGCGTCGACGTCCGCCGAGTCGATGTCTCTCGACGGCCACCGTTTCGGCGCCGACGTCACCATGCCCATGAATAGCCACGCGCTGCGTCCGTTGCTCAGTTCAGTTTTTCCACGCTTCGTGGGGCCTCGGAACGTCGTTGCTCAGTTCAGTCAGGATAACTCTATATCTACTCAAATAATACCTACTCGTTCTCGATGGCATCTTCATCGGAACCGACGACGCCGCGATCCGGCTTCAAGAAATGTCGAGACTGCGGTAAAAAAATGTCGATAACGGATCCACACAGGATCTGCTTGTGGTGCTTGGGATCCGAGCACCATTGTTCGGAGTGTGAGGACTGCATGTCCATGACGGCGAAAGCCTTGAAGGAGCGCAAGGGGAAGCACGAGAGAGGTAAGTCAATCAAAACCTCCTCGAAGGTTTCTTCGGCTGAGTCGAGGCATTTGTCTCCTCGACGTCGAATATATTCCCATTCTAGATCTCGAAGTAGCTCACACCATTCGTCGAGATCAAGACACTCAAAAAAGAGACGTCGAAGATCCCCTTCCTCATCTTCTGTGTCCCCAGAAAGGTCTCCTGTCCCACAAAACACAGCTCTCAAGCTGAGTGGGAGGAATTCGGAAAGAAAATGTTAAGCGTCTTCGAGAACACGGCCTAGACCCCCTCGAAGACAGCTGAGGGTGATACCGCGGGTGAAAAACCCAAAAAATCAAAACGCAGCGAGTCGCAGCACCCGGCGAAACATTACACCCGAGAGCGCACGAGCCATCGGGTAAGAAGGCACCATCTTCAACGCCATCGTAGAAGATTCCTTCGACGCATGGATCGGCGCCATCGACGCCGTTGTCGAAGGGTTCCTCGACGCATCGGTCGATCGACTCGACGCCATCGTCGACGCCGATGAAAGAGAAGACCAAGGCTGCTCCACAGCCAACTGTGATTTCAAGGGCCCCCGGCACAACGCCGAGACCGCCGTCAATGTCCTCGAGTAGGATCCCGATCCTCTCGAGTTCTTCGAGACCCCTTCCAGTTTTTTCGGCGCCTTCGAAGCCTGTCACATGGGCATCGACGACATCGACGTTTTCTCGCCCAATAATGACGAGTTTGGCTCCTTCTGCCTTAGAGATGGGTTTTACACCATTTCAGAGGTCAGAGTACCCTGGACTATCTTCAATTTATGGAGAGGGGGAAGATTCTGACCAGGAAACATTTGGGTTACAGAGGGCCACACTGCCTATTTCAGAGGATTTCACCTCTGAGGAAAGAAGGCTGAAGGACCTACAAGAGTAACTACATGAGGCAAGTGGGCTGGACACTTCCCCAGAAGTGGAATCTGTTAAGCCAGACCCAGGGGAACATGCCGAAACACCCTATAAAACCCTTATGGCACGAATTATTGAATTTATGGGTTGGTCTGCGCCTTCCCCTGTTTTTCAACAGGATGACCTAACAGACATATTAGACAAAGGTCCACAGGAGGACCCTGTGGTCCCCTTCCATGCAGCTTTACAAAGGAAGATTACATCTAATTGGGAAACTCCTGAAGTTATCCCTGCGGTCAATAAAAGATTGTCAGCCAAGTATAGGGTAGCGGCTGCTGACCCTGAATACTTATCAAAACACCTGACTCCAGAGAGCCTGGTGGTTCAAGCGGCAACTTCATCTAGCAGTAGGACCGCTTACCCTACTGTCCCACAGGATAGAGATAAGAGGTACGATTCTATGGCGAAGAAAGTCTTCTCTGCTTGTAGTATGGCGTTGAAGTCCATCAATGCCACCTGTACGCTCGTCCGGTTCAGTCACACACTATGGGAGTGTGCTTCATCAGCGGCTGACTGCATACCCGAAGGAGAGGAAAAGGAAGTATTCCTTAACATTATTAAAGATGGCAAAGATGCCATGTGCGAATCACTTCAAACGGGCATCGATTCCGCTGACAGTATCAGCAGGGCCATGGCGGCAAGTACAACAATCCGCAGGCATGCGTGGTTGCGAAAGTCTGGCTTTGCTCCAGATGTGCAGGCCAGACTTTTGAATATGCCCTTTGACGGCTCTTCACTATTCGGAAAAAAGGTTGATGACAGTCTGGAAAAGTTACAGACTTCTAAAGCAGCAGCAAAATCTTTAGGAGCTGCTATCCGCCAAACTCCTTTTCGCCCCTCAGGAACCTCTGGGAGAGGAAAGTCCTTTCGTTATTATTCCGCATTCGGGAAAGGCAGAGGACAGCCGGCTCAAAGAGGCCAAAGGAGATCCACCCAAGGTGGACGGGTCAAAAGTACTAAGGCCGCAGCAGCAGCAGGTGCCTCTTTACCCTCGGCATCTGCATCAGCCGCCCCCAAACCACTCTGAGGCCTTTCCACACAATACACCTGTAGGGGGCAGGTTAACTCACCATCTGACGGAATGGCAGGCTATAACGTCAGATGCTTGGGCATTGGAGACAGTTGCCCAGGGTTACTGCCTACCCTTTCTACACATCCCTCAGAGTCATCCACCGGGGAGCAGCTCTCTAAAAGTTCCAGATTCGCTGCTCTTGCAGGAAATTATAGACCTGCTAGAGAAAGGTGCCATAGAACCGGTACCGGTACCTGTACCTGTAGCGGACAGGAACAAGGGCTTGTACTCCCCCCCCCCTACTTTCTCATACCAAAGAAGGACTGAGACCCATCCTGGACTTACGAGAATTGAACAAGTTCCTCAGGAAGGACAAGTTCAAGATGGTAACTCTCTCTCAGATCCTTCAGGCCCTCCAGCTCCAGGACTGGCTGGTATCTCTGGACCTTCAGGATGCTTATTTCCATGTGCCAATCCATCTAAAACACAGGAAATACCTGAGGTTTGCAATTGGCAACTCTCATTATCAATTTCGAGTTCTGCCATTTGGGCTGACCTCTGCCCAGAGGGTCTTCACCAAGCTGATGTCGGTATTGGCGGCGAGTCTAAGGAGGGAAGGGATCCACGTCTACCCCTACCTGGACGATTGGCTGATCAGGGTTGTATCTTCGGAACAGGCCCAGGCCCAGCTAGATTATGTCTGCCACTTCCTCTACAAACTGGGCTTCTCCCTCAATTTAAAGAAGTCACAGATGATACCATCACAGAGACTCCAGTTCATTGGAGCGGTCCTGGACACTTCCCTGGGAAAAGCCTCGCCACCAGAGGTGAGGGCTCAAGATATTCTACAGATGGTCACCAAGTTTCAAAATGCCCAACGTCTCCCAGCCTTCGACTTTTTTGAGGTTGCTAGGCCTCATGGCATCCTGCATCTTCCTTGTGCCAGAGGCTCGCCTGAGAATGTGATCTCTTCAGTGGGCACTGAGAAGTCAGTGGTCACAATTCTCAAGGAAAATGACAGATCTCCTCCGGATTCCGGACAGGGTAGCCTGCGACCTTCAATGGTGGACCTATCCAGAGAACATCTTGAAAGAAGAACTGTTTTGGCAACCATGGCCGGTGATAACAGTAGTCAGACGCCTCACTCACGGGGTGGGGAGCCCATGTCAACGACTTGACCATCAGCGGTCGTTGGTCTCCATCGGAGTCCAGACTACACATCAACCTATTGGAGCTGAGAGCGATCAGACTAGCGCTGAAAGCTTTCCTGCCATCAGTACAGGGGAGAAATGTCCTGATAATGACGGACAACACGGTGGCCATGCACTACCTCAACAAAAGAAGAGGCGTAGGATCACTGCCACTGTGCAGAGAGGCGATGCAGCTCTGGTTTTGGGCAATCCAAGAAGGAATCTCTCTATCGGCAGTCCACCTAGCCGGAGAGAAGAATTTGACAGCGGACGCTCTGAGTAGGCAGAGCACAGTCTCCCACGAGTGGGAGCTAGCTCAGGAAGTCCTTCAAGAGATCTTCGCCCTTTGGGGAACCCCTCAGGTGGATCTGTTCGCCACAAGCACCAACGGGAAGTGCGATCTGTTCTGTTCAAGGGAATTTCCCCCGAGAGGAGCTCTAGGAGACGCGTTCGTAGTGGACTGGGAGTTTCCACTCCTTTACGCGTTCCCACCAGTCCCTGTTATTCCTCAAATGATCAGGAGGTTGAGAAGATTCCGGAAAACCATGATCCTAATTGCCCCGGATTGGGCCAGGAGAACGTGGTACCCGGACCTTCTAGATATGTCCATCTGTCCTCCAATCCGTCTTCCACTCAAAGAGAAGCTTCTCTCGCAGAAGGGAGGTCAGGTTCTCCATCCAGACACCAGAACCCTCAACCTTCACGCTTGACTTCTGAAGGGTTGAGGTACAAGGATTGGGATCTCCCTGATGACGTCATGGAGGTGTTGCTTTCGGCCAGAAGGCCAGCAACAAAGTCTTTATACCGCTGCCGTTGGAACACATTTTGCAGCTGGTGTAGGGAAGAGAATATCAACCCTTTTTCATGTGGTACACCAACGGTGTTATCGTTTCTACTCTACTTGGCAAACTCAGGCCTTCAAGTTGGCACTGTAAAAGGCTATCTCGCAGCGCTTTCCATCTTCAAGCGCACTGCGGAGGAACCATTGTATTTCAAACTTCCTCTAGTGGTACAATTTCTCAAGGGATTAACTAATGTTTATCCCCCAAAACCATTCCAGGTTCCTTATGGGACTTAAATTTAGTCTTAAACTTCCTAATGGGCACTCCATTCGAACCACTTCACTCTTGTTAGCTGAGATTTCTCACGCTTAAAACGGTCCTATTGGTAGAACTAACATCTGCTAGGAGGGTGAGCGAGCTACAAGCTCTCTCCTGTAAACCCCCACATACAATTTTCCACAAGGACAAAGTTGTCCTACAGGTGAAGCCTAATTTCCTCCCAAAGGTGGTTTCTGAATTTCATATTACTCAGAAAATTACCTTACCTTCGTTCTACCCTCCTCCCCACCCGGGGAAAGAGGAGGAAAGGCTACATAGGCTGGACCCAAGGCGAGCTCTCAACTTTTATATCAGCAGAATTGCTAGGATCAGGCAAGCAGACCAACTGTTTGTAGGATACTCAGGTCACAAGTTGGGACTACCCATAACAAAACAAACAATCTCCAGGTGGATTATTCTGGCCATTCTGGAATGTTACAAACTGGCAGGGAAAGAGCCACCCCAAAAGCTCAGGGCTCATTCAACCAGGGGTATCGCAGCCTCTTCGGCTCTCCAAAGAGGGGTACCGGTCCGAGACACATGTGCGGCTGCCACATGGTCGTCCGCACCTACATTCACAAAATTTTACAATCTGGATTCCTCCACTACTCAAGAGACTAGATTTGGCAAGGCCGTATTACATTCGGTCCATCCCTAAAGGGATAGATAACATTCTCACTCCCACCTCCAATTACATGCCACTGCTATGGGAGTCTATCAAAGATAAGGAATACGTCGGAGGACACAATCCCTTCGAAGAACAAGTTACTTCTTACCTTGTAACGTTCTTTCGACGGGATGTTCCTCCAACGTATTCCTTATCGCCCTTCCCATCCATCCCCGCAGTGATACTTCACTTGTGGGTGCAGCTTACGCTCCTTCAAGGTCAATAACCAATACAAAACGGAACTGAGCAACGGACGCAGCGCGTGGCTATTTATGGGCATGGTGACGTTGGCGCCGATACTGTGGCCGTCGAGGGACATCGACTCGGCGGACGTCGACGCACAGCGCCCTCTACAGAAAAAATTTCCAAGGCCAGCAAGCTGGAAAAGTATTATCAAAGATAAGGAATACGTCGGAGGAACATCCCGTCGAAAGAACGTTACAAGGTAAGAAGTAACTTGTTCTTCTATACTCTGTTTTGATGTGTTGAACGGTCTGAGTGTCAAATTTGCAAATTATGCAGATACACCCAGATTGTCCTGGAATTTACATGCTCCTATGAGGCAGACTCCCTGCTGGTCACCAGAGTCTTTGATGCCAAGAAGACCTGGATGCAAGACAACTTCTTTGCACTTAACGACAAGAAGACAGAGATATGATCTCAATATGAAACATTCTTAGTTGGAGGAGCCACTATTCAGGCCTCCAGTTCTGTCAAGACACTTGGCTTGGTCTTTGACAGCAACTTAACTTCTTTTTTTTTGTTTTTTTATTGTTATGGCTGATTAGTATTACATTTTTCAATTTTAATGATACAGTATTTGAAAAAAGGTTTCAAAATAAAATCATTTCACATGGTCACACCACAGTATATAAAATAGTCAGCATCTTACAAAACTTAAGACAATAAAAACTGTCTCAATTAAAACTAATGAAAAAAACAGATCAGGTGCATTTAAAAGATTTCACTCATCTATAAAAATTAAAATCATGTGAAGCAATAATAATGTTGACTTTATTAAAGATTTCAAAATAATTAGAATCCTGAAATGTGTCAGGCTAGTTCACGAGATTACAAAATCTGCATATAGTCTCTTTCTTATGTTACCACGTCAAGCTAAGACTCATGGTCACAGGTTAAGTCTAAATCTTAAGTAGGCACTTCTAAATTTGGCTGATGTACTTCTGCTCATGTAATTGGCTACAAGATGCACATTTTTTGGCTCAAAAGGGTTGGACTTGAAGTCAACATATGTACGTTTTGTTGCGTGATTATCCAGTCATGCTGATAGTTTTCTTAGCTGTAAGTGGGTTTGTTAGTAGAGCTAAAGTTATATCGGTGTCAGCTAAGGTGTTAAGTACTATTGACCTCCATTTGACTATGAAGTCATGAGTAACATTGAGAACATAATGTGCTAATAACCCTGGCAATGTTTTTGTTTTGGGAGCGTGTAGAGTGGGGGGGGCGTGTAGAGTGGGGGGGCGTGTAGAGTGGATGAGTTTAGAGAGCAAATGAGTTTAGAGAGCAAATGAATTTATAGAACTGGACTACTGCGTACTAACGAATGACTCTAAGGGGCTGATGAGTGCATACTAATGTTGAATGCGGGGAAAGCATGAGTGCATAGAGCGGGTGAGTGTGTGGAGCTTGTGAATGCAGGGAGCTGGTGAGTGCCGGGAGTGGGAGAATGCGGGGAGCGGGTGACTGCGCACGGTGGGTGAACGCGAAGTACAGGCGCAGACGGGGTGCGTGCGAGGGGCAGTCAGGCGCGCGGAGCAGACTGGAATGCATGAATGCATTGAGCAGATCGGAGTGTGTTGCACTGATGGGGACGCATGGAATGAATAAAAGTCCATAGAACGGACAGAAGCGCATAGAACTGCGCGACGTACATAGTATGGTCTGGAATGCAGAGAACGTATGAAAGAGCATATAACCCATCATATCACACCCCATGCTTACTCTCTTCTTTACACCACCACTCAACTAGAACACAGAGATACTATGACACCATTCAGTATAACTGTTCTCATACCAACACCTCCCGCTCACTCCCCATCACTCTAAGTAAACACTTAGACACCCCCCAGCCAGGCGTTCTCCTCAGGTCTAACGCAGCCACAGTCGGTCTGCATAAATCCTGCCAGAACTAACACATACCCCTGACCTCAACCACCACACCTACCGCTAAGAAGCAGCTATTTAACGAATACCGCACCAGCTGCACACATACCCGGTGCGCACACGCGCCGTTGACTCTCCCTACTGACCTGAACTTCGGTTCCCAAGGGCGTTCAACCTACCAGCACCTTCAGACCATACCAATGGTATATAAGGCGCTATATAAGTGCAAAATAACATAACATAACATAAAAGAGAGCACAATTTCCAAGAATAACTTGTGTTGAAGGAAATGAGGCCTTGTTCGAAATGAATGATTGCCACAGGGACACAGTTAGGAAGATGCCGAACTTGTCGCCAGAATTTGCCTTCTATTCTGTCCCATAGCTTAATGTTTTTAGACTCTGAGCCATATAGCAAAACTGGCACGGTTTTCTGTTTATAGTACATTAAAGCCGGGAGACAGGAAAACTTGCAATATTTATAGAGTATAATTTTTGCTTGGTATATGGCTGTAATAAGCTTTAGCGCCATTTAAATGACATATAAGTGATCATTAGGACGATGATTGATATTAACCCCTAGATAGGTGTATTCATGCACAAATTGGAGCTGTTCAATTTGTAATGTCCAAGTTGCGATTTTGGTCCCTCAACCAGGTTTGACACAGTGCATTACTTTTGGTTTTGGACAAGTTTATTAACAATTGATGATCTTCCACGTACAAGCCGAATTCAGTAAGCAACCTTTTGGAGACCTTTAGGAGTTTGTGAAAGTTATACAAGGTCGTCCACGTGAAGGAGCCATGCAATGGGCTGTGCTCCTAATTTAGGCGCATGTGTAATTCTGTTGGCCAACTTTTCCATCATGTCTAGGATGAAGAAATTAGAGTGCAGAGGCCAAATTACAGGCCTCTTTAAGTCAGAATATGTGCAGAGAAGAGGCCATCAAATGTAAGTCCTACTTGAATGGAGGTATCTGTATGCAACAGTTTAATCAAATTTATGATAGTGGGCGAGCAATGTGTGCTTTTCAACTTATCCACGAGTAGTTGCCTTGATACTGAATCGAAGGCAGACTGGAAGTCTACAAAGGCCAAATATAATTGTTTTGTTTGGATGCAGTGTGCTTTTATATAAGCCAAGGTCAGAAGATTGATGCTAGTACCCAAACCAGCAATGAAACCAGTCTGGAAGGGGTCTCTATGGTTTGTGTTATAAGTCCATTCATTGAAATCTCTTAAAACAAATCCTGCAAAGCTCTTGCCAGGGGCATCGAGGAGGCCTGTTGGCCTATAATTTGTTGGGCATTGACGATCACCCTTTTTAAAAATGGGTAACACAATAGAATGTCTCCAGGACGCTGGCAAGGAATTTGTGTAAATGGCGTACTTAAAGATGTTCAAGATAATCTCGGCCCAAGTATGCGGATGTTCTTTAAACATTACGTTAAAGTCCATCCGGACCTGGGGCTATTGATCGACCTGGATTTATAGATAAAATGTAGAACATCATCCCTAGTTATCTGGAGTGAAAACGTGATCACTAGAGGAGACTGATTCAGTGGATAAAGGACACGCATACAGATCTTGTAAATGTGCTATCCACTGGTATTCGGGCACACCATTTATCTGATCTGACTCTAGGGAAATATAATTAGCCCGATTAAGAAGTGACCACATCTGGGCAGAGTTTTTTTTTTTATGATTGCGTCCAACATACACGTGTTTTTCTCAGACGGCAAAAACCATGTTCTAATGGATCAAATTACACTCTTTACCACATGGATAAGACTAATAGTATATATAACAAAAAAAGGGTGTAAACATCGTAAAATATACCCACAGTGGTGACAAACACCAGGAATCGTAAATTCCCGAATATATTTATTCATACATTAATTTATTTAATTATAACACTCTTAAAATGATCACGTTACATAAAATTCATAGTTAAACACAAAATATATAAAACATCAAAAGACTGTACTCCACAAAACACATGAAAATCCCAAATATGGGTTAATTCTGCTGATTTGTAAATTGACTCCGTGTGGACCTCCACACTGGAGTGATTTCTCTTTTAACTAGGTTATTATTGGTACTTGCTCAGTAACCCTACTAGTTCATGTGTTTTGTGGAGTACAGTCTTTTGATGTTTTATATATTGTGTGTTTAACTATGAATTTTATGTAACGTGATCATTTTAAGAGTGTTATAATTAAATAAATTAATGTATGAATAAATATATTCGGGAATATACGATTACTGGTGTTTGTCACCTCTGTGGGTATATTGTACGATGTTTACACCCTTTTTTTGTTATATATACTATTAGTCCAACATACACTCACCATCTTTTTGATATACGCAGGCTTTACTTTGTCGAAGCCAGTTTTTGTACCTAGTTTTGATACTTATTAAAGCATCATTCCGGAGTTCATTGGGAGGAAGGCCTGCTATTGTTTTGTCTTGATGATATTTTGTTGTCCTGTCTTTAACCTCGGCAACGCTGATGTCTAAATTCTTGTAAGTAGTTGGCCCTGACTTTTTCCATTGAGTGTTGAATAGTTGTAGAATGGTATAATATGGACTACTTTGTTGTGGGGTCCCAAACTCCTGTGTAGAGGAGTATGCTTGTAAGAGGTGGTCATTTAGATTATATAATGATAATGCGGACCATCAGAATCTATTTTGTCTGTTTAGAGAAAAGATTCCTTTATGTTGAAATTTGAAAGCAGGAGTTCGAATACCCATGCCAGGCCATGTCAAAACTAACATTTTGTGGTCACTACTATTGTGCTTAATCACCTCTGTACTAAGGATACTTGCAAATAAGTTGTGATCTACATAAATCTAATCTAATATGGCTTTGTGCCCTCCTCGGTTCCAATTACTCTTTGGCTGGATATCCCCTGGGAGTGACCCGCTAGTCATGACAATGTTTCTCTCCATAAAGGATATCCATCTCTGTTGTGCTACATTTGTTCGGATTTGAGTATTTGAGAAACAGTGTAAATCCAGATCACCTGTGAGTATGATCTCAATAATACAGTTGGTCTGATTAATGAGGTCATATTTGTTCTAAGTCATGGAAGAAAATGTCTGATATTCCTGCAGGATTGCAATAAATGTTGATCAAGGCGATAACCTGAGAATTTGCTTGAACTTTGACACGTTGCATAAAATTGTGAGCCGCCCATGAAGAAATCTTCAGGCCAGAGCGCAGTTTGACGGCTGCTAAAAGGCCCGACATTGGTCTGCCATTGGAAGTTCGCTTGGCTGGGTTTAGAATGATGATGTGGTTATCCCAGGAGGGAATTTGTCAGCCACGTCTCTTATAAAGTGACAATATCGTAGCTATTTAGTTAGCTATCAGAATCATTCAGAAGATGAGTGAAACCCAGCGTATTTCATAATATTTGATGCAACAAGAGTAACGGATAGTTACGTAGGACAGGCATTACAGTTGCACATAACGTGTGCATTTTTAGACATTTCGTCCATCTTGGGGTTTGGAAGTCGGAGTGAAAGATTGAAGGGGCTTGTATGGAATAATATTCACAAGTTCTCGTGAGCTCTCCTTCAAATTTGATGGTGTGTGAAATTGTAAGGTTAGGATTATTGTAAAGCCCAAGGTACGGAGTTCCTGTTTAGCCTTGCAGATGGTATTGAAGACTAAACCTGATGTTATCCATAGCCTAGCTATTGTTAGATCCATTCCTTCAAGGAACTCAACTTGATCTAAAGCAGTGGAACTAACATCTTCCAAACTTGGAATGTCCGCAAATATTGCCAAGATGGAGGTTCTATTAAGATCATACTCTGGATATGGAACTGGGTGACATTTCATGATGAGATGATGGTTTTGGGATAGACGCTAAGTGTGGTGTTTGTTCAGGTGCAAGGTATTAGTAATAGGTTGCTGAGCAGGCACTTGTTTGAGGAAATTTCTATTCCGCATGTGTGGATTTGTTATGTATTGTTGAGCATGGTGCAACTCAGGACAGTGCAAAATGTTGCAGCAGGGATGGCTGCCAACCAGATTTACAACCTGCTTGTGGACCTTAGATTGATGATGAGCGGACATGTAGAGCAAGTCAGCACATTGTGTTGCCTCTCACGCCTGTGAGTTATCACAGCAGGAGTTTTAACTTGATTGCAATATTAGGAACGGTGTTGATCAGACATGTAACGATCAACTTCTCTGCGAATTTCAGACCTTCTCTGTTCTATGGCAGGCCGTTCAGAGTTTAATGGTATAAATTGGACTGTGGCAGGTGTTGAAGGCCTGTCTTTTGAGATGGAAATATTTTTATACTGTTGAGCTTCTTGAATTAGTGCATCAAGAGGCACATAGGATTTTATAGGCTCGCTGACCTGATCTGAAGCTTTTTTCTTGGTTTGAGTTACTTTAACATATTTTTTTATTATCGCTGATGAGGCGTTGGCAGTTTGTTTTTTCGGAAGAGTTATTTTACTCAAAAACTGTTTTGCAGTCGAGTTTGATGACTGAAAAGGAGTTCTCATGTTCTTTGTTTTTTTTCCCCTGAGTTTGCGACACAGATTTATTTCCATTTTTTTTTAACTGCTGTGAAGATAGTGTAGGCAATTTTCTGATTTTTTTTCTCTGCCTCTGATTGTCTCACAGGGGCAAGAGGGTTGTCTTGAGGTAAATTGCTGTATTCTAAAGCCTCACTAAGATGGATGAAGTTATCAAAAATGGGTAAGGCGGTGGTTATGAAGTTGGTAGGTTTTAAGGATACATGAGTCTGTTCATTGCGATGGGTAGTGGCAGTTTCGGCATCATGATTTGGTAAGAGGATTGAACAATGTAGTGAAGTTAGGCCTCTTTCAGTGAGAATAGTGAATAGGTGAGAATCGCGATCTAGTTTCTACAATGAGCAGTTTGTTTATTTTGCAGTCCGAGGTTTCAAATAGTTTAACTAGAGAGATGATCGTGGTATTCATAGCACTCAATGTTATGTCTACAAGAGTTGCTGAGGGTGTTTGACACGGTGGAGCTGCCGCTTGTCGGGAGGCAGTGTTTGCCTTACGTGAGATAGGACGCGAGTATGATAAAGATAACACAGAGAAATTTTGTGGGGGAAGTTCCAAACAATATAGGTGATTGAGATAGATCATTGCTAGGAATAGGAGGCACTATACTTCTTGTTCCTGTAGCTCTGTTTGGAATTTGAGGGACTTGGATGTGACTGACCGTTTCCGAGTCAGTGGGGTAATATTTGTTGTCTCTTGCCGTCTGATCAAGAGAAGGTTCAAGGGAGGAAAGCGAAGCTGGGGCTAAACATTGCGGAATAGAAGACGTGGATGAGTTTGTAAGTCGTTCACTAACCTCCTGTATGGGTACTATAGAACTAGGGTCGGATTGGAGCTGGTATTCTGACCATAAAGGAGTTAGAAATTGTGATCTGTGTATCGTCTGTTAGGGACATGGGCGGAATGCCAGAAAAACCAGCGCCATTTAGTGAGTCCGGAATCACTATCACACTGGTTTCATTTGGACAAACTTGTGGGGGGGTCAAAGGTTGTTTGTAAATTCAAAACTTGAGCCTTTAATACTTTTGTTTCCCCCACTCGACAAAACTGCCCAATATCAGGACTTTGCGCATGCATTTTATTTTTGCACGATGGAGAGCCGGATAAAGGGGAATGCAATGCTGAAGTAACTGCAGAAGTGTTTCTTTGCACGGAACGCTTGAGGCGAGTGGAGTATTTCGCTGATTGGGGGGCATACCTGATTTAAGCGTATATGCTGCTGTTCACATCTCCAGATGTTAGGGGATAGTTGGAATAACGTCTGGCCTTCACTGTGGGAACTTTTGGTGGATAAGCAGAAGCAGCCAAAGGGAGCACTAAAACTGTGCAACACTCCTACAAAAGAAAAATAAATAGTGTTGCTTGCAGTGCTGGTAAGCGGTATATAGTGTACTTAGTCTGATGCGCATGCACAGGTGTTTTTGAGGATTCTGGGTTTGAAAGGGGCGGGACTTGGAGTGCAAAGTGAAAATCACTCACAATTATGATAGAAGTGCAAAGTCAAGCGGGTCCCATCGGTAAGCGGTACTTCGTCTGGTGCGTCTTAACCTTTGAAAATCAAGTTACCAATATAAGTTCCAGCTGCACTTAAACTACACTTTTGTTGTGGCAGATCTGTCCTTACCTTTCAGAAGGCAACAGAGCCTTAATAGCAACAGCAACTATCAATTCAAAGATGACTACTGCAATGGCCTTCTGGTCGACACTACAGCAGGCAATGTTAAAAAGCTGCAGACAATCCAAAATGGTGCCGTTCGAGCAGTGTGTGGCTTAGGACACAGAGGAAGCTGCATTGGTGTCCAGTTTAAAGCATCCTGCTTAGTCTATAAATGCCTTGCAGGCACTGCCCCAAGGTGCCTTCATTCATGCTTCAAGAGACTGCCATTTAGACATACGTTGCGTTCTAATGATGGGGATCTCCTATCTCAACGTAGTTTTAAACTGAAGACATATGGGGATCTGCGCTTTGATGCCTGGGGACCAAGAGTTTGCAACAGTCTCCCCTTCCTCATCAGACAACCACCATCGTCTGCTCAATTTAGGAAAGCACTTAAAACCCTGTTGTTCGACAGTGGCGGCATCTAGGTTTTTGCCACCCTGATCCCTAACTAACCCTGACTGGACTGTTATTTTTCTGTAATTCTCTGCTCTTTGTTATTGTCTGTATAGTCTGTTGAGTGCTCTGAGGCCTGCAGGCTTTATACAAATATATTAGAATAGAATAGGGGGAGCCTTTTCCTTGTCAGGATAGGCAGGTGAGCCTGCGCCGCAAAACCATTCCTGGGGTTAGATGCAAGTGGGATACAAAAAATACACAATTGCGTGTCTTAAATTTCAAAGGGTTCCGTCCATGCGACGAGAATATAACGCAAGAAATTGGAACACTACCCCAAGTAAGTGATCAAAAGCAACAAAAAGTCAAGTTCATCCGTAGCGGTCCTAAGACAAGGGTCGCTCCGGAGAAATGTCAGGGGGTTGGGGGGGGGGTTAAGGGGGAACTCTGTGTAAGGTACATACAAAAGAAGACAGTAGGATAGAGGTGAGTTCTAACTGTCCCTGCCTAGGGACCCACTTATACGAGAGTGCTGATGTGCCGCTGATCTAAAAGTGGCAGGAGATGGAATGGAATAACCAATTTCTAGTATGCACCGATCATGAAATGGTAATTAGGTGGGATCTCGCAACCCAAATTGGACACACTATATGGATATGAAGCATGTCCAATGATTTAGCAGTAAAAACTTGAGCAAAACAATGGAGCGCAATCACACTCCATGTCAATCTACTTGAGAATACAATTTAATAACCTGTAGAATTGGCTAGGAGTGCTGAGGTGTGAATAAAAGATGACCAGAGTCCTCAGTTTAGTAAAACCGGGTACTGAAGTAACCCAACCCATATATGCAAACCTACAAATTGTTTACAAATAAATCGTCTCAAAGTAGGCGACTGAAGACAAAACTAAAGCATCCACAGAAAAGGGAACTGCCTGGAATGGCAGCCACTTCAGTGCGGAAGCTATAACCGTTAATTTCTTAAAGTTCAGCGTCTACCGGTTTGTGGTTTTTAATTAGATTTCTCCACTTTCTTCTGGACAGTCTATTACGTACCAGAAAAAACCGGAGTGAAAGAGGGAGAAGGATTGCAGTTTACTCTAATCCTCCTTGTCGATACTGCTAGGTAGTCTGTGAAAGGAATCTGTGGCCCTGTAAAGAAAAATCAATACCAGGGTCACTAGAGTTGTTGCTGAGGCTAAGTCAATTGGAACAAACATTGCTGATTTTAGCATGTTCGTGACACACACCTGGGAATGAACGACAATCATTCTCCTCATTAAATGAAGCCAATTTCTATGTCTCCCTGATGGGTTCAATAGGGACTGACAGTGTCTGTCTAGTGGGCTCAACATAGACCCTTATGATGCCAACACCTCAAATAGTACTGCAAGGTATTAGGTTACATTAGTATCTCATATTCATCAACTGGTATGATATGCTCTATCAAACACCAGAGTTGCAATTGCCCACCTGGAATTTAATCTCTCATGTACTAGAGCGAGTGACTTATGCGTTGCAATAAGGTGCGTGGTTTCATGGGTTTTGCTCTATTAATCGTGATTCCACAGCTACCAAGGAAAAGAGTGGGGGTTAAGAACTGCATAATTCCCAGTTACCCTTTGTAATAGATAAATACACAGACCCATTTTACTAGGTACCTGTAGTGTGGTCTCAAGTGCTGGAGCTTCCGCACATAGGGTATGCATACATGATGCTTGATGGGTCTGCACAGCTGCGAGCACCCTCGCCCATATCAATGTAGATCTGCTGTGCTAGTAGCGAAAACTCGCCATCTCTCTATGAGGAAAGATGTCACCATTGTAAATAATATGGTGCGTGCCTAACGGTCTAGTGGTTGGTGGCACGGTTAGTGGAAAAGATTACATCGCAAAAGGGTGCCGTTCCAAACGGCGATGTCGCTAGCAGTGTTGCTCCAAAATGTTCTATAAGCAAGTGGCAACTTCTGCTAGACGCTGTATTACATTTGAAAAACCAAATGAATCGAAAGAGAAGAACAAAGCCGAGACGTTAACTCGAATCTACGTCAAGATGTTGCAGCGTATGGGCCATACAAGATAAGTCAGGCTGCAAGAGTTAATCTGATGGTGATGCGCCACCTAGTGTTGAAAAGTGCTAGAAAGGTGCATATGTATGCATCAGAGCATATCATACCAGTGGATGAATATGAGATACTAATGTAACCTAATAACTTGCAGTAGTATTTGGGGTGTTGGCATCATAAGGGTCTACGTTGAGCCTACTAGACAGACACTGTCAGTCCCTGCTGAACCCATCAGGGAGACATTGAAAGTCACCAGGTTCACTTTATTTAATAAGGAGAATGATTGATGTTCATTCTCAGGTGTGTTTTACGAACATGCTAAAATCAGCAGTTTTTTCTAATTGACTTAGCCTCAGCAACAACTCTAGTGACCCTGGTATTGATTTTTCTTTACAGGGCCACAGATTCCTTTCACGGACAGCCTAGCAGTATCGACAAGGAGGATTCGAGTAAGCTGCAATCCTTCTCCCTCTTTCACTTCAGTTTGTTCTGGTACATAACGAAGACTGTCCTGAAGAAAGTGTGTAAATCTAATTAAAAACTACTGAAACCGGTAGACGCTGAACTTTAAGAAATTAACTGTTATAGCTTCCGCACTGAAGTGGGTACCTTTCCAGACAGTTCCCTTTACTGTGGAAGCTTTAGTTTTGTCGTCGGTCGCCTACTTTGAGACGGTTTATTTGAAACAATTTGTAGGTTTGCATACATGGGTTGGGTTACTTCAGTACCCGGTTTTACTAAACTGATGACTCTGGTCATCTTTTATTAACATCTGCACACTCCTAGCCAATTCTACAGGTTTTTAAATTGTATTCTCATCTCAAGTAGATGGACATGGAGTGCGATTGAGCTCCATTGTTTTACTCAAGTTGTTACTGCTAAATCATTTGGACATGCTTCATATCCATATAGTGTGTCTAATTCGGGTTGCGAGATCCCACCTTATTACTATTTGATGATAGGTGCATACTAGAAATTGGAAGTTATTCCATTCTGTCTGTTAGGGAGAATTCCCAGAAATGTGTTAATTCCCTCCACCTTAGAGCCCCCCAGCAACTTTGCTGGATGGATTTTGAGGACTTGATGTTTTTAACCTGGAGAGAGCAAGGCCCCTTTTTTTCCCACTCTCTCATGTATTTGAATGTGATTTAAAAAAAAAAAAAGTTTCTTAGGTTGTGTAGTCTGACAAACTCCAGAGGCATCATCTTCTAAAGTGTGTCAGACAGCACCTTCAGTGCAGTGGCACAGGGAAGTCTTTGAGATTTCCCAAAGGTTTAAATACCTTCTCTGGGATAAACTACTGTTTCCAAGAGCAGTAAAGTGAAATTGACTTTACTACCATTTGTAACTTTCTAGACTCAGCACATACTATCTCACAATAAGGTGGTGGAGGGGTTACCTAATATCCCCTTTGTCTAGCTTCTCATGTAACATTTTTTATGTTACCCTTTCCTCACTGAATGGCTGGTGGCAGTGGTTTCGTTTTAACTACCATTGTGTGCATTTACCGCGGGCTGCGTTCGCAGCTGCAGTAAAGCACCCAAGGGTGCCTTTTTTTGTCAAAATGGCCCCGGTCTCTTTTTTCGCCATGTCTTAGTGGAAAGGTCCTTCTTGAAATTTACTCTTCGCACCAAACCAGGTTTGGCCCCATTGTTTGTTTTGCCTTTGGCGGGATTCATGAGTGAAGACCGCCTCTGCCTCCAGTGGGTCCTGGGTAGGCAGGAAGTTAGGGAGGTGCCCGAAACTCCCTGTGGTTAGTCTCCTAGGAGACCCAAATGCACTCTGTGGTGATTGGCCCGTGACTGTCCGGCAAGGACAGCCACCCTGCTGGGTGATAGACAGCTAGGCTGGAATTAATGGGACAGAACTGAATAATAGGCGAGGTTTTTGGCTTGGAAGGCAATCAACCACTGGACGAAGGAACTGAAGAACTTGAAGAGGACGCCTGCTGCAATTTGTGGACCGTTGGTTTGTCCGGTGAAGCCCTGCTGCTGTGCTGAAACTCCAAATTCATAGCGACAGAGAAGCCCTTGCAAGGACGACTTCTCCATTTGAGTTGGTGGGACCAATCAACTCCAAAGTAAGCCACCTGGACATCATCTCGGAGCTGGTTGAATTTCCACAGAGTTGATGCTGGAAACCGTATAGCCAGGGAGAGGAACACCAGATTGTGTGCGTTACTTTTAAGCTGGTCTAGAGCTCTAGGAAGATCCTCTCGACTCCCAGCCTAAGGCCCCCTCAACAGAATGCGGGACCACAGAAGCAAGGAAAGTCCATCTCGACAGCCAGGCTGTTGCTATTTGCGGTGGACGCAAGGAGCTGAAACACTGAACAGCCACTGAATTGAAGATTGCCGGTTGCCAGCGGCAGGAGTCCCCAGAAGTCCTCCCTCTTGTCCCCACGACTGATGCCCAGGAACACTAGTATCTGCAGAGCTGCACAGGAGCAGAAGTCATCTGCTGCACTTTTCTTCATTCTAAAGGTACTGTAAAGTCTGAGAGAACTTACCTCTTACTGTAGAGTTGCTTGCATCCTCTACTACTCAAGTCTTAGCTTGTGGACCTACATTTGATTGTTCTTTTCTTCAACGACTTCTACAACACTGTGCAAAGACTTTCTACTTACCTACAAAGAAGTGCTTCAGCTCATATAGACTTTTGCCTGTTGACTTTGGCTTGGCCTCTTCCACTGAATGACTCTTATTGGGGAATCTGAAAGCATTTGCCTGCTTACGAATATTTGTGGTTTCTTGTATGTTCTAAATTACCCTTTCCTTTGACTTATTACCATATGAATCTAAATGCAACAGTGCTATATTAATGTCCCCAGCACCCTAGCAATTGAAGTTACCTGAGAGTGTAGGTAGTGTCAGTGGGCCATCCCATAAGGGTATCTACTGATTTAGAGCTATTAAGAGTGTGTATTTCATGAAGTGTATTTGAGTGTTTGTTATATTGCTCCCTTCTGACAAAGGCTTATTCTAACTGACTGATAAACACATAAATTAATAATGGTTTATTCAAGAAACTTTGAGTGTAAGTTTATTTGAATACTTGTAACTGTAAATCTCTGTGTAACTTCACTACTACTCACATTGACCCCTCTTGAGATAAGCCTGGCTGCTCAACACGCTACCAAAAATGTGTAGTACAAGCTTATGCCAAAGGTTGGGTTTCCTATACCTGTAGTCAAAATTGTTTGTAGTGTTCCCAGACGGTACTGCATACAAACTTTGCCTAACACTGTCACTTTTAGATAAGTGGTACATCAGTGCTCTCTAGTATGAGTGGGTACCTAGGCAGGGATAGTTGGAACTCGCCTCTATTTTCCGGTCTTCTTTTGTATGCACCGTACACAGAGTCTCCTCCTGACATTTCTCTGGAGCGACCCTCTTTTTAGGACCGCTACAGATGAACGTGACTTTTTGTTGCTTTTGATCATTACTTGGGGTCGTGTTCCAATTTATTGTGTTATATTAGAGGCAAGCAGGACCTGACCCGGAGAGACTTCCCCTCTGGGGACAAGGACTCCTGTGCTTATTAGGAACTCCCCAAGCAACATACCACTAAATCTACATTCAAAAACACAGTGAAGAAAGATATGAAGAACAAACCAAAATGTTATTGTCATCAAAACACTTGATTTGTGCCTATGAAGGAAAACGTATATTGTACTGTGATGGAGAAAACCTCTATAAGAATACAGAGCATGAATCAAACCGAGAAGGACTGAGGCATTGCGCCGGGGAAGTCTTGTTTCAGCGTGATAGAAGATGGATGCAGAGACATTGTGAGTGAGAATCCGCAAGTTTAAAATTTGCTCGCAGACGTACACTGAAAGAAACCAGGATATGCAGCATCTGAGAGAGAAGCCCAAGTGCAGCTTCCAACGCTCAGTGTTGGAAAGGAGAGGGGACGCAAGAAACCGAGGTGGACGCAAGGCGTCCTGATCTGGAGCAAGAGATGTGGTGGCATGACCGCAAGCAAGTTGAGGTGGATCAGTGGGTCCGTGAACAACACTGATACCACTTCTTTGATGTAAACTGTACTGACCGAAGGAAGAATGGAGAAAACCGTATGCGAGACCACAGAGGTTATGAGAAGCCAACCTGACAAGCGTGAGAGAGGGTCTCAGCTGGTTAGGAATCTGTTGACGTTATCCCTGAACAATCTAGGTAACTGGGAAAGCAGGAGACCGAAGATTACTGGAACGCTCATACTCGTCCCAGTGATGACATGGTATCAGGAGAATCATTTTTTGAATTTTAAAACTCGCCCAGTGGGAATAAAATAACTAGTGAATCGAGGGAAAGATCATCCTTAATGGAACAGTTTTGCCTTCAAGAGGTCAAAGAGGGGACACTGAGATACTGCAGAATATATGAACCTGTCAGAGAGGAAAACCAAAAGAGCAGATTGAGTTAGAAAACCAAAGATTGCAAAGCACAGATTAGGAAGCATTGAGGTCAAGGGAAAACATGTTCTAAATGCTGGATAAAGTTATCGCATGAAAGGAAAAGGATAAATGTAAATGGAAGATGGCCAGAAGAGAACAGTAGAGTAATTGAGTGAAAGAGATGGTTGAAACCTTGAAGAACCCCAGTATCAGAACTGTGTGACTTAATAAAAGTAGTTACCAAGAACTACCCAAGGATACTTTATTGAATGAAACTTGGCAAAGGACCAACTCACAGGTGAAGGGGGTTGTTCTCCTGCACTTTAGTTATAATATGGGTAGGTTTAGGATAGGTTAGTTTGGACAGAGGACTGATCTTTATTTGCACTCTCACTGACGAGCACCTTCATTTTGTTAGGTAGGGAAAACCCTTAGCATAGGGAAAGACAGGGGGTCTGTGTTCATCTGACCGGCCACAGCTCTTGGCGATCTTAAAGCAGTTTGATTACTACTGCCTATGACTCAGAACTCCACTCATAAGGATTTACAGTATGATGGCCCCTTTTTATGTTAGAAAACGGGGGTTCAAGGTCTCCTCCCATCTGTCAGCCATTGATTTGATTGATATTTTATTTCTATAGCGCTCTTACTCAAGTGTTTCAGAGCAAGACAAGGGAAGGGAACAGGGGAGAGCAAAGCGGCGATCTTACTAGGCCCAGTGACATTGAGAACGCACAAGTGCATGGCGTGGGGGACAAGTGGAAAGTGCGAAACAGATGAATAACAATAAATAATAAAGGCAACACACAGTCATGGTGCAGCCAGCAATTTGCAAGTGCTAGGTTTAAGGCAGCAGACCGGGTAGGTCTGATAAGTGCAGGAAGAAAAAAGGGGGGCAGGGCAGTATGGTACAGATAGACCCCAGTGCAAGGGGTGGCCCGGAGGCAGTGCAGGAGGGTGGCGGGGTGAGCAGGTACCTGGGCCCAGAGGACAGAGGGTGGCCAGGTGCACAGTGCCAGGAGAGAACAGGTCAGCAGGGGAGAGGGGGAGCAAAGGCAGAAGAAAAGAGGAAGGTCTTGAGGTGCTTCTGAAACCGGAGATGGTTCTCCTCAATTGTGGCAGGGAGGCTGTTCCAGAGGGAGGCCCCAGCCGAAGACCGAGATCTACCCCCAGCTCGTTTCTTTGAAAAACAACTGACCCTGAGGGAGTTGGAGGTAGAGGAGCAAAGACCTCGAGAGGGGAGGTATTTGCGGAGGGATAGCTGAAGGTATTTTGGACCCAGGCCCCAGAAAGCCGTGTGGACAATGCAGAGGGTTTTGCATTTAATCCTTGCATCCACTGGGAGCCAATGGAGAGATTTCAGAGCTGGAGAGATACGATCCCAGGGCTTGAGGCCAAGGACAAGTCTTGCAGTCATGTTCTGGATTAGCTGCAGAGGGCGGAGATAAGAGGCAGGTAGATTTAGAAAAAGGCTGTTACAATAGTCCAACCTAGAGAGAACCAGAGCTTGGGGATACCATAAGCTTCTGGGGGAAGGAGAGGAAAGGCAGAGTACCTCTGAGGAGCTGCAGTAGGAAGTTTAACTTTTTAGAGACTTCAGAGATGTGGGCGGAGAAGGAAAGGGTGGAGTCAAAGATGACCCCAAGGTTCTTAGCCTCGCAGGTGGGGGTAGGAGGAGGGCCAAGGGAGGCTGGCCAGAGAGAGGGGAAAAGGATGGTGAAGGTGTGCCGATGAGGAGGATCTCCATCTTGCTGGCATTCAGACAAAGATCATTGGCGGCACTCCAATCTTGAATGGCAGTTAGGCAATCGGAGATGAGAGAGGAAGAGGAGGTGGCAGAGGACAGCCTGAAAATGAGTTGTCGTCAGCACAACACTGGAAACTTGAGCAGAAGGTGGCAATGCAGTGGACGAGAGTTGCCATGTATTGGTTGAAAAGCCAGGGCGAGAGGTTAGACCCCTGGGTAACACGTCAGGTAGAGAGGAAGCTAGATGAAAGGAAGTACCCAAGTTGGACCTAGGAGGGTCGATCTGAGAGGAAAGAGGTCCACCAGGCCAGAGCCTGATCAGTGATACCCAGGTTTTGACGGGACGGTTGAGCAGGATGGTATGGTTGACTGTGTCGAAGGCAGAGGAGGATGAGGACAGAGGGAATATTTGAGTCAAGGTTGGAGAGCAGATCTTCATGGATGTTCAGGAGAGCAGTTTCCGTGCTTCTGGCAGCTCTGAATCCAGACTGGTGGTCATGGAGACAGCCAACAGAATTGGTATGAAGGTTAAGCTGAGAGATGGCCAACTTTTCCAGGAGTTTGCCCAGAAAGGGGGTAATGGAAATTGGGCGATAGTTAGCTGGACAAGAAGGATCAGCTGTGGGTTTCTTGAGAGGAGGATGCACAAGGGAGTGCTTCAGAGGGGAGAGGAGGGATCCTGAGGCAAAGGAGTGGTTGCAAAAATCAGCAAGAGCCAGAGCAAGGGTGTCAATGTGGTCCTTGATGGTTTTAGAGGAACAGGGATGAACCTGTTGACGAGGCTTTCATAGATCGCCTTGTCTAGCGACCTCATCAGGGGAGAAAAGAGGAAAGGACAAGGATGGTGGGGGCGGTGTGGCTAAAGGAGGGTCAGCAAGCACAGATGGAGAGGGGAGAAGAGGGTGCTTTTTTTATTAAGTGATTGGCAAGGGTATTGCAAAGAGCCTGGGAGGCAACAGGAGGGTAGAGACTGCAACAGGGTTGGCAAGCTTCTTGCAGATTTTAAAGAGTTCGGCCGAGTGCTTTTTTGCTGCAGAGACACACGCTTGAATGTGGACTCTCTTCTTGGTGAGGACAGAGTCGGTATTGCCTTTGTTGCAGGCGACAGGCCAGTTTGTCGGAGGATGAACAGGAAGTCCTCCATTTCCTCTCAGCCGCCCTACACTTATGTTTAAGTGTAGCTAGGTCAGAGTCATACCAGGAATTGTACTTGGCTTTGGACTTCAAATGGATCCTAATGACAGGGGCAAGAGCATCAGAAATTGAAGAGTAGAGCAGAGACGGGGCTGTGTCAGGATGTGAGACAGCCAAAGGTGGAGGGAGGGGGAGAAAGTGGCGGCAGAAGCCTCAACTGACACACGCTTCATGGCCCGGATGTCTGAGAAGGTAGGTGGCAGTGTTGGGGTAGGGGGTAGGGGGGAGAGGGAGAGAGGAGGGAGTGATCGCTCCAGGAGAGAGGCATGGTCAGAGGGATGGAGAGGGGGAGGTCGGAGGAGATCAACAGTGTGTGCCCTGCAGAGTGAGACGGGCCAGAGAGGAGGATGGAGAGGCAGTCGCAGAGGTCACGGAAGAGTACAGATGAGGAGCAAGGAGAGTCTAAATGTATATTGTGGTCACCGAGGAGGAGAAGTTGAATGGTAGAGGCCAGGAGGGAGGAGGAGAGGTCCGCCCACTCAGAGAGAAATGAGGTGATTTGACCAGGAGGCATGTAGATGGTTGCCATAGTAAGAGAATGGGTAGGCGAGCGAGAAAGCCTACAGACAAGGCTTTGAAAAGAGAAGTAGGTCTGAATGGGAATGATAGGGGCAGTAATCCACTCAGGAAAGATCAGGGCTAAGCCCCCCACCGGACCGGGAGGATCTGGGTGCTGAGAGGATCTTGTAGCCATCAGGGAGGAGTGTCAAAGCTTGTGACAGAGCTGGCTGTGAACCATGTCTCAGAAAGACCAGGGACATCAAGGTCTAGTTCTTCAAGGAGGTGGCAGATGTCGGAGGAGTGTCTGATAGCAGAGCGAGAGTTGAGAGTGGCAATATGAAGGTTGCCAGCCTTACAGACCTTCCACGGAGGGGTACAGATCAGAGGTACGCCCTGCGGAGGAGAAGGAGCCCTAGGAAGGGAGGAGGAGTAGGAGAGAGAGAGGCACAGTAGCCATTCACATTTGGGAATGGACTATTTGAGGGGATTGGGTCCTCCGACGTATTCCATATCTACGTATTCCATATCTATGACAGGTAATGTCCACAGCTGTGCTGCTTCAGAAAATCTTTGGCTCCTGCGTCGATGCGCCATCCCTGAGGACTACCTCCGACGGCCGACGTCACCCGATGTGATAAGTAGGACGCACAACGCCCATAGCCTCAGTTCTGTTTTTTCCGCGAACGTGTTCGCTTCGTGAATCTCGGTACGCCTCGACTCGTTGGAGTTTGCTGTTTTCAATTCTCGGTTCGTTGAACCTGTTCGGTTTTTTGTGAAGACCTGTTCATGGCGATGTCTACTTCGTCTTCAACCCCACGTCCGGGCTTCAAGAAATGCGGGGACTGTGGGTCCAAGATGTCGGTCACGGACTTGCATGACGCCTCCCTCTGGTGCCTCGGGGAGGCCCACGATACGGACGACTGTGTCGAATGCCAGTCGCTCACGGCAAAGGCCTTGCGGGAACGCAAGAAGAAGCTGTGTCGGTAGGCCGGGTGTCTAAGCCCCGGAAGTCGAGGTCTGCGGGGCTTTCGACGGATGACTCGAGGGGCGACTCTCCGCGTCATCGTCTGAAGTCCAGTGGGTCTCCTTCCAGGAGTTGGTCTCGCCACTCCTCCGCCTCTTCGAGGCATTCCCGGAAGCGCCGGCATCGGTCGCCTTCCCCGTCCTCTTCCGAGGACTCCGCCCGTCGGCGGGTCCCTTATCCCTCCATGCAAGCGACACCGGAGGAATGGGCTTCCTTCGGGAAGCAGATGCTAGCGATTCTTGAATCACAGGGCACCGGTCCGTCCGCGCCTCCGAGTGGGTTGGTCGGCACCGGTCGAGAGGCACCGCTCGTACGCCTTCGGGCTCGGATGGTCGGCACGGCTCGCGGGAGAGGTCCCGCTCGGACAAGGGTAGTCGTTCTCGCCATGTCAGTTCCGGGTCCCAGTCCTCGACGCGCTTGAGACCGCGTGATCCTGTGCCCTCTTCGAAGAAGACGTCGACGCATGTGGCGCCGAGGTCGTCGACGATTTCTCTCGAGGCTCCGCCTCCGAGGGGGTCATCGGCGCCTAGGTCGTCGAGAGTCACACTCGGAGCTCCGGCTTCGAGGCCTGTGTCGACGCTGCCGATGCTGGCAGCGCTGCAGTTGATGTCGGCGCCGACTCGTTTGGCGCCCTCGACGCCTTTCGAGGCGGTGGTGTCGGAGGGGCCCCGTGGCACAGGCTTTTTGCCCCTAAAAAGGCTCTGGCTAAGGTCAGGCACTGCTTTGATCTCCAGAGGTCTTCCTCTCCCCGCCTGGAGTACATTTCAGAGGGTGATGAAGGCTCTGATGACTGCTTGGTTCCGGTTTCAGTTCCGGATGAGCTAATCTTGGGCCATAGCCAGTTTGATGACCTGAGGCAGTCACTGCATGATGCCAATGGACTGGACATCTCTCCGGAGGTGGAGTTTTGTAGGCCGGAGCCTGGCACTCATGCCGATTCTTCATATCGGCGCCTTATGTCTCGGGTCACCGAGTACTTGGGTTGGTCAGCTCCCCCAGGGGAGTTCGTTCAGGATGATCTCACGGACATCCTTGATCTCGGTCCCCCCACTTACCCAGTTTTACCGTTTCATATGGGTTTGCAGAGAAGGGTGGCGGCGGCTTGGACTGCTCCGGAGAGCCTCCCGGCAGTGGGCAGGTCTTTGGTGCGAAGATACCGTCCAGCCAGTAGCGACCCCTGCTACTTGTCCAGGCACCCCACTCCGGAGAGTTTGGTGGTGCAGGCGGCTACGGGCCCGGCAAAGCAGGCGTCGTATCCTACCATCCCTCCGGATAGGGACGACAAACGTTTTGACGGCTGGGCGAAGAAAGTGTTTTCTTCAGGGGGTATGGCGCTTCAGGCGGCCAACTCCATATGTGCCTTGTCTCGTTTCACACACACTCTGTGGAACTGTGTTGCATTAGCGGCTGAACATATTCCCGAAGGGGACGAACGGGATGGTTTCCTTGCTATGGTTCAGGATGGCAAGGATGCCATGTGTGAGGCCTTTCAGTCGGGTCTGGACTTGGCAGATTGTCAGCCGGTCCATGGTGGCGAGCACCGTAATGCGCAGGTTTGCGTGGTTGTGGAAGTCTGGGTTCGCTCCTGATGTGCAGTCCCGGCTCCTCAATATGCCCTTTGACGGTGAACACCTTTTTGGCAGCAAGGCTGACGAGAGCCTTGAGAGGTTGCAGACCTCCAAAGCTGCAGCAAAGTCGTTGGGCGCTGCAGTTTGCCAACCTCTGCCTTTTCGTCCTAGGGGACAGCAATGGAGGGGAGGTTCCTTTCGCTATTACTCGTCCTTCAGTAAAGCGAGGGGAGCTAGCAGTCAAAGAGGCCATCGTAAGAGTGCCAGAGGTGGAAATAAAGGTACTCGAGGTGCCAAGGCCGCTCGGGCAGTTGCCTCTTTGCCCTCCGGCAACGCCGCAGCCGCTACCACTCAGTCATGAGGCCAGGTCCCATGGTTCGCCGGTTGGGGGAAGGCTGGCGCAGCATCTTGTAGTGTGGCAAGCCATTACTTCGGATGTGTGGGTTCTGGAGATCATAACCCACGGCTACTGTCTTCCTTTTCGGCAGAGGCCTCACGACAATCCACCAGGGAGCCTCTCTTTGAAGAGTTCGGATCCGCTCCTTGCGCAGGAAATTCAAGCCCTGCTGGAGAAAGGCGCCATAGAACTGGTGCCTGTAGCGGAGAGGAACAAGGGATGGTATTCCCCTTATTTTTTGATATCGAAGAAAGACCGGGGATTGAGACCCATCATGGACTTGCGCGGTTTGAACAAACTCCTCAGGAAGGACAAGTTCAAGATGGTGACTCTAGCTCAAGTCCTCCAGGCCCTTCAACTTCAGGACTGGTTGGTGTCTCTCGACCTCAAGGATGCTTACTTCCATGTGCCGATCCATCCCAAGCACAAGAAGTACCTGAGGTTCGCGGTTGGCGACTCGCACTTTCAGTTTCGGGTCCTGCCGTTCTGATTGACCTCCGCCCCGAGGGTTTTCACCAAGCTCATGGTGGTGGTGGCATTGCATCTCAGGAAAGGGGGGATTCACGTCTACCCCTACCTGGATGATTGGTTGATCAGGGGGAGCTCTCCCGAGCAAGTCCTGGATCATCTGTCCGTCACCTGCCACTCCCTTCACAGGCTGGGCTTCTCCCTCGATTTAAAGAAGTCCCATTTGACACCGACGCAGCGGCTCCAGTACATCGGAGCAGTGCTCGACACGCCCCTGGGGCAGTGTTTTCCTCCTCGGGTGAGGGCTCTTCACATTCAGCAGATGGTGAACAAGTTTCAATTGGCCCAGGATCTCCCAGCGTCCGAGTTCTTGAGACTGCTCGGCCTCATGGCATCCTGCATTCTTCTGGTGCCAGAGGCTCGTCTGCGGATGAGATCTTTGCAGTGGGCACTCAAGCTCCAGTGGTCTCAGTGTTCCGGCAGGCTGTCGGACCCTGTTCAGTTGCCGCCCTTGGTAGCCTGGGACCGTCTGTGGTGGGCCGTCGAAGGCAATCTGATGAAGGGGGCCCCATTTTGGCTGCCCTGGCCGGAGGTGACTATCGTGACGGACGCATCCCTCACGAGATGGGGAGCTCATGCCAACGAGTTGACAGTCAGCGGTCATTGGTCTCCATCGGAGTCCAGACTCCATATCAATCTGTTGGAGCTGAGGGCCGTCAGGCTAGCCCTGAAGGCTTTTCTACCGTCTGTGCGTGGAAAGGCAGGGTCACTTCCGCTGTGCAGGGAGGCGATGCAGCTCGAGTTCTGGGCCATCTAGCAGGAAGTTTCGATCTCGGCTGTTCATCTGGCCGGAGACGACAACAAGACGGCGGATGCTCTGAGCAGGCAGAGCACGATCTCTCACGAGTGGGAACTGGCTCAGGAGATTCTCCTGGAGATCTTCGCCCTTTGGGGGACACCTCAAGTGGATCTCTTCGCCTCCAGTGTCAACAGGAAGTGCGAAAGGTTTTGCTCGTGGGAATTTCCTCCAAAAGGAGCCTTAGGAGACGCGTTCGTGGTGGAGTGGTCATTCCCACTGCTGTACGCGTTTCCTCCAGTCCCCGTCATCCCGCAACTGCTGCAGAGGTTACGGAGGTTCGGTTCCCGGATGATCCTCATTGCTCCGGCGTGGGTCCGGAGGACGTGATACCCGGACCTTCTCGACTTGTCCATCTGCCCTCCACGTCGTCTTCCCTACCGAGACGATCTGCTCTCAAGGGAGGGGCGGTCAGGTTCTCCATCCAGAGGTCAGATCCCTCAACCTTCACGCTTGGCTTCTGAAAGGTTGAGGTATAAGGATTGGGACCTCCCTGAAGACGTGATGGAGGTGTTGCTCTCGGCCAGGCGGCCGGCAACAAAGTCTCTGTACCGTTGCCGTTGGAGAAAGTTCTGCGACTGGTGCAGAGTTAAGAATGTGGATCCTTTTGATTGTGACATTCCCATGGTTATGTCTTTTTTGCTTTCTTTAGTCCACAGGGGCTTGCAAGTGGGGACCGTTGAAGGTTACCTGGCGGCGCTGTCCATATTTAAGCGCACGTCTGAAGAGTGTTCCTAGTTTAAGATTCCTTTAATTTCGCAGTTTTTGAAAGGGCTCACTAATGTGTTCCCTCCGTCGCCTTTTCTGGTTCCAGGTTGAGATTTGAACCTTGTTCTTAAGTTTCTTATGGGTGCTCCGTTTGAGCCTTTACATTCTTGCCCTTTGAGGCAGTTAACTCTGAAAACTGTGTTTTTGGTTGCGGTTACTTCCGCTCGCAGAGTGAATGAGTTATAGGCACTTTCAGTTAAGCCACCCTTCACTGTGTTTCATAAGGACAGGGTTGTCCTTAGAGTTCGTCCTCCTTTTCTTCTGAAGGTGGTTTCGGAATTTCATTTGAGCCAAAAGGTTGTTCTTCCGGCGTTCTATCCTCCTCCTCATCCTGGTAAGGAAGAGGAGAGGCTCCATAGGCCTGATCCTCGGAGAGCGTTAAGCTTTTATATTTCGCCGGGTCAGAGTGGACCATCAACTTTTCATTGGTTACGCTGGAAAGAGTTTGGAACAAGCTGTGACGAAACAGACTTTGTCTCGTTGGGTTATTTTAGCTATCTCCGAGTGTTACCGCTTGGCGGGTAAGGATCCTCCGGCTGGCTTGCGGCCCATTCTACCAGGGGAGTGGCTGCGTCTACTGCCCTGCAGAGGGGAGTTCCTATTCGTCACATCTGTGATGCAGCCACCTGGGCTTCAGTACATACTTTTGTACATCACTACTCCCTCGATTCCATCAGAGGGCAAGATCTGGCCTTGGCAAGGCAGTTCTCTATTCCGCAATTTGATTGGGCATGCTAAATTTGTATTCTAAATTCTTTCCCACCTCCTTGCTTGGTACTGCTTTGGGAGTCTGTCATAGATATGTAATACGTCGGAGGACCCAATCCCCTCGAAGTTTCTTACCTGATAACGTTCTTTCGATGGGATGGTCTGACGACGTATTCCATATCGCTCCCTCCGTGCCTTACCCGCTGCAGAATTTCTTTTGCGATTGCAGCTTGCATTCCGCAAGGCCTTTTATGTCTGACTGGCAGAAAACTGGTGGCACACGTTCTGGGAAAAAACTATAACTGAGGCTATGGGCGTTGTGCGTCCTATTACATCGGGTGACGTCGGCCGTCGCAGCAGGTCCTCGGAGACGGCGCATCGACGTCGTCGACGCAGACGCCAAAGATTTTCCGAAGCAGCACAGCTGTGGACATTACCTGTCATAGATATGGAATACGTCGTCGGACCATCCCATCGAAAGAACGTTACCAGGTAAGAAAGTAACTTCTTGTTCTACAGTGTCCCTTCAAGCAATCCATTTGGGGGGGTATCTAAATATGAAAGCAAACAAACTCAGTCTGGTCTCCCTCCAACCACTTCCGTATCCATGTTTTTTTTTTACAGAGATAGATTAATCCACAAGTGAACTTATCTGCAATGTCTCAAAATCGCAAGTGAAATCTTTTTGCATTTTTGATGTGCCAGCGTTCAAGCTCCTTGGGAGACGCTCTACAAATATTGTGGAATCACAGAACACTTCCCTCCACTTCCATTGATGCAGAGTTCTAGCGAAATTTCTCAGCTCGATTGCCTTCTGATTCTAATAGCCACGAATTGGCCAACTCACATCTGGTATTCAGATTTGCCGAGGCTGAAGCTTGCAGGTCCGCTTCATCCTGCTAATGTCGTCTGATCTCCTCAACCAGCAGGGGGTTAGGTGCTAAATCCCTCCCCTCAGATGCCGAGTTTTGCACCCTGGTTCCTGTGTAATTAGCCTATGGCATTTTAGGAATATCTAAACAAAGTCTGGCTATAATTCAAGGAGCCAAAGATGGAGCTAGTAGGGGACAATATAAAAGCAAATGGCCTGCTTATGCTGTTGGATGCTGGAGTGATCCTCATTGCAGCTTCTTTGCATGATTCTGTCCTTGTCTTTACTTGTATAGTCTGGGATCAAGATCCAGTCATGCAGGTCTTATTTATTGGCTATTGGAGCCTATTTAGTATTTCCTTGCCTATGTCTCTCTATGGCTAGCCCTATCATTAAAAGGCATTTTCCAGGCCTGCTACGCTTCCATCTATCGGCCATCCTCTGACCTTAATGTCATCTTAGCCCCTCTGGCTCACAGCCCGTTCATGTCAATGGCGGCAGCGGTTATTGTTAAGATGGATTTCCAAAATCAACCCTGGGAGTGGATTTTTGGAGGCTACCCTATTATGGTGAACAGGGTGACACTGACAGGCAAAACCGAATCAAGGTAATTTTGCAATTGGTTATTTATAACGTGCTTAATACCCAGAGGTTTCTGAACGCGGACCGGGGGATTGAACCTGTGTCCCGCGACGAGCGTGTTGCCCCTGAGCTATCCTCCTGAGATTAGTAGCAGAGCAGCAAAGCTTAGTCTCAGGAGGGCTCTGAGAGTGGTCTAGGACTACAATGAGTCCACACTGAACTCCAATAAATAAAGTTGGATACAAAAATAGATTATTTATTAGGCCTTTAAAATACACACTAAGTAATTAAAACCTCTAGGCAAATATTGATACACATATTGTCAAACAGATGTATACATTCACACTTAGGAGACAAATTGAAGCATATGATTCAGTAACTAGGGAAACACAGGCAAGTACTCGGAGGTATGAAGTTTAGTAAAGATACTTTAGACTAACTACAGAAAAGCTTCCCGAACACTAGTCTAATCCTAAGATTATTTGGAGCCTTGTGCCCTAAAGTCATCCGTTCCAAAGTTGTACTTTCAGGTAGGTTTACTAAGAGATTTGGATGATGCCTGTGGTTCTGATACAAAGTTCATAAAGGTAAGTAAACTCGCACAATCCCAGTAACTACTATAGGCCTAGGAAGGGATCCTTGATCAGGCCTCCGCTGACCAAAGTCTAAGCAAGTGAATCGGGGATAGGATTTTAGATGCATCTAACCCTCTGGAGAACATGAGGGGCCGGCGAGGGGTGGAACATGTATGTTAACCTACCGCCGTGACTACGATTTCTCCGAAGGCCACTGGTGAAGTTCCAGAATCCATTGGGGACACAGTCTTTGGTGCTTGGTCTGCTTGAGGAAAGCCCAGGTGTTGAAGGTGCAAAGGTCACTTTTGGCAGGGTGGGGGTGAGGGGAGTGATTTATTTTTCATTGGTTGCAGTGCTTAGGAATCAGATCCAGACACCTTCCAGCTGAACGCCCAAGCAAGGACAATATCGAAGTCTGTGGTGCTGGTGACCTCTGAACACCTCTAGGATGCAAAGAAGACTGATTGCAACAGGAGTCACCGTGGTCGGGCAGCAGAAGGACGAACAAAGGAGCACGTCCTGGATGGCTTCCGTTGATGCAGGAAGGCTGAAAATGAAGGAGCCAGGCATCTTGCAGTACAAGTGTCGCGCCCTCCAAGTTCTGAGGATGCACTTCGAACAGTGACTGCTGCAGCAAAGTAGAACAGGAGAGCGGATCAGTCCACTGGTTGGTCCTGGGACACTTCCGAAAGGCTCAGAAGGCCTGCATCCTCTAGCAGGGGCAGAGAATGGTCGTTCCCATCAGTGCAGGAGTCGAGGCACTGATGAGGGTTGTCTTGAGATCAGGCAGAGGAGCAGGGCTGCTCTTTTGTGTCGAGTACTTGGCTCCAACGATGATATGAAAACTGGCTGCACGATTCCTCCTTTTATTCAAGACCTGGACTGGAAACTCGCCCAAGTCCACCTATAGTAAAGGTTTGCACCATTCAAACTGGCAGCAGCTAGCCACTCGTCGATACCCCCTAGCCACCACATCAGCCCAGCAACAGACATTCAGGAACCAGGATGTGCATTGGGACCATACAGTCCTAGCCCCCACATCCAGTCTCGCATGCAAACCACTTCTTTGACCTGGGGAAGGCCATTTCTTATATGTTATTTCCTGACCCGAGATGGTGGGAAGAAGGCCAAAGCACAATACGAGGTGACAGGGGTGAAGGGGTACTGTCCCAAAGAATCGCGCCAAGTTTTAACAAAGTTAAGGGTGTTTATTAAACTTAATTGTCAGAATGGCTGTTTTTCTCTTTTGGTTCTACGGGGCCTAATGGAACAGAAATTTTGGCTCTAGGGCCGGTCCTTTTCTTTCTTGACTTTCCCTGGGCCTGTGTGCCAATTCTGTCGTTCCCTTACTACTCCCGCCACCTTCTCCCTTTACTCCCAACTACTACTAACTCTGCCCCTACCTATGCTCCATTCCGCTACTCCTAATCTTCTCTCACTCACACAAACACTCCACAGACCCCACCTCACCAATAGTTTCCACACTGCTTTGGCCTCCTCTGGTCTCTTTTGGGTGTCCTTCTCCACCGCCTGTTCTCACCCAACTAACCCACACCACACAAGTCACATACACCTTCTTAAATACCCCACGCCCTCCGAGGACTGGATACTCACCCTGTCCAATCACGTACCTGGCTCAAGGGGGTTTGGCAGGTAAAGTGCTTAGGGAGGCTTCAAAAAGGGCTTATAAGGGCCCATTTTCTGAAGGCACTTCTATCAAGGAAAGTGAATTACTTCAAGGAACTGTAGTCCCTGTTTAGAAGGCCTTCTGACAGGATGACAAGCACCAATATTCTGGTGGGAGCATCATCAATAAGACCTCCTTTTCTAAATGCCGTGCAGATCCCTGGAGACTTTCCTGTCCCCCCACCCCCCTTTCACGTGGGGTAGGTGTTAGGCTGCTGGTTGTCTGCTGCGACAAACTGCGAACCGCTGCTGTGTGATGGCTTCCCTCTGCCGTGCTTTTCCCCCTTCTGTGTTCTCCATCCTCATAGGTAATGGGGGTGGGGGGAGTTTGTACACACTTGCCCGAGGACCAAGGAATGTTTGGGGTGGACTCCCTCTTTTTCTTGGCACGGCCTGTAAGCAGACCTTGTCACAAGGGCCAAAAGAGAAGTGAAACCCCAGTTGCCGGCCAGCAGAGTTCCTGTATTACCCTTTTTCTTGCCCCTCGTTACCACATCTCCTTCGTCTGTTGTCTTTCCTTCATCTGTCTGTCCTTTTTCTTCATCTGCAAGGAACTTGTGGGTCATTTTTTACTCTAATCTTTCTTTCTCGTCTCATCTCTCATCTTTGGCTAAATCCTCACGATTCACTTTATAGAAAATCACTAATCCGTTAATTTTGTATGTTTCCTGCCACCAAAAATTCGTATTACCTCTCGTTTTTTCCCCCGGTTGGATTATTAGACCTTTTTACTTGGCTTGCCTGCATATGCTCCTTCTACTACCGTTAGGTAAGATTTCCACAGAGCTGGTAGATCTTCCTTTCCTGGTTCAACTCCAGAACTTTTTGCTTTTCTAGTGGGATATTTTTCATTAGTACCTCAGTGAGTGGGAACCTTTTTCCACACTCAGCTAATCTTTAACTCCTTTTTATGGGTGTCATTTTTAAGACTCCTCATAGTGTATTTTTAAAGTTATCATGTCTAACGACTCATTGGCAGTAAGTGCCTGTTGCTGGGTTGCACTAGGGGCGCCCCATTTAACTTTCTTGTGCTTACCTGGAGTGAACTACAGTTCCCAAGGATAGAAAGGATCTTTGGATCCCTTTTACATTTTATTCTGTGAAACCAGCACACCCCACCTTATGTGGAGTGCTGGGGAGATGCAATGTGTCCCCTTTCACATTAAAACTGGAACAATTCTGTTCGTGACAAGCTTACTGCTGGTGGCAGTGATAACTTTTACTAATTTGGTGCACCTTTACCGGGGGCTTTAATCGCAGCTGCAGTAAAGGCATCTAAGGGTGCTCATTTTACCAAAATGGCCCCCGTCTTCTTTTTCTGCCATTTTGTTTCTTGTCATTTCTTGTTCCTTTTCCTGACATCCAGGGCAGGAAATTCCTTTGTTTGAGTTTTGTCTTTGGCGGGAGTCCCCTGGACACCCCGCCCAGGCTCCAGTCGGTCTGTAAGCACAGGAAGTGGGGGAGGAGTCCAAAACTCCCTCATCCTTTGTCTTACGCCTTCCTTCAACTGGGACAAATCCCAGTGGGGGACTGGCTGTCTTGATTGGACAACCAGACGTCCCTTTCTTGTAAAATGCCATGGAAAGAATGCAGAGGTTGTGCTCTAGTTCCTGATAAATACTGGAAACCTGGAAGCTGAAGTCCTATCGACCACTGGAATAGAAAACCGACCGGAGAGCCTGCTGTGTAACCGGAGCCTGCTGCAGCCCTTCCTTCCAATCGACCTGGTGTCTCCGAAAACGACGACCCGAACCCAGAGCCTGGTGAGACCCACTAGACTCCAGAAGACCTGCATTTTGAGACATCCCACGGGTTGCTGCGACCTTGCGTTCTTGCAATACCCCAATACCCTTGGACCTCCAGCCATTGTGCGGTGCACAGTCTTCCGAATCTCGCTGAAACTTCGTGAGCACCACAAGAGTGCTGGACCTTTTTAAACGACGAGAATTCAACCGCGGTTTTCTGTCTGCTTCTGTGCTCCTTGAAATGGCGCCAAACCTGCAGAACCGCATTCAGCCATGAGAAATCTTGCCTAGAGCCTTCATCGATCCCTGCTGCAAAGGCCCTTCTGAGGTCTTGTGTTCAGTCTCCAGGACAAGGAATCCACTGACTGGGTATTTGGCTGCAGTCCCTGAAGTTCTCCTGCTGCAATCTCTTCTTCATTGCTGAGGTACTGTGTTGGCTTGGGTATATACTTATCTTAAGCCTTTTGGGATTTCTGTGTAGTCCTGGGGTGTTTTCTGTGATTGGGAGATCCCTCATCCAGTGCACTCAGTCCTACTGCTAGAATCCTGCTGGGGTGTCTTCTGTGAAGCCCCTGGACCCTATTCTAACTCTAAAAGTAAAGTACTCACCTGTTTGCCCAGTTTTCCTAAGTAACTCTGACTTTTGCTACTAAAGAACTTATTCTAACACTGCCTGTCGGTCACTAGTCCTAGTGACCCCCCTTCTGCCACTGAGAACACTCATGCTCCAAGAATAAGGGAAAGACTTTGAAGGGATTGGGACTTCTGCCTAGAAAAGAAATTAAGTGTTTTACTTACTTGTAAAGAGTTGGTTGGTAACTGTAATTCTAAGAGTGAACAGTTACAAAAGTTCTTACTGATCTTGAATGTGTGATGAACTATTCTTAAAAGTATGGTTAACATCTTTTTTTCCTTAGCCACTGTTTTTCCAGTCTAAAAGAAAGTAGATGTAAAGGTATTTTACTCTCCTGTGATTAGTTGTGCCTCTTTACAAAAGTAATGTGGTGGTTTCACCAGATTATTCCTGTAGGTTAATTGTATGAGTGTCCTCCAACTGTTGGTATCACCAGGTTAGTCCTGTTAGGATAACTGTATGAGTGTCCCCCAACTGGGTCTTGCTTTCCCTGACTTGCTGCTAGCCTGTCCTTATTAAGTCTACATTAGGTTGTTGCCTACCTAGAATAACTATTCAGTAAAGTGTGACATTGGGTTTTACTTTCCCCTTCATTGTGAAGTTAAAGTATGTGGGTTTTGCTTACCTTTTGTTAGTTGTGTGCCATCCAAAACAGGTTATCAGAGTAATTGCTTACCTCAATCTGGGGTTCCCTGATTTCCAAAGCATCTGTATTTGTATATTACATCCTTAGGTTTTACTCACCTGGTATAACTGTGTGTTATGACAAAAGTAGTTATAGGTTTCTACTGCACCTAGAATAAGTGTTTCACTATTCACCAAAAAAGTATATTGCCCAGTTGACTGTTTGTGATTTGTTCCAAGAGTCACTACAACTGGAAGGGCCTACTGCCCTTGTATTACCAAAAGTAATCTGAAAGTAACCATTGGTCTTTTATTCCCAAAGAATAGGCTTGACCTATACTAAATGTGTATAACAAGGTTTGACTTCCCTAGAACTACTGTTAGGTGTTCCAAATAAGGTTTATACTTGGGCCTGTGTGCTTTCAAGTATAGTGTTGTGTTTTATATTGTGATTTCATATAATGTGTTAGTACTTACTTAACCCCTAGCTGTATTTAAATAAATCCTTTATTTTTACAAAACATAGTGTTTCAGTGTTTCTTTGAATCATTTGTATTACAATTTCACAATGTACTGTATCTACTGCCCTCTCTCCCTCCTTTGATGAGCCTGGCTGCTCTGTCTACGCTACCCTGAACTCAGGTGGTGCAGTCTTATACTAAGAGTGGAGCCTTGTACTGCCTCAGTTGAATGGTTTTACTAAGCCCTTAGTTGGACTTCAGAAAAACTGTCCTAACAACTACGGTCTATTTTTAATGCTTCTATGTGTCTGTTATGTCAGTCTTCCCCTACGTTCTCCTATAACTCCCTCCCTTATTTTACTTCGCTGGCTTACTTTTCGCTATTGTATTTTTACATTTCTTAAATATTGTTTATATGTTTACACAGTCAACTCCTCTGTATCAGTCATTTTTAATATATCTGTAAACTCCTCAACGCTGTGCTACTTTATTTCTTCTGTCTGCACTTCTGTCACCCTGTGCTGTCACGTTTCCAGACTGTTTCCCTGTTGGATCCAAAAATATAAGAACGCACTTACCCTTCACATTCGGTTTACTTCCTCTCATGATTTTTTTGCACTTTACTAAATGACCAATTTCTCTTTGTCTGCAACTTCTTGATTGCCCTTTTCGTGAATTGTCAATATTCCACATTTTGTACCTTATTTATCTGATTTATTTGTTATTATTGTAACAGCCCTTTGGCGAAAGTGCTTTATAAATAAAATAAAAATGCACTTGGGGTGCTAGCCACCTTTAGTAGCTCTGTGGTAAATGCAAAAGTGCACGAGTAAAAAGAATAAAACAAATCTGCTGACAACAGCTCATCCTAGGCATATTGCAACATTTGCCACCAAGCTATTACAGAAAGTTATACATGTACAAGTATCATAACCGCATTTCACCTTAGGGTGATGTGTGCAATTGAAACAATACAAGAAATTCAGAGACCTGGTCTCACGGTACCGATCGTCTCTTTCCCCATAAGTGTTAGGAAAATTCTCAAAAATGTGCTAATTCCTCCTTACCTTGGAGACCCCCAGCTCTTTTTCAGAAATATGGGACTTTTAATTCTTTGTTTTCTGTTTTTTGTTTCTTTTGGTTATGGAGTCTAACCAACTCCATAGGCATCATCTTTTACAGTTGTCACACAGCATCTTCAGTGCAGTGGCACATGGAAGTCTTTCAGACTTCCCAAGGTTTAAATACCTTCTCTGGGATCAACTACGGTTTCCCAGAACAGTAAAGTTAAATTGGCTTTACTTATCATTGTACTTGCTAGACCCAGCACACCCTATCTTACAATAGAGTGCTGGAGGGGTTACTTAGTATCCCCTGTGTCTAAATGCTCATGCAACATTTTTTTGTTACCCTTTCCTCAATTGACTGGCTGGTGGCAGTTGTTTCGTTTTGAACTAGCAAGGTTTGTATGGTTCCCGATCTTCTTTTTTTACCAGGTTTTTGTGGAAGGGTCTTTCTATATAATTTCTCTGCGCGCCAAACCAGGTTTGGTCTTTGTTCATTTCGCCTTTGGCAGAGTTTCTGAGAGAAACCCGCCTCTGGTGCCAGTGTCTGGGGTAGGCAGGAAGGGAGGGAGGTGCCTGAAACTTCCTGTGCTTAGTCTCCTAGGAGACCCAAATGCGCTCTGTGGTGATTGGCTGGCTATCCGGCAAGGACAGCCACCCTGCTGGATTAGTGACAGCTAGGCTGCAATGTATGTGAGAGAACTGAATAAACGGCGAGTCTTTTGGCTTGGAAGGCAGAGTGGACCATCGGACGAAGGAACCGAAGAAGAGCTTGAAGAGGACGGCTGCTGCAATTCCTGGACCGTTGGTTTGCCCGGTGAAGCCCTGCTGCAGGTTCGAATCACCAAGTTCGCATCGACGGAGAAGCCCCTGCAAGGAGTTGGTGGGACCAATCAATTCCAAAGTAAGCCACCTGGACACCCATCTAGGAGCTGGTTGAATTTCCTCAGAGTTGCTGCAGGAAGCCGTATAGCCATTGAGAGGGACACCAGATTGTGTGCGTTACTTTTAAGATGGCCTAAAGCTTTTGGAAGCTCCTCGGACTCCCACGAAGCAGGACTGACCAAGCCTCACCCTCCACCCCCCCCACCCCCTTGCTCCCATCCCCGTCGAGTGCGGGACCTCAGATGTGAGGAAAGTCCACCTTGACAGACAGGAACCGCGCTTATTGCTATTTGCTGTACCGCAAGAAGCTGAAACGCCAAACAGCCACTGAAAGTAAAGTTTGCCGGTTGCCAGTTTTGACAGTACTGATATGGTGCAGGACTCCCCCAATGTCCTCCCTCTTGTCCCCACGACTAAGGCCCAGGAACAATGAGATCTGCAGAGCTGCACAGGAACAGAAGACGTCGGCTGCATCTTTTCTTCTTTACCAAGGTACTGTAAAACAAGCCTAAGAGAACTTACCTCTTACTGTAGAAGTGCTTGTAAATCTAATCCAGCTTGTGGCCCTACAGGCTTTATTACTGACTGATAAATACATTGTTTATGCAAGAAACCTTGAGTGTAAGTTTATTTGAATACCTGTAACTGTGAATCTTTGTGTAACTCCATTACAGCTCACATTTCCCCTCTTGAGATAAGCCTGGCTGCTCAACACCCTACCAAAACTGTGATGTTCAAGCTTATACCAAAGGTTGGGTTGCCTATAACTGTAGTCATAGTTGTTTGTAGTGTTCCCAGAGGGTACTGCATTCAAACTTTGCCTAACAATAATAATGAGCAAAAACAGAATAGAATTAAAGCAGAAGGCTTTATTGATCTCCAAAAGGTCAGGACAGGAGTCTAAACAAAGCAAAAAGAAAGGGTGTCCCATAGAAATCTACAGGACTAAAGCAGCAAAAATAAAATCTTTCCTAATAGTCTATTCCTTCAATCCTGCTTCAGCGGATCCCATGATTCATGCTGGAAACATATGCTTGCTTGCATACTGCTATATCACATGGTTTACATTTATCACAGTTTCAGAAGCCAGAGCATAGCTTTGGGGGCCTACCCCTGTCTACAGCCTAATGGGTTTAACGCTTTTGAGTGACAACGGCTCATAGGGCTTTGTGGCCCTACTGCTTAAGATGTTGCCTTTCAAGTATGACTACCAGTGTTCGCTCTAAATGTTGTTTTATATATTCAAAATGGGAGCTTGTTAAAATATGGGTTCACAATAAGAATCATATTGCAAAACCTGGCATGTGATGGGAATTTGAGCATGTGAAGCTGTACCAAACATACACAGATGTAATTTGTGTAAAGAGCTGCACCTGGGCATGTGCTTGCTATGCCTGGCATACACTGCTGGATATAGTCATAGGCTGAATGCACATAGTGTTTGGTTTTTCCTACAAAAATGTCAGTTCCTTACTTTGAGTCTGTTAAGGTGGATTTCTAGAATCTAGCCAGGTGGACAGATGTTTGGACAGGGAACTCTGTGAGGTTAGCCAAAACCCAATCAAGGTAAACGTGGAGAGCAGTCGAGGCTATTCTGAGTCCACACAATATAATGCACAATAATTCAATTTAGACATGTATGTATAAAAATACAAGTATTTATTTTAGGCCTTTACACGCCCTAAACAATGAAACTAGCAGGTGATACAATCACACAAGACCCAAACATTTCTTGCAAAAAAGTTCGAAAAAAGGTGCATCAACTGGGCTTGTTTGTAATACTACTTCTTGTGTGATGTGCACTGTACCCATGGTCCTTAAGGCGTTGAGGCCCCTCAGTTGTTTATTTCCCAACCATCCTCGTCAGTGACCTCTATGCAGAGTCTGTAGCTTTCACTACCTTAATATTGATAGTTGCGTTACTTTTATCATTCTAGCGCCTTTCAACAGGCGCAATCTCCGCGCATGTTTGTAAAGCAACATTCAACATCAGTCAGCTTCAGATTTCGACAAATTAATTGACCAATCGAAGCTAGGCTTCGGTCTACACCAGGTTTCGGCTTTGCAGTAGTGAGTGTGGGGGGAGTTGGGGAGTTACTCATTAAGTGTGTAACCACTGCCTTCCTTGTGATCATCCAGAAGGGTTGGTGTGAGTCATGTAAGCTCTTTACGCCCAAGACGCTCAAGGAGAGACGTACCAAACAGTGTCTAGTCAAATGGTCGACAGACAAAGGGCCGACAGTCAAAAGGTTGACACAATTTGGTCGACAGGTCAAATGATCAATTTTTTATTTTAGTTATATATATTTTTTTAGGTTTTCGTTTAGGGGAAAAAAGGTGGTTCGGGGGGAACCCCTCCCCAAAAAATGTGAAAAAACAAAAAAAAAAATTCGATCATTTGACCTGTTTACCTTTTGTTGTCGACCATTTGTCCTGTTGACCATTTAGATTCGATCGTTTGACCTACAACCGTACCAAACTGTGGGTGGTCTATGCTATAATGGTTGGGTCTGAAACTCCCACCTGTGCCTACAAATAAGATTTAAATGCCAAGGCAGTGACTGCTCCGTTTCGGATGCCGAAGAGGTTTTGGAGAAGTCGCCAACTCCTGTGTGTCGGCCCCCATCCCGGAAGGCAGGCACAGAGCTCTGCTACGGGGAAAACCCCTGGCGACACACCAACATTGAAAGCACACATCCCCAAGTTGGTCTTCAACGGTTACGTCAATGAAACGCCACACGGCAGCTGAATTCACTTCCAGGCCTTACGATTCCACGCGCCATAAGTCTGCTGCGCTTCTGTTCTCGTGTCTGACGCAAGGCAGTAGTAAAGACAAACAGATGCCGATTGACGTGCAATCTAACTCTTCAATGGAACAACTTTCGTGTTCGTCAAAATCACTAAAACATACTATTTCAATAAGAAAACTCACATAATCTCCTCAAGGGCTCTCCCGTGACACCTTTTGATTCTATTCCAGTTACCAGTTAATCAGTAACACCCTCTACACTATTGCACAGAAAAACTGAATATATTAGGCTCGCTTCTCCCTTGTCTAAATCATTACAAAGGATAAGACAAAATGTAGACCCAGAAGCTATTGTGTTTCCGCTTCCAGAAACTGCCAAAACAGGTACAGAGACCAGGGAACGCTTCGAAGACACAATGGATAAGGTTGCATCCTTTGTAACCTTCATGGACAAATACCCCGTAAAGCAAAAGTCTTTGGATTTAATATTCGGGGAAGCACCAAATCTCCTAGAGTATACAACTCGCACATCTCTAAGACATAGCGTCATCAATGTCACTGAGCAGTCACAACAAGACTTGCCCCAAGATGATCAAAACTATTTTCAAGACCAAGACATCAATGAAAACCAGGGTGAGAATGACCAGGGAAACTGGTATAAGGACCCTAATGATCCTACCAGCTATGACCTAGATGACCCAGAAAACGCAGACTTAACTATTTTACCGTCTCTGGACATTAATACCGAACCTGGATCTACATAAAAAGCAGCAGATCATTTTAAGATACAGACCCAAGAAACTGTAGAGGCCTCAAATTTATTTTGTGGACAACATTTTAAATGAAATAAGGCAGTTAGTCTATTCCTCTCCTCTCAATTAAAAAAGAATTGCTCCATCACTAACTACACGTCTCTTACACGTGCAGATGGAGAATGTTTTTAAGCCTGCTCCTTCAGACCCCCTTTATATCGGGGGGCCATGCAAAACCAGATTCATTTGTTACCACAACAAGAAAAAGGACAGACGTGCCATTGTCTAATCCTGAGGCGCCACCTGATAGAGTGCAAAATGCTGCATGCACTAAAGAATAACCACATCTGGAGCTTTCTGTATGTGTATAACATAATAATATATTTATCGTCCGTCAACAATGCCCAGTGGGATTCAGTACAAAGCCAACTAGATTCAGTCCCAGAACCTGTTAAGTCTCAGATACTGAAAGTTGTTAGAGGGAAAACGGGTAGCCCAAAATATCCTTCAACACCCTAGATGCTGCTGAAACTGCAGACAAGGTTATAGCTGAGGGTGCCTTGCTTAAATGCCATTCATGGCTTTGCAATTCTGGCTTTAAGCCTGACACTAAGGCAAACCTTATCAACATGCCTATGGAGGACTCCGTCCTGTTTGGTAAGGCAGTAGATGACGTGTTGGAAACAGCAAAAAAAGAACATGAAACCTTAAAAACAAAAACATTAGGGCAAATATCTAACAGACCGTATGTTCAATGGGGATATTTTAATAACCGGCATTCATTTCAAAGCCAAGGATTTGCAAAGACAGCTCTTTCAGGGTTTGGTTCAAGCTCATCCCCATGGTACACCTCACATGGACAGTCTTCCACCTTTCAAACCTCCCATCATTGAGGGTTTCAATGAGGCAAAGGTTGAGGCAGGAAGGTGTACTACAGGCTCCACTGCTCACGCCAACAAATGACTTAAAAGGTCAAGTTCCCTCTAATGCTTCCCCATGGGGGGGGGTGTCACAGCACTCTTTTCACCCATGCATGGGAGGGCAGAACATCAGACAAGTGGGTTTTAATTGTAACCAAAACTGTATTCAATAAAATTCCTTGAAAGACCTCGCCACCATCCGCCAAGATCAAAGACAATTTTGCAAGAGCATCATTTGATTCTACAAGCAGATTCTAACACTGCTGGAGAAAGGAGCAATAGAGCTGGTTCCATTTCTAGAGTTAAATAAGGGCATTTATTCAGTTTACTTCCTTGTCCCCAAAAAGGATTTAACCATCCACCCTGTTAGACCGATGCCCTATAATTCGGCTTCTGAAACAAGGGGTTTACATGGCAACATTGGACATGCAAGATGCATACTACCATATTTCAGTGTTGCCAGTGCACTCAAAATATCTAAGGTTCAAGAGAGGAAATACTCACTACCTGGTACTACAAAGTACTTCCTTTTGGCATATCCTCAACAGCAAGGGTATTTACAAAAGTGCTTTCAGTGGTGGCAACCCATCTGTGCATACAGTCCATTCCAGTGTACCCTTATCTAGATGACTGGATAATAACAGGAGACACACCACAGCTGTCAATGGAACACCCAAGTACCCATCAAGCTTCTATTTCAGTTGGGGTTCTCGATCAATGAGAAGAAATCAAGCCTTGTTCCAAGTTAGGTAAAACAGTTTCTTGGCGCGCTAATTCAAACACAACACACCCTGGTATTCTCCTGCAACGAGAGGGTCCAAAACAGCCTCTTTCAAGTACCACAAGATGCAGACGGTAGTCAGGTAACCGTGCGAAAGGCAGTGCTTCTTCTAGGAATGATGGTTTCCTGCGCATGTGTCCAATGCTAGCAAAACAATGGTCGCAGGCAAGTGGTCTGTGGGACGATCTAGTGGTGGTTTTGCATTCCCTCATTCAATCACTGCAGTGGTGGAAAAATGAAAATCGTTTGAAGGGCAAATCATTCACTATCCTCACAGTCAAGGCCACTCTAACAGAAGCATCACTTTCAGGGGGGAGAGCTCACTTGCTCCATCACACTGTTCACGGCGTGTGGACACAAGCGTTAATAAACTAGCATTTCAACCTTGTGGAATTACTAACACTGTTCAAAGTTTGACAAGCTTTTCCAACACCAGCTGACGGGAAGACAGTCCTAGTCCTGACAGACAGCATTACAGCCATGTACTATATAAACAAACAGGGAGGGACATGCTCTCCATGTCTGTACAAACTATCCCAGAACATCTGGAATTGGCACTCAAATGCAATATGTTCCTCCTGTCGCAATATTTTTCAAGGGGAACAAACTGGCAGATGTGTTAAGCAGAAACATACAACTTTCTTCAAAGAACGAATACACGTTAGACACAGACATTATACACAGCATCTTCAAAGACTGGGGCCATGTCATGATCCCTGTCCCTAACCCTCTTAGGCAAAACACTGGAGCCAGGCTACGATCCTCTAAATTGGCCTTAAAGCACCCGCCCCCCCATCTCATCTGAGACCCTCTTGGAGTCAGTTCTGGCACCTTTGGCGCCAGGCTCATACATGTTCAGAGGAAAGACTTGAGAACTGGACTTGGTAAGGGACTTTGGTGCAATATGGCCGCCCCCACATAGCTCAGTTCTAGGAACTGTGCTATGCGTTCTATCTTTTTGGGTGTGGTAGGGCCCAGGGATACCTGGCATATCTGGAGGCTGTATAAACCACGCCCGGGCAGAGGAACACGCTTCTTGTTACGTCACTCCTGCAGCGTGACTCTCACCGGGTTCAGATCGGTCTCCTGAGATCTTCACCTGCTTTCCTAGCACTGCGTACCTGGAAGAACAAGAACGTTAGCTCAACACTTACCTTGAGTAGAATCCTGCTTCCATCCATCGCCCCTTTGGTCCAGAGAACAGCATCTCGGCAGCGCCGTCCTCAATTGTAAAACGCTGCATCCTGGGAAGAAAAAGAACGAAGAAAAAGACATTAGTAAGCGTTCTCATATTCCGATTCCGAAAACAGCAAGAATAATCGCATGCTTACCTGGACTCGAGCCGCTCATGGTCACTTCCGTTCCGGAGCATACCATCGACCTACAAAGGAGAAAAATCCCAGGTTAGCACATGAAAAGACCAGAAGGCGCCGCGCATTACGCTTTACTCACCGCTAATTACTCTCTCAGCCCGCAGCCATACTGGGACTTTGCAGCAGCTTGCAAGGGAAAAGAGAGACATAGGTCAGCACAAGAAAAAGGCGAATAGCGCCGTGCATCGCGCTTTCACTCAGTGCATCGTGCTTGCCCCCCCTGAGCAGCACGACACCATCGACCTCTTCCAGCACCTAAAGCGAGAAGAGACATTATTAAGGGCAAGAGAAAAGAAAAGGACAGTTCATCAAAATCAACAAACCTTCCTTGTCGGACTGGAGTTGCAGCAAGTCCAGACTCAGTGGGCCCGCACCAGTGAAGCAACTAGGTCGTGCCGCGCCCACAGCAACAACGCACCCCTGCACCGAGAAGCAGGACGGAGAGCGCACAATACAAGGAAACAAGGTGAGGAGAGGACCTTGGGGAAGGTTTGGTCCTCAAAGGAGGTGTGAGTCAAGCAACAAGAGACAGTAAGGTTAAATCCGAAACTCCTGTATTTCAGGCCCAATCCTCGGTCGAACAGATAACAAGGGAAGGGTTTGAGATCGTGAGTGGTCCAGTCAGGCTGAGTGGGGTCCCCGTGGATATCGGGTGAGCGTTACAGGCCACCCAAACCTAGATCTCTTTGCAACACAAGAGAATGTACAATGCCAAGACCACACATCCATATAATCCCCAGACAGGGTCCAAAGGGAATGCATTGTGGATGGCTTGGTCAGGGATATTTGTGTACACTCTCCCCCTCCCCCCAACACCACTTCTAAAAAAGATAATACCCAAAATGTACCAAGAACATGTCAACATGATCCTAATAGCACCAATGTAGGCACGTCAGACTTAGTTCTCACACTTATTGACAAAGCCTGTTTGCCCACCAGTCAAACTATTGTGCCCTTACAACATGTTATCCCAACATCATGGGACAACACTGCATCCATGTCCACAAATGCTGAACTTGGCAGCTTGGCTATTGAAATCATAGAATTTGGACATTTGAACCTGCCCTAAAATGTATAGACATCTTAAAGGAGGCACGTAAGCCCAATGCAGTACACTGCTATTTCAACAAATGGAAATGCGGTGTTTTCTGGTATAGAACATGCAGCATCAACCCTATTGACTGCTCGCCTTCACATCTAATGCACTATCTGCTTTATATACTGTATTCGGGTATAGTTTATAATTTGCTTGGAGTTCATCTAGCAGCACTTTAAGCATATACCACATCTCAGAGTAAAATCTTGTGGTGGAAAGTCTCAGTGGTGATAGCTTTTATGGAGGGGGTTAAAAGACTTTACCCTTACATTTCGAGGGGATTGGGTCCTCCGACGTATTCCATATCTGACATGTAATCACCACAGCTGTGCTGCTTCGGAAACTTTTTTCGGCGTCTGCGTACTGCGTCGATGACGTCGATGCGCCATCGTCGAGGACCTCCTCCGACGTCATCCGATGTGATAAGTAGGACGCACGACGCCCGTAGCCTCAGTTCCGTTTTTTCCGCGAACGTGTTGCTTCGTGATTCTCGGTTCACGCCTCGACTCTTTAGAGTTCTGTTCTTCTCGGTTCTTCGAACCTGTTCGTTTTGTGAAAATCGTTCGTGTGAAGATGTCTTCTACTTCGTTTTCGACCCCGCGTCCGGGTTTCAAGAAGTGCGGGGAGTGTGGGTCCAAGATGTCGGTGACAGACTCGCACGACGCCTGCCTCTGGTGCCTCGGGGAGGCCCACGACACGGATAACTATCGACTGCTAGTCGCTCACGTCCAAAGCCTTACGCGAACGTATGAAGAAGTTGTCGGTAGGTCGGGTGTCCAAGCCCAGGAAGTCGAAGTCTGCGGGGCTTTCGACGGATGATTCGAGGGGTGACTCTCTGCGTCATCGTCGGAAGTCTCGTGGGTCTCCTTCTAGGAGTCGGTCTCGCCACTCCTCAGCCTCTTCGAGGCATTCTCGGAAGCGCCGACACCGGTCGTCTCCCAGGTCCTCTTCGGAGGACTCTGCCCGGCACGTCGCTTACCCCACCAGCCGTGCGACGCCGGAGGAATGGGCTTCCTTCGGGAAGAAAATGCTGGCGATTCTTGAGTTGCAGGGTACTAAGCCATCCGCGCCCCCGAGTGGGGTCGGTCGTGAGAGGTCGAGAGACACCGCTCGCAAGAGTGGTCGGCACGAGTCATGGGAGAGGTCCCGTTCGGACAAGGAGACTCGTTCTCGACGTACCCATTCCAGGTCCCGGTCCTCGACGCGTTCGAGACCGTGTGCACCTGTGAGGTCTTCGAGGAAGACATCGACGTCTGAGGCGTCGAGGTCGTCGACAGGCTTTCTCGAGGCTCCGGCTCCGAGGAAGTCGTCGAAGCCGTCGATGCTCAGGTCGTCGAGGGACACGCTCGGGGCTCCGGCTTCGAGGGCTGCGTCGATGTCGCCGATGCTGGAGGCGCTGCATCTGACGTCGACGCCGATCCTCTCGGCACCGATGCCGGTTCTCTCGACGCCGGCGCCGATTCGCTCGACGCCATCGACGCCTTTCGTGTCGGAGGTACCCCGTGGCACGGGAGAACCCCCTAGGAAGGCTCTGGTTAAGAGCAAGCACTCTCGGGTGCCTTCTTTTCGCCACCTGGACTATATTTCAGAGGCGGATGAGGATTCTGATGGCCTGGTTCCTAGTCAGGTTCCAGATGAAATTGTCTCGGGCCATAGTCAGTTTGACGATTTGAGACAGTCACTGCATGATGCCAGTGGACTGGACACCTCTCCGGAGGTGGAGTTTTGTAGGCCTGAGCCTGGCTCTCATGCCGATTCCTCGTACCGGCGCCTTATGGCTAGGGTTTCTAAATACTTGGGATGGTCTGCTCCCCCAGGGGAGTTTGTGCAGGATGATCTGACGGACATACTTGATGTTGGTCCCCCAACTGATCCGGTACTGCCGTTCCATATGGCTTTACAGAGAAGGGTGGCGGCTTGGACTGCTCCGGAGAGTCTCCCGGCGGTGGGCAGATTCTTGTCGCGAAAATACCATCCAGCCAGTAGCGACCCCTGCTACTTGACCAGGCACCCCACTCCGGAGAGTTTGGTGGTGCAGGCGGCCACAGCCCCGGCAAAGCAGGCGTCGTACCCGACCATCCCTCCTGATAGGGACGACAAACGTTTTGATGGCTGGGCGAAGAAAGTGTTTTCTTCTGGTGGTATGGCGCTTCAGGCGGCCAACTCCATTTGTGCCTTGTCTCGTTTCACACACACACTGTGGAACTGTGTTGCGTTAGCGGCTGAACATATTCCCGAAGGGGACGAACGGGATGGTTTCCTTGCTATGGTCCAGGATGGTAAGGATGCCATGTGTGAGTCAGTTCAGTCGGGTTTGGACTTAGCTGAATGCGTCAGTAGGTCCATGGCGGCGAGCACCGTGATACGCAGGTTTGCGTGGTTGCGGAAGTCGGGGTTTGCTCCTGATGTGCAGTCTCGGCTCCTCAACATGCCCTTTGACGGTGAACACCTTTTTGGGAGCAAGGCTGACGAGAGCCTTGAGAGGTTGCAGACCTCGAAAGCTGCAGCAAAGTCGTTGGGCGCTGCAGTTCGCCAACCTCCGCCTTTTCGTCCTAGGGGACAGCAGTGGAGGGGTGGTTCCTTTCGCTATTACTCGTCCTTCAGTAAAGCGAGAGGAGCTGGCAGTCAGAGGCCAACGCAGGGGTACCAGAGGTGGACGACAGGGTACCCGTGGTGCCAAGGCCGCTCGGGCAGTTGCCTCTTTGCCCTCCGGTAACGCCGCAGCCGCTCCCACTCAGTCATGAGGCCATGACCCATGGTTCGCCGGTTGGGGGAAGGCTGGCGCAGCATCTTGTAGAGTGGCAAGCCATTACTTCAGATGTGTGGGTTCTGGAGATCATAACCCACGGCTACTGTCTTCCCTTTCGGCACAGGCCCCGCGACAATTCACCGGGGAACCTCTCTTTGCAGAGTCCGGATCCGCTCCTTGCGCAGGAAATTCAAGCCCTGCTGGAGAAAGGCGCCATAGAACTGGTGCCTGTAGCGGAGAGGAACAAGGGATGGTATTCCCCTTATTTTTTGATTTCGAAGAAAGACGGGGGATTGAGACCCATCATGGACTTGCGCGGTTTGAACAAACTCCTCAGGAAGGACAGGTTCAAGATGGTTACTCTCTCTCAAGTCCTCCAGGCCCTTCAGCTTCAGGACTGGTTGGTGTCACTCAACCTCAAGGATGCTTACTTCCATGTGCCGATCCATCCCAAGCACAAGAAGTACCTGAGGTTCGCGGTTGGCGACTCGCACTTTCAGTTTCGGGTCCTGCCGTTCGGATTGACCTCCACCCCGAGGGTTTTCACCAAGCTCATGGTGGTGGTGGCAGCGCATCTCAGGCAAGGGGGGATTCACGTCTACCCCTACCTGGACGATTGGTTGATCAGGGGGAGCTCTCCCGAGCAAGTCCTGGATCATCTGTCCATCACCTGCCACTCCCTTCACAGGCTGGGCTTCTCCCTCAATTTAAAGAAGTCCCATTTGACGCCAACACAGCGGCTCCAGTACATCGGAGCAGTGCTCGACACTTCCCTGGGGCAGTGTTTTCCTCCCCAGGTGAGGGCTCTTCACATTCAGCAGATGGTGCACAAGTTTCAGCATGCCCAGACGCTCCCAGCGTTCGAGTTCTTGAGGTTGCTCGGCCTCATGGCATCCTGCATTCTTCTGGTGCCAGAGGCTCGCCTGCGGATGAGATCTTTGCAGTGGGTGCTCAAGACGCAATGGTCGCAGTCCTCCGGCAGGATGTCGGACCCGGTTCAGGTGCCGCCCTCGGTCGCCCGGGACCTTCTGTGGTGGGCCGTCTAAGGCAACTTGATGAAGGGGGCTCCATTTTGGCTTCCCTGGCCGGAGGTGACGATCGTGACGGATGCATCCCTCACGGGTTGGGGAGCTCATGCCAACGGGCTGACAGTCAGCGGTCGTTGGTCTCCGTCGGAGTCCAGACTCCATATCAATCTGTTGGAGCTGAGGGCCGTCAGGCTAGCCCTGAAGGCTTTTCTGCCGACTGTGCGAGGAAAGAGTGTCCTGATCCTGACGGACAACACAGTGGCCATGCACTATCTCAACAAAAAGGGGGGGGCAGGGTCACTTCCTCTGTGCAGGGAGGCGATGCAGCTCGAGTTCTGGGCCATCCAGCATGAAGTTTCGATCTCGGCAGTTCATCTGGCCGGAGACGAAAACGTGACGGCAGACACTCTGAGCAGGCAGAGCACGATCTCTCACGAGTGGGAGTTGGCTCAGGAGATTCTCCTGGAGATCTTCGCCCTTTGGGGGACCCCTCAAGTGGATCTCTTCGCCTCCAGTGTCAACAGGAAGTGCGAAAGGTTTTGCTCGCGGGAATTTCCTCCAAAAGGAGCCTTAGGAGACGCGTTCGTGGTGGAGTGGTCGTCCCCGCTGCTGTACGCGTTTCCTCCAGTCCCCGTCATCCCGCAAGTGCTGCGGAGGTTACGGAAGTTCGATTCCCGGATGATCCTCATTGCTCACTAATGTGTTCCCTCCGTCACCTTTCCTGGTGCCCGGTTGGGATTTAAACCTTGTTCTTAAGTTTCTTATGGGTGCTCCGTTTGAGCCTTTACATTCTTGCCCTTTGAGGCTGTTAACTCTGAAAACTGTGTTTTTAGTTGCGGTTATTTCCGCTCGCAGAGTGAGTGAGTTACAGGCACTTTCAGTTAAGCCACCCTTCACTGTATTTCACAAGGACAGGGTTGTCCTTAGAGTTCGTCCTTCTTTTCTTCCGAAGGTAGTGACGGAATTTCATTTGGCCCAGAAGGAGGTTCTTCCGGCATTCTATCCTCCTCCGCATCCTGGTAAGGAAGAGGAGAGGCTCCATAGGCTTGATCCTAGGAGAGCATTAAGCTTTTATGTTTCACGCATGTCCCGGGTCAGAGTGGACGATCAACTCTTTATTGGTTACGCTGGAAAGCGTTTAGGGCAAGCTGTGACGAAACAGACTTTGTCTCGCTGGATTATTTTGCCCATCTCAGAGTGCTACCGCTTGGCGTGTAAGGACCCACCGGCTGGCTTGCGGGCCCATTCTACCAGGGGTATGGCTGCATCTACTGCCCTGCAGAGGGGTGTTCCTATTCGCAACATCTGTGATGCAGCCACCTGGGTTTCAGTACATACATTTGTACGTCACTATTCCCTCGATTCCATCCGAGCACAGGATCTGGCCTTTGGCAAGGCGGTCCTTTGCTCTGCTATTTGATTGGCTATTCTAAATTTTGATTCTAAATTCTTTCCCTCCTCCTTGCTCTGGTACTGCTTTGGGAGTCTGTCATAGATATGGAATACGTCGGAGGACCCAATCCCCTCGAAGAACAAGTTACTTTCTTACCTGGTAATGTTCTTTCGATGGGATGGTCCGACGACGTATTCCATATCGCTCCCGCCCTGCCTTCCCCGCTGCAGAATTTCTTTGCGATTGCAGCTTACGTTCCGCAAGGCTTTGTGTCTGACTGGCAGTTGGCTACTGTCACACGTTCTGGGGGAAAAAACTACAACTGAGGCTACGGGCGTCGTGCGTCCTACTTATCACATCGGATGACGTCGGAGGAGGTCATCGACGCAGGACGCAGACGCCGAAAAAAGTTTCCGAAGCAGCACAGCTGTGGTGATTACATGTCATAGATATGGAATACGTCGTCGGACCATCCCATCGAAAGAACGTTACCAGGTAAGAAAGTAACTTGTTCTTCTAATCCTATTCCATGTTGGGAACTTAATGTTGTCCTCACAAAACTGATGTGGTATCCCTTTAAGCAAATGCATAAAGCCAGACTTAAACACTTCACTTATAAGACTGCTTTTCTCTTTGCTATCACTGCAATTAGGAGGGTCAGCGAACTGCAAGCTCTTTGTTGAGCATCCGTTTATTATTCACAAAGACCAAGTTATGCACACATTCAAGCTTCTCTCCTAAATTTATTTGAATGTTCCATGTATCAATCCATTGAACTTCCTACTTTCTTTCAAAATCCTCAAAATTCAGCAGACGGAAGCCTCCATACACTAGACGTCAGCATGGCAGTGAATATATTACCTAGACATAACCAAACCATTGAGGAAAACAGATCAATTCCCTTGCCACAGGAAGAGAAGGGGATCCTGTCTCTAAGTCAGCTATTTAAAATGGATTGTCAAATGCATCCAAATCTTATTCATTGTCCAAAAGAACATTGTCATTCACGCCCAGAGCACACAACTCTAGGTACTGGGGCTACTCTTTGATAATGTGCCCTAAGATGCTATTTGCAAATCAGCTACTTGTAGTTCAGTTAACAGGTGGGACAGGCAGTGTTAAGATCTCTTTTCCACTGTACCTTCCAGCAACCCACCACCTTCTTGAGGTACTGCTCGCTAGTCTGCAAAGCATGTGATTCTAAGCAGATCCACAAACCTCAGAAGGCATACATTACTTACCGTAATCCTATTTCTGCTGCTGGTATCTGCTTACATTCACATGCGCCCACCCTTCCATCCCTCTTGGAGTTGAAGGTACATAGACATCTTACATCTTTCCCTACCTTTGTATTCTCAGGGATGCACTTCAGGTTCTCTCATGTCGGAAATAAAACAAGCCAAGTGACCTCGACGCGTGAAGAACCATGGGTACAGTAAACGTCACACTAGGCATAGTATTACAAACACACCCAGGCGACGTCCATTTTCAAAATTGGAAAACAAGTCATGGAATACTATTCACCTCCCACTAGACGTCGGCCAAAGCATGTGACTCTTAAGCGGATACAAGCATCAGAAATAGGACTGATCTCGGGAGGATAGCTCAGGGGCAACACGCTTGTCTCGGAAGCAAGATGACGCGGAGCATCACAAGTTTGATCACCGGGTCCACGCTTTGAAACGTCTGGGGATTAAGCCTTTATAAATAACCCATTACAATTACATTTCAATTATGGTAAGTAATGTGTGCCATATACATTCACCATAGCTTCTTAAAATGCATTCAATTGACTTAACAGAGGAGGTAAGTCAATGAATGCAATAAGGGTGGAACCAAGTCACAAGTGAATTGTCTTAACTTCATCAGTCCAATTCATAAGATGAATGATGCCTTCTGCCCAAAAAGTCACAGCACCGTCAATGCTTCTCCCCAGAATGTGGTCTCTGTAGGTAAATTCTAATTTTACTTGTGTTGGTCATTGTTTAAGGAAGACATTCAACCAGGTTACTAGGTAAGTAAATTGTGTTCTTATCTTTCCGAAAATATTACCCAGGTTCGACCAAAAAGCAGTGGAATGGAAGGGGGGGCAGGGGGATTTGCGTTTACTTACTCCCCCCCTTCACATCTCCCCCCCCCCCCCACCCCTGACTCTGATTTTCCCAGATGACTTGATGGGTTGACTTGGGGTGGGGGTGGTCACTGGAGGTTGCATTTCCCGGCCTTGGTTCTGGTGAGAGGTACCCAGGAGCTGCAGGTGCGAGGATTCTTCTGGTCCGATCCACATGCAAGATTCACTGATGCAGGCCTCTTCAGGACTCTTCACAGGATGGTGGAAGGCGAGTTCCAGCGGTTCAATGTTCATTCTTCGTCCGTTTCTTTTTTTGTGGCACTTTTTGCAGAATAAAATCATTGTATTTTTTAATTTTTTGGGGGGGCTAAGGGTTTAGCCCTCACCCCCTCCCTCTTTTCGTCTTATCCTATACAATAAAACAAGCAGGTAGTAATATCACACAATACTCAATTATCTAACATATACAGTCACCTTTAGGTTTTTAGGAATGCATACAATAACTTAACAGACAGTAAGTAGCGATGCAGTTGAATGAAACCAGGTGGCTAGAATTATGCCCTAACTTTATAAGTCCAATCCCTATGATATATCGTGCCTTGTGCCCAAAAGTCACAAAACTTTTTTATGCTTCCCCTACGCCTTTGACTTTCCCTTTCAACACTCAAACCTTAGATATGAGAAACATTGTTATGCAACACTATTCTCACTCATTGTCACTTCTTTCTAACGCCGAACAGTAATTGCTCACAATCTGTTGCAGAGACCTGTCAGGTCATTTGGTACGTGCCGCAACCAGGCGACTGTGGGATAATTTATTTTTTTGATCTCGGCTGCATTAGTGTCTGCAGGAATTCATTAGTCCATGGCAATCAGTTTTGTAAGAGTCTGTTGTCAATCTACTGTACATACATATTCTTGGCAGATAATTATGATGGAGTCTGAGGCATTCTGTATAACTTGAGTGGTCCCTGCAAGAAGAGTACATTGAGTCTGCCTCATGCTGTCGTATAAGAAGGGTAAACAATTGAACTATATTCTGCGCAAGTGAAATCAGAAAAACACAAATTCCGATGGCAGCACGATGAGTAAGGGTTAAATAGAAAAAGCAAGAACCTCTAGCAAAAGGTGCAATCACAAACTTTTTTTCCAACGAATGCTCAGCCAGAAAGAAATTCCACTGTTATTATGGCGACATTGAAAATAATTAGCTTCTGGAGCTCTGCTTGTCAATGAAGAGATCCATGACTCCGGCACCCATGAAGCCTTCGGAGACAAACCCTTGCGGCCCCCAGACTGAAGAGCCCATCCCCCGGAGGAAGCAATGGCGAGATTGTCAGCTTCTCCCAACTTAGACATACATGCAGATCCCTCTACAGATGGAAGAGACAACAAAGTGACCTGCGTTTCATCAACAAGCCCTTCAGATTTGGGTGAATTACAATCGTCTATGAATTATAATCGTCTATGGCTTCACTCCAGTTTGTCCTTAAGATACTGCTTTAAAATGTGCCGCTGTATACAGGAGACTACTCTCAATTTGCTACCTCAGGGTGCAGTTAAAGTATCCGCCAATGAAAAAGAAATGATAACCTCTCCACAGGCTTAACATTGTTTAACCGAGCCCACTGGGAAGTCTGAGATTGAACCAAATGCAGCCGATACATCAGAAGTATTTTTCTCTCGTATACAACAAAGGCTTGCCAGAAGAGCTGCTATGAGCAAGAAACCGTGTGTGATAGCATTGGCGCTACCAGAAACAGTCCCTGCGGGTAAATGCCCCAAAAAATCGGAAAAGAAAGGCATCATTACCTAAAAAACAAAATGATAAAAGGGTGGGCTATCTAAATAGCTGGCTCCACTCGGATAATGAAGCTGACAGTTACAGAGAAGGCAGAGATTTGCCTGATTTGGGGTCATCCAATTTAAGTAATGACAAGATGAGAATTCTTCAACACCAAATAGAAATCTCAAAGATGACACCAGGGACGAAATGTGCAAAGTTCAACCAAAGGAAATGAGTAAAGACAGCATGGGCACTCAACCTGGCAATCGTATATGCCTCATTAAAATCCTTTATCAGCAAAGTGAACAAAGTTGGTTTACAAGACTTAATCTAGCTTGCAGAGTCTCTACAAAGGTTGAACTCCCAGTGAGATTTTGCAATCATCTAATGGAACTGCAGAGGCTTCAAGCATTTATTTTCCCCCACAGGTTCTGTTCCCTCACTTAGTAACCATTCCTGTATGTCTACAGGAAACGCGGCTGACTTTGCCCTTTGTGCTTAATGGTTATTCAATCTACCAGTCCCTCGCTAAAAAGGGGAAGAGGGGAAGGCCCTATGGCGGGGCTTATTATAGGTGTAAGACATGCTGTAAAATCAAGTCGCAAGAGAACTAACCTCGAAGATAATATTGCTGTTGAGTTATAAGGCGAATATGGAGCTGATGTTGAAAGAACTCTGTTAATCTGCCTGTATAATCCATCGCGAGTTAATGCAAGATAACATTCAGGAGGGCTCTGCATGACCTCCTTGCTCAATGGACTTTGATTGCCGGAATAAAGCAGTTATTACTGGGGATTTTAACTGTCATATTAAAGGCGCCAAGGGCACTGCTACTCATCTTCTATTGAAGTCCAAAAGCGTAATGACACATGAGATTGAAGATCCAGAGGGATTGTGCTGGCTGAGTTTCTTTAGCAGCTGGGACTTGGAGGTTATTAATGGGAGAACATTAAGTGATTGCCCAGGTAAACACACATGGCAAAGTAGTAGGTCTAAAAGTACTTTAGACTACATATGTGAGCCCAGAAATGGCCTTGAGTCAGACATGAAGATTAACTTGAACGGGTGGAGTGACCATTGTTCATTCACTTTAACGTTCAAGGTTAATGTAGAGGACGAGAAAGCTAAGCCTCTGGGTAATATGATAGTTAATCACTCTGGGACCCGTATCCGATGGTCCAAAAAAAACATCAGCAAAGCTGCCTCCTCAGCGCAGTCCTTCTATACATGCGATTATAGACAATTCCATACAATGTCAGTGAATGACATCGAAAAGTCGATTGCTTCATTTGCGTCGATCCATGCTACTACTGCGATTGGTATGATTCCTAAGGAAGGAAAGCCGATTGAACCCTTTGATAGACGCATCAGGGATGCAAAAAGGGCACTCAGAGCTGCAGTTTGTAGGGCCAAAATAGCCAACTGATCACCCGGATCGTACTACTCATATGTACGTCTTTAAAGAATAAATGCAGAGCCTGGATTAAATCTAGGCAAATCACTGAGAAGATTAGACGTTGGCAGAACATGGTACAGATCATGTGCTCTAAAAACACCAGAAGCATCTGGGCCATGCTAGGGTAAGCAAGGGGATGTGGGAAAACCTCTATGATCAACCCCATAGGAGTCCAACAGTGGACTGACTTCTTGGCAAGCCACAATATTCTGCATAGTTGGGCGGATCAGTCTAGTGAAAATGGTACCCCTTGTGTCTCCTTTTAGTGTCACAATTGATCACATAATCCTTAAGATCAAAACCTTAGAGTCTTTGTGCGCACCTGGCCCTAATGGCCTGGCAAACACTGTATTGAAAAGTAAACCAGAATTCTGGGCTAGCCTGTTGAAATTCCTATTTGAAAAGATTCTGGCTGAAGGTCAAATTCCTAAAACCTGGCAAACAGCCTTTCTAGTACCAATATTCAAGAAAGGCAATAAACTGGAACCTGGCAATTTCAGGCTATTATCTATGCTTGATTGCACAGGCAAAATGTTTCCATCATTATTAGAGAAGCTGGAGGATTGGGCTGCTAAAGCAGGAAAAAATCAACCGATTCCAGAGTGGTTTTAGGAAAGGGTACCCTACCATACAAAACATCACTATCTTGGACATATTGCGAACGAGAGCCAAGAAAACTGGTAATCCTCCTCTTTGTGCTCTTTTCGTAGATTTTCGTGCCGCCTTTGACTTAGTTCGGAGAGAAAAGTTATGGTCTAAATTGGAACTTCTGGGCTGTTCTTATGAACTCTTATACTATCTCAGATTATTTCATCAGAATACTACTGTAGTACTAAGGTTAGATAGTCAGTGGAACATGACCAAAACCATTGTACAGAATAGAGGAGTCGAGCAGGGCTGCGTGACAGCACCTTTTCTTTTTGATCTATTTACTTATGATCTTGCTATTGTCATATCTGCAGGACATAATTGCCCCCCTGTTATCCGAACTGCTCACTTTCCAGTGTTAGCACACGCTGATGATCTTATAATTATGCATTCAGCGGGTTACAAAGATCAGCTAACACTCTTTGGGACTATGCGGAGAGCAATGGGCTGATAAGTAATCGAGAAAAAACAGTTAATGGTATTCTCAGGCAGAAAGATTGCCCGGCCCAGACTTATGGTTCATGAATCTGAGATCAAATACACACACCAATATAGATACCCAGGTGTAGAGGTAGATACAAAAGGAGAATACATTTCCTGTATACAATCACGTAAAATCAGGGCCACTCAAATAACATCACAGATAAGTCAATTCTCAAACAAGAAAAGTGGTTTTACTCTCTGCGGAATTCGTCAATTGTATACACAGGTTTTGGTACCTATGTTCGTTTATGGTTTGGCGGCATTGTTATCTATTGACTGGAATTGGTTACAAGTGGTGGAGGGTAAATTTTGGAGGAGAATACTAGGCCTTCCTCCCTGTATATTGATGGTGATTATCAGACTGGAGCTTGGTCTATCCTCTTTAAAATCTGTTTTGAAAAGGAGAGCTGAAATGTATTTGAAGATGAGCAATAATCCTGAAACTTTTTCCGGGAGATATGTTGGACCTCTAGGTGTGGGGGTGGGGGGGTTACAGCGATCCTGTGAATATTGCTCTATCAAAAAAGGTGGATCACTGGGGTTGGTTAGAAAATGATTAGCACCTGGGTAAGCTTCGCAAATGCCATTCACACACTACATGCTATATTCATTTGAACATATGCAGAACTGCATCAACCTTTGCCCTTCAAGTAAACTAAGACGATTCATCCTACTTCTGAGGATGGACCACTTACCTGTCTTGGCCAACAGAGGTGCCTACAGACACAAGTCCCCCTCTGAAGGATACTGCCAAATATGCAAAAGCGTAGTGATTAGAGAAACTGCAAAACATATTCTAACAGAATGTGCTGCTATGATACAAATTTACCATCTATGCTACGAAAGCTATGTACATGACTTGGAGTTCATAGGGGAGCCTACTTTTTGGTTCTGTTGTTATTTCGCAAAGCTTTAAGGTATTAATTGCTATGTTTAATGTTTGGCTTAAAATTGAAAATCTTCTGGGTGTATCCATTTAAGACTGATCAACATTATTGCTCAGCTGTAGGATCGGATTTAGAAGGTTATGACGAGTTGGACTACATGTCGGGTTGAATAGATCTCCTTGTGCTATGTCTTTAAGCTTACATTTAATAAATGCAGCTGTGAACGAGTAATAATGGTTGCTACCTTGCAATCCCTGGAGGTTAACTTTGCATTGTTGAATCTCAATCTGTTACCTAGAGAAGTGAAAATGATTGTTTTCTTAATGTCTTTATTTTTTCTCCTATTCTTTTTTCTTTGGTTAGAAATATGTGAAAATGAAATGGATGTATTATATCTTCTTGTACGTTCTACAAATGTGTAAAGTTTATTTATAAACTGTATCACATTAGTAATACATTTAAATTTAAAACACACCACTGTGCTTAAATAAACCGATCAAAGCACATACCTTATTTAGAACACCTAACAGTATTTCTAGGTAAGTCAGACCTTTGTATACACATTCAGTACATATTCTTGGGGAGTAAAACCATGAGTTAATTTCATATTACTTTACAGTAATACAAGGGTAGTAGACTAAAGCAGTTGTACCGTGAAGCTCAGCAAGGAAATCATAGTAAATCAACCAGACAACATACTTGACAGAATTTTGTAACACTTGTTGAAAACCTATAACTACATTTGTGAGAACACACACTTATACTAGGTGAGTTAAACCTAAGGGTGTAATATAATATTACGGGTGCTTTTTGAGATCAGTGAATCACAGATTGAGATAAGCAATAATGCTTGTAACTTATTTTAGGATGGCACACAGCTAACTCAAGTTAAGTAAAACCTATACACCTTTTAAAGGAGCTATCATCAACTGAAAGGCAGGTGTAAACCCAAGACTCTGTTTGTGTCCGTCTAAAACAGACCAGGGAAAGCAAAACCCAATGTTAATCTAAATGAATGACTCAAGGTTATTCTAAGTAGGTAAAACCTAAGGCAGACTTATTCTGGACAGGCTGACAGAAAGTCAGGGGAAGCAAGACCCAGTTGGGGACACTCCTACATTTATCCTAATAGGAATAGTGACGTGGAACCAATAGCATTACTTTTTGGAAAGAGGCACAGCCAATTTACAGGTGATTAAAATAACCTTGCATCTATTTTCTGTTAGAATGGCGAAACAGTTTTCTAAGGAAAGAAAGATGTTACATGCTTTTCAGAAAGGCAGAACATTTCTAAGGTAAGTAGTAACTTTTGTAACTGTTCACTCTGAGTTAGTTAACAACCAACTTCTTTTACAAGTAAGACATTTTTGAACACTTATTCTCCAGCATAAGGTCTGGCATGGATTCACATGTTAATGAATATTCCCCGTCATCAGGCCAGGAATCCTCTGTAAAAGAAAAAAGTTTCACTTTCACTTACAAACTGTCTTTCTCCTTTAAACCAATCACTGAGCTCTGGGTCATACTGCCCCCAGCCAATGACTGTGTTCTCCCTAAGCCCCTCCTCTGGCAGCCATCTTCAGATTATTACTGCACGTTCAAGGGTTGGGAGTCCTGTTTTGCTCCGTGAGCTTATTTACAATTTATTTGTGCTTTTTCAGTAAAAATGTCGATTTTTGTCTAATAAAGCATGTGTGCTCTTTCGTTCCTTTGACCGGCAAGCGGGCATCGGTTTCTCGGCATCTTTTGTCACTCCTCAGTGGCAAGAATTGTCATGTTTTCATTGAAGATTCCAGAAGGCCATTGGGCCTACACCGCACACAGGACCATGTTGGAGAAGGACAGAGGTTCTCTCTTAAAGCTCTGCTCCAGTTGCGGACTGAGGAATGTCTTTGTGGATGATTAACAGTTCCAGTGCCTCTACTGTCCCCATCCGGATCACAAGGAGGCGAATTGTGAAATTTACCTGGGAGTCACGAAACGCACCATGAAGGATCAGCACAGCAGATTGGCCTGTGGCTCAACGCCAAGGTCTCTCCCCTGTGCACCAAGCAGGGACATGCCTCACCCAGAATCGTCCGGTCCGAGGAGCAGGTTTCTAAGTCCTTTGAGGGCGCTCCATCCGTGGGGGCACAAGACAAGGCCAAGCACTGTGAGTCCATTTCAGTCGAGGTCACTGCGCAAGCAGGTCCTGCGGCGAGCAGGGCGCGATCATCATAATCACCATCTTCCTCCATCTCAAGCCATCGCTCCAGCTTCTCCTCGAAGAGGAAGTCTGCTAACCCCGCAAATCTGTGGGAGAAGCCAGAGAAGGTGTTACACTCACCTGGCTCCCACAGAGGCATCGATCTGAACTGGACAGCTGCGGTCTCCACCAATGTGACGCGTAGGGCCGAGATGACAGACTGGACTGGCCCACCTAACTTTGTTTGCTTGGCCCGTAGGAATATTCTTCTGCAAATGGAGAAAGGGAATTAACCACCCGTGGAGTTGAGCGTAAATCCTCCCACCCCCGCTGTTCTCCCCACTGATCACCTTTGATGTCCCCTCTTATAATCTCACCTGATGGTTTGAAAAGATGAGCTCTCCATCCTGCATTGAGCGCAGGGGTGCGTATATAACCAGTTGCTTCACTGGCTCAAAGGAATTGGTGAGTTCCAGAACAATATTGACTCCGAGATTCCCGGCAAGACGCCGTAAGTATGTAGTTCGTAAGAGTTCAAATGCCTGACTTTCCTTCTTGTCCGATTCCTTGCAGGTTGCAGCTTGACCCTATTGAAGAGTTCCTTGTGGCAACCGGTAATATTCTGGTAAGGATTTGTATTATCCAACACAGTTCGATAAAATGTCAATATGTAACCTGTTGCTTTCTCCCTTATTCAGGCGCTGAGTGAAAGTATGAAGTCTCGGGGAATAATGCTTCCGGCGGTAAAATCAGGTAAGTCTATTGTGGTGAGGAGGGTTCCCCTTGTTAATCCCTTTGTTTCACCTTGCTGTCCTTTTGTTTCCCCGTAGGGGCCAGGGTTCGGCGAAGATGCAGTGGAACCTGCGCCGACCCGTGAAGAGGAATGGTACCCCCGGTGGTAAAATCAGTTAAGTCTATGGGGGGGGGTAAACTAATATTCCTCTGTGTATTCCCTTGGCTCACCTTGCTGTTCTTGTCGTCTCCTTAGGTGCCGGAGTGCGGCGGGAACATGCAGGAGGATGCAGTGGAATGTGAAGATGCTGCGAAGGCCGGTGAGTTCAGCGCAGCGCTGCAACAGGCGAGGCAACGCGCATAAAATAACTTTTCTTCCAGCTCGAAGGCGCGATGGATCGGGAATTCAGCTAAGGATCAAAGGTATTGCTCTTGTTCTAACCTTTTCTCCTTCTTTCTCCCTTTTTCTAGGAGCTCCAAACTCGAAGCGGGCGTGGTATAAGACTATGCAGACTTGCAGGCACGGTGAGCGTTACGCTGCTGGATGCAGAATAACGCGAAGCGTGTGTTGCTCTTCGGTCGTGGTTTAAATAACTTCCAAAGTAGTCCCAGGTAAGTATTCCTCCCCAGCCCCACCCGAGTAAAGAAAATAGTCCCTAGGTAAAGTAGTCCCTTCCAAGCCTCTTTTGGCTAGGAGCTCTTGCAGCATGGTCTGCATCAGGTAAGTTTTAATCTATGAGCCTGGCGCCTATGGCGCCAGGACTGACCCCCCATTTGAGCCTGGCGCCATAGGCACCAGGACTGCACCCAAATAGCCCCTAGCAGGGGTTGTTGGGCTTGCTTGGGATAACTTGATGCCTGCTTCTGGGGTTGCTGGACTTGGTCTGGGTCCCCGGGGGTAGGCATCATGACAGCAGGCTAAGGTTCTGAGTAAGGTGACCAACCAGCCCCTGAAGGCCCAAGTGATCTAGGAGAAGTCATCCTTGTCAATCGAGCTGGTGGCGGCCGCCCTCTCGAAGGTGAAAGGGGCTGACCCGGTCCAGGGGACCCCGGCTATGCCCAGAGTGGCCCTGCCTCCTAGGCGGGAGGCTTCTGTCAAGCCGGTGGAGAAAACACCGGAGAAGATGCTATCCCTGAGCCTGGCTCTGATCCCTCAGAATGCAAAGAAGGGGGGGCGGCAGTGGAGGCCTCTATGGTGCTCCAAGGCACAGATATTTCTTCATTGGACGAAGAGGACATGGCGTTCCATTCACACAGACATGGAGGACGTGGGGAGTGACGACGGCGGTGGAAAAGCCGAGGAGGATGACAGTGAAATGGTTGAGCGGGACGACGTAGGTGCTCGTCCCAGCAAGCCTACTCCCCCTCTCCCCCCCAGCCCCCGCACAGCTCCCAGAGATGTCGCTGGAAATACTGTCGACTCTCCACGTGCTTGCGTCAGAGATCCAGAGGAGGATGCGGACAGTGCCAGCCCTGCTGGGTCTGGGGGCCCCCCCCCCGGCAAAGAAGAGGAAACGGCATCCCACACCTTCTCAACTGCCTCACATGCCCTCCCCCCACCCCCTTGGGACACTGGGACTGACACGGCAGACGATGACGGTGGCATCTCCCCGCCGCCGAGAGCTTCTCCACCGGACGAAGTGGGATCGTTCTACGCAGTGGTTGCCCGGTCAAGGAGGAGGGTTTCCTTTACCTGTGCAGAGAGAGGCGAAGAGCAAGACCATTCCAGCAGTGCCTCTCCTGGATGACGTCTGGGATGAGGGCCTGGCACTCATGAGGAATCCCGCCTCAGCCCCAACAAAAAGGGACAAGCTGGAGAAGAAATACCAGGTGCCGCAGTAGGCACCCAAGTGCCTGCGATCGCAACCCTCCCCGGACTCTGTGGTCTTGGCGGCTGCAAGGAAGGTGGCCTCATATCCATCATCTTTGGCCTCGGTTCCCCCGGACAGCGAGGGGAAGAAGTTGGACGCCACAGGCAGAAATGTGATCTACTCTGCGGCGACGCCGGTCAAGGCAGCAAATGCTCTCGCAATCCTGGCCACGTACGACAAGGAGCAGTGGTACAAGATGGCCCCGCTGCTGCTGTAATGTCTGCCCGATGACGAGCTGGTCGAGGTGCTGGAAATGCTCCAGGAGGGCGAGGTGACAACAGACCATGCCATCACCGTGGCCAAGGACCTCGCGTACACAGGGTTCCAACAGATGGGGAACAGTGTTTGCCTCCTTCCTCGTGGCTGGTTGAAAGCCACCCATTTTCGGCAGGAAGTTCACACGAGGGTCCTGGATATAGCTTTTTTCGACGGAGACAATCTATTTGGGAAGGACGTCGAGTCATCGCAGGCTGTCGAGTCTGACACGGAGACAGCCCGGGCCCTAGTCACGCTGCAGCAGAATCAGCCTTCCTTTCGTGCCTCAGGAGGCAAATCCAGAAGATCGTTGAAGGGTTTCGGCGCGGGATCATACCGCCAACCCTCCAGTTCCACGAACCAGGAGGCCAACAGAGGCTGTTCCAAGGCATTTGGAGGTGGCAGCCACCGTTGCTCCCAGGGTGGCACGCAGGCCCTGAAGCAGGATTGAACCGGCCAGTACATCGGGCCCCCACCTATGGACCCTGCTGTGAGGCCCGCTGGCGGGCTTCGTCAGCGAGTGGGAAAAGATCTCCACTGACAGATGGGTGCTGGACGCTTTTGCTCACAGACACTCTAGAGTTCCAGCAGAAGTGACCCCAGATACCACTGGTGGCCTGGCAGGAGCAGCACATCCCTCAGCTCCTGCAGGAAGTACGGGCCATGCTAAGAAAAGGGGTGATAGAGCTCGTTCCAAGACGACTCTGGGCTCTGCAGTCTACTCCAGATACTTCTTACTAATGGAGACTGGGGGTTGGAAGCCCATTCCCGACCTACAGCGACTAAACAAGTACCTCAAGTCTCAAAAATTCAGGATGGTCATGTAGCAGCACGTGCTCGGCCAACTGGAGGAAGGGGATTTCCTGACGTCACTGGATGTAGAGGACTCCTCCTTCCACGTCCCCATTCACGGGAAGCATTTGAAGTTCCTGCGCTTCGTCGTACAAGGTCATCGCTACCAATTCAAGGCCCTTCACTTCAGGCGGAAGTCGCCGCCCAGGGTGTTTACGAAGTGTCTGGCACCAGTGGCGGCCCATCTATGTCTGCAAGGGATACACCTGTACCTCGACCACTGGCTCATCCCGGCCAAGGCAAGAGAGCTTGCTGTCCAACAGACAGGATGTCCGGCTGGTGATGGATCTGGGGTTCTCAGTGAACTATACAAAGTTCTGCATGATTCCATTGCAGGTCGTGCTATTCCTGGGGGCCTCGCAGGAAAGAATAGTGGCCATTCTGCGTGAGGTGCAACAGCTGTTGGCACTGAAGATCGCCACGGTACAGACCAAGTCGCTACTCTGCATGTAGTTGTGTATCTACCTGGTAAGACTGCAGGATGCAGATGCAGCCCCTTCAGGAATCCTGGATGCTCTGTGGGTCCAGGTGTCCGGAAGCTTCATGGACAGGATTGTGCTCAATCGAGGAGCTCAACATCGCCGGGGCATGGATTTCCAGAGTCCCCCATACCAAGAGACAGGCACCACGGACTTGTCCCTGGAGGGCTGGGGAGCCCAAACTGGACATCTCCACACCAGAGGCCTGTAGCTACCGGAGGAAAGGGACCGCCACATCCATGTCCTGGAGCCCGGGGCACTGTTCTGGGCCTGCAAGTTGTTCCTTCGGTCCCTCAAGGGCAAGGTGGTGTCCACCATGATGTTCTAAATCAGGAAGCAGGGGGGAACCAAAACCACCAGCGCTCTCCACGGAGGCGCAAGAATTGTGCCACTGGGGCGACACCCAGGCGATGTTTCTCATTCCTTTTCAACTGGCGGGAGTCAAGAACACCATCGCCGACTCCCTCAGTAGGGAACTATGCTCTTGCCACGAGTGGGAGCTTGGACAGGATCAAGTGGACATCCTCTTCCTCAGATGGGGCATACTCCAGATCAACCTGTTTGTGATGGCGGCAAACTGTAAATGCTAGAGATTGGCTAGCAGTTTCCACCAGCCGGGGAGCATGGGGGGGACTCATTCTCCTTCCCGTGGGAAGGTCTGTTCCTGTACACGTTCCCCTCCACCCCACGTTGCCGCTACTGCTGCAAGCCATCGGAGTTCCTGCTAACACCATTTTTACGCTATGCTCCCAGTCAGCTGCGCTCAGTCTCTGCTAACCTCACCGTTCCTCCCTTCCATTGTACGAGGATCGGTGGTAGGGCTTTCTCTATAGCCGGTGCTAGACTGTGTAACGAACTCCCCCCCCCTACAATAAAAAACCTTTCGAATAATCTAGCCTTCAGGAAAGCTGTTAAAACCGTTCTTTTCTAGCAAGTTCTACGGTCTAGTCTGCTCTACTAGTAGCTTCCACTATGGATGTCTGCCCGTCTTTCCAGCGCCAAGTTACTTATGGTGGCTGTGCGCTTAAGGAGTAACAGTAACATAACGTAACTCAAACTGTGCCGGTGCAGAATGATCTTCGTCGCCCCGGCAATGCTGAGGCAGATTTGGTACCCGGACCTTCTCAGCCTGTCAACGTCCCCTCCAGTCAAGCTACCAGTGGTCGCAGATCTACTCACCAGGAAAGGAGGTGCAATCCTGCAGCCTTGGAGTTCGTGGGTACGAGCTGTCGGCGGACTGCAGGGAGGTCCTTGACGGGGCCAGAGCGTTGTCGACTCAAGTGCTACGGGCACAAGTGGAAGCGCTTCACAACTTGGTGTCGGATGCAGAAGATGAACGCCCTGAGGGTCACGGCCCCTCAAGTTCTGCCGTACTTGTCTTTGGCAAAGGCGGGGCTGGCGCACTCCTCCATCAAGAAACGTTGTACTGACCAGGCTCCCCTTCGAACCTATACATCAAGCCTCTCTCGTTTCTTTAGTGAAAAACTGCTTTTCTCGTGGCCATAACCTCTGCCAGGAGGGTAGGTGAGATCCAGGCCCTGTCCTGCAAGCAGCCTTATTTGACTTTCTCTGAGACGAGGGTGGTGCTGCGGACCCACCCCTCCTTCATGCCAAAGGTTCTGTCGGAATTGCACTTCAACAAGCCTTTGATGTTGCCTATGTTTTTTTCTGACGCTTTAGTCGCCGGCTGACAGGACTTTGCACTTGCTGGATGTGGCGCATGCTCTGAATTTCTATATGGCACGCACAAAGTTTCTGGAAGACGTCTCAACTTTTTGTGAACTTTGGTCCTGTGAAACATGGGAAATCTTTGTCCAAGGCATCCATTTCCAGGTGTCTCTCTTGCTGTATCACACACTTGTCACCGGTTGGCAAACCGACCGCTGCCTGGCCATCAGCGAGCCCATTCTACCAGAGCGATCGCTGTGACAACAGCTTTCCTGTCTGGTGTGCCCCTGCTGGACATATGCAGGGCTGTTACGTGGAGGTCTACGCACACCTTCACAAAGTTCTACTGCTTCGACGGGGATTCCAGAGAGGCGTCCAGGGTCAGCCAAGCAGTGCTACGCAACCCGCTTGAAGCTGAGCCTGGTCCAGAGGTAAGAGTAATTGCTTCTGTTAAGCTTTTCTACCTCCTGTGGCTGTGTATGTATGTACTGCTATGTATTCTTTATTCATGATCATGTGAATCCATGCCAGGCCCCATGCTGGAGAAGGAACAAGTTACTTTCCTGTAACTGTTGTTCTCCAGCATGGGTCTGGCTTGGATTCACATGCGAACCCTCCCTCCTGCCCCTCTGCGGCTCTTCTTGCTCATACTGCCACTTTACGTGCTACCAAATCTGAAGATGGCTGCCAGAGGAGGGGCTTAGGGAGAGAGCAGTCATGGGGGAAGTATGACCCAGAGTTCAGTGGTTGGTTTCAAGGGGAAAGACCGTGTGTAAGTGAAAGTGTAACCGTTTTTTCTTTTACCTAGGATTCCCAGCCTGATGACGGGGAATATTAATGAGCATGTCAATCCATATCAGACCCCATGCTGGAGAATGACCGTTATAGGTAAGTAACGTTCCTTCTTTTCAAGGCAGAGCAATTTTCTTATCCAGTCCTTCCTTCAATCTGTAACATGAGTTCACTCTGAGGCAGTAGAGGAGGGACCCTATTGGTGTAGGTGCCAGCTGTAGTCAGAGTTCCAAAGGAAGACTGTTCAAACAAGTACATATTTCACTTTAAAGTTTGTTGAGGGTCCTAGGGACTTCAGAGAAGACACCCTAGGAGGATTTCGCAGTGGGCCTGGTTTAACTGGATGAGTGGCCTCCCAATCACAGAAAACACGAAAATCTACAGATAATCACAAAGGTTTAAGGTAGGTAAAATACCCCAGTAAATACAGTACTTCAGCACAGAAGAACAGTTGCAGCAAGAAGACTTAGGATCTGCCGACAAAAACCTGGTCAATGGATTCCTTTGTCAAGAAGATTGAAGGCAGGACTTTTGCAGCAGGGATCTCGTAAAAAGGCTCCTTGCAAGAGTTTCCTCGTGGCTGGATGTGGCTCTGTGGAGTTGGTGCCACAAAAGAAGACAGAATATCGCTGGTTGTATTCTCGGCATTTGCAAGGTCCAGCACTCTGGTGAGGGGACTTTTCGGACCTGAATCGTGCCTCTGGAGATCCAGCAGGATAGTTTCAGCGAGATTCGGAAGACTGTGTACTGCACAATGGCACAAGGTCCCTGGGAATAGGTGTTGCATCAAGGTGTGGAATGGCTCAAGATGCAGGTCCTCTTGAGTCTAGTGCGTCTCCCCAGGCTCTGGTCTACAGCAGGCTCCGGTTACACAAGGCTCTCCGGTTGCTGGAAGCTGTGGTTTCTACATCTTCCTCTTCGGTTTGTGGTTCCAGTGGTTGACTACCTCTTCAGTTTCCAGGATCAGACTTTTATGCAGGAACCCAACCAATGAAACAGCCATGCAACATTCAAACATTGAGGGGGTGGGAGAACAAAAGTGCTGCTGAGTTTTGGGCTCCTCCCCTTGCTTCCTGCCTTCATAGACACCCTGGCGCCTGGTCGGGGAATCCACAGGATTCCCACCGAAGATAAAAATCGCACAATAGAATTTCCCGCCCTGGAGGTAAGGGGAAGGAACAAGAAAGGACAAGGAATGCTAAAATGGCAAAAAAAGAATTTTGGTAATCTGAGCACCCATGGGTGCCTTTACCGGGGCTGTGGAAACAGCCCGCGGTGTAATGAGCACCCATGGGGGCTTTAACCGGGGCTTTGGATACAGCTCGTGCACCAAATTAATAAAAAAAAGGTTTACTGCCACAAGCCATTAAAGACAAGTTTTGTCCTTGTAACATAAATGTTACATTTAATATAAATGAGAAAGGGGATACTCAGTATCTCCCCAGCACTCCCCATAAGGTTGGGGGTGCTGGTCTCACCTGATAAAATGTAAAAGGGATCCAAATATCCTTTCTACCCATGGGAACTGTAGTTCTCCCAAGGTTAGCCAGCGAAAGCTAAAAGGGGAGCCCTTAGGGCAACCCAGCAACAATAGGCACTTGCTGCCAAAAAAAGTTGTCAGAGGGTAACTCTTTAAAATACACTATTGTGAGAGTCTTAAAAATGACACCCATAAAAAGAGTAAATGATTCTGTGAGTGTGGAAAAAGGTTCCCACTCAGAGGTATAGGGAAAAACAATCTACCAGTCCAGCAAAATGTTCTGGGGTTGACGGAGGTTAGGAAGATTTATCATTGATATGAAAATCTTACCCAGCCCTTGTGGCATGAGATGGTGACCACCAAAGTTCAGGCGGAAAATGCTGAACGGGGACAATTCTACCAAGGTAGCCCACTGGAGAGCTGGCCAGTCAACCGGGTGGTCCAAGGACACTTCCGAAGGCTCAGGGCAGCTGGATCCTCGAGCATGTGTAGAGACTGGTTGGTCCCATCAGTCCAAGGGTTGAAGCTCGGGGCCTTTGCAGATCAGGTAGTAACACAGCTTTGGCATGCTAAATGCAGGAGGTGATGCCAGGTCTCTTCAGTAGTCCACAGATCTTCAGTTAGCTGCTCTTCTATACAGGATACTTGGCTGTAACGCTGATCTGAAGAAATGGCTGCAGGAGTCCAATAGGGGACCACTGTGGGTTTCACTCATACCACACACCCAGACTCTCTGGCACCACAGATGTGGAGTGGGACCAGACAGTCCCATTCCTGGGCCACACCCACCCAAGACATCATTAGCCTTGCAAAAGCAACAGCTTTCCCGGGCAAGGGCATGACTTTACATGGGATTTCCTAACCAGAGAAGGCAGGAAGAAGGCCAAACAACAATATGTCAAAGGACAAGTGATAAATCTCGTGGCACGCCCAGTTTAGGGCACTAGCCACGTTTATTAGCCATATGAGATAAACCCAACTGTTCACACTATAAATAATTAAACAGTATAAAATAATGTGTTGCCACAAGCTTGTCTTTAGGCACATATAAAATGACCAAAAATCCCAAGTGTAAAAGACTACGTGATACAAACGTATCCCCACTGAACTGCATTGTAAGATACCGTTAAAAAGTTGCGATAAAAGGAAAACCGTTTCCCAACCAATAGCCAGATGTACTGATCCTTTTCCCCAGGACAAAATTAGAAAAAGGCCAGGAGTGTGAAGCTGAAGGCTTCACTTCCCTGTAAAAAGTCAGGACAGGTTCAAAAGCAAACAGTTTGGGTGTCCATACAATATGGAGGGGAAAGTACCCTAAAGAGAAATCTTTCCTAACATCTGCATGTAGCATCACACGCTAACACTTTTGCATGTGAATGATGGCTATAGCTGGTTTATAATCCCGCTAGTGGACTTAAATAAAGCCAGACCAATTGCCTTTGACAATACTTGAGGAATTATGGCAAACCAATCACATAACTGGGCTGAAATGATTTTATTGATTGAGTTTTTTGGTTCAAAACTGTGCAATGTGTTTATTTAAATAAGAGGAAGGCCCACCACTTATAAAGCAGATTCTCACAGGCATTTGTGATACACACATCAGCATGGATAATGCCTGATTAGGGGTGAAAAATTAGGGCAGATGTGGCAATCCTTGTTGGAAATTAAGACCAGGTACTATTGGGAATAGAAATGTTTTAATGTACAAGTAGTTGATGGGTTTCACTATTAATTAAATAGTTTATATAGAAGACAGTTCTTTCAGAGTTGAAAATGTTGACATTCAGGAATGCTGGAGCGACATTTCATAAGAAATTGGGAACCTCATTGGTGAAAAGTATGTTTGGAAGGGACCCTGTTCAGAGCAGCCAGTACAATAGGCTATTTCTGTTAAAGTCCGTCATCGTCGCTCTAATTTTGATGCAAAGGGCATTGAGTTAAAATGATCCTCCTATGATTGTATTGTGAATAAATAGATGTGTTCTGCATTGGGAAAATAACTGGCTGTTGAGGATAGCGTGTATGATATTTGAGGCTCTTATTAAGTCGATGATGGGTAGACATTTGCTGAATTATACAACCCAGTAGGAAGACCTGCCATTCATCCACCCAAATGGGTCTGAATGCTAGAGTTTAGAAATTACTATGGTCAGTAACCTTTTTCCTTAACATTCGTTAAACATTGAAGTTGTCTGTTGAGTTACCATGGACACTTTACGCAGGGTATTCTCTGCGATTTGCAAATTTGACGCCCCAAAGATTTTAACAAGTTGGATTTGACAGAATGACATGGATACACACATGTTTTGGTTTTTAAAGCAGTCAAGGTTTTAAACTGTTCTAGAATTTCCCATCTGACGGTGAAGTGAGTAAATATCCCATTCATACTGTGCTACATAAGTGTATTGGTCATTTTGCTTGCCTTTCATATGCTGGGAGGTGCCTAGGGCAGCCCATCTTTCATGTGAATGTATGCAATTTGTTTTGTAATTCATAGAGAACTGTATATTCCGCTTACAAATGTAGCACTTTTGATTTCCTCTTTCCACAGATGCTTAAAGAGCAGTACCTTGGCTACAGGAAAATAGTCTTGGGGGATGCCACCGATGTGTTTGAGGCAAGACGAGCAGAAGCTAAGAAGTGGCAGAGTGCCCCACGTATTACAACTGGACCCACCCCTTTCAGCAACATACCAAATGCAGCAGCTGTTGCGATGGCTGCAACTCTTACACAGCAGCAACAGCCTGCTACAGGTCGGAATGCATTCAAGTTATAGCATATTCCTTCACATGTATGCAAGATAGGGCAGTCTTCCGTTGTGTTGACAGACTAATCAAAAAACAATTCCAAACTTAAGTTATTAGAAATTGCAGGGTAGATTTAGCAATAATTGTAGACCAGTATTTAATCTTTAAAATCGTATTGGTCTTGTGTACTGCGCTTGTTTAAACAGCTCTTGGAATGTGCGCCTTCATTCTAAAAATTGCATCCTGGACTATGCATAATATAGCATTTTAAGAACACCTAATGATTGTGGAAATCTTTTTCAAATGTGGGAAAGCGTGTGTACACTTTATTTACATAAACGAAACTAGTTTACAAACTTAAACAAATATAAAATGTGTCATACGGTCCTTTTGAAAAACTTTGATATTTTCATATTTTGGAGCAACAGGGAGATCTCACACTGATTACCTTCATGATGATTATACAGTTGTGGGGACTTTTACCTTTAATTTGACTGGGAAATCTGGTATTGCGTCATTAAAGACAGCCAGATTGAGCACTGCAAAACTTTTTTATTTTCAAATGTAGGCTGACATCCAAGTATTGGTACAGAATTTAAAAAAAAGAAAAAGCTTTGACAAACATTAAGTAACATTTGAGTAGTTTGCAATTGTTTAGTTTGTGCCCTTTTAAACCTCGCTTAATTGTTTCATTGTTCCCAATGTGAAAGGAAATTGAGCTTAGTGTGTGTACAATCAGACCTCAATGCCTAAATTGGTTGACTAAAGAACCTTCTATTGCTACATGTTTCTTTGTCCTTTAAACACACATTTAGTTTTTTAAAAATTGAGCTTTTCACTTTGTTCAAGTTGTTGCAAACCTCTCCATTTAAAGACTCATTGAGCTGCATAGTGTTGGGTGATTTTAATTGTGCCAATCATTCTTGTATTAAAAAGTATTAGCTATCACAAGATATAACTCTGGTTTGGGTTGTTAAACTGAACATGCTAAATACACACAATTCCTTAACTTAGTGAGCATTCTGGTATAGAGATTTGCTCTTCTAATTTACACCCCTCTGTTGATAAATATTTTCATGTGTAAACTATTATTAAAACATGTTTTTTATGCCTAGTTTTTTATTTTTATTTGTAGCTGCCACTGTTATTTTGTTGCCAAATATATTAACCATCGGAAGATTAGAATTTAATCTTTCTTACAGCCAAAGTGCATTTCCTGTCCGTTTAGCAATAATATGACTCCAAAATCGCATGTTATGGTACACCTTAATTTTTGTGAACTGATCTTGTGTTCAGGTGCAATCAAATTTAGGGTGTACTCCATCATATAGTCTGTACGGTACAAATTAGTGGACAGAAGATGTTGGTAGTGTCCCACTCTTCTGCATAGTGCCTGTAATAGTCGTCAAGGATACTTTATGCACTCTATTTTAACTAATACTGACCACTTTTTTTTTATTGCCTTAGCTGTAATTCACCCAGATCGTTTTTTTTTTCATGTTAAATTTAACCATTAAAATGAAAATGGTGACACATTTAGGGAACATGTTTTTATCAATAAATGTTGCTGTTGGAAAGCCTTGCTGTGATGGGGGTAGAATGCACCGATGGGGATAGGGTTTGGTTGGTGGTTTAACTTTATTTTAACACTAAATCTTATTTACACACCTCATTCAGCAGTGGTCGCTAAAGGGCTTTGGATTCTATTTGCAAAGTATTAAATGGATTATATATTTTTTTAACTTATGAACCCTTCATAATTATTTTAATGCACTTATCACTGTCTGAAAGAGCAATGGAAGAACTGAACTGTGAAAACTGTCAAATCATGTTTTTTAAATTATTTTTAAAATACACATTTGTAGATTTCTTTTAATTATTTTTATTTTTTGTAACTTCAGGGTTTGGTAAATAGTTGAAGAGAACACCCTGAAATATTTAACCTTTTTAGACTTCTGGTTTTGACAGTGGCACAATTTAGTGTGTGAATCTGTTTGGGGCTCTCTACCTAATGAAAAAGTAGTGGCAGATATAATTTTTGTTGAACAATTTGAATGTATTACTTGGATTAAGGCACGCAACTGCCTTGTAATTTGTAAATCTCCATAAAGCAGGTGCTTTAAATATTTTGCCTTACGGGATGGTGTAGTTCAGAATAGTTAAACAAAACTCAGTTAAAACTTTGTGTGAACATGTTAGAATTGTCATGTTTCTGTATTGACTTGCTTTAAAATGAACAATAAATTAATTAAATAAAATATATTGTCTTGTTTTTTTATCTGCCTTCTCCTCGTCCCCACGAGAAATTTGTTTGCATAAAAATTGATAAAATGACTTGGAATGCGATCCTACTTGGGTCATACGGTTTTCACGGTTTGGTATTTGGATTGGGATATTAAATCCATGTTTTTCTGTTGTACAAAGATAATTTTTCTTTGTGCTATGCGGGGGAGGAAAGCTTACACCACCAATACTAATTCTTAATAGTAGGTTCATTCTAATTCATCAACTTGTGCATTGTGAAAGCACAATGGATCTACAACATATGGTGCCTATTTTTAGAGAGTAGAGATGAAACCTGTTTCTCCTGAATGGTTAATATATATTTACCCGTTGCTAGGTCCTATCCTATTGGTTGCCATTCATTAGATGGTGCTGGTTTGTTTTGATGGTATGTTTTGTTAGGTTTTCCAAGGTGCATGAGTGGATGTTTTGGAAATATTTGGAGAAATGTAACATATTGGGATTTACATGGAACTAATGAAAACATGTTTATGTGTAATGTTTGATCTAGTATTAAATGAAGGTTGTGCAATAATTTTAAAGGAGTGAGGCACTTTTTTATTCCCGTGTTTCTTTTTATATTAGGGCCACAGTCGTCTCTGGGAGGTAGTTTTGGAGCACCATTCGGCTCTGGCTTGCAATCAAGTGGCTTAGGTTCTTCAAGCCTTGGAGGTACTCTTTAACTTTTCTTATATTCCACTGAACTATGAAACGTTTGAAATCATTAAAAATGTTCAGTTTACTTGCCGGGACTTTTCTTCTGCTTTGCAGTGGGAGAACTACGTTTGGTATTGTCAGGTTTGGACTAGTTGTGACATGTTTTTTCGTGATTTATGTTAATACTGTTCGGGAATGCTGAAGGGTTGCAGTTAGTGCTAATCCTATTGGTGCATATGTACTTCCTTCAGCATATATGTGGGATGAGTGTAGTTCTTTCGGCTGCCAAAGAGCAAAACTTCAAGCAAGGCTTATGTCTCTGTCGACATGGTCGCCCCTAAATGTTCTACCACAAGTTAAGGTTGTTCAGTGAAGAATTTTTCATTTTGGGGTTTTATCTGTAGAACAAATATGGACAGTAAAACATAAATGCAGAGACTTTATGATTAGTAATTTACCCCAACTTAATTGGTCTTGGTTGTGACAGGGTAACAACATACCGAAATATTAGCACAGTTTGGTTAGTGATGACGTAGTGCATATTTGTGTGTTATATCAGAGGATGGGTCAAGACCGTGTTTGTTTTTCTGGCTCAGTGCTCATTTTAAAACGTCAAATGTAAATGTTCCTTACTTGGTATTTCCATATTATGTGATGGTAATCTTGGCTGTTTTCAAAAATTGGATTTATGGAAACTCCTTCTTTTTGAGCTTAGTAAAAGGATCACACACAAGGCTGCATACGGGAATTGCACACTGCCTTCACTTATCAAGCCTTAATTGGCTAACCAGAAAGGGCTAGGGGCACTTTGAGGTGCTGTGATGCTGCATTTCTATTTAAAAAAATAAATAAATTTAGGGCCCATGCGTCTCCATTCTGGGCATGTCATGTATGCTTGGCTTTTAGAAGGTTCCTTCTCATATGCTTCAGAAGAAACCTAAACGGTAGTGCTTCGGTGCTGTCCTCCCACTTTTCAAACTCCCTCGTTCTGTGCATCCATGATACTGGCCACTGTCTGCATATTAAGAAAGCTTTGGTGATCTGGCTGTTTTGTCAGTAGCCTGTGGTCCAGTTATTCAAGTTTGAAATGTCTTGAATGTGTCCTGAAGGTGTTTGGGTGGTATGTGGTGGAAATCAACTTTTACTCAAAAATATCACTTTTGAGGTTTTAAGTATCCCTGTGACTGCTTTAAAATGAGAACCAATTACTGATTTACCCTGTTTGTTCTTACTGGTTTCCAACTTTGAGGGGAATCCTTAACTAAGAGACCGCATTTAGAGGGGGAGTGATCATGAACAAGAGTTGTCAATTTCCAATGCTTCTTTGATCTAACAATATCACTTCAACCTGTGCATTTTTGCATAAAGGCCTAAATGATTCTGCCATCCACTGGGGTAAATTCCGTCTTGTTCCATGTTGTTCCCAATGCCTGGTCAAGGTCTAGTAGTTTTTTGTTTCTCTGGAGTCTTTCATTATCAAGTGGTTGTTTTTTTTGGCCTTCCTGATAACTTTAAATTCCCACCCAGGTTTCCAGGGAAATTGTGTTCAGTAATCCCTCTTTGATAACCCCAAATTAAAGACTTGAAGCTGCCTTCAAAAAATCCCCTGGATCACAATCCAAAAGTAAATGTGTGCATTTTACATACTCTTTGTGGTGCATGTTTAGCATCTGTTGTCCTCTTAATGATTCTATCAATCTTGTCCCATTCAGAAGATTAATATGCATTGACTTCGAGACCTGCAATGTTTGCTTGTCGTGGACATTTTGTTGTTTATAGCTGAGTGAAACTTGCGGTTAAATTGTTTTCAGCTGCCTTTTGATATAAATTATCAATAAAATGTTATAGTTTAGCACTATATTTTAATCTGCCATTTTCTGTGTACAATGTTTTTGTAAATCCTCAGCGACAAAAGACTTGTACAAAAATCCCATGAAAGTGGCATTAGTAATATGGGTTAAAAATGCCTAAAGTACTTAATGCAAGACTTTGCTTTAGTAGAGTGGCACACTACAAATAACTTTGTCTAAACCCTGGATGCGTAGTTACCCCGAAATCTCCCATAATATGTATTGCTTTAAGAATCTAGGTTGTTAATTCTGCACAGTTGGTATATACCTTGATAGAATTGCTAGACTGACTTATTGCTACATAAAGTGGGAGAATATATACATTTCTGGGGTATGTAACTGTTTAAAATAACATGCTATGCATATTCCACCATCTACTTGTGGATTTGAAGTGTTAAATTGTTTTTTCCTTAATACAATGTAGACATTGAGAGGGTCTTTGCTGTCACACTAGCACTATCCTGTGTGTACAGGGTACCACTCATTAGCACACACTCCCCAGATAAACTCTTACTTACAAAAACATGGTTCAAACCCCACCACACTCCAATTATCTCTAACATGCTTCCCCTGCACTATCTCATCCACCACAGAGACCGCCAACACAAGGTGGTACCATTGCCATCATATTTAAAGACCCACTCACGCTTAGTAATCCCACACCCCATACACATCGTTTCGAGCACTCGCTCACCTCCATTGCATGCATACCACATCTTTCTCCACCTAATGTATCGCCCTCCAAATTCCACACAGACTGGAATGACTACACTACTAACAATCACACCTCCCCATGCAACAGCATCGACCTTGGGGACTTTAACCCCCGGTAGTTCCCTTTCAGACACCAATCCCATACTATAGACTCTCCTCACCCCTTATGACCTCACATAACTCATCACCTATTCCGCACACATTGCTGGCAACACCCTGGACCTTTTGAACACAAGCCAAAATCATGTATCTGTGGGTAATCGACACTGGGTATCGTGGACTGACCACTTTGCTATCCCCTTCACACTCGCACAAAACAATCCCACCACCTGCCATCCACCCCCTTTGCCCCCCAGCAAGACAAACAAAACACATTACAGACATAGCCTTAGAACCACTCATACCACCACCACTCGCACATCCTTCCATCCTACTCCACCAATACAACACCATCCTCACAGAGGCACTTGACAAAATTGCACCTCTCGCATTACAACCAGAAAAAACAAAAACCACTAGAATCCATGGTTCAATAGTTCCCTCCTATCAATCAAGCAAGAAGCCAAATGCCTAGAAAGAGCCTGGCTAAAGAACCCATACCCCTCAACTAGGACACCCCTCAGACACTGCTGCAACAAATATAAAACAGCCATAAGCAATGGCAAGCCATCCATTACTTCCAAGAACTCCAATCCATCACCAATCGTACCGATAAACTATTCAACATCGTCAAGTCCCTCTCTAAGCGACCATCCACACCTTTCGCACCTCCATCCACTGCGGTATGCAACTCCATCATGAACTACTTCCAACTCCAAAATGCACATCAGGACAGACCTCCCCACAGCTCTTCCACTCACCCCACTCCCAAATGTTCCAACACATGGGAAACCTTCCACCCCACTGACACATTCACCACCCTCACTGCCACAACAAAACCTGCATACTTCCTGGATGAGGAAAGAGAGAGACATTTCTAACACTTGCACACCATTGGTCACATGAGTATTATTGGTTATATAGGATAGATTTTAAAGGATTGTATGGATACTTTTAGGTGCAGGGGAAAAGAAGTGCAGCCCTGGCAAATGGGCTGTGTAATGAATAGAAAAAGGTAAGTTCCCTATTTGGGAACTCCCGTCCCCTGCACACTATTCAAGGCTCAGGAAGCCAAACATTTACAGATAGTACTTTTGTCAATTTTTCAAACTTTTTCAGAATATTTCGTTTTCATAGTATACATTTGTAAAAAAGCCAATAAGTAGAAAGAATAAGTTTTCCAATTAAGTGCAAAATATATTTTTTTATTCACAAGAGGGTACTATGCCCAACGCGTTTCGAGATGAGCTCTCTTATTCAGGGGCCAATACAATTTCAGATTATTTTCAATCTAGTCAAAAAAATCAAACATGTATGTGATTAGAAATCAACTAATTTCAGAGTGTGTACATATCAACATTCAATGGCATAAATTTAGATTTTCAGCAATATATTCCACAAATTATAGTTTGGAGAAATAGACATTCATAGCTTCATTGTGATCTCACAAATACTAGACAAAAAGAAGAGCTAATTGTTAAACCAGCTAAGGTGATTCAGAAAAAAGCCTGCTAGGGTCATGGTTCAGCTAAAATAAGTTGGAGAATACCTATCTGAATTAAATATTCTTATCCTATATGTGTCCAAAGGCTGCATATAGCAGGGAGTGGTATGCATATTCATCCACTCTGCCAGTAGATTGAATCTATAAAATGGATGTTCTTTATAAATACAGGACAAAAATTTAGGACACAAATTTACCAGCCCAGTAATAAAGGTGGTGTGTGGAATAATTAGTTCCTGTAGATAGAGGAGTTAGCTTCACTTGAGGTCAATATTATTCTCAATAGGATGTGTGGAACGATAGAACCAGCAGTCCTGATGATAAGTGGTGGTCCTGAAAATCAGGTAAGAATGATGGTTAAGTAAATTGGGTAAGTATTACAAAGAACTAAAGCATTTTACAAAAGCGGGGAGGAAGGAAGCAGAGTGATCCTGCTGATCTGGAAAGGTCACTTACTTTTGATTGTCAAGCAGCAATCCTGGGTATCTGTGGCGTTCCTAGGAGCCCAGGAGGGTTACCTCAGGCTCCAAGGCGAGATATATTAGGTCTGGCAGCGCTGCCATTTATACTCTGTTTTTACGTCATAAAACCAGAAGTGACGTCACGCGTTGATGACATCATATGTAAAAAAACATGTGTCCATTATAGAAATTATTTGGGGGGGATGAAGAGGGGGAATTATTATTTTTTTTGCTTTTCGTGAGAAACCATGCAAGATGGCCTAATGTAGTAAGAGGGAACAACCTATGGTTAATCATAATGTGATGGAATACGCGATTATGACAAGTGGTAATAGTCGTCATAGTCATGGTCAATGTCAAGTGGCAGTGTCTGCGGTACTAATTGAATGTCGCACAGATGATGACTGAGTTAGACCCGAAGTGCGCAGTATAAGTGAAATCCCGGTATTAATTACAGACTGAAGTGTCTGTAAACATGGTTTCTTAAAAAACTAAGAAACATTTCTATCCGGACCCATAGCTATGAGGAAGTTCCTTACCTTCTAAAACCAAACTAAGGCTGGTAGTTGAAGTCCAAAAGAGTCCAGAGTCCAAATACTAAGTAACTAACTGGCCCTACCACTTAAGAAAATATAACTAAAAGGAAAAAGGGCTGCTTGCACCATAGCCTTGGACTGGGCTTCTGCCTGGTGCGACTCGTAGAAGACTTATTTTCAGTCTCAAAGTTCCTTTGTAATGTTTCAATGCAGCTCAGCCTTCTTAAAGAGTTGCTAGTCCGACGTTATCACTTCCTCATATTGTTGGCTTTCCCAGCCTTTGCAAAAAGCACACGTATGACTTTCACTCCATTTTTAGATTCTCCTATGCTCTCGTATTGTCTTTGGCTTCTCCAGCTTTGATATATAAAATTTGTATCGCTTTCACTCTGTTTTATCTGGGTCATGCGCCCCTTCTGTTCTTTTCGATTCTCGTCCCTTGGCATCCTCACTTTGGGAGCGTTTGCTTCCCCATTGGTACTAGTTTTGCCGTGTGGCACTCCGGGGATCATGCTCCCTTCCTTCCTCTGGTCTTGGCGTCAGTTGCCGGGCTCCAGGCCCATCACTAGTCTCCAGTAGTCACGCCACCAGGGAAGACTGTTTGTTTTTTTTCCACCTCGGTTCCTCTTTTGACTGGAGATACTTGCTCATCCAGGGGCATCTTTCTCTCAACCGCCAGCTTGCGAGTATTGATTCTGCCACGCCACCACTGGTTCCGCAGCTTTGCGTAGCTCCACCCCACCTGGACGTTCTACAGAGGCTTTCCCCTGCATATCAAAGATTCGCATCCCTCCTCCCTCCTTAGGAGTCTCTCCCTGCGTAGGAGATCTCTCTATTCACAGTTCTTGCTGTGTTTAAGTCATCACAATCGACGGCAGCGTTCTGATGAATCCTAGCATTACCTGCAGCCAACAGGGTGGAAGGAGGATCACTGGTATCTGTAGTCCAAATATGAAAACAGTTTTTTCAAGTCCCTTGTCCCAGAGAGGGGAGTTGTTCCCATTGAGGTCCCACTTGTCCAGACCCCAAGGGAGGTTCTTGCAGAGTGGCTGGCCTCACAGGGGGTGGCTCCCCTATGGGGAGAAGGGACGAATTGACCAGATTCAGTGCAAGACACAAATGATACAGTGAGTCATCCCCTATGGCAGTGAACTTTGAGGCTGAAATCTGTTGGTTTTGAAAGCAAAACGGACTGATGAGCATTTTGCTGAGTTAACTATTTTCTTTATAGCCAGTTTCCAACTGCATAGGGCTGATGTCCATTCTCACTGTAGAGACTACACATGGTGACATAAAGGCTGGACATTCTAAAGTAAAATAAAAGAAAGACTATGTGCTTCTGCTTCAACTCCATCCAAAACAATAATGCACGATACCCATTCAATAAAACATTTGCCCCACTATAAGCCGAAATAAAATAATTGACATGGGTCGTGCCAGGTCAGTGTCAGAATACTCTTTGCACAATGTTAAGACGATGGAGTCGAGGTTAAAAATGTCAGCTTCTAGTATAGTGACCTCTGATAACACAAACATCAGGCATCATCTCAAACAGTAGGGAGTTCTGAAGGGAGTGGCAATCTAATAGATGGCATGCTTAAAAAAGGATTTATTAACACGCCTGATTTGGATGAGGAGCATGAGGGCAAGGGTTTGCACTCATCTACAGGCAGTTGGACTAAAGAAAGGTTCAAATCCACTATGGATAACATGTCTCCCTTCATGGACTTCCTAGAAAAGTGCCTATATGAAAGAAAGTGTTTCTGAAGAAACACTTTCTATTAAAAAGATAAAAATGTGGGATGTTGAGCATGAGGAAGAATGAGTGGACCTGCAGGAGGTAATTCTGGATGAGCCGATGTTGATCCAGAGGACTTAGTCTACCTTCACCAGATGTGGTAGAACAACCAATAACATCACCAACGGATGATCAGTCTTTGAAAAACAATCTATTAAATAGGGCAGCTCATACATTTGGCATTGAGACCAGGGAATCGGAATAAGACGGATGTTATTGAGAATATTCTGCAAGAGAAAGAACTGTAGCACAACATATACAAATATTTTCAAATTTAACTTTATTAGCATAGGTAGTTAAAAAGAGAAAAAAACTCCTGCTTTAATTAATCTGGTCCTTGCTAAAGCCATGCACCAACAATCAAAAATGGAAACAAAATACAAACCTGTACCCTGTGACCCCCATGCACATTAAGGGACATTTAACTCATTAATTAGTAGTTATCACTCGCAAAATATTTGGAACCCCCTTTGTCTACTCAGAATATCTCCCAGACAAGGAAAGCAAAGAAATGTATGCTCTCCGGAGGAAAATGGCCACCTCATCTGCCTACCAGGTATGGATTGCTAATGCCACTGCGTGTATGGCAAGATACAGCAGGACACAATTGTGATCAGATGGATGATTTCCTAAAATGTACCCGAACCGTTATGGTCAGCCATGGGGAATGTAATAAACAAGCAAACTGCCAGTGCAGTCATTTAAAAATTCCCTTGACTCAACTGATAGAGCCAGCAGATTAATAGCTGAAAGCACGGTTAGGCATGAATGATTCTGAAGCGTGGGTTTCAGCTAAGAAAGTAATGCAATGTTTTTACACATGCCATTTGTGGATGTGCTGCTTTTTGGGAAAGACGTGGATGATGCTCTTGAAAAACAAAAAAGAACTTAAAACCATTAAAGTTCTGTCAACTTTCAAGCTGACCGAACAGCGAGGAACTTCAACAAACCGCAGGTCTTTTCGACCCCAACAATCTAGTCTTACGACTCAAACTGTTGGTGAAGTCTGGTAAGTCAGAGGTCTGGGTGTTACTACAAGCTAACCGGTTCAGCTCCCAAGTGCCCAACAACCCTTCCTGCAGAAAAAACGGAGGACGTTCGAACTGTGAATTACAATAACCGACGGGGAATCATACAGGACATGCAAAAATCTCAAGAGACTTCATTCCCAAACCCATATCAACCCTTTTTTATACACAATGTCGTCACAATGTGGGCCCTCCCCGAAAAAACCTATCACAAGGTTGGGTGCTTGGAGTGGTATACACTATGGATTGCCCTTATAGATCTTACTCAGTTGGTCCTACCATGTCAGGTGGCTGGCCTGCCCCTTCTACAAGAAACTATATATTACATTGTTGCAGTATCTCAGGATTACCATTTGCCCTTGCCCCCTTCCATCCACCCCTGGATTTCAGTCCCCTGATTGGCTGGAACTGGCCTCCTCAGTCATTGGACTCAGTTATGTTCTCGGCGCTCTGTGCACCTCTTCAAGGTGATGTGAATGACTGTTCCCAATGTATCTGTTAGCAACACCACTTTTGTCTGTGAGCGTGCTCTCCACATTGCAACGTTGTTAACTTGTTCATGCTTCACTTCATGTCTGTATTGCTGAGAACTGTTTTGTCTTTCTATCGCGGGTGTATGCCCATTGTCTAGTTCGGCCTCATCACATGGTTGAGGACCACAAAATCAAGCTCTTCTGGTCTGCAATTATGAGGATTTATTCAGTTTTTCTGCACATGGCCCCTTGTCGTTTTAGGTTTGGAATATGCTGCTTGTCTCTGACCTTGGCTGTGAGCCCTGACCTTCCTTTTCTGTGCAGCCTGGTTTTGCTTTCCCCTCGTCTCGTGTCTTGCGGCTTCTGGCCTTATGTGATCTTCATTCTACTTCAACTATGATTTCTGCATATCTATATTGTGCTATATTTCATATAGGTTAGTCTTATTTGGTCCTGCCAGGCTCCTTATGTAGTCCTGTAGTTCCATAGGGTTAGTTGCCATAGGCATCTGCAAGCTTGCTCTGCATCTCTTCGTTGCCTTGCGTTCAGCGTTTCTGCACTTCGCTAATGCTAAAATAATAAAAGATTTGACAGTATGTACATATATCTGTCCTCTCTACAAAACTGTGTAAGCATGTTCTTCATGTATATGAGTATGGGTTTGTGTAAAGATGTGCATGGTTACGAGTGTACTTCATGACTAACGTGGCTATGTCGTGGTACCACTAATGACGTCTGCACAAAGGTTTCTCAGCATTAGTCAACGTCATCCATCATGGCATTTGGGTCTATGACCACTGTTGAAGCACCTGTATTTATAAAGACATTCACTGGATAAGGTTTGAATGGCTGTCTGAGAGAATATTTCTCTGCATATGTGTCCGTCACTGGCGCTCCTGAGGGCTGTCCGAATGAGTGATTTTATGCTTTTTCGACTCTTTGGGGTGTCATGTTCGTGGGGTTGGGGGGGGGGGGGAGGGCATTCCGGAGACCCTCTCTTCAGAACCACATACACACCAAGTACTGGCACATGGTACTCCAGTCAAGGTTGACAAAATTCAGCCACATCAGGGGCCCAGTGACATTTTAGATGTGGCAGAGGACGTGGTAGAGGCCAAAATCCAAGAGGAGCTGCACCTGCCGCAAAACAATGACTTTCCCGTACAGGTTCCCTCCCATGTCTTTCCCAGTAGTGCGGCGCTTATCATACATCCACGCATGGGTGGGTATAACATCGGACAAGATGGTGTTGTCCACAATCACAAACTTATATTGCGTTGAGTAGGGACTATAAGCACCACAGGATCATCTGCTGCAACACACGCTACCAGCAGAACATCTGCTACTGTAGGACAAAGTTCATATGTTAATGAAAGGAGTTATCAACGAGGTGCCTCAACACCAGGTAAACAGGGGAATTCTTTCTCAATACTTTCTGGTTGCCAAAAATGACAAGTCAAAAAGGACGGTTTATAAGACCAACAAAAGTTCATTATGACCACAGCACGAGAAGTAAATACCCCTGCTAAGAAAGGGAGGTTATATGGCACTTTAGATATGAAAGATGCATACTTTCACATTTCAATTTTCCCAGTTCATCAAAAGTATTTATGCATCAATATGGATCACAGTTTGAAATTGCCTAGGCACCTTGTGTATTAAGTTGCTCACACTCAGGGTAGCCCACTTATGTTGCAGGGGTTTCCCAGTTTATTCTTATCTAGATGAATGGCTAATTTCTGGAAAGAGTGCAAAACCGTTTCAAAATTGCAGACTTTTAATTGGGTTTTTCAATCAACAAAAAGAAATGTAGCCTCTGTCCAGGTCCAAACAATTCCTAGGAGCATTTGTAAATGCAATTTGGCTTTGGCATATTCTTCCCTCAAAAGGGTTCATGCCCTTCTAGCACAAATTTCAGTTTACACAGTGGTCAGTCACCAGATAAGTCAGAATGGTTTTGAGGTTACTCTGCATGATGGCATCATGCATATGCATAATCACACGTGCAATACTCAATATGCACCCCCTACAACAGTGAGCAACATACCAGTGGTCTCCAGCAATAGGCAAATGGGATGATCTAGTTGCAGTTTCTCAGATTCTATTATTGACCATCAAATGATGGATGAAAAAAACTATTTTAAAGAGAAGACCTGCAAATACAGATAAGCACAAATAACGCATCCATGGCAGGATGGAAAGCGGATTGCCAAACTTACCACACAGGCAAAGTGAGAAGCACAACAGGCCAAACACACATACATGCCAGAATTGCTGGCACTGAAGATAGCGCTGTGCTGGTACCGGTGGACCATATCTGCCGGTTCCATATCCGCTGATACCTGCACAGAGAACCAGCCACTGATCAGATTGAAGAGCCTGCACTTGGGCAGCCAAGATTCCTAGCAGTTTAAACGAACAGCAGGATAAGAACCTTTGAGGAATTTGACCAGTAAATCACTGAGATTAAAACGCAGAATCCTACAACTATCTAAGCCAGCCATCCACCAGTTTTCCAACTTTCGCGAGTCTACACCTTGTACAAAAAAATGGATCCCAGAAACCATCTGATGACCAACCCCAAGCAGCAGACCACATTTTGAATCCACCTTGCCTATAAAAACCCTTAGATCGGAACGTGTTGGCTTTTCTGTTCCTTCGCCAAAGCACTACTTTGTCTATTATTATAATTGTAACCTGTTAAAAGGACAAGTTGGACACTGATGCAGCTCTACTTATATCTACTGAATGTGCTGTCCCATTGCCAACAAATAAAACATAGGAGAGAGAACTCATTGACAAACACTGCAAGTACAAAGTTGCCTTTGGTCCTTTTCTCTTTATTTCACTTACGGTGCACTTGGCAGCTTTGTCAGCATACACATTATCTCACCGCAAGGTTTCTCAGTGGAGAGTTTGTTATTCCAGTTGTGCACCCAAAAGGCGCTCTGGGACAGTGCTGCAAAGCTAGTTACCTTTTTCCACAAGGACAAAGGTGATCAGATTTGATCGGGGTCCCTTGGCGTGTAAAAAATGTCAGAAGGCTGAAAAGGGAAGCACCAAAGAGGTCCTACTCACCCAACTTCTTGGCAAGAAACTGTTTCGTCCTACAGGCTCCTATGCCCAAAGGGATTATGACCATGCCACCCTGGGAAGACTGCAGGGCACACCCTTCCCGAGGTGCAGGTGGAGGTGCCCCCAGAGGCGGATCAGTTCCAGCTACCGTTTCTTCAGCACCTCAAGTGAGCAAATCTGTGAGGTTTTCTGCCAGAGTTCCCCTGTCGGGAGGTGGGGTGGAGAAGAGGGTCCGTTCCCGGTTCAGCACGGAATGGGTACATTAAACCGGGTAACTGTCTCCCTTTTATGCAGTATACTCAAGATTGACAGCCCTTACACTAGCACTGTGCCTCTGGATCCCCATCCTCTTGGGGGCGGTCCATCAGCTTCTTTAGATAGAACTGGTGCCGCTCTCAGAACAATGCCAAGGCTGGTACTCCACTTATTTTCTGGTGCCATAGGAGAACCGGTGCTTGTGTTCCATTCTGGATCTGAGGATGTTAAATTTGTTCCTGTGCAAGGACACATTTAAGATGGTTACACTCGCTCAGATCTTGAAAGCTCTCGATCTGCAAGACTGGTTGGTATCACTGGACCTTCATGATGGCTACGTCCATGTGCTGATTCATCGGAAATGCAGAAGTACCCAAGGTTCGTGGTGGGCCAAAATCCATGTCAGTTCAGAGTCCTGCTGTTCGCTTTCTCCGACTCCCAGGGTTTTTACCAAGCTGCTAGAAGTGGTGGCAGCTCACCTCAGCAGGGTGGACATTCATGTCTTTCACTACCTGGACGACTAGCTCGTCCTCGCCTGCTCCCCAGATCAAGTGTTGCAGCATCTTCGCATATGCACTGTATTGCATAGCCTAGGCTTTTCTTTTAAAAAGTCTCCAATTTTGCCATTACAGTTTCTCTGATTTAGTCTTGGCAACTAGTCTGCCCCAGAGACAGAGTGGCGAACATCTTTCGGATGCTCAGTGTCCTCCAATCCCAGCCTCCGCCTTCCTGCGCCTTCTGGGCCTCGTGCATACTTGTGGTGTCAGAAGAAGCCAGGCTGCGTATGAGATAGCTTCAGTGGCTTTGGTGCAGTGGCAGTTTTGCGGCCACTTGTCAGACCTTTTACAGGTCTCGTACCAGGTGGCTCGGGATATTGCGTGGCCATGTGAGACAACTTGCAGAGAACCGCATTGTTTTGTCAGTCTTGGCTCCAAGTGACGGTGGGGCTCACTTGTCAAATCTGACTGGGAGCGAAATATGGTCTCTCGCAGAGTCTCAGGAACGCATCAACTTGCTGGATCTGGGGGCGATCAGGCTGGCCCTGGTAACCTTCCTCCTCTCTGTGAAATGCAAGACCAAACGAACAACACAGTGGCCATGCACTACTTCAACAAATGAGGTGTTGTGGGGGTCCTTACCCCTGTGTAGAGAAGCAGTGCGAGTGGTTCTGGCCGCTGGAGAACAGAATCTAACTGTAGCCCATCTGGTCGGAAGAGAGAATTTTACAGCAGATGCCTTGAGCAGACAGACCTCTGCTTCCACAAATGGGAACTCTGCCAGGAAGTTCTGCACGAGAGCTTCTACTTTTGGGGAACTCCTCAAGTTGACCTCCTTGCTACCAGTGTGAACAGGAAGTGCAAGGAGTTCTGCTACAAGGAATTTCCTCATAAGGGAGCTCTGGGGGACGCACTGACGGTAGAGTTGACTTTCAACCTCTTCTGCCTCCCCATTGATCCCTGTCATTCAGCTGGTTCTAAAGAGATTGCACTTGTTTGGAACACTGTTGATCCTGATGGCTCCGGACTGGGCCCATGGAACTTTGTATCCAGAGTTGGACATGTCCATATGCCCTCTCTGGCACCTTCCGACAAGAGCCGTCTTGCTCTGCCAATCGGAAGGGTGGGTCCTTCACTCGAACCTCAGCAGCCTGAACTTTCTTGCTTGGAGTTGGACTTGTCGTGTAATGTCCTTGATGTGCTTCTTTCAGTTCGGAGACCTGCTACAAAGTCAGCATTTTCGGCTTGGTGTCTGGAGAGGGATTTGGACCCTTTATCCTGTCCATTATCCCCTGTACTGGATTTGTTTGTTCTTGGCCCAACCAGGCCTGCAGATTGGCACGGTTAAGGGATACCCCACTGCTATTTCAGTTTTCAAGAACTCCCTGCAACAGTGCTTGTACTTCACAATCCGCACTGTCCTATAGTTCTTGCAGGGTTTGTGTAAAGAGTTTCCTCCACGCCAGTTTGTTGTCCCGGTGTGGGATTTAAATGCGATTGTCATTGCTTATAGGAGCACCGTTTGATCCCCTTCATTCATTTTCTATTAGACTGCTCTCCCTTAAGGTGACTTTCATGGTTGCCATCACTTCCACAGTATGGGTGAATGAGCTCCAGGCTTTGTCTATTAAACCTCCCTACTTGGTTTTCTCTAAGGAAAATGTGACTGAATGTGAGACCCTCTTTTCTTCCAAAGTCGGTCTCTGATTTTCATGTCTCTCAAAAGATCCATCTTCCGTTTTTGTTCCTCTGCTTCATCCTTCTAAGGCAGAGGAATGATTCCATTGGCAGAGTATGTCGATTGTTTTGTTGCACTTCAGACTGCAGGAGAGTCTATTTTCCGTGCCATTGCATGCTGAAGGAGAGGCCAACTCGTAAAAACACTCTGTACCTGAGCACAGTGTCGAGTGTTTTGTGTTCTGTGCGGCGGTGCACTTGGGAAGGTGCAGCGAGGAAACAGCTGAAAACGGAGAACGGACTCTGGCCGTCACTAAGTTCTGATCAGAGATTTTCTTTGAACTGCTCCATTGGCAGTCGTCTGTGCTAATAATTTGGGCTTCAGCTAGAAGTCTCCTGACTTTAACACTGCTAAAGTGTAAATAACATTGCTATTGGTGTTTGTTCGATACTTGCCTTTTGAAAACTGCAACAGAAAGTAGTGAGTAAACAAAGCTAATAAGACGAACAACTCCTAAACTAATCTGAGTCAAGTAAGCAATCGGGCGGGACTGTGGGGTTACGAATACCCTTTGAGCCACTGACGAGTTATCTTTTCGATTTTCCATGTTGCTCCTAACTATATACTCACTCAATACTGACTCTTAAACAAAGACTATCGTCCGACATGGTGCTTGGATGCCTAGCAAATACCAGAGAAATGAATGTCTGAAAGACGATCTTAAGGCGCCGGAGAGGGATGGACACACACAGATTGGCGAGATCAGAGCTTGTGAGTTCTAGGATAGCCAGAGGGATCATACTGGTGTGACTGGGCCAGATAGTCGCACGTTGACTCAAGCACTAGACCGGTCCTCGGAAGAACAAAGTTTGATACTGGCTTCTAGATTCCCCCCCCCCCGGCAAGCTTGTCCACTGGAGGGGGCTGGGGGTCAGCTCAAAAATACTCTGTACTAATTCGCTTTCAACATAGTCTTTTAAAAGAACAATAACGCATTTTGTACCAAGGAAAAATGCACACCGTTTAGGAGAGGCAGATGCTATGGTCTCTACTCCTGTTTGTGGGGATACCAGGGGGAATCCTCAAACCAAAATAAAGACTCTGTAAAATATATTGGAGTAGCACTGAAATCCTTCTACTCTGGAAGGATAGATGGGCACCAACCACCAGTAAATCAGGTTGCTGAGTGGATGAACACTGAAAAAGAGTCTGTGAACATCAGAGGGGTTATTACTTGGAGCGAAGAAGATGGTGGTGGCGCTTAGTTGTGTATTGAACTCGATGGTTGATGTTTTTGAGGCCCTGAAGAGTGAAGTTCAAATGCACACGGGTGTTCTTCTGGAAATATCAAAATAAATGGGTTGATGTGATGCTTTAATGCTGCGTCTCAGGGAAGTGATTAACACCTCATCGATGGGCGCCCTTAAGACTATGATTTCATCACGCAATGATCAGGTAGTAACCATGCAGTCATTTAATGAAAATCTTTGCAACCTCAACTTGCAGTTGGGTGCAATTAGAGGCGAAATTAATAATTTAAAAACTCTTAATTTTACAAAGATGTCTGCTATTAATAGAAATGCCGTGGAATTGGCTACACAATGAGGAATTCTCAATGGATGGTTCACCCCACTCCCAATCCGTGCTGGAGGAGTTTGTCAGTCTTGCATAGATAGCGGATGAACAGCCCATGAAGGTAATCAACCTAATAAAAACAGAGGAGCTGGCAACTAGTGCTTCAGTCGTCTTTGAGAACAAAGGCGTAAAAAACAAGAGAGGAAAGAAAACGAAGAGCTCAATGGTGGGAGTAGAAATTGAACAAACTACATGTAATGAGAATAAACCGCACAACCAAGGAAAAATTAGAAAAGGGCGAAGGAAAAACGTCTTCATTGCTTTAAAGAAAATCTGCGACAAAGAAACCAAAGGAAAAAATACAGAAAAGCAAAGGAAAAAAGTCATTCGGCCAATAAACTGACGTGGAAAATGATTCGGAGCCTGGTGTTGAGGTTGTGGTCCGGGCGAAAACTACTATTGGCCTACAAACGGAGCAGCCTTTGACACAGGAGTCCATTACGACTGGGCCAATATTCTGTAGGAAAAGTACGAATTTGGGCACGGTTCAAAGGCTGAGTTGCAAAAGGAGAAGCACACGTCTACAGTGTCAGGCGTATCAACTCCCGACTATTCTGCGCACCATACTCCCTCTGATATCCAAATAAGCTGCATGGTTTGACAATAGAGGAGGTGGACAAGACAGCGGTTACACTACCGGACCAGTTTGAGACAAGATTTCCAATTATAGGGAACAGAATGCAAGGGAAAGCCAGTTTGACTATAAATGCTGATGGGAAGATGCTAGCCCCTAAACCCTTCATCAAACCACAAGTTTGCCACTCTGCCATATATTTAGCCGTTTTAGACAGAGCGTTACATCGTAGTGTTATACTGTCTGCAATTTAAAGCAATTCCTGACCTATACCTGTTGTCGACACATGACATTGTGGGCATAAGCTTCCCATATAAAGAAACCACACACATAGCAGAGAGAACCCTAAAAACAAGCATGGGCGCTATGGCAGTTATGGACTGTGTCGAGAACTCTAGAAAATTGGGTATAGAAGTAGTTGCCAATCTTCCTGACTTTTCTCCCTGGTCTGAGGGGTAGACTGGAGATTCAACCTCTGCCCAAAATAAAGAAGAAAGATGTGGGGGGTAAAAATTGTACCGAGGAGGAGTAGGAGGACGAGGACGAGAAGGAGGTGGTGGTGCAGGAGGAGGAGGAGGAGGAGGAGGAGGAGTAGGAGGAGTGAGTGGGAATGTAGTTCTGGGGAGGATGGAAAGATGAAAATCTGGGCTCTCCTTCCAGACATATTGACCCAGGTATTTCAGAAACATGGAGGGGAAGTTGCTTTATCAAAAACAAGGCTGCACTTTATTAGTTGGAACACGCAGGATTCAAGTTCTTTTAGAGACAATGGGTGAGTTTATGTTTTGCAACCACAATTTTGATCTTATTTCAAGAGACGTGGCTGCAGAAATGTTTACATTTCGATGGTTTCATGGTCTGGGACTAATTGGCAGTGTGCCCTTATGGGGGTAAACCATCGGGAGGCAGCATGATCATAGCAATACAAAATTCGTCTATATCTAGATCTGAAGTGGTGGATATCAACATTCAGGGAATAATGGTTATAAGAGTGTTCTACAAAACAAGGAAGGGTACATAATCTATGATGGTCATTGACATATACTGGAATCCCGCGCATTCCAATCTGTCAGTGTTCTTGGAGGGCCTGTCCACTATTTTAACAGAAGGACATGGTTCCCCTCGGATGGTGCTAACAAGCAGGTGATCTCAACTCACACTGTCTATGAAATCTAAACACTTTAAATGAGGTCTCAACTGGGAAACGCAAAGGTGAGAGATGGCTACAATTCTTTGCAGACTGGAATCTTGCAATTGGTGAATGGAACGTTAATGGGTGATCTAGTCCCTAGAGCGACCTGGACAAATGGGAAGGTGAACTCTACATTGGACTATTTGATACTATTACCTGAACTATTTAACTGTTGTGAAACTCGGAGCATCAAAGAAATGGGTTCTAGTGATCATAAACCCCTAATGGCTTTCTTTGTCTTTGATCTGCTGGAAACAAGAACTGGAATGTGTGTAGGTTTAGTTATAAATATGCCAGCTAATAGGATCTCAAAATGTGTTAGGGAGGGAAAGGGATTGAATATAAAACTGAGAGAAGTAATGGAGGCCAGCTCAGATTTAGACTGGGAAAAACTACATAGAGCAGAGGGTTTTGTGGAATTCCTTTGGGACCTAGATAGCCCTGGTCTAATGAAGAGATGCTGTCAGATCTCACACAGCCATAGCTTTGATGTGGAGACTATTTGGAGAAAGTGCTGAGAAAGGTGATCTGCGGCTAAAAAATCTGAGCCTTTTGCAGCCGATATTGGCTCTGAAAAAAAGTTTAAGTAATGGCTACAGGAACTAGTTGAGATCACAGAAGATGGCCAATCCATGTTGAAGGCAGTGCATGCCAGTCACTCAAGGAATTTCTGGGCAATAATTAATAGTCAGAAGCAACTCCAACGGGTTACGCAAAGTAGATCAGTATCGGAAGAGATTGGGTGAGCTACTTTGGCAAGGAGTTTATGCAAACAAGTTTGGCAACAGAGGTTCTATCGAATGAGGCCCAGTGGGCCCTCCCGCTGTTGCAAGAAGCGATTGAGAAATGAATAGTCAGGGCTTCCAAATCTAGCAGATACAGCTAATTACCGCCATATCGTTCTGCAGGGAGTAACATATTTACATGCTTAGTGCTAGGAGAACTGGAAGACTGGGCAGAAAGAGTATTGTTATCAAAGTACCAAATTGGCTTTCACAGAGGATTATCTACTGCATTCGATGGGCTCATACTAAATATCGTGAATAACGGTCAGGTAGTCTATAGAGCGTGGATTGACCTGTCAAAGGCCTTTGATACAGTGAGGGGGAAACTATGGGCCAAATTGAAAAAATGAGGAACACCAAAGGGTCTACTTGCAATAATAATCTATCTACACATATGCCTACAAGTTAGGCTTGAAAGGCAAGGCAATTTGTCATCTAACACTTCTACAGAGAAAGGAGTGAGGCAGAGCTGCATGTTGGCCCCCTGCCTCTTAAATCTCTATCTGGCTGACCTTGCGGAGATGATCTGGTGCTTTCGGACCACAAATCAATAGGCATCCAGCTAATGATGTTAGTGCTCCAAGAACATGCTGTAGTGAATGCTCTCCAAGTAAACTCTTGCAAAAGTCAGTGTTATGGTATTTGGTAATCCAAAGAGAAAGCACTCTAAGTTCAGATGGAAGTTGGTCGATCAGATAATTCCTGTCACCAAGGAAATCCTATACCTGGGCTCTAGATTTAGGGGGTCTACAACTATGTTGCCAAATGAAAAAAGATCCTTGCCACCTATTGCAGATTCTCACTTCTCCCTTTGATAAAATTCTGTAAAGGGAAGGTAGTGCCAGTTCTTCTGTATGGTACGGAAATTAATCCGAAGGCCCGGAATATGAACTGGACCACCATAGAGGCCCCTATGTACTTATCTGTAGCTCGTCTGCGCTCTGAGTTTGGGTTACAATCGCTGCAAGCCTGTTATCACTGCAGGTGGGTTTCTCTATATAGACTGATAGTGAGGTCAATAAGGAACTCCTTGTATACAGACATTGAAGTTCATCTCAAACTTGGCAAATGTGAAATTCTATGTGATTTGAAAAACGATATTATGATTATTCTGAAAGAAGGTGATCAGGCTGAAATAGATTTAATAGAAAATCCAATGAAAGTGAAGGCTATAATGGAATTTGATTGAATAACCACAAAGGGCAAATTTAGCGACTCAAAATATTTTGAATCTCTTGCAGTCGGGGATACATCTAAGGGATATGTTTGGCTGTATTTACGGTGTTTTCCTCATCCAAAAATGAGGGCACAACTGCTGAGATTTCGCTTCAATCTGGTGGAAACAAGTGAGGTCAACATTTTTGTAGAAAAGTTACTATGAGGGAAAGGAACTGACCTAAGTGGGGGTTTGAGCATTCACAATCTGAGGCACTTGTTTGTAGAATGGGTCACAAGAAAATCTTGCAAGATTTGTGGGGAATGTGGACTGTTTGGACACAGCTGCATTTTGGTGGAGAAGATCTGCGGGGCACGAAATGTTTGGGTATATTGAAAATCTTGAAGGAATTGGGATTGATTCAATTTTGATGGTTTTTAGACATGCGCAAAAAATAGGTTTGTTTTATAATGCACCAGATGCATTTATTATGTTTTTGACCTTTTCTGTAGTTTTAAAAAAATGTACATTTTATTTAATGCTGCATATTGTGAAGACACATTTTGGTTAAGACACAGAAAAAAAAGTCCATTGGCTGGACCCAGTGCAGGCTCTCTGATACTATTGTTCTGGGGGAGAGGAAATCGCCGACGGGCCCATAGGTCAGCGCTCACCCTCTAGAACTTGTAAGACAAGATAGCTGCACTATGTGAGGAAAGGGGGTGCAGGATTCACTTACTCCAACACGACTCAATAATGAGGACTCAGTAAATTGGCAAAGGGAAGTCTGTTTAATGACAAGTACATCAAACAGAGAAACAAATGGAAATCGGCAGCGTTGCGATCACCTGTCTCGCTCCGACTTCCTGGAACTTCAGTCGAACAGTCATTGTTATAGGCTAAGCTCATCATCACTGACATCTAATTCTATAAAAAATCATCATGCAATAAAATTGGTTAGGAAAGGTAACTTAAGTATAGGTTTTATATCTGTATATGATAATAGGGCATGCGGATTGGATAATTCTTATCGGGTCGGCGTCTACGCCCATCCCTCTACATCACGCGTGATAGACGTCACTACAACTATGACGTCCTATTGGTTACAGTATCTATAGGACTCCCGATAACTTGGTCCGTTGTGATTGGGCAGGTTACACCCCTAGACATAAATTTCCACTTTTAATTAGCAGCATGCATAATGGACACCCCTGTGCCTGGTGTCCAAGTTTCACTCGGCCTCCCTTCCATCAATAAGTGTTTTAGGGCGATGTGTCAAATAGTTGGCTAAGGATGGCCTCGAAACTGTAGTCTCTTATCGGGGAAAGTTATGGCATCCTCGGGTCCTGGATGACATCAGGCGGTGGTACCTCTTCGCGCCTGGCTGGTCACGTGTTAGTTCACCATGAATCTGCTTCAGTTTCCAGCTTTAAGTGCATTTAATTCTGTTTCAGCCTCGCCACCTGCATGGGCCCCCTTATCTTGACCTTCATGAGGCAGGCTGGTATGCTCTGAAGTTGGAGTCTTGTTAGCTGACGCTCTCCTCCCTTTCTCTGGGTGACCTCGATTTCCTAGGCATCAGCCGCTCTTTGTTGAGTTTCGATTCCGTTCCTTCTCTTGCCTTTGGCTGGGTTTCGAAACTTGGCCTGTCAGGCCTCTGGCCGCCTGGGAACATTTCTGATTTTACAAAATGTAGTTGCACTTGTATAATGTACCTTATTGAGGTAGATATATGGTTGGCGCTTACCGCTCTATCTTCTACTAAGCATTGCAAGCAGTGTCGATTTCTTAGCATCTTGCGTTTCAAGCCTATTTACACACGTTTAACAGGTCGGTTGCTTCCCTCTTGTCACGTAGCACCGTTTCCTCATGTTTTAACATTGTCTCTTCTCTGTGTCCATTACATTCATTTGCGTAGTTACTCGCACTGGCGTGCTTGTCTTCGATAGCCGCTTTTGTTAATTCACTAGTCTGTTCAGGCCCTTGTGTCATTTCCACTGGCCTTCCATTAAGGCTTTTGGGGTTTCTTTGTGCACCGTGTGTAGGTACTCCTCATTTGGAATCAGCGGCTGGTATGGCTGTCTGATAGGGTACCCTGCTGCCCAGGGTTGTCTGGTTATGGGTGCTTCAACTGGTATGGATTTTCTGATGTATACTGGGCAGAGTCCCAGTGCAGCTCTTTGTAGGTTAATTTGCTCTTCATACGTCACATAGCTTGGCGAGTACGCTCCTGGTGCCTCGAAATGAGGGGAAGGTGTGCAGGCCATGTCTTGTACCTCCTGTACACTATGCCTCTAGGACGAGAGAGGCTAGGAAAGATGACCAGCTTTTCGTTGGTTATGCTGGTGCTTGTCCTGGCAGGGCTGTGACCAAACAGACCCTGTCAAGATGGATCACTCTCTTCATCTCGGGATGGTATGATCCAGCTAGGATGGGTGTGCCTGGGCATCTCGGAGCCCAAACTGCCACAGGAGTGACTGCCACCTTTTTCCTGCAGAGGGGAGTCCCTGTCCTGGACATCTGCCAGCGGCAATGTGGGTGCGTCGATACACGTTTGATGAGCATTATTACTTGAACTCCCTTTCAGGTCAGGACACCGGCTATGCTAGGGCAGTCCTCCAGCATTTTCTGGTCTGAGTTATGTCCCTGCTCACCTCCTGCCTCCATATTTTCGTACTGCTCTGGGAGTCTATCACAGATGAGGAATCCATGGGAGGAAGGAATCCTTTAGGAGAATTCATTACTTAACTAAGGTTCTTTCTAATGGATGTTGATCCCACTGATTCCTAATCGTCCTCCCTACTTGGCCTTCTTGGCAGATAACTAGTATAGAATCGGTTCTGTGGTCCCTCAATGTCCGAGTGCCCGGGGAAAAGGTTGGAACTGAGGTTACAGGGTGTGGCACCTCAATATATACCGGCCCTGATGTCATGTCCAGCATGCAGAGGAGTCGGACGGAACCGACACAGAGCCGTGCTGCACCCCCCCCCCCCCCGGTGGCAGAAATGTTTCCGAAGAGCAGTTGCACTGTGGGGGTAGCATTATCAAAGATGAGGAATCTGTGAGCGGACCATTACCGATAGGCAAGTAATTTGTTCATGTGTAGATTTTTTCCAATGGGGGTGGGGGGGGAACTCCTCAGGCATACCTGTTTGCTTCCAATGTGAACGGGATGTGACAGTTGCTCTGCTTCACTGAATTTACTAAGCAGGGAACCCTGGGAGATGCAATGGTGGTCAACTGGACGTGTTCCCTGGTTCTAATGAGGCTGCAGCTTTTCAAGTTCCCATGGAATTTTTTTTTCAAAATCAATTTTATTATCCTTTTGTCAATATTATAACAAACTTTAATGCAAGCCACCATTCGTAGCATATTACTCTTGTGAACTAGAAGACCCCTATTACCTCCCTCCCCACCCCTTTCCCCCCACGTGTCAGACTAAAATCTTAACAACTATCCAGAATTAACAATTTCCAGCAACCTACTCTGGTTCCGACCCTCAATCAGGCTACTTCTGATATTTAGCAAAGAAAGGGAGCCAAAGCTCTTCAGTCTTCAGTATTCTTTTTTGGCTCGTCCAGGACGTGTGTTAGGTATTACATGTCTTAAATCACTCTAAGCAATTCCTTTTCTGAGGGCGCCCTCTTATGCTTCCAATTCTGGGCATCACATCACCTGGCCGACAAGAGTAGGGCCCTCCCGCTTCTTTGATCTAGTCTCCCTAACAAACCCCAAAAAACAACCACCACCACCATGGTGAAAACCTCTTGGAGACCCCATCAATCACTTTTATCCAAGAGAGAACCTTCCCCCAGTATGTCTGGATATGGGTGCAACTCCTCCTCATGTGGAAGTAGTCTGCCCGGGGCTATGACCCCTCCAACACTGCGAGTTCACCCCTGTGTACATCTTGGATAAAGTGGCTGGGGGATACTGCCAACCATCTAAAAGCTTTATTACCTGCGTTCAATATTGTAGCAAAACCATGGAATGTAAGACCCTTCTACACATCCTACACCATTATTAATCCGAAATGCCCCTCAAGTCAGTTGCCCATTTCTCTGTGGCCGGCAAGCGATAGAGGCTTGACCTGTAGCAGTGTCTTATAAATAGTGGCTGTCCAGCAGGAGAACCTGCTCAAAAGTAGTTTGACCCCTGCACAGGCTTTACCCCCATTTTGCATGACCCTTTGCGCGGCAAGTATCGAAAGGGGGGAGAGTTTATACAGAGGCATTCCTCCAGTTGCCCGATAGAGACAAACTTTCCCATCTATTCAGTTTCCTAGGGAAGGGGACCAAATGCAGTTAAGGGGCTTCCCAAACCCTTCAACATTGGATGTCTCAAAGCTCTATTAGGGATATCTTTCTGAGGAACCCGCAGCCATTGCCCTAACGTAACTGGGGCCAGTATCATAGTCCATCCTGACCCACTGTTTCCCTCGGCCCGAATCTAAATGATCAATCATGCGAAACTGTGCTGCCCGATATGTCTCGAGATCTGGTAACCCCCTAACTCCTTCTTCCCATGGGAGTGGGAGGACCCTATAAGCTATTCTAGGCCTCGCCCTGGCCCATAGAAAAAGTCTCCTTTTTGACTAGATAGAGTAATGGTGGAGGCATCGCAATGGGGAGCATCTAGAAGAGAAAGAAACTTCGGCAGAACCTCCATTTTGATGCAATTCAGTTGTGCCATCCAGGGGCGGTTCAGTCTAGTCCACTGCTCTAAATCTACCTTCACCTTATTCCAGAGAGGGGGTAATTGTCAGAGAATAAGTTACAGATCCCTAGGTATCTCAAACCTCAGGTATATGAACCCGGCCAGCTGGGAGCAGAATCCCAGACCCTTTACATATTCCCTGTCTGAGGTCCCAGACTGGGGAGTGTAGTATTTTGGGTCTTGCAGAGATTTTCCGATCCCTGCCTATTCAAAATGAAACCAGTCTGGTCGCTGTGAATCAACCTAGCAAGATGAACTTCCAGCCTGCAGGCCAATATTCTAGTGAGCAGTTTGGCATCCATGTCCAAAAGCGAGATAAGTCTGCATGGCTGCCACAGCGCAGGTTCTTTCCCGGGTTTTGGGATTACTACAATCCTCACTTCGTGGAATGTGGGTGGGACCTCCCCTGCGCCGCTGATGGCATTGAAGACTTTGGCCAAAGGCATCCCCAGAATGTCCTGAAACTGCTTATAGGAGCCTTTCCTACCTTCTAGTGTTCTGTGGCTAGGGGCACCTCTTCTGGCGTGATCTTTGCTTCCAACAGTGTTACTTCTGCAGTCGTCAATTTTGGCAATGCATGATTGCCCAGATATACACGGATGACCCTGTCTCCTGGTTCCAGGGCATTCGTGTACAGTGTTTAATAGTAATCGGTGCAACACCCCAGGATCCCTTCATGTAAGCCTATTGGCTTTCCTGAGTGCCTCTACTCTCCGTTCCCCCCTCTATTAACCCTCACCCTGTTAGCAAAGAGCATCCCATCCCCTTTATCATAGTAGTTTTTCTTGGTGTGTAGCATCTTCTTGACCACTTTATCTATCAGTCGAGTGGAGTGCCGGTCTCTTATCCCTCATTTCGATCTGTACTTTCTCCCTACCACTCACCATTCTATTCAACTGGGCTCTCAACCCTCTTATCTCAGAAACGTATTCTCAATCAGGCACCTCTCCCTTTTTCTCTGGTCCCCTTCTGCGATGAGGAGCCCCCTTACCTTGGCTGCTTCCCACACCATGTTCGGATGAATCTACTCTGTACCATTGGTCTCGAAATCGAAATAACTGCAGACCTCCTTGCCTGGGAATTCCTTGAAGAGAGGGTCTCTAAGGAGAATATCATTGTAGCGCCACCCGGGGTCCCCCTCCTTCTCATATCCATTCGCCAGACTGCTGGAACCATCTCGTCACCAGTCCATGTGACAGTTTCTATTCTAGTAGAGGCCGTGTCCCCTCCTGGTGAAGCAGAACTAGTAAGAGATCAATCCCAGTGTATGTTCAATGCTGGGGTGAGTTCCCCGAAAACATTCTTCAGGAAGGGGAGCTGGCCCGTATTAGGCGCGTGTAGCATGACCCACGTGATCGCCTCTCCCTCAAAACAACCTTTGATTGCCAGGAATCTTCCTCCAAAACCCCCCTTCACCTGTATTGATTTTCAACTGGAGCGACTTCACTAGAGCAATTCTGACCCACACTTTTTTATGGTCTCTCTGAGGACCAGAACATCTGCCCAGAACCTCCTCCTTTAGCGGGTGCTCTTTCCCCTGCTTAAAGTGAGTTTCCTGTAAAACTGACTAACTTAACTTTCGGAACATATTGTACATCAATTACTTCTCATTAGGGGAATTGAGCCCCTTCACATTCAAGGTAGCCACTGTCAGTTCATCCGCACGCTTGCCTTGCAATTGATACTTCCCTGTTTGCTGTTCTCTTGTTCAGAACCCCTTCTATTAAACCCATTGCATGCACATGCTCATCCCCACCCACCGTACCCCACATAATGCCCCCATCTTTTGCAACAAACAACCAATCTGGGTATCGAGACACCTAGAGACTGCCAGGTCACTAGGTAGTGTGGAGTTCAGCCATCTTTCATCAATTCCGATAATACAAACAACCTTTTTTACTTTATCTAATTATTCACCCCAGGCATAGGCATCTTCTATCATCTTGGAGGAGAGGATTGCGTACCCAGGCTTTTCTGGATCACTTGGAGCTTCCATCACGTCTGTGGTTCTTTGGTTGGGCAAAGGCCCTCTAATAATGCTCCAGTAGCTGGTGCTGACTGTCCCATTTCTACCCGAACCCCTCTTTTTGCAACTGCCATATGAGTTTGTCAGCCTCTTCTCGCAGGCGTAGTGTGTACTGCTCACCTTCGTATTCAAACGACAATGCAAAGGGGAAGCTCCATCGGTACTGGACCCCCTTGCCCTTTCCTGGAGCCAGTGCATGAAGGACCTGCACTTCCGCCTTTGATCAATGGTATATCTTGAAAGGTTTTCACTGAGGTGCCTTCCCACTGTATAGTACCCACTGCTCTGGCCTTTTGTAGGATTTCTTCTTTGTCTCGGTAGTAGTGGCACTTCGCCACCACTGAGCGAGGATCATCTCCCGATCCTGTCCCTCTGAGCTGTGTCGTATCTGATTTCTCTCCTAAGTGAGGCCTAGGAGCTTTTGCATTACTCTTTCCACTAGGCGCTCCAACTCCTGTGGTGTTTGTGTCCTTGCCATGGAGCCCCCATATTCTCAAATTATTCCTCATCTCGCTGTTTGTTAATGTCATCCAACTTTTTCCACACATACCTTTCTTTTTGTCCAAACTTTTTAATCCATGCATCAATTTGGCCCTCCATTATGGCCACTGAGCCTTGGTTGTGCTCTAGTGCGTCGATTCTGTCTCCCTTTTGTTACTCTGTCTTAGAGTGCTACCTCATGTCTTCTCTGGGTTCTCCAATATCTTCCTTCTCGGCTCTTCGCTCATCCGACTCCAACTCCCTCAGTGCCAGTCGTTTCTCTAAGCAACGAGTTGGTGGCAGACTACTCTCTTCGGCTGGGGCCCCTCTCTGGAACATCCTTCTTGCCTCTCTGAAACTCGAGGAGAACCATCTCCGGTTCCGGAAGCACCTCAAAACCTTCCTCTTTGCCTCTGCTTTCTCTCTCTCCCTCACCCCCCTTCTGATTTCCTGACTGAAACTGCTCGGGTTACCTGGCCACCCTTTCGGACTGTGCCTCCGGTAGTGGGCTCAGTCCCTCCGACTCTCCATACCACGCTCAGGGGTGTATGTTCAAAGCTTGATGAAGGTACTTCTTATTACAACAGGCTGGGCGTGGAGCTCCACAATTGGGCACCCCCTTAGTGGTCTACATTCATGTTGATTTTGATCGCTATTGATGGGGCTCTGAGAGCGTGGTACCTAGAATTGCTGGACATGTCCATCTGCCCACCTTGCACCTTCTGATGCTTGTGGATCTGCTCTCCCAGTCAGGAATTCTGGTACCTCAGTATCTGAAGTCTGATTGCATTTGGCGATTCTTAAACATTTTTCTTTGAGATTTTCTAGTGTGCATCCTGGCCCCATAGAACTTTTTAACATCCGACTTGTCCGAGTATGGTGGGTTCCCACAACTGATTGATTTTAAGTTAATTATTTAAGCTGTCCATTGACTTTTATGAGACATTGACAATACTACTCCAGTGTTTGATATAGCCCTACTAGGGGAGGAATTTAAAGGTTAAGGGATCCTTTACTCAAGCTATGGAAGAAACCCTGCTCTGCACAAGCAGTACTTATTTTTATTTTTTATTAGCACTTTGGTTTACAAACTTTGAAAACATTTGGCTATTTTTCTAGTCTACATCTCATATCTGTACAGTTTCAAGGGAAAGTAGTAGGGAGAAAAAAATAAAATACGAAGAAAAAGAAAACAGACATAAAAGATGAGTGATAACAATTGCAGTACATTGAATAATAAAGTAATAAAATCGGTCACAATGCCATAAAGTAATAAAATCGGTCACAATGCCAACTTTGGTGAAATAGTTGTCGTTCATGGTCCTTTGTGACGTTTCTAAAACAAACCCGATGAAACTGTTGGGTGTCAGTCTTGTACTTCCTTTTTAGGACTCTAAGAATGGTTGTGTCTGAGTGTCTTTCACGGTAGAGTTTTCAAGTTTCTTGATTATCACCAGAATAAATTTTGTCTCTGCTAAATTGATTCTTGTTTTCACCACTTGAAGTATGTTCCACCAAGTGTCTATCTCTCTCAGTTGGTGTTCTTTCCAGATTTCACCCAAGTATAGGTGTCTTTCGTTTTGAGGTCCAGGCATTCCAAGGTTAAATGTTTCATTGATTCAATTGTATTCAAATTTTTACACAGTCGACAGTACTTTCGTTCGTTGATATCTATTCTGCGGTACGGATTGTCTCTGCATGGTAAGAGATTTAAACGAAATCGTAGGTAAGTGTTCCTCAGAAACCAGTTCGGAATAAGGGTCAGATATTTTGGCAGTCTTTAATTTATAGGGGGTTGCCCAAAAATCGTTATATCTATGGTATTTCAAAATGTCCTCCTGGGTCTCTATGCAGTCATATGTGAACATCTTTTTCTTTACTTGGTCTGGATTGTTCAATAACTATTCCTTCGTTTCGTTCAAATTTGTTAGAATTGCCCTGCATGTTCTGAAAGAATCGGCTCAGTGTTTTCTTCGAGGGCCTTTCTCAGCGCCTTGAGCCCTCCATTTTTCTCTACATTTACGGTAAAAGGAGATGACCCTCCAATCTACAATTGCTTTTAACGATGTTAATGTCAGTTCTTTGCGAATTATTTGGAATTTGGATGGGATAGCTTTTAGGTAGTTGGAGTGCAGTCCTCCAAAAGATTCCTTCCAAAAGGGGCCATGTTTTGGCTGGTAATAGGAATGATGTTTCTGCTCCATACGTCAGAATTGCCACTACCTTGGCTTTATAGAATTCCACCAGTGGGGCAATTGAGAACCTGCAAAATCGTCTTTTGAGGATTTTTGCTAGATTTGCTAGGTTTTTCGTTTTGTTTCTCAGATCTAGCATTTGTGTGGTCTGTTTCTGTCATTGTTAATGCAGACTCCCAGGTAGGTCATTGATGTAATTTCCATGACTTTGTTTTTTAGCGTCCAGCTGAATTTTTTGTTTTTGTTCGTTCTCTCAGGTATACCCAGTTGCAAGATTCTCAATTTGTCCGCATTAATGCTCATGTTACTGTCCACGTATCTCTGTATAGCAGTCAGTTGATGTTGTAGGCCTATGGGTGTCTGATCAATCAGAACTATATCTTCTGCATATATTAACCTTCTGACTGTAATTCCTGCTATCTTAGGAGGGAAGATTCTTATTTCTGTGAATGCTTCATCAATGTCAGATATTAAAAGGGTTATATAATTCCGGTGCTAACGGGCATCCTTGTTTTAGGCCGATGTTCGTGGCTATGCTTTCTGACAACAGACCCCGTTTGTTTAATCTGACTTTAATTGCTGTGTTTTCGTGGAGGTCCTTGATGTTTTCTAGGACCACTTCGGGACAATTCTAGTTGGCTAGTTTTTTCCAGAGATCTACCCTTTTCACTGTGTCAAAAAGCCTTAGATAGGTCTATAAACGCCACGTAGAATCTTAGTTCGCTATTTCTTACTGTTCGTGTTTTAAATAATTTAAATAAAGATGTTCAGTGTTGTTCCTCTCCTTTTTACAAAGCCCGTTTGCCATTGATCTCTATGGCCGTTGGATTCGCTCCATGTTAGGGCTTTTAGCAGTAATGGAGGCAAAGATCTTGCCTGCCACGTCTAATAAGGCTATAGGCCTGTAGTTTTATGGGTTGGTTCTCAAACCTTTCTTGAAGATTGGGACCACTAGGCTCTTTCCAGGATTTGGGGACACTTCCTGAGAGCAGGATGTATTTGAATAATTCGTGCAAAAATTTCGACCAATGTACTGGGTCGCTTTGTAGGGCTTCGTTCGTCAGCCTGTCCGGGCCTGGGGCTCTGGAATTTGAGTTTTCTGATGAGGATTTCGATGGTATCACTGCTGATGTCCAAGGGCCCTTGGTTTCCACTTCTGTGCCGCCTGCAATTCACGGTGTTCGGTGCTTTGTCTTGCAACTGGGTTTAATAGTTTTGCCATTAGGCTCCTGATATTGGGTTACTCATTAGGGCGTCCTGGGGTGTGTCTATTTCGTTTATCAGCCTCCATATACCAGCCGTGTTTCTGTTTCCCATCGTTGCTAGCATTCGTTGGGAGTCTTGGTTTAAGCTTGTTTTTTTTGTGTCAGTTTTGTTATTTTTGTTTGATTTTATAGCGATCCTCGTTTGCCGTTGTTGGATTTTTAAGTTGTCTAAGATTTTTTCTTAGCTCTCTTTTTTTCAGTACAATTGTTCTGACGTAGACATCTCTGAGACATTAGTGGGTTTTTAGATCCGGCTTTCTGAAAGGTTTCAAAGATCTTCAGTAGTGGGATATAGTCGATTGTTGCCAGGGGTGTTTGCTGATCTAATTCAGTTATTGTATTCAATAGGTCACTGTTTAGGGCTGCTATTTTTGAGCTTTGGATTTTTAACCTGTTTCTTCCCTGGTTGATTATATCGTGCACTTAGTAAGCTCGGAGGGTTATACTTTTAGGTGTAAAATTCAAGCAAGTTAGCCTCACCGCATTGTGATTGCTGGCCTCTGTTGATTTCACTTCCAGGTATTTAATTTAGGCTGATAGGTTAGATGAGATGATGAGACTGCAATGTAATCTAGGATGGCTGTCGATTTTGGCCCTTGCCAGGTAGTTTTAGCTGGTATGTCTCCCGCTATAGCTCTGTTTAGAATTATGCAGTCTTGGGATTCCAATGCATTTCTCCATGCAATACCCTGTTTCTTTTTTGGTGTAGGGTTATGGGTTTCATCCCTTATACCTTTGTTGTTTCTTTTGTCTATGCATGTGCAATTGAAGTCTCCCATGATCATTAGACAAGGAACCGGACATTTTTCTCTCTGTTCCGCGATTAGGTCAATAATGTTTGCCAGGAGGGAGTTTTTCTTATCTTTGCCCGGCGGCCAGTAGATGTTGATTAGGATTTGAGGGCTTTTGACATCTGGTGTTATTGGCGTTTGTATTACCGCCATCAAGATGTAGGGGGAGGGTTTCATGCAAGTCAGTACGGTCCAGTTAAGATCATTTTTTAATTGCTGTAACTAACCCTGCCATAGGTCGGTCTTTAATACCTTTTTACTGCAGGATTGATGAGGACTTGATAATCTTCTATCAGTGGTGCGTGTCTTAACCATGTTTCTTGTAAACAAATTATTTCAGGTCTGTTTCACAATTCATTTTGTTTTAACAGATGAGTGAATCCTCTTGTGTTCCAGGTTATCACTGACCATTCTTTTTCGTCAGGTGCTTGTAGGCGTTTTCTCTTGCATTCTTTCAGCCGCTAGATTAGCCAACCATTTCCATTTGGCTTGGTGTTCATCTGCTCCCCCCTTATGGTTGTGCTGAAAGACTGATTTCTTGTGGTTGTCGTATGCCTCTTGGAATTTGGTTTTGGTTTGGTCTGCAGGCTCTTTCTCCGTTTTCATATTAGCCTACTGAGTTTTTTCGCACAAATCAAATCCCATTGTTCGCAGAGTTGTTACTTCCTCCAAGAGTAATTGGTGGACAATGTCGGAAGCAATGTGGACGTAGACCCTGTCCATGTATTTCTTTTCTGGAAATTCAATCAAAGTCAGATCGTTTGATTAAGTGCAGTGCCGGAATGCGAATAAACGCATCACGTTAGCCCGATTCAGCATCAGACCGTTGCTGAGGTTTAAGGTTCTCTCTAAAGCAAGGCCTCTTCCCCTCTGGTTTCCTTTCCGCGAAACTGAAGATGCCTTGCTGTTTGCAAGGACGGTCTTCTCTGTCTTGCTTGGGTTGTGATAAGTTTGCCTTGTTCTTCTTACTGGGTGGTGTTAAGCTGTCTTTTGTTGGAACCGTCCCTAGGTTTGACCAAGGGGTTGTTCTTCTGTTGCTGGCCTTCCTTGTCATGTTAACTGTTTTTTCATCAATGTAGCTGATTAGGGCTTTGTTATCACTTGACTTTGATTCATTTGAGTGGTTATTTGTTTGGTTTCTCCCTCTTTTTGGTTTGGGCTCAATCATTTTTTGCTTTTTTAAGTTGGAAGTAGGTGCCTTTGTTTTCCTTAGTGATTGAGCAGGTGCGGCCTCTTCAGTACATGATTCATCTGTCTCCACTTGGCCGGTTTAGTTATCGGCCGACTCGTCCGAGACGTTTTCCTCTTCTAGTGTCGATTTTATCTTCTTCTCGGTTTGAGTAGGTAGAGAGATTCATCAGGTCTGTGTCTGATTGGTCTTTCTCTGCCACTCTTTCCTGATCGCTTATTATTTCTTGTGGTTGTTGAATTGTTTTGTTTTCTTTGTCAGCCAATTTGCTTGCTTTCATTACTACAGTTTCTTTGGGTGCTGTTAAGTTTCTAATAAAAGATTTGCTTTTGTTAGCTTTCGTTCTCTGAGGCACCTGATTTTTTTATTTTTGTCTCGGTCTACGTTGTGCTACGGTGCCTTATTTCTTGTTTTGTGGTCCTATATATTCAATTTCTTGGAACCACTTGTTTGTTCTCGATCAGCCTTCGTTTCTTTAGGAATATTTCGCACACCTTAGGTTCCGGTAGATCTAGATATTCGTTTGTCTCATGATCCGGTCTCAATCTTGAGTCTGTTGTGTTTTTCTCGTTTTCTAGTTGATCTCGGCCATGGACTAGATTATCTCTGTGTTTGACTGCCATTTGCTGGTGAATTTGATTGTCTGTTAACTTCCGGGCCAGCCTCTGTCCCACTCCTTTTTGTTTAAAGGAGAGTTGTTTGGGGGATTCTTCTTCGATTGATAGTACTTGGGTGTTGTCTATTAGGTTAGAAGTGCTTCTGACCGCAGGCATTTTAGTTGGTATCCCTAGTGTCTGGCTAAGTTCTTTAGATGGTGCATTAGACGTGAGATTTGTTGGTGGCGCGTGGTCGTGGCCTTCTGTTGAGGTACCCAAACCTACCCTCGGAGACCTCTTGTATTTAGGTGTTTGGGTTATCGTGGTCACATCTACAGGACACTCCTCTGCTGTCCGTGGGTATGCATCTGGAGGCTTGTCACAACTCTCTAGTTCTTCTATTCTCGATGACTTACACCTGGTTCTCTTTTCCTTCATTATAGGTCCAAGTATGGACTGTAGTAATTGAGAGATCCGTAACTCGACGTTATTCATGTTAGTTTGTAAGGCCGTAATAAAACCTTCTATGAAGATCATCTTCGAGTGGAACATTGCCAATAGCATTGTATGGTCTTTTAAAGTGTCTGTGGCGTCCTCATGTAGCTTCATGAAGGGTGCTAAAATTGCCGTCAATTTTGAAATCATTAAGAAGTTGCCTTTTTGGGGCGATGTTGGGTCCAAGGCTGCATTGGGACACCCTTCATTGTCTGTTGAGTATTTGTCTGGGGATCTTGGAGGTGAAGATGGTGCCACGTCTCTAGCTTTCCCTACCAGCCTTATGCTGTGTTTGAGTTAATTGGTTTATTTGCGTCTTGGTTCTTTGATCTCTCACCGGGGTCCCCGGGTCAATTGTTTGTTACATCTACTTTTAAAATGGGATCTTCCATCATCAAGGAGTTCTCCAGTAATAGTGCGTCTGAGATCTCCATGTTTCATCTCCCTTCTCTTTGTTTATCGTGGAGTTCGAGGAGGTTTGTCGCTTCCTTGTTACTTAGGGTCGCTTTTTGTCCAAAAAATGCACTTGAGGGCCTCCAGCCCTGTGCAAATGAGTTGATGTGGTTTCCTGCAGTTTTTCTTCCTTCCGATGTAGGTAATCGGCCGCAGTTTGGTCCTTCCTCTGCTGGCAGATTGTTGTTGTTGTTGCATTTGTTTTTTGCCCATTTGTGTGTTTTCAAGAGATTGGACGCAGCCTCTAGCTATGTGTCATTTTGTAGGGCTTGTGGCCATGTCCGCAAGTGTTAGATTTAGTTTGAGGTGTGTCTGGGCTTCTCCCATTTCCTTGTCATTGTTGTCTTGATTTTTGTCATGGGTGGTTTTGTCAATTGCAGTTGCCTTTTGCTTGTTGTGACCTGCCTTTTGTGGCATGTTGGTTAATGTGGGAATTGGAAGCCCCGTTTTGTCGTGATCTTCCAGATGTGGTGCATTAGAGATTGTGCTTTTTCTGCGTTCTACGTCTCCTGCTTTGTAGGGTATCATTGTCCCCAGTGTGTCCAAGGATTTCTGCATTTCGTATTCAACCAATTCTGGTGTTTGCGTATTACTGGGCACAATTATTGAGGTACGAAGCAGGCCTTTGTTTTTTTGAGTCACGGATGACTGTGAGACTTGTGGGTTTAAGTTTTGGCCTTTGTCGAACTCTGTGTTTAAGACCTTTGTGGTCTCACCTGCAGAGTCGTTAGCTGTACTCTGATCAGGTGGGTTGTTTTCAGTCAAGTTTTCTTTGTCCATTGCGGGGGCTGAATCAGCCCATGATGTCTCTTAAGTGGGTATCTCGCCTGTGGGGAGTTAGGGGCGTATGTTGCGCAGTGTTGCCTTTGACGGTGTGGTCGTCAGTCATGATTGGTAATTGAGCACCACCTGCTAGACCACTTGTTTATTGTAAAACGGCCGCAGTAGAGTCCAAGTGCAGTGGAAACAGGATAAATACAGTACAAGGCCCTACCGTTTTCAGGGGTTGTGATTGGTCTGTTTTTCTTTTCCTTTCAGTTCTGCTTAATGTTAGTTCCCCCTCTCAGTTAGTACCCACGAGTTAGTGCGGATGTTACCAGGCCAGGCGGGTCAAAGGATTTCTCCCGCTGTCCCCGCGCGGCCTGTGTTGTAAGTAAAGATCTATATGATCAGTGTACTTCACGGTTTTAAGTTATTATGGGGAAGACCTCACTTGAGTAGCTGCTTTGCTGAGCTGCTGGCGTTTGATGGTTTCGGTTGTGTGCAGGAGCCAGCTCCAGCTAGCGCTGGCCCAGGTTCAGCAAACAGCCAAACAGCAGAATACCGGCGCCCTCTATGCTCGCGGGCTCAACGCCGCAAGGGCGGCTGGGGTGCGATTTTGAAGCTCCACTTCTGGATGGGCGGGGCGAGGGTGGGGCCACTGGTTTCACATTGTTTAGACACTCTTCCGTATCTTTCCTCTTGCTGTTCGTAGGCTGCAGCAGCAGTTTTTAGCAGTTTTAGCAGTTCTGTGTGTCTGAAGTAAAACAGATCAGGATCAGGACAGCCAAACAGCAGAATACCGGCACCCTCAACGCGCGCGGGCTCATTCTAGTCCGGAAGTACAGCCCAGCATCCTCTGACCCAGACTTCCTCTCCAAGCATCCTAGCCATGACAGCTTGGTGGTGCAGACTGCAACACCAGGGACAAAAGCCAATATATATCCATATTTGCCCCCAACAAGGACATCAAAAAGGTTTTGGATTGGGCAGTAAGGTCTTGAATGCCATTTAGGCGACATGCACCCTCCAAATACATCCATCGTTTATGGCCCCTTATATCTGAGGCTGCAGAGCACATCCCGAGGGAGAAATTAGGGACGGCTGTTAAACATTGTGCTTAATGGTAAGAAGGCAATGTGCCGGATGCTTCAGTTACCATGCAGGCTGATTGTGTTGGCCGAGCCAAGGGCACACGTTCGTGTGCCTGAGATGTTGGTGATAAGGGAGTCAGGGTTTGCACCAGACATGTAGACGAGACTACTAAATATGCAGTTTTTAATTAATTTATTTTTATTTGTATATGGTTAATGTACATCAACCTTTACAATTTTGGGATTCATCTGTATAATTTCCTATAGTGTCAAGGCCAGATGACTCCCGTACTTGGGCCATCATCATTTGCCCACTGCCTCCCTGCATGAGGCCCTGGCTATCTGGCTCCAATTTTGTGTGTCGCTATCTATATTCCGTTGCACTGGAGCATGACTAGCCTTGTTACTTTCAGTAAGTGATTCAGGTTGGTCCATTAAAGTCTGAAAACTGTCTGAGACATTTACAGAAAGTGAGTCAGTAGGGAGAACCCTCTTTGTTTTTTTTCCTGTGGCTTATCTGACATTTGCTCTAATCACTCTTTTTTTCTTCTTGCCGCCCTTCTTATTTTTACTGAAGATTGGTTCTAATAGAGGAGTGTTCACTTCCTCCTCCTTCTCCTCTGTATTTAGATTTCTTAAAGGTTTGCGTGAAAACTTCCATTGGTTTCCCCTGCATTTCATATTTTTGGATTTCATTTGAGCACCATTTTTTAAAACATTTAGATTGTTTTTGCTGTGGTGATTCCATGCTCTTTCTGAACTTCTTCACTCATGAAGGCTACTCACGTCTCCACTCTTCTTCCATCAAACCCAAGGGCAGCTCGTCGAGACAGCCTCACCCGTAGATCTTGACTGTCAACGATTATCACTTCTGTAGAGTACCCCCTTTCTAGGGACTTCATATTTGCACTTTGGTTCTGCAATTTATTCCGTATAGTTAATAGGGCTCCTTTACCTCTGCATCAATGTTTTTATACAGTTTAATGAAAGAAGTTAATGCAAAATTTAGTGCAATCAGGACGTTCTGTCTTGGTTCACTTTTCATGTTCTGTTTGAGCATAGAGGAGAGCTCACTCTGATTAGTTCTTACAGCAGAGGGAGAAAATGAGCTATCAGAATTCTCTGAATCGTCATTCTCAAAAATAGTTGGTGTGTTTAGGCATGAGTCATCTAACCCAACTGGGACAATCCATTCAATGGGAGGTTCACCTGCTTACTTCCCACTGCCCACACTTATGCCAACGACCTTAATCCCCATGGCAGCATCTTCTCCACCTTTCCCCTTTGCTGATATACTTTCCCCTCCTCCGGCCGCAGTGATTTTATGCGCTTTCACACCTTGTACAGGCGCAATCACGACCTTCAGAGGAATCGTTTGCTCACTCACAACTTCAGTGGGTGATGCTGCTAGTGGCAAAACCCGTGCTAGTTAAATGAGTGCTTTATCCGCCTTCATAAGTAGAACCTCCGGCCTTCTTCTAGGATTATATAATGACTTGTATAATTTTTTTAAATTATTGTTTATTAGCATCTAGTTTCTATTTGAAACCTTTCAGCTATTTTATAAAAAAAATCAATATTTAAACATAAAAAAAGACACAGCATCCGCAAAAAAAGAAAGATAAAAAAAAAAGAGAAAAGAAAAAGGTTAAGGTTTGTCAAAGGCAAATACTTTTTAAGAAATGACTTTCGCTTCAATTTTTGCAAAAATAATCCTGACAAATTCCAATAAAGCAAAAGTCACTGAAGTTCTTGACCCGTGAATTAAAAAGGAGCAAATTTCCGACTGAGTAAGTGCGCTGTATTCAGAAAAGAATTATTTTAATCAAATTTGTTCTTGAATCCCCAATTCCTGAACAATTCATGATTAAATGTTTGAGATTCATATGGATGACTGCATAGTCTACAGCGGTAATCCCTATTAACCGCTGGTTTCCTAGCCTCAAACAGTTCCTTAGTAGGTAATAAATTCAATCTCATTCTGAGGAATTGAGTGCAAGCTATGTCTGATGGGAATTTTTGGAGATAGAATTAAGTTTTTCCTCGTCTTCTGTTTTCTACACAATATTTGCTGTATAGCTTATATTCTAATGCAGCATTTAGTGTATCAATCCAGTCTTGATCCAATAAAGCCTTCTTGACACACTCGGGATTTTCCATTAATGACTGGTTATTTCTCCCACAGTTACTTAAAATGTTCATGCATTTGAAGCCCCATTCCTCCAGAAGGTGGTAGCTTCCCGCACCAATGGCTTGGTTTAATGTAGTTAACCCTCCTTCTGTTGGTGGTAACAGACATTTCCGATAGAAGCAAAGGCTCGTCCAAACAGTTTGTATATATAAAGATGCTAAGCCCAACTCTCTTCGAATAATAGTGACTTGCATGGATATAGGTAAAGATAGGACATATCTCCAAAATATACCCTCAAGTGCGTTCCAGATTTTCCAAGGCAGATAAAAGGAGCCTTCGGAGCCGTACGTCAATATGGGAGTGACCTTGGTGCGATAAACGGTAATGACAGGGGTGAGTGTGAATTTGCAAAAACGTTTCTTAATGATCTTAGCCTGGATAGCCAGGCATTTAGTTTTCCTCCTCAGGTCCACCTCATGATCAGTGCTGTCATTTATTGATACTCCCAAGTATGTCATTTTGGTTATCACTGGGATCTTTGAGCCTTCAATATACCAATCACTGCCTTTCACTTTACACCAGATTTCCTCCCAAAAATCAGTACACTTGATTTAGCAGAGTTTACCTTTAAGTCATTTGCACTCAGAAAGCTGGATAGCGCATCCAACTGTCGCTGCAGCCCTATTAGTGTTTCCTCTATAATGATTAAGTCGCCCACATATAGCAATCTGTTATCCTGTATTCCTTTGATGGTAGGAGGGGAAAAAACCTTGTTTTAACCCAATAGAAGTGAAAATTGGGTCAGTCAAATCTCCAGTATTCACTCTTATACGCACAGAGGTTTGGTTGTAAAAACATTTTATGGCTTCCAAGATGTCACAAGGGCAGCCCCAGGCCTGTAGTTTGTTCCATAGGGTTTGGCGGTTGACAGAATCAAAAGTCCTAGATAGGTTGACAGATGCCAGGTACAGTTTCTTCCCGTTTCTCTGAGAAGATTTTAATTTCAACAGGTTTATAAGAAGCCGATTCAATGAAGTTCCAACACCCCTTTCAAAGCCCCACTGCCATCGGTCTCGGTGTTTAGTTTCCCGTAGCCAGATTGTCAATTGCTTCAGAATCAGGGCTGCAAATATCTTTCCCATAACATCAAGAAGGGCGATAGGTCTATTGTTTCCTGATAATGACCTATCGCCCTTCTTAAAAATAGGAACGATAATAGATGTTCTCCATGAAGCTGGTATTTCCCTCCACAGTTTTATGATTTCAAACAAATGGTGCATGAAAGATGCCCATTCTTCTGGATGATTCTTCAGTCATATTTGTGAGACCATCAGGACCACCAGCTCTGGCGGTACCTGAGGATTTGATCAGGGTCAAGATGTTATCCCTGCTTGTGTCAAAAGTCCAGGAGTGACTTGGCATACCGTCAACATCAATATCAGCACTAACCATAAGCTTACTTGAAAAGAGGTTGCTAAAATGAGTGATCTGATCCCCTGACGAGATGGGGTTTGCTTGCAGGGATTCCTGAGGCGCCTCCATAGAATTCAGAATCCTCCAGAATTCACTCAAATTTTTAGCAACTATACGCTGGAGGATATATTCTACATCCTCCTGGATTATTGGATGTATGTGTGATTTTAGCCAGTTTTTATAGACTGGTTTCCCCTTTTTAAAAGCTTCTAGATGTTTATCAGAGGGCTTTTTCTGCCATGCCCTTTTTAATTTATTCAGCAGCTTTTTCCTTTCAAACACCGATTACATAATGACTCGTATCATAGGTTGTGTGCAAGCACCAACGCAGCCAAGAGCAAACTAACAGTGCTCGGCAGTACTCGTTTTGTGTGACGGCTCCCACTTACAAGATCGACATGAGATTTTTCACTCAAATCAATAAGCGCTATAAAGGTTGTGGGGCATTTGATCTTGCCCATTCCAGGTGCGTGAGCTCTGGCCTCATAACCTAATTCGTCCTGGCCCAGTTTGCCAAGACTGTACTCGACCTCACTCCACTCACGGTGCTCTGCTCCTGGGAGGAAACTTTGTAAGCCCACTGGGTGTCGCAGTCAAAATGTTCCCCGCTCCAACACCCACCACAGGGAATTTCAGCCAAGACTGTGCTGAACCTCACCACACTTTGCTCACACTCATATGCCATTTGATGCTTCTAACCTTTTTCAGAAAATAACCTGGAGAAGTTGCAAACCTCCAAAGCAGCTGCTAAGTTGCTAGTGGTAGCAGTATGCCAACCCACTCAGCTGGCAACTCCGACCTAGAGCGGAACGCCTCTTTTTTTGCAGCTACAGCGTTCACTGTCAAAAAGGGAAAGGTCAAACACCTTGCAGATGACCATTGAGAAATGGAAGTGGACTAAACATCCCAGTCCACTCCTGCTTCAGTCCCATCTAGGTGATCGGTAACTCCAAAACCTGCTTTGAGAATTTCTCTAATTTTACTGCGATAGGGTGGCATCTGGCTCATCATTCCAAAGAATGGTGCCATATTACTTTGGAGAACTGGGCTTGGCAGGTTGTTTCCCAATGGTACGGCCTCCCTTTCTTGCTGTGCCCCCAGACTGCCCCGCTCCCCTCCTCAGCCACCTCATGTTCTGTACCCGCTACTTCAACAGGCGATAGCCACCCTGCTAGAGAAGAGTGCCCTAGAACCAGTACCTTAAGCGGAAAGGAACAAGGGGCAGTACTGGTTCCAAAAAAGAACCGACAAGGTCTAGATGGTCGTACTCCTTGAAGATCTTGCAGGACCTAGAATTCTTCGATTGGTTGTTGTCACTTGACCTCCAGGACGCATACTTTCAAGTGATGATCTATACAAAGCACACAAAGTACCTGTGGTTAGTCATCGGCAGTTGTGACTACCATTTTCGTGTTGTCTTTCGGGCTAACCTCCGCCCAAGGGGTTTCACCAAACTGTTGGCAGTGGTGTTAGCCAACCAGAGGAGGAGAGGAATTCACATCTTCTCCACTTGGGCGATTAGGATCAAGTCCGGATCTTCTCAGCCACACTTGCCACCTGTTTCAAAGACTGGGCTTCTTCCTCAACTTCAAGAAGTCCCACGTGACACACTATCAAAGTCTCCAGTTCATTGGAGCCGTCCTGCACTCTTCCTTGGGGAAGGCTTTTCCTCCCAAGACGAGGGCTCTGCATATCCAACTGAAGGCCAACAACTTCCAAAGCGCCCACTTACTGCCGGCCCTGAATTTCGTATGGTTGATGGGTCTCATTGTATCCTGCTTTTTCCTGGTGCCAGAGGCCCGCTTGAGAATGAAGTCAGTATGTCATCAAGAGATGTGGTGTAGGGTCACTACACCCTGTGCAGGGAAGCAAAGCCGTTCTGGTTTTGGGAAATGCAGGAAAAGAACCTTTGTCAGCAGTTCACTTTGCTGTTGTGTTCTCTATCCTTGCTAACACCAGGAGCAGGCAGGGCACAGTTTTTTTACTGCGCTGATCAATAGGTCCTTCTCAGTTGGCAATGTACCAGAGAACCTAAAAGAAGGTTGGGTACTCCCACTCCTCAGAAAGCCTCTATTAGACGCCAATGTTCCCACCAAGGACCGCCCTATATCGACTGTACCTTTCCTCCTTAAAATACTTACTTGTCAGAGTAGCAAAACTACAAATAAAAAATGACCTGGAAAGTTACAATCTACTCGTCCTACGCCAATCGGGCATCCGCCCCGGTCATGGAATGGAATTCGCACTCTTGGATCTAAAAATCCAAATGGATGAAATCAAAGACGAGGGCAACCTGGCCATCCTCCTCTTACTTAATCTCTCAGCAGCCTTCAACCTGGGCAATCACAAAATCATCTGCCAACACACCTCAGCTGCCAATTTCCCAACCAAAGTCATAGCCTGGATAGTCCTTCTTATCTAATCGCACAATGAGTGTTCTCTACTTCTACTGCAGCCCACCCGACCCCAGTCAGCTGTGGGATGCCACAAGGCTCATGTGTCATGTGTCTCATATACACTATACAATATCTTTACTAAGCCCCTCTTTGACCTCCTAGTCGACTTGGCTGTCTCCTACACTAAATATGCGGATGACACCCAAATCCTCCTACATATCTCTGGAAACTATGACACTGACTCCACGCACTCGGCGAAATATACCAAACCATCCAGGCCTGGATGGCACAACACTGACTATGCCTAAATGATGAGAAGACTGAACTGCTCCTCATTGGCACACAATCCTGGCTAAACAAACTTTACGACTCATACACATCCTTTACTATCGATGTGTATATCATCACCGTTGCTAAAGAGGTCAAAACCCTGGGAGTATACTTAGACTCTGCGCTATCCCTAACCAGACAGGTAAACGCTATTGCATCTGCAGCAGCATACATCGCCAAATTAATCAATGCCTGCATGCCCTTTCTGACCACTGATAGTTGCATCACATTTGCTAGAACCCTTATACTATCCAGGATTGACTACTGTAACTCACTCTTTGCAGGCGCCAACTCCTGCAATACAAATAAATTACAAGCCATCCAGAATAACGCTGTAAGAGCCGTACTTGACATCCCCAAAAAAGATCACATCACACCTAGACTAAATATCCACTGGCTCCCGGGCCAAGAACGCATCAAGTTCAATAATGTCTATCAAACACTGCCCCGATTTACTTGTCCAGAAAAATCTCCAAGGCCCATTCCACCAGACCCTCGCGGGCTGCCTACTCGCACTTACTCGCCATTCCCAGATACAGGCGACAGAAGGCCGGGGGCAGCAGCTTGCCTGTAATCGCTGCCAAACATTGGAATGCCCTACCGCTAGTCATGAATTTTCATGACTCTACAAGCACTTGGCATTTGTCACTGCCACATAGAGCAGAAACACAGATCTATGAATTATATATGTACCTCCTATGTTTGTAACCATTGGTAGCCGCTACCTTCATGTAAACCAACACCTGCTTGTAACCGCATGTAACTACTATGTTCATACAAACCAGCGCCCAGATGCCCCGAGTTCTATGTGCTTTATAAATGTCTAAATAAATAAATACAGGAAGTGTGAATTGTTCTGCTCCAGGGAATATTCCCTGACAGGTGCATTGGGGATGCTTTCATCGTGGGCTGGACCTTTCCACTTCTGTATGCGTTCACAATGATCCCAGTCATACCTGAAGTCATCAGGAGGTTGAGGCTGTACACAACAAACGTGATCCTGATTGTTACAAATTGGGCCAGGAGGTCATGTTACCTGGACCTTCTGTCCCTCATTGCTTCTTCCCCAGAGAGCCGATCTCCTCTTGCAGGAGTGCGGTCTGGTTCTACACCTAAGCAGGTGCACCCTTAACCTGCATGCCTGGCTATGGAAAGGTTTCAGGTACAGAGATTGGGATCTGCTGAAGAAGTTATGCAGGTGTTGCTTTGGGCTAGAAGGCCAGCGACTATGTCACTGTACCGATGCCAGACATTTTGCAGCTGGTGCACAGCTGAGGGTGGGATTTCAAATAATATACAAGTTTCTTTTGTTCCTGTTACATTTTGAAGGGCTTGCCATCTTATCTGACACGCCCGAACAGGAATCTTTCTTGATTATGATTGTAATGCAGTTGTGCGGGCCTTTGAGCTTCTGCATTCTTGCCTGCTCTGGTTCCTCACATGGAAAACTGCTTTCCTTGTAACTATCCCATCTGCATGTAGAGTGGGCAAGCTCCAAGCACTCTAATGTGAACCACTCTTCACGATCTTCTCAATTTACAAGATCACACTAAGAGTACTTCTTTCCACCTAAGGTGGTGTCAGAGGTCCACCTTGCCCAAAATATCTGCTTACCAGATTTCTATCCTCCATCTCACCCATCCAAAGAGGAGGCAAGGCTACATAAATTAGACCCTAAAAGGGCATTGACTTTTTATATCAACTTAAGAAATAGCTTCAGATCGGACGACCACTGCTATTTATTGTATACATGCACTACGAACGGCAAAGGTGTGATGAAACCGACCATATCTTTGTCAGGAAAGGACATCCCTGATGGTTTCAGGGCACACTCCACTAGAGAACTGGCCACCACGTCCTCCAAAGTGGAATTCCAACACAGGACATTTGCCAAGCGGCAACGTGGGCCTCCATACTTTTGCAACACATTATTGCCTGGACACTGCTAGGTCAGGACCCCTTTTATAGTCCAACACACTTGCAACTTGTTTTGTTGTAATGTCAATGGAGTTTGTTCTTTCCTCCTGGTAATTTGTTACTGCTATGGCAGTCTAAGAATGAGGAATCAGAGGGGTGTGTGGAGGGACACGACACAAGTTCTCAAGTTGCTGCCATGGTTGGGGTATTTAACCCAGTGTTGTGCCCCTCAGACATGATTTTGGAGTATCTACTTTTCTGAGACAAATCAGTACTGAAATTGCATGCAGTTTAGATAATTGGCTGCCTGCTCTTCAAGAGGATGCCAGAGCAAGTTTTGGATTTGACAGTCTCTCTGATGCTGCAGTCTTCTCAGCATTTCCTCTAAACCTGTTTGTGGACTCTTATCGTGATTTAACTTGACCCAGCAGTGTTAGAGCTGCACGTTCTGTTTCCCAGTCATTTTCACAGTTCTCAGAAGGTTACCTGCAAGGTAACTGTTTAGGGGAATTGAAGCCTTTGTTCTTACCGAAGGGGGTCTTCAAATTTCATTTGCCGCAAAAGATTAATTTACCAGTTTTCTTTCCTTATTCATTCAAGACTCAGGAAAGGTTCTTCAGGCTGGACTGTAGATTGGCTCTGAGGTTTTACATATTTGGAACAAATTAGCGGGCTACTGGACAACTTTTTGTTGGATTTGTCCTAAGAAAGGCAATCTTATAGCCGGGCAAACTGTCAAGATAGGTTTTGCAGTGAATTAAAACATGTTATGAACTGGTACAGAGTTTCCAGCGTGTCTTTGAGCCCACTTAACCAGAGGAGATGAAACAACCTCTGACTTGCAGAGGGGAGTCCAATTAATGAACATTTGCCAAGCTGCTACATGGGAGTCTCTAGTCACCTCAGCAAGGCAATAAAATGGATTTTCTGGCTGATGAAGAAGTAAGGGTCAGGAAGGGAGTTCTGCAAAACTGCTTGCTTTTAAAGAGGTGCTTTCTCGCCTTTATTCTCTCCTTTATTCTGTCTCATTGCATGACTTTGATAGTCTTTCAAAGATGATGAATCTCAGGGTAATTTTATTATAATCGATTGTATTCTCTCACAGATTCCTCATCTCGATAGATGTCCATCCAGCATCAGCTAGTCTGAGAAGTTTAAACTGGGCATAGTGCATCTCGACAGTCTCTCCTGCCTTGTGTTCGACCGCACCACTCCTAGTCTCCAGACGTGACGCTGAACGCCGTACTAAAGGGATGCACTACGCTCCATTACCTTGCTTCCTTTTTCTGTGCTCTCAGCATGTTATTCGGAAAGCGACTCGATTCTTCGATTCAACATACTTGCTACGCCAGAATGTCTGGACCTAAATAAACTAAATGGTTTCAAGTGCTGCAAGGACTGCAACCCCAAAATATCTCTCACAGACCCAAACACTATCTGTGTGTGGTGTCTCGGTGACGGGCACGATTCAGAGCAATGTGGTCCTTGTCTGGCCATGCAAAACTGTTGATCCGTAGACCCCTGTCGCAGCATGACAGGGGTGTACTCCAGATAAACAATTGAAGCACAAGCGTTTTAAGAAATCCAAAAACGGTAGTACTCTGTCATCTTTGCACAAAAAGAAGCGCTAATGCGATTCCAACTCATCGGACGAAAGGGTTAAGTCCTACCCTGCGAAGGGTGCATCAAGGGAGATGTGGGAAGAATTTTTTTTAAACAGGATGCTGGTGTTTGAGCAAGCTGTGGCTGGTACGACTTCGGATGCGACGCTGCAGGGGGATTCATCTCAGACTTTCCCCATTCGAGTACAAAGGCGACCAAGGTGCAACAGCAGCCCACTAATTAGAGTATTGCTTTTGGGTCGAGCAGATGAGGCTACAGGCAGGCAGTATGCCACCTTCTATAGAAACGTGCTGCTTCCTCAAGCCAAGCAGGGGCAACCTAGGTTTCCATGGCCGGGGAGAGGAGCTTCAAGACAGATGACCCCTGCGGTTGCGTCAACTGCACCCACGTCTCAGAAACGTCTTTGAGGTCTCCCCCATGTGTCTCCGGTTGGATGGAGTATCTCTGGGTTCTTGGACAAATGGAAGGGGGACCACTTCCAATGCCTGTGTCCTTGAGTTGGTCAAGCTAGGCTATTGCCTGCCATTCGTACAGTGCTCCCCAGACAGACCTCCTCCATCACCCCTTTCAGCCAGAATTGGAACTCCAGAGTAATTGCAAGCCCTTCTATCTAAGGCAACAGGTGTTGGCCTCAGAGAAGGGCTTGGGTTGGTACCTTGATACTTCTGATTCCCAGGAAATGTGAAGGACTCTGTTCCATCCTGGAACTCAGGACTCTGAACAAGTTGCTGAGGAAGGACTGGTTCAGGATGGGGATGTTGAAGGGGATTCTTCAGGCTCCACAGCTCCAGGATTGACTGACATTGCTTGACTTTCAGGGTTCTTACAGGAATCACAGGAGGTTCCGAAGTTTTGTCATTGGGGAAGCCCATTACCAGCTCAAGGTGTGCTCCCCTTTGGCTTGACCTCCGCACTCAGGGCTTTTACCAAGATGATGGCAGTGGCCCAAATCAGGAGTTCCGGCATCTTTGTACTCCCAAACTTGGACGACTCGTTGATCTGGGGTCGGTCCCCAGAGAAAGTTTCGAGACATCTTGAGGACACTTGCTCCCTGCTACACAACTTGGGCTTCTCCCTGAATTTACAGAAAACGAGTCTCTCACCAGCAGAGAAGCTCCAATTCATCTGTGTGGTAATGGTCAACTGGGAAGGGAAGGCCTTTCCTCCAAATAGAGAGTCACCAACGTGGCAAAAATGGTCTGTATATCCATAATTATAAGCAATTTCCTGTTGTCAGATTTCATGCATCTGTTGGGCGTCATGGAATCCTCTACCTAGTGCCATAGGTGAGTCTCCGGATGAGATCCCTGTAGTGGCTTCTCAGGAGCCAATGGTCGCAGTACTCTAGCGAGATGTCAAATGTTCTTCAGAGGCCTGTTGTCGACGACCTGGCTTGTTGTAGTGACAGGACGAACATGTTGTCAAGAGAACAATTCTGTTCACCATGGCCAGAGACACAGGTAGTCATGGACACTTCACTGAAGGGCTCCATGCAGCCCTCTCCAGGTCAGCAGTCACTGGTCCCAGTAGGAGAAACGTCACAATCTTCTGGAGTTGCAGCAGTCAGACTAGTGCTTACAGCGTTTGTGCCTTCCCTCCAGGGAAAATGTGTTCCACTTCCACGGTGAAGGAGTTTGTGTTTGCCTTAGCCATTTCAGGCGTACAGGTGGGTATGATAAAGGGATAACTGGCGGCCTTCTTTGTTTAAAGGGATGCCAGAGCAAGGTTTATTTTTTTCCATACCAGTGGGTGGCCCAGTTCCTTAAAGACCTTATTAACTCTGTCTCTTTGGCCTTTTGTTCCAGATTGGGATTTGAACATGGTTCTGACTTTTTTAATGGCGGCTCCATTTGAGCCTTTACATTCCACTGCCATCAGGCTTCTCACCTGGAAGATAGCCTTTTTGTGGCAATAACCTCAGCAAGACAGATCAGCGAGTTGCAGGCAATCTTGCAAGGCCCCACTTTTAAAATTCTACAGAGAAGGTATCCTTGAAGGTTTGCCAGAAGTGTTTACTGAAGGTGGTGTCAGAATTCCACTTGAGTCTGAGTATAGAACATACAGAATTCTTCCCTCCGCCTCACCCATCTAAGGATGAGAGAGAGCCTCCAGAGACTGAATCCTAAGAGGACATTGAGTTTTTATGTGGCCAGAACAGGCTCCTTCAGAAAGGTTGATACTGTTAATTGCATTTTCACAATCCAGACTGGGGGCGGGATGTTACTACACAGACAATTTCCCGATGGATAGTGTTCTGCATCTGAGTGCTACCAGACTGTGGGCAAGGAGGTGCCTTAGGGGCTTGGGCCCATTCATCCTGAGGGGTGTGGCCTCTTCAGCCCTCAAGAGCGGGTTAACTGTAAGGTACATTTGCCTGGCGGCAACGTGGTTTTGGTTGCATACGTCTGCCAAGCATTACAACTTAGACCTTGCCTGAGGGACTGATGCTTATTTTGTAAGAGCAGTTCTTCAAAGTTTTTTGGTGTGACTTGCATCCCTCCACTATTGAGGATTCTGCTTTTGGAGTCTTTTAACATGAGGAATCTGTGGGAGAATGCAATCCATTGAAGGAAAATTATAGTAATGTTCTTTCTTGTTTTTAAGCGCTGGTTAAATTGGCCTTCTCTGTTAGTGCACCTTTCCTCTCGCACGCTGAGCCCAGGGGGGGTGAAGGTGGGGAACTGAGGTAAGGGGGCGTAGTGCATCCTTTTAGTATGCTGATCAATGTCCCGTCCGGAGTCTAGGAGTGGTGCGGCCGAACACGGAGGAGTCGAGGGACAATGTTGAGCCGCACTATCTCCCGTTGAAGGTTTTCCAAGCTACTGACACTGGTTGGACATCAAGATGAGGAATCTGTGGGAAAAGAATACATAGAGCATTACTGCCAAGTAATTTTTCTCTCTGATGGATACGATTCCTCCCCAGATATTACATTGTTACCCGGCCTGCCCCTCAATTCATTGATCATATGTTCAGTTGGAATTTTTGCAATCCCTAATTGGATTGATTTCATTGATAGGAGGCAGGAAGGTAGACTGTGGACCTGGGGAATATGGTGCTTAGTGGTTTTAGGTGTATGTATATACTGATGCCATTTCCATTGCAAAGGCACACCAAGAAGACATGGCGAATTTTACCTAGGAAAAGCCCCAGGCCATTTGGTGTCTTTCAAAATCTTTGTTGTAAACTGCGTATGAGGTGAATTTCATAGATAGGAATCTAAGAGGAATCACCCTAGCCATTAGAAGGAACATTACTGATATTTAAATTGGTGGTTGTACAAATTGTCTGCTAATTTAATTAGGTCTGTTTTCAAGATGGGATTATTTGTAAAATATGCTTCACAATGACTTGCCCATGCATTCTCAAGTATTACTACTTTAACAAATGTAGAGGTTTATAGAGTTGATTTCTGGGCTGCTCAGGTTAAGCTGGCACACACGTAGCATGTCTATGATTTTTATGAAACAGTTTTGCTAAGAATATTGCCCAGTTAGTTCGGTCCTATGTAAAGCTACCAGTGTGTGGTAGTTCTCACCAGAAACATGTTCAAGACTTCCTTGTTACTACTGACTTCTGAATGCTTTCGAAAATGCTTAGTTATGTGATTTCTTACATGTTTCTTTCCCATAACTGCCTTGAATTACATTTCTCAGTGTTAGTCATTCACATTACCTATGTCTAGTTATTTGTGTTCAATGATAAATTAATATTAATTCGGCTAATAATGATGTCTGGCTCAGTTGTGGACATGTTGGGGTAATACACATTCTCAAACTGAAGTTTTGCACTCAGAAGCCATGGGATCATATAGATGTTCCTTTGTAAGACATTGATATGCTATAGGTACAGGTTGAGATACTTGTATGCAGTTTCTGGTCAGTAATCTATTTCCTTGCGAATAGGCATGCACATTTGAGACATAATATAAAATGATTGCTTATTAAATGCAGACAGGTGCTCATCTGAGAGATTGACCACAAACTGCTTCAAATATACTATACTGTTTACCTATGTATAGATCTGGGACCCCCCTCTAGAAACACATAGAGACACAGAACATACGATTCCTTGCCCAGTGAGGGAATTTAAAAAGCATTGGGAGCCAAATATCCTTCTCCCTTATATGCCTGCTGCCTGCCTATTTTGCAGGCATAAGTTTATTGTCCAATCATGTTTTTTTACCACAATTTCTCAAATTTAGACATTAATGCCCAAACTAGGCCTTTTTCAGATCGTGTCTGACCACCTTGATTTCCCCAGCCCCACGGGTAATCCTGCGCGTTCTGCGATGCAGTTTCATTTTTGTCCCTTCTTAAAGGGGCTCTTGCAATCACCCACCAAAGTTCCAGATCTGAGGAAGCCTTTCAGGAGAATCTGGCACTTTGTTTAGATGAAACAAGAGATCCATCTTTCTCACAGGTCCTTCCATGTTAGATAATTTCTTTCATGATGGTTCCAACCGTCTAGCAAGGACTCTCTTGGCCAGATCCAACATTGGTTGTATCGCAGATGCACATGGCTCCTAACACAAGGAAAGCGCCTGTGGTGCCTTCTCAACCAACAGACTATGCCTTGGTAAAATCTAACTCATAAGAAACAACCCTTTCCTGAGGCATGCTGAAAGGTGATCAGTACGTTAAGACCCAGGACCCATCCCAATGTTTCCGAAAGGGGGCTCAAACCAAGATGTCTATCAAAGCTCCTGCTTCAATCATTTGGCTCGGCTCAGTTTCTGAGCAGCAGTTGTCTGTGAATTTGTGTGGCTCGCGTACCATCATGTGGTGGCACATAACCAATCATCTGTCAAAACCCTTGCACAAAGCTGGTTTTCCAGATGGCACTGAGCAAACGAAAATCTGTATGCACTGGTTAGTAATCTTTACTCTTAACACACCCCAAAGAATCTGAGACGATGACAAAAAGCTGTTTGGTTCCCCTGCTTCAGCTTCAGCAGGTTACATGTCTCAGCTTTCAGAATGCAGAATACCAGGCTGGAAATCTTGGCCCAATCATGTAGTGGTGTTTGGGGCCCGTTTTGATAGTGGGGGAAGCAGATGGTTTAGACAGTGTTCCTTTGCAAGGAGAAACTTTATTCTTCTTGTAATGCCTGTGAAAACTTGGGCCCAGTTCCTTTCCTGTCCACGCAGGGATTCCTGTGCTGATCTGTTTCTACTGCCTCATATAGAGGATGGGGACTCTGATTAATCTGGCCTCCAACACTGGTGTAGCATTGAACTCTGGTAAGTGCTCAGCAAAGTCAACACATAATTAGGTGGTTCCCTACATTTAAAGGAATAGTGCGCTCAGAAATATTATTGTCCCGAGGGTTCGGGCATGTACACATGCAAAATCAGGCAGCAGGGCACGGCCGTCTTGTGATGATCTGATCTGTTGCCGCATCGCCCAGGCAGGACTGCCCTAGCGGCACTAAATCATATCCCCCGCCCCTGAGCTTGACATCACCAAACCTAGTGATATTCTCTGCCTTTCTCTGTGACGTTACTGGGCAGCGTCGCCAAACGCTCCCTGTCATCACCGTGACGTGACGCAGAACCCGGAAATCAACACACATCGTCTCACAACACAGCGTGTCACAATTCGGAATATAAAACTGTACTTTACAAATTGTACAGTCTTGCTGTTTCCTTTTAAAGTACTTTTATTTCACAATAAACGCTCCAAGAACATCCGGCTATTGCCGTATTCAATCACATAGGATTTTTTTTTCTTTGCTCTCGATCCGAAAATGTTTATCGTGAGTCACGCGGCGTTCTTTTTGGGTACACAAGGTGTTCGTTTTGGGTAAAAGAATCGCTTTGGTCGCACGGTGAATTGCAGAGCTTGTGCATCAACTTGGGGCTAGACCACCGTAAAGGATGTTGTGTTGCTCCTAACGACTGGTACCGCGTAAGGGTATATCGGCCCTTGGCGATCATCCCAAAAAAGAGTCAAATATATCTAGTTATTGACATGCATCTGCAGCTGCCGGTTGAAGAACCCTTCAGTTGGTATCTGGAATCGATGACAATCGCAGAAGGGAGAGGATGTACCTGTTTGGATAACATAATAGAAATGTGTCTCAGTAGCCGATCTTTATTACAATTGATCATTTTCCTTATTAATTCGGCATCCAGTTAAAACTAACCATTAGCACAGATGTGAAACAATGTGAACAGAGAGAAAACAACGTGTAAAGTACTATACAATTTGCTTCCGAGGATAGTGCTATGGAGTATGTTCAGCTCTAAACGGGATACGGAAACTGACACTACAATTCGAGGTGCACATAAATGCCATTTTAATTAAATATTAGCATTGAACATGGGGGAACCGAGTGGTGGTCTACAGGCATCTCGATGCTGGACTGCCCATGTGCCCGGTAGGAAGACCAGTACACTCAAAGGCTGTACTTGCGTTTCATTGTAATATGCCACACAGAACAAACGAGTACAATGTAACCCAGCAATAACGGTCAGCTAATGATAAGTTGATGCTCGTCGGGTATAAAATCGTCGAATGTCAAACTTACATTATATTTGGCATTTCCATTCTCTTGGCGTAACTTAGACCGTAACGCAGACTCTGTTCGCATCAACTATTTTTCATAAACTGAACTTACATGTTCCTTAGTCCAGTTTTGGAATGGAGAACCTTATCATATCTTACATTATTACACCCCTCCTTTGATTCAATTCCTTTCGGAATGGTCCCTTTCTCTCAAGGTAAAAAACTATTGAACCTTATACTGTGTGTGCTATGCGTGGGCTTCCTCAGCTCGCAAGCAAAAATTCAAAGCTGGTGACATTCACTCAGAATGAAGATACATTCTTAGTTTGCAACATCTTGGCTCACCGCATCCATGAGAACTGAAATTGTGATGCACGTGCACAGGAGGAAAAATGTGGGGCTGTCCTTGCTTGATGATCGTGGCGCTGCTGAGGGGTAGGGGAAACTTGGCAATGACAGAATGCGCCCTACTCCAAAATTGGAGTCGAGGTTACACAAAAAGGAGTCTGTGTGTCTAGCAATAGCCCCACGTCTGCTTATGTCACGGCCTCCTTCCCTTATGTAGCCTAGGACTCATCCCTTTTGTGGGATGAGCATTTATTCAGCTATTTGGGCAACTGTACGGTAATGCAACTTCTTTAACACTATTATCCTTCTGGCCCTCCCACGATCAGTGAAGGTCCCACAGCATCTCAACGAAGCAATGAACTGTGAAAGCACAGTGTTACATTGTAAGTCAGTTGTAAAAACTGCACTATTTGAAAAAAAAATTAACAAAGAGGATACATTTTAACAGGCAAATTGGATGCTTTATTTGGACACTTCATAAAAACATTGTTGATCAAAAAAACAGATGGTAATCATTTGTACCTGGATTTGAACTGTTCCACAAGCTCTGTTTTAGGTGGACAGGGCACATTGGCAATGTTTTTATGGCAATGTATGTGTACTCGGAACAAAATCGCACGCAATTCCATGATTATGCATCTCCAAAACATTAATAATAAGATCTTTCACAAAATCAAATTCCATTTCCTCATATACTTGCTTGACCGCCCATTTTTTGCTTCTTTGTGTAAAGGCCATAGTGTAGCGAAGCATCCCAAGGTTTCCCGCAGTCCTAGATTGTTCACGGCCTACATTCTCGTTATGCGCTAATACCGCTAGTAATGTCATATATTTCATACCTTGAATCCCGAAATGCAATCTCTTTGGCCTGTACTTTAGGCACATATTGTGGAACACCTCCAAATCTCCCCTGTGACAGAATGCTGTGAGTCCCTTCAGATCTCTTGATAGAGTTCTATCAAACGCAATCTTCTCAAGGGCTTTGTGTGGAGGCAAAGATGGAATCAACCACTTCTTCTTCCGTTCCTGCTCCGTTGACAAAGGGCCATCTACACATTGGTGGAAATGTTGGTTTTCTGTCCAAGAGTGAACGTTGGAACAGTGGTGCATCAGTGACTGCCATTTTTCTAGTAGAATTTTCACAGACCCATCACAAGTTTTGCAGCTCCACCAAAGATGGTTGCTGAAAGACTGGGACCACTGTGAAATACTTTCAGAACCTTTTTCTTTTTTCCCTGTAGCTGATATTTTTTTATTGATGGATTTGGCAACGTGCCATACATCAAATTGATGGCGAATATTTGGAAACTGCTCTCTCATTGTCTTGGCTATTGACACGTGTCTATCTGTGGCTATGAGGTCTATTTGCATTCCCCTCGATTGTAGATCTTCCAGTGTTTTCTGAAAACCAAGTTTCTCCGTGGCCACTGAGGATTTACATTCGGACACCTGCACGACCACCAAACTCAACATTTTTTTTTACTTTCCATGTCCTGAAAGTGGTATGTGCAGTACTTTGCTGAAAATCCGGGGCTGTCACACTGTCCATCGCCAGCTAGCCTGAACCGTTTATCGGAGAATGTACTTTTGAATAGACAATTGTTCAATTTTCCAAGCTTCACTAATGGCAGGGAATAGATATTGACGTTGATATTTGTAGTACTGCGTTTTAGAAATGAAATGGATTCCCACAAATTGACAGAAATTGGACAACTTAATGAAACTAGTGCCACTGAAAAGTAAAGCTGCTGCACACAGTATATTTCCAGCCGGCAGTTTCCCCAGTATTGGTTGAGCGGACCATGAAAAATGTTCATGGAACATTTCACAGGTGGCATGTATTATGAGGTTACTGCCTTGTGATACACGAGTCACATTCACCAATGGCTTCCCACATATTTCCCCTCTCACTGAATGTACACATTTCAGCATCTTTATAATCTCCATCAAGCTGCTGTCGAATACTACGTATTTGGCCTCTTTATTAGACTGTCATCCTGCATTAATGTTGTTTCTGACTGAACTGTGGTTGACTTATCAGCCAAACTGGATGTACTGTAGTCAAGATATTTGTCTAGTTCCTCGGTCAGTTGTATTGATGCTTCAGTCTGTCATTTCAGTGTCTGTTACTTGAACCTCAATCGGAGAAAACATCAATGTCGACTGGTTTTTGGGTGGCCCTTTTTTGGCGGATGTGGATTGTGTCAAGTGGTCTGCGACTAATTCAATTTATCAATAGCAATCCATGAATGAAACATTGTGTAAACTAATGACACGGTACGTAAATATGATCAGATTATCTCAAATTCCATACATAAAACAATTCCGGAACTGAATAGCTAAGTAAGACTACCTGATAGGCGCTCGAAGTGGTTGGTGACTCCAGGCAAGACATGGATGCTGAATCTCGCTCTTCCATATTCAGTGCATAGTCATGGAGTTGTAAAGGGAAAATATTTGATTTAGAAATGCTAATCTTAAAAATTGGCATGTAAGTAGACAGATTACGAAAACATTATGCTTATTTCAAAGGACACTATAGCATAGTTATCTGTGACCATAAATCAATTTTCTATGAGCCTTCTAAAACAAGGACCGATGTTTAGCAAAATGGTCTTTATTTAAAAAGCAATACAATCTTAATATGATGATAAGTATTAAGGGACAAAAACACCTAAAACACCAATCCGTCCATTTAGTTACCTGTTCATGACCCAAAGAGCTACAGCTAAATCCGGAACCGTGACTCATCTGAGGCGGCATGTGAACAAATAGAGTCGGTATTGCATTTGGGAGCAATTTTCGAGTCGTTCTGAGTTGATTCTTCTTTGTGTACATGGATGGGTTGTACATATTCTGGGTAAAGTGCAGGCTGCAGATGCGGAATCGATCACCCCTCTTGTCCTCCAAGATATCTTTGACTCTACTTTCAAGCTCTTCCTGCGCATATCCGCCATATCTGACCCATTCTCTTATTCGATCTACAGTCTTTGGGAATACAGCATTGTAGTGCCTTCAGATTTCTCGTGGGTCTTAGAAGGGCAACCGAAAATCGCACATGCAGGCATTGTAAATTCTGCAACAAAAAAAAGGAACATTATTCGAAAATTACTTTGCATAAAAACATGAGAAAGAAGGATAATACCATACATTCTTCTATGCAAGGTATGTTTTGGTCACCACAGCAAAACCAGTGTAGTGTGGGCGGCTGTATTATAGGATAACTTTCATAAACAATTCTTTGATGTGACGAAAATCAGAATGTTACTCGTCCCTTAAATGTACTATCGCGCATCAAAAGGAAACATGCTTATAATATTGACATGGTCTGCGAAGGATGCAATTCGATTCCAATTGACACTGATGACAATTGATATATCGATAACATAACAAATTAAACTCAAGTCAATGGCAATGAGACAAATGAACATAACACTACTGTGTACGCTCGCTCGAAAAAGATAGAAATTTAGAGATCAAGGAGATATGATTAGGAGACATGCCCTTACCTTGACCAACCAACAGTTCGATTCAGCAAGAAGGGTAGTTAGTGGCAGGAGAACAGGGAGGTGTTCACAGGTTGCACTACGACTAGTAGAGTCGCAGTGGTCACTGAGGTTCTCAAGTAGCACGTTCACAAGTTGACTTGCAGTGCTCAAAGATGCTCTCATGATAAATATCAAGTGGTTTATAAAGAATTAGAAAAGAGGGTGTGTATGTGAATGAATGACGTGTTTATGTCGTGGTCTTATGTGGATTGCAGTGGCACGGTCTGCTTCAGGGGATCCTGCCTGGAGACATGGGGTCTGTATAGGCCATGTGTAGAATGGCCCCTGTGCGGAAGATGCCTTTGAAGTGTACATGGTGTTTGGCACCTTGGCCGTTCCCACCCCTGCCAGCCCCCTTTGGCAGCGCAAATCAACTGGTGCCAACTGTCTTTGATACTGGAGGGGGGGTGGATAGGACTGAGGCGTGCAGACAAGGGCCGGAACACTGCTGAATGGAGACACACTTGATTCACTGAAACAACCATTGATACAAATTCTGTAGTGCTTTATCTGGTTTCTTAATTTTATGACAGAAATGTATTACACATTATAAAATTCAGGATGCAGCACAGTGAGGGAAAATCCACGGTATTGACAGCTGTCACTGGGGAATGTGTCGCTAATGGCACCAACGGCACAGGCGGGTGTTACTCGTCGAACGCGCTGTCCAAGCCTCCCATGAAGCCACCATGTGTATGAACGATAGGCCCACCAGACTGTACCACCTGTGAAAGAGAAAGGTACAAACTGTTTTTAAATGATCAAGATAAGTGTATTAAACCTTAGTTGCCAATGACAATTCTTGTATCCAATGGCATTGTTGCCAGTGCAAATGCTACCTAGACACTGTACAAAATAGGACTATTATACGAATATTACTATAAAATTGCAAGACTAAATTGATTTGACAATGATATATTGAAGTTATTACAATATAGGAGATAACCTTGAAATAGTAGTGGCCTAAGTGACATCACAACCAGAGTATACTTACTCGTTACTTGGATTCCGAGGGCGAACTGTTGCGCGAAGTTCATGCATAAGCACCATCAAAATCCTCAACATGGAACGTGTGAGGCAGGCTGCCCTGAAGTCTGGCAGCTCGGTAACGCATTGCAGCCGTGGCTCGCCTTCCGATATGTAGGACAAGCATCCAGAGTTTTCTCGGCAGCAGCAGTTGTTCTCCTCGGTTGGCATTAGTGCGTACCGATTGCAGGTACACCAGGTGGAATCGCCGTCCTTGCGACTAGGACTAGGCTCTTCATCTGTTGAATTATCCTCCCAACTGTCGTCCGAAGCCCCACTGTTTCCTCATCTTTTTCTTTCAAGTAATTCCGCCTCAGAACACTCGTACTGGTAGGGCTGTATTGTTGCCATTGTACGGGAAACAACCGAAAATAATTTATGGTACTGGTATCTCTTTGCACTGGCTACAAGCAACGAAGGTAGCTGACCAGAGCACAGAAACGAGGCACAAAATACTTAAAGAAATACAGTGAGAGGAATGGAAAAGAAAATCTGATGTCTGTTGTGAAGCGATCTGTTTCTCCAGCATGGGGTCTGGCATGGATTCACATGCTCATGAATATTCCCCGTCGTCAGGCTGGGAATCCTCGGTAAAGAAAAAACCAGTATCCGTTTCGTTTCTGATCTGTCTTTCGTAGTAATAACCAATCACTGGTCTCTGCGTCATACTGACCACAGCCAATGACTGCCCTCTACCTAAGCACCGCCTCTGGCAGCCATCTTCAGATTTTTACCGCACGTTCATGTGTTGGGATCCTCGTGCTATTGCTCTCGAGCGTTAGTGCTATTTTTTCACGTTTTTTCTCAAAAAACTTCTTGTTTTCGGTCAAAAGAGCCTCAAGCTCCACCGACTCTCCATCCGATCAACGGGGACCCGTGTCGGATTCGTCTGCGCCCCTCAAGGGTGAAGATTTCGTCGAGCTACGCTTTTGGAGGACTCCAGAAGCTTCTCAGGCCCGGACATGGCCCAGGAGAAGGGAAGCTCGACGCCCGGAAAGCTGTTCAGGGTCTGCCCTGGATGCCAGCTGCAGAACGTCCTTAAGGAGGACGAACACTCCTTTTGTCTCGACTGCTTACATGAGGACAAGACGCACGTGGAGAAGGACTGTGCGTTTTGCGGCAATATGTCGGAGCGGACCATGAAGGACCGCCATCAACGCCTCGCCAACTGGCTGGAAGGGAAGAGCCCGTCAGGTGAGAAGAAGAGGAAGAAATCCGAGCGGTCTTCTAAGACCTTTGAGGACGCCCCGGCGACGGGGGTCCAACACAAGGCCAAGCACCGCGAGTCCGCTGGCACGGGGAGCGCCGAACGGTCGGGCTCTACGGGCGCCAGGCAGGGCGCACCCTCCCCGGCACCTTCAGCCACGAGCCAACGCTCTGGGTCGGGTAAGAGGAAGGGCGAGCACCCGGCGAAGCTCCTGGAGAGGCCCCGGTCAAGCTCGAAGGCACCATCGGAGGGGGAGCAAGGCAGTGTCCCCCCCCCTCAAGGATAAGGCGGTGAGCGCACCTAAGGTGGTGAAGGCCTTAATCCATCCGGCCAAGCCCTCTATCGATACTGTCGCGGCGGCCCTGGCTCAGCCTGTGGAGGCTACACCAATGGTGGCGATCTCGGGGCTCAGAGTCTCCCTGCCACCTCGGAGGGAGTCCTCTTTTGTGCCCATCGATAGGACCCCCGTGAAATCCCCGGCGGGGAAGAAAAAGGGGGGGCAGGGCGTCGTCGTAGATTCGGCTTCAACCTCGGAGGAAGAGCTGATCGAGGCCTTAAGCCACGGCCTTGGCGTGGATGAAGACCGGCCCGTCGGGATGGATCCCGACGCAGGTGACGACATCGTCGAGGGTGCCGACGGGGCCCCTGATCGCACGTCGGATTCCCCTCTGCCAGCGCCGCAAGACAACTCGGCGGCCATTTTGTTGGCTATACAGTCCTTATGCTCAGAGATAAGGACGAGACTACCGTTGCCGACGGAGGAACCTCTCCCGTCGGGGGATCCTGAACCGGGACCTTCTGGTGTTCCCCCGCCCAAGAAAAGAAGGATTGACCCTCCACCTCCTTTTCAGCTGTCGCGCCCCGTCCAGCCCTCCTCCCCGTCCGCCCGAGGGGATGATACGGGGACTGACACGGCAGCGACGGGTACGGACGACGAGGTATACGACGAGGATCTACCGTCGTCACCTCCCACCAGGGCTTCTCCGCCCAACGAGATTGGATCGTTCCACTCCATGATCGCCAGGGCATCCGAGCTTTTCCAACTCTGCCCTGAGGAGAAGAAAAAGGAAGGATTCCGTTATCAACGGCGCGAGGCCAAGAGGAAGACGGTCCTCGCGGTGCCTCTACTGGACGACATTTGGGATGAGGGCCTCGCCCTCCTCAAGAACCCTTCCACGACGCCAGCTAGAAGAGACCGGTACGAGAAGAAGTACCGGGTCCCGGACGCGGCCCCCCTGTGCCTTCGGGCGCAGCCTACCCCGGACTCCGTCGTCTCCGCGGCGGCCAGGAAGAAAGCGGAGGGGGTGCGGCCTCCACATCGACTTCCCCACCGGACGGCGAGGGAAAGAAATTGGACGCTATGGGACGCAGGGTCATCTCGTCTGCAGCGACGACGATTAAAGCGGCCAACGCCTTGGCTATCGTGGCCCGCTACGATAGGGAGCTATGGTACAAACTGGCTCCCCTGCTGGACTTCCTACCGGACGACAAGAGGGCGGATGCCCTGGAGATCCTACAGGAAGGTGAGGTGGCGTCGGACCACGCCATCACTATTGCGACGGACATCGCCGACACTGGGTTTCGCCAGTTGGGCAACGGCGTGTGCCTTAGGTGGCGTGGATGGCTCAAGGCTACGGACTTCCGTCAAGACGTACAGACCAGAGTCCTGGACATGCCGTTCGATGGGAACAACCTGTTTGGGAAAACAGTGGACGATTCCCTTCAGGCCATTAAAGCGGACACTGAGACGGCCCGGGCCCTTGGGGTTCTGCAGCAACGACGGACGCCCTTTCGGAGCAGCGGAGGCAAGGGCGCCTCCAAATGTTCCGGCGGCGGTTTCTCCACCTACCGTCAAGCGGCCCGCTCGTCGTCTCAGGAGGCCTACAGAGGACGAGGCAAGTCTGGCGGACCCCGCCGTCGTCACCAAGGAGGTCAAGGCGGCAAAGCCTCGTCGAAACAGGATTGAACCGGCCGTGGGGTCGGGCCCCCACCGAAGCACCCCGGTGGGATGCCGGCTGGCGAGCTTCGTCAGCGTGTGGGAGTCCATCTCCACCGACCGTTGGGTGCTGGACGCCTTAGCCCGGGGCCACGCGCTCGAGTTTCAAAGAAGGTGCCCGCGCGTCCCCCCCGTGGCCAGGAAAGAGCTTCACGTCCCTCAGCTTCTCCTGGAGGTAAAGGCGATGCTCAGGAAGGGCGCCATCGAACTCGTCCCAAAGAGGCTTTGGGGCTCCGGAGTTTACTCGAGATACTTCCTCGTGAAGAAGAAGACGGGAGGATGGCGCCCCATCCTAGACCTGCGACGTCTGAACAAGTTCATCAAGGCGCAAAAGTTCCGGATGGTCACCCTCCAGCACGTCCTGGGTCAGCTGGAGGAAGGAGACTTCCTGTCGTCGTTGGATTTGGAGGATGCCTACTTCCATATTCCCATCCTAAAGGGGCACTGAAAATTCCTCAGGTTTGTGGTCCAAGGGCGTCACTACCAGTTCAAAGCCCTCCGCTTCGGACTACGGTCGGCACCCAGGGTATTCACCAAGTGCCTTGCACCGGTGGCGGCGCAGCTGCGCCGCGAGGGGATCCACGTCTACCCCTACCTGGACGACTGGCTCATCCGAGCCAAGACGAGGGAGCTCGCCGTGGAGCACACGGCAAGGACCGTCCAACTTCTCACGGACCTGGGATTCACCGTGAACTACGCCAAGTCCCACCTGGTACCCGCGCAAAACGCACTGTTTCTGGGAGCGAAGCTCGACACAGTGTCCCTTCTGGCCTCCCCGTCGGAGGAAAGGACCAGGTCCATCCTGGGCAAGGTACAGCGGATGTTGGTTTCCGACGCGGCTAAGGTGAGGTCCATCAAGTCCCTCCTCGGAATGATGTCTTCTTGCATCTACCTCATTCCCATGTGCAGGCTCCGGATGCGCCCGTTGCAGAAGTTCCTGGACGCGCGCTGGATCCAAACGACGGGCGGCTTCGAGGAGAGGATCACACTCGACGAGAGTTTCCGCCGAGCGGTCCGGTGGTGGGGCACCCGCGCGCATCTGACGGCGGGCATGGACTTCCAGACCCCAGACCACCAGGAGACAGTGACCACGGATGCCTCCCTGGAAGGGTGGGGAGCGCACACCGAAAATCTGCACGCGAGAGGCCTTTGGCTCCCGACGGAGAAGTCCCTCCATATCAACGTCCTGGAGCTCCGTGCAGTGTTCTGGGCCCTCAGGTCCTTCCTTCCGTCCCTCAAGGGCAAGGTGGTGAGGATCTTCACCGACAACACCACCACCATGTTTTACATCAGGAAACAGGGCGGAACCAGGTCCCCAGCACTGTCCAAGGAGGCGCAGGACCTGTGGCATTGGGCCGTCGCCCAAAGGATGTTTCTGGTGCCGTTTCATCTGGCAGGGATAAAAAATACCATCGCCGACTCACTCAGCAGGGAGCTGCGCTCGTGCCACGAGTGGGAACTACGGCAGGATCTAGTGGATCGCCTCTTCCGACGGTGGGGCACACCCCAGATCGACCTGTTCGCGACGGCGACGAACTCCAAGTGCCGAAGGTTCGCCAGCAGGTTTCCCCAGGCGAGGAGCATGGGCGATGCTTTCTCGTTCCCCTGGGAGGGCCTGTTCCTCTACGCGTTCCCTCCTTTGCCACTGCTAATCCAGCTCGTCAACCAGCTCAAGAGGTCACGGTGCAGGATGATCCTCGTCGCACCTGCGCGGCCGAGGCAGATATGGTTCCCGGACCTTCTGGACTTGTCAGCGTCCCCGCCAATCAAGCTGCCGGTGGACGCGGATCTACTCTCCAGGGAAGGAGGCGCCATCCTCCACCACGACCCAAAATCGCTGAACTTGCAGGGCTGGCTCCTGCAGCGCTAGAGTTTGGAGGATACGACATACCGGCCGACTGCAGAGAGGTTCTTGCAAGGGCCAGGGCGTCCTCGACTCTTAAATGCTACGGACACAAATGGAAGAGGTTCTCTGTCTGATGCCACGCACTGAAGATTAACCCTCTACGGATTACGGCTCCCCAGGTACTGCCGTACCTGCTGACGCTGGCCAAAGCTGGACTGGCACACGCGTCCATCAAGATTCATCTTGCTGCGATCTCCCGATACACCAGAACCACGGGCCGGACGTCCTTGTGGTCTCATCGTCTGGTGAAAGAGTTCATGAAGGGACTGTTCAGATCGTTCCCGCTGTTGAAGGCTCTGGCCCCAGCGTGGGAGCTCAACGTGGTGCTGACCAAGCTCATGGGACCTCCGTTCGAGCCTCTGCACTCGGCCCCGTTGAAGTTTCTGTCGTGGAAAACAGCGTTTCTTGTGGCCATCACCTCCGCACGACGGGTGGGAGAGATCCAGGCCCTTTCCTGCAAGGCCCCGTACTTGACTTTTCACGACGCGAGGGTAGTGCTCAGGACGCACCCCTCCTTCATGCCCAAGGTACCGTCGGACTTCCATCTCAACGAACCCTTGGTGTTGCCTGTGTTCTTCCCGTCGCCTTTGTCGCCAGCTGAGAGGACTTTGCACTCGCTGGATGTGGCTAGAGCGCTGAAGTTCTACGTGGACCGCACGAAGTGTTTTCGGAGGACGTCACAACTCTTTGTGAACTTTGGACCTGTCAATCAGGGGAAGGCTCTCTCGAAGGCTTCCATTTCCAGATGGCTCTCCGGCTGTATCATGTACTGTCATCGGTTGGCAAACCGACCGCTGCCTGGCCGTCCGAGAGCCCATTCCACCAGAGCGATCGCAGCTACCACGGCGCTCCTTTCTGGTGTGCCCCTGCTGGACATATGCAGGGCTGCTACGTGGAGGTCGACGCACACCTTCACGAAATTCTACTGCGTCGATCGGGATTCCAGGGAGGAGTCCAAGGTCGGCCAAGCAGTGCTGCGCAACCTGTTCGCCTGAGGTGAGCCTGGTGAGGAGGTAAGATGCTTAATGTTGAGTTTGATGTAATGCTTAATGTTGAGCCTTTGCCACCTCCCGTGGTTGTGCATGTGTGTACTGCTATATATTCTTTATTCATGAGCATGTGAATCCATGCCAGACCCCATGCTGGAGAAGGAACAAGTTACTTACCTGTAACTGTTGTTCTCCAGCATGGGTCTGGCATGGATTCACATGCGAACCCTCCCGCCTACCCCTCTGCGGCTCTTCACTTGGTCATACTGCCACTTCACGTGCTTCCAAATCTGAAGATGGCTGCCAGAGGCGGTGCTTAGGTAGAGGGCAGTCATTGGCTGTGGTCAGTATGACGCAGAGACCAGTGATTGGTTATTACTATGAAAGACAGATCAGAAACGAAACTGATACTGGTTTTTTCTTTACCGAGGATTCCCAGCCTGACGACGGGGAATATTCATGAGCATGTGAATCCATGCCAGACCCATGCTGGAGAACAACAGTTACAGGTAAGTAACTTGTTCCTTATACTTTTTTAAAAACAATTTTATTTTATTTTAACAATACAAACCAAACTTGCAATACATTTAACATCATTCCAATGTTGCTTCGCTTCAATGGTATATACTGCTCCCTCAACCAGGACCCCTCCTCCCGAGCCTATTCTTCCATACCTTCTGTTCCTGCAACTTGCAGGTGGGTTCCTTCGTCTAAATTCTCTACTGAGTCTCGGTCACTCGACCAATCGTGCGTAGGCCCAAATAGCGTGGCCACTAAATGCTTCCAAGTTGTCAATTTTTCTGCTTCCTCCTCCCCACCACAGTTACTTGCTTCTTGCCATACTGCGGTTTCAGCTTCTGACCATTTCTGTAGATCTTTCCACCACACTTCTACTATCGGACCATGGCATGCCTTCCAGTTCATAGCAACTTTGCGTTTCGCAGGTATATATGCCAGATCTTTAAGTTTGCTGACATGCTTCAGTTTACTTGGTCTGGGAAAGCCTCCTATCAGGCACGCCCATGCCGATTCTACCATTAGCTTAACCCCTTTTGTGTTCAGCCTCTCCGTTACTTCCCTCCAAAGTCTTTCAATCACTAGGCACGCCCAAAACATGTGCACCATCCCAGCATCATCTTCGTTACATTTAGGGCATGCTTGCCGTCCTGCGTTCACAAATTTAGCTGCTATTTGGGGCGTCATGTACGCTCTGTGGGTGGTAGACAGCTGTATCTGCTGCAACCTTGCATTTCTTGACACCTTATGATATCTTTGGGCTCTCTCTCACATCCCATCGGTCATAGGGGTACCCACCTCTTCTTCCCACTTATGTCTTAATTGTGCTAGTTCTTTCCCCACTTTGGACATAACCATCTCATATATTCTGGATATCTCATGTCCTCCCTCTGCTATGTCATATATCACATCCAGGGTGGCGTCCGGTTGACTTGCCAATATTACCTCTGACCATGTTTCTTTAACCCGCCGCACCACCATGTGGTACGTGATAAATTGTCCCCTAGGCAGCCCAGTTTCCTCCACCAAAGTCTTAACTTCTATAATCCTCCCCTCTTGCCACACATCACCCAGCGTTGCTATCCCTACTGGTTCCCAGTGCTTCCTAATCATCTTCATTAGTTGGCCGTCTTTTCCCACAAGTGGCACCTGCAGGGAACATGGGGAAGGGTTCTCCATTAACCGACAGACCCTGTGCCATATGTCCCATCCCAGCAACATCATTTTCGGACACAGCTTCACATTCATTCTGGGCAGCCACATCATTTCTTGTAAGAAGAACGGTGCACATTTCGGTTTTAACAGCCTAGATTCCGAGTTTGAGTCTTCCGATAACCATTTTGCTACATATTGTAATTGACTCGCTAAGTAATAAACCTCATAGTTTGGCAATTTTATCCCCTCTTTCTCATGCGTGTTTTGCAGCTTCCAGAGGCCGATTCTATTTCTCGTCCCACTCCATAGAAAATCTCTACATATGCTATGTAATCGGGCAAAGAATCGCTTTGGTATCAAATGCAGTATGTTACTAAAGTAGTGCAATAGTCTCGGCAGGACCACCATTTTCAACATTGCCCCTCTTCCCATCATCGCCAAAGGAAGCTTTGCCCAGAACTTCATGCTACTTTCGATACTCTGAACCGCCCTCTCAGTATTATGTAGGTGCTCTGCCTCCACCGTATGGTAGATGTCTATCCCAAGGTACCTAAACGTGTCAACTTCCCATGGTATTTGTAATACAGGCAATTGCTCTAGCAGGATCTCCTTATCTGCCCAGCGGAACATGCATAATTTTTTGGGATTTACTGCTATGCCAGACAGTAACGAAAATTATTCCATCAAATCTAGTACGTATTGGAGGTTTTCCTCAGGGTATTGTAAGTACAACAATATGTCGTCTGCATACAGGGAGATTAAATGTGGCTCTGATTTTATGGCAATGCCTGTCACATTGTACTGTTGGCTTAGGTATATTGCTAGGGGCTAAAATATATAACATTGGGGACCATGGGCAACCCTGCCTAGTGCCCCTGTTAAGTTGCCACCTCTCTGATATTATCGCTCCCGTTTTCACCCTGGCTAAAGGCGCGCTATATAATAATTGAACCCATCTAAGGTACCCCAGCCCTATCCCATAGCTGGTCAGGGCAGCCATCAGCCAGGGCCATTTTACTGAATCAAAGGCTTTTATAGCGTCCAGTGATACAATTCCCATCTCTCCCTCTTCCTCATTCGCATACTCAATGACTCGATGAAGCCGCCTATGGTTATTTGTGATGTTTCTGCCTGGGACATACCCGGTCTGGTCGGGATGTATGAGTTTGGTGATAACTCTTCTCATCCTGTTTGGTAAAACCGCTGTATTTTGCTGCCCTGATTTAGCATTGACAATGGTCTATATGATCCACATTCCTTGGCAGGCTTATAGGGTTTCGGGAGTGGTATAATTATCGCCTCTCGTAGGGTCTCCGGGAGCCTACCCTTGTCATACGCCTCATTGAGCATTGCCAAAAGCGGGGGGAGCACCTCATTCTTGTAGTTTTTGTAAAATTCACTCGGGAGCCCATCGACTCTTGGGGTCTTGCTCGTGGGTAACTGCACCACTACCTCTTTCAGTTATTCCAGTGTGATCGGGGCATCTAGTTATTCTCGTTCTTCCGCACTAATTTGTGGCAAGCCTATATCTTCTAGCGTTTCGTTAATTTTCCTATGATCACTTCCTATTTTGTCGCCATATAGGGTTGTATAATATTCTACAAACTCTTGATTAACCCCTTCTTGAGTGTCTACCGTGCTCCCATCATCTCTCGAAATCGTCCTGATTGTGAGCCTAGGGGTTTCATTTTTATAAAGCTATTATAGCAGTCTTCCTGGTTTATCCCCTCCTGTATGCATTCGCTCTACATACTTCTTATAGTTCAGATTACACAATCTCTCCCAGCATCCCACACATTTTTGCTGCAATCTGAGTGTCTCACCGTTCTCTTCATCGGTGGTGCCGCCTTTTGCTAGCACTTTCTCTAGTTCATTTTCAGCTTCTTGTAATTCTATCACCATCCCTCCTTGTAATCCTTTAGACTTTGTTATAGCTATCCCCCACAACCACTTTAAATGCTTCCCATAACATCCCAGCTGACTCAACACTACCAGTATTAATAACATACCAGTGCAGTTTCTATCCAAAACAATTATTTCCACGTGTACTCATATAGGCTTGGTCCCCAGCTTCAAATAACACACAACTCCCCAACACCAATCCCACCCACCCCTTCCCCCCCCTCCCCAACTTACCCCAACACAATATCTACCCCTCTACCACTCCCCAACCCTCCCAACTGTTGCCCAGCTCCATCCCTGGATCTCAGGCACCCCTGCATCTAGCCCTTAACGCGACAATTCGCACACTCGAGGCTCAGCAGGGTGATTCCGCCCTAATGGCTTTTATCCTCACTCTATTTACCGGGGGTAGGCCATGTCCCTCTTATGTCTCCTGCATTAACCATCACATTTGGAAATCAATATCAATGTTTAACTGTGCCGTCTATATTCCAGTCCAGTATGTCCAACATTATTCATCTTGTGCAATCAATGCCACTCTGCGACGTCTGCCCCCGTTATTTTACTAAAACGCGTCTCTCCCAGAGTATCCCTTCCTCGGCTACCCACAGCGTTGCTTCATGTCACTTATCTTGTGCCTCTCGCCTCTGTTAGTCATCGTCTAGGCAACCCTGGGCGTCCAGCCATTTCGCTGCTTCTTCCGGGGTGTCGAAGAAATGTGTTTTATTCTTATGTATTATCTTGAGTCTTGCAGGATGCAGGAGCATGTATTTAAGACCAGCTGTGCGTAGTCTCCTTTTCACCGCTACATATCCGTAGCATTGTCTCTGCACTTGCATGGTGTAGTCAGGGTATGCTGTTATGGTCGCAGCCGCTCTTTTGATCGTCCCTCCTTTCCTAAAGAACTCCAGGATCTTCTCCCGATCCCAGTAGTTCAGGATCTTCGCTATGATTGCTCGGGCGGAGACCCTGGCTGCGGCCTTTGCATCAGGGCTCTGTGTGCGCATTCAACTGCGAACCCTTGGGAGAGCTTGCCTGCTCCAATTTCCTGCATAATCATGCTTTCCACATAATCCGTTGGGTCTTGGCTTTCCTCTCCCTCCGGAAGGCCCACCACATGTATGTTACGTCTCGCTCTCCCTTCGGCTTCCTCTGCTCGGTTTTCTAAGTTGGATACCTGCTGTTTCAATATGTGAACCTCCTTAGCGTTACTGGCACCAGTTTCTGTATTGGTTTTCACAGCACTTTCGAGACAGGCTGTCCTTTCTGCGAGCGCTCTCATGTCTTGCTGTAATAGATTGACCTCTATTCCCACTGCGTCTATTTTGGTCCCCAGCGCCACTTTCAAGTCTGCCATCATTGATCCTCACGAGGTTTTCAATTCTGTAATGGCAGCTAGGATCGCCTGGTCATCTCACAGGGGTGCGACTTCTGCTGGCGCGCTGGTGGGGGTCTGTACTGGTGTGGTCGGGGTCCTAGAAAATGTCTATAGTTGGCTGTTTGGCCTTCGTTTTGCCCCCTCTCACCAACATTATTCCATTCTTGAATAATTAACTGCGGGTCACCAGCAACTGGTCCTCGCCCGGGTCACTGATTCAATACTGCTTTATGTGCTGTGCTGTCTGGATTCCGGCCTCTGCGCCTCTGATGTTCTTCAGTGCTGATGTGGCCATGGGGGTTATGTATCATGTGCACTTATTTAATTCCCAGCCACCTTAGGCCTCCCCCTCCAGCTGTGGCCGTGTCACTGACATACACGCAGCGATCTGCGTTATGTTAAATTTCAGGCACTATCTTTTGCGTGGGAGCAGCCACCATCTTCATTAAATTTCGGCGTCTTCTGCCGAGTCAAATGCCTTGTGGTTGCCGTTTCGTTTCACATCTAGGGCTAACTCGCCCCGTGCAGCTCATGTGCCCGCAACGGCAGGCTTGTCCTTTTAACTTGTGCACCAGCACTGCAGCATGTGCTCGCTTGGTTCTGGCGGGATCAGCTAGAGTCTTAATGAGGCCTGACATCGCTCACCATTCTATATTGTGCTTGCCGATGTACGGAGCGTGTTTCTTACTCCTCCGTTTATCCGTCAACTCATACGGGGGTCCAACGCCTAGCTATATCGGCATTGCGTGCCTCATCCCCCTTGCACTGTGCATTTCGCCTTCTCTTGCTCTGGCGCTTCGCGTGTAAGCGCTCTCGATCTCCGACAGTCTGTTGCCATATATAATTGATCAGCTTCCACACCGCGCTACATCACACGCTCAAAGTTGGCTCCGGCGGTGATACATTGTTGCATTTGGTCCACTGTGTGCGCGTCTCTGCCAGTCTTGTGAGACTCATCAGCTGCGAGTGCTGCCACAGCCGCTCATTTGTTTCCAAGTCGTAGTTCAGTATTTTAGACCCGCCGTTGTTGACGAACTGTGCAGCTCCGCGATGTTTCAATGTGACTGTCCAGGGACTCCCTTTGTTCTCACCTGAGCGCCATTTTGTTTCGCTTGCTGTCTAGTGCTCGCTAACTTCATTACTTCACAACTTGGCGCTCCTTGTACAATTCTCGCCAGCTCATCGACTTCCGCATGCTTCCCATATTCATGTATTTGCAATTTCAAACAGGCAGCACTTTGCAAGCACAAAGTATGTTTTTTTGCCCGGATCGACGTCGGATCAGCAGGAGCTCACAGGGATCACGTCCTAGCCTGTGGCCATGTAGCCACGCCTGATCTGTTTATAATTATTGAGGAAAGGTGCGTCCTGCCATTTCCATGGAGACACATCATTAGCTGAGGCGCAGAGAATGTTGACACGAGACGTGCTTTGGCATTGTGAAATGGGCGGTACGCGTCTAGTGATGTCAGGCTCAGAGACGGGGATATGATTTAGTGCCACAAGGGCAGTCCTGCTTGGACGATGCGGCAACGGATTATATTATCATAAGATGGCTGCGCCCTGCTGCCTGAGTTTGCATGTGTAGAAAAGAGGAAAACTACGGTAAGGTGCATTGGAAATATTTGTGCGATCGATCAACGTATGCTTAAAAACACATGCACGAACCCTCGGGACAATAATATTTCTGAGCGCACTATCCCTTTAAGTACCTATGTAAAATCCTTTAGTCTGCTTTTATTTCCGATTGATAACTTTATGAAGTTGGACTTATCAAAGATTTTTCAATCATTGTGATTGCGAAAGTCCACCTTACACCAATGCCTCTGCGCTTATTCTCCAGCACTAGATCTTTCTTGGATTCATATGCGTTAAATATTCCCTGCCAGGCTGGGAATTCTCGGTAAAGTCTGTTTTTAATATATATATTTCTGATGTTTGTTAATCTGCTTAGAATCACATGCTGTGCATAGGTCCGACATCCAGTGGTCACTGCGGAGTATTGCATTTTGTTTTTCGTAGTCGAAAAGGGGACGTCGACAAGGCGTGTCTGTAACACTATCCCTATAGTGACGTGCGTTGTACCCACAATCCCTCACGCGTCGAGGTCCCTCAGATTGTTTTTTTCCGCCCAGCTTATGGTCGCCTTACACGGAGCTCCTAGAGAGACATTGCAAAACAATTACTACGGACCTCGGTCCTTAATATATACTTATTGTAAAGATCCCTCCCCTCGACGTTAGCTGTGAAGCTGTTTCTACGCCGTGCAAGTTTTCGACGGAGGAGATCCCTCGGCGCTGCCGAACACGTGGCCAGGCCTCGCCAGCCAACATACAGTAGGGAGAGTGGGGGTTCGAACATTTATCTTCTCGTCGAGAATGTCTTTCTTTCTCCCCTATCTTTCCCTTGGGGTTGTTATCACCAGTTTTTATTGCCTCAGCTATGGAGAGGACACCTTTTAAGTTTTGCCCACGCTGTAGGGGCAAATACACTTGGAAGGACAAACACAAGCTCTGTAATCGTTGCTTGCCCCTCGATCATAAAGAGAACAGCTGCGCGGCCTGTAAGCTCTTGAAACCAAGAACACTTAAAGAACGGAAAGTTAAGAGGTGGGCGGACTACGCTATGTCGAAGTCAGTTTCCTCACCCGCTGCCGCTGTTACAGAAAGTGACGAGGAGGGTGATAACTCGACGTCCGTTACGGAAGTCATTAACCCCCAGAAGGAGCGCTCGCGCTCCTCGACGTCCGTCCCCGACGGGCTCGGCTCACGCCCTGCTTATGGGGATGAACACCCCGGCGACAAGGACGCACACAGACCCCATAGGCCTAAGCACACAACCCACGGCTCTTCTTCGTCGAGGACGAAGGATCCACCAGCGCCGAAGGGGACGCAGGGCACTCCGGCTTCGACCTCAGACCGCAAGGGTCTCAAGCCCCACCCGCAAACGCAGCCGCGACCAGCGATTGGGCTTTCATCTAACACGGGCGCTACATCAAAAACATCCGACGTAACGCTCCATAGAGCGGCCGTCGAAAAACAACGCGCAGCGCAGGCAACGCCGACTCCAGAACCCTCGACTGACGAACTCGTCGTCGAGAGTATGGCGAGAATTGTTTCCGAGGATAAACGTAAGCGGACGACGAAACAGACGTCGAATACCGCACCCAAGGAAATAGAAACGCCGAAAAAGCACAAGAGTAGCCAGGACTGCCCCATTCATCTAAAGGCACTTCTGAACTACCGGAGGGGTTTTCTGAGGGCGACGGAAACCTTTCGTCGACGACGTGGGAGCGTTCGAAGCGTTTTGAAGGTGATAACACTGATTTCCCCCCTCTAGACTATTCAGGGGTTCCCCATGAGATCATGGAAAGACTCCATTCTTGTATGGAAAAGATGGAGAGGTTTTTGGGTAGCCAAAACCCACCCACACCCAAAAGACCAAGAGAATGGACCCAGGATGACCCTAGGGTCAAGATTCCTAGGCTGTTTCCCCCTTCTACAGATGCATATGACCTCACTGAAGAGGAGCAATACCTCCAGGAAGATGAGTGTTTAGGTGGAGAGGAAGAACATGAGGAGGAGAGGTTTGAGGAAGACCCTTACACTAGCGCAGGAGCTTTTGAGGAAGATACAGCTACCTCACAGCCCTGGCACTCCCCATCAGTGCAGCCTTGGCAATCCCCATCAGTGCACTCAGACCCTGATGTCTTTCACCCTTCTCCTCCCAAGGACTCACCTATTGGGAACACCTCCCCCATAGATGACCAGCCTTCACTTAATGCACTATTGCGCAAGGCAGCAGCGCATTTTGAAATAGACACAGGGGAGACTCTTCTGGACATAGACTTTGTAGAAAAAGTTATTAAAGAAAAAGCCCCGGTCAGTCAGTCCATTCCGCTCCTGGCTTCTATAAGGAGAAGAATAACTCCTTCCCTTTCCAATCCGGCCTTAGTCAGAGGGGTCAACCCTCGGATAGAAAAGCTCTTCAGCCCTTCGTCTTCTGACCCTTTGTACATCAGGGCACATTCTATTCCGGACTCTCTGGTAGTTACTAACGCAAGAAAGAGGGCGGGGGTACCACGATATACTAGTGAGGCACCACCTGACAAAGAGGGCAAGAAGCTCTATGCACTTGGGAAGAGAATCACGACCTCCGCCACCTTCTCAACTAGGATTGCGAATAACAGTTCCCTATTAGCTAGCTACGCAGATGCACAGTGGAGCAAGCTGTGCAGCGAAGCAGAGGACGCACCAGAACCCCTGCGTTCACGCCTGTTGGCTACTATATCAGAGGGAACTCTTGTAAACCAGGGCATCGTAAAGAACTCCTTGGATGCCGCAGAGACAGCTGGACGTTCCCTGGTTCAGGGAATACTTCTCAAACGCCATGTCTGGCTGCACAATTCGGGATTTAAGCCAGAAACCCAGGCTTCCCTAATAAATAAGCCCATAGAGCAAACACATCTGTTTGGAAAAGCAGTTGATGAGGCCCTAGAACATGCGAAGAAGGAGTTTGATACCATCAAGACTCTTGACCAAATTTCTAGGCCACCTAACAGACGCAGCTATGGCAATAGACGCTCCTTTCGTGGCCAACGCCAGCAGCAAAGCCAACAACAATTTTACTCTACCAACTGGCCCTCTAACCAAAGCACCCAGTTCAGTCAAAGAGGCCAAAGTCGTGGCAAAGGAAGAGGGCGCGGCTCCAGTCCAAAAGGCCCCACGCCCAATACCAACAAATGACCCAAAGATTCGGGTCCCCTCCCATGCATCACCGGTCGGGGGCCGGCTAACATCGTTCCTTTCAGCATGGGAGGGAATAACGTCAGACCGCTGGGTATTATCCACCATAGCGCACGGATACTGCATCGAATTCAACGGTTCCCCAAAATACAGACCCCCACGGAACCGGCTCATGACACCGGAACACCTCACTATTCTTCAAGAAGTAGAAGAGCTACTAAAAAAAGAAGCTATAGAGGCTGTCCCCCTATCGCAGGTAACAGAAGGTATTTATTCAGTGTACTTCCTTGTACCCAAAAAGGATTTAACCATGCGCCCTGTATTAGATCTGCGTCCAGCGAACAATTTTGTCAAACCCCAAAAGTTTCGTATGGTAACCTTGCAGGATGTAATCCCACTGTTATCACAGGGGGATTACATGACAACACTAGACATGAAAGATGCATACTTTCATATTTTAATGTTGCCAGCGCACAGAAAATACCTCAGGTTCAAGATAGAGAACAAACACTACCAGTTCAGAGTACTACCCTTCGGGATAGCATCTGCACCAAGGGTATTTACGAAAGTACTGGCAGTGGCAGCGGCCCACCTGCGCAGATTATCCATCCCGGTTTACCCGTACCTCGACGACTGGCTCATAACAGGGGATTCTTACGAAACATGCTTCTCCAATACCCAAAGGACCGTAGACCTTTTGTCCCAACTGGGCTTCTCCATCAACGAAAAGAAGTCCAGCTTAGACCCCAGCCAAATCAAACAATTCCTAGGGGCTCTAATTCGAACAAAGGACGGCCTCGTCTTCCCCTCCAACGAGAGGGTCCAAAACATGCTGTTTCAGATCCCCCATTATGTGGCAGGTCGAGAGGTTACGGTACGCAAAGCAATGCGTTTGCTAGGGATGATGGCGTCATGTATTTATTTGGTACCTCACGCGCGCCTGCGCATGCGCCCAATGCAAGAGTGGCTCTACAGCCAGTGGTGTCAGGCCAGCGGACAATGGGACGATCTAGTGGTGGTCTCGCAGGCCTTGGTTCTCTCGCTACGGTGGTGGACAAAGGAAAACCTGTTATTAGGGAAAACTTTTGCCACACCCGCAGTGGAAGCCACTCTAACCACAGACGCATCCCTTACAGGATGGGGGGCTCACCTATCCCATCAGACTGCTCACGGAGTGTGGACTCCGAGCTTAGCATCCAAACATATAAACCTGCTGGAACTATTAGCAGTGTTCAAAGCACTGAAAGCCTTTCAGGAACACTTACAAGGAAAGACAGTGATGGTCCTCACAGACAGCACCACAGCCATGTACTATCTCAACAAGCAAGGGGGCACTCACTCTCCAGGACTGTCCAAGCTGTCCCAGAATATATGGAAGTGGGCTCTCAAACACAACATGTTCCTACTATCACAACATGTACCAGGGGAACTCAATCTGCTAGCAGACAAACTCAGCAGAGACTTCCCCCTACCCAAAGAATACAAATGGCAATTGCAAGAAGACATCGTCTTAAACGTCTTCACGCAATGGGGTTTCCCGGAAATAGACCTGTTCGCAACCCTGGAGAACTCACAATGCCAAAGTTACGCCTCCAGGTACCCCCAGAACCAGTCCAAGGGGAACGGTCTGTTGATTCAATGGTCAGGGAAATTTGTTTACGCCTTTCCCCCGACTCCCCTCCTCAACAAGGTGGTGCACAAGATGCACCAAGAGCAGGTGACCATGATACTAGTGGCCCCAATGTGGGCCCGGCAGCCATGGTTCGCTCACTTGATGGAGATGTCCCTATCTCCCCCAATGAAACTTCCTTGCCCGTACAACATGCTGTCACAAGACAAGGGCAGGACACTGCATCCATGCCCTCAGACCATGAACTTAGCAGCCTGGCTCCTGAGATCATAGAATTTGGACATTTACATCTCCCTCAGAGATGTATGGACATCCTCAGGGAAGCCAGAAAACCTAATACTCGCCACTGCTATTCTAGCAAGTGGAAAAGATTTGTCATCTGGTGTAGAAGTAAGAACATCAACCCGGTTGACTGCTCTGCCACTAACATTATTCTGTACTTGACCCATTTACTGGATTCAGGTCTAGTGTTTAATTCCATTAAAGTCCACCTAGCGGCACTTTCTGCATACACCACTTCCCAACTTAAAGTGTCGTGGTGGAAGATACCAGTTATAAAGGCTTCATGGAAGGGGTAAAGAGAATACACCCCCCAATAGCTAGCCCAGCTCCCGGATGGGACTTAAACGTGGTACTTTCTAGACTCATGGGCACTCCTTTCGAACCCATGCACAAGGCAACTCTTAAATACCTCACTCTTAAGACTGCTTTCCTAATAGCTATCACCTCCATTAGGAGAGTAAGTGAACTACAGGCTCTTTCTGTATTAGACCCCTTCGTATCAGTTCACAAGGATAAGGTGGTTCTTCGCACACACCCAAGGTTTGCACCAAAATTCATCTCTAAATTTCATGTAAACCAATCTATAGAACTAACAACGTTCTTTGAAAACCCTTCCAACTTGGGAGAAAAAAGTCTGCATACACTAGATGTACGCAGAGCTGTCATGTTCTACATGGAAAGAACCAGACCACTGAGAAAGACTAATCAGTTCTTTGTCTCGGTGGCAGCAGGAAGAGAAGGAGATGCAGTCTCTAAGTCCACTATATCTAGATGGATTGTACAATGCATCACTCTCTGTTACACTCTTGCTAAGAGAGAACTACCCTTCAAGCCAAGAGCACATTCCACTCGAGGCACTGGGGCATCCATAGCATTCATTGCAAATGTTCCCCTTGAGTCCATCTGCAAAGCGGCTACCTGGAGTTCTGTGCACACCTTTACAAAACACTACTGTCTAGATGCACACTCAAGATCTGACTCCCAGGTGGGACAGGCAGTATTAAGACATCTTTTCTCTACTGTTCCTTCTCATAACCCACCGCCAACTCCGGGTACTGCTCGCTAGTCTATGCACAGCATGTGATTCTAAGCAGATTAACAAACATCAGAAGACAATGCATTACTTACCGTAAAAGCATTTCTGATGGTTGTATCTGCTTAGATTCACATGCACCCACCCTTCCTCCCCGCTCGGATGGAAGGAACATAGACTTCCTTTTATATCTCTCTTTTCTGTACTCACTCACGTCTAGAAGGCTCCCTCAGGGCAGAAAAATACAAACAGAGGGACCTCGACGCGTGAGGGATTGTGGGTACAACGCACGTCACTATAGGGATAGTGTTACAGACACGCCTTGTCGACGTCCCCTTTTCGACTACGAAAAACAAAATGCAATACTCCGCAGTGACCACTGGATGTCGGACCTATGCACAGCATGTGAATCTAAGCAGATACAACCATCAGAAATGCTTTTACGGTAAGTAATGCATTGTCATATATATTTCTGAGGCTTGTGGAATCTGCTTAGATCACATGCTGTGCATAGGCCGACATCTAGTGGAAGTTGCGGAGTATTACAGTTTTTGTTTTTCGAAACTCGAAAATGGCCGTCTATACAGGGCGTGCCAGTAATACTATCCCTAGTGTGACGTCGACTGTGCCCATGATCCCTCACGCGTCTAGGACCCTCAGATTGTTTTTTTCCGCCATACTGGTCGGAAACATTCAGCAGAGTTCCCTGGCATTAGCCATACTTGGAAAAATATTTTTATATTTCCCCCTTTTTCGACACTCGACGCCGAACCGGAGAAGAAAGCGACCGTCGAGAGCTTCACGACGGAGTGGGCCTAGGAAGGCCTCTGGCCTCGACCCTACAAGTAGGGAGAGTGGGGGGTGGACATAATCTACACTCTTATATACTTTCTATATATTCCTACACTTACCAGCCCGCTGCCTCAAGGTGCGTATGGAGGGTACCCCTTTCCAATTTTGCCCAAAGTGCAACCGCAAGTATCCTTGGGTTGACAGACACGCCACGTGCAATCTCTGCTTGCCAAGGGATCACCCTGAGGCAAATTGCAGAGCGTGTAGTAGGTTCAAACCTAAAACGCTAAAAGACTGTTCCACCAAGCGTTAGGCCCACCACACCAGGCATCAAGAGGCCATGGCCGCAGAGGGTGCCTTCAGTGACTGCAGCAACGCCGGACTTTCGGACGGCGAGGGCAACACAGAGTCGAAAGACAGCCAGGCGCAGGTCCCTGACCTCGGAAGGTCGTCCGGCAGGGTGGCTATGGGGAAGACCCCCGGTGACGTAAGCGCAAGCCACAGCACTTCCAAACACACGAAGTCCCACCGAGACTCGACGCGCACGTCGAGCTCTCGGAAAGAGGCACATAGGGATCGGTCCGAATCAGCGTCCTCTGGGCGTTCTCGATCGCCGCATGACTCCAGGCAATCATCCACTATTGCCAAGAGTGCCTCGCTCCCCAAGGTAACCGAGGTTCGATCGTCTGAAGACGAAGCCGACCTCTATCCCCAGACCGCACTCCAGGAGTCGGTGTCTACAGCCCAAGTAACGCCTATTCCCGAATCCTAACCTACATGGTCGAAGGATAGTACCACCACTACCGAAGCTCGACGCCAGGCGTCGAAAAGCTCCAAAGGCCCAAAGAAGCAGGGTAAACACTCTTCCAGCCACGGGGAGGGGGGGGGGGGAAACAACAGAGGAAGCAGTCTCAGCCTACTTCCACACCGCAGAAACATTCCACTCCTCTCAAACAGACCGATAGGTCTCACATCTCAATTATAGATGAGACAGGGAAACTCCCCCCAGGCAAAGTCATTCCCAGTTCAAGAGTGGCCAGGTGAGGACATATATAGAGTCATGTCAAGAATGTCATCATTGGCAGATTTATATTCCAAAAACCCTGAACATTTTCTCACTTATAGCCCCGACGGGTCAGCACCCTCAGGTTCCAAAGATCCTAGCCCCCCAAGTAAAAATCCTGGTTTGAAACAACACGGTCTTCAGATACCTTCCACATTCACCCTTATTCTCAAGAGGAAGATCCTTCCCTTTGTGAGGATACTGATTTGGGCATGTTGGAAGAACAGACTGGGACAGGCTACTATAGGGACGATGCGGAACAAGAGGAGGAAGAGGACGACCCAGAAACATACAGGGTAGATTCCCCGGTAGATAAGGAACCACCGGTTACCGACTCCCCGGTCGACAACCAGCCCCTCCTAAATGAAGTCCTATCTCGAGCAGCAAACCACTTCCACATTGACACCAGGGTGCTGAAGAGGAAAGAGATTTTGCCGAAGATTTGGTGGAAGAAAGGAGACCTGTTGCGCAGGCCATCCCTATCCTTAGGTCGATCCAAAGAAGAATAGACCCGTCACTGGTAAACCCCAACCTCACCAGGGCAGTCAACCCCAGGATTGAGAAGCTTTTCAGGGCAGCCCAATCAGACCCACTGTATATAAGAGGGCATCTGAAACCGGACTCCCTAGTCGTTAAAAACACCCGCAAGAGGGCAGGAATACCCTTGTCATCATAAGAAGCTCCTCCGGACAAGAACAGCAAGACAATTTATGGGTTCGGCAGGAAGGTTGCCTCCACTTCCGCCTACCAAACAAGAATCGCCAGCTCCACCACCCTGCTGGCGAGTTATAACTGCCACCAATGCGAGGAAGTCGCGGCACTCATAGATTCCGCCCAGAACCCCTAAAGAGCCAATTGGCACGAGTCTCAGTGGAAGGTAGAGCCGTATCCGGTTGCATTTTAAAGGCAACCTTTGATGCCGCAGATAACGCTGGGAGATTGATAGCAGAGGGTATGGTTATCAAGAGACACGCTTGGTTACGGCAGACTGGATTCAAGGCCGAAACCCAAGCATCATTGTTAGACAAACCGGTGGAGTCAGATCTATTGTTCGGTAAGGCGGTCGAGGACGCGCTGAAAAATTCCAAGGACGAGTATGAAACACTCAAGTCCCTAGGTCAACTAACCACTAAGCCCCCAAGTCAAAGGGGTAATGGCAATTTTTGCCGCACACGCCGACAGAATTCCCAAAGAGGGTCAAGCTATTCCCAGGGCCAGGGTACGCAGTGGAACAATAACCAACAGTCTACCCAAGGTTATAGCAGGGGGAATAAGAGCGGACGGGGTAAAGGTAGAGGCAGCCCCAGTAGAGTTGGCGGCACGCCTCTACCAAAACAGTGACGCTCCGCTCAGGGTCCCTTCTCACGCATCCCCAGTAGGAGGACACATTTCCAACTTCACCCAGGGGAAGGGATCACATCAGACAGATGGGTGCTGTCCACAGTGTCCGCAGGATACTGCATAGAACTGTTAGAGCGTCCCCGAAACCACCCTCCACGACAAAGAACACATTCTTTGGACCACCAAAGAATCCTCCTCTTGGAAATCGTCAATCTGCTAGCAAAAGACGCGATCAAACTCGTCCCGGGACACCAGGTAAACAAGGGTATTTATTCAGCCTACTTCCTTGTACCAAAGAAAGATTTAACAATGCGCCCAGTATTAGACTTACGGCCTGCAAACAAATATGTGAAGCCCCAAAAGTTTCGCATGACAACTCTCCAAGAGGAAATCCCCCTCATAAAAAAGGGGGACTACATGGCAACATTTGACATGAAAGATGCCTATTTTCATATTTCCATGTTCCCAGCGCACAGAAGATACTTGCATTTCAAGGTAGACAGTCAGCACTACCAGTTCAAGGTACTGCCCTTCGGGATAGCTTCAGCTCCAAGGGTATTCACCAAGGTACTGGCGGTGGCAGCAGCACACCTACGCAGGGAGGCAATCCCGGTGTACGCTTACCTAGACGACTGGCTCATCACGGGGGAAACCCCAGCGATTTGCAGAACAAACATTCAAAGAACTATCAACCTCCTCTTCGAATTGGGTTTCTAAATAAACGAGAAAAAGTCAAGTCTGGTGCCAAGCACCTCCCAACAGTTCCTAGGAGCTATCCTAGACACACAAGAGGGGTTGACCTTTCCATCAGAGGAGAGATTTCGGAATATACTACTGCAAATTCCTCAATATCAGGCCGGTCGTCAGATAACGGTACGCAAAGCAATGCATTTGCTAGGCATGATGGTGTCATGTATTTACCTGGTCCCCCACGCGCGCCTGCGCATGCATCCCATGCAGGAATGGTTGGCGAAACAGTGGTCTCAGGCAAGTGGTCAATGGGACGATCTAGTGGTCGTTTCGCCAACACTGGTAGAAAGCCTTCACTGGTGGACAAGAGAAAATCCTGAGATACAGGCGGTAGTCACAACCGATGCATGCCTGACTGACAGGGTGGGGAGCTCACCTCCTCCACCACACAGCTCAGGGTCTCTGGTCTCACTCAGTGGCCAAGAATCACAGCAACCTGCTAGAGCTTCTGGCAGTATTCAGAGCGCTTCAAGCGTTCGAGCCCTACCTGCTGAATCTGTCAGTGCAAATCCGGACGGACAGCACTACAGCCATGTTTTACTTAAACAAGCAGGGAGGGACTTGTTCGCCAAATCTGTCCAAACTTGCCCAGGGAATGTGGATATGGGCACTCAAACGGAACATCTCCCTGTCATTGCAACATGTTCCAGGGGATCTCAATTCTCTAGCAGATGCACTAAGCAGAGATCCCCTCCCAGAGGAGCACGAATGGTGTCTACACAGAGAAATCGTAGAAGATCTCTTCTCTCAGTGGGGTTCCCCCACCATAGACCTATTCGCCACAAGCGAAAACAGACAATGCCCAAGATTTGCGTCCAGATTCCCACAACCAGGCTCCCAGGGGAATGCAATGTGGATGAACTGGTCAGGAATGTTTGCATATGCTTTTCCACCAACTCCTCATCAGGAAGGTGGTGAACAAGTTGAACAGGGAATCGATGACGCTTGTCCTAGTTGCTCTCATGTGGGCGAGACAACCGTGGTTCCCACACTTAGGCAGACTAGCGATGTGCGAACCCATCAAACTCCCGGGATGGTACAACCTACTGTCCCAGCATCAAGGTCAAACAGTACATCCTCTACCCAACTCAATGAACCTAGCAGCATGGCTCCTGAGGTCATTGAGTTTGGACATTTCAATTTACCTCAAAGATGTATGGACATCCTAAAAGAATCTAGGAAGCCTAACACGAGACACTGCTACTTTGACAGGTGGAAGAGATTTGTTATCTGGTGCCAGAATAGACCAATCAACCCAGTTGATTGCACTCCTTCAACTATTGTTACATACATGCTCCACCTGCTGGATGCAGGATTGGTGTTTAACTCACTGAAGGTGCCTCTGGCAGCTCTGTCAGCATATACCACCTCCCATAACAAGGTGTTGTGGCGGAAAGTTCCAGTGGTTAAAGCCTTCATGGAAGGAGTTAAAGAGACTTCATCCATCTATTTCAAACCCACCACCAGGTTGGGACCTTAATGTGGTGCTAGCTAAACTCATGGGGCCCCCATTCGAACCCATGCATAAAAGCAGTCTCAAACACCTGAGTTATAAAACAGCCTTCTTAGTAGCTATTACATCCATAAGAAGGGTTAGCGAAATTCAGGCTCTGTCAGTGCAGGCTCCTTTCTTTACAGTCCACAAGGATAAACTGGTTTTGCGTACACACCCTAGGTTCTCACCTAAGTTTATTTCCAAATTCCACATGAACCAGTCCATCGAGCTTCCGGCTTTCTTCCAAAACCCACAAAGCTCGGCTGAGGTGAAACTACACACCCTAGATGTGCGTAGGGCAGTCCTCTACTATGTAAACAAGACCAGACCGCTAAGGAAAACAGTCCAGCTGTTTGTCTCGGTAGCTATAGGCGGAGAGGGAGATTGTGTCTCTAAAGGTGCCATCTCTAAGTGGATTGTTAACTGTATCCAGCTGTGTTACTCCCTTTCTGAAAAAACTCTGCCTTTCACGCCAAGAGCCCACTCTACAAGAGGCATCGTGGCCTCTCTGGCTTTCATTGCAAATGTACCCCTAGACACCATTTGCAAAGCAGCTTCTTGGAGCTCTATTCACACTTTTACTCAGCACTACTGCATTGACACACATTCCAAGACAGATACTCAAGTGGGACAAGCGGTTCTAAGACATTTATTTGCTCATGAGCCTCCTCATATCCCACCTCCTTATTCTAACACTGCTCGCTAATCTATGCACAGCATGTGATCTAAGCAGATTCCACAAGCCTCAGAAGAGATACATTACTCACCATAATCGTATTTCTGATGCTTGTATCTGCTTAGATTCACATGCGACCCATCCTTCCTCCCCTCTGAGAGAAGGCGCATGGATGCTTGTAGTCTTATCTATCTATCTGCTTGGATTATCTGTACTCACGCTACTCTTCATGCTACCTCATGTCACAAAGAAAAAAACACAATCTGAGGTTCCTAGATGCGTGACGGATCGTGGGTACAGTGGACGTCATACTAGGGATAGTATTACTGGCACGCCCTGTGTCGACACCCATTTTCGAGTTTCGAAAAACAAACTGTAATACTCCGCAACTTCCACTAGATGTCGGCTTATGCACAGCATGTGAATCTAAGCAGATACAAGCATCAGAAATATGATTACGGTGAGTAATGTATCTCATATATTTCTGGGGCTTGTGGAATCTGCCTAGATCACATGCTGTGCATAGGCTGACATCTAGTGGAAGCTGCAGAGTATTATAGTTGTTGTTTTCGAACCTCGAAAAGGGACGTCGACAGGGCGTGCCAGTAATACTATCCCTAGTGTGACGTCCATTGTACCCCTGATCCCTCACGCGTGTAGGTCCCTCGGATTGTTTTTTTCCGCCATACCAGTCGGACACATGTGTGCGGAGTTCCTTTCGGAGTAACGCCTTTATCTACTTTCAATTACGTTAGATTTCTTCCTATCCTTTGTCCGCCGAAGAACGACGCCCGTGAGGATCAGAGAGACTTCCGTCGGAGACTGCTGCGACAGACCCTTGACCTTGGAAGGCCACTCTGGGCCTCGGCCCAGTCAGTAGGGGGAGTGGGAGGAGGCCATATATATTATATTCCCGTTTTCCTACATATTATTCGCCCGCTGCCATAATTTGACCATATGGCGAGCACTCCATTTAAATTCTGACCCAAATGTAACAAAGTTCCATTGGGTAGATACACTTTAACTTGTAATCTGTGTCTCCCTCAAGACCATACCGAGGCATCTTGTCGGGCCTATAGGCTCTTCAAGCCTAAAATCCTAAAGGACCGTTCCACGACGCGCTGGGCCCACTGCGCCAGACAGCTCAAAGCCATTGGATGCGTTTTCAGCGATGGCAGCAATGCCACCGAATCGGACGGCGAGGGTGATGGGACAGCTTTGGCTACCCAGGCACAGCCGCCAGACCCCATAGGACAGGTCGGCGGCCATGTTGTGAGGACCACACCCGGCGGCAAAAGCGCAACACATACACCCACCACCAAACACATTAGCTCCGGATGGGACTCGACACTTGCGTCGAATGATCCGCAAGGGGTTGACACCTAGGGAGCGGTCCACCGAATCCCTGTCCTCTGGGCGTTCTCGCTCACGGTTGCCTCACGACAGGGCCCAGCCATCCTTGGACGGAAAAGGTGTCGCCCATCAAACTACCCTGTGTCTCCTCAACCCCCTCTTAAGCGGTCTCGCCTGCTACGGAAGAGACATTTGTATCTTTTTATCTGCAGGGATTACTGGGTGCGTTGACGCCCAGTATGGTTAACAAAATTCTATCTGTTTCAGAGTACAGGGAAATGCTCCCTTACCTAAAGAATACCCCCATGGGAATAGGATTACATTGTTTTACTCCCTGAAATCTTTGTATTCAAATACTGAGGCTATGGATACTCCTTCGTCAAAGTCTTCACTTGAAGCATGATTACCACGGAGTATAGGTTATGGCTGGGCAGCCATTCTGTACTCTCTAGTCCTCCCTTTACTCGGGTGGGGAGGTGTAAAGGGAAGTGTCTAAATTCAAACAAACACCATCTCAGTTTATAGCACCTAGATGTTTTGCTATAGTCATCTGACTGATACATGCCTAGACAAGGCTGTCAAGTCGGTTGTTCTTAGAGACCCATGCTACACCTCATTGATGACACCGAAACATATATGTTGTTGCCTGTGTTCTCATGCAGAAATAATGTGACCTTTCAGTCTCGACGGGCTGCCCCTTTTTTGGGTGGGAACAAGCCTGACTTGCATATTGCAGGGGTCTGCAAAAATTAGCTCACCTGATGTTTTGGACTGCAACTCCCATCCGCCATAGCCAGCCTAGACAGTGGACCCTGGGAGTTGTAGTCCAAAACATCTGGAGAGCCATATGTGACACTCTTGGCATATTATCTTTACCCTGTAAGGGCATGGCAGTCTGAAAAATAATGGCCTTGAAAGTTGCCCTGCACAGTGACAGAGTTGGTGGTTCAATATAAACCTGCACATTCCGGATATTGTGTTTTTGTGTTTTATTTAGCAGTGTTAATGTGTTCTTGGGCTCTGGAACCCCTAAATGTCACTTTCTCATTTTAGTTGGGAATCACAGTACACATGCCGATTACCTGGGCAGGCTGACTGATTCTTCCCATAAATGGCTGTTCAATGGTGAAGAGTTACGCATTCTTCTGATAATGTGGCTGATTGGCAGCAAATCGGTTTGCCTGCTACCTAAACCGCATATTCAATGTTGTGGGATAAAACTAAGTCCAAAATGCTCTTGAATTGAGCTGGAAACTTTCTGGGTCCATTTCTTCCTTGTCCCTTCCTTTCCAGAGTGGTTATACAATTTTTGAAGTGTGCAAAATGTCACTTTATCACGTGGTTCCATTTTGTCCAAACAGGTAATAGTTTTATGACCACCTATGTGACAGATTCTCCCCAGATTCTTCCTCCTATCGGGTAGAGTCTCTCACTAAACTATAGGAGCTTTTACTGCACCTATGACCTTGAATTCTGATCTTGGCTATTTAGTTCCTAAAGAGCTAGTGGCGATTTGCAAAGCAAATCTGAAATTCAGACGGCCAGAAAGTGCTGCTCTGGAAAAATAGTACAATTGGTTTTGTGCTCGTCAGTGGACCATTTTTAAGAATGTAAACTCATTACACTGCTCACTGTCTATCCAATTCAAGTTTATTTTGAAGACAATTCTGCAAAGTGTGCAATAAATCAACCAATGAAAACAAACTTTAAAAGCAGACACACACCCTCTCCTAAAAACATCTTGGAACTATATAATCAATAAAGTTAATTAACTTCAGTACATGCAAGTGCATTATTTCAGCATGCTAGTTGGCCCACCATGAAATACAAACAACCCCAACAATTTTTATTTTATTATATAAAGCTGCTGAATTTTCAGTGACTACCCATAAAATTCCAGTACCTAATGGATTCTTTAGCTTCAAGCCGTGTGCGCACTTTGACCAACAAATGTGTCTCGGATCCACACCCTATTTGCGTATATTGCTTGTGCGAGGGGCATGACACCCAGGATTGCAGGTCATGGCAGTCCATGCACCCAAAGACCCTCCAAGAGAGGGGCAGCAGCAAAGTTCTTCACTTTCATCCAAGGGAAAAGGTGAGGCTCGGCACTCTCGGTCGAGCTCCATGGCATGGAAAGATGCTGCGAGAAGCAAGTGGCTCTGTGTAGGAAAAAGGACAAGAAGCAGCAGTATCGGAAGAGGTCCTGCTCCCCAAGTGACTCCTCACACCGACATTCGTCATCTTCCATAAAGAGCCATCGCTCCAGGGAGTCCCCTGATCGTCCAGAGCAGGTACCTTTAACTAGCTGGTACCTCACGCCGGAGGAATAGAAGAACTTACACCTGAAGCTTTTGGACATCTTGTTCAAGCCACTGACCGCTGCAGTGCTGCAGGGTCCCATTGCTTCTACTGGGACCAGCAGGTTACCCTCTGGGGTCCTCGCCTAGTCGCTTAAGGACTCGGGTCTGGACCAGGTGGGAACGGGTCTCTCGGCGCTGACAAGTCAAGCCTTGGAGAGCGGCACCCTGGGCGTTGACACCAGCGTCATCGTCACTGACCGGCACAGCAGAAATACGGTCCACTCCCTAGGGGATGCCTTAATGTCAAATATGTTCAACATCCATGACTAGGAGGAGCGCCCATGTCCCTTTTGGGCTTTAACCTATGGGTTTTAGGGAGATGAGAGATTTCCCAGAAGTATTCTACATTGAAGGTGTGAGGATGTGTTGGGCCTGGCCGAGGACTTGCAGGTGGCCAGTGGCCTCGACACCTCCTGGGAGATGGACATTTTGCCAGCTCCCAACCCAGGAAAGCCTCACACCGCCTAGCAGCGCTTGATGGCTAGGGTTCACAGTACTCTGGGGCTATCTGCTCAGTGGGATCTTTGCAATGTCTGGACGATGCCCCAAAGTAAGACGGTACTGACATTCAGTGTGGCAGTGCATGCCCCTGTATTGGAGGTGTGGGTGAAACCTGCCTCTGTTCCAGCAGTGGACAGGTATGTGGTGAGGAAGCAGTTGCGCTCCGTTGGACCCAGCCTTTCTTTCCTCCCATGCGTCGCTTGAGAGATTGGTTGTTCAGGCCGTGACGGCTAGCCTGAAGACTTCTAACTTCCTGTCCCTTTCACCGGACAGGGAAAGTAAGAGGTTTGACGCATGCGGAAAGAAGGTGTTTGCGTCTCGCAGTCTTGCACTGCGGCCTGTCAATGTCTCTTGTGCCATAGCTAAGTTCTCCTTTGCCTTTGGACGGCAGTGGGCAATGTGGCTGAGTATGCCCTGGAGGGAGGGATGGCTTCCTGTCCTTGGTCCACTAACACAGTGGTCAAGTGCCACTTGTGGCTCAGGACGTCAGTTAGGTTTTGCAGCCGACGTCAAGACCAGGCTGTTAGAAATGCTGTTCGGCCATTACCTTTTTGGAGCGAAGGCTGAAAACCCCCTATAGAAGGTCCAGTCATCTAAGGTGCCTAAGTCTTTGGGACAGCAGTACAACAGCCTTTCACGCAGCCGTTGTCTCTGGGGTGGGCTTTTCGTCCCTTTCCTGCATTTTCCCTGAGGGGTTGTGATCAGTCTGCCCCGGGAAGCGGACAAGGCAGGCACTTCATGAGAGTCAAAGAAGGGGGTGCCCAGTGAGTCAATATCCTCCAATCCCAGGGACAAGTCGCGGCCTCGTCCTTCCTGCGCCTTCTGGGCTTCATGGCTTCCTGCATCCTAGTGGTGCTGGAGGCGAGGCTGCATATGAGATTGCTTCATTGGCTTCTCCCTTGCCAAAGACTGCAATTTCAGGGCCACATGTTTCACCCCCTGCAGGTTTCAGATCCGGTGGCTCAGGATCTTGCGCTTTGGGCCGTACGAGACAACTTGATGAAAGCTCTGTTTCGTCAACTTGGCCTCAGGTGACTGTGGTTACGGATTCATCTCTGATTGGTTGGGGCGCTCACCTGTCAGACCTTACAATGAGTGGACTGTGGTCTCCTGCTGAGTCTCAGGAATACATCAACTTGCTGGAGCTGAGGGTGATCAGGCTGGCCCTGGTCATTTTCCTCCGCTTGGTGAAATGCAAAACTGTACTGATCCTGACAGACAACACAATGATAATGCACTATCTCCATAAACAAAGTGGTGTGTGGTTCTTGCCTCTGTACAGAGAAGCAATGTGACTGTGGTTCTGGAGAACAGTGGGTCTTTGTCGGTGGTTCATCTGGCCAGACACGTCATTCTGTTCGTTCTTATGAGATTTGGAGAATGTGGTATGCAGAGTTGCTGGACATGTCCATCTGCCCTCCACTAGGCCGTCTCAGGAGAGTTGACGTGCTCTCCCATTTGGATGGGTGGGTCCTCCACCCGGACCCCAGCAGTCTGAACATTCATGCTTGGCTACTGAGATACATGGAGTGGGACTTGTCGGACGTCCTCAATGTGCTCCTTTCAGCTCTGAGGGCCCGCTATGAAATCTATTTAACCCTGCAGGTGGCGTACATTTTCCATTTGGTGCCGTGAGGGGGAACTGGATCCTTTATCATGTCCTCTGTCCCGTGTTGGACTTTCTTCTCTTTGGCCCAGGCGGGCTTGCATATTGCCACTGTAAAGGGTTACTGTGCCGTTATTTTGGTATTCAAGAGGTCCCCGGAACAGGGCTTGTTTTTTTTACCATCCCCTCTGTTATGCAGTTATGTGGTGGTATGTGTAACCAGGTTCCTCACCTCCCGTTTGTGGTTCCGGCGTGGGATTTGAAATTAGTTTTCGTTTCTTTTGGGTGCACCGTTTGGGCCCCTTCATTCCTGTTCTACTAGATTGCTCACCCTTAAGGCAATTTTCGTGGTTGCCATCACTTCCGCATTGTCTGTTTGACCTCCCTATTTGGTTTTTTCTCCGAAGGGAAGGTGACGTTGAGAGTGAGACCCTCCTTTCTGCTGAAGGTGGTCTTGGATTTTCATTGCTCACAGAAGATCCATCTGCCCAAGTTCCTCCCCAAAGCCCCTCCCCCACCCTTTTAAGCCAGTGGAATGATTCTATTGGCTGGACCCGTTACAGGCCCTTAAGTTCTAAGTCTCTCGTACTAAAGGCTAGGAAAGATTACCAGCCGTTTGTCGGTTACGCTGGTGCTTGTACTGGCAAGACTGTGAGAAAACAAACCCTGTCCAGGTGATTCATTCACTGCATCTCAGAATGCTACAATCTGTCTGGTAAAGTGGTGCCTGAGGATCTCAGAGCTCATTCTTCCGGGGGAGTGGCTGCCACCTCTGCAGATGGGAGTCCCAGTCCTGGATATTTGCTTCGTGGCAATGTGGTCATCCTTTGACATGTTTGCTAAACATTACTGCTTGGATTCCCTTGCGGGCCAGGATGCCTGTTCTGGTAGGGCAGTCCTTCGGAGTTTTCTGGTTTAGGTGGTGGTCTTGTTTTCTCCCTCCTCCAGGTTTACATACTGCTTAGGCAGTCTGTCATAGATGAGTAAGGAGGAAAGAATCGATTAGTAGAACAAATTACTTGCCCACGTTAATCTTCTTTCTGATGGATGTTACACTCACAGCTTCCTCATCGCCCTGCCTACCTGTCCCTCCTTGCTGGAAGCTAGAACACAGTCTGCTCTATGGGCCCTCCGCTTAAGAGTGCTAGGGAAAAAAGATAGAGCTGATGTCATGGGGCGCAGAGCCGCTATATATACTGGCCCTGACATCCTATCCAGCGCGGGTGCGTAGAGGCGTCAGACAGAGCCGAAGTGGAGCTGCGTTATGCCACCTGGTGGGCCGAATTTTTCCGAAGAACATCTGCACTTGGATAATGGTTAACCTGGATGAGTAATCCATGGGAGGAACATCCATCAGAAAGAACATTACCCATAGGTAAGTTATTTGTTCAACCATTTAAAGAAATCATATTTGAACAAATTAAAGAAAATATCCCTTATTTATACTACTCATTTGTTTGAAACACAAGGAATAAGTCCTTCACCAAGTATAACATAATTCCACTAATTTCTTCTGCAATTCCATGACACCATTATTACAAATTTGAACAGGTGTGATCCAATTTTATACCTCTCAATCACTAATCTAAATATGTTACTCTGCTTTGTCAAGAGTAACACATTCTTAAGTGCCTTTGTCGTTCGAAATCCCAGCCTGCAAAATCGTGACTAACCTTTGATGCCTATGGTAACCGTATGAGGGGCAGAATACCAGAGAATGTTCTCTAACAAGCCCAGGCTGCATAAACAATGTATGGGACTAGAAAGTTTGCCTTTCCATCAGGCCTTGCGCCCCAGTAGTTGTAACTGCCCCAGTCCCAACTTCTTAATCCGATATCTATTCACATAGTTTGGGCACATGATTTCTGATGCTTGTTAATCTGCTTAGAATCACATGCTGTGCATATGGTCTGACATCCAGTGATAACAGAGTATTGCATCTTGTCTTTCGGGGACCGAAAGGGGACGTTGGCATAGGCGTGTCTGTGACACTATCCCTGTAGTGAACCCAAAATCCCTCACGCGCGGAGGTCCCTCAGATTGTTTTTTTCCACCCAGATAACTGGTTGCCCTATAGCGGAGCTCTTACATAAGAGACATTGTTCACCTTAAACCGACTTGTCGGTTATTCCCCCTTTAAGTCACTTTGACGGCAAGAACAACTTCGACGAAGACTGCGGGGGATTTGTCTACGGCGGTGGATTTCGGCACCTAAGATCCGGCGGCTGAAGCATCCACGTGGCCGGGCCCTCTGACAGGCCTTCACAGTAGGGAGAGTGGGGTCAGAGTGGCCATATCTTCATTGTGTCTTTCCTCTTTCCCCCTCTTTGCCCTCTAGGTCTGTTCATCTTTGTTTACACCTTTCGCTATGGAAAGGACTCCATTTAGCTTCTGTCCCAAGTGTAGGGTCAGATACCCGTGGAAGGACGAGCACAGAATGTGTAATTCTTGTCTCCCCTTAGATCACAATGAGAAGTGGTGTGCGGCTTGTAAACTCCTTCGGTCTAAGACCCTTAAGGAGCGCTGTGTAAAGCTGTGGGCAGGGGTATGCTATTTCACTGGCAGAACCCTCTTCCCCCACCGCCACACCCGCCGAAAGTGACGGGGGCACCTCCGATGACCAAACATCTGTTGCGGATGTTATAGACTTCGAGGTGGACACTTCTAGGTCTGCCACGCCCGTTCCTGACCCTTCAAGGCCTGACGCTAGTCTCGCTTCAGAAACACCCGGCGGCAGGTGCGTACAAAGAACGCATCAGACTAAACACACAACCCCTCCACCTATTTCAACGGATACGCCGGAAAAGGTGAAAGCACCAGCAGGGGCGTCGAAGCGGATTCCTCTGATCGTCCAGATCAGCAGCCTTCCCGCATCCGAAGCAGCGTTTTGCGACTGGACATTCCAAAACAAACAAGGGCGCTAGCCCTGAATCAGGTTTACACGTCGAAGCGCAGACTTTCGATGCTCCGACGGTCCCTAAAGGCCCGGTAGGCCCAAAATCTACGACTAGGCCTCAAGGCGAGAAACCCACCGCTAGGCCCTCTGCCACGTTAGGCGGTAAATCTACCGATAGACCTTCGTACCCATGAACTCGCACCTATTTGGCGGTGATTGAACACAGTATCGCAAGAATTATTTCGGCGGTTGGGCTGATTCCCACTCCGTCGAAAAACATGGGGCAGGCTGTGGGCAAACCTATAGATACGCCATGGGGCCCCGATTCTCGCGAGACCTACGAGGACAGTCAGGAGCCTCTTTCCAACACCCTGAGTGACAAATATCAGCGCCAAGGGGCGGAAGACGATGTTTTTCCACACGTAGCCCCTTCTGGTTCCTCTAAGTGGACAAGGGAGAAATTTGAAGGCTGCATGGATCGTCTTGAAAAAAATATCAATTTTTCTGGACATCCTTCCCCGAAAAGATCTCGTGGAGAGCCTAATCTTAAATTGGCTTCACGTTTCCAAGATCATCAGCCCTCGGTCCCCGTCCATCATGAAGACATCGTCCAGATGAACACTTATCAGGACATTTAGAGTGAAGATGAAGAACCTTCCTTCCTGCAGGGCTACAATGAGGACCAGGCGGATGCCATGTACAATTGGGAAGAAACCCAGCAAGTGGGTACGGACCCATGAACGCTACCCCAACAAGATCAGGACACTGATGTTCTGTGCCTGGATTCTCCTCCGTCCACCCCGGCTCACCTGTAGGCGACCAAATGGCCTTCAATGCCATTTTAAGGAAGGCAGCACATCACTTCCAAAGGTACCCGAGCATGACTTTGTGGAGGACATTCTCAAGGAGAAACCCCCCTCAAGCCAGGCCATTCCCCTCCTTAATTCTGTTAAAAGAAGATTGGCCCCCTCCCTGGTGTTGCCAGCTCAGACCCGGGCAGTGAACCCAAGAGTGGAAAAGCTTTTTCATCCAGCTCCTTCGGACCCTCAATACATAAAAGGGCAGGCCACCCCACCCACCCCTTCTACCCCCTGACTCCCTGGTAATGACTACCACCCAGAAACGGGCAGGAGTACCCCTTGCTAAGGGGGAGGTGTCTCCGGATAAAGAATCCAAGAGGTTGTATGTCTTAGATAAGCGGGTTACCTCGGCTGCTGCATATACCACACGCATAGCGAATAACACTACGCTGCTGGCGAGTTATGCAGACACTCAATGGAACCTAGTACAGGAAGGTCTCCAGGAAGTCCTAGAACCCGTCAGGTCCAGGCTTCTCACCATTGTGGCCGAATGCAGGCAAGTAAACCAGAAGGTAATAAAGAAGACTCTGGACACTGCTGAGACAGCAGGCAGGTCTCTGGCCCAAGGCACTTTACTTAAGCGGCACGCTTGGCTTCGTAACTCAGGTTTCAAGCCTGAGACACAGGCCGCTCTCATCAACAAACGCATTGAAGAAATTTACTTCTTCGGAAAGGCGGTCGATGAGGCCCTGGAAACGGCCAAAAAAGAGCATGAGACTCTTAAGTCCCTACTACAGATTACTCAAAAACCTTCCCCCCCAAAGGGGAGGTAATTCTCGTCGGTCCTTTCGAGGGCAGTCCTGTGCAAGTCAGAACAACTATAGCACGACAAACTTTAATGCTGGACAAACATCAGGAATCCCTGCATACTACCCACCAAGGGGTCAGCGATGCGGCAAGGCCAGAGGTAGAGGCCTCAATCCTAGAGGAGCCGCAGCCTCTGGTCAGAAATGACCATCAGATCCAGGTCCCCTCCCATGTCACCCTGGTTGGGGGGCGCTTAACATCTTTCCGCACAGCATGAGAGGGGATAACTTCAGACCAGTGGGTCATAAAGACGGTCGCCCAAGGGTACTGCGTGAAATTCGCCCGACCTCCACAGTTCAGACCACAGCGCTCACTGCGCCTCTCACCGGACCATCTGGAGATTCTGAATCAAGAGGTGGAAGCGCTGCTGGGAAAGGACGCTATAGAAGGCGTCCCTATTCTTCAGGTAAACAAGGTTATTTATTCAGTGTACTTCCTTGTACCCAAAAAGGACCTCACCATGCGCCCTGTTCTAGACCTGCGCACAGCGAACAAGTTCATAAAACCTCAATTATTTTGCATGGTAACGCTACAGGAGGTGATCCCACTGTTGAAACAGGGGGACTACATTGCAACATTGGACATGAAAGATGCATACTTTCATATTTCAATTTTGCCAGCGCACAGGAAATATCTAAGGTTCATGATAGAGGACAGGCATTGCCAATTCAAGGTGCTCCCCTTTGGCATTGCCTTGGTGCCAAGGGTGTTTACAAAGGTCCTGTCAGTAGCGGCAGCACACCTGCGCAGACTATCCGTCCCGGTTTACCCTTACCTCGACGACTGGCTCATAACAGGGGACTTGTACGACACGTTATTTAACACCCAAAAGAGCGTAGACCTTCTGTTCAGTCTGGGTTTCTCTATCAACCAGAAAAAATCCAGTCTAGTCCCCAGTCAAAACAATTTCTGGGCGCTCTAATCCAGATGGAAGACGGCCTCGTCTACTTTCAGGTAAGTAGGGTGAATAGATCAGTTAAAGGGACAATGCCCCAAAAGTACTCTGGAGGCTTCGCAATTGCGGTTAAAGCTGGTCGGCTGTTTAGACAGACTGAAAAAAATCAATGCGCATTGATTTTTTTCAGTCTGTCTAAACAGCCGACCAGCTTTAACCGCAATTGCGAAGCCTCCAGAGTACTTTTTGGACATTGTCCCTTCAGCTTAAATTTCAGGCTCTATCCCTATTAAGCCTCAGATGAAGAGCCGTGGAAGGCTCGAAACAAGTGTAGGCTGTTGCTTGTACTAAACCTTGGACTTTAAAGGCTGTTCTTTCATACAAATCACTTGGACTCCCGATTTTTATTTTGCTATACTTGGCGCAGTGAAACTGGGACTTGTTTGTGTTGCATTTGTACTTACCTCAGTGGAATCCTACTGGCAGTATATCCACACTACCCAGATACCTGCAGCCTTGACGCTCTGTCTAATTTATACTTACAAGCGATGTGGATCGTGACTTTTTCTGCCAGTTTGTTCTTTAAATAGATTAGTTAGTGCGCTCTTCCCCTTCTGGTTTCTAGTTACTTAGTTTTTGATTATTTCAACTGTGGGGGCCAGTAGCTGCATCGCTACATAGACTGGTATCCACAGACCAGTCAAGGGGTAAGTAAATGCAAGTTTTGGGGTTCTATGTAAGCATGTGCGCTTTGTATTGCACTTCTTTCGAGGTTGCCTCTTCAATGATTAGTTTACACTTGTTGGTTAACAGATTTGTAATTTATTCAGTTCTTCAAACGTATTCAGTTACAAAGTTTTGTTAATTTAAAAGTGCTGCCAACAAAACTCTGCTAGGGGGCACGTTCATGCGTTTTGCCCGGTCTTGGGCTTTTTCAAGGCACTAATAAAGCAGTTCATCGAACAGTTATAGGTACATTTTTAATATGACTTTTGAAATACTTATTTAACATAATGTTCATATTGCAAAGACAGTTTTCTCTATTTTTTTCCGTAGTTAGTGATGCTGAGTATACAAGGTTCTGTGGTTGTTAAACGTGAGATAAGGTTATTCCAATCGTGGGTAGCTGAAAGTGATTCTGGGGCATTGATTTTTAGGTTTCCAGGTGTCCAATTTTCTCTGTGGTTATTGCAGCTTACTTGGTATGTGATGGATTCTTTCCTTATTAGGTTTTATGTCCGTGGTCACGGCTGCAGCTCTGCTACGCGCCCCGTTCCTCCTGCGCTCACATACCAAGTATCCAAACTTAGTTTTTTAACTTCAATAACCACACCTCACCCCCCTTTTCTCTGTGCCCCTTCAGCGCTTGGTCTGTGCGTATTTCCCTTGCTTCACTTGCGTTTGGACCCAAGTGTTAGGCCAGAATTTCTGGATTGGCTCTGGCTCAGCCCTAGCTTTGCGGTCCCTGGGTCTTCCAGCTCTAGGGGCCTCATACTTTATACGTTTGACAACCTGGACACTGGTGAAGAGCAAGACTTTCCCCAAGGACTTCCTCGGGCTGGATGTAGGCCTATCTGATTTGTTAAAACTTCGTATGTGGTACAGAGTATGTGATATACTTTTCTTTTATTCCATTAGTGCCGACACGTGTTTCAACCTTTGAGGTCTTTCTCAAGGCTGCATATTAGTGACATGAGTGACATGGTGCACGTTGAGTAGTTATAGAGGAACATTCATAATTATTAAATTAAAGCCCATAATTGGTTGTCAATATTTGACGGTGAGACCATAGTTAACAAGTTCATAAACAATGTTAATAGTCCCTTGACATTTGTCCGGTGTGACAGATTCACATATTAGCAATGCATTTGTGTGTATGTTAATTGGTCACATGAGTTAAATTAGCATTGTATTTTACCATCGTCAGTCAGCTATAGTCATATTATGCAATTGTTATTGTTTCATGGCATAATTAACAAAATACACCGGGGACAGTTAAAAATAAAAATGTGTTTGGGGAGGTAATAGGAGAGGGAAAAAGAGAGAGAAATTGCTCTTTAGTTTCCTCGTTTGTTGGTCTAATTAAGATTTGTAAAAGCTTATGAGGTTGGTTGAGTAAAGCTTACCAAATGTAGGGTTAGCTCCTGTATGGTTGGAATTGAAATTCTTATGTTCAGCAATGGTAGAGGGTGACACCTATGTGGAAAGAGATTGAGGTAGTACTGAATTCTTGTATGTTGTCCTAATGCTAATAGTTGCATGGTTAGTTTGGGTTTCTTAGTGCCTCCATTAGGTGCAATTCACCAGCTTTAAGAGAAAGGGGGGCACACGGCCTGGTCATGCCACTGATTAGTGTTGGCTGTGCTCATGGGTAAGTAGGCTAGAGAAGTAGCTTGCCAAAATAATGCAGTGAAAACCACATATCCAGTGCTCAGTACATACAGAATGAGGAAAGTCCTCCATAGCGTTAATGGGGTTCCATGGTACGTTAAACTATTGCTCCTGTGCAGAGGATCTTGCGTGCCCGACTGATCCAGTGAATATTATGTAACCAGTAATCCATATTTACAATGCGCAGAAGTTCCTTCATGGTGTTTTGCCAGGGATCCCAAGCGTGTTAAATTAAATGGTCCTGTGCTTAGGCAAGTGTGTTTCCCACTCCCGTTGGTACGTGTCAATTTCAGTAAATAGTTAAGTTGTTGTGGGCCCATTATCTTGCCCAAATAGTTGAATGTAGCCCCAGTGATTATGGCATAAGTGCCGTGTTGGTTCAGCTTCATGTAGGTTACAAAAAATACACATGGTTTTAAGGAGTGTGGTTTTAAAAATGTTTAGCTTGCCTGTAAGCGCTGTAATCCTTAGCGTTGCATAAATGACAAGGTGCCTATATTAGTGCCCATTTCCTAGTGCATGTTGCCGTGAGTATGACGTGACCAGTTAAAAAGGGGGGGGGGAGAGAATTGGTTGCAATGGATACAAACTTCCAGAAGGTTAAGTTAGGTCTCTATCATAAGGAGGATCACTAGTTGTTACCAGATAGCGCTTTTAAATAAACTACATGTGGGGCCTAGAATTGTTGGCAGTGTTCCCTCTTACTCTCGGGTGAGTGTCCGTGTAGTCTCCTAGTCTCGTGGTAATCTGCTTCAGTGAGCAACACCGCGAGACTGCAAAAGTGCTACCATTAAAGTGTAAGCTGTCCATCCATTGGTCCCGGCCCAAAAGCGTTCCTATTGGTCCATGTCAGCTGTTTGGGATGAGCCAATGACGTGGCTCAATTGCTCCCCTCATTGCACTGGGTAATATTTGGGGCCCAATTGTGCAGTGAAGTTACATTTTGGCAAAGCCGCCTGTGGTATTAGAAAAAAGGGGGCCGGGCAGGGGGGGACGAGGAACTATGTTTTGTTGGGAATGCTCATTAGTTTGTCACGGCTCCTCCGGTGCCTTGTTTCAAAATATTTGCAATGAAATTGCAAACGTGTGTGTCACCAAACGGGTGTTTGGGTCTTCCATTAGTCCCACAAAGCAAGGTGTTCCATAGACCCCTGATGAAAACTAACACTCTGTAATTTAATGGATCAGTAATTTGTCTGTGGCCATACTAGATGGTGGGTCAACATCTCTAGTCATAGCTGCTCGTAAGGTGGTCCCTGAAGAAAGGTTCACATTGCTAATGGGGGCATATATGACATGTCCTCTCCACTGGTATACAAAAAGTGGTTGTTCCTAAAATTCTTTAGGAACAACCACTTTTTGTCCTCCATTTTCCCAACCTAGTTGCCAAGGTTGAGTCTTTTCTCCCCCGCACCTCAAATTATCTCTAATTCTATAAAGGTTACTCTAAAATACCCTAATACTCTTTTGTTAAATCATAGGTGTGCCCCGTGTTTTTGCTCTTCTCCACTGGTATAACCAGCCAGGTGTTCTCAAGGATGTTAATTTATAGGTTAAATTTTAGCAAAGAATATGTTGGTCACAAGAGTGACAACCGATGTGTGAATTACTGAAGGAAAAATAAATCAACAAATGTTGCAAACACCTAACGTGTGTGGAAATTAATACTCATTGGATACTAAGCAATCCTTGTTCAGTGCCTAACTTCAAGTTTTTGGATCTCAGTATCCCAGAACATCCCTCCTAAGATAGACCCTGCTTCACTTTAAAACCAGGTGTGACTGCACCAGTTTTGACACTGTGGCAGTAGGCAACCGCTGTTCCGTTGGTGGAGTGTGACTGGCAAAAACGTGCAGTTATTGTCTACTGATCTCATGACCGATAAACTCGTAGTGTAGGCCTCTATAGCGGTCAGTCTGCAATCTTCCCTTCCATGCCCCCAAACAGAAAGAGCAAGAAGTTGGATGCCTGGCATCCATAATCTGTGTGCCTAGATCTCGGAAGCATTACATCATTTGATGATACAGGATCTTTGTGCCCTTAGTGGTGGATCAAAAGGAAGCTGCACATCAGACACTACAATCTTGTCTTGACACCACAGACTGTTGCACTAGGCCAGTTATTTGCTGGCATTCATGGTTGAGCACTTCAGATTTCGGCCATGGCCGTTGAGTCCTTGGAGATGTTTCGGACCTCCAAGGCAAAGTATGTGGGTTTAGCTATCCAACAGCCCTCTGAGCCCACGTCGAGGGGCAGTTCTTTTGGCATTTCCCCTCTTTTGCCCAAAGGGGTAGGGATTAAACACCCATGGGTAAACAAGTACAGCAGTGCTTTCCTTGTACTGCTAGGGGCTGAGGTGCCCCGGCAGTTTAAACTGCTGTCCCTGGTCCAAAACCCTTGAATTTTGACTTGGTCCATTTTCTCCAGTGGGTGGTGTGTGGAATGTCCCTTGTTCGTCAAGGAAGCCATTTGACCACTTGTAACTTGGAAAGCCAAACATCGGCTCGTAATGATAGTCTTCGTTTCATTGATCACCTCACCACCCTTCTCCACCCCCCAGCCCACCATCTCTGCAAATCCTCTCCTCTTGGCAAAGGTCCAGGTTCTCTTGGAAAAGAGCACCATCAAGCAAATTTAAACAGGAAAATTATGAATGTTATGTAACAGAGGGTTATGAATGGAAACCTGTTGTGTTTCGAATAATGTGTTAACAACATTTCGGATTTATTGTGTCCTCTCATGTATACCTTATCTTATGATATTTCCAATATCCAGCTTAGCTGCTTCAGAAAAGATTTTTTCAGCAGAGGGCGCTGCGCGTCAATGCCTGTCCACTTGATGCCCCTCAGAGGCCTTCGTCTCGATGTCGACGTCACCGAAGGCATATATATATAGCGCGCCTAGCATCTGTTGGCTTCAGTTCCGTTTTTCTGCGTTAACGCTTCAGATATGGTACACTTTGTTCTTTTGTGGAGAGAAATCTTTGAAAAATCGCTTTATCATAGGCGTCTTCTACTCCGAAGTCGTGTTTCAAAAAATGCAGTGACTGCGGTTCGCAGATGTCTGTTACGGACCCACACAGAATATGCTTGTGGTGTCTGGGATCCGCTCATCCTTCATCTGAGTGTGTGGACTGCCTGTCCATCTTGTGGAAAGCCCTGAAAGAGCGCAGAGGAAACTTGCGGCAGGTAGGACCCATGAATCCCCTTCGACTTTGTCGAAAAGACAGACTTCTGACAAGTCGAGAACTGTTTCTCCTCGCCATAAGAAAAATGAGCGATCCCGATCATGAAGTGGTTCCCACCATTCATCATCGTCTAGACATTCGACGAAACAGTGCCATAGGTCGCCATCTTCGTCTTCGAGTTCCTCTCTGGAACGGGTCGTATGACCAACTAAAACTGCCCCACCAGCTGAGTGGGAAGCATTTAGGCTTAAAATGATGGTGCTTGAGAATGTGGCCTTGACCCCCCCTTGAGTACAGTCAAAAGCCATGCTCCGGTCGAAAGATCCGATAAATATAAAAGCTGTGCACCTTTGGGCCCAGCAGGCTAAACTCCTTGAGAGTGGTCCAAGGATCTCTCCAGTCCAGGAAAAGTCCCTTCGAGGACTGAGTCATCGGCGCCAAGAGACTCTTCATGGATGCCACAACGCTTCGAGCCGCAAGCTCCTCGATGCTACAGGCGTCGAAATCTTCGACGCAGCCATTGAACCGGTCGACTGTTTCGGCACTGTTGTCAACAAATATAACCCTATCGGGTACTACGGTGAAAACATATACCCCTTTGCCTAGAGCTGACTTTTTCTAGTCTCTTGCCTCCTTTTATGAGGACACAGAGCCATCAGCAGATTTGTCTAAACCTTTTGGCCACCAATATGGTACACCATCAGTCCCTGAGGCCCTAATTTCTGAAGAGTCCAGAATAAAGGATCTTCAAGAGTGTCTGAATGATGCCAGTGGTTTGTACACCTCACCAGAGGTAGATTTGGCATATTGGATCCATCTGATCATGCAGAGGTTACCTACAGGCTGTTGATGTCAAGGGTAGTTTAATATACGAGGTGGGCTAGACAAAGTCCAGTTTTTGAACAAGATGACTTGACCAACTTTCTGGACAGGGGGCCTCAGGAAGACTCAATTTTTCCATTCCATGCAGCTTTGCAAAAGCGTGTAGCTACCAATTGGGTGAGTGAACTTCAGGCCTTATCCTGCAAGCCTCCTTACACTATTTTGTGTAAGGACAAGGTGCTCCTCAAGGTGAAAACCACCTTCTTATCCAAAATTGTATCTGAATTCCATCTGACTCAGAAAATTAAATCACCATCATTTTACCCTCCTCAGCACCCTAGGAAGGAAGAGGAGAGACTACACAGGCTTGACCCTAAACGTGCACTAATCTTCTATATTATCAGAATGGCAAAAATAAGACAAGATGACCAATTGTTTGTTGGCTACTCAGGCCACAAGTTGGGTATGGCTATTACTAAACAGACATTATCCAGATGGATAATACTGGCCATATCTGAATGCTACAGACTGGCTGGAAAAGATCTTTCAGAAGGCCTTCAGACGCATTCGACCAGAGGCATAGCGACTTCCTCTGCATTACAGAGGGGGTACCAATAAAAGAAATGTGTACAGCTGCCACATGGTCGTCCGTACATACTTTCATTAAACATTACAGTTTGGACTCTTCTTAGGCCAGGAAGGCTTACTTGGTAAGGCAGTATTGCATTATGTGCACACAGACCCATGAGAACTAATACATTGTCATACAAATTCCTCCTCCAGAAATACTAGAAACTGCTTTGGAGGACAAAACCCATTCGAAGAACAAGTTACTTACCCCTGGTAATGTTCTTTCAACTGAAAGTTCCTCCCATGTATTCCTTATCGACCCTCCCAACCTACCCCACAGTGGAATTTCCTTTTGCTATTGCAGTCTGCGCTATCTCAGGAGGAGTAACTGTCAGGTATGGGATAGATCCTGTATTTGTAAAAACAGAAGTTAAGCCAACGGACGCTGCGCGTACTATATATGCCTTCGGTGACATAGACATCGAGACAGAGGCCTCCCAGGGACATCGAGTTGACAGGCATTGAAGAGCAGCGCCCTCTGCTGAAAATGAGTTTCCCGAAGCAGCTAAGCTGGATATTGGAAATATCATAAGATAAGGAATATGTGGGAGGAACATCCAGTCGACAGAACGTTACCAGCGGTAAGTAACTCGTTCATCTTGAAAATAGAAACACTCACCTACACTGGAAGAACGATCCTGTTTAAATTTGAAACACGCAGTCGTTCATAGTCATGCAGTTCTTTAAAAATAAATTTCTATGGATTGCTTTTCTCCTGCAGATTCCAGATAGATATCCCTTCCAGCGTCGGCTGCTTGGAAAACATTTCGACAGGGGGTGTTGGTGCACTTCAACTCGGCCATTGATCCGTCTTGACTCGATGCACCAGTCATCGACTCCGTATATGATGTTGGTCGCCGTACATATACTGTGTCAATATGCCCCCTGTACTTCAATTACTTTTTTCTGCGCACTCCATGCTGCTCGAGGTACTTTCTCTCACGACAAAGCTGTAAGATGCGATGAATTCATCATTTTGTTCGACACCGTTTTGAATTGTCAGCTAATCATGTAACTGGGTTCAAGCATTTCAGGGACTGCAGTTCCAAGATGTCCATTACGAACCTGCACAAAGTTTGCGTGTGGTGCCTCTGTGCCGGTCACGTCACCGAAAGCTGTGGTTCCTGTAGAAAAATGAATCTGAGGTCTCTCAGAAAGGGCAGTCAAATGCATGGTGGGCCGACCTCCTTTGGAGTCTCCGGCACGGTCGACCGTTCGGTCGTCGGACCTGAGATCGAGGGGCCTACTTCTGAGGACAGAGACACTGAAAGAAAGGCAATAAGAGGTCACACTCCCAGAGTCACTCCTTCCTCCCATCGGTGCAGGAAAAGGTCCGACTCATCGGAAGACCCCAGTAAGTCGTGGACGGGGCCGACAACCAGGGCCAAGTGGGATGCTTTTAAGGAAAAAATGCTTGATATGTTCGAAAAGGCGGCTGCAATCATGGGTGATCCCTCATTGCAGAAGGCACTAGTGGCGCTCGGTAACCCTGGCCCCAAAGTGACCACTGTTATGTCAGCGGAGCCGTCAGGCTCAGTGCTGAGTCAAGTTGGGCTGTCTTTGGCACCGCTAGTGTCACCGGCGGTGATATTTGCCAGTGCGCCCCTACTGTAGAAGCTCCTTTTGGTGCCATTTGGCGGCGGTCTACGTAAATTGCTGCGGTCAACTTGAAGAGAACCATCTCTGGTTCCGGAAGCACCTCAAGAACTTCCTCTTTGCTTCTGCCTTCGCTCCCCCTCTCCCCTGCTGATCTGCTCTCTCTTGGCACTGTGCACCTGGCCACCCTCTGTCCCCTGGGCCCAGGTACCTGCTCACCCTGCCACCCTCCTGCACTGCCTCCCGGCCACTCCTTGCACTGATGACTGTATCTCTACCCATACAGCCCCTCCCCAGCCCCATTTTTTCTTATTTTTCTGCACTTATCAGACTACCCAGTCTGCTGCCTTAAACACAGCACTTCCCACTTGCTGGCTGCACTACCACTGTTTATTGCCTCAATGTTCTATTATTATTTATTCTGCTCTCCTCTGCTTCGCACTTTCTTCTCAATGTCACTGGGCCTAGTAAGATCGTTGTTGTATTGTGTTGTTTTCTCCCCTGTTCCCCTCCCTTTCCTAGTCACGCTCTGAAACACTTGTGTACAAGCGCGATACAAATAAAATATCATATCATATGTGACTAAATCAAGGAGTGAGTTCTCTGGCACCATAACCGATATTTTCGGCGATGACAACCAAATCTCGACTGGCTTCGACCCTGCTTATGCAGGTAATGGAGGGGCAGATTATTTTACTGACCAGGCAGGTTTGGTCATCCTGGCTGAGGTCCTTCATGACGTCTGTGGAATAGACACATTCCTGAACATAGAGACGCAGCAGGCCCATCCTTATGGCTATGCTAATTCTAAATACCGAGCTCCGATGTATAAGGGGGGTAGATAACCTCAGCTGGAGTACCCCAGCCAAGCCCTTGTCAGGCTGTGAACTTACAGCTATCCTGGAACATGGACCTTCAACTGAGAGGGCCATGCCCTTCAATGTGGCTATTGCCGACCCCATCGCCACCTTGTGGCAGAGGCCATGCACCACACCCGATTAACTTTGACTTTGCCAAGAAGTGCAGGCTGGCAAGGGGAGACACACCTTCTCTCCACTGACCCAGTACCAGAGGGGGGTTAGTTGTGCAGGCTGCCACAGTTGACACCAGATCGGCCACATTCATGTCTGTTCTCCCGACAGAAATGGAGGGGAAAAATGTTTACGCTTTAGCAAAGATTCTTTTTTTTTTCCAGCAGTATGGTCCTGAAAGCAGTGAACGCCTCTTGTGGCTTTGCCAAGTTTTAATTTGGCTTGTAGTCTTCAATTGGTGAAACCGTCCAGTACATTCCTGAAGGGGAGATGCAAGATGGCTTTCAGAGACTTGTGGATGATGACAAGGAGGTGGCCTGACAGTCATTTCAGATGGTCCTGGACGTTGCAGACTGCTTCGGCAGATCCATGGGGTCGGCGACTGTCTTAAGGAAGCAGGCTTACATGGATACATCTGGGTTCTCGCGAAATGTCCAAAACAAACTACTGGAAATCGCCTTTGATGCGGAGAGCTTCTTCAGCCCCAAGGCAGACTAATCCTTGGAGAAGACTGCAGCAGCGGCAGCTCCGCCCTCGAAACTGCTTTGATTTGATTCCCTGCGATTCCCTGGTTGGAGGACTGATAGGCAAGCACTGGGCCCAATGGTGGGGGATTTCCTCAGATACCTGGGCTTTTCAGCTCATTCAGTGGATTTACTGACTACCTTTCTTAAAAAGGCCACCGGAGAGGCCTCCACCTCAACAACCGGAACAGGAGCTCCAGAAAGAACTGCAAGCCCTGCTTTTGAAGGGTGCCCTCGAAGAGGTAGCTCCTTAGCAGAGAAGATCGGTCTGGTATTTCCTGTATTTTCTGGTGCCTAGGAAAGAGAGAGGACTCTGTCCCATCTTGCAGCTCAGGGCCTTGAACAAGTTCAAGATGGTGACGTTTAGAGAAATTCTCCTTGCTCTCATATTTCCATGTGCCGGTCCATCAAAAGCGCAGCGAAGTTCAAGGTGCTCCCCTTTGGGTTGACCTCCGCCCAAGGGTCTTGACCAAGCTTGTTGCAGCTCACCTCAGGCAGTCCGTTTTGTTGCCCCATCTCAAGGTCACCTGTTCGCTACTCCACAGGATGGGCTACTCCCTGAAATCCCATAGGACACCAACACAGAAACTCCAATTTATTGGAGTGGTCTTGGAATCTCTGGTGGGGAAGGACACGCTCCTCCCACCCCCAAGGAGAATGTTTACAGTCTCAGACTGATGGCCCAGCTGTTTCAGAGCCACAACGCCTTGTCAGCGGCCTCCTTCCTCCATCTCTTGGCTCTTGTGGCCTCCTGCCTTTTTCTGGTGCCAGAGGCCAGGCTGCGAATGCGGTCTCTGCAATGGCTCCTGCGGTGTCAGTGGTCCAGTATTTCAGCACTTTAAAAGACATCCTCCAAGTGTCCGGGTCGGTGGCCAACAATCTCTCTTGGTGGGCCAGCAGCGACACCATGTTGGCGGGGGAAAATTTCTGGCCGCAGTGTCCTCAGGCCAGGGTGGTCATAGATGCGTCCTTGAAAGGTTGGGGTGCTTCACTGTGATGATTTGCAGGTGAGCAGCCTCTGGTCCGAGATGTTGGCCCAATGGCGCATCAACAGGCTTGGGTTTTCGAGCCATCAGTTTGGCCCTGAAGGCATTCATGCCAGCTCTGAAAGGGAAGGATGTTGTGATTATGACAGACCATACGGTGGCCATGCACTTACTGAGCAAGCAGGGTGGGGTGCACTCCATCTCCCTTTACAGCGAGGCTATGCAGCTGCGGTATGGCTTCTGGAGAATCGGATCTCAGTCTCAGCAGTACATCTGTCAGGGACAGAGAACGGTTTGGTGGATGCTCTGAGCAGGCAGAGCATGGTCTCACCCGAGTGTGAAGTGTGACAGGAAGTCCTAGAGGAGGTCTTCGCTCTCTGGGGTACCCAAGCAATGCATTTGTTTGCCACAGAGTCCAACAGAGAGTGCAGACAGTTTTGCTCAAGGGAATTCCCACTGAAGGGCGCACTGGGGAGTATGTTTCTGGTGTAGTGGATCTTCGATCTGTACTACGCCTTACCCCCCGATTCCTGTCACTCCATGGGTTCTCAGGAGGTTGCAGCGGTTTTGGGCGACCACCAGATTGGGCGAGGAGAACGTGGTACTGAGTTTTTGGACTTGGCCATCTACACATCTCCCTGGTTGCCTCATCAGCTGGATCTCCTATCACAATCGGAAAGGTCAGGTGCTCCACCCGAACCAGGAATCCCTCAACTTACATGCGTGGCTCTTGAGAGGATGAGATGATTTGGACCTATCGGAGGAGGTATTTGCGGTATTGCTGGCTGCATGTAGACCATTAACAAGATCGCTGTATGTGTGCAAGTGGAGAAGATTTGAGTCCTGGGGCATGCAACGCTGTCGTGTTGCATGCATCAGGCCTCAAATCTATCTCTTGCCCCACCACTACAGTGATGAGTTCCTTCTGTCACTGGCCTCGTCTGGCCTTCAGGTCACTACAGTCAAAGGATACTTGGTGGCTTAGACTGTTTAAAAGGTTTCTGATGCAAGGACGGTGGAGTTTAGAAAGGTGTACCAGCTGTTTGTATGTAGCCTTCTCCATGGCTAAAAAAGGTTTGCCAGTTTCCAAGCAAACCATCCCGCAGTGGATCACGATTTGCATTTCGGAATGCTACCAAAATGCAGGGAAGGAACTACCTCTGGGCATCAAGCCCCACTCCACTAGAGGGGAGACTGCCTTTCCGTCCCTAGAAAGGGGAGTACCGGTGAGGGATGTTTGCCGGGCGGCATCCTGGTCCTCGCTGTATACCTTTACCAAACACTACTGCCTGGATGTGTCCCATGGAGCTGACGCTCGGTTTGGGGAGAGTGGTTTTACAAAATGTCTTCTAAATATAGAGTGCTGCTTTCTCTTGTGTTTGTATGTTTATACTGTTTGCGCCACTATACCTACAGGCCTGTCTTATGCGCCATGTAAATAAATTGAATAGACTTTCATCTCGCCTCCATCACAAATACTGCTTGGGGAGTCTATCTGATGAAGAATCTGCAGGAGAAAAGCAATCAGTTGAAGGAGAAATTACTTACCGTAATGTTCTTTCTATGGATTCTTCTCCCACAGGTTCTTCATCACCCTCCCATCCAACCCCACTATGAAAGTGCCTGCAGTGAATGACTACTTTATTGGGAGAAAGAGGTGACCTCTTGTTTCGGGGCCACCGCTCACTTATGTTTGAGTGCTGCATTCTTTCTGCAGTCCCATTCCTCACAAAAAAACACAAGTTAGGTTTGTGTCTTTCTTCCTATCAGGCGCAGCTGTTTTAGCCGCATCGTCTAGTTTCCTCTGCAGCAGCTGAGCTCGGGGAGGCGTGGAGGGGGACGGAGGGAGGGTAGGTGCGAAACTGAGGTACAGGGGCATAGTGACACAGTTAATGTACGATGACCAATGTCGCATCCGGGGTCTACAACCAGCGCATCGAGTCAAGACTGTTCGACGGCCGAGTCGAGGTGCACTACGCTCCCAGTCAGTTTTCCGAGCAGCTGATGCTTGAAGGATGTAATCTGCGGGAGAAGAATCCTTAGAAATAACATTAGGGCAAGTAATTTATCCTACGTGTTGTTGATGTAGTACCAAAGAGGAGTTACATAATGAGTTGTGTACAGAGAAATTGTCATTTTTTTCTAGATAATTTCATTCACTGCATAAAACGAACAGGTGTTTTGTCAAATGTATTAATTTTAATACACTTAATGGTAAGGAGCACATATATGACGGTATGTGACTATACAAGCAGGACTAACATTTTGCGAATATTAAAGAAATGATAGCGCTAAGTACGCCTGCAACTGCAATTAGGAGCTACGAAGATCGAATATATAGAGCACAGTGCACTTTATAAATGCAATCCGACACTTTTCAATGCTAACAAACTATGCACTTTAAGAGTTGGAGAACTCAAATTCGATTAGGAAAATCTGTGCTACAAACACGTAGCACATTATGAAAGTATGCATTATAATATGTCATACGGATATCATAAAAACCGGACGTATCCATTGTAAATGCATCGTAAGTTTAAAATGGCAATTGGTGTTAACTGTCTCGAGCTAAGTTGTCCTATATATCATGATGATAGGTTTTTATCTATTTGCACACTTTGATTCCTATTTAAAAGGAGGTAATGTGGAAAACATTTTGTATGCATTTGGGAATACCAAAATGGCTGAATTGTATTCATAATGTACTGCTAAGGTCCAAAATGCAACTAGAATAGAAGATGGACCTATGTAAAGGCAAAGTTTAATCCCCTTTCTATGTCATGTCAACAGTTAAACAGGGAATAAATCTAATGAACCAACGAGAGCAAAGCATGTGACCAAGCTACCAGGAGTAGCGAAACACGTCATCAGTTTGCTTCTGCCTCTCGTGAGATTTTCCTGGGTGCGAAAGGGAAGGAACAGTTTTTAATGTTAATTCAAGAATAAAGAGGTGATTTTGACCTTATGAACTGTGGACATGGATGTTATGGAATTCACAACTGCTGAACCCATTAACTTTGGATGCCTGTGAGTGCAACTCTTACCCGTGTTTCGCACTGGTGAGTTTAGGAATATATATTTCTGAGGCTTGTGGAATCTGCTTAGATCACATGCTGTGCATAGGCCGACATCTAGTGGAAGCTGCGGAGTATTACAGTTTGTTTTTCGAAAATCGAAAAAGGGCGTCGACACAGGGCGTGCCAGTAATACTATCCCTAGTGTGACGTCCACTGTACCCATGATCCCTCACGCGTCTAGGATCCCCAGATTGTTTTTTTCCGCCATTCTGGTCGGAAGCACTTCATCGGAGTTCCCTGGCTTTGCCATATTTGCACTTAAAACTAAATCTAATTTGCCCCGTTTTGTCACCCTTACGTCGATCAGCATCTCGACGCCGAACCGGGGAGGAGATCAACGTCGAAACCCGACGGATTGGGCCTTGAGGCTTCCGCCTCGGCTCGGGCCTGGGCCGCTGGCCTCGGCCCTACAAGTAGGGAGAGTGGGGGGTGGTACACTTCCACACTCGGTTATAGACACCTTCTTACCTACACACACTTGCCCGCTGCCCACAGGCGCGTATGGAGGGTACGCCCTTTCAGTTTTGCCCCAAGTGTAATAAGAAATACCCTTGGGTAGATAAGCACGCTACGTGCAACCTTTGCCTGCCCAGAGACCACCCCGAGGCGGGTTGCAGGGCCTGTAGCAGGTTTAAGACCAAAACTCTTAAGGACCGCTCCACCAAGCGTTGGGCCCACCACGCCAAGCTAGCAGCTATGGAGGCGGAGGGTACCTTCAGCGACGGCAGCGACGCCGGACTTTCGGACGGCGAGGGCAACAAGGCGTCGAAAGACAGCCTAACGCACGTCCCCGGCCTCGGAAGGTCGTCCGTCCCGGCGACTATGGGGAAGTCCCCCGGCGACAAGAGCGTTACACATACACACGCTAAACACAAAAAAGCCACCCGAGATTCGACGTCGTCGAAACCTCGGAAAGAGGCACAGAAGGAGCGGTCCGAAAGGACGTCCTCTGGGCGGTCCCGGTCGAGGTCGCCGCACGACGTCAGGCAAGCCTCCACACTTGCACATAGTGCCTCGCCCATTAACATCACGGAAGATCACTCGTCCGGAGACGAACACGACTTCCATCCCCAGCCTGCACCCCAGGGAAAGGGCACATCACTTGGGAGTAAGGAGGGCCCAGTTTCGAAGCCTAGTTCGAAACACAGGGATTCCACCTCCGATCCTCGACGCCAGGCGTCGAAAAATAAGGGAAATGGTAAACACACTTCCACCCACGGGGAAGGGGGTAAGCAACAAAGGAAACAAACCTTACAATCCTCCACAACAATAGAACTGACTTCCCCGTCCAAGTCTTCTCAGGGACAGTCCATAGAGAGTTCCAGCAAGGTCACCCCAAGCTCAAAACTCTGGTCATGCGAGGACATTGACAGAGTAATGTCAAGGATGTCCTCCTTAGCAAATTTCTTCGAAAGACACCCTGACCAACTACTAGCTTTAAACCCTCAGGAATCTTCTCCCTCAGGTTCAAGGGACCCTATCCCTTCAAATAAAAGGCCCCGGGTCGAGACACCTTTAGAGGCTTCAGACCCCTTCGAGGTCCAACCCTATTCTTGCCTTTTCCCTACAGGCCAAGGAGACTCTTCCCTTATAGAGGGCCAGGATTTTGAGACACCAGAAGATCTCGCAGTGTCAGATTATTACGGGGAGGACGAAGACGAGGATGAGCCAGAAAATAGCCCAGATATTTTCAGAATGGACTCACCAGTCGAAAGGGAAGCCCCAGTGTCTGATTCCCCAATAAATAATCAGCCCCTACTGAATGAACTGCTCTCTCGGGCAGCTTACCACTTCCACATAGAATCACAAGGTGTCCAAGAAGAGAGGGACTTCGCGGAAGAACTAATAGGGGAAAGGAAGACAGTAGCCCAGACCATTCCCATCCTGAAATCTATTCAACGTAGAATAGCACCATCCCTTGTCAACCCAAACCTGACAAGACCTGTAAACCCTAGAGTAGAGAAGCTGTTTAAAGCAGCCCAGTCGGACCCTCTATAGTTTCTAGGAGCTATCCTAGATACTCAGAAAGAATTGACCTTCCCTTCGGAAGAAAGAATTCGGAATATACTTCTGCAAATTCCGCATTATCAGTCAGGTCAACAGATAACAGTACGCAAAGCTATGCGGTTACTGGGCATGATGGCGTCATGCATTTACCTGGTCCCCCACGCGCGTCTGCGCATGCGTCCCATGCAGGAATGGTTGGCGAAACAGTGGTCTCAGGCAAGTGGTCAGTGGGACGATCTAGTGGTCGTTTCGCCAACACTCGTACAGAGCCTACACTGGTGGACAAGAGAGAATCTCGCAAAGGGGAAACCCTTTTACGAACCCGAAGTACAGGCAGTGGTGACTACAGATGCATGCCTGACTGGGTGGGGAGCTCACCTTCTCCACCACACAGCTCAGGGTCTCTGGTCTCACTCAGTAGCCAAGAACCACATAAATCTGCTAGAGCTTCTGGCAGTATTCCGAGCGCTGCAGGCGTTCGAGCCCCATCTACTGAACTTGTCGGTGCAGATCAGGACGGACAGCACGACAGCCATGTTCTATCTGAACAAGCAAGGAGGGACTCGTTCGCCAAATCTGTCCAAGCTTGCCCAGAAAATATGGATATGGGCACTCAGACGGAACATCTTCCTGTCATTGCAACATGTTCCAGGGGAGCTCAATTCCCTAGCGGATGCTCTAAGCAGAGACTCCCTCCCAAAAGAACACGAATGGGTCCTTCACAGAGACGTAGTAGAAGATCTCTTCTCTCAGTGGGGTTTCCCCACTATAGACCTATTCGCCACAAGCGAAAACAAACAATGCCCAGTATTTGCATCCAGGTTCCCCCAAACGGACTCCCAGGGGAATGCCCTGTGGATGAACTGGTCAGGGATGTTTGCGTACGCTTTTCCACCAACTCCTCTCATCAGGAAGGTGGTGTACAAGATGAACAAGGAATCAATGACGCTCATCCTAGTTGCTCCCATGTGGGCGAGACAACCATGGTTTCCACACCTACGCAGGATGGCGGTGTGCGAGCCCATCAGACTCCCAGCCTGGTACAACCTTCTGTCCCAGCAACAAGGTCAAACAGTGCATCAGGAACCCAACTCTATGAACCTAGCAGCATGGCTCCTGAAGTCATAGAGTTTGGACATCTCAAATTACCACAGAGGTGTATGGACATTCTAAAAGAGTCCAGGAAACCAAATACAAGACACTGTTACTTTGACAAGTGGAAAAGATTCGTTATCTGGTGCCAGAATAAACAAATCAACCCGGTTGATTGCACTCCTTCCAACGTTGTAACATACATGCTCCACCTGCTGGATGCAGAGTTGGTTTTTAACTCTCTGAAAGTACACCTGGCAGCCCTCTCGGCTTACACCACATCCCATAACAGGGTCTCGTGGTGGAAAGTACCAGTGGTTAAAGCCTTCATGGAAGGAGTAAAGAGACTTCACCCTCCTATTTCGAACCCACCGCCAGGATGGGACCTCAACGTGGTGCTAGCTAAGCTCATGGGCCCCCCCTTCGAACCCATGCATAAAAGTAGTCTCAAACACCTGACTTATAAAACGGCCTTCTTAGTAGCCATTACCTCCATAAGAAGGGTCAGTGAAATTCAGGCTCTGTCAGTGCAAGATCCTTTCTTTACTATCCACAAGGACAAACTGGTTTTACGCACACACCCTAGGTTCTCACCAAAATTCATATCCAAGTTCCATGTAAACCAGTCCATCGAGCTTCCGGCTTTCTTCCAAAACCCACAAAGCTCGGCTGAGGTGAAACTACACACCCTAGATGTGCGTAGGGCGGTCTTATACTATGTAAATAAAACCAGACCGCTAAGGAAAACAGATCAACTGTTTGTCTCCGTAGCTACAGGCAGAGAGGGGGATCGCGTCTCTAAGGGCGCTATCTCTAAGTGGATTATCAACTGTATACAGCTGTGTTACTCTCTTTCTGAAAAGACTCTGCCTTTTACGCCAAGGGCCCACTCTACTAGAGGCATTGGGGCCACTCTGGCTTTCATTGCAAATGTTCCCCTCGACACCATTTGCAAAGCAGCTACTTGGAGCTCTATTCACACTTTTACTCAGCATTACTGCATTGACACTCATTCCAAGACAGATACACAAGTGGGACAAGCGGTTCTAAGACACCTGTTTGCTCATGACCCTTCTCACATCCCACCTCCTTCTTCTGGTACTGCTCGCTAATCTATGCACAGCATGTGATCTAAGCAGATTCCACAAGCCTCAGAAGGGATACATTACTCACCGTAATCGTATTTCTGATGCTTGTATCTGCTTAGATTCACATGCGACCCACCCTTCCTCCCCTCCGAGAGAAGGCGCATGGTTGCTTGTAGTCTTACCTTTCTGTCTATCTGCTTGGACTTCTGTACTCACGCTACTCCTCATGCTACCTCATGTCAGGAAAAACACAATCTGGGGATCCTAGACGCGTGAGGGATCATGGGTACAGTGGACGTCACACTAGGGATAGTATTACTGGCACGCCCTGTGTCGACGCCCTTTTTCGATTTTCGAAAAACAAACTGTAATACTCTGCAGCTTCCACTAGATGTCGGCCTATGCACAGCATGTGAATCTAAGCAGATACAAGCATCAGAAATACGATTACGGTGAGTAATGTATCCCATATTTATACATATTTATTCAGTGAAAAAAAAAGTTTGTTAAAGGGACGTTATGGTTACACGTAAAACCGAAAAACCCCTGAAATTCGACAGTTATGGTAAGCTAAACAACCATAACTCGCGCCACCACCGTGCACTGTTAAGAATAACACCCAGGACATCAAAGACCATAACGTCCCTTTAACAAACTTTTTTCACTGTATTTCAAAGGTTTTTAGTAGCGCAATTTAACCATAACATTCCTGTAACAAAGTTTTTTCACTGAATCTACATATATAGATAATGTAAATTTGATAAATGTTCACTAGGATGCCCTTAGTTTATATACATATAACCTAGAACATACTGAACCCCCTACCTGCGCTAGTGCGTCAGATTTCCACAAACCATGCACCTGTTCGTGGACAGACTCTGACAACATCAACACTATCCAAAAACTCAGGGGGTATCTTACATTGTTATATCATCCAAAAAAACACTAAACATTTTCAAAAAGCAGCACATAAATTACATTCAATAATAAATAATAAGTGAAACTGTATGTAAGACACTAACAGTCCAATTACATAGCATATGCAACATAGTGGAATATACCAAAGCATAATAAATATGCCTCCAACAGAATTACCTCACAGAAACTGCAAAGCAAAAATCAACAGGACACCTAAGCAGCAGTAACAGCAACACTCAGCAAGAAACTAGTGAGTGCACTCCATTTATTGTATATATTTATAAACTTTCTGTATTAGGTACACTTAAAATATATTTTCTTTTTTTACACAAAAATGTCCAGTACTTTGGAATGGCTGAAAGAAAATTTTCCTCGGGATGAAATGAGTGAAGACATTGATACAAATGGTCTTTTTTAACAGAGCGTACAGACATTAAAAATAATATACCAAGAGAGACGTTAGAAAATCCTCTGCAGCGAATGGAGCTAAAAATGGATCTGTTAATGAAAAATGTTATTCTTTTAAAACACTTTGTGGAGGACCATATAAAAGAAAACATAAAATATCACTGTCCCACATGTAACTGTTCGCCCTCTCCATGTCCCAGCCAACTATCCCCATACCCTCCCCAGCAAGAAAAATGTTACGATGAGATTTCCATCCCTTCCTCCCCTCCCATCCATCATGTCCAAACCCCCTAATTCCCCTGTATTTGTTTGTTTCTGCTTCCCCCTTTCTTTTGTAATTTTTATACTGTTATACAATAATAAAATATTAAGTGTGCTGTTAGTATATTCCTCTGTGTCTTATTTGTTTTTTTTAAAAGGCAGTTAGGGTGTCTGCGAACAGCGCGGATGTCCTCAATTAACCAAAACGGGGGTGTCCTAAGGACACTATGCCTGTTCGGATTGTTGGCAATCAAAATGGAGGTGTCCTTAAGACACACAAGATGTCCGCCTGTCCGTATTTAACCAAAATGGGGGTGTCCTAAGGACAGCATACCTGTTCGAATTGGCCGTAGTCAAAATGGGGTGTCCGCAGAACACTAAAGACGTCCGCATGTTCGCAGCTATGCAAAATAAAATGTCCTAAGAACATTCCCCTGTTCGCATTGTCCGTAACCAGAATGAATATGTCCGTAGAACACATAGCCCGTCCGCCAAGTTATGACGCACATTTGTTTTGTTCGGGGACCTGTACACTGTCTGTAATACACCCGCGCGTATGCGTACCACACCCTTGCCCCTACGAACATCGTGCCTGTCCGCAAGTGTCCGCCGTACGTGTGTCGCTCTTTTAATTAGTTCGAGGACTGAACACTGTCCGTAGAACAACTGCACGCATGCGTAGACCGGACCATGCGCATTTGGTGTCCTACGGACAGCGGTCCCATTCGCCAACGTATCCCCGACATACCCGCACTAGGCGTAACAAACACTGTCCGGGCCCCTGGACACCTAAAAAGTTTTTTTTTTTCAGCAATCAAAGGTATTTTCCTGGGAAAGTTCACCCTTGCACATGTCCCACACTATGTCCGTGGCAATCTGCATACTTTTTGGAATTTTTTTAGCCCTTTCTTCGTGTTCGATGTGTCCTGGGACAGTGCGGGTGTCTGCGAAGCGCACCCTAGCACCCCTATAAAAGGCCACACCCCAGAGATGCTCCTTATTCTGTTTTTGGGCTCCCAGGACAGAGACTGCTCCTTGTTGCATTGGATTGCTCTTGCTCTTTGAAACAGCTGTCCTCCTGGCATCCATGGCTGCTGCTGGTGCTACTGCTGTCTCAGCAACACCCCCAACACCTCCACCACCAACACCTCCCCGAGGGCCTGCAGAGAGGAACAGGTGTCAGGATACAGAGGAGAGTGATGAAGAGGATGAGGTAGTGGAAATCCCTACTACTAGTTCTCACCATGAATCTTGGGTGTGGAGGTTATTTACCACTGTTGATGGAATACCAAAGCATGTGCACACACGGTGGCCTGCAATCAGTGCAAGATAGTGCTGACTCGTGGGAAACCGGGTTTGTACAGCTATGGTACTACCTCATTGAAGTGACACCTAAAATTGTCTATTCGGAAGGTTGTACCTTGCGATAAACATAGTAGGTTGAGTTCCTCTGCAGCATCCTCCGTTTCTCCAGCATGGGGTCTGGCATGGATTCACATGCTCATGAATATTCCCCGTCGTCAGGCTGGGAATCCTCGGTAAAGAAAAAACCAGTATCAGTTTCGTTTCTGATCTGTCTTTCGTAGTAATATCCAATCACTGGTCTCTGCGTCATACTGACCACAGCCAATGACTGCCCTCTACCTAAGCACCGCCTCTGGCAGCCATCTTCAGATTTTTACCGCACGTTCATGTGTTGGGATCCTTGTGCTATTGCTCTCGAGCGTTAGTGCTATTTTTTCACGTTTTTTCTCAAAAACTTCGTTTTTTCGGTCAAAGGAGCCTCAAGCTCCACCGACTCTCCATCCGTTCAACGGGGACCCGTGCCGGATTCGTCTGCGCCCCTCAAGGGTGAAGATTTCGTCGAGCTACGCTTTTGGAGGACTCCAGAAGTTTCTCAGGCCCGGACATGGCCCAGGAGAAGGGATGCTCGACGCCCGGAAAGCTGTTCAGGGTCTGCCCTGAATGCCAGCTGCAGAACGTCTTTAAGGTGGACGAACACTTTTTTTGTCTCTACTGCTTACATGAGGACAAGACGCACATGGAGAAGGACTGTGCGTTTTGCGGCAACATGTCGGAGCGGACCATGAAGGACCGCCATCAACGTCTCGCCAACTGGCTGGAAGGGAAGAGCCTGTCAGGCGAGAAGAAGAAGAAGAAATCCGAGCGGTCTTCTAAGACCTTTGAGGACGCCCCGGCGACGGGGGTCCAGCACAAAGCAAAGCACCGCGAGTCCGCTGGCACCGGGAGCGCCGAACGGTCGGGCTCTACGGGCGCCAGGCAGGGCGCACCCTCCCCGGCACCATCAACCACGAGCCAACGCTCTGGGTCGGGTAAGAGGAAGGCCGAGCACCCGGCGAAGCTCCTGGAGAGGCCCCGGTCGAGCTCGAAGGCCCCATCGGAGGGGGAGCGAGGCAGTGTCCCCCCCCTCAAGGATAAGGCGGTGAGCGCACCTAAGGTGGTGAAGGCCTTAATCCATCCGGCCAAGCCCTCTATCGATACTGTCGCGGCGGCCCTGGCTCAGCCTGTGGGGGCTACACCAGTGGTGGCGACCTCGGGGCTCAGAGTCTCCCTGCCACCTCGGAGGGAGTCCTCTTTTGTGCCCATCGATAGGGCCCCCGTGAAATCCCCCGTGGGGAAGAAAAAGGGGGGGCAGGGCGTCGTCGTAGATTCGGCCTCAACCTCGGAGGAGGAGCTGGTCGAAGTCTTAAGCCACGGCCTCGGCGTGGAAGAAGACCGGCCCGTCGGGATGGATCCCGACGCAGGTGACGACGACATCATCGAGGGTACCGACGGGGCCCCTGATCGCCCGTCGGATTCCCCTCTGCCAGCGCCGCGAGACAACTCGGCGGCCATTTTGTTGGCTATACAGTCCTTATGCTCAGAGATAAGGACGAGACTACCGTTGCCGACGGAACCTCTCCCGTCGGGGGACCCAGAACCGGGACCTTCTGGTGTTCCCCCTACCAAGAAAAGAAGGATCCACCCTCCGCCTCCTTTTCAGCCGTCGCGCCCCTTCCAGCCCTCCTCCCCGTCCACCCGAGGGGATGATATGGGGACTGACACGGCAGCGACGGGTACGGACGACGAGGTATACGACGAGGATGTACCGTCGTCGCCTCCCACCAGGGCTTCTCCGCCCGACGAGATTGGATCGTTCCACTCCATGATCACCAGGGCATCCGAGCTTTTCCAACTCTGCCCTGAGGAGAAGAAGGAAGGTTTCCTTTATCAGCGGCGCGAGGCCAAGAGGAAGACGGTCCTCTCAGTGCCTCTATTGGACGACATTTGGGATGAGGGCCTCACCCTCCTCAAGAACCCTTCCACGACGCCAGCTAGAAGAGACCGGTACGAGAAGAAGTACCGGGTCCCGGACACAGCCCCCCTGTGCCTCCGGGCGCAGCCTACCCCGGACTCCGTCGTCTCCGCGGCGGCCAGGAAAAAAGCGGGGGGGGGGGTGCGGCCTCCACATCGATTTCCCCACCAGACGGCGAGGGAAAGAAATTGGACGCTATGGGACGCAGAGTCATCTCGTCGGCGGCGACGACGATTAAAGCGGCCAACGCCTTGGCTATCGTGGCCCGCTACAACAGGGAGCTCTGGTACAAACTGGCTCCCCTACTGGACTTCTTGCCGGACGACAAGAGGGCAGAGGCCCTGGAGATCCTGCAGGAAGGAGAGATGGCTTTGGACCACGCCATTACCGTTGCGACGGACATCGCCGACACTGGGTTCCGCCAGTTGGGCAACGGCGTTTGCCTTAGGAGGCGTGGATGGCTCAAGGCTACGGACTTCCGTCAAGACGTTCAGACCAGAGTCCTGGACATGCCCTTCGATGGGAACAACCTGTTTGGGAAAACAGTGGACGATTCCCTTCAGGCCATTAAAGCGGACACCGAGACGGCCCGGGCCCTTGGAGTTCTGCAACAACGTCGGACGCCCTTTCGGAGCAGCGGAGGCAAGGGCGCCTCCAAAAGTTCAGGCGGCGGTTTCTCCACCCACCGTCAAGCGGCCCGCTCGTCGGCTCAGGAGGCCTACAGAGGACGAGGCAAGTCTGGCGGACCCCGCCGTCGTCGCCAAGGAGGTCAAGGCGGCAAAGCCTCGTCGAAGCAGGATTGAACCGACCGTGGGGTCGGGCCCCCACCGAAGCACCACGGTGGGAGGCCGGCTGGCGAGATTCGTCAGCGTGTGGGAGTCCATCTCCACCGACCGTTGGGTGCTGGACGCCTTGGCCCGGGGCCACGCGCTCGAATTTCAAAGAAGGTGTCCGCGCGTCCCCCCCGTGGCCAGGAAAGAACTTCACGTCCCTCAACTTCTCCTGGAGGTAAAGGCGATGCTGAGGAAGGGCGCCATCGAACTCGTCCCAAAGAGACTTCGGGGCTCCGGAGTTTACTCGAGATACTTCCTCGTGAAGAAGAAGACGGGGGGGATGGCGCCCCATCCTGGACCTGCGACGTCTGAACAAGTTCATCAAGGCGCAAAAGTTCCGGATGGTCACCCTCCAGCACGTCCTGGGTCAGCTGGAGGAAGGAGACTTCCTGTCGTCGTTGGATTTGGAGGATGCCTACTTCCATATTCCCATCCTAAAGGGGCACCGAAAATTCCTCCGGTTTGTGGTCCAAGGGCGTCACTACCAGTTCAAAGCCCTCCCCTTCAGACTAAGGTCGGCCCCCAGGGTATTCACCAAGTGCCTTGCACCGGTGGCGGCGCAGCTGCGCCGCGAGGGGATCCACGTCTACCCCTACCTGGACGACTGGCTCATCCGAGCCAAGACGAGGTAGCTCGCCCTGGATCACACGGCAAGGACCGTCCGACTTCTCACGGACCTGGGATTCTCCGTGAACTACGCCAAGTCTCACCTGGTACCCGCGCAAAACGCACTGTTTCTGGGAGCGAAGCTCGACACAGTGTCTCTTCTGGCCTCCCCGTCGGAGGAAAGGACCAGGTCCATCCTGGGCAAGGTACAGCGGATGTTGGTTTCCGACGCGGCCAAGGTGAGGTCCATCAAGTCCCTCCTCGGAATGATGTCTTCCTGCATCTACCTCATTCCCATGTGCAGGCTCCGGATGCGCCCATTGCAGGAGTTCCTGGACGCGCGCTGGATCCAAACGACGGGCAGCTTCGAGGAGAGGATCACACTCGACGAGAGTTTCCGCCGAGCGGTCCGGTGGTGGGGCAACCGCACGCATCTGACGGCGGGCATGGACTTCCAGACCCCAGACCACCAGGAGACAGTGACCACCGATGCCTCCCTGGAAGGGTGGGGAGCGCACACCGAAAATCTGCACGCGAGAGGCCTTTGGCTCCCGACGGAGAAGTCCCTCCATATCAACGTCCTGGAGCTCCGTGCAGTGTTCTGGGCCCTCAGGTCCTTCCTTCCGTCCCTCAAGGGCAAGGTGGTGAGGATCTTCACCGACAACACCACCACCATGTTTTACATCAGGAAACAGGGCGGAACCAGGTCCCCAGCGCTGTCCAAGGAGGCGCAGGACCTGTGGCATTGGGCCGTCGCCCAAAGGATGTTTCTGGTGCCGTTTCATCTGGCAGGGATAAAAAACACCATCGCCGACTCACTCAGCAGGGAGCTGCGCTCGTGCCACGAGTGGGAACTACGGCAGGATCTAGTGGATCGCCTCTTCCGACGGTGGGGCACACCCCAGATCGACCTGTTCGCGACGGCGACGAACTCCAAGTGCCGAAGGTTCGCCAGCAGGTTTCCCCAGGCGAGGAGCATGGGCGATGCCTTCTCGTTCCCCTGGGAGGGCCTGTTACTCTACGCGTTCCCTCCTTTGCCACTGCTAATCCGGCTCGTCAACCAGCTCAAGAGGTCACGGTGCAGGATGATCCTCGTCGCACCTGCGTGGCCGAGGCAGATATGGTTCCCGGACCTTCTGGACTTGTCAGCGTCCCCGCCAATCAAGCTGCCGGTGGACGCGGATCTTCTCTCCAGGGAAGGAGGCGCCATCCTCCACCACGACCCGAAATCGCTGAACTTGCAGGCCTGGCTCCTGCAGCGCTAGAGTTTGGAGGATACGACATACCGGCCGACTGCAGAGAAGTTCTTGCAAAGGCCAGGGCGTCCTCGACTCTTAAATGCTACGGACACAAATGGAAGTGGTTCTCTGTCTGGTGCCACGCACAGAAGATTAACCCTCTACGGATTACGGCTCCCCAGGTACTGCCGTACCTGCTGATGCTGGCCAAAGCTGGACTGGCACACGCGTCCATCAAGATTCATCTTGCTGCGATCTCCCGATACACCAGAACCACGGGCCGGACGTCCTTGTGGTCTCATCGTCTGGTGAAAGAGTTCATGAAGGGACTGTTCAGATCGTTCCCGCCGGTGAAGGCTCCGGCCCCGGCGTGGGAGCTCAACGTGGTGCTGACCAAGCTCATGGGACCTCCGTTCGAGCCTCTGCACTCGGCCCCGTTGAAGTTTCTGTCGTGGAAAGCAGCGTTTCTTGTGGCCATCACCTCCGCACGACGGGTGGGAGAGATCCAGGCCCTTTCATGCAAGGCCCCGTACTTGACTTTTCACGACACGAGGGTAGTGCTCAGGACGCACCCCTCCTTCATGCCCAAGGTACCGTCGGACTTCCATCTCAACAAACCCTTGGTGTTGCCTGTGTTCTTCCCGTCGCCTTCGTCGCTGGCTGAGAGGACTTTGCACTCGCTGGATGTGGCTAGAGCGCTGAAGTTCTACGTGGACCGCACGAAGTGTTTTCGGAAGACGTCACAACTCTTTGTGAACTTTGGACCTGTCAATCAGGGGAAGGCTCTCTCGAAGGCTTCCATTTCCAGATGGCTCTCCGGCTGTATCATGTACTGTCATCGGTTGGCAAACCGACCGCTGCCTGGCCGTCCGAGAGCCCATTCCACCAGAGCGATCGCAGCTACCACGGCGTTCCTTTCTGGTGTGCCCCTGCTGGACATATGCAGGGCTGCTACGTGGAGGTCGACGCACACCTTCACGAAATTCTACTGCGTCGATCGGGATTCCAGGGAGGAGTCCAGGGTCGGCCAAGCAGTGCTGCGCAACCTGTTCGCCTGAGGTGAGCCTGGTGAGGAGGTAAGATGCTTAATGTTGAGTTGGATGTACTGCTTAATGTTGAGCCTTTGCCACCTCCCGTGGTTGTGCATGTGTGTACTGCTATGTATTCTTTATTCATGAGCATGTGAATCCATGCCAGACCCCATGCTGGAGAAGGAACAAGTTACTTACCTGTAACTGTTGTTCTCCAGCATGGGTCTGGCATGGATTCACATGCGAACCCTCCCGCCTACCCCTCTGCGGCTCTTCACTTGGTCATACTGCCACTTCACGTGCTTCCAAATCTGAAGATGGCTGCCAGAGGCGGTGCTTAGGTAGAGGGCATTCATTGGCTGTGGTCAGTATGACGCAGAGACCAGTGATTGGATATTACTACGAAAGACAGATCAGAAACGAAACTGATACTGGTTTTTTCTTTACCGAGGATTCCCAGCCTGACGACGGGGAATATTCATGAGCATGTGAATCCATGCCAGACCCATGCTGGAGAACAACAGTTACAGGTAAGTAACTTGTTCCTTCTGCTCCTGCCACCACAAGAGACACTCCTGTGGGGCAGTGCATCCCTCCAGCTGCCTTGCAGGCCATACACAATGCTGTTGATCCTTACCTTTCGAGGGTCACAGTATTGTGCATGTACTGCGACGCAGTACTCTGCAGGGGGGAGAACCTTCAAAGTGCTTTTGAAACTGTGGTCAAGGAGCATCAGAAGAACTGCTGCCTACCTGAATAAGGCCCACCCTACATCTTCCTCACTCCACCTGCCCTTTCTTATCCCTGTGGTTTGTGCCCCTTCCTTACCCTCCTTTCCCTTCCTTTCCTTGTGTGTCGTGTTTAAAAAACCAAAACAAAATATAAAACAACAAAAAAGGCTCTTTTCAGAGCCGCCTGTCACAGGGCCCTGTGCATTTTTAGAAGTCCGCGGACATCTAAAATCTGTGCAGTGCTGCCCTGTAACAACCATTGCACTTTTCTCTGGGAGGAAGTGGTGGCTCTGAAAAGAGCCTTTTTGTGGTGTTTTTTTGTGTTTCAAAAACTTCAAATGGTCAACGCCTACTGCAAAATGGATTGCTATAATTCTAAGGGTCGCAATGCATTTGGTATATTTCGCAGAAAAATCTGATTGCCATCATAAGTAAGATGTACTCCATCTCTGCGAAAAATGTGTGTACTACTAAACATATTTTCATTGTGAAGAGGGGACATGCCAACATCTCTCAAAAAGCCACAAACAGCCTTGTTGATGTTACGTCTCGCTTTCTCCATTTGTGGACCAAATGAAGAAGAACGCAGCCACATTTGTCTCTGCGCAATACGAGAAAAAAATGTCTTTCTCAAGTCCTTCTTTGATTGCAAATTGCAAAGAGATACCAGAGACATGTCCTAAACTGTTCCCTCCACAATGAATAATAATGATGTCTGGATGACACTTTGTCACCAAAGTAGCACAAAGAGGTACCAAATCCAGCCACTTCATTCCACGCACTCCATGCCAGTGCACTTACACATGAGGGAATCCAAGATGTGCAGCCACTCCACAGCGATCTGCATGCCCCTCCAACCAATTTATCCACAAGTCTCCCAAAATCCAGACAATCTGCTTTCTGAAACACACAGCCATAGCTCTCTCCTCTCCCGAAAATGACTTTCTGACAAACTCTGACAAACTCTGTGCTCACACATCACACCCAGTAAACCCTATTGACCAATCCCTTGCTCTGCACAGTCTCGTTTGCATGCCTGTAAACTGCAAATTCGCTGTATGTAATATGTGCTGTCTGCAGAGAGTGCAGGGAATCAAAATTTAAATAGTGTGCCCCATTTCCCCTTTGAGGTTGGCTCTGAAAAGAGCCTTTTTTTTTTTTCTCATTTTTTTCATTACTCTCCTCCAAAAATCTTCACATTAGCTTCTCCAAAGCAACTCTTATGTTCTAAAACAGCATGACATTTCCCATAAAAGATAGACATGCCATCTTCTTTAAAGTAATCAACATTACCAGAGTCAATGTTCTCATTGTTGCAAAAGAACATGGCACCTCTAGTCATAAAAGCAAACATGCCTCGGTTGATTAAAGACCTACCAACGTTTTACTGAGGAGAAAAAACAGAACTATTGTCCCATACTGCCCTAGGTACCAAAGCAGAAAAAAATACTTTCGCATTTGCAAGCCCTTTCATGACTGCATGAACCAAGTTTTGCAGATCTTACAACAAAGTAGGGGCACTGACATAGCCCAAATGCAAAGCACCACAGTGCAGAACAACCACATGTGGACTATAATACCTAGCCATATCCTGACAAACTTCTAGCATTGCCTGCAAATTAAAACCGGGCACAGTGCACCACACCACTTCCACTCCTTTTGTGTCAAAATGCTTAGCCGCATTCCTAGATTTAGCATACTGCTCCAAGCCATTCACAAACATATCTCCAAGCACCACCACCCTGACTTTCTCCACCTCTGCCATCTTCACTACAGATAGCCTCTCTCAATACGAAGCAGAACCTCAACACCTGATTGGCTAATCCTCAAAATGCACTCCCATTTCATGCTCAGAAGCCCTGCATGTGGCATGCCCTGTCTGCGAACAGCCGCACTGCCCGTGGATCGCGTAAGTAACACTACGGCAGCCCTTCTACCCTCTCCACTTCACTCTCTGCACCATTCCCTCATTGGCTACTGTTAAGCAGTCGCACAACCATCCACCAATCACATGCAAGACCTCTAGATCTAACTCCATCACAATTCAGCACTTTAGATGTACTGATGATCACTCTGAGTACAATTGCGCTGTGACTACAAAGCACCTACAGCAACTACTGCAGCATTTCTACTTGCAGATTCATGCAACATCCACATGCATGAACACAAAGTACAGGTATGAATATTTGTTGCACAGTACATCATACATGCCAACATTCCGACCCACCTGGGAGGGACATTTCCTCCGAAAAATCGGGAGACAACATTTGTGTCATAAGGATGCATTGGACAAAGATATATTTTCAGCGGGAGAACGTGAAAAATAACAATATTTTTCACAGAAAAATCAGGAGTCTCCCGCCGAAATCAGGATTGCCATTTATGGTACATGTACATCTCTTGCATAAATGCATATAAACAGAGTAACTGCCATTTACCCAGTGTAACCTGTAAAACAAGCTTACTGTCATTTCTCCATCTTGCAAAGTTGTCTGCTCTCCACATTTTTATTTATCCATATTAACTGCAATGTGCAAACTGTTATTTTCTTCTTTCATTCTATCATTTCTGTAACCACTGCCACGTATTTAACCACATTTCAACCATGATAGCATTTAATGCATTGTAGTGCATAAGATGTACATACAATTTCCTTTCTATACATTCTCCATATTTCACATACATTCTATAATTTCAACTTCTACAAATGACTATATTAGTAATCAGACACAACACACACAGCTATCCAACAAAGTGTCATTTCTTGTTAAAAGATGGGAGAAATAACAGTATAATTATGAAAAAAGGCTTTCTAGTGTGTTATAAAATGACACGCAGCCAGGATGAGTACATGCATCTTTATTCATGCACACAGATAGACAATATCATTTGAAAGGCTCCCAGCTAAAACACCACCACTGCCTCTACAACTGTTCTTCCAATCTACACAGCTCTCTCATTCCAGATGCTTGTCCGTTCCGCGCTAGATTTCACAAAAGCATTAAACTATGCACCGGTGCAGTCATATCTATCACATCATCTACAACTATGTACAGTGTAGTAAAGCAAGACATACAACATATCCCCCTACCCTTCAGTCTGCAACACGAGCACCGGGTCCTTCCTTGCAACTCTTACTTTATTTCAGACTCTCCCATCTCCAAGCACCACAGAATCTTAGTAGTAAGCTGCTGACCATCAAATCTTTCACAAATACATACATTTCCATACAGTTCCTGCCATTTACCCTGTAAAAATAGCAAACAAAGCCTACGATTATTTCTTCTAGCTCCTAACATCCAATAACGCCTTACGAAATTTCTAAAGCACATTCAACTAACGGATTGGAAATAAAATATACAGACTGCACATAGGCAAAGAAAAGTTCATGTGCATGCTATGCACAGTTATCAGAAAGCACTACTACTGCAAAAACAAAGAAATCCATGTCTACATTAACAGCGTCTGAAGTACGAACGAGAACTCAGAAGAAACCTACTCTTTCCAAAAAAGTAAGTGCTTCCCCTCACCAATCCACACATCATCTCACTATCCTATAAACACTATTATACTACTACCAATCAGTGCTCACATTTTTTATAACAATTCCCCTAAGCAGCCCACATACCACAATCAAAATGTTTGGTAGCATTGTAGAGTTATGCACCCAAGACTCTAGGCCCTGGCCACAACCACTGCAGCATAACACACCCATAGAAACAAACACCTACCAAATGACCACAACCCAAAAACATAATACATCACCTCAAAACTATGCACTTCAATTAACAATCTAAAGAATTATTACAACCAACGTACAAACTCTTCAATACATACCCTCTTCACCCAATGCCCTTCTAACGACCCAAAACCAACATCAAACTAAACTAAAATAGCCAGTAGTGCGCCTAATGTTTAGTATGTCCGCGGACAACCGCGGTTACTGCGGACACCGCAAACACATCACAGCTTTCTCCCTCCTAAAAAAATACAGCATTTGAACCATCTCTTTCTCCCCCACCCTCTCCAAGCACTCATACACACCAACACACCCCAAAATTGGATTTATGCTCCCTTCCAGCGCATGTCTGCGCATCCAATATGACGGTAGCATCAAAATAATTTGACGCACCTCACGCCTCATCCCAGCCAGTCAGAGAGCACGTCATGCGTCTGCCGGCATTACGTAAGCTGATTATCCAATCGGTGTCCTGTCTGCGGAGCGAACAGGGAAGTGTGTCCACGGAGCAGACGTAGATATCACACATTTTTTTAGACCTACTTTTTGGTCATTTAAAAAATAAAAATACTGGATGGATTTTCACCAAATTTACAAAAGCACACTTTCGGGATCAAGCCGCCGCTCCTGCCGCAACTTTGGTGAAAATCAGTCCTTCGGTTTGGGCTGTAGGCGCGACAAATCTTTTCTCCATTTAGTCTATGCGAAAAAAAGAAATTTTAGGATCCCCCTATAACTTTGCTCCCCCTGCCCCCAGACCAAACCTCACCAAACTTTGCAGAAAAATTCAGAGTGGGCCATATACTTTTTTTGTGCAAAGTTTGGTGATGATTCCTCCAGGGGGGGCAAAGTTATAAGCCACCCAAAAAGTGCTCTTCCTATGGGTTTAGCAACTTAACCATAATTGCACAGCCCGCTACATACTGCATGTATACAAAAAAGTCCCAAGCGCACACGACCTGCTACTTTAAAACATTTTCTTTTATTCATATAGGTACAGTGCATCACAACAAAGGTGAACATGAAACCACGTTCACCTAAATGGCGACCAAATGGTAACAAAACACTTGCCCACTTGGGTGGAAAAGCCACGCGTTCCACCTGAATACTCGGACCTCTTCAAACTAGTAAAGTCCAATCGTGCCGAATGCACCAAAAAGTGTTAAAAGGCATAGCTAGAGCGGTCTGCTCCGCCCTTCATCACGTTCAAAACGATCATGTGATCGCAACTCAAGGAAGAATAATATTGTCAAACTAGCCTCCACATTGGAAAGGCTATTAGTATCAAAAAGTAAGAGTTAAATACTCTAGTGTGATACTCATGTATCTTCTAGTCATCACCAACATAATGGGGCCATTGGATTCGAACCTCTCCGCTATGCCAACTTAAAAAAAAAAATGTATTTCAATTTATTAGGTTCATATAAAAACTCACAAATGTCACAAATTCAATTGTTATGGCCATGCATTACTATTAAATAGCAACACGTGGTCATGTGCCCCAAAGGGGTGTGTATTTAAAACAAATCCGGCAAGCTGCGGATGTAGAATCTCTTAATGTCAGAGATGACGCATCTACTTTCAAGCAATGTGTGAATTACGGTGCCATTGCTTAATTCACACATGTATGCAGACCTGAAGGGTTTATAGCAGCTAATAGTCTAATGTGTAACAATTCATATGATGTATACCCATCGTTGAACCAAGAGAGACACAACAACAAACATATGGCACAATCCAGCCGGTTGTACATATAAAGTGCTATGTGCATAGGTGCAATGATTATGATCTCTGTATTGTCAGAGATGTTAGTCAAAGATGTAAAGTCGGAGAGCATCATATCTCATTTTTATAGAAAATGCAAGTGCATGTTGTCACTAATCAATTAGTGTGCTGGTGCATCCTTATTAGGTAGAAAAATAAAAGGCATACCGATACATACATCATCTGCCATCTTACTTGAAGACTCATACTTTACATGGAAATAAAGTGCTAATGCATCTCCACTAGTGTCTAACTGTACACTTGATACCTCCTGTTCACAATAAAAAATGTATGAGTTGTCTCGGAAGGACACTTATGGGCTAGACCGGTTTATACATTTGACAAACATACAAAATCGTGAATCTCAAAGGGAACATAACTTTAGGTTTGCAAAAACACATACATCTCTGCATCAATACTGAGTCCCTTAGGTTTTAACGTGTCAAATTTGCATATTAGGGAAGCCTCTAGTTGTCGTAGCTTTAATTCACGATTGCCTAGTCTTTTATTCTGAGGTATGTGTGCTAAACCCAAAAATGACACATTTCCTACCTCGCCATTATGTTTCTCTTGAAAATGACCCATAAGAGGATACTTTGTGTCCCCATTTTTGATAGCTCTATAGTGCTGTAATATCCGTAATTTCAACGGTGCTATTGTTCCGCCGATGTAATGAAGCCACATGTGCATGTTATGGCATATACCACATATTTCGTGGACATGAGATTCTTTTTGAATTTCCATTTTAGGTCATTAGTACTGACAAACTTGTTCTTGGATACAAAGTTACACAGTTTACAACTAGCACATTTGTAAAAAAACATAATTTTGGTTCACATTCAGTAGACTAGAGGTGTTTGATGGTTTGGTTATTACCATGCTTGGTGATAACATCTTTTCAGGGTGGGGGCTTTCCGGTAGGTTATGCTAGGACTTTTATCTAGTACTTGCTTAAGATCAGAGTCCATAAGCAACACCTCCTAATGTTTTTTAATGATGGATTTAATTTCCCTGGCCCGATGGTTGAAGCTTGTGAGAAATCTAATTTTCTCAGCCTTAGATTTACTTTTGCTAGAGAGGAGATTCTGTCTAGTGATTTTCTCCGCTTTGCCAAAGCATTCTGAGATGGTATTTTTACTATAGTCTCTTTTTTGACAAATCTCTGTCCGATGTGTCTTGCTTCAGTTTTGTAGTCTACATTATTGCTACAAGCTCGTTTTACCCTGAGAAATTCTCCATAGGGGATAGACTCTATTAACGCTCTGGGATGGTGGCTCTTTGCATGGAGAGTCGAATTAGAACTTGTTGCTTTCCTATACAATTTAGATGTGAGACCATTATTTTCAATCTGAAGTTTCACTTCAAGGAAAACCAATTCCTGTTGGCTACAGGCAGTTGTTGGTTCCAAATTAAGAGTATTGTCATTGTTAGGCAGAAACCTGTGCAGTTCCCTCTGTGACCACTGCAAAAGATTTAAGTCTACAGGTGTTGGCAGTAAACCCACTTGGTAGCAGTCTGCACCACACAGATTCACTGTGGTAGCTGTGGCTGAGCAGTCAGACTTCCCTCAAGAAGAGTTAGGCAGTATACAGAGGATACACAATAAGTACAGAGGCACAGTAGTACAAGCAAACACTGACCAGAGCTAGGTGTAAAAAGTATAAACTTATTTATTAAAAGTACACTCATAAATTACACTAGCACATTAGAAAAGGTAAGATAGTCAAACACAGTCACTATTACTCATATGTACATCCCTAATCATTTGTTGGACAATTCTAAGTTAACCCCACTTATTTCCAACCAGAGGTGAGCGCTTAACGTTAGATGGTACTCCAACAAGTATTACCAAAAGGGAGGGAAAAGGCAGAAATAAAGAGAGCAGTAAGGTAAAACACTTTTCACATAAGGTTAGCAAAGACAGTCAATGGTGGAACAAGGAGAATTAGTTCGGGGCCCGCTTTAGAGGGAGCCAGGCGAAAAATGTGCCCAAAGTCACAAGTCTTTGCGGGTGAGAGAAAAGGTTTTACTACGGTTCTGAAAAGTTTAGTTAGGGTGTCCCAGACCTACCCAGGTTCGAGAGCCGAGGGCTAAATCTACCCTGTACAATCGGTGGCAAGGGAGGCCGGGCGGAACACAGTACCTTTAAAAGTGGAAAGATTCCTCCAGCGGTGGTAGTCGTTCCTGGTAGTGGGTGCAAGTCGCGGCGTCGTCCCGAGGAAGAGGTGGTCTCGACGTAGAGGAAAGCTGCAGGTCGTTGCACTACCAGGGATGAGGCCAGCCGTGGAGTTTTCCGGTCACAAAGGATTTTTACCCCTCTTTCGCGGTTGAGGTAAAAAGTGGTATCCCGGTTGCCGGGGTGCTTGGCACAGGCAAGGCGGCCACGAGATGCTTCGGGACGGCGAAAAGAAGGCAGCAACTGGTTGTCCCCACCAGTTAAGGGAAGAAGACTCTCCGGCGGGAGATCTCCTCTGTCGTCGGGAAAAGTGGTGAGACGGTTCTGCAGGGCTTCACCGGTGGTGTCGTCTTGGCAGGTCGGCTCGGCTTCTCCCTCTTCGGCTTCTTAGGTGGTGAGCGGGGTGGCTCACCACTTGGGCCAATCACACTAGAGTGCGACATGAGTTGGCAAGGCAACTCAGTCCAGGGTGCCTAAACCCCCTCCCACACCCCCTGTGGTACCCAGACAGAATGGCACCACTTTGGGGGGCTTCTGTGCAGAAGCCCGCCAAAAGTGGAACAAAGGCTCGACTCGGGTTCAGGGTTACTGAAGTGAACCTAGACGCCATTTTGGCGGCGAGTTCCGGCAAAGAATCCCAACCGGTGAATTTATATTAAATAAATAAACCGGCGATATCTTTAACATTGCACCAAAAAGTGGTGCATCAAAAACAATGGGAAATCCCATTGGGAAATATTCCGGTGGAATATTTCCGTGGTATCCACTGCCACCAGCCAGAACTCGGCGAGGGGGGACGGGACAGTACCCCCTCGACAACAGACCCAGGGGCAATCTAATTGCCCCCTACCAGTACTTCCACAGTAATATGGTTTGTACTGGTTAAGTTCCTAAGTTAAGACTAGTAAAGTCAATGGTAACTTTACAGACCCAGGGAGACAGTAGTCAGTCCCAGGGTGTGGAGTCTATGTTTGGGGGTCTCTAGGACACCCCTGTGCTACTGCACTGAGGGTGCTGTGTAACACACATTACAAAAACCAATGATGGCCTATGGGGAAAATTACCCCCTAGCCCATAAGCACATAGCAAGTCACAGAAACACTCTCAAGTCATGTCCAAGAGTGAGGGTAAAAGAGTCTCACTCTTGGCAGGAGAAAAAAATAAACCCCAAAAAATCCAGCAAAGCTGCTTGGGGACTCACTAGGTTAGGAAATTCAGCCTAAACAGAGAATTCTCCCTAACAGTCATCAATAAAACAATACCAAACAATAATATGTTTGGTCAAGTGTTCTAATTCTTCTGTCCATGCTGTCTGCGTCTCCCACCATCCCATGTATAAGTTAACATATGTTGGGGCCATACAAGACCCCATAGCTGTACCCTGGCTTTGTTTGTATATTTGATTTTCATGGAGAAAATAATTGTTCTAGACAAAATTGAAGCATTTGCAATAACATCTCGTTGTGCTGTAATACCAGTTTAATGTAGAATAGAAACATGGTTTCGAGGGGAATGGGTCCTCCGACGTATTCCATATCTATGACAGTAATCGCCACAGCTGTGCTGCTTCGGAAAATCTTTTGGCGTCTGCGTCCTGTGTCGATGATGTCGATACGCTGTCCTCGAGGGCCTCCATTGAGCCGACGTCACCGGATGTTATAAGTAGGATGCACGACACCCGTAGCCTCAGTTCCATTTTTTCCGCAAACGTGTTCGCTTCAGAGATCTCGGCGCGCCTTGGTCTTTCTGAGTTCTGTTCTTTCGGTTCCTCGAACCTGTTTGTTTGTGAAGATCCATGATGTCTTCTTCCACCTCGAGGCTGGGTTTTAAGAAGTGTCAGGACTGCGGGTCTAAGATGTTGTTGACGGGCTGGCACGATGCCTGCCTCTGCTGCCTCGGTGGGGACCACGACACAGATGATTGTGTAGACTGCCAGTCGCTTACGTCGAAGTCCTTGTGGGAGTGTAAGAAGAAGCTTTCTGTTGGTAAGGTGGCCAAGCCTCGGAAGTCGAGATCCACTGGGCTTTCGACTGACTATTCAAGGGGTGACTCTCCGCATCGTCGTCGTCGTCGGTCCGTGGGGTCTCGGTCCCGGAGTAGGTCCCGCCATTCCTCTGCCTCTTCGAGGCACTCACGGAAGCGCTGTCACCGGTCGCCTTTCTCGTCCGAGGACTCTGCCCGTCGGCGGGTTGCTTGTCCCAACAAGCATTCCACTCCTGCCGAATGGGATTCATTTCGGCAGGAGATGATGGCGATTTATCAGTTGCACGGCTCCGTTCCGTCCGCGCCGTTGAAAGACGCCGGCCGTGACTGTTCTACAGACACCACTCGCACGCCTTCGGGCTCGACCGGTCATCGCGATCACTGGGCGCCTTCGAGGTCCCGGTTGGACAAGGATGGACGCTCTAGAAATGCCCGCTCTGGGTCCTAGACGTGCTCGAGACCGTCGGAGCCTGTGAGGTCTTCGAAGAAGACATCGACGCCTTTGGCGCCGAGTTCGTTGAGAACTCTCTTGAGGCTCCACCTCCGAGGAAGCCTTCGGCGCCAAGGCTGTCAAAGGACAAGCTCGGGGCTCCGCCCTCGAGGACTGTGTCTAAGCCGTTGGCGCCACGCTCGATGTCGACGCTGATTCCATCAACACCATCGACGCCTTTCGAGGCTGTTTTGTCGGAGGTACCCCGTGGCACGGTGGAATCCCCCAGAAAGGCTCTGGCCAAGGCTAAGAATTTCTTTGTCCCTTTTTCTGTGCCCTCATTCCAGCCTCTGGATTATATTTCTAAGTGTTACGCTCACCTGGTTCCCACAGGGGTGTCGGGCGGAACTGGACAGCTACGGTCTCCTCCAACGTGATGCGTAGTGCAGAGATGACTGACTGGACTGGCCCACCTAGCTTTGTCTGCTTGACCCATAGAAGTAGTCTCTTAAAGGCGGAGAAAGGGAATTAGCCACCCCTGGAGTTGAGTAATAGCCCCTCACTGCGTCACCATTTATCACCTCTGATATTCCCGTTTAGAAAGCTCACCTTATAGTTTTGAATGATGAGCTCTCCATCCTGCGAGGAACGCAGGGACTCGTTGATGGCCAGTTACTTCACTGGCTTGAGGATATTGGAAGAGTTATAGACAAATCTTGGCTCCAAAACTCCTGGCGAAGGGCCGTAAGTATATAGTTCTAAAGAGTTCAAAAATATCTGAATAATCACTCTTGTCCAATTCCTTTATCTTGCAGCTTAGACCCAAAAGAAGATAGTTCTGTGGCAGCTGAAAGTTTAACTCGCTGCTGTCTCTTTTCTTACAAGTGCGGCGTAAGAAGATTTGGCGTGCTGGTGAATAATGCCTCCGGCGGTAAAATCAGATAAGTATATGGTGGCAAGAGATTGTCCTTATTTGTTTCCCCTCGGCTCACCTTGTTGAAGTATTTTTCTCGTTCAAAGGTGCGATGAATCAGGTAAGAAACCCAATAATGTTCTTGTTCTAACCTTTCTTCTTCTTTCCCTTCTTTCTAGGCGCCCTGGACTTGAGGCGAACATGGCACGAGGCTGGATGCTGACTGCAGGCACGGTGAGCGTTACGCTGCTGGATGCAGAATAACGCAAAGCGTGTGCTGCCCTTCGGGCGTGGTTTAAATAGCCTCCAAAGTAGTCCCAGGTAAGTATTCCTCCACAAAAACACACAGAGTAACAAAATAGTCCCTAGGTAAAGTAGTCACTTCCAAGCCTCACATGGGCCTGGATCTCTTGCAGCATGGTCTGCATCAGGTAAGTTTTAACATATGAGCCTGGCGCCTTTGGTGCCAGGACTGTTCCCCCATATGAGCCTGGCGCCATAAACGCCAGGACTGTACCCATATAGCCCCTAACAAGGGTTGCTGGCCTTTCTCTGGGTAACATGATGCCTGCTTCCGGGGTTGCTGTACTTGGTCTGGATGCCCGGGGGTAGGCATCATGACACTGAGGTGGATGAAGGGTCTGAGGAGGTACATGACGAGATTTTGTCTGGTCATAGCCAGATTGAAGACCTGCGTCTGTTGTTGCACGACGCCAGTGGTCTGGACACCTCTCCGGAGGTGGAGTTCTGTAGGCTTGAGCCTGGCACCCATGCCGAGTCCTCGTACCGGTGCCTTATGTCTAGGGTAACGGAATACTTGGGGTGGTCTGCGCTACCAGTGGATTTTCTGCAGGATGACTTGACAGATATCCTCGATCAAGGCCCACCGACTGACCCGGTACTGCCATTCCATATGGCCTTGCAAAGAAGGGTGGCAGCAGCTTGGACTGCTGCGGAGAGTCTCCCGGCAGTGAGCAAGTCTTTGCTGCCAAAATACTGTCCAGCCAGTAGCGACCCCTGCTACTTGACCACGCACCCCACTCCGAAGAGTTTGGTGGTGCAGGTGGCTACGGCCCCAGCAAAGCAGGCGTCATACCCTACCATCCCTCCTGATAGGGACAACAAGCGTTTTGATGGCTGGGCGAAGAAAGTTTTTTCTTCAGGGGGTATGGCTTTGCAGGCAGCCAACTCCGTGTGTGCCTTGTCACGTTTCACGCACACTCTGTGGAACTGTATTTTGTTAGCGGCTGATCATATTCCCGAAGGGGAGGAACGGGATGGTTTTCTTGCTATTGTGCAGGATGGCAAGGATGCCATGTGTGAGTCTGTTCAGTCGGGTCTGGACATGGCAGATTGTGTCAGCCAGTCCATGGCGGCGAGCACCGTAATACGCAGGTTTGCGTGGTTGCGGAAGTCAGGGTTTTCTTCTGATGTGCAAGCCCGGCTCCTCAACATGCCCTTTGATGGTGAACATCTTTTTGGCAGTAAGGCTGACGAGAGCCTTGAGAGGTTGCAGACCTCAAAAGCTGCAGCAAAGTTGTTGAGCGCTGCAGTTCGCCAACCTCCGCCTTTTCGTCCCAGGGGACAGCAATGGAGGGGAGGTTCCTTTCGATACTACTCATCCTTTGGTAGATCAAGAGGAACTACAAGTGAAAGGGGCCACCGTAGGAGTGCCAGAGGTGGAAAACAGGGGACTCGAGGTGCCAAGACCGCTTGGGCAGTTGCCTCTTTACCCTCCGGCACTGCTGCAGCCGCTTCAGCTCAGTCATGTGGCCATGTCCCATGGTTTACCGGTTGGGGGAAGGCTGTCGCAGCATCTTGTAGAGTGGCGTGCCATTACTTCAGATGTGTGGGTTCTGGGGATCACAGCCCACGGCTACTGTCTTCCTTTCCGGCAGAGGCCTCACGACAATCCACCAGGGAACCTCTTTGAAGAGTCCAGATCCGCTCCTTGTGCAGGAAATACAATCTCTGCTGGAGAAAGGCACCATAGAACTGTTGCCTGTAGCGGAGAGGAACAAGGGATGGTATTCCCCTTATTTTTTGATTTCAAAGAAAGACGGGGATTGAGACCCATCATGGACTTGTGCGGTTTGAACAAGCTCCTCAGGAAGGACAAGTACAAGATGGTTACTCTTTCTCAAGTCCTCCAGGCCCTTCAACTTCAGGACTGGTTGGTGTCTCTCGACCTCAAGGATGCTTACTTTCATGTGCCGATCCATCCCAGGCACAAGAAGTACCTGATGTTCGCGGTTGGTGACTCGCACTTTCAGTTTCGGGTCCTGCCGTTCGGATTGACCTCCGCCTGAGGGTCTTCACCAAGCTCATGGTGGTGGCGGCAGCGTATATCAGGAAATGGGGGGTATTCACATCTACCCCTACCTGGACAATTGGTTGATCAGGGCGTGCTCTCCCGAGCAAGTCTTGGATCATCTGTCTGTCACCTGCCACTCCCTTCACAAGCTGGGCTTCTCCCTCAACTTAAAGTAGTCCCACTTGACGCCAACTCAGCGGCTCCAGTACATCGGAACAGTACTACACACGTCCCTGGGGCCGTGTTTTCCTCCCCAGGTGAGGGCTCATCACATTCAGCAGATGGTGCACAAGTTTCAACATGCCCAAAGTCTCCCGGCGTTAGAGTTCTTGTGGTTGCTCGGCCTCATTGCGTCCTGCATTCTTTTGGTGCCAGAGGCCAGGTTGCAGATGAGTTCTCTGCAATGGGCTCTCAAGATGCAGTGGTCACAGTCCTCCGGCAGGATGTCGGACCCCGTTCAGGTGCCGCCCTCAGTCACCCAGGACCGTCTGTGGTGGGCCGTCGAAGGCAATCTGATGAGGGGGGCTCCATTTTGGCTACCCTGGCCGGAAGTGACGATCTTGATGTACGCATCCCTCGCGAGATGGGGAGCTCATGCCAACGAGTTGACAGTCAGCGGTCGTTGGTCTCCGTCGGAATCCAGACTCCATATCAATCTGTTGGAACTGAGGGCCGTCAGGCTAGCCCTGAAGGCTTTTCTGCCGACTGTGCGAGGGAAGACTGTCCTGATTTTGACAGACAACACAGTGGCCATGCACTACCTCAACAAAAAGGGGGGAGCAGGGTCACTTCCTCTGTGCAGGGAGGCGATGCAGCTCGGGTTCTGAGCCATCCAGCATGAAATTTCGATCTCGGCAGTTCATCTGGCTGGAGACGAAAACGAGACAGCGGATGCTCTGAGCAGGCAGAGCGCGATCTCTCACGAGTGGGAGCTGGCTCCGGAAATTCTCCTGGATATCTTCGCCCTTTGGGGGACCCCACAAGTGGACCTCTTCACCTCTAGTGTCATTCCGAAGTGCGAAAGGTTCTGCTCGCGGGAATTTCCTCCAAGAGGAACCTTAGGGGACGCGTTCGTGGTGGAGTGGTCCTTCCCACTGCTGTACATGTTTCCTCCAGTCCCCGTCATCCCGCAAGTGCTGCAGAGGCTGCAGAGTTTCGGTTCCCGGATGATCCTCATTGCTCTGGCGTGGGCCCGGAGGAAGTGGTACCTGGACCTTCTTGACTTGTCCATCTGCCCTCCACGTCGTCTTCCCTACCGAGACGATCTGCTCTCATGGGACGGGGGGGGGGTCAGGTTCTCCATCCAGAGGTCAGATCCCTCAACCTTCACGCTCGGCTTCTGAAAGGTTGAGGTATAAGGATTGGGACCTCCCTGAAGACTTGATGGAGGTGTTGCTTTCGGCCAGACGGCCAGCAACAAACTCCCTGTACCTTTGCTGCAAATTGGTACCCTTAAAGGTTACCTGGTGGCGCTGTCCATATTTAAGCGCTCGTCTGAGGAGTGTTCTTATTTCAAAATTCCTTTAATTTCTCAGTTTCTGCTAGGGCTCACTAATGTGTTTCTGCCATCACCTTTCCAGGTGCCCGGTTGGGATTTGAACCTTCTTCTCAAGTTTCTAATGGGTGCTCCATTTGAGCCTTTACATTCTTGTCCTTTGAGGCTGTTAACCCTTAAAACTGTATTTTTAGTAGCGGTCACTTCCGCTCGCAGAGTGAGTGAGTTGCAGGCACTTTCAGTTAAGCCACTCTTCACTGTGTTTCATAAGGGCAGGGTTGTCCTTAGAGTCCGTCCTTCGCATCTTCCGAAAGTTGTATCGGAATTTCATTTAAGCCAGAACGTCATTCTTCCGGCATTTTATCCTCCTCCGCATCCTGGTAAGGACGAGGAGAGGCTCCATAGGTTAGATCCTAGGAGAGCTTTAAGTTTCTACATTTCACGCATGTCCCGGGTCAGAGTGGACGATCAGCTCTTTATTGGTTACGCTGGAAGGCGTTTGGGGCAAGCTGTTACTAAGCCGACTTTGTCTAGATGGATTATCCCTGCAATTTCTGAATGTTACCGCTTGGCGGGTAAGGACCCTCCGGTAGTCTTACGGGCCCATTCTACTAGGGGGTATGGCTGCCTCTACTGCCCTGCAGAGGGGTGTTCCTATTCATAACATCTGTGAAGCAGCCACTTGGGCTTCGGTCCATACGTTTGTAGGACACTACTCCCTAGATTCTATCGAGGGGCAGGATCTGGCCTTTGGCAAGGCGGTCCTTTACTCTGCAATTTGATTGGGCATTCTAAATTTCTATATTCTAAATTCATTTTCCCTCCTCCATACGTTGGTACTGCTTTGGGAGTCTGTCATAGATATGGAATATGTCGGAGGACCCAATCCCCTCGAAGAACAAGTTACTCTCTTAGCTGATAACGTTCTTTCGATGGGATGGTTCGACGACGTATTCCATATCGCTCCCTCCCTACCTGCCCCGCTACAGAATTTTTTATGCGATTGCATCTTACGTTTCCGCAAGGCTTTCTGTGGCCATACTGGCAGTAGATTGATGCCACACGTTCTGGGGAAAAAACTACAACTGAGGCTACAGGCGTCGTGCGTCCTACTTATAACATCCGGTGACGTCGGCTCGACGGAGGCCCTCAAGGACAGCGTATCGACGTCATCGATGCAGGACGCAGACGCCGAAAGATTTTCCGTAGCAGCAAAGCTGTGGTGATTACTGTCATAGATATGGAATACGTTGTCGGACCATCCCATCGAAAGAACTTTACCAGGTAAGAGAGTAACTTGTTCTTCATGTTCACCTTTGTTGTGATGCACTGTACCTATATGAATTAAAGAAAATGTTTTAAAGTAGTAGGTTGTGTGTTGTTGGGACTTTTTTTGTATACATGGAGTATGTAAGGTTTTTTATAGTTTTAGAACTTTACTAAAGCATGTGTTTTTTACATACCCAATGAATTTGGTTGAATTCATAACCTTAAACACAAGCTACATTTGTAGGCAGAGCGCTACATTTGGCTAAATTTAGTTCTTGTGTATATATATATATATATATATATATAATCTATCTATCTCAGGTTAGGGTTCGAAAAAGAATACCTGTGCAACCACTCTAGCAATAAAAAGGTTCTGCGCATACAGCATTCACCTATGCGCAGGGCTTTGAAATAATGATACAGTAGAATTGGGTTCTAAAAGGTGACTTGCGCCCTGCCTTGCTAAAATTATTCAATGTAATCAAATGGAGTATAGTTTCAATTTTGTGCATCAGATATGTATTCTCAAAAAAACACTGTTTCTTTCTGGTACTTCAGCCAGCACGTGTTTCGACCACAAAGGTCGTCCTCAAGGCACTTCTTCAATAAACACAGTATATTGGCTGTGAATGACTTATTGTGCGAGTAATGCGCTTGAGCCAATAGTATTAGGATAATAAAAGTGAGATTGAGTATTCAAGAATTCTTGCAGTGCACCAGTGCAAGGGAGTCTGCCCCAGTATTATGAACACGCCAATGGAGGCAGTGATTTTGCAGCTACTTCGATCGGGATAAGTCATCCATACAGCATAGTTTATTTTACAACTTATATTACCCATTACACAGTGCACTGCAAGAATTGTTGAATACTCAATCTCACTTACCTTTATTATTCTAACAATACTATCTTGCGCAATAACACTCATTCACGACGTCCAAGAGGGCCTAATAAGACCAGGACATTTAAAATGGACACAGGTGAACAGCGAGGGAGAGAAGCAGGTAGAGAAGCAGCAAGACTAGCAGACCCTGCTGCTGCGGCAGCTAACTTGTTCTGACGCTGTTGGGAAGACTGGGTACGAGCAGACTGTGAACCGCTGTGCAGAGGCGAGACACGTGTGCAGAGAAGCTAAATCGGGAGAAGTTTGCTGTGTCAGTCAACGGCAGATGGAGCTGCCGCACACCGGCAGAGGGAAGGCGGAAGCAGAACAACTTGCAGAACTCGCTGTTCGAGAGTGGGCCAAAGGCAAAGCTGTGGATGAAACGCAAGGGACACTGAAGCATCCACAGAAGACCGGTAAGCCTGGGAAGAGTGAATGGGTTACCGGGGCACTTCAGGGTGAATGCTGCGTACGATACACTGTGACTGAGAGCCCATGCGAAGGATGTGAAACAGTTGATAATATTCACATTGTTATGAGTCTAAGTAAAGACGGTATAGTTGATACCAACACAAATATTAAGAGTCCAAGGAAGGACAGTGAAACTGATATGAACATTAAGAGCCACATTGTTAAGAGCCAAGGAAAGAGAAATAAAACTGACACATTGTTGCGAAAGGTTCGGTGACACAGCATATGAAAAGGATTGTTTTCTACATACAACAGAGATTTAATGAAAGGTGGAACAGCCCATAACTGGTATGATAGTGAAACGGGCAGTGTGCGAGTCTGGAACCTGCACACAAGAAAGTTCTAACACCCTGGCAGGTGAGTAAGCCAGGGGTAAGAAGAGGAGTAAGAGAAACAAGGGATTGAAATTCCAATCTGAAATTGTTGAACATTGAAAAAAAGGGAGGACCCATACCTATGTCTAAAAAGCAAAATTATAAAGTTGCAATAGCCTGGCAGGAGAGTACACCAGGGAAAATGTAAAGACTGAGAAAGTCCACGGGTCATTACTGCTCAGTGAAGTTGTCAAAACAGTAACAATAAAGCTGTATGTGCTTCAAGGAGGTTCAAGGTAAAGGCATTCCCCCTTGAACAAACCATTTAAGAGAAATGTGTGTATTCAAGAGAACTGTGTTATTTTCAAGTGAATTGTATACTTTAAGGAAATTCAAGGGAAGAGCATTTCCCCCTGGAATAAAACTGGAACTTTACCAAATTGACATTTGGACCACTAGAGGAAATCTATGGGAAGTTACAACACCTTTCCTAGTTGAAATCAATTGTTTTGTTTTTGTGCACCTTTGAATTTTCTTTGGTAACTTTGGGAAAGTTTCCAGTGTTTAGTTACAGAAAACCCTATGTACACATTACATTAAGTTTACCATATAAGGGTCATTTAAGGTATTTTGGACACAGGACACTTTATGGTTTAACATCCTGACACAGACGTTCCTTACTTTTGTTGAGGCAGGGAACATCGCTTAGAAATAGGGGCAGATGGGATTTCTCCAACCTGTATTCTTTTATGAAAATAAGTCTGTAACCCACACTCAAGAGGCCACTGTGTCCAAGTCTTACTCTTGATCCCTTACTATACATATTTTTTTTCTGAGGGTTGTAGATCTGCTTAGAATCACATGATTGTATTGCACAAAGTTTTTGTTTGAAAAGGGATGTTGACAGGGCGTGACTGTAATACTATCCCTAGTGTGATGTACCCCTGTACCCATGATCCCTCACGCGTCAAGGTCACTCAAATCATTTCTTTCCAACATTGTGGCAAGTTGTTTCACAGAGTCCATAGCTTCACCTACTTTGTGAGTTAAAACTCATCCAAACCTCTTTTGTCGTTTGCGTTTCGACGCACTAATTCGACTGCCGTTTCCTTTAAACATCTGGACAGCTGATCCCAGTTTCAGAAACCGACGTTCTGTTCCGACGACGGGCTTCGTCCTACAACAAGCTTTGGCCTAACCAGTAGGGAGAGTTTAGGGGACTGATCCTTATTTGTTAAAGAATGTATACCCCCATTTCCTGCCCCTACATTTGTCCCTCTGCCTCTGTGTCTGCCTTCCACTATGTAGCACACCCCTTTTAAATCCTCTCCCAAGTGCAACAGAAAATTACTGTGGGTTAACAAACAGAGTTTGTAACCACTGCGCAGTGGGCGGCATACATCATGTTGGCCGAGTCAGAAACAGCCATAGGGATTTTTGAGTCTGACCACGATGGGCGAGGCGGCCGAGACTCCGATTCGGAGTTAGAGGAGACTACCGTGGAACAAGCTAGTTCCTGCATGCCTGTCCCCAGCCCCTGAAAGGCATTCGCAGCTTGCAGCAATGAAGGCCTCTGGTGATGCCGGCGTACACACCCACACTTCCCATAAACACATATCCCCTAGCCGTCACTCAACGGGTCTGTCGAGGGAAGGCTGCATGCAGTCAGTTGACTCCTCCCGGCCTTCGAACTTTACGCCTACCGCGCCCGCTGTAGTGCCGCCTAGTTGCTTACAACAAGGCGATCATGCAGACACTCCAGCAAAGGTTGTGCACAAACAGTGCTTGACAGCTGAGCCAGACATGCCAAAACAGTCGGCCAAAAAGATCAGGACAAGCAGACCTCTCGGCCCTCTGGACATTGTGTAGTCCTTCTCACCTTTGTCTTCCGGCTTCCACAAGAAGCGCCCCCTGGAACCTGAGGACACCCCTGTAGCAGATTGTGTGGTGGAAGCATCTCCTATGGCCCCTAAGGTCACTCCAGAGCCACCAAGATCTATCTTGTCTACCTACTGCCCCCTGGACCCAGTCACTGTTTGAGGACACTATGGGCAAAATGTCATTCTTTATGGACTTCATGAGTAAGCTGCCCACTCACTCAAGGCCTGCTGAGCAACCGCTTATACCTTCCCAGTGTCAACACCTTCTCTCCCAGCCCCAGGCCTGCCACCCGGGGAGCCTTCACATACTTCAGGAAGACATGCAGTGCAACCATTCTGATCAGGATATGTGGGTGGATGCCCACGATGATGCCGTCCAGGCAGATGAGGACTACTTTCAAGACCAGGATGACCCAGACATCCTCTTTGCCATCCCCTCCGTAGTTGAGGGTGGTCACTCATCTCCTATTGCAGACCAACCTCTCTACAATGACGTGCTGAAAAAAGGCTGCTCACCTTTTTTGCATGGACACTGAGGAATCCAGTCCCGCTGGATCAGACTCAGTTGAAAATATTCTCAATGAGAAAAACCTGTTATCCATGCTATTCCTTTCCTAGAATCCATCAAAAAGAGGGCAGCTCTGTCCCTGTTCCCTCTCTTACTAGGGCGGTTAACCCACAGAGGAGAAAGATTTTAGGCGCGCCCCTTCAGTTCCCCTCTACATTAGGGGCCACGTCAAGCCTGATTCTCTGATGGTGACCGCACACGCACACGTACACGCTCACACACGCACACACACACACACACACACACACACACACACCCCCCCCCCCCCTCCGCTGCGTACCTCCGCAGGATAGCGGACAACGCCACCTTGCTCACCAGCTACAGCAGAACCCACTGGGATGAGGTCTTGCAGCATGTAGACTCAGTACCGGAACCATCTCGCTCCCACCAGCTCAAGACCACCACCGTAGGCAAACAGGTTTCCCAAAATATCCTAAAAAATGTCTTGGATTCTGCAGACACCTCCGGAAGGGTTATTGCAGAGGGTACTCTCTTTAAAAAAAAAAAACATTCCTGACTCAGGATTTAAGCCAGAGACACAGGCGGCCTTAATCAACATGCCCATCAAGGAGGGTCTCCTCTTTGGCAAAGCTGTTGAAGACCAGCTGGAGACAGAAAAAAAAGGTGCATGAGACAATCAAGACTCTTGGTCAGATCTCCAACAAGCCCTTAGTTCCTAGAGGAGCTCTTAACACATGCCATAACTTTAGGGCGCAAGGCTCAGGAAAAAGGCTGAGCCAGAGCAAGCATGTCTGATTCCTCCTTTTACAGCCTGCCTGTTAAATCATCCTACCAGTAGCATGGGTTTCGCTGTTAAGGACCAGGCAGAGCTGCAGCCTCTAGGGGCACAGCAGCCCCAGCCTACAAATGACATGCCGATCTGCGTTTCCTCCCATGCGTCCCCAGTCGGGGGTCTCGTAACACTCTTCGGCTAGCAATGGGAGAGAATAATGTCAGACTGCTGGGTCCTCATTACTGTGGCCCAAGCATACTTGGTGGAGTTATTTCAAACACCTCACCACCATCCACAGCGTGTAGGACGAATGTCCTCCGAACACCTCCACATTGTCGACGAGATCCAAATCCTATTACAGAAAGGAGCCATTGAGCTGGTGCCCTTCATGGAACAGAATCAAGGTATTTATTTAATGTATTTCCTTGTTCCAAAGAAAGATCTAACAATGCGCTCAGTGCTGGACCTGTGCCCTGCAAACGCACATGTCAAACCTCAAACATTCATGATGACAACGCTGCAGGAAGTCATCCCACTATTGAAAATGAGGGATTACATGGCAACATTGGACATGCATGCATACTTTCATATTTTAATGTTGCCAGCTCGCAAACAATACCTGATTCAAATTGGGAAACGAGCACTACCAATTCAAGGTGCTACCATTTGGCATTGCGTTGGCCCGCAGGGTATTCACAAAAGTCCTAGCAGTGGTGGCTGCCCACTTGCGCAGCCAGTCCATTCCAGTGTACCCTTACATAGACGACTGGCTAATTAGTGGGGACTCTTCCCCAGAGTTGCCTTAAAAACATGCAGCAAGCTATCAATCTGATGTTCCAATTGGGCTTCTCCATAAACTAAAAGAGGTTCAGTCTAGTGCCCAGCCAAGCAAAGCAATTTCTGGGGGTACTATTCAAAACAGATGTTGGACTAGTCTGCCCCTCTGAAGAGAGGGTCCAAAACACACTGTTTCAAACACTGCAGTATGTAGCCGGTCGTCCAGTGACGGTACGAAAGGCAATGTGCCTGCTGGGAATGATGGCTTCCTGCATCTACCTAGTGCCTCACGTTAGGCTGGGCATGCATTCAATGCAAGAGTAGCTAGCAGAAGAATGGTCACAAGCAAGCGGGTTGCGGGACAATCTAGTGGCGATTTCGCAACCTCTGGTTCAGTCGCTACCTTGGTGGAACTGACAATCTGCTAAGGGGACAGCCTTTCCACACACCAGCGATCGAGGCTCACTTCCTGCATCACACTGCTCACAGCCTGTGGACACATGAGCTAACCAGGAAGCACATAAACCTTCTTGGGACTTCTAGTGATTCTCGAAGCACTTCAAGCGTTCAAGACACAGCAAGCGCACAAGACAGTCCTAGTTCTTAGGGACAGTACCATGGCCATGTTTTATGCGAACAAACAAGAGGGTACTCATTCTCCAGGGCTGTCCAAACTGGCACAGAGCATCTGGTGGTGGGCCCTGCATCACAACATGTTTCTAGTGGCAATTCTCTGGCAACCTACTAAGCAGGAGTACAATGCTACCTTCAGAGCACCAGTGGCAACTAAACACAGATGTGCTAAATGACATCTTCTCAAACTGTGAGTTTCCAGAGAGAGACCTTTTTGCAACCCTGAAAAACGTGCAATGCCAAGATTACGCATCATGGTTTCCCCAGAAAGGGTCCAAGGGGAACGCACTTCTGATGAACTGGTCAGGAAAATGTGCATATGCTCCACAACACACCCCGCTTCCTTACACCCACCAACACTTTCGGTCAACATAATAGTCCACAAGCTAAACCGGCAACAAGTAACACTGTGCCTAATAGCTCCAATGTGGGCCTGCCAGACCTGGTTCTCACACTTATAAATGATGTCCCTGTGTCCTCCCATGAAACTACCCTGCACGGACAACCTGCTGACCCAGGATCAGGGACCAACGCTGCACCCATGCCCCCAGAAGCTGAATTTAGCAGCTTGGCTCTTGAGATCATAAAATGTGGTCACCTTAACCTAGACCAAAGGTGCATGGAAATACTCAAGGAGGCACGCAAGCCTAACACAATGCCACTGCTATTTTAGCAAATGGAAACACTTTGTGTTATTTAAAGAACAGTCTCTCAATCCAACCAACTGTTGACCCACCGATATAGTCAACTTACTTGCTCTACCTACTTGACTCAGGATTAGTCTTTAACTCTTTCAGAGTACGCCTAGTGGCTCTCTCTGCTTACACCACGTCTCAGAACAACATTTTGTGGTGGAAGGTGCCCGTAGTTAAGACTTTCATGAAGGGCGTCAAAAAACTGTACCCTCCCATCTCTAATCCTACTCCCGGCTGGGACCTCAATGTCGTTCTCGCAAGGCTCATGAGGGCCCCCTTCGAGCCTATGCACAAAAGCCAGCCTTAAACACCTTACATACAAAATGGCCTTCCTAATAGCCGTCACTTCTGTCAAAAGGGTCAGTGAATTACAAGCTCTGTGTGTACAAGGCCTCTTCGTGGTTATACAGAAGGACAAAGTGGTGCTATGCACACATCCTTTCCTCCCTTCTCACGCAAATTCATATAAAAATTCAATGTCAAAGTATAGAGCTTCCTTCTTTTTTCCAAAATCCAACAAACGCAGCAGAAAAAAGGTCTACATACGCAGAGCTGCCAAGTTCTACATTCAAAAGACAAAGCCGATCAGAAAGACAGGTCGTTCCTTTGTATCTGTAGCTGCTGTAAGAGAACGGGACCTTTACTACATTACTCTCTGGACACTCATTCTAGGGGTGATTCGCAGGTGGGAGAAGCGGTGCTTAAAGATCTCTTTACACCGCTACCTTCTAATAACCCACACCTTCTACTGGTACTAATCTAGGCAAAGCATGTGATTATAAGTAGATCCACAAGCCTCAGAAGGGATACATTACTCACCGTAATTGTATTTCTGATGCTTGTATCTGCTTAGATTCAAATGTGCCCGCCCTTCCTCCCCTCTTGGAGTAGCACGTGCCTTGGGGGAAAAATGCAACAAAAAAAAGCATAGATCTTTCACACCTCATTGTCTCTACTTACACTTCACACTTACAACTTAGACTCCCTCTTGTCAGAAACAAATAATCTGAGGGACCTAGATGTGTGAGGCATCATGGGTACAGGGCACGTCACACTAGGGATAGTATTTGTCACGCCCTGTCGACTACCCTTTTCGAACTTCAAAAACATAATGTGTAATACTCTGCAGCTTCCACTAGATGTCGGCCTATGCAAAGCATGTGAATCGAAGTAGATACAAGCATCAGAAATACGATTGCAGTGAGTAATGTTTCACATATATGTACAGCACCACTGCCTGCGCCGAAAAGAAAACGCGGGCACACGTTCTACTAAAGTGCTACCAGTGCCATTTATTCAAAGAAGTCCAAGTTCATGAGGAAAATCAAATCGTGTGCAAGGGGCTAAAGCCCATGAAGGATACAAGAGAACGCCACATGATCCGTCCCAAACAGGATTCTGGCAGTTCTTCAAATACGGATTGCAGGCTGTCTGTATCACAGCAGCCGAACCCTCACTTCATGTATTTAACATCACAAATCACGTGATCATCAGATTCAAGAAAAGTCCAATCTTAATAGGCGCCATCTTAGAATGGAACCAACATATCAAGAACCTAATAGATGTAGGGCCTGATTCACAGAAGCGTTTTATAATGGTGCACTCCCATAGGAAAACGTTCCATTAATCAGGCCCTTAATATCGGCACATATTATTTAAAGAATTATTTAAAATTCTGAAGGAACTAGAAAACCCTATCTCACCTCCAGACACCTGTCTGAAAGACAAATCCTGGTGCACCAGCATCCAAAATGCCCTCAACAATAAAATCTCAGGACTCCAAACCAAAATTGAGGACAAACGCCAACAACTCTCCAATAACAAGGTCACCAACCCTAGTCTACCCACGCCCAACAATACTAGCTCAGGCTTCTCGTTTAAGAAAGTCACCATTACGGAAGTCCAAAAAATCATCATCTCCTTGAAACCATCAAACTGCAAAGGAGACAGCTGCCCCGCCAAGGTCATAAAATATGCAGCTAGAGAGCTCTCCCCCTTCATCACCAAACTTATCAACCTATCCTTCACCAATAACTCGATCCCTAGCAACCTAAAACAATCATGGGTTCTCCCACTCCTGAAAAAACAATCCCTCGACCCAGCCATACCCACCAACTACAGGCCCATCACCACAGTCCCCTCCTTCCTACTAAAAATCCTGGACAGAGTTGCCTACATCCAAATTCAGAAATACTTGGAATCCAACCAACTGCTACGAATACGTCAATCTGGCTTCAGACCTCAACACGGAACGGAAACCGCCCATGTTGATCTCAAAAGCCAGATTGATGAAATTAAAGACCAGGGCAATGCCGCAATCCTACTCCTCCTAGACCTCTCAGCGGCCTTTGACCTGGTCAGCCATGAAATCCTTCGTAGCCACTTAGCCACCGCAGCCCACTTCTCCTCCTCTGCCATCACATGGATACAATCCTTCCTGGCAAACAGAACCATGCGGGTCTTCTCAACAACAGCTGCAGCAGACCCCATCCCCATCACATGCGGGGTCCCACAGGGATCCTGTGTATCCCCCACTTTGTACAATATATTTACAAAGCCTCTATTCGACCAACTGGACCGTCTGGGTGTCACCTACACAAATTACGCTGATGACACCCAGATACTCCTCACCATCACAGGCAATTACCAAGCAGACGTCGCCCGGATCAACGAAATATTCTCCATCATTCAGGCATGGATGGCCTCGCATGGCCTCTGCCTGAATGATGAGAAGACAGAGCTCCTCATCGTCGGCTCCCCCAACACCCTAACTAAACTCAATCCTAGCTACAATAACATCACAATCGATGGTCACACCATCCCCGTTGCCAAAAGCGTGAAAACCCTTGGCTTCTATCTGGATGCCAACACCAACCTCTCCAAACACACCAATATGACCGCCTCAGCCGCTGCTTACACCGGCAAGCTCATTAGGGCCAGTAGACCATTCCTATCACCCAACAGCTGCCTCACCCTCGCCAGAGCCCTCATACAATCCCAATTGGATTACTGCAACAGCCTGTACATAGGTGCTAACCAATCCGTACTCAACAAGCTGCAGGTACTACAAAATAACGCTCTGCGCGCAGCCCTCAACATTCCTAGACAAGAGCATATCTCTGCTACTAGGAAAGCCTGCAAATGGCTCTCCATACGCCAAAAAATTGATTTAAAAACCATCTGCCTCACGTACAAGTCCCTCAATCACCTGGCACCACCATACCTAGCTAACAAATTCACCATGAAACCTGCTACCAGATCCACCAGATCCTCCAACACTCTGTTTGACAGTGCCCAGATTCCACCTAATAAGAGCTGGAGGGGCAAGCTTCACAGTATGTAAGAGGATTCAATTCAACACTACAGCTAAGTCAATGCCTAGTCTGGGATACTGAATGGAAACGCTTATTGATATATCTTAATGTCCAGTTCATGCGTTCTGGATGACTACCCCTATATAACACCCCTCTCTTGGAATCCCCCTGACCCCACTGAGCCAAGAAGTAGTTCTGTTTTGCAAGTTAAAAGGTTTATTTGAGAATTTAAACTATATATATATATATATATATCACACTTTATAATAAATTAATAATTGAATATCACACTTAATCTGATATGATAAAGATTAACAACGGAGAATCTGGCACTAGCACACTTCTTTATAATCACTAAGGAGTTGACATGAAATGGATAAGGTAGCACACTGGTAAATAGCGACAGAAGAATAATGTGGTAGAGAATGCTTTATAGGGTTCAAGGAAATGCAAGGTTGAATGAATGAAATGCAGTATAGAAGATAAACTGATATGGTTTCACAAAAGACAAGGTAATCACTTTCCCTTTGTGGCAATTCACCCCCCCCTATACAATGTAAGGAGATGGAAGGAAGAGCACACAGTTCAGGTATACAATCACAATGTAATACAGAGTTCCAGTTTCCCAGCAAGCTTAGAGGAGAATAGATATGAGTTTTACACAGGCTCAAAATGCTTTAAAATGTGATAGCAATATATTGGAAAATGTGCTAAAATGATTTTAATTCCCTCTGGAGGTTCAGGTTGAGGATTAGTTGGTTTAAATAAGTTCAGGCTTACTTTAGCAATGTTCTAGGAATGATTGGCAGGTTAAACAAATTTTTGGCAAATGAAAGCAAGGAAGCTGCTGTTTTCACACGTGGAGAAATTTGCAAATCGCGGTAAAATTCGCGAGTGCGGCAAAAGTATAGGGAATAGGAATGCGTTTCCAGGTTCGTTGAAAAGCCAAGATTCCCAGCTTTCAGAGGAAAGTTACTGCAAGTCTCTAAGACAAGCGGTCACGGAGATATGAGCGATATGGTAAAGGTCGTTTTTCAGATTTGAAATTTTAAAAGTTCAAAGTGACAAGTTACAGCTAGCAACTAGAAATGACAGGTGACAGCTTTGCAAATGACAGGTGACAGGAGACAGTTCTGGTTAGATTAAAATAGATTGAATTATATTATTTTAACTAAGAGATTGGTTCTGCACAGTTCTGCTAGGTACTCACAATATATTTAGAAATAGAATGGGCCTCGCCACGGATCTGGTCAGGTTTTCTTCACTCGCCACGGACGGTCTCTGCGCACAGCGTCTGGGTCAGCTCTCTAGTTCTGCGAACAGCGGTACTGCTCTGCTTTCTCTGGGTACAGCACTGCTTCTGGATTTTTCTGCACAGCTTTCTCTGGACCCAGCGCTGATCTGCACGGCTCCTGGATGCTGCTATCGCTGTTAGGTTTGCTGGATGCTGAGGCCCACTGAGAAGAGTTCTCAGTTTGTGGGTTTAGGCCCTTGCTTTGAGTTCTGAATCAAGTTCTTTGGAGTTTTAAAGTCTAAGTGTTGAATCTAGTATCTTCTGGATGTTTTGTGGTCCGGCAGAGCGCGTTGCAGCAAATGGAATTGAATGTCTCTATCTGTCCTGACTGTCTGCTTTTATGTGTTTTGAAAGTGGGTGGAGAGGCTAGCTTTCTAGGCCCAACCCCTTCAGAGTTCTGATAGGTTGGAGAATTCTTTGCGTTCTCACTGGAGAGCAGGATTGTGTGTCAGAGTGATGTCACTTAATGGCTTTCGGAAAGGACACTCCCCTGTCAAATTGCACACAATCTATATTTGATCAAAAAGACATATTTGCACAGGTACACATTTGTTTAAAATTACATGCACCCATCACATATCACAGGAGGTATACCCTGTCCAAATCTGCTCTTCCTGGGGGCTTGCATTCAGAAATGGCAACATTTGCACTTTTTAACTGGTTTTGCAATATCGGACATTAACCCAAATTTACACACATGTGCGCAAGGAGTATGGCCATTAATTGATGAAGTGTCAGATTTTTAACATGCATACATTTTAAGTAATACCCTCTTAACTGCTAGCTTGCCCCCAGATCATATTTGCTCTCACAGGCAGTGCTCCTCCCCTTTCCTTCCAGGAGGAAGCCACATTTACGACTCCCACCAATAAAACATTTGCCTGAGTCAGGACAGGGCTTTGTTCAATTTCCTGCAGAGCCCAGGTAATTCAATCAGAGAAGTGTCATATCCCTTTTGGTGGGAACAGCAAAAGGCAGCTAGGCCTGGGAACACAGCTGTTGTGCAAGTCTCATCTCCTGTCGGGGGTAGCTGGTGGGCAGAATTCAGTTCCTTAAGCCAGGCCCCAGCTAATGTCACTTTTAGTTACCCAGTTTTCTGCATTCAAATAAAACTAACCATGTTTACATATGCAGCTAGAATGCTGATTCTAAGTTTAAAACTATGACATTTAATCAATTGAAACCTATGTGACACTCAAAAGTAGGTCACTCATTTCTTTTAAACATTTAGATTTTTAGTGTCTTTCAGTCCAAATTTACTTAAACTGCTGAAATCCACAGCTCAGCCAGTCTTATTTAAACCTTCAAGTCACTTCAGAATATAACTTTACATTTGATCCACCTCTCAGTAAGTCTTTCTTTGGCCTGCTTTGGGTTCATTTATTCAGTTTTACACAAAAAAGTCTGGTGTTGTTTTAAAACACCGGCTTTCTGATAGTGGTGAGTACTGGTAATGCACCCATTTTTGGGATTTAAGAAAATGAATTCCCCACAATTCTAGGTTGCTTTTGGCAATCAGCATTGCCATTCCCAATGGTTTCAGGCTACTGGGTGGGTAGTCCAATGGTGGTTTTAGGCAGTGCCCTTCTGTGCCCATAACATCGGCAAAAATGGGTGGCAGCCTATTCTTCATGCACTTCCCTGGGCATTTTCTGGGAAGCTCTGGCCATCATGATGTTTTCAATGCCAGTACTGCACAGTTTTTGAGGTAGGGCTCGGATGCATGGGTAAAAACATCCCGCAAGCACTTGCCCCCCAACTCTGGAACACCCTACCTCTCAACATCAAAACTATCAAGTCCTTCCAGATCTTCAGGAAGCAGGTCATCAGCTGGCACCTAAACAAAGAGTAGCCCCACTAACACCAGACCTTTCACCCCTGCGCGGTAACTGGCTCATGTACTGTAGGTATATTGTAACTGTATATTGATAAATGTATATATATGTATGTATTATAAGTATGCACGAAGTATGCAACACAAAGATACTTCTCAACGCTGTAACCGTATTCTTAAGCGCCCTTCTACCCCTGGGTTTGGAGCGCTATACAAATAAAATAAACAAAGAAACAAACAAACATACTAAGTAAAGAGCATAGACACGTATGCATTGACATATCCCAAGTAAGCAACGATTCTAAAAGTCTAATATCAGCAATCTAAATTTAAGAGCCAAAGTGCATTAAAGTGACTACTTGGTCACTCCTGACATAGTGTGCAATTCCGTGACTGCTTCACGGCCAGTGGTGCTAAAGCGGCGGCAGCATCCAAAGCGAAAATATCAAACTCTCTCATATTACAAACATCAAGTAAACACAAGTGGGCAAAAAGCATCCAAATTAAGAAAAACGTTTTTTTCAAAACACAGTCCACAGCTAGACAATAGTGTAAGAAATCAACAGACTGATTTAACAAAGAACACAATGGCATAAGCTATCATCAATCTAGAAAAACATACAGCTCCTCATCTCCATTGTGCCCTTTTGGTTTAATCCTGTTCATTTGTATGATCAATCTCAATTCCAATTGGCACAATCTCAGTTCTCTATTACCCTTTTGTTTATGTTCATAAGAATGTGCAAGTGCAGTAAAAGACATGAGTGCAACATCACCATTACCGAATTCTTTAAAGTGTAAAGCCATGGGGTAATTCCTATCCCCATTCTTGATCGCTCTATAATCTTGTAAAATTCTCAATTTGAGAGGTGCAATAGTTAAACCAATGTACTTTTAATTACAAAGACGTTCAATTGAATGTACTACAAATTTAGTAATTCAAGAAATAGCATGTTGGATTCGCCAAATCCTATGTTGACCATAACAGACTTTACACCAACCTAAGCATAAGTACACATCTTGCATTGATTACACTTTTAGAATCCATTTGGCTTTTTTTTTTTACATTACACAGCCAATTGGTCTGTACCTGTTCCAATTCCTTGGGCATGATAGCGGCAATACTATCCTTCAAATTGGGGGCTCTCAAGAATGTTCTCTGAGGAGAGCTGATGAGCACCTTATTCAAAACCTCATCATTAGTCAGTCAGAATTAGCCAATGTTTGGACAAAACCTTTCTCATGATTGAACCTAGTGATGATTCTGATGTACTGTTTTCTTCACCTTTAGGTCTCGTACTAAATATCTCAGATCTTTTATTTAGTTTGGCCTTCTGATAGGCTTTTTAAACTATATTACATGAATAACCCCTAGATACAAATAGATCTCCAATTCTTCGATGTTCCAGATCGTAATCACTTTCCCTGGAGCCATTCTTTCTGGCCTGCAAACACTCGACATATGGAATACTGTTCTTCAATGATTTAGGGTTATAACTCGAAGCATGCAACAAGGAATTGGGAGATGTGGATTTCGTAAACAATGTAGAAACCCAACGAGCCCAACTAGAACATTTCACATCCAAGTAAAACAATTTATCATAACTCGCTGTAATAGTTCATTTCAAATAAATTCACAGAATTGTCATTTAGACAGCCAACATATTCATGCAGCACCTCCATAGAACCGTCCAAAATGATGAATACATAGTCTATAAAATGATATCAATGTCTCCTATAGTTCATACATATCCTATTGTTCTGACCATGCCAATATATATATATTTTGTTTTCATGCAAATTTAATGGAATAAAGACTGTTTTGATAAATAAGTGAATTGAGTGCAGATGAGAAATTGAAACCAGCGGTGTCATATCTATGCTAGGATATGTATACACGTGTACTGTGAGGGTTCCATAATAGTCTGTAATAGTTAGTCGGCTCCAGATGCATTGATTGTCGAGTGGAACTTCAATCTCCCCTATATGTTTCTGCTAATTGCGGTCCTCACTCTGACTTTTAGGAGACTACTGAAATTCAGGTTCACCATGATCCTGCTTTCCCTGGACTGGGGTAATGTGGCACTTGGAGCTTACAGGCATGTCCTATTGTCTTCCCTGGGTTCTCTCAGTGAGGGCTGGTTGACCTGCTCTCCCATTTGAGCAGTCTGTGCCGGTCTTTCACCCGAATCTTAGTAGTCTCCACCTTAATGCTTGGCTGTTGATTTACAAGGAGTGGGATCTTCCTGACAATGTCCTGGTATTCTGCTTTATGCAATGATGCCATTCATCTATGTCTGTAGGGTTGTGTGTGTATTCAGCTTGATTCTGGGTGCAGATTCTGGACCCTTTGATCCTCTGTGCTTGATTTTTTTTGCTCTTTGGCCAAGTAAAGGCTTCAGTCTGGCTTTGTGAAGTGGTCCTGGTCGACAATTATGGTCTTTAAGAGGGCAACCGAGCATGGCTTATTTTTCACTAGCGCCACTGTTATGCTCTTTTTTTTGTCGGGACTATTTAACTAGTTTCCCCCATGCCAGTTTATTGTTCCCCTGGAATTTGAAGCTTGTTCTTAAATGTCTTATGGTGGCTCTATTTGAGCCTTTACACTCGTGCTCTGTGAGATTTAACCCATTGATGTTGATTTTCCTTTTTGCTGTCACCTCTTTGCTGTTAATCTAAAAGAAGATGGCTACTACTGTGGGCTATACTATCTGCATTGCCAACCCAGCTGACCTATTCAGTCGGTAAGACCCTGCAAAATGGGCAGACACGCAAGCTCCCCTACAGGATATGCTGTAGTGAGTGAGCACTCAAAAGTTCATATTTCAGGAGGGACAACTAGCTGCTAATGCCGTCCTCAAAAGCAGCCTAGATGCATTAGAAACCGCAGGACACCAAGCAGCAAATGCAGTCATTCGAAAATGCTTTACAAGTGACACTGATCAGCATGCCACTGGATGAAGAACATCTGTTTTGCAAACTAGTTTGATGCCTTGGAAAATTCAAAGAAAACAGGAAATATGAAGTTGCTGGGCCTATCACTGTTCACTTTCTTGCACAAAGGATCATCAAGCACAAGGTCCTTCCTTCCCAGTCATAGCAGGGTGTTAAAACTACCCAGAGCAGCTGGCCACAGACCCTAAGCAAACAATCTTGTTAGTAGATGAATGGATGAGTATGTGTTCGAGATGCCCTCACCAAAGGCAAAACAAAGCAATGACTCAATCTGGTGCCTGCCCATAAATAACCCCCTTAGGGGAAAAGACTTCAACAATTTGTCAAAGCACTGGAGAAAATCGCTGCAGACAGGTAAAGGTACTGTATGGTTACATATGCCACTGTACAATATTCCACCAAGGAAAATACAGGACAGAACACCTTTATTCAGAGGTTACAGCATTCCTAGCAAAACTGCGTTACTGGAGGTTTCTCACTAAGGCAGAAAAAGAGAAATCATTGAGCGTACTTCCTCCCCCCAAACGAGCACAAGACCAGCAACCATCCAGGATCTCCAAAGCTGGAAAACAAATGTCTTAAACCACAAAGATTCAGAATGTCAAAACCCTAGTAATTGATGCCATTGCTCTATGAAAGTCAGCTCTATGAAAGTCTCATCCAAACAAGTGCTCCCCTGCTCCTCCAGAACTATCATTTACCACATTGTCTCCCTTGCTCCTATCTTGGCTGATTTCTGCAATCACTCGTTTGCTACTGGATCCTTTCCCTCACTCCTCAAGCACTCCCTTGTGCACCCTCTCCTCTAAAAACCTTCTGCCGACCTTTCCTGAGCTGCAAACTACAACCCTATCGCCATTACCCCTGTTGGAATGGATTTCGGAACTCTGCTCTGGTGAAAGAATGTTCAAGAGGCCATCCTGGTTTAATGAAACAGGGAACACTTCTACAAAGTTAGCCAGGACAATTCAAGATAGCTTCGAGAGCAGTCAAGGCTAAGTCTCAGGATTACTGGGGGTGATCTGAGGTCTTGTATGAGCACACACAGTAGGACACAAGAATTACTCCTAAACAGTAGTATATCAAAAATATACAATTTATTAGGCCCAGAACAAACACAGGTTAATATTGAAGAACACAGTAATACTACTACTTAAACACACACTATGTAAAATATATTTACAGTCACTTTTCGGTCAATGCGGTAAAGTGCGGATTCCGGCCAAAACCTCCAAGGAGGGAAAGCATACAAACTTTATAACAATGGCTAAACCTCACAGGAACAAAAAGCTTCCTACAGGCTGATTTAAACAAAAAGCATGCCCTGGCCTTATTTATTTATTGGACATTTATAAGATGCCCATACATCAAGAACAGTGTTTCAAGACGCCACAAGTCAAAGAGGGAAGGGAATAAGGCAGTAAATTATAACAATGGCAATGAATAAATAATAAAACGAACAGCAGTCCTACTAGGCCTTGTGACATTTGGAATTTGCAAGTGCAGAGAGAAAAAAAGGGGGTAGCCTGGGGGATAAGTGTCGGAGGTGCCTGTTGGGGAGGCAGCAGGTAAGCGCAAGGGCAAATACATATGATGCACAGAGTGGGAGATCTCCCGCCCAGTTAAGTACCGGGCGAAGATAATCCTGGGTGGTGGAAAGTCTGCCGCCCTAAAGGCAGGTGTGGGCCCAGCGGGCAGTGCAGGAGTGGTGCTGGTGGCGATTGGTTAGTGACCTGCACCCTATTAGACTCTACAGGGACCAGGCCGCCAGTCACAGCGGCAGTGGGGTAGTTAACAAGGAAGGAAGGGAGGGAGAGAGGGAAGGAGGTGGAGAAAAGAAAGATAATGAGTTGTTGCGAAACTTGATATGATGGAGAGAGAGAGATATGTATTGCTGTAATCCCATATTCTTGCTCATTTTAGTACTTGGACAGCCCTTTATTTAAACACCACAATATCCTCCCAGTTCCCCTTTGCTTTTGATTTGTGTACACACTCTTCAAATGGTCTCATGTGAAGCTCGGATCTAACATTAGATCAAACAAGATTACATAATTCCCAGTAGTTTCATATCCTTTCTTATGGGTATAGTATTTGATGATAAAGAAAAATGGTCATGAAGAACACTTGGATTCTTAGATGGGAAGGCTATCTTAAAAAATACTCTCCTTGCAGATCCCTTTCGATCTTGCAGCTCCAACTTTCTGCTGATCAAACACTTCTCTAAGCAGAGTGCTGGGGGCAGATCTCTCTCTTCAGCTGGCTCCCCTTCCTCTGGAAATACATATTTGTAAGTCCCCCAGTGCAATTGATCATGAAAACAGACACCTCCATGACAGAGTAGGGCCCAGCTCAAATCCCTCAAAGCCTAATGCAAGTCATACTGCTCAGGACCTGAAGTTGCATATCCATGTTCTAGAACTCGAGGAAATTCAGCTGGCATTACGTAGCTTCCAGAGAAGAAATGAAGGGCAAAGTGATCTCATAAAGACTGACAACACTAAAGCAATGTTGTAAATGAATGCCAAATAACGTATCATAACATAATCTGGGGGACACTCTCTCGGTCACTATCCCAAACAGTACACCTGATTTGTCACTGGTGCATAGAGAAGATATTATACATACAAGTCCAAGCATATTTCAGGAGTGTAAATTGCCTGGCCAACCGATATACGGGAACATGAGTGGGAACTCAACACAAGTACATTCAGATCAATGTTTGGACATAGACTTATTTGCAACAAGTACACACAGAAAATGTCAACTTTGCATCTGGGTATCCAGAAATAAGTTTGCTCGGTAATGTGCTGTAGATGACAAGATCTGGGAATTTTGCATACATTTACCCACTGACAACTCTTGATACAAAGTAGTGCATAAGCTCAGGACTCTTATTTTGATGCCTCCAATGTGGGTACAACAAGTGCGTTTCAAAAACAGTAGTGTCAACCGATCACGCAGAGTTTTCTTGGCTAGATGCCTTAATTATTATAAGTTTAATCTTATACCTTTATTACTGCCCTTCGTTTGTCGCCTTCAAGAAAATGTTAGACGGTGCTCGTCAGACGGACCCAGCGTCGACGAAAAGCCACATTTGACAGACAGTGACTGTGGCCTACTCTGGCCTCAGCGGGCCACGGCCCTTTACAGTAGGGAGCATGGGGAGAGGTCATACACACTTACTTTTAGAGAAGGCCTTTTTTGCCACTTTCCCTTCCATCGTTGTGATGCTTTTCACATCCATTATGGAAAATAAACCTTTTAAATTTTGCTCATCTTGCGGTCGGAAATATCCCTGGAAGGACACTCACCGGGTGTGCAACCAGTCTTCCATGGGATCATGTCGAAAGCACTGCAAGCTTTTCAGACCTTAGACCTTAAAAGATCGCCGTACTAAGGGTTGGGCTGCCCACGCCATGTAGGCTAGGACTCCATAGACGTGGCGGGTGAATTGGTATAATTGACCTAAAAACATTTCACCTAAAATATTTGATCAAATTATTTTTACCTTTTTTTGTCAAATTAAATATATATATATATATAATGGGGGTGTGTAGGGGTATAGTAGGTTGGGGGGGGGAAGTAGGCAGGGTTGCGGGGGATCTCCCTCTGCATTTTAGTCTGAAAAAAAGGTCAAATAAATTCAATCAAATGTGACTAGGTCAAATGTTTGCTGTCAAATAGACCCAAACCCATTGTTATCATATTCGAGGTTATGGGGAAAAACATTATTTTTAAAATATATATATATTTTGACAGCTACAGTGAGGTAGGTTGTGAAAAACCACTACAGCCATGGCTAGTCGTGGTAGTGTTATCTATAGAGTGGGCACGGCCAACGTCTGTGAACGCTAGCCTGGGCCGAAGGCCCTGGTTAGTGGGCCTGATATACATGCATAGTGGACACGGCCAGAGCCCATGGCTAGAAGCCTGGTAATGTTGTAAAATATGCAGTAGACCCGGCCAAAGGCCGTGGTCAGTGGCACAGGGGGAAAACTATGGTATAACAAAACCCTTGAAATTTACTCAAAAAACAAAAATGTAGTTACGTTGCCCACATGTATCGCAAAAAAAATCCTGAAATTCAGCGCATCCTGGAAGTTATGACCGCCTTAAATCGGCGCGTTCCCATTGCAGAGTCCAAGAGTGCATATATATCATAAGAGAAGGGATTCACAATAACATCCAAAATGGCATTATGGGTAACATAGCATTATAGGGCACATCAATGGAAGCACAATGAGTTAAGCTGGTCATAACTTCCTGAATGTGCCAAATTTCAGGGGTTTTGTTGCGATAAATGTGGACAACTTAACTAATCTTTAACTTAGGTGTTCTCCGTGAATATATATTCCGTGAAAACACTTTGGTTAAGGAACAGTTAAGGTGATCAGATTTAACATTAAAAAAACAGCAACAAAACCTTCCAAATTCAGTGAAAAAATCTTTTGATAAGAGAGTTATGGTGATCAGATTTAACGCAACATAACCCTTGATATTCAGCAATCTCATTTGAAGCAAATCAACATTAACTTTGCGCCGCCTGTTGCGCAGCGAATGACCACAATGATGGTCTCACAGAATTTCAAACGTTCTTTTATACTTTAGTGTTTTTGGCCAATGTACATGTTGCAGCAATAGGTTTCTTTGGGCCCACTAGCAATGGCCTTCACCCGTGGTGATAGGAGCGATGTCGTCTGTGATGCGATCGTTATAGTCATACGCTGCACAACGGGGGGGTGCAAAGTTAAGGTTGACTTGCTTCAAATGCAAGTGCTGAATTTTTTTTACTGAATTTCAGTGGTTTTGTTATACCATAGTTTCTTTGGGGCCCACTAGCCGTGGCCTTCGACCGTGGCCACTTTACATGTTGCAGCATTCTTTGTGGCCCACTAGCCATGGCCTTTGGCCGTGGCCACTTTACATATTGCACCAATAGGCTTCTTTGGGGCCCACTAGCCATGGCCTTTGACCGTTGCCACTGTACATATTGCACCAATAGAGTTCTTTGTGGCCCACTAGCCATGGCCTTTGGCTGTGACCACGGTATATGTCGCACCAATAGGCTTCTTTGGGGCCCACTAGCCATGGCCTTTGACCGTTGCCACTGTACATATTGCACTATGATATGATATGGCATTTATAACGCGCCTATATACAAGTGTATCAAGGCGCGTCGAGGCAAGGGAGGGGGAACAAAGGGAGGACAGACAACGATCCTACTAGGCCAGGTTCCATTCAGATTGCCCAAGTGCACGGGATGGGCACAGTGCAATACATGGGAATAGAATAATAACAGAAGTAAACATAATGGCCAGCAGGTGGCAAGTGCAAGGAAGTGCAGACGTCGGGTGTCAAGTGCTGGTAGTGGGACTGTAGGGATACAGAAACAGTCTGAGTGCGTGGGTTGTCAGGCAGGCAGTGTGGGCTTGTGCGACTGGTGTGGGAGGGACCTGGGCCCAGATCAGACGGTGGCCAGGTAACCAGTGCAGTTGCTGTTTCAACCAGGAGGTCCGCAGGAGAGAGGCGGAGAAAAAGCAGAAGCAAAGAGAAAGGTTTTGAGGTGCTTCCGGAACCGCAGATGGTTCTCCTCAAGTTTCAGGGAGGGAGGGAGACTGTTCCAGAGGGAGGCCCCAGCCGAAGAAAGAGATCTACCACCAACTCGTTGCTTGGAAAAGCGACCGACCCTGAGGGAGTTGGAAGCGGATGAGCGAAGAGCTCGAGAAGGGAGATATTTAGGAAAAGCGAGTTGAAGATATTGAGGCCCCAGAAGGCCTTGAGGACAATGCAAAGGGTTTTGAACTTAATCCTCGCAGCCACTGGGAGCCAGTGCAGAGATTTCAGTCCTGGCGAGATACGATCCCTGGGCTTGAGGCCAAGGACAAGTCTTGCAGTCCTGTTTTGTATGAGTTGCAGAGGGCGGAGAGTAGAGGCAGGCAGATTTAGAAAGAGGCTGTTGCAATAATCCAGCCTAGAGAGAACCAGAGCGCTGGAGGCAGTGAGGTTCTGTGGGAAGGAGAGGAAAGGAAGAATACCTCTGAGGAGGTGAAGTTGGTTTTGTGACTTCTTAGAGACGTCAGAGATGTGAGGAGAGAAGGAGAGTGTGGAGTTGAAGATGACCCCGAGGTTTTAAACCACACAGGTGGGAGCAGGAGGGCGGCCAAGCGAGGCCAGCCAGAGTGTGACAGGAAAGGAGGGAGTGGGTGTGCCGATGAGGAGAATCTCAGTCTTACGGGCATTAAGGCAGAGGTCATTGGCAGCACACCACTCCTGGATAGCAGGCAGTCAGTGATGAGGGAAGGAGAAGAGGAGACTGAAGGTAGCCTGAAAATGAGCTGAGTCATCCGCACAGCAGTGAAAGTTGGGGCAGAGCACAGCAATGCGGTGGGAAAGTAGTGCCACATATAGGGTTCTTTGGGCCCACAGTACATTTTGCACCAATAGGTTCCTTTGGTCCCACTAGGTATTAAATCTTTTTTTTTTCCTCTTTCGATTCCCACGGGATCCCCTCGATAATGGCAATGAACTATAGATACAGCGGCAATGAACTACTCATGCCCGCTGTATTCCCCTGGTATTCCCGCGATAAAGCAAAAACGCTCAAATAAAAAACGTCCCTGCCCTCAGAGGCACTCAACAAATGCCCCCCTTCCTCTTTCCATAGCCCCAAACATGTCCCGGAAATTATTAAAAATAATGACTCGAGACTATCACCTTAACTGAAAGGCCTAACCTTGCAATGTGTCTGTTTTTGAGCCAGTTAATTGAGTAGGGGTGCATTTAAAGTGACATCATTGTCTGTTGTGCATTCACCATATGCAGCTTTAATGTGCTTAGCAGTTGGAGACTTAGCGTTTTGCTGAGGTATTTGGACGGATGGAAGTTTATTACTGCTGCTCCAACACACCTGAATGCGTTTGGAAAATAATTGACGCTCATTTAAGGCAAAATACTGATAAAAAAAACACCCGACATGGAACTAAGCAGTTTGTTTGCTATCCCACACCTGTTCAGTAAAGATATCCTTCAGGCTTCTTAGGTAAGTTGCCATTTTAGATTACATAGATCATCTGAGCATGTTTTATTCAATGGTTGTTTGCTCGCTTGGGCAGATTGGCTGCCCCCAAATAATGTGAGAAAGCCATTTTCCACAGACCCGAATGAGAAAACAGAGCATCCATTGGCTTTTAGGTAAGCCATGTGGTATATTTTTTTTTCTTTTTTGAAGGTGATAAATGGTTTGTTTAAGTACCAGTTGTTTATTTTTGTTGCATGTCTTTCTACTACTGTTCCACTAGGATTTGGAAGTAGCTCTGCTTTTGGAAGCAACACCACATGCTCATCATTTGGATTTGGAACTCCAGCTAAACCCTCGGGAAGTCTTAGTGCAGGTTTGTATATGTAAGAAATGTTTACCTGAGGCTGGTACTGCCTGGGCCTCTACAGGCCATTTGCTGTCAGTAGGCGGTCTTTTTGCAGTGATCTGCCCAGGATTTGAAGAGGGCAGGCATTTTTATGATTTCTAAGAGCACTGAACCTACATTTGAGGACAAACATTTAGTTTTGGATGGCCAACCTTAAACATTTCTAAAACTGGGCTTAAAACGGCAGGGCTCTCCTTAGAAGGGCAGTACGCTGTGCCCTGCATAAGAGTTCTAGGCAGATCACTGTTAGGCTTGTATACAACTGAGGATTTTGTGGTGGTGAAAGAGTGGCCTGCACATTTGTCCCAAGAAGTACAGTTTGACTTTAGAAGATACTTGTGATTGCACCATGGCATTATTTGAATTGTAATACTTCCTCAGTATGTACATGTATAACCAGCATAAATACAGAAGCACTCTGTCGTTAAGCCTCACATTTGGGTGCATTCCCTTTCTGATGGCATTCTTCTTTTCAAAGGTAAATATATTTGTACATGCAATTTCTAATGGGTACTTTCATTCCACAGATTCCCCCCACCAGCCCCACTTTTTAAAATCGATCTAGAAAATGTATTTGCCATCTGGGGACGTAGGAGCTGATTTAGCTTGACTGTCCTCTTAAAAATTCCGCCTTTTGTGCCTGAACTGTTACCAAGAAGACATGGCTTTAAGCCTGGCAAATAATGCAAACTGCAAATGTCTGCACCAATTATTTGTGGTACCTGGGTATAGACAATGACGCAGACATTAGGGAGTCTTGCTTCACAACGTACTTAAAGGCCATCTTAGCGCATTTTGCACAGCTCTACATAGAGCTGAAAGTATGGGTGCGGAGGGCCGACTGTTGAAATCTCATCAAGGGATCGACAAGACAATTGCCTCTTGCAATAATGCACCTAATGGGGCCATCGGTTTAGTTCTCTTTTCTAAAGGAAAGTTGGCTCTGGAAAATAATCCGTGCTTTGAGTAAATTAAACTTGGAGAGCTTAGGGAAGGATCTTTGATGGTCTACTCTGGATGTCGATACTCTGGCATTCTTCTTATGCCTTTGATGAGCAATATAGTTTGCAGGTATGTTGGTATGTGCAGCATGACTTTAGTGTAATGTCTAGCTGTTGATTTTCAGAATGCTAGTTGCAGTCGTACGTTAATGAAAATGTATTCTTCATTCTATTATGCTGACCTTCTGTTGAATTTTGCTCCGTTAGTCATGGCTCAGGCCACTAACATTTATCAGAGAAAGCAGCAGCAAGCCTGAAAGAGTGGATATGCTTACCAACATCCCGGTGTCCGATGCCAAGTCTGAAGGTTTCCTTCTGTTCAGTGATGGCCTAACGGAACTCTTGCTGACTTTCCTTGCTCCATCTATTTTCCTTTCAGTTCACCCTACTCTGGTGAGCCGAATGGTCAAGGTCTGTAGAAACAGTCCATACAAATGGGTTTCGTTATCTGTCCACAGATTGGGAGTAGGGGTAGGCAAAATCAGAAGAACGCAAAGCCCGAAGCTACATACCTCCTGAAAGGAAGGGGTCTTTCATTAGGTAGACTTGTGCTCTGAATTTGTGGGATATGACTATGTACTTAGAACAACACGTGCTATAGCAAATGCAGACCCTCATCCTAGAGATGGCAGTTACAGTGCTACAATACATCCTTAAGATGGCCTGGATCCTGTTTGTGTTTGTATTGTGTTGGTATTTATATGGAGCTTATGTCAAAGCCTGTTGATTGACTTGGCAGGTTGATGAGTACAGTGTTGGCAATATACTTAGTTTTATCACTTGTTCAATACAAGCTCAGTGATATGCTTTAGAGACTGGTAAGGCGTTTAAAAATTCAAGGGCCATGAATAAACTGTTTGGGATGGTCTATGTCAGTCAAACAGAATCATTATCAATTTAGGACAACTTTTTCAAGACAATCCTTCCAGTAGAGTACCAAACCGCAACATCATTAGCACATCATACGCATGTTCGCTCTGGAATGGGAATAGGTGCATTACATGGCTACTTTGCCCGACGGACCAACAAGCTTCTTTAAGGAAAAAGTTTGTACACTTCACATCTTGTGGGAGGGTGAGCGGAATAGATCGGAGAGAATATCACGTCAGCGCATAATCTATAAAATACCTCCTGTTAAGACTTTCCAAGTACATCCCTTCACAGTGACCTCTTGAGTCGGAAAGCTATAGTTTTGCCTAAAAAGCTTTTTGAATAAGTTCCTGTTCAGTAACTCAGAGAGAGCTGGTTTTCATGTTAATCAGTATGCAGAGCCTGAGAAGTGCAGGTTATCCAATACTTTTCAGAAGTTGATTGTGCGGTGTCCCATAATACTCAGGCTGCATACATCCACATACCTATACATTTAGCTGGTACCCACAATTCTGTTTGTACTAAGTGGCAAAATATTTGTACAAAACTGCCCTTTGGACTTAAATCTAAACCAAAGGTCTAGGTCTTTACAAATGTCCTTACAGGTTGCTCATCTCAGGAGATACTGTATTCAGCTCATATCGGCCTCCAGGCATCACAGAAGGCATCATAGCTTCACCACGCTCACCCTCTACATTGATTAACAATCTCACAGCCAGGCTGACATCTGTCAGGGAAGGCCTCAAATTCTGATCACCCTGATTGAACAAGCCAAAGTCGCTATTCACACTAGGCTTTTGGTGCAGCGGCATCCAACTCTTCTGAAACTTCCCTGTGGAGTCATCGACTCCAGGCAGTCTGCATTGCCTGCAGTGTATGTGAAGAGGCCATGACAATGTTGAATAGTGTGCTTTACAATATCCGTCTAGTGTAGCAAAACTGTTAATTAGATTTTTCAAACAGTGAAGCACTGCGTCAAACCCTGCCACACTCTGCAGTCTGCTGACAAACGCAACACCATCAACATCTTCAAGATGAAGATGGACGTAATAAAGCAACACATTGTCCACTAGGCCTGCAAAGTATCAGAATGAATTACATTTGGGACAATTACGCTCACAGCCCTCAAACCTTGCATCTACAAAAACATGCTCGTCCTTTGTGAAGATCATCACAGGTGAAGCATTCGAACCACATCTTAACTCCAACAACCCATCCCTCACACAAGACATGTTCTCAGATGCACTGAAAAAGGGACTGAGCCCCTTTTGTTGATGAAATACACATTCATCCCAGATCACCTGATCAACTATTGCCCCAGCTGGCATCTACTCTGCCTCAGCAAATTGATTGAACAAAACGGTTGCCCTCCATTTGCACAAAGGGATTATTCAGCATAATCTCCTATATGACTATCAATCTGGGTTTCCAACCATGATGCAGCACAGAGACTGCCACCATCCAAGTTATCATTGCTCTACACTGACTAAAGGGGGACACCCCACCTGCTTATTCATCCTCTCTGCCTCCTTACCATTGACCATGAAACACACCAACTTCCTTACTGCCTGCATTTGTTTACCTCCTACCTCTACAAGAGGGTGAAGCTTGTACAGATGGGCTTCAACAGATACCAGGGCCACCCAGCACCTGCAGAGTTCAACAAGGCTCCATCCTGTCTCCTGTCATCTTCAACCTCTACATGGAACCTCTGGGAGTGAGAGGGTGGGAAGGGAATCGCGTCGGACAGCCTTGCCCTACATGCAGTGAACACTTCTTGCAGTCTAGCCAAGTTCTGTTTCGGCTTATGGTCTGCTGCGGCAGGGGCGGCTGAGCACATCCCTGAGGGTGAGATGCGGGCCAATACCTGTTCGGAGCAAAGCCGGACAATGCCCTCCAGAAGTGCCGTCATCAAAGGTCACGGCTAAGTCCTTTGTGCCAGCCGTGCAGCATCACTCCAAAGGTAGGGGTACTTGCCCGCTCCCTGCCGATGCCGCTAGAGGCTGGCGTCAGGCTGCCCAGGAAGTTTGCCAGGCAGATGCTTCCCGGGGGCAGAATTGGAGATGCCCAGAGAGAAGGTGCAGCTACATCCAACATTCCCTATGCACCCCAGGGCGCAAAACCTCAGTGGCTGGCTCCATAACTATACCAAACTCTTGAATGTCAGGCTGCTTCTTTCAAAGAGCGCAATAGAACTGTTACCGTGCTTGGAACGGGACAGAGGGTGGTACTCCCCCTATTTTCTGGTGCTGATAAAGGCCGGAGGCTTGCATCCTATTCAGGATCTGCTGCTGCTGCTGAAAATCTTTCTTCGCTCTGACAAGTTGAAGGTGGTTACACCAGCACAGATAATGCAGGCTTTTGACCTACAGGACTGGTTGGTATCACTGGAATTTCCGGATGCCTACTTCCATGTACCAATTCTTCAGAGATACATGAAGTAAAAAAGATTTGTGGTGGGCCAACTACACTACAAACTCAAAGTCCTGCCGTTTTGTCTTTTCTCTGTGCCCAGGGTTTTCACCAACCTAATAGTGGTGGTGTTGGCTTATCTCGAGGGGAGGGCATCCATGTCTTTCCCTACCTAAATGACTGACTTGTCTGACCTCACTCCCTGAGTCTAGTGTCAGAGCATTGGCTCCACACATGCACCCTTTAGCACAGACTGGGTTTTTCCCAGAACTACAAAACGTCTTGAGTTTCACCATCCGTTTCTCCGATTCACCAGAAAAGACTTGGACACTCTCCTGGGCAGGGCATTCCTGCCAGAGGACCAAGTGGCAAACATTTTTCAGATGGTCCATGTCTTTCAGTCCCAGGAAGGTGTCCTGGTCCCAGCCTTGTTGCGCCTTCCGGGCCCTATGGCTTCCTGCATCCTAGTGGCGCCAGAGGTGAGGCTGCGCATCAGATCGCTTCAGTGGCGTTTGTTTCCAAAGGTCGCAATTTCAGGGACACATGGCAGACATTTTATAGGTCTCAGACCACGTGTCCTGCAGTCTAGCATGGTGGGCCGTGCGAGACAACATGCTGAAGGCCATGTTTTGCCAACGTTGGCCCTAGGTGATGGTGGTCATGGATGCATCTCTGAACTGGTTTAGGTGGTCACCTGTCTGATCGGACAATGAGCAAACTGTGTTCTCCTGCAGAGTGTCGGGAACAAATCAACTTGCTGGAGCTGACGGCAGTCAGGATAACCCTGGTTGCTTTCCTCCCCTATGTGAAACGCAAGAGTGTGCTGATTGTGATGGACAACACCGTAGCTATGTACTACCTCAACAAACGATTTGTTGTTGGGGTCCTTACCTCTGTGCAAAGAAGCAATGCGACTGTGGTTCTGGGCTGTGGAGAACAGCATCTCTCTGACGGCAGCCCAGGGACATAGTTTAGGGGTTGCCAGGGGTCGCACCTGTGACCCCTGACGTCTCCCTTGCTAGCCCTGAAAAAGAAAGAAGAAAAAGTTTTTTTTTTTTTTTTTTTTAAATTAATTGAGGCTCCTGGGCTGCGGCCAGCAGCATGTGGCTCTTTCTTTCTGCAGTGGCTGGTTTTCTGACAGCTATTGCCAGTAGGATAGCTCAGTGGGATGAGGGTTTGCTGCTGCAATATTTTTTTTTTAGTGTACTTAGAAACAATGTTATGTAATGCCACTTCCTGTTTTTCCAAGGGGTAAGAGGTTGTGTTCCATCGCTTCCTGTGATGTCACTTCAGGGTGGGGTCAAATGACATCACTTCCTGTGATGCCATCAGAGGTCAACAATCATGTGATGTCACTTCCACTACCCCTTTCATTTGGGTGAAATGACGTCCCTGCGGCAGCCCGTCTGGCTGGAAGAGAGAACGTCACAATTAATACCTTGAGCAGACAGACTTCGGCCTTTCACGAGTGGGAGCTCTGTCAGGAAGTTGGGGAAGGGGGGGGATCTTCTCCTGTTGGAAACTTCTCAGGTTGACCTCTTTGCTTCCAGTGTCAACACGAAATGCAAGTTCTGCTCCAGGAAATTTCCTTGTCCGGGAGCTCTGAGGGACACGACGATGGTTGAGTGGACATTCAACCTCCTTTATAAATTTCTGCCAATCCTTGTAATTCCGCTGGTTCTTAGGAGCTTGCACCTGTTCAGAACCACACTGATTCTGATTGCAACGGCTGGGCCCGGAGAACGTGGTATCTGGAGTTGCTGGACATCTGCTTTCCTTGGCGCCTTCCGAGCAAAGTGGACTTGGCCTCCCAGTCGGAGGGCAGGTGCTCCGCCTCAACCTCAGCAGCCTGAACCATCATGCTTAGCTACTGAGAGGCTGGGATACTGGGAGTGGTAATAGTTGGATGACGTCCTCAGTGTATTTATTGCTTTCAGGTCAGGAGGCTCGCCACAAAGCCTCTTTATACCTGTAGATGGCATACATTTTTGGCTTGGTGCTGGGAGAGGGATCTGGACCCTTTACCCTGTCCTTTATATCCTGTGTTGACTTTTCTGCTATCTTCACAATCCCCACGGTTACGCAGTCCGTGCATGTTTTGTGTAATGTGGCAAGAATCAGGCCAGAGGACACATTGAAATGTAGTTTTATTTAAATTAAACAAACAACTCTACTTATAAAGTACAGATAAATACAGAATGCAGCAGCAAGACTACTCGGCAAACTTCCTAGGAGAGAATACATCACTTCAGCGGTGAGAGCACTACATTGGTTACCAGTCCAAAAACAAATCTTCAAAGCTCTGCGTAACACACATAGCAATCCATGGCCAAGGAGCGGAATTCAAACTGAAAATTCTCCATCTACAAGCCAACATGAACACTAAGGTCCATCAATGACATTTGCCTCGAACAGTAACAATACGTAAAACACAAATACGGAGGATCAGCATTCACCTGCATAGCGATGAGACTTTAGAACTCGTTCCCAAATGAAATTCGAATAACAAAATATCACCTAAAATTCAGGAAACTTAAAAACATTGCTCTTTAACTCACCAAGCTAAAGGGGGGGAACACTGGCAAAAGATAAAATGCAAATGGAACACAATAAGAAACTGTAAAACCGGATCACCCAAAGAAACCAACAAAAGTAAAATGGTACCCTAAATTAAACAGAATAAGATTAACACAATGGATCAACCCAACGTACAGAAAAAGACCTGTGCACCTTCTGACTAACCCTGCTAAAAACTCTCTAATACTCTGCAGACCCCACCACCCAACAGTGAAGAAACAAGACATAAACTGTTGCCACAAAAACACTGCAAACTACAAACACTCAACCTGCTCCACACAACTCCCAAGACATACATAAAACACTTGCATGCAACCAACTATCAATGATCAAGTGAAAACATACCAGCACACAGTGACCGGTTTTTCCAAACTGAAGCCACCAGCAGCACATCAAAGCTCTTTTGCACTTTTCCCTCCCAATCCCATTAACTAAGCATCAGCGCCTGGAGACCATGAAAAGGGCAACGTTGTGCGTTATAAAACACAATAAAATAACTGATAGGTTAAAATTTCACTTATTGCTATTTGTAGACCGCCTAAAGTTTGCCTTTGTTTAGATGCCTGTCCTGACTTTCTGCCAGTGGAGCATAGCCTGCAAAAAGTTTAGGTGGTCCACAAATATAGAGGAAATACAGAGGAAAAATAGCAGTAAGTGAAATATTCGCGCCTAGGAACAGTTGTGTACAGGCAAGTTATGCAGACCGTGATGCAGAATCCTCTGTCAACTTTTTCTCAAAAACTGAACTTATATGTAACTAGGTGCAGTTTCGGAAAGGGCAACCTTATATCATACGTTATTACACCCCCCTTCAATTCAATCCCCTTCGGAATGGTCCCTGCCTCTGAAGGTCAAAAAACAATAGAACCTTATACTGTGCGAGGGAAGCGTGGGGCCTCACAGCTCCCAAGCTGAAATTCAAAGCTGGTGACCTTCACTCAAAATGAACGTACATTCTTGCTTTGCAACATCCCGTGTCAAGGCATCCATGAGAAAATGAATTTTGAAACACGGGCTCAGGAAATAGGGGTCCGCTCGTTGTTTGTGGCGCTGCTCAGCTGTAGGTGAAATTTGCCAGTAGGGCCACCTCTGCTTATCTCATGGCCTCCTACCCCATGGCATGTTTTCACAGCCAGTACTTCTTGCATGCCTAGAATGTTTTGTGGCCAGGTCTAATCCCTTTTGTAGGTCCAGCAGTTATTCAGCTTTTTGCAGAACTTTATTGCAAGACAACTGCCAAAACCCAAATATTCTAACACACTGTTACCCATTGTTCATTAACACGAAAAATGAAGGACCCACAGTATCTCAATTAAACTGTGAAATGTGAAAGCAAATCGTAATAATTGTAATATATTTTTCAGAAAAGGACTGAGGATAGATTTCAAAAGACAAAATGCATACTTTATTTATACAGACCATAGAAACATTTTTTGCAACAAAAAAAAAAACAGACTCATCATTTCAACCGGGATTTGAACGATTTAACAAGCTTTGCTTTGGGTGGACATGGGACGCTGGCAATGTTTTGTGGCAATGTATGTGTGCTCTGAACAGATTTGTGCACGATTCCATGACTATGCATCTTGACATTAACAATGAGATCTTTCACAAAATCAAATTCCATTTCATCATATACTGGCTTGACCACCCATTTTTTGCTTCTTTTTGTAAAGGCCATATTGTAGCGAAGCATCCCTAAATTTCCAGCTGTCCTATATTGTTCACGGCCCACATTCTCGTTATGCGCGAATACCGCTAGTAAAGTCCTACATTTCATCCCCTGGATGCCAAAATAAAATCTCTTTGGCCTGTACTTTAGGCACATATTCTGTAACACCTCCAAATCTCCTGTGTGACAGAATTCTGTGAGTCCCTTTAGATCTCTTGATAGTTTTATCAAACACAATCTTCTCAAGGGCTTTGTGTGGAGCTGAAGATGGTATCAACCACTTCTTCTTCCGTGCCTGCTCTGGGGACAAAGGGCCATGTTCACATTGGTGGAAATGTTGGTTTTCTGTCCAGTGGTGAACGTTGGAACAGTGGTGCATCAGTGAGCACCATTTTTCCAGTAGAATTTCCACAGACCCATCACATGTTTTGGAGCTCCACCAAAGATGGTTGCTGAAAGACTGGGACCATTGCAAAATACTTTCAAAACCTTTTTTTCCCCTGCAGCCGAGATTTTTTTATTAATTGATTTGGCAACATGCCATATATCAAACTGATGTTTAATATTTGGATACTGCTCTCTCATTGTCTTGGCTATTGAAACGTGTCTGTCCGTGGCTATGAGTTCGATTTGCATTCCCCTCAATTGTAGATATACCAGTGATTTTATAAAACCAAGTTTCTCCATGGCCACCGAGGATTTACATTAGGACACCTGCACGACCACCAAACTCACAATTTTCTTACTTTCCATGTCCTGAAGATGGTAGGTGCAGTACTTAGCAGAAAATCCGGGGCTGTCACACTGTCCATGGCCGGCTAGCCTGAACTGTTTGTCGGGGAATGTACTTTCAATAGCCAATTGTTCAATTTTCCAAGCATCACTGATGGCAGGGAATAGATTATCACGTTGGTATTTGTAGTATTGCGTTTTGGAAATGAAATGGAGTCCCACAAACTGAAAGAAACTGGATAACTTTGTGAAACTAGAGCCACTGAAAAGTAAAGCTGATGCACACAGTAGATTGACAGCTGGCAATTTCCCCAACATGGCATGTATTTTCAGGTTACTGCCTTGTGTTAGACGAGTCACGCTCACCAATAGCTTTCCACATACTTCCCCTCCCACTGAATGGACACATTTCACCATCTTTATAATCTCCATCAAGCTGCTGTCGAATACTATGTATTTGGCCTCTTTTATAATACTGTCATCAGGCAACATTGTTGTTTTGGACTGACCCGTGGTGGACATATCAGCAAAACAGGACATACTATAGTCGATATCTTTGTCTGTTTCGTCGGTCAATAGTGTTGATGCTTCAGTTTCTGTCATTCAACATCTGTTACTTGACAATGGATAGGAGAAAACATCAATGTGGACTGTCTTTTGGGGGGTATTTTTTTGGCGGGTGTCGATTGTGTCAATTGCTCATCGAGTAATGTAAAACTATCTTCTATAAATTCAATTGCACCTTCCTCTGGCGGAGCGGGCGCATTGTAGCAATGGTCCAAGAACACTTTGCTGGAATCGCTGGTCTTATTAAATTCATTTTCTGGCCATTGGACATAGGCATCTCGAGTGTGAACACGACGCGCCTCAATGAATAGTTCCTCCGTGGTGAAAACAGTTTGGCAAGCAGCATCTGTCATTTGTATCGCTGTCTGTGTCTGCATAGTCCGTACTCGATTGGGCAACTACAGGACAGATAGGAAAAGGCATGTTCAGTGTAAATCCAACATAGTGTTGTACAAATGACATTAAAAAAGCATATAATGAAGGCCTTGGCACAAAACTTTTGACAACAATTGAAAGTGTTTATAACTAACCTTATTTTTATTTATTTTCTTTGAAACTTTCTATACTCTAACATCAGCAAACTGGCAGACAGACTCTGATACACGTTCCTCCGGTTCAATATACGGATCTTGTATACATCCCTACAAAAAATAGTATCCATTTAAAATAAGTCATTGGCATTACACATCTAATTAGACCGACTTTCTTTTATTCGATGGTACTGTCAGTGCGCATACCTCTCTCTCCGGAGCAACTGTATGGTCTGGTTCCGGAACACCCATAATGGATAATGTAATTGTAGAGGACCCCGCAGCATCTCCCTGAAACACAGTACTTGCATTAGTAAGGTCGAAAAGATTGGAAACGGGACAAAGACAACAAAGGTACATATCAACAGTAAAGTGGCAAAGAAACATTGTGCAAAGCAATGATAAGTTGCGAAAATATGATCGGATTATCTCGTCCTATTGAGCTATGTAGACCCATACCTCTGACACCGGATCTACTACGAGGGGTGTTCTTATTGTAGTGGATGCTTCAGCATCTCCCTGAAACACAGTACTTTCATTAGTGATGTCGAAAAGATTGGAAATGGGACACACAATTTTGAAAGACCACATAGGTACTTATCAACAGTAAAGTGGTAAAGAAACATTATGTAATGCAATTATACGTTGCAAAAATATGATCACATTATCTAGAATTCCGTACATAAAACCAGTCTGGAACAGAATAGCTAGGTAAGATTACCGGATACGTGCTTGAAGTGGTTGATGACTCCATGTAAGACATGGATGTTGAATCTTGTTCCTTCATATTCGGTGGATAGTCATAGAGTGGTAAAGGGAAAGTATTATTCGATTTAGAAATTCCAACATTACAAAATGGCATGTAAGGAGACTGAATAAGAGATAATGACACTTATTGAAACGCATAATATAGCATAGTTATCCATCCCCATAAATCATTTTTCTAAGTGGGTTCTACAAAACAAGGACTGATGTTTAGCAAAAAAGTCATTATTTCAACAGCTATTCAATCACATAAATAATGAAAGTACTTTAAGTGGTATTTACACCGAAAATACAGGCGTAAAGCTAGATCAGGAAGCGTGACTCACCTGTGGCGGCATTTTCACGAGTAAAGTCGGAATAGCATTTGGGAGCAATTTCCGAGTTGTTCTCGGTTGATTCCTCTTTGTGTACAAGGATGTGTCGTACATATCCGGTGAGAAGTGCAGGCTGCAGATGCGGTATCAATGACCCCTCTTGTCCTCCAAGACTTGGTTGACTCTACTTTCAAGGTCTTCCAGTGGATATCCGCAACGTCTGACCCATTCTCTTATTCGATAAACAGTCTTAGGGAACACTTGCATTGTAATGCCTTCGGATTTGTCATGGGTCTTCGAAGGGCAACCGAAAATAGAACATGCAGGCATTGTTGTAAATCCTGCAAAATAAAGGTCAACATTATTAGAAAATTATTTTGCATAAGCATGTGCAAAAGAATTAATTGGACCATACATTGTTTGATGCACGCTTTCTTTTGGGCACCACAGCAAAACCAGTGCAGCGTATTATAGGATACATTTCACAAACGATTCATTGATGTGTTGAAAATCAGAACATGTTACTCGTCCCTTGAATGTTCTATCATGCACGAAAATGAAACATGCTTATACTATAGGCGCGGTCCGCGAAGGATGCAATACGATGCCAATTGACAATAATAAAAATAATGATAAAAATTGATATACCGATAACATAACAAAAGAAAGTCAATAGCAATGATACAAATTAACTTAGCACTACGGTGTTAGATTCTTCGGAATAGATATAAAATTACAAATGGAGATATGATTAGGATACATGTCCTTACCTTGACCAACAAACAGTTGGATTCAGCAAGCAGAGTAATTAGTGGCAGGAGAACAGGGAGATGTTCACAGGTAGCACACTGACGAGTTCACTCAAAGCGGTCAGAGTAGCACGTTCACGAGTTGACTTGTAGTGCTCAAGGATGTTCTCATGGTAAATATCCAGTGGTTTATAAAGAATAACAAAAAGGGGTGTGTTTGTGAATGAATGATGTGTATATGTTGTGGCATTATGTACATTGCAGGGGCGCGGTCTGCTTCGGGGGAGGCCTGCCTGGAGACATGGGGTCTGAGGAGGCCATGTGAGCAATGGCACCTTGGCGTGGGATACCTTTTGAAGTGTACATGTTGTTTGGGCACCTTGGCCGTTTGCGCCCCTAGCAGCCCCCCATGGCAGCACACAACTACTGGTGCGAACTGCCTTTGATAGTGGGGGGTGGGATAGATGGGCCGGGAGGCATGCAGACAAGGCACCGGAACACTGCTGAATGGAAACACACTTGATTCTCTTAAAAACTGAAACCACCATTGATAAAAAATATGTTGTGTTTTATTTGGTTTCTTATTTTGATGGCACAAAAATACTACACATTGTAACGGTCTGGTTGCAGCTCGGTGAGGGAAAATCCCCTGTACTGACCACTGTCACTGGGGAAAGTTTGTCTAATGGAGCCAACGATACAGGCGGGTATTATTCGTCGAACGCGGTGTCCAAGCCTCCCATGTAGCCACCATGTGTACGAACGATAGGCCACCAGCTGGTACCACCTATGAAAGAGAAAGATGCAATCTGTTTTTAAATGACCAAGATAAGTGTATTAAACCTTGGTTGTCAATGACAATTCTTGTATGCAATGGCATTTTTGCCAGGACAAATGCTAACTAGACACTGCACAATATTGAACAACTTTTATGCGACTATTACTAGAGAATTGCAAGACTAAACGGATATAACAATGATATCTTGAAGTTACGAGAATATAGGGGACAACCGTGAAATAGTAGTGGCCTAACTGACATCACAACCAGACTACACTTACCCGTTACTTGGATTACGAGGGCGAACTGTTGCGCGAAGTTCGTGCATAAGCACCATCAAAATCCTCAACACGGACCCTGTGAGGCAGACTGCCGTGAAGTCTGGCAGCTCAATAACGCATTGCGGCTGTGGATCGCCTTGCGATATGTAGGACAAGCATCCAGAGTTTTCTTGGCAGCAGTAGTTCTCCACCTCGGTTGGCATTAGCACGCACCGATTGCAGGTACACCAGGTGGAAACGCCGTCCATGCGACGAGGCCCAGGCTCTTCATCTGTTGAAACGTCCGCCCAACTGTTGTCCAAATCCCCATCGTCTACAGAGCTTGCTCTTTCCAGTAATTCCTCCTTGGAATACACGGGCTCGTACAGGTAGGGCATTATTGTTGCCATTGTGTAGTAAAGAAACGAAAATAATTTATAGCGGTCGTACAGGTATCTGTTCACATGGGCTACAAGCAACGAAGGTAGCTGACTAGAGCACAAACGAGTCACAGAATACTCAAAGAAATACAGCGAGAGGAATGGAAAAGAAAATCTGCTGTTGTGTGTTGTGAAACACTCTGTTTATACTTTTTGAGGAAAGAGGCTTCCTGCCATTTCCATGGCGACACGTCATTAGCTGAGGCGCATCGAATGTTGACACGAGACGTGCTTTGGTGTTGTGAAATGGACGGTACGCGTCTAGTGATGTCAGGCTCAGGGGCGGGGGATATGATTTAGTGCCGCAAACGCAGGTCACCCAGGGCGATGCAACAAGTAATAAGATTATCACAAAATGGCCGCACCCTGCTGCCTGATTTTGCTTGTGTTCAACAGACGAAAACTCGGGTAAGGTGCATAGAAAATGTTTGTACGATCGACCAAATTATGATTAAAAGCACATAGCTGACCCATCGGGACAATATTTTTTGACCAAACCATTCCTTTAACCAACTTTGTCACGCAGTGGGAGGACATCACCACCGACAAATGGGGGCTAAACAACATTTGTTATGGCCATGTCCTAGAATTCATGGGTAAATGCCCCATCATCCTTCCCATCCCAAAGAAGGAACAACACTAATCCTTGCTTTTGCAAGGGGTACAATCCCCCCCTAAGCAAAGGGGCAATCAAAGTAGTCCAATCGCACTTCCGGGGCTCTGGAATGTACTCCAGATACTTTATGGTGAGGAAAAAGTCAGGAGGATGGAAGATGGAGACTTCCTCTCCTCTCTAGACCTAGATGATGTGTATATCCATATCCCTATCCATCGATGGCACAGGCATTTCCTCCTATTTGTAGTCTAGGGAAAGCAGTATCAGTTCAAAGCATTACCCTTCGGGCTGAAGTCTGCATCACAAGTTTACCTCCATCGCTCAGGCGTTTACGTTTACCCTTATGTGGATGAGTGGCTAGTGCGAAGAAAAGCCCTACACATGAACGTTTTTAGAGTTGAAGGCAGTGTTCTGAGCCCTGAAGTCCTTCAAACCGCAACTTCAGAGCAAAGTGATTTGCATCTTCATGGCCAACACCACCATCATGTTTTATATCCAGAAGCAGGGGGCTACCCACTCTCTGGTTTTGTTTGTGAAAGCACAAGCGCTATGGAAAAGTGTACTGGCGCAGAACATGTATATTATCCCCTTCCATCTACCGGGGGTCCATAATACCATTGCAGACTCGCTTAGCAGGGAACTTGGGTTCTAAAACAAATGGGAAGTTCACCAGTCAAGTTCCCCACCTCTTCTGAAGTGGGGGTATCTAGAGATCATCCTGTGAGCCACAGTGACCAACACAGTGTACCCAGTTTGCGAGTCAATTTCCAGAAGCAGGGAGCCTGCCTTTTCAATCACTTTCAAGGGTCTGTTCCTGTACCACCGCCCCCCACCCAACCCCCAATTCCTCTAATTCTTCGAGTTAGAAGTACACTCAAACGGAACCGCTGCAAGATGATCATCATGGTCCTAGCATGTCCACGCCAGATTTGGTACTCTGACCTACTTCACTGATCAGTGGCTTCATACATCAAACTGCCTCCTCTCCCCGACCTGCTTTCCAGAGACAGTTGGTCAGTGCTACACCATGATCCAGCGTCGCTGTGCTTGGTGGCTTGGCTCCTGCAGCCCTTCAATACGGAAGCATCCTGCTACCTCCAGAATGCAAACAGATTCTGGCCAGGGCTAGAGCATCCTCTACGCTGTCCTGCTATAAGAACAAGTGGAAATGTTTTACCACATGGTGTGAAACCCAACAACTAAACCCGTTGCACATCTGAGCTGCTCAGATCTTGCCATAACTCCTGTCTTTAGCAAAAGCAGGCTTGGCACAATTATCTATCAAACTGCATTTAGAAGCTATTTCCCGCTGCAGGTGAGCACCGCAAACCATCCTTCCCTCTGGTCTTAGAGGCTGATAAAGGAATTCCGCAAGGGACTGTTCTGTGCGTTCCTTACATGTTCGAGCCCCAGCTTTAGCTTGGGAACTTAATGTGGTCCTCTCAAAACAAATGGGCCCTCTGTTCGAGCCACTCCACCGAGCTCTGTTAAAGTTTCTGTCCTGGAAGATGATGTTTCTAGTTGCAAAGCGTTATCCTGTAAGCCTCCATACTTGACTTTTCACCAGTCTAAAGTGGTTCTCCGGGCAAACTCTTCATGGCGACGGTTCCCTCGGCTTGCCACCTAAATGAACCACTGATGCTGCCCATGTTCTTTGGCTCTCCATTGGAGCGAGCCCTACACTCTCAATGTTGCACAAGCCCTGAGGTTTGATGTGGCTCGCACAAGGGAGGTCTGCAAGTCATCACACCTGTTTGCAAAGCCCTGGCAAAATCTACCATTTCAAGATCGCTGTCAGCGTGCATTTCACACTACCATCATCTGGCCAACTGGCCTCTTCCAGGAAGACAGAGCGCACTCCACAAGAGCTATGACTTCTACAAGGGCCTTCCTGTCCGGTGTTACTCTGCTCGACATCTGCAGGGCAGCCCCTTCGAGGTCTGTCCATACTTTCACAAGTTTCTATTGCTTCGATAGGGATTCCAGGGAGGTGTCCTGAGTCGGCGAGGAACCTGTTTGAATGAGCTAGTGTTCTAGAGGTGAGTTAATTGCTTCTGTAGAGCTATGCCTCTACCCATTGGTTGTGTATGTACTGTTGTACAATTGTATTGATTGAGCATGTGAATACATGAAAGATCCAATGCTGGAGCTAGAATAAGTTACTTACCTGTAACGTCTGTTGTCCAGTATTGGTATCTTTCATGGATTCAGGTGCTACCTTCCCTCCTACACTTCTCTGGCTCTTCTTGGTTCTTACTGCCACATTACGTACGCTGCCAAATCTGAAGGTGGCCACCCAGGGTGGAGCTAAAGGGACTTGTCTGATTGGCTGTGGGGCACTATGACCCAAAGTGACACAAATGGAGTACTAAAGTGGCAAGCAGTTTTAAACTATAAAGGTAAACTGCCCGATGACGTGTAATATTTCATTAGCATGTGAATCCATGAGAGACAAATACTGGAGAACAGGAGTTTACAGGTAAGGAACGTATTCCTTCCACACACTCTGCTTGCTTTAGTAACATCGCTCTTAAAATGTAATCAAATTTTTCTCAAATTTTTTGCATCTTGTCTTGTTTTTCAACGCAATGCTGAATAAATAAAGTCCTCGAGTTTCAAACCCTGCGTGGATTGCGGGCATCAAATGTCCGTTTCGGACCGGCACCACAGTTGCCTTTGCGGTCTTAGTGAGGGCCACGACACGCAGGATTGCACGTCCTGTTAATCGATGCACCAGAAGGTGCTTCATGAACAAGAGGCAAAAAGTCTTTAGCTTCCCCCACAAGCAGAACGGTTATAAGCAGACCCATTTGAGGTCACAGGCATGGGTCGTCTCACCGAGAAACAATACCCACTCCGAAAGGACAAGAAGAAGAAGCACTGCAAGATGTCGAGATCCCCCAACAGTTCTTCGAGGCACAAATCTTCATCATTGAAGAAGAGGAGCCACCACTCCAGGGATGCCCAGGAGGAGGCCCCACAGTTATCTTGTCACACAGTCCTCCAATCCAGAGGAATGGGAGGTGTTCATGATGAAGATGGTTGACATCTTCACGGCGGGCGCAGCCTCAGTGCTGGTGGCCCCGGCATCGATGGCTTCAGGTCAGGCCAAACCGATGGATCCTGCCACGCTCAGACGAGCTGAAAGTGAACCCGAAAGCAGATGCAACAAGGTCACATCCAAAGGTTACACTGTTCTGCCTCCGGACGTCGGTCCTCTGACCACAAGTCCCTCTCTCACAGCACCAATGGTGCTGGAATCAGGACAGGTTTTTCCCTGCTCCCATTTGGAGGACATTTTTTTGCTGAGGAAGGGGAACCAGTACTGTTTGGGCTGGAACTCCTCCACCCAAGAGAGGTCAGACTTTCCTGAGGAGTTTTATGGGGAACAGTGTGACTTAGTGGACCTTGAAGCGAACTTGTGGGAGGTAATTAGCCTGGTCACCACACCTGAGGTTGACATAGTCCCTGCTGCCACCCTGGGCAAGCCACAGGCTGCTCGTCAGCGTCTGCTGGCGAAGGTGGGCGACAGCTTAGGGTTGTCTGCCTCTTCACGTCATGTTCAGTACAAGCTTACAGACATCCTGGAAAAGGGTCCAAAGAAGGAGATGTTGCAGCCCTTGAATCAGGCAGCTGAGAGGCCAGTGCTAGAACTCTGGGCCAGACCAGCTTCAGTCCCCTCGGCAGAAGGCAACCTTGAAAAGAAGCACAGGCCCGGACCTTATGTTTCTTTCTGCCCACGCTTCACCACAGTTTGGTGGTCCAGGCCGCTACGGCGAACCTTAGGACCACTAGTTTCCCATCTTTGTGCCCTGACTGGGAAAGCAAGAGTCTTTATGCATGAGGACGGAAGATGTTCAGCTTTTCAAGGCCAGGTCTCCAGTGTGTGAACAGTTAATGTGCCCTGGCCTCCTTCGGCCTGTGGTCCATCATGGCGGAGGTTTCTGAGCACATTTCCAAAGGGGAGATGTCCGACTTATTTAAGGGCCCTGATCAGGGACAGCAAGGAAGCCTCTCTACGAATACTGCAGACTGTGGCACGAATGATGGCCGTGAGCATGGTCTTGCACAGATTCTCTTGGCCTAGAACATCTGGTTTTGCTACAGCCGTCCAAGATCAGCTTCTGGACGTGCCTTTAGATGGCATGAACTTATTCAGCACTAATGCTAGTGAGTATTTGCTGAATTTCTAGGCCTCAAGGGCTACCGCTAAGTTGCTACGACTAGCAGACCAGCAACAGCTGTCTGCTAGCCCTGGCGGCAGGGGAGGGGTTTGCCACATGTGCCCAACGAAGTGTTGAGGCCAAGCTCTGTCGGACAAGCAAAGGTAGCTTTGTCTTACACGGGCCACAATATTGATCTCTCCTACTGTGCCTTGAGAGCGTGGTACCCAGAGTTGTTGGACATGGCCATTTTGCCCTCCCTGGTGTCTTCTGCAGAGGACGAAACTCCTTTCCTGCACCTGATCCTCCGCAGACTGAATCTTCATTCATGGCTGCTGAAAGGTTGATTTATCAGGACTAGGATTTGATGGAGGACGTTCTGGACGTACTTCTATCTCCTAGAAGACACGCCACAAAGTCCATTTATGCCTGCAGGTGGCAGAGGTTTTTGGCATTGGTGCCAGGAGAGGGTTCTGGACTCTTTTACTTGATCTTCCTCATCTGTGTTGGAATTTCTTCTGCCTTTGGCTCGGACGGGCCTACAAGTTGGTACAGTGAAGGGGTATCTTGCAGCCATTTCAGTCTTCAAGAGGACCCTAGAGCAGGGCTCCTTTTTCACAATCCCCACGGTTATTCAATTCCTGAGGGGTCTTTCCAAAATGTTTACCCAATGCCAGTTTATTGTTCTGGCATGGGATTTGGATTTAGTGTTGGCTTTTAATGGGTTCTCAGTTTGAGCCCCTTCTTTCTTTAAGAGGGCTCACCCGTTATGGTGATATTCCTGGTTGCCATCACTTCCGCTAGACGGGTGAGTGAGCTCCAGGCTCTTGTCTGTTAATCTTAGATACTTGGTTTTCACCAACGAGAGGGCAAGGTTGAGAGTTGGACCCCCATTCCTTCCAAAGGCGGTCTCTGATTTCCATCTCTCTCAAAAGATCCAGCTAAATGTCTTCTTAATTCTCCCTCACCCTTCCAAGGCTGAGCAAAGGTTCCATTGGTTAGATCGAGTATGGGCCCTCAAGTTCTATGTCTCTTGGACTCAGGAGAATAGGATTGTTGACTAGCTTTTCGTTGGTTACGCGAGTGCTCGAGCAGGGAAGGCTCTTACATAACCGATCCAGTCTCGTTGGATCAATCGCTGCATCTCAGAATGCTAGGATCTGGGCAGCAAGGAGGTCCCTGAGAGTCTCAGTGCTCCACCAGAGGTTCGGCGGCAGCCTCAGCTCTGCAATGCCGAGTGCCTATTCTGGATATTTGACAAGCAGCCATGTGGGCTTCCTTGCACACGTTTGCTAAGCATTCTCCAGCATGGGGTTCTACGTGGATTTGCATGCTGATGAAGATTCCCCGTCATCAGGCTGGGAATCCTCTGTAATTTTAAAGTAGTTTCACTTTAAAACTAAAACTGCTTGTCACTTCTATAGCCTATTGCTTTCCCTTTGGGTCATACTGCCCCAGCCAATGACACTAGTCCTCCTAAGCTCTACCCTTGGTGGCCATCTTCAGATCTTTTTATTTTGGGAGTCTTCGTGTTTCGCTCCTCGAAAATCAATAACTATTTTGCCTATTTGTGTGAGAAATCGTCTAAATTTTGTCTTCATCTTCAGTCACGTTGTCTACCGGTGGGGGTCCCATTGCTGGAGCAGATACTTCCATAGTCGGATTTGTGGACTGTGGGTGACCGCAGGCACAGGCTTGGGCCTTCTTCACACATGGCGGATGAAACGAGAAGCCTCTTCAAGGCCTACAAAAATTGCGGCCTGAAGAGAACAACATCTTTATTGAACATCGGCACCTCAAGTACATCTACTGCTTACACCCCGACCACAATGCGGACGCATGTTCCATATCCCGGGCCTTCTCGTCCAAGACTTGGAAGGACCGCCATAGAAGGTCAGTGGTGTGATTTAGAACGGGAAGACCTCAGACTCAGCCTCTATGCAAAGTCATGCCTCTTCCAGGGGCGGAAAGCGCAAACAGCATGCTCTCTCTGACAAGACAGGGTTGAGATCCTTTGAGCACACTTCCCAGGGGAAGATAAAAAAGGCTAAATCATCTCACACTCCAACGATGTCTCCATTGATGGTCGCCATGGCTGTGGGGCTCAGGTCTGAGAGACACTGGTCGTAGTCACCCTCCCCCATCGACGGGTGGTCTACTGTCAAGTGGCCAGTTTTCATCTGCAAGGAAATCTCTGATGCCAGCTGGCAAGCATAAGACCTCGTCGACACTGATCCTGTCAAGGGACCCGTCAGCAGCTCTATCCGCGACAACCTCGTCGTCGCAGACCTCGAGGGACCCGTCGGTGACCTAATATACCAAGGCCGTTATCCCATTAATGGCTACTGCATCGACAATTACCCCGTCGACTTTGTCCACGAAGACTGGTCTTCTGTGAAATACTTCAATCCCATCGACGGGTTCGTCCACTACAATCACCATTGACATGACGATGATTACCACTCCCACAGTGGCTTTGTCTCCTAGTCTTCTGTCGGCAATACCGACAGTGAAGGCTCCATTACCTGCTCTGCAGGCCCTGGTGATCGCTTGCTTTCCCAGGGACTCAAATTTGGAGAGATCCTTCCAGCTCTTGCATTTCTCGCTAGATCCACAAAGAACGCACCACTTTTCACTCTTTCCCCTTTGGGGCCTCCCAGGGTTCATCGCCCGTTAGTCATTCACTCCTCCAGTCCTTCTGAGTGACCTACCAGAGGGTTTTTACTCCTGACGAAGAAGGGTGGTCAGGGGAGCCTGATCCCATTTTGGTAGTGCCACGGCGTGCTCAACCATCTCTTCAGCCATCTCTGCCTCTTAGCCCTTTGCCTCATCTACCAGCATGGGCTCCTGCAGCACCAAGGTCTATGTCAATGGACATTTTGTCCACTCTCCACATGCTAGTGTCAAAAATCCAACAGAGTCTACCAGCTGCTCCATGATTGTTCCCTCCAAGGCCTGCCCGAGCCCAGCTGACGCGGTCTCATCCAACCCCAGCTACCCCTCGATCATTGCCAGCTGCACCTCCTCCTGTGGTGGAAGAGGCAGCTCTAACAGACCCTGATACTGTCACGACCCAGGATTCACACAGGGACTAATACGTTTGATGACTACCTTCGCACAAAGGGGAGCCTCCTAGCATCCTGTCGTCAAGGTGCCCTACAGGGATTCTCCGCCAGACAAGATCGGTTTGTTTCATTCAATAATGCCTGAGGAAAAGAAAAAGGAAGGTGACCTTTTCAAGCTGGCCAGAATCCACCAAGAGGACTATTGTTTTAGTTCCCCTTCTGGATGACATTTGGGAAGATGGGCTGTTGCTCATCAAGACCCCTGGCATGACCCTGGCAAAAAGGGATCATTTGGAGCAAAATAGGCACAGCCCTGAAGTGCCTCCAGTTCTCAACCATCACCAGACTCAGTGGTCTCTGCTGCAGCTAGAAAGAGGTCCTCTAATTCCTCTTCCCCTATTGTTCCTCCTGATCAGGAGGGTAAGAAGCTAGATGGGAATGGCAAGGGCATCGTCATGACAGCAGTGTCTACTATCAAGGCTGCCAACGCCCTAGCCATTCTCTCGAGGTAGACAGAGAGCTTTGGTATAAGTTGGGACCCATCCTCAACTTCCTCCTGGAGGAAAAGGCAGATGCCCTAGCGGCGTAGCAGATTCAGGATTTACGTAGATATGCAATGGTGTGGCCCTCTGCCGCCAAGGTTGGGTTAAGGCCACCAACGTCCGCTTGGATGTACAGACAAAGGTGGTAGACATGCCATTCAATGGTGACAACCTTTTCGGGAAGACAGTCGCCAACCTGCAGGCCAAAAAGACTGACACTGAGATGGCACATTCATTGGGTACTCCAACAGAAGAGGCCATCCTTTTGTTCCTCTAAAGGGAAAGTCTTCCCTATTGCCAGGCCTCTTGTTCAACCAGCCAGGAGGCATATAGGGGACGTTCCCAGGCCTACATAAGTGGCAACCAGCGTTGTTGCGCTCCAGCCTCCAAAATTCAGATGCCAAACCAAGCCTGCCCTCACATTCCTCCTGGTCCCAGACAATAACTGCACGTAGCACAGCTACTGAAGGGGGTTCAAGCCATGCTAAACAAAGGGGAAATGGTGCGAAAGAAGTCAGGAGGGTGTAGACCCATTCTAGACTTGCGAAGCCTCAACAAATTTCTCAAGTCCCGGAGGTTCGGGATGATCGCATTGCAGTATGTTCTCAACCAACTGGAGGAAGGAGATTTCCTGGTGACCCCCGACTGGGAGAATGCCTACTTCCACATCCCCATTCATTGCAAACATCGGAAGTTCCTGCGCTTGTCGTTCAGAGAATACATTACCAGTTCAAAGCCCTGCCATTCGGCCGGAAGTTGTCCCCAAGGTTGTTCACAAATGCTTTGCTCCAGTGGCTGCGCACCTGCGTCGCAAGGGACTCTTCATCTATCCTTACCTAGACTGCTGATCGGATCCTGCTCTTACACGCTGGCAATCGAGCACACCACAGAGACCAGCCAGAGCCTAACTTCTCTGGGGTTCTCGATAAATTATAAGAAATCCTGCGTAGCACCATCTCGGAACACGCCTTTCTGGGGATCCCGCCTCAACACACTCTTGTGTCTAGTGACTCCTTCGGAAGATAGAAGAGTGATGGTCGTCCAGGGAAAGGTCCAACGGCTATTGACCGCTTCTGGTCCATGATGCCCCTGCTAGGGATGATGCCCTCTTGCATCAATCTGGTCCCACTTTGCAGACTACAGACGAGACCCCTTCCAAGAGTTTCTGGATGCCATGTGACAGCAAGTCTCTGGTGCATGCAACAACAAGAACGTCCTCACAGGCATTGCTTCAGGCCATGCAATGGTGGTCAGTTAGCCAACACCTCTCAAGGTGCTACCTCCGTATCGGGTGACAGTCACAACCATTTGTATGCCAGAGGCCTCCGGCTCCTGGAAGCGAGAGAATTTCACATGAACTTCCTAGAACTGTGGGCCGTTTTCTGGGCTATATAGTCTTTTCGAGGGGATTGGGTCCACCGACGTATTCCATATCTATGACAGTAATCACCACAGCTGTGCTGCTTTGCAAAATTTTCGGCGTCTGCATCCTGCGTCAATGACGTTGATACGCTGTCCTCGTGGGCCTCAGTCGAGCTGATGTCACCGGATGTTATAAGTAGGACGCACGACGCCCGTAGCCTCAGTTCCGTTTTTACCGCAAACGTGTTCTCTTCGGAGATCTCGGCGTGCCTTCGTTCTACTGAATCCTGTTCTTTCGGTTCTTCAAACCTGTTCGTTTGTGTATTAACAATGTCGTCTTCGGCTTGGTTTGCGGGTCCAAGGTGTCGTTGACGGACACGCACAATGCTTGCCTCTGGTGCCTTGGGGAGGACCACAATACGGATGACTGTGTCGACTGCCAGTCACTTATATTAAAGGCCTTGCGGGAGCGTAAGAAGAAGCTGTTGGTGGGTAAGGTGGCCAAGCCCGGAAGTCGTGATCCACTGGACTTTCGACGGCCGATTTGAGGGGTGACTCTCCGCATTGTCGTCGTGAGTCAGGGGGGGGGGTCTCGGTCCAGGAGTCGGTCTCGCCATTCCTCTGCCTCTTCGAGGCACTCACGGAAGCACCATCACAGGTCGCCTTCCCCGTCCTCATCCGAGGACTCCGCCCGTCGGCCGGTTGCTTGTCCCAACAAGCATTCCACTCCTGAGGAATGGGATTTGTTCCAGCAGGAGATGATGGCGATTTTTCAGTTGCAGGGCTCCGTTCCGACCACGCTGTCGAAAGATGCCGGCCGTGAGCGTGCTAGAGACGCCACTCGCGCGCCTTCGGGCTCGAGCGGTCGTCGCGACCACCGGGCGCCTTCGAGGTCCCGGTCGGGCAAGGCTGGTCGCTCTAGGCATGCCCGTTCCATGTCCCGGTCCTCGATGCCGTCGAGACCGTCAGAGCCTGTGAAGTCTTCGAGGAAGACATCGATGCCTTTGCGCCAAGGTCGTCGAGGGACTCTCTCGAGGCTACGCCTCCGAGGAAGCCGTCAATGCCAACGGCGCCCAGGCTGTCGAAGGACACACTCGGGGCTCCGCTCTCGAGGACTGTCGACGCCGTTGAAGTCGGCTCGACGCCGATTCCGTCGATGCCCTCTATGCCTTTCGAGGCTGCTTTGTCAGAGGTGCACTGTGGAACCCCCTAGAAAGGCTCTGGCCAAGGCTAAAAATGCCTTTGTCCCTTTTTCTGTGCCCTCATTCCAGCCTCTGGATTATATTTCTGAGGTGGTTGAAGGGTCCGAGGAAGGTTTGGTTCCTGAGGAGGTACCTGACGAGATTTTGTCTGGGCATTGCCAGATTGAAGACCTGCGGCAGTCATTGCATGACGCAAGTGTCTGGACACCTCTCCGGAGGTGGAGTTCTGTAGGCCTGAGCCTGGCACCCATGCCAAGTCCTCATACCGGCACCTTATGTCGAGGGTAACGGAATACTTGGGGTTGTCTGCGATTTTCTGCAGGATGACCTGACGGATATCCTCGACTAAGGTCCACCAACTGACCCGGTACTGCCATTCCATATGGCCTTGCAAAGAAGGGTGGCGGCGGCTTGGACTGCCCCGGAGAGTCTCCCGGCAGTGAGCAAGTCTTTGTCGCGAAAATACCATCCAGCCAGTAGTGACGCCTGCTACTTGACCACGCACCCCACTCCGGAGAGTTTGGTGGTGCAGGCGGCTACGGCCCCAGCAAAGCAGGCGTCGTACCCTACCATCCCTCCTGATAGGGAGGACAAGCGTTTTGATGGCTGGGCAAAGAAAGTGTTTTCTTCAGGGGGTATGGCTTTGCAGGGAGCCAACTCTATGTGTGCCTTGTCACGTTTCACGCACACTCTGTGGAACTGTATTTCGTTAGCGTCTGATCATATTCCCGAAGGGTAGGAATGGGATGGTTTTCTTGCCATGGTGCAGGTTGGCAAGGATGCCATGTGTTAGTCCGTTCAGTCGGGTCTGGACATGGCGGATTGTGTCAGCCGGTCCATGGCGGCGAGCACCGTAATATGCAGGTTTGCGTGGTTGCGGAAGTCGGGGTTTGCTCCTGATGTGCAAGCCTGGCTCCTCAACATGCCCTTTGATGGTGAACAACTTTTTGGCAACAAGGCTGACGAGAGCTTTGAGAGGTTGCAGACCTCCAAAGCTGCAGCAAAGCCGTTGAGTGCTATAGTTCGCCAACCTCTGCCTTTTTGTCCTAGGGGACAGCAATGGAGGGGAGGTTCCTTTCGATATTACTCATCCTTTAGTAGATCGAGAGGAGCTGCAAATCAAAGGGGCCACCGTAGGAGTGCCAGAGGTGGAAAACAGGGTACTCCAGGTGCCAAGACCGCTCGGGCAGTTGCCCCTTTACCCTCAGGCAATGCCGCAGCCGCTTCAGCTCAGTCATGAGGCCATGTCCCATGGTTCGCCGGTTGGGGGAAGGTTGGCGCAGCATCTTGTAGAATGGCGTGCCATTACTTCAGATGTGTGGGTTCTGGAGATCATAGGCCTCGTGACAATCCACCAGGGAATCTCTTTGTAGAGTCCGGATCCGCTCCTTGTGCAGGAAATACAATCCCTGCTGGAGAAAGGCACCATAGAACTGGTGCCTGTAGTGGAGAGGAACAAGGGATGGTATTCCCCTTATTTTTTTATTTCAAAGAAAGACGGGGGATTGTGACCCATCATGGACTTGAGCGGTTTGAACAAGCTCCTCAGGAAGGACAAGTTCAAGATGGTTACTCTTTCTCAAGTCCTCCAGGCCCTTCAACTTCAGGACTGGTTTGTGTCTCTCGACCTCAAGGATGCTTCATGTGCCGATCCATCCCAAGCACAAGAAGTACCTGAGGTTTGCGGTTGGCTACTCGCACTTTCAGTTTCGGGTCCTGCCGTTCGGATTGACCTCCACCCGAGGGTTTTTACCAAGCTCATGGTGGTGGTGGCAGCGTATCTCAGGAAAGGGGGGGATTCACGTCTACCCCTACCTGGATGATTGGTTGATCAGGGCACGCTCTCCCGAGCAAGTCCTGGATCATCTGTCCGTCACCTGCCACTCCCTTCACAAGCTGGGCTTCTCCCTCAATTTAAAGAAGTCCCACTTGACGCCAACTCAGCGGCTCCAGTACATCGGAGCAGTGCTCGACACGTCCCTGGGGCAGTGTTTTCCTCCCCATCTGAGGGGTCATCACATTCAGCAGATGGTACACAAGTTTCAACATGCCCAGAGTGTCCCGGCGTTCAAGTTCTTGAGGTTGCTCGGCCTCATGGCATCCTGCAGTCTTCTGGGGCCAGAGGCCAGGTTGCGGATGAGATCTCTGCAGTGGGCTCTCAAGATGCAGTGGTCATAGTCCTCCTGCAGTATGTCGGACTCCGTTCAGGTGCCGCCCTCGGTCGCTCAGGACCTTCTGTGGTGGGCCGACGAAGGCACTCTGATGAGGGGGGCTCCATTTTGGCTATCCTGGCCGGAGGTGAGGATCGTGATGGACGCATCCCTCACAGGATGGGGAGCTCATGCCAACGAGTTGACAGTCGGAGGTCGTTGGTTTCCGTCGGAGTCCAGACTCCATATCAATCTGTTGGAGCTGAGGGCCGTCGGGCTTGCCCTAAAGGCTTTTCTGCCGACTGTGCGAGGAAAGAATGTCCTGATTCTGACGGACAACACAGTGGCCATGCACTACCTCAACAAAAAGGGGGGAGCAGGGTCACTTCCTCTGTGCAGGGAGGCAATGCAGCTCTGGTTCTGGGCCATCCAGCAGGAAATTTCGATCTCAGCAGTTCATCTGGCCGGAGACGGAAACGAGGCGGCGGACGCACGGAGCAGGCAGAGCGCGATCTCTCACGAGTGGGAGTTGGCTCAGGAGATTCTCCTGGAGATCTTCGCCCTTTGGGGGACCCCTAAGTGGATCTCTTCGCCTCCAATGTCAACCGCAAGTGCGAAAGGCTCTGCTTGCGGGAATTTCCTCCAAGAGGAGCCTTAGGAGATGCGTTTTTGGTGGAGTGGTCCTTCCCACTGCTGTACGCGTTTCCTCCAGTCCCCGTCATCCCGCAAGTGCTGTGGAGGTTACGGAGGTTCGGTTCCCGGATGATCCTCATTGCTCCGGCATGGGCCAGGAGGACGTGGTACCCAAACCTTCTCGACTTGTCTTCTGCCCTCAACGTCGACTTCCCTACCGAGACGATCTGCTCTCACGGGAGGGGGGTCAGATTCTCCATCCAGAGGTCCGATCCCTCAACCTTCACGCTTGGCTTCTGAAAGGCTGAGGTATAAGTATTGGGACCTCCCTGAAGACGTGATGGAGGTGTTGCTTTCGGCCAGATGGCCGGCAACCAAGTCCCTGTACCGTTGCCGTTGGAGAAAGTTCTCTGACTGGTGCAGGGTTAAGAATGTAGATCCTTTTTCATGTGACATTCCTGTGGTTCTGTCTTTTTTGCTTTCGTTGGCCCACTGGGGCCTGCAAGTGGGTACTGTTAAAGGTTACCTGGCGGCGCTGTCTATATTTAAGCTCTCGTCTGAGTGTTCCTATTTCAAAATTACTTTAATTTCTCAGTTTCTCAAAGGACTCACTAATGTGTTTCCGCCGAGACCTTTGCAGGTGCCCGGTTGGGATTTGAACCTTCTTCTCAAGTTTCTAATGGGTGCTCCATTTGAGCCTTTACATTCTTGTCCTTTGAGACTGTTAATCCTTAAAATTGTATTTTTAGTTGCGTTCACTTCCGCTCGCAGAGTGAGTGAGTTACAGGCACTTTCAGTTAAGCCACCCTTCACTGTGTTTCATAAGGACAGGGTTGTCCGTCGAGTTTGTTCGTCCTTTCTTCCGAAAGTGGTGTTAGAATTTAATTTAAGCCAGAAGGTCATTCTTCCGGCATTTTATACTCCTCAGCATCCTGGTAAGGACGAGGAGAGGCTCCATAGGTTAGATCCTAGGAGAGCTTTAAGTTTCTACATTTCACGCATGTCCCGGGTCAGAGTGGAAGATTAGCTCTTTATAGGTTACGCTGGAAGGCGTTTGGGAGAAGCTATTACTAAGCAGACTTTGTCAAGATGGATTATCTTGGCAATTTCTGAATGTTACCGCTTGGCGGGTAAGGACCCTCCGGTAGGCTTACGGGCCCATTCTACTAGGGATATGGCTGCCTCTACTGCCCTGCAGAGGGGTGTTCCTATTTGTAACATCTGTGAAGCAGCCACTTGGGCTTCGGTCCATACTTTTGTACGACACTACTCCCTAAATTCTATCCATGGGCAGGATCTGGCTTTTGGCAAGGCGGTCCTTTACTCGGCAATTTGATTGGGCATTCTAAATTTTTATATTCTAATTTCTTTTTCCCTCCTCCATTAGTTGGTACTGCTTTGGGAGTCTGTCATAGATATGGAATATGTCGGAGGACCCAATTCCCTCGAAGAACATGTTACTCTCTTACCTGGTAACGTTCTTTCGATGGGATGGTCCGACGACGTATTTCATGTCGCTCCCTCCCCCGCTACAGAATTTCTTATGCTATTGCAGATTACGTTTCTGCAAGGCTTTCTGTGGTCATACTGGCAGTGGTTTGGTGCCACACGTTCTGGGGAAAAAACTACAACTGAGGATACGGGCATCGTGCGTCGTCCTTATAACATCCGGTGACGTCGGCTCGACGGAGGCCCTCGAGGACAGCGTATCGACGCAGGACACAGATGCCGAAAATTTTCCAAAGCAGCACAGCTGTGGTGATTACTGTCATAGATATGAAATACGTCGTCGGACCATCCTATCAAAAGAACGTTACCAGGTAAGAGTAACTTGTTCTTCAGCCTCAGCTCCAGGGTAATGCGGTGCAGGTGTTCACAGACAAAAGCACTGTCATGTTTTGCATTAAGAAGCAGAGCGGGACGCGTCCCCCTTTCTCTCTGGGGAAGCACAGAATCTGTGGCACTGGGCCATTCCTCAACAGATATTTCTCATCCCATTTCACCCAACAGGCACAGCGTTCAGAACACCATCGCGGACTCATCAGGGAGCTGCCTTCCTGCCACGAATGGGAGCTCCAGCAGACAAGAGTCTAGTCTCTTCAATGAGTGGGGTCACCCTCAATTCGACCTCTTTGTGACAGCTAACAACGCCAATTGTCAGAGGTTTGCCAGCAAGGATCCTCAGCCAAGGAGTCTGGGCCTTCTCCGTCCCTTGGGTGGGTCTCTTCCTGTATGCATTGCCGCCGATTCCTCTGTTGCCACGAGTGATCAACACAATCAGATGTTGCCACTGCACCGATGTGGCCCCGGCAGATCTGGTACTCGGATCTCCTCCATCTGTCTGTGGTCCCAGCCATCAATCTGCCTCCCCTTCCAGTCTTGCTCTCCAGAGAAGGAGGGTCAATCCTGCACCACAACCCAGTGTCTCTGAGCCTCGTGGCCTGGTTCCTGCAGCCATATAATTCATAACCTACTCGCAGCCTTTAATGCAAGAACATTCTTGCCCGGGCCCAAGCCCCCTCACCCAGGCTCCAGAGAATCTCTCCCTGTGGTGGCACAGGCTTGTTAAGGAGTTCCTCAAGGGCCTCTTCACGACATTCCCTCCGGTGAAGGCTTCTGCCCCTTGGTGGGAGCTGAACGTGGTACTGTCGAAGCTAATGGGGCCTCCGTTTGAACCTATGCATCGGGCCTCCTTGAAGTTCTGTCATGGAAGACCGCGTTTCTGGTGGCAATCACCTCGACCAGGGGGGGTTGGGGAAATACAAGCCCTCTCCTGCAAGCCTGCATACTTGTCATTCCATGCAGCTATGGTGGCTCTGCGAACTCAGACTTTCATCTAAACAAGCCTTTGGTTCTACCAGTTTTCTTCGCAAACCCTTCTTCACCTGCTTGAAAGATGTTTGCATCCGCTGGACGTTGCGCGTGCTTTGAAGTTCTATGTTGCACGCACAAAAGACTTTCAAAAGACTTTTCAGCTTTTTCTCAATTTTGTACCTGTGCGACATGGAAAGGCCCTGTCTAAGGCTTTCATATCCAGGTGGCTCTCCGGCTGTATCACGCATCTCTATCATCTGGCCAACAGACCGCTACCAGGCTGGCCGAGAGCCCATTCCACCAAAACCATTGCATCCACTATAGCGTTTCTCTCTGGTGTTCCCCTACCCGACATCTGCAAGGCTGCTACTTGGTCTACCCACCCCTTCACAAGATTCTACTGTGGTGACATGGATTGCAGGGAATAGCCCCAGGTCGGCCAAGCAGTGCTTTGCAACCAGTTTTCGTGAGGTGAGGATGTTCCAGGGGTAAGTGTATTGCTTCTGTTGAGCCTCTCCACCTCCTGTGTTTGTGTTTATGTACTGCTGTGTAATCGTGTTCATGAACATATGAATCCATAGAAGATCCCATGCTGGACAAGGAACACGTTACTTACCTGTAACTACTATTCTCCAGCATGGTTCTTTTAAGGATTCACATGCCAACCTTCTCTCCTTCCCTCCTTCTTGGTTCTTACTGCCACTTTACGTGCACAACCAAATTGAAAAGGGCCTCTCAGCATGCAGTTTAGGAGGACGAATGTCATTTCCTAGGACAGTATGACCCAAAGTGACAGAAATAGGCTGCAGAAGCGACGAGCAGTTTTATCTTTAAAGCAAAACAGCATTAATATTACCAAGGATTCCAACCCTGAGGGGGAATATTCTTGAGCATGTGAATCCATGCAAGACCCATGCCGGAGAACAGGAGTTGATTCTATGTCTGGTCAGGACGCTTGTTTCTAGCAGGGCTGTCCTTCAGAGATTTCTGGTGTAAGGGGTGTCCTTGCTACCCTCCCTCCCACCTCCAGGTCGAGGAATCTGTTGGAGGAAGGAGTCCATTAGAACAAATTACCTCTCAGTAATGTTCTTTGTGATGGATGTTTCATCCCACGGATTCCTCATCGCTCTCCTTACCTGCCCCTCTTGGGGTAGCTAGTACACCTTAGTTCTGTGGTACCTCAGTGTAAAGTAGGCTGGGGCTAAAAGGTGGAACTGAGGGCAGTAGGCGTTGCGTAGCAGCTGGCGCTGGCAGATAGATATCCTAGATGAGGAATTCATGATAGGAACGTTCACCAGAAAGAAAATTACAAGTGTGTTAAGTAATTTGTTCTTCACACTCTGATTTCCTGTTGGAGTCCGCTAAACTGTAAACCACGAATAGGTGTGCATGGCAGATATGGCACCCGAGCTTCTCTAACTGGGAGGGAAGGAAGAACATGGCAACTTGCACACATTGAGGTCTACAGAGCAGAAAAGCTGTTTGCAGCCCACATTCATCATTGTTGGACACCTTGATGACAAAACATTGAACTAGAAGTTGGTACCAGCTACACATTGATGTTGGTTTAAGCAATCTACCAGGCCTTGGTCATCTGATGTTATCCAAAAGATTTGCAACCGAGGGGCGTATGTTGAGCTGATTTTAGTTAAACTCTACTTAACATATAAACATTTATGCAATTCCTCTGAGTTCGTCACTTTAGAGCTGACCAGTGAAACCTTCAGTGCTTACCCACTTGCCAAAAAATCTGCTTTGGCCTCTGCTAACTCCTAATCCCTCTTGTAACTTTTTCAGCATATGAAAAGTTGTTAATTATGATCACTTGCTGAGTTTATCTGATGTTGTGGATGCCTCTAGAATTAGCCTATCATCAAAGAACCGTAAGAGAATTTTGCACCAAACCGCAAATTAAGATTTTGGCGAAACAATTAGTGAACAGCTATATTTCTTATCCCACAGATATATATATATCCTGCTTTGGCCTTTAGCTCCACCTTATAGTGCATGTAGTTTTTTCCCTCACCACCAAATCTTATCTGCAGATGACTACCACACGGTTCATACAATGCTGTGTAATTTGCTTCGAACGTGCTCTGCGACCAGCCAGCCACCACTTGAATAAAATAAGCTAGAAAGACACTTTAGTCCCACAGTAATGTTTCCCAGTTGGGCAAACTTAGAATGAAGGTTTGCTATGTCGTCTCATTGCTTGGCACTTGATCGTATCCCAGTTGTACATTGTCAAACACTTTCTACAGGTACATAGACTTGCATGGGTTTCCATTAAAAACTATTATAGCAGCATCCTTTTTTTTCATTTTCTCTTGCTTTTCTTTCTGCTCTTGCTTGGTATATTTTGCTACTTTTATCCCTTTTGTCTTGACAGTTTAATCTTTTATGAAGCATGCCTTGGACCCAAATTGAGTGACGGATGTTGCAGCTATTTCATCCTTATATCCAAATCCTAAGGCTTTTTCAATGATAATCTGGTTCATGGTTACAACCCCTTTGAAGGGATGAGTGTTGTGAAAAAGGAAATGAGCACCAAGCCCAGTGTGCATTATGTACTTGGTGATTCAAGTATACAACAAAGTTATCTCTGGCCTATTTATCAAATCTGAAGATTTCTGATAATTCATGTGTTCCTAGAATGCACTTTCATTTTATGTAACAGTAAGAGAACAAGGGTGTACCAGACTTTCCCTCTTGTAATGATATGCTTCTATCAGAATGACCTAGTCTAGGTTTTGGTGATGTGCTTTGCTCAATACGTTTCATGTTCTTCTTATGAGTAGAATATATACTGGAAGTCCGCATTAGAAATGTACATTGTATAATTTTAAAGAGCCAGTTTGCAATGTTAATACAATTTAATTTCCTTTTTTTAAACGGCTTCTTATGGCAAGAATACCACACCATTGTGTCTCTCAATGTCCTTCCTTCTCGGAAAGGGTTGCATTCCGATTAAACTAATGATCTTTCTCCTTGTACCTTCAAGACAATGTTTAATTTTTCCTGCTGACTGATTGGTTGTTAGTGCTGCTGAATACGCACATTTGTTACTGCATGCACAAACCGTAATGCACACAAAATAGAAAATAACAAACATAGGTGTAGGTTCTGCAGCCTGGTCCTCACTGTTCTCTTCCTAGGTTTGTTGGAATCAGAGCCCCGCGGCTCCATAGAAGTTTATCTGCAACCCCCCCATCCCTTTGCCACCTCCCCACTTTATGGAAAAAGTGTGATTGAAACATTACTGGAGGACACAGACAATGACAAAATGTCTCCAAATAATAGTCTTGTTCTCACCTTGGTGTGTTATGTTGCCTTTGATGCTGCTGTCTTTCTACTTTTAATCATAAAAAAAGTTCCCACCTTGAAATAGTTTTTCTTCTACTCGCACTACTGATATCAATGACAGCGACTTGGCTCCATCAATGCCGCTGTTGCCCCAAGAGAAATGTGGTAAGAGAGAACGTGAGTTCAGAGCGAGGTAGAAAGCTTGCACAATCAGGGTATGATATGCTGAGTACAGCTAGTAAGTAATAACTCTTCATACGCATGCAATAAGTCGTGTGCATTTTTGTCCACCTAGAGTTAGCCTATTGAGTTATAGATTTACCCTTAATTAGACATTTGAAACCAAGAGTTGTCATTCATATACGCCTTAGAACTAGAGACATATTAGCAGAGGATCCTGCTTGCTTTAAGGTCATTAAAACTGTCGGCAGCTTGGAACAAACATTAGGAGGAACAAAGACTGAAAGATGCATATTTTGAGAAACTTGCACTTCTAAAATCACCTTGGGCAGAATGAAGCCTTCTCAAGAGACATTTGCATTGGAGAATGCCAGGAAAAAAGGGTCCTGACAAAGCTTGCAGAAAACATTTGTCATGTAGTGTCTATTCCAGCAGGTCTCGTGTGTAGGTTTCAACAATCCTCTGCCTTTTTAGTGCCTAGTTCCAGAGGCAAGACTGTAGATGTTGTTCCTGCAATGAGCTCTATGGTATGTGGTCCTAGTTTTGTGGAGATCCAGAATACCTTATCAGTGTCCTTCATGTGTCCTTTGGCATCTGCTGCGCTAAGCTACTCCACCCATTTTACTCTTTGGAAAGCTGCTAATAGCCCACACCTTTTTAGGTCAAATGATGGACTCCCCAAATAATTGGTTAGAGGACACTGGGACAAGCAGACGAAGGGGGTGCTACTGTGTTAGGCCAAATTCTATTTTTGGGACTCTTTTGTCAAGCTTTCTGTCCCCTCCATTTTCTGCTAGATTCTTTTCTTTTGACTCCTTTTTTCTCCCAAAAAGGTTTAATATCTAAAGCTTCTCTGGGAGAGTGTCTGTAGTTTGTGTGCTCGGATTTAAGTGTCCCAGTGTCATAGTTGTCTCGGCTGGCCCAGATAGGTATATCTGGCCAGGTACTAGCATGTTTGTAGTCATTCCTGGTGGATCGGACCCAGACGCTGTCCATGCCACCTTTTCTATCAGCCCCCTGCATTCTTAGCTGTGGAGTCCCACAGGGGTCATCTTTGTCTCAGATTCTATTTAATATCTATATTTGGGCCCTTGTGTGTCTCATCCGCTCCTTCAGTGTTAGGTGTTACTCGTATGCAGACGACACTCAGATTTTGATCCGGCTAGATCTTGATCAAGCTGAGATGTCGTCGCGCCTTCGGTGATGCCTATCTGCCGTGGGAGCTTGGATGAACCTCAACTGGCTCAAAGTGAACGGAGACAAGACGTAGGTGTTGGTCATAGGGTGTCCCCCTGATCAGTCACTCTGGGGTTCTTCTTTTTGGCATACCGTCCTTGGTGTCCTTCCCTCCGCTGTGAGTAAGGTGAAGAACCTGGGTGTTATTTTTTTCGGCTTCTCTGTCCATGGCAAACCAAGTTGCTACGGTTTGTCTGGGGGGACACTTTCAGTTGAAAGTTCTAAAGAGAGTCCTCCCTCTGATTCCCGCTCCTCTTCGCCACCAGTGGTAGCAGCCCTGATACTGTCGCGGCTGGACTACTGTAATTCACTGTATTTGGCCCAGCCTAAGGGTCTCATTCAACGTCTACAACGCCTCCAGAACAAGGCGGCTTGGGCTGCCACTGGCACCCCTTATGGAGCACACATATCTCTGGTGCTGCGCTCTCTACACTGGCTCCCTGTAAATCAGCGCATTAGGTTTAAGGCGCTATGTATAGTCCACGCGCCATACATGAACAGGGTGCGGAGTTCCTGCAAACTAAATTAATTCTCACGCTACGTTCCCCGTCGTCAGCTGCGCTCAGTCTCTGCTAACCTACTCACTGTCCCTCCCTTCCTCCATATGAGGATCGGAGGTAGGGCTTCTCTATAGCCAGGCTAGACTGTGGAACGAACTTCCCCCTCCAATAAAAAAGCTTTCAAACCATTTAGCCTTCAGGAAAGCTGTTAAAACCTTTCTTTTCTAGCAAGGTTTACGCTCTCTTTTTAGCAGCTTCTGCTATGGATGTTGCCCGCCTCTGCAGCGCCAAGATACCTATGGTGGCCGTGCGCTTAAGAAGTAACAGATTAAATTAAATAGTGTCTGAGCTGATGTATCCTTCCTGTCAGTCGTGTGTAGGCTGGACACACATTCCTTCCTCTGGGGACACCTGGAAAGCACCTTGATTCCATCTCGCTTATCTGGGAAGCTCACAGGCTCATGTTGCCCCTTTTTGCTCAACCACATTGCCAAACCTGCAACCAAAACCACTGAGGTTGATGCTCCTTTCTGGTGTAGTTCTGAAGAATAATTGATTCTAATCCTCCCATGGGATCTCCTGACGCAATCCTTGGAATCCTTCTCCTGGGTCTGTGGACATGTTGGAAAGGAGCATCGGCTGTGAGTGCCACCCTCCGCTCCAAAGACCAGTCCCCTACTTCCAATGCTTCTGGCTTGAACCCGTTGCTGATTTGGAGGTGGTCTGCCGGTCCTCTTTGCACCAATGCATCATCACTGGAGCCTTCTGGGATCTCTGGAGAACCTTTCCTTTTCACTGCCCCTGGAACCACGCATTACATCCGCAGTGGGACTGGCTCTTCGACCTTGGGATTCATCTTCCTCCATTCTGGCATTCCTGGAGGGTGGCTTCTTAATCTGTTTGGATTTATGGGTCTCCTACCCGTCAGATCTGACCAGAACTTTGGGACTGTAACTGTACTTCAATGGATTGCTTCTCTCCCGCAGATTCCTCATCTGATAGATTATTCCCTCCAGCTTTGGAAAAGTTTTCGATAGGCGGTGTAGTGGACCTCGACCCAGCCTTCGACCGTCGATATGTCTTGCTCGGCGTCTGTTCATCGGCTCTGGGTGTGACATCAGGCGGGATAGAAGTAGTGCGTCACTACGCCCCAACATCACTTCCTTTTTTCCGCAAGCTAACACGCTGCTTAAGAACACAGAGTATCAACTCTTTTGATGTTTTTCATCATAAATAACTTGTTTTTTCGCTAATTCCTGGAAGCTAGATGTCGGCTTCAAGGGTGTCCGTTTTCAAGCAGTGTTCCGACTGTGGCAGTAAGATGTCCCTCACCGACCCACACGAGTTGTGTCTCTGGTGCCTCGGCACGAGTCACGGGACTGACTGGTGTCCATCGTGTGCCAAGATGCAGCCAAAATCCCTTTGCGACCGAGCTGCTAAACTCGCTATGGTTTGACCACCCTCAAAATCTCTAGCGGTTCGGTTTTCAGATGCTGAAACCGAGGGGCATACCCCCGAGAAACACAGGCGGAAGAAGAAAATATTCCACTCGAGGAGCCACTCTTCCTCGTCCTGGAAAAAGAAAAGGCACCACTGCCTGTGACTGGGACTCTGAGTCGTTGACGGAACAAGGTAAGCTTTTGGCTGGGTCTACCACCCTCCAGGAGTGTGAGGATTTAAAATCCTCAATGCTTGGAAGGTTCAAGCAGCATGCTGCGGTCGGTACGGCTCCCACTGCTACACAGCATACCTCGGAGCCAAGAACGGCACTCTGTGCACCCAACCCCTCTAGTGCCCCGGTACTGACCGTCACAGCTGATTAATCTTTTGACATCCTAAGAAATATTATGGAAGCCGAATTACCCCCGGGTGTCCAAGGATGTCGACGGTATGGCGTCTCGATTGCGGTTGCCGCCAACATCCACCATATTGGCGCTGAAGGACAAACAGTCGACGATTGTAGATGCATTCTTTACTCCTTAACCCCGGTCCTAAATTTCCGTCACCATGACAGATATCTTCGGCGATCACGACACCGATGACCAAGATGTCGACCCGATTTTCTCAGGTTCAGGAGGGGTCGACTGTATTTGCGACCAAAACCGGCTGCTACAGCTAGCTCAATGCCTCCAAGATGCTAGTGGTCTTGACACTTCGCCTGACATTGTTTCAACAGTCCTAGCCCTACCTTCACAATATATCTAAATACAGGGCTCTGATAGAAAGGGTTATCGGCACCCTGGGATTACACTCAGCAGTGCCGCCGGCGCAAGGTTATGACCTTACCGACATCCTTGAGGAAGGTCTTGCCAATGGACGCAACATGCCTCTAAACCCGGCCAATGCCGATCTTTTGATATCTCTGTGGCAAACCTCATGTTCCATTCCTCCAGTCACCGCCACCATTTCTGGGAAGTATTGGCCGGCTAGAGGAGATCCCTCATAATTCTCCTCTCACCCTTCCCTGGAGGGGCTTGTCATGCAGGCAGCTACATTCTCTTCTAGACCTGCATCTTGTACATCCAGTCTGCTCCCAGACAGAGAAGCAAAAAAAGTAGATGCCTTGGCAAAGAAGATATTCACCTCGGGTAGCATGGCCCTCAAAGCTACGAATGTGGCAAGCAGTATTGCCATATACTCTATGGACAGCAGTGGAAAACGCTGCCCATTATGTCCCAGAACGTGAGATGCGCGAGGGTTTCCTACAGCTAGTGGAGGATCAGAAGGAGGTGGCCAAGCAGTCGCTGCGAACGGGCCTGGACATCGCCGACTGTGTGGGCTGATCTAGGGCTTCAGCCATAACAATGAGAAGGCAGGCCTACCTGAATACTCTAGATTTTTACCGAACGTCTAAGTGAAACTTTTGGACATGCCCTTCGAGGGTGATCTTCTTTTCGGCCACAAAGCCAACAATTCTGCCAAATCCTTAGGCCTTGTTGCGCAGCAGGCCAAGCCTGCCTTTATCTTCACCTCTAGGGCACGAGGCTACAGGATATATGCTCCTTATGGTAGAAGAGCGCAGCTCCCACTGGCCAGGCAAGGGCAGAAGTGTTTCTTGTGCTCTGGAAGGGACAAAGGGGCTTCTATATGTCAACAGGCAGCATCAGCGGTTGGGATGACCCAGCCTCCAAAGCACACTGGTTGGAGGGCGCTTGACAGAGCACTTGCTCCAGTGGCAGGGAATTACTTTCGATGCATGGGCTCTACAGCACATCCAATGGGGTTATTGTCTGCCTTTTCTAAGAAAACCACAGGACAAACCGCCCCCACCTCCAATCCAACCTGGACAGGAGCTCCGTGGAAGAGGTACCTCCTGAGCAGAGAGGATCGGGTTCATAATCCCAGTATTTCCTGGTACCCAAGAAAGGATGAGGTCTCCGTCGCATTCTGGACCTTGGGGCCTTGAACAAGTTCTTGAGGAAAGACAAATTCAGGATGGTGACGTTGCGAGAGATTCTCCACGCTCTAGAACTTCAGGACTGGCTGGTTCGAAGACCTATAGGACGCCTATTTACATGTGCCAATTCATTGAAAGCACAGGAAGTTCCTAAGGTTCAACATAGGAGATATGCAGTTCAAGGTGCTTCCCCGTGGTCTTATTTCCGCCCCAAGGGTCTTCACCAAGCTCATGGCGGTAATTGCGGCTCACCTCAGGAGATTGAGTCCACATAGTTCCATATCTGGATAAATGGCTGATCTGAGGGAAGTCTGTAGTGCAGGTCTTGTCCCATCTGGAGGAAACCTGCTTGCTGCTGCACAAACTGAGCTTCTCCTTTAACTTAAAGAAGTGCCACATGACACCAGTCCAACAGCTCCAGTTCATCAGAGCAGTCCTAGATACCCGGGTGGAGAAGGTCCCTCCTGAGGAGAGAGTAGTCAGCTTGACACAGATAGAGTGGCATTGTTCCGGAATAAATTCACTATCAGCGGCTTCCTTCCTCCGCCTCCTAGACCTCATGGCTTCCTGCATTTTTCTAGTGCCAGAGGCCAGGTTCCGCATGATATCACTGCAATGGTTACCGAGAGATCAGTGGTCTCAGTACCTCGGCACACTCTTGGATATCCTCAGTGTTTGCGTCAGTGGTCCACGACCTATCCTGGTGGGCAGACTGCAACAGTCTTGGCGGGGGAACCCTTCCGGCCTCCTTGGCCTCTGACCCGAGTTGTCACGGATACATCCTTGAAAGGATCTGCAGGTGAGCGGCTGCTAGTCAACAACAGAAGCCGGGTGGCACATCACCAGGCTGGATTTCCGAGGTGTCAGGCTATCCCTGAAAGCGTTAGCCTTGTGTCTGCGGGGAAAAAAAAGTCCTAGTCCTGACCGACAACACAGTGGCGATGCACTACCTCAACAAGCAAGGTGGTGTGCACTCCTGCACCCTCTGCACGGAGGCGATGATGCTTTGGTTCTGGTTGCTGGAGAACAAGATCTCGGTCTCAGCAGTTGTTCTGGCGGGCACAGGAACAACTTGGCGGATGCTCTGAGCAGGCAGAGCACCGTCTCACATGAGTGGGAAGTGTGCCAGGAAGTCCTAGAGAAGTTTCTCTCTCTGGGGTACCCCAACAGTGGATCTGTTCGCAACAGAGTCCAATAGGAAATGCAAACTGTTCTGCTTGAGGGAATTCCCAGTGAACAGTGCAGTGGGGGATGCGTTTCTTGTGGATTGGACCTTTCCTTTCCTTTACGCATTTCCTCCGATTCCATGGGTTCTGCGGAGGTTGGAGAGGTTTCGAGCGACCATGATCTTAATCGACCTGGACTGGGCGAGGAGAACATGGTACTCTGACCTCTTGGATCTTTCCATCTGTCCACCTCACTGGTTGCCTCTGCGGCCGGATCCCATAACCCAGTCAGAAGGCCGGATACTCCATCCGACCCCAGAATCCCTAAACCTACATGCGTCGCTCTTGAGAGAATGAGATATGATGACTGAGACTTCTGCAAGGAAGTTCTTGAGGTGTTGCTGGCTGCACGCAGACCATCTACAAGATCTTTGTATGCTTGCCGATGGAGAAGATTTGAGGTGTGGTGCAGCCAACGCAAGACTGATCACATTTCTTGCCCCACCACTACAGTGATGGAGTTCCTTCTGTCATTGGCCTCTGCAGGCCTTCAGTTCAACACGGTCTAAGGATATTTGGCATCCTTGTCCGTGTTCAAGAGATCCTGGATCAAGGTTCGTTTTTTAAGATCCTGGTAATGCACAATTCCTGAAGGGCCTTGTAAATAAGTTCCTGCCAACTTCCTTTGTTGTCCCACATTGGGATCTTAATCTGGTTCTAACATTTCTGATGGCGGCTCTTTTTGAGCCTATACACTCTTGTCCTTTATGGCTTCTCTAGTTGAATACAGCCTTCTTGGAGGCTATTACATCCGCTAAGTGGGTGAGTGAGCTACAGGCTTATGCAGGAGAAAGTTTCACTCAGGGTAAGGCCCAGTTTCCTTCCCAAGGTTGTGTCAGAATATCACTTGTCACAGTACATCGACCTTCCGGTCTTCTGTCCTCCCCCTCACCCTTCGAAGCAGGAGGAACGGTTCCATCGTTTTCACCCTAAGAGGGCATTGAGTTACTCTGTTGCCAGGATAGCTGATTTTAGGAGAGCTGACTAGCTCTTTGTGGCATTCTCCTTAGCTTGTAAGGGCCTACCCATAACAAAGCAGATTTTATCCCGTTGGTTAATTCTCTGCATAGATGAGTGTTACCGGCCACTGGGAAAGAAATACCAGCAGGGATCGGGGGCCCACTCCAAATGGGAGGTCGGGGGGGGGGGTGGTTGCCACATCCATTGCATTGCAGAGGGGGGTCCCTGTCTGGGAGATTTGGCAATTTGGCACGCTGTGAACATGGTCACCTTTGCAAAACACTGTAGCGTGGATGTGGCTCGCACTTCTGATGCACGTTTTGGCACTATTGTTAGAACAATGTTCGTTTTAGGACTGTGGCAGGAAGACAAAACGAATACAGAAGACCATCACCAAGTCCACGTGAAATAGAAAGATGCGCACCAACCACCGACTTTCTGAGCAAGGATGGATGGGAGGGGAGATGAGGAATCTGCGTAAGAAGAATTCATAGAAAGAACATTACAGTAAGGTAATTTCTCCATTTAGCAAAGATGAGACCTTCCTCTGCAAATCATTTTTCTGAAAGCCTGGTTCTATTGCCTTCCTTTTGACATGCATTTTTCCTCCTTTTCTAAAAAGATTTTAAAAGGCATTACTTATTGCCTCTTAAATGTTCTCCCCAAACTCTGAAAAAGACTTTCCTGAGCTGACCAGACCTTTGGCAGACTTTAAACTATTGTTGCTTACTGTACACATTAATCTTGCCAAGCTTCTTACCTGCAAATGTAGTAGTTTTCCTTTTGACTTCTCTACATTGTAATTACCTCCTATCGATGTATTGTATTTACTTTTTAATCATGGATTATTTTTACTGAGAAATATCCCTTATATAATGCCCTCCATTACTACAATCCAACCCCAAAATCTGGGACAAGAAACTGGCTGTTTCTAATCAGAGCATGCTGTTTTTTTTTTAAATTAAGAAATTAAAAGTGGTTCCCTACCTTTCAATGGTGTGGAAGTCACATACAGTACTCCACATAAATACATGCAATTGGCTATAAAAAGGAAAATGCAGACTGTAGTCTGTTGTCTGACTTACATTTTCATCATAATCCATTATCAAACTTATTTTGCATACTCATGCCAACATCCTTATACACACATATATTTATTTTCTGGAGCTTGTGAATCTGCTTAGGTCCTCATCTAGTGGTTGCTGCAGAGTATTACATGTGTTTCTAATTCATAAAATGGGCATTGACAGGGGCCTGCAACACTATCCCTACTCTACTTGTGCGGGTACCCATGATTCTTCACTGCTTGACAGTCTCCGATGCAATTAGGTTGGATGCTAAATGCGAAGTCTCCGCATTTAAGTATGCGGGCTCAAGTCCAACGAGGCCAATCGAGGTCTAAGATCATATCTCATTTGTCTCTGATTGGTGAGGGAAGCACCAGTCAACATTGTGCCGAAAGGCACACCACGCCTAAAGAGTGCAGTAGGAAGCGTGTGGTATGGTGAAAGTTTCACACGTTATTCCCCGTTTTTTTATATCATACTTCCTCATATATTTACGCAAGTAAGATTGTTCACTTTCAACCCCCATGGGGAAAGCTCCATTTAAATTCTTGTCCAGCAAAACCAAGTTCACTTGGAAGGACATGCACCATGTGTGCAATAGTGGTTTTCCAAAGGGCCACACCGATTCTCTGTGTCGAGCCTGTAAGTGCTTTAGACTGAAGACATGTAGGAGTGTCGAACCAAAAGTGTGGCAGGCTACGCTTTGCATGCAGAAAAAACATTGGCTGAGTCTACCACCACTACTACGGAAGAACTCTATGGGACGGAAGGATAGCTCTGTGGCAACACGCTGGTCTTGGAAGCAAGACCACGCTGAGCAAACACAGGTTTGAATCCTGGATCCGTGCTTGGGGATGGGGGGGGGGGGAACACGTTATAAATAACCTACCCTTCCAAAATGAAACTAGCGCCTAGAGACCTACGGGTTATGTGCGCTGTAAATAAATGCTAAAATAAATGAATAAAATAAAATATGCCGGAGAGCTGAGCATCGGTTTCGAGAGCAATGCTGAGGAGCAGAACAGGGAGGAAACGCCAAACGTTTCTTCGCATCTGGCCCCCAGCTCCACATGGCTGACATGAAGTGGAGCTGTGGAGTCCACCACGGGCATCCATAAGGCGGCTCTTGGTTTCGACACTGAGGCCTAAGATGAATATCAAACGCAATGCATTTGTCGAAAACAAAGCCTAAAGCACACACACGCTGCCCAAAACCAAGCACAGAAAAATCAATAGTTAAAGACTCCAACTCCTAAGACCAAACAAAAGAAACCATTGATGTCTGTGGAGGGAAAGGTACACGTTCAACTATGTAAAAAAAAATGGGTATTGCTTCTTTTGAGCCTGAGGTGGAGCTAGAGGAGTAGCAACACATTATTATTATTATTATTATTATTATTATTATTATTATTATTATTATTATTATTATTATTAAGACATGCATGGCTTAGGGGCTCAGATTTTAAACCCGAAACACAGGCTAGTTTATTTGACAAACGAGTTGAAGAGCTTGATTGGTTCAGCTGTTGATGGGACCTTTGAAAAGGCCAAAAAAGAGCATGACACTAATAAACGTTTTGGTCAAATTACTGGCAAGAACATTCAGCAGAGAAGGACTTTTGCCGGTAGGTGATTCTTTCGAACTCAACCTTGTAGTTATGCAATGGGCCACCTGCCAGGGAACGCATTTTACCAGTGCTCCTTTGCACAGGTAATAGTATATTTTACAGCCCATCACCAAACACACAGAGGCAGGGCACGCCGCAGAGGCCATGCCTCCAGGGGGGAAGCACCTGCTGCAAAATGACTCCCTCAGTGGTAGGCCCCTCCCATGTGACCCTGCTAGGGGGTCGGGTGGGGTCACATTACATCAAACAGCCATTCACGTGAGGGGGTATCAGACAAGTGAGTGGGTGTTAAGCACAGTCATGGAGAGGCACTGCATTGAGCTATTAAAGCTGCATGATCGGTCACTGACATCTAGAAGAATGCCCCAGGAACATCTAGCACTACTACAAGAGGAGATCTAAGCACTCACTTTGCAGGGAGCAATAGAACTACTTCCACTCAATCAGGTAAACACATAAATGTTCTCAGCATATTTTCTTGAAACCAAAAAAGACAAATCCAAGGCAAACATATATGTAAAGCCCCAAAAATTCAGTATGACCACTTTGCAGGAGGTCCTACACCTTCTAAAGATTGGAGACTACATGACCACATTAGGTATGAAAGATGCATACTTTAATATTTCAATGTTCCCAGGTCATCGCAAGTATCTTCGCTTCTAGATAGAACAAAGACATTTCCAAAATCAATCAGCACCACTTGAGTTCACAAAGTTTCTCACAGTCATGGCAGCGCATCTGTATGGCAAAGCAATTCAAGTTTACCCTGAAGTGGCTGCGTCGGGTCTACCACCCTCAGCACTCTTGAAGCCAACCTCCATGCCAATGGCCCTTGAGGCGTCAACGTCGAGAGCCCCCGTCTGGGCAGCTATGTTGACCAGCGTTATGTTGCCAGAGTCTAGGTCAGGATTGTTTGAGTACATGAGAACCATTTTCAATGATTTGGGAGACCGGACCTCTTAGGAAAGGAGGCCATCAGAGGTGCAGGAGACGAACATATGGCTGATTTTCTGATGGTCCAAGCTAATCTCTTTGCCTTAGCCTACGGGCTGCATGACTCAAGCGTGCTCGATACTTTGCCAGACCTTGACATGCAGCAAGCATTTCCCTACACCCATCCTAACGCACAGTACAGGAAGACAGTCGCGAGAGTGGTAATGGATCTGGGCCTCTGCGTCCCTGCCAAACATTACTATCCTACAACAATGGGCATCCTTGACAAAGGCCTCAGTCTGAGAGAATTCTGCCCTTTAATAATGCCCTTTCTGAATGTGAAAGCTAGATTGCTTGACATGGCCTTCGATAGGGAGCACCTATTTAGGCCAAAGGCTGATGATTCTTTGGAGCATTTCAAGGAGACAACGCATGCCGCAAAGTCACTAGCCTTGTGGTTCAACATGCCAACCAGTTTCTCATTTCGATCCAGAGGCAGGGGTTGTAGAAGCTACGACCCTTTTGAGAGAAGGGTGAAGCTACCGCAGGCAAAGCAGGGCCACCAAGGTGTTTTTTGTGTCACAGCAAGGGCAGAGGAGCCTCTAAGGTTATCGGGGGGCAGCAGTTCCCCCTAAACCACTTGGAGTGCTCCCCAAATGTTTCTTGGGTTGGAGGGAGGGTCTCCAACACTGGGACAGATAGAAGTAACCTCTGATGCCTGGGCCCTGCAGCTGGTCATGTTGGAGATATTGCCCCCCCCCCTCCTCAAGAGACCACTGGACAGACCACCACCCCCCACACCTCCCCAAAAAAACAGAGCCAGAGCTCCAGGAAGGCCCTGCTTTTAAAGGGTGCAGTGGAGGAGATGCCAGCCGAGGAGAAAGTTTGTGCTGGTACTCCCGCTACTTACTGGTGCCCAAGGAAGGGGGAAGACTCAATTCCATCCTAGACCTCAGGGGCTTGAACAAGTTTCTGAGGAAAGACAAATTCAGGAATTCTCCAAGCTCGGCAATTCCAGGACTGGTTGGCGTTGCTGGAACTTCAGGATGCGTATCATCATGTGCCAATCCATTGGTAGCACTGGCATTTCCTGAGGTTCGTCATTGGGGACACTCATAAGTTCACAGTGCTCCCTTTTGGCCTACCCTCTGCTCTCAGGGTTTGCATCAAGGTGGTTGCAGCCCACCTCAGGCGATTTGGCATTTGTGTTCCCTTATCTGGGCGTCTGGTTGATCAGCGGAAGGTCTCTAGAGCATGTATCGAAGCAGCCCAAGGATACATGTTCCCTTCTCCATGAACTTCCAGATGTCACAAGTTACACCAACACAGAATCTCAAATTGATAGCAGTCCTGAACACCCGGTGGTGAAGACTCACTCCTGCCCCCACCTCCTATCACCCATCCCCCTCTTCCCTAGGAAAGAGTCACCAGCGTGCATGAGATGGGTAACCCTCTTCCAGAACTACAGCAGCCTTTCAGAGTCTTTCTTCTGCCTTTTTTTGATCTCATGGCCTCCTGCATATTTCTGGTGCCAGAGGCTTGGCTGCAAATATGTGATCCCTTCAATTGCTCCTGTGGAGCTGGTGGTCACAGTACTTAGATGACATGAAGGATGTCAGCAGGGTATCTGAGACAGTGGACAGCAACCTCTCCTGGTGGGGCCCAACAGGGAGAGCATTATGGTGGGGGAAACCTTTTGGCCTGCAGCGCCAGTGGCCATGGATGCATCCCTGAAGGGCTGTGGTGCTCACTGCAGGGATCTGCAGGTGAGCAGCCTTTGGTGTCTGGTGGGAACACCTTTGGCATTTCAACAAACTGGAGTTGCGAGCAATCAGGCTAGCCGTCGATGGCTTTTGCACTGCCCCTCAGGGAAAAGCATGTCCTAATTTGACAGACCACACAGTGGCTATGCAGTACCTCAACAAGAAAAGGGAGTGTATAGTCACTGTGCCTGCGCAGGGAGGACATGTAAATATGGTTCTGGCTTCGGGAGAACAGAATGTCAGATTCTGCAGCCCATCTGGCAGGAACGGAGAACTGGTTGGCAGAGCGTGGTCTCCCAGAAGTGGAAAATAATCCTAACGCACATCAACTTCTTGCAATTTACAGCTTTCAAGCTTGTCCCTGTTGCTTTTTTGACCACCATCTCAGTAAACTTCCTGCCGAACTTAACAAATAGAAACCCTCAAATGCATTAACTTAATAGGGAACATTGTAGGTCTTCTCCCTCTGTGCAGAGAGGCAGTGTTTATCAGGTTCTGTCCACTGTGAAAAGGGTGTTCCTTCTCTATAGCAATCTGGCCGAAGTGAATGTCCTTGCAGATTCTCTGAGCAAAGGAGTTGTTTTTGTGAATCCATGGGAAGTGAGGTGACTCATAACATCTTTAAAACATGTGGGTCCCTAGAGTTAATCTGTTCCCCTTTGTCAAAAAACCAAGTAGTATCAACACTCAAAAACATATGGTTCAACCAGGGCATATTCGGGTTCTTTCCAGTTTTGGGCCAGCTAAAGAAAACCAATGTAAACATTTCAAAAGCAGAATGGCTTTTCCGTGAACTCAACAATTCCATCCTTCATTAGTAAACCAAATAAAGTCATGTGATCCTTCAACAAAGATGACTTCTCTTGGTGTTCAACAAATCAAGTCTCAATTGGGAAATCTCGATCCGAGTGCGCTTCAGGGTGGATGATCCATACAGTCACTCAATCCTCGGGTATTTAAATGTCCTTCCACACGTCTTTCTTGGCTCCTCGGTTGATACTCAGATACTTTTGCTTCTAGTCTTCTCTTCCAAGCAGGCTCAGGACCCCCACGTGCGCCAGCATGCTAGGCTATAACACAGCATACGCTGTGCAGGGTAGTGGTTGCCCAAACCTCTAGAGCTTGCACCAGGATCTTGGGAATCCCAACTTTTCCAGAGGCTTTCTGTCGGCATTATCGCCACCTCCCTTGTTCAGGGTCCTAACCCTTCTGCCTAACCCCCGTCCTCACTTTTCTCTTCAACAGGTGGCCACCGTCTTGTACTAGAGGAACACCTCATGTCCTCTCCAACCTCTCTCTAATGGGCCTCCTCACTGCTGTTTGCTCTACACTGCTGAAGTTCACCCATACTAAGGTAAAGTGTTCAGCTCTTCCTGATCTTCTACACTACCGATCTGCACCAACATGCCCCGATCTTTACCTCCTCCCTTCTTTCCACCCGCCTGCCAAGTGTCCTTTCCTACTTCCTCTTTGAGATTTCTGTCAACCTCCTGCCATTTATTTAGCCCCTCTTCCGAAGAACTCTCATGGTCCCCTCTCTACCTCTTCTCTCTGATCTCCCTTTTCCCACCTCTCTCCACACACATGCTCACATACCTCTCCTTTTCTCTTTCCAGTTTTTTGCCAGCTCTGCCTCCTTCCGCCTAGATGACCTTACTCAGTCGGGTATCTTCTTTGAACTTCTCCTTGGTGTTTGTGATCCCCTCTTCCTGGGGGGTCTCAATGAACCTTTTCTCATGTCTACCTCCTTTCTGATGTTCTTCGTTTGTTTTATCTTCTCCTTGCACTTCTGGAAGGTTCTCCTCTGCACTGGCCACCCTGCTAGGGCCTTTCTCTACTTCTTTCCTTCATGTCAACCTCCTTCCCTTACTACCTACTGTCCTCACTGCCTCTCTTGGCTCTCCTCTCCTCTGTCTCGATTTCCTCTGTCCTTTTCTCTCCCTCTTATCTCCCTCTTCAACATCCTCCAACCACACACTGTCAATATCATCCTTCCTCAGCCTCTCCTCCACTGTTGCCAACTCTTTCTGTACCTCTCACAAACTCTGATCACCAACAATACTCGTAACCTGCCTATTCCTCTTATAAGTGCTTGGCCCCTCACACTGAGCTACCAGACATTAGCGTGGTTACACCAGTGCATGTTTAATGAAGCTACATGGCATTGGCTCAACGGTTCTATGGCATTTGGTTCTGCTGATGAATCCCCACTGTGAGCAGAGCACATTTCAGGCTTGGCTTCTATCTTGAATGTCATCTTGGGTGCTGCCAAGAGTACCAGCCTTGCTCTCACTCTCCAAAAGACTGCATCCACTCCCACTCTGTATCATTTGCTGCCAGGTGGCTTGCCAGTTTGTGTAAGAGTGTCATATGATTTCTTAAACTTGAAATATCACAACGAGGAATTAAGATATTGGGGACCATTAATATACTAGATCGTACCATGGATCTGCAACTTCCCTAAAGAGGACTTCAAAGGTGGGATGGTCTGTAGGGTCCCAATATAACATGGTGGTTGACAACTCAAAACAGACATGACCACCTATTCCTTTTCTCCAGGCACATGCAGGGGACATCACACCTTCAATCCTAAACTAGAAGTTCTGCTTCGGTTAGTTGACTTTTCGAGGTTCTATGGAGATGTGCTGATTTGATCTTGCGTATGGTTTCTTTACTGTTGCCCTGATTCCCCTAGCCCTACAACTGTTGACAGTAGAGAGTGAACACAATGTTTGTGGCTTCAGACTGTGTGAGAAAGACATGGTATTCAGAGCACAGGGCGCTGTTATCCTTTGTTGAGAATTCCTTCAAAGATTGGTTTTCTGTTGCTGACAGGTCCAAAGTGTTAAGTGTCTGAAACTTTGTGCCGGTCAACTAGTGTTTTTCTTTTTTTTCATTTCCTTATCCGACTTCTCAGGGTCACAGTTCATGGAGATAAGGGGTTTGTAGGCCCATTAAAGGTCTAAGCCATTACTTAACAGATCTTTTCAAATTGTTTATTATCTCCCGCAGATTCTTGGTGTCAGTGTGGCTTCGGAGTTTTTTCATCCATCATGGGTTGTGCTTTTTCTGTTCAGCGTAATTGGTGCCCTTGACTCTGGATATGGCATCAGTAGTATTTATGAAGCTGGCTGTGCCATGTTACCTCAGTTCGTCATGGTTTTAAAGACTAGCCTAATTAAGTTGGTAGGAGCCATGTTAAGGATTTCAATCAGGCGACACGCACACCTTGGTCTCGGCCTAGTATGTAGCGCCTAACTGAGGTGCTTTTCTCCTTATTTATGTGGATTCAATTTTGGGATGATACACCACTCATATCACACCCCCTTTTCAAATACCCCGGGTCACAATGGACCATGAACCAGGCTGATTGGTCAAATGCAATATTTATTTAAAATTCAAAAGAAATCACACACTTTTTAAGATGTGGCATCAATCACCAATGGGGTGATAGTTACAATGAGAATGTAAGCAATGCACTGGGTTTAACTTTTTAGTGGAGCATATACACAGCACAGCAGAATAGGAGCACTTTTTATCTAGGACAGGTAGCACCCAAGTTAGAATTTCCCCCTGCAATGTTCCCTCAACCCACCAATAATCAACTTTTGAGTGGGTACAAAGGAGCAGCAGGTACTCATGAATAAGAAACTGAAAACAGAATCTAAATCTGACCTTCCCTCCCCAAATAAGAGAGAAAATGGATTTTAAACCCCTTGCAATGTAGTGAAATGACATTCGGAAATGTATAAATCAATAATGAAGGTGTGTTCAAAACCTTGAAGTAAATACTATTCCTTACTAAAGCAACAATGCAAAGATATTAACAATCACAATGAGTGGATTACCAAAGGCACACAGTTCAGAAATGAAAGGAAAGTTTAAAACAGATTGCAGTCAAATAACACGTTTTAATAACGGCTGATTTGGAGTGCAGTTTTTATGTTGGGGGATAGATATAGATTACAGGTACAAAATGGAATTGAAAGCAAGTCTCTAACTGGTAAATTGAAAGTACCGAAGTACTGTTTACTGTGGTGGAGCTGGAAAAGTGTCTCTCTGACATTTACTTTGGACACATTTCGCTGTGGAAAGCGCTCAAGGCTGCAGCAGGTGGACCGTAATTGCTGCTACACCCAAAGACTTCTGGTCCTTTAAGAGTGTAAATATTTGTTTTCCTTTTGTAAGCAGCGCGAGCGGAGCAACGCGGATAGTAGAGTCTTGGTTAAGGCGGTGCCTCTATGTGACGCGTTCTGAGTCTAGCTACCTAGTAAATTCCAGTCCGCTGTTTGCGTCTCCCTCCCCGTTCCCCTATAGTTTCCCTGAACAGTGTGATTGACTGAAGGAAATCCCGCCTCAAGGAAGCAAACTAGAACTACCTACGTCCTAGCGCACCCTGCGCACGCACTCGTGAAGTACCGAAGTACTGTTTACTGTTCACGGTGCGCGGCGTGCAGTGAGCAGGGGCCAATAGTTAGTCCAATGTGCATGACAGAGGTTATAGCCATTAACGTGTGGTGAAAGAGAGGATATAAACATCCGAAAGTGCCCCTTTTCCCCTTCGCCTGGTTGGCGAGGCTTTACTGAGAAATTTTCTGTTAGCTAGAAAATCTCTGCCCAGAAATGATGCCTCACACACTTAAAACTGGCATGCCTTCAAAACTTGCTCCGCTGTCTGAGTGAGAGCCCTGCCCGACGTTCTCAGACCTCGAATCATGAATACTCCACACTTGTTGGAGGGAAAGGTAATGTCCATGGGCTTGTGAATGCAGACATCCGCCTGTTTTGTAAAGGCTCTCTATCAGCACATAGAGCCAGAAAAACGCCAGATGAGAATTCAGCACTTAGTGTTATAGCGAGTGTGAGTGACAAGCAAGCTTTTTCCATTCCGGTTCAGGCCCCTTTAAAATGTTTGTTGCTGGTGTCCATCACAGCGGACTGCTCTGTATCTGTGCGTCCTGTACAATTACATCTAAACAAGATGTCCTTAACAGATACAGCTATTCTAGATACTTTGCAAATGGCAGCTAAAATATCAGCTATTACCCCAGGTCTTGGTCAACTGAATGAAAGGACATAAGTCCATGCTTTACCAGAGAGATGGAGCTAATATGTTGAAGATTTTAGCAGAGAAAATCATCGCCAAAATGAGGACTGTACTGAATCAAGCTCTTAGTGTGCATCAATTAGATCTACACATTTCCCTAGTTGACACCCAGCAGTGGGTCTCATACTTTGAACGTCTGTACTCACTTCCTCCTGGCTCCAGGGTTCAAGATCCATTATCATCATTAGTTGAGTTTCATTTTAAGTTTGATCGAAGTGCAATTATGAAGTTTATCAAATCAACTAGCAATTCGCGAGCTGTAGGCCCTGATGGCATTTCAAATCATATTATGAAGGGTCATCCAGAGATTTGGGCGTCCATACTTTTCAACATATTTTCGGCCGTAAATCAGAAACAGAAATTGCCGAAAACCTGGACTCAATCAATTACGGTTCCAATTTACAAAAAGGGTGACCGTCAATTGCCTGTAAATTATCGGCCAATCTCATTACTAGATGCCCCTGGGAACATTTTCTGCAGATTCATTCTGAGTGAACTCAATATATGGGCCGACGCAAAACTTCTGAAAGACCCCTTGCAATCGGGCTTTGTAAAGGGACTGGGTACAATACCAAATATACTAGCACTCAACATGATACAAGCACAGCATGTAGCGTGTGGCCAATCATTATTCTTGGGTTTCATCGATTTCAAAGCCACATTTGATTCGATAGACAGGACTCTATTATTTGCAAAATTGCGTAAACTTTAATGTCCCTCCTCCCTATTAGCTCTGATAATATTGCTCCACACAGATACATCCATGCGGGTAAGAACGAATTGTAATGGAAAATTGTCCCGAATAATAGCGACTCAAAGAGGATTGAAGCAAGCCTGTGCATTAGCCTCTTTTTTGTTGAATTTTTTCATTTTGGACATCGGGAAGTCGATCATGAATTGTATGGGTGATCCTCCGCGATTGGGTGTCCGGAGAATCCCAAATCTACTCTATGTGGACGATCTGATATTGTTGTCCCAAACCCATAGGAGCCATCAAAATATGCTTCATCAAGTAGGCTCCTATGCATTGGATAACAATTTAGTTATCAACACCCAAAAAACACAAATCATGGTCTGTAATAGTAATTTGTCGAGAAAAAATAAATACAAATGACAACTACAACAATGTGAACTTTTAAGTGTGTACCAATACAAGTATTTAGGTGTAACTATCCAGCATAAGAAAACAATGAGACAATTCACTTGTGAAATCAAAAGTAAATTACAATCCTTAATATCTCAATCAAAAATACTCCAAGCAAAGTTTGGAAAGTTCTCACTAAAACACACTCAAGGTTTTTACAAAATGAAAGTTACACCAATCATTTTGTATGGAGTGGAAGCTTCACTCCCTCAAGATCGTAAGTTCTGGGATCGCATAGAGTCCAAGTATTGGAAAACACTTCTACAACTACCTTGCAGTACCCCAACAGCCATTTTACGATATGAACTGGGTCTATTGTCGCTGTATTCCCAGGTGACTTGGAAGCAAAGCACACTTCTTCGTAAAATGTTGGAGGGATTAAGGAAAACTACCATCTTGGAAATATTAGCACATGATTTAATCACATACAAGAAAACTTTCTCAATCAGGTGGCGGAGTCATGTTTTGAATGCTGAAGCTGATGCTGCTGTAACGATTGACCTCATAACTAATCCAGATCGAGCTATGGTAAACATTTTCCAAAATGATTGGTCTGGGAATCTTGCGAAGTGCTCTAACTATAAGGACTTTAATATACATCTGTTTGGTACCAAAAAATATGGTACCATGGCTGACTAGCTTACAAAATGTCCGTCGCAGTATTTCCACAGGAAATTCTTGAGGTTCAGATTGAATCAGTGGAATACTAGGGATATACTGTGTAGGAGGAAGCAGATCATTTCAAAGTTGAATTGTTGTCGCTATTGCTTGAACATTAATCAGAGAGACCTTGCAATATCTCATAATTGACTGTACCGCTTTGAATGATGTAAGACACAAATGTTTTGAAAGAAAATTGATTGTGCAGGAGTATCTGGATAGAGAACAACTATGGCATATTTTATTCTCAAATCCGAGAGTCGCGATACAAATAGCGATAGTTCTTGACAAAGTGCTACCAGCGATAGAACACCAGAATGATTAAGAAATAGCCAACTCATCTATAGAAGGCCATATTCATTATTACATCTATGAACTGACACATTGTGATGCAATGCCACTTACATGCTGGGCCTAATGAATTTTTCCTTCTTTGGATGCATTGCATCGTATTGAGAACGATGATTTTATACATGTCTGAGAAAACTTTTATATATATTATGTTATCCACTTATGTTTTTTTCATGTTTGTTTGCGTCTATTTTGTATTTTGTATAAAGAAAAGTAATTTGAAAAGTTGTATTTTCAACTAAATAAATTAATAAAAATTTAAAAAAAAGAAAATCAAGAGTTATGCAAGATAGAAAAAGGTGCGCTTTGAGTAAAATGAAGGGTGAAATTGGAAAGGAAATCAGTTTGGGAAAAGAACAGTTTTACTTTAACTAGATTTAATGACTAAGAAAAGAGGAATGCCACCTGTGAATTCTCCAAGTTATGCTGCAGATGTAACCCTTCATGCAGTGTACCCCTTTTCTTTAAGGAAAATTACTTTATTTAATCAAAATATCGCTAAAGACATACGATCTCTGCAAGACAGGAATGAAGAGAAAAGTAGCGCTGATACTTGGAGATTAATGACAAAATGCACAGAGAATTCTGACAATTGGGCACGTTGTAAGGATAGGATGACTTATACAGTGGGATGAAGACAATACAAGACAACGTATAAAAGGGATTTCTATGGGGCGATAAAATTCTCACAATCTACTTTTTAGTTTTGGGCTTTTGGGACAGTCAACCGGGTCTGGTCACTACACGGCAGGGCACCTGGCAAACAGCTGTGCGGTTCTGGTCACCTGCTGGCAAGGACTGGACGTGCAATTCTGGTCACTGGATACTACAGGTCATCAGGCTAGCAGGATGGCAGCAGCATTCAATTAGTAGCAGCAAGCCAGGCTGGATCAGGATACCAAAGGTGCCACATCTTTCCTCTTGTTAAAGGGAGATTTGGTGTTTTTTGTTGTTGTTTTTTTTAGGACTTGCTGGGCATGGTATCAGCACTGCTTGGGTTTTGCAATGGGCCCTGAAGTAGGATCAGCAATGCTTGGCCTTGTAGTTGGAGTCTATCTGGAAGAGGGCCCACTGCACTTTGCCAGTCAGGCAGGCAGAGGGCCCTGGGTACCAATGTGCTTGTTCCAGGCCCCCACCATGGAGACAGCTCCTCTCCTGCGCCATACAGCTTGGCCTTCTGGCATCATAATTGCAGTGCAGGGTGACCCAACGTTGGTCTCTGTGTTGTGCTCTGCTGGTCCCTATTTGAGGTAGAGTAGGGCACAAGATTTGACATGGCATGCAGCCTTATATCTTGGCCAAGATGGGACCGATCTCGCCAATTGTGGGCTGAAGTAAAGGGAGGATGGTGAAGTTGAGGACTGAAGAGGAACTTTATAGTATGTATGAGGATCTGGCCGGCCTTGATAGCTCACCCAAACTTTCACGCATGCCTGGTCCCATGGGAAGCCCCATGTGTCCTTTCAAAGGACCATCACCAAGACTGTTACTACATTGCAATGGGACATCACCTATTTCTTAGAACAAGGCCCTTCTAAGGACACTACTCCATATTTCATTTCTGCTGTCTCCGATCCATTCGTAGCAGTCTGGCTTAAGCCTGCCTCGCTGTAGCTTTTCACATATATTTAGCCAGCAATCGCCACCTGGCCCCTTCTGACCTGGGTTTTCTGCAAACAGCCTAGTTCACTTTGTCTGGGCTAAACATTTGTGGCAGTGGTGGCCATGTTTTCCTCCTTGCCACATAACTGGGAATGCTACAAGCTTAGATGCCCTGGGACATGTGGGCTCTGCTAAGGACGTACTTGTGTTTTTTCGTTTTCACCTGATGTACAGGCTAAACTTTACGATATGCCTTTTGATGGGGCCAAAAATGTTGTTCTAAAACAGACGAGTCGCTTGAAAAATTAAAAGCATCCAATGCCACGGCCAAGACGATAGGCTTCTGCTTCTTTTTGGTTGATCATTATCCTATCCATAGGGTTAGAGGTCACATTTTCTATGGCAAACCACAAGGTCCAAAACCCTTTTAATTTGGGCCCTGTCCTTTCTTCTCTGGTGGGGGGGTGGTGGGATTGTCCTCGTTGGTCCCCCAAATTTATGAACAGCACCTCAAATGCCTCCCACCACTGTTACCATTCCTTTCTAACCCCACAAAAAGTGCCCTTCTGTTCCTTGCTCTCACTTCCCCAGTTACCTTCCTAGTGGAGGAGATCTTGCACCTTCTGTCAAACGCCACAATTCATTAGTACCTGCCACAGGAGGGAGCAGGGGGGGTATTTCCATTTCTCCATCATGGGGTCTGGCATGGATTCACATGCTCATGAATATTCCCTGTCAGGACAAATTCAAAATTGAAATTTTAGGGCAAATCCTCCAGGCCCTGGAGATGCAGGATTAGTTGGTTTCACTGAACCTTCACAATGCTTTTTTTTCATGTGCTGATACATTCCAAACATAAAGTGCCTGAGATTTGCAATTGGCAACACTCTATCGATTCTGGGTCTTGCCTTTTGCTCTAACCTCTGCCCTATGGTCTTCACCAAGATGTCAATGTTGGCGGCAAGTATATGGATTGGGAGAGTTTGTGTATTCCCTTATCTAGACTATTGGTTCATTAGGGTTCCTTAACCAGGGCAAGCCCAGGACCATCTGAGCCAGACCTCATCTCTTACTCAAATTGCCCTTCTACCTAAACTTCATGAAGTCACAGGTGACACCACCTTAGTTGCCCACCTTCAAGTTGCTTGACTCACTTGGGTAAATTTATCCTCCCAAAGACAGGGTTGTGAATATCACCCAAATGGTCAGGAAATGTCTAAATGCCCAGCCTCTCACTTTCTTCGGTTGCTCTGCCCCATTGCTTCCTCTATTTTTCTGGTGCCAGAGGCGCGATTGAGATCCCTTCAACAGCTTCTCTGGTCCCAGTGGTCAGTTACCAGTAAGCATGATGGACCTCTTGGAAGCTCCAGGTCTGATTTTACAGGAACCTCTGTGGTGATATTGCAGGATGAACTTGAGGACAGCTGAACCTCTTTCGCAACTGTGGCCAGAGGTGACTATGGTGACAGGTGCCTCCCTGAAAGCCTGGGGCGCTCATCTGGACGAGCTCACAGTGCTATTAAAGACACTGATGGCCAGGGAAGTGTCCTAAGCCTGACGGCCAACACAGTGGCCATGCACTGCTTCAACTAGAGCGGGTGTGTTGCAGGGAAATGATGCAGCTCTGGTTTTGGACATTGGACAGTAGTTCCCTCTCTGCAGCATTTATAGCATGAGCAGACAGGGTTCAGTCTCCCATGAGTGGGAGCTGTGCCAGGAGATACTTTTGGAGAACCCTGCAAGCGAGCCTGTTCACATACAGTGTCAACAGGCAGTGTAACATGTTCTGATCCGGGGTATTTCTGCCAAGAGAGGCATTGGAGAATGCATTTGTGGAGAACTGGAACTTTGCACTACTCTGCGCGCTCCCGCCATTTCCAGTCTTGGGAGGATAGCTCAGGGGCAACGTGCTTCCCTTTAGAAGCAAGATGACATGGAACAACACAGGTTCAATCCCCGGGTCCCCGCTTAGAAACCTTTGGGTATTAAGCGCATTAAAAATAACCAATGAAATTTAAATGCAGTCATTCTCATGTTCTCAACCGTATGAGGACCACCATGATTCAGATTGGTCCGGGTGGTTTCATTTGGCGTCATCTGCAAACAGATTTGCTCTCCCCTGCCAGGGGGCCTAGTCCTTCAGTGGAACCTTGCAACACTCAACCTTTATGCTGGGCCCTATGAGACTGAGTTCTAGGGGTTGGGATCTAATAGAGGATGTAAACTGAGGTCCTTTTATTGGATAAGACTGGCCACAAAGGCCATCTACAGCTATTGCTGTAAAAAGCTCTCGCTGTATTGCAAGGACAGACAGCTAGAGGATTATGCGCTACAGGATTTGTTGCCTATATCGTTCTGAGCCTTGTTCAGCAGTGAAGGTTTACCCGACTGCCCTATTGATGTTTTAGAGCACACCTGATCAGGGATCTTATTTTTCTGTGCATACGATCATGCAATTCCTACAAGAACTGGTGAATATGTTCCGGCCAGTACAATTTATCGTCCCCTCCTGGGGTACTGAACTTGGTTATAACTTTCTTAATTGGTGCACCCTTTGAGCTCATGCGCTCTAAGGCTATGTGAGCACTGATGTGAGAGACTTTTGCCAGGCTTTTCAACATCTGCAAGGAGAGTACAGAAGTGCTGCCCCTCCCTTGCAAGCCACCTTACATCATCTTTTATAGAGAAAAGGCTACTCTGAGTCGGGCCATCATTTCTACCCAAACTTCACTCCTCACAGAAGATTCATCTCTCAGTATTTTAACCTCCTCATCTAAAGAAGAGGCAAGGTTCCACAGACTTGATCCTAAAGAGGCATTGTGTTTGGTAACTAGAACTAGGGAGTTCAGGCCGGGAGGCAAACTTTTCTTTGCTTAAACTGGCTCTAAATTAGGGAAAGCTGTAACAAAACGGACCTTATCCCATTGGATAGTGCTTTGCATTGCAGCATGTTATTCGTTTGGGGGCGAAGGAGGTACCCAAAGGCCTCGGAGCACATTCCACTTGATGGGAGGTGCCTTTCAGCTTTCAACATTTGCCAAGGCTTGACTTGGTCATCATTGAATAATTTTGCCAAGCATTATTGCCTTGAGACCGCCTGGTAAGGACTTCCGATTTAGTAGAGCTATTCTCCAGAATGTCCTGGTTTAAATGCTTTCTCTCTGATCTTGCTTTTCCTACTTCTGGGGGAGGGGGTGAATTACTGCTATGGGAGTCTCAATAAAATGAGTAATCTGTATCTGTGGCAGGACACTATAACAATTACTTCCTTCCAGTAATGTTCTTTCTGGTTGAATTTCCACCCATGAATTCCACATGACACTCCCAGCCTACCCCACTGACTTGGTGCTTGTCCACTTTTCCTTATGTTTCCCTAATGCAGCTGAGCACGCGAGGCAAGTGAGGGAAGGACTGAGGTCAAGTACGCAGGGCGAGGTAGATATTGCTGCACGATGTCATGCGCATTGTTGAGGACTAGGATTCAAAGATGTCACGAACTGACCCACACCACAACTCCCCCTAAATAGTACTAATTCTAGTGTAAATGGTATTTGTTCTTGCTCATGCTTGCCAGTCTGTCTTTAAAAATTCTATTGAATACCTGGTCCAAAATGGAGTATTTCGCAGTAGGTATTGTGTAGTTAAATGCTGTTTATCTGTTCCTTTGCCAGATTACTGAGTTTTTTAAGATGCACACAATTTGAGGCAGTAGATGATTCAACCTTCCTAGGTGCCCCATGCAAAGGTACAGGGATCCCGAACATGGGGTGAGAAAACGACCATTAGCAATGTTTGGTTTTTTGTGCTAGCCTTATTTTTATTTCTTAAATGGCTTTTTCTTGTAAATTTTATAAAAACAAACATTTAAATTCAAATGTATAGGGAAAGAAGAAAGCATGGAAAGTACAGTCAAGCACCAAGATTTTAACATTACATGATTCAATCAAAAACTGGTAAAGAACTGTGTTGTATAAACAAAAGAGGTAAACCGTTTTCTAAGTCAACTTTTCACATGTCTGCATAAAAAGTATGCAGAAACTCCTTATGTTTAAAAAAAGAAGAGATTAGAGGTATATGTCATATTACTTCATATCGAAATACAACCTCTTAGTTACAATGCTGTCCAATATTATATTTGCAATTGGATTCTTTGCATATAGTAGTCTAGATGGGTTATTTTCACTTCTGTGTAGAAGTAGTTCTAATAATAGTGGCCAGCCAAGGCTGGTCCTAGACCGGGAGAGACTGGTCCGACGTCTGTTTAAAGAATAAAGAAAGTTCAGTGTGTTCCTTGGTAGTGGTTTTGCAATGGGAAGCCACGGGGGAACACTGACGTTTCGATTGATAGTAATTCTCAATCCTCTTCTGGGGCCTTATATGTGCAGGTCTCCCTGAGGGAAAAGGAAAGAAAAGGAGACTCCAATTAGATTAGGGTACCAAGTGTTTTCCATAAGGGTCACAGTATATGGGGGGAAGGTTAAAATGAATGCACTAGGTAGTGGCTTTCTCACCCCATGTTCGCGATCCCTGTACCTTTGCATGGGGCACCTAGGAAGGCTGAATCATCTACTGCCTCAAATTGTGTGCAGCATAAAAAACTCAGGGAGGACAGGACCACCCAATGTATTCATACTTTGACCATTCAGCACTCTATATCCTGTCCGAATCCAGGGCTGTCCCTCCAGTTATAAATGTTAGCACATGGTGGCAGTAGCGATACATGTTTTGGAGTTTTTGTAAAAAAAATGTTGCTTTAAGAGTGAGTAAAGTAAATCGACAAACTGAGTATGTAAATAAAATTATGTGGTTTTATTTTGTAGTATTTAAATAATATGGTTGTCTTCCTAAGTTATGCATTTTAATTACAACTTGGTTGAATGTAATTGAGCTCCAATGGGTTTAACATGAGCATGCTTTAGGTGTCATGTATAAGTAAACAGTTTCTCTATAAGAAAGTAAAAGCATTTTCCAATGTTTTCTCTTTCATGTTCTAAATAGCATGTTGCAGCAACAAAACGTCCTCCAAGAGAGGAATTGTATTGTTGTTTCCCTGACCTGTCTGCTTCTGAAGACTGAATGTTGCGAAAGCAGTCAATACCATTAGTTATTAACTGTACTCTAAACATTCTGATTGACTGAGAGGAGGTCAATAATGATTTCCATGTGCTGATGATCTTAATTAGGGGCATACAAAATGTTATTTGCCAAGATAAAACTCTACATCAGTGAGGCCCTCTTTTAATTATTGTTTTGCACAGGTGCATGAAGATGCCGACTTCATTTTATGGCTCACTGAATTAGTGTATTTTTCTCTCTTTAAATGTGTGGCTAGTGTGAGAAACCTGTGGGTATTCTCATTCCTACTCCCCTGGGATCTTCTTTCTCAGGTGGCCATGGAAAGGCCATCACTTTTGGATCCTGACCCTGGAGGGGTGGACAAGCGAGGCAGGATCACCTGGGTGGAGGGTCCTTAGGGATTTGAAGTGAGGTACCTGCAGGCGAGACACTCCCCCAATCCCCATGGGCTATTACAAATCATCTCTTTATTTTCCCACCTGTGTCCTTTAACAGAACTGTGACTACAAAGAAGCGACTAGGATTAATGACCGCTAACTCCCAAGACAACATTAACACTGCAACGAGGAAGAGGCTTGCTAAAAGCTATAGGGGTCAGGCATGTCCTCTTAATCAAAGTCAGGCAGAATTGGACAATGGTACACGCCTGCAGCCTATTGAAGGACTACAGGTGTATAGAATGAGAAACCAAGAAGTGAACAGAGAGAGAGAGACACCTGGGGAACTGTCGAGGAATAGAGCAGCAGGAAACTGCGGAAAACTGGAGGTGGCTGTCGTGGGTCCTGAGGTGGAGCCGGGACACCGACCGACATCCCTAAGCCGCGTGGAGCCTCCGATGTGAAGTAGGAGCAAATGGAGCTGCGGCGAAGCCAAACTGGAGGAGGGCGCTCTGTCCGTCCTCGCACCATTCGAGCTCCAGTCCACAGGCCAGCGGGGCTTCGGAAACAGAAGCAGCAACCGGAGCAGAGAAGAAAAGCAGCGGAAGACACCGGAGGAGGAAGCTGACGACTGGTGAGTGCTGGGAAAGCCACTCAGAGACTGGGGCGCTCTGGCCGGGCTGCAAAAGCATAGAGCAGCACCGAAGGAATGAATGCTTCAGTTGCAGATGAGTTTGTGATACTAAGTGACTGTAAGAAAGGCAAGTTGTGCGAGGCAAGTAATTGGCACTATTGAATAACGAACTGAAAGAAACTAGCAAATCAAGTCGAATTGAAGACAAGTCTGGGAAACTATTTGAACCCTGAAACCGTTTTAAAGGACAGTAACCTACATACTTGAAAGAAGCGAAGCACAAAATGGGGAAAAGGGTCACCAAAAGTGAAGTGTGAATAAAACCCTGAAATACAATGAGACATTGAATGTGTCCAGAACAAGGATGTCAAGGACTGGTGGCTCAGAGAAATGTCCTCTATGGAAAACCTAAAAGGCTGACACAAGGAAGCTAAATTAAGGAAATTCAAAAAAAGGCAAGATACTGAGGAGCCTAAGTTTGAGCAGGAGAACAAAGGGTTTCTGATTGCGTGACTTGTGATGTGGTGGACTGTTTGGTCTGACAACTGAGCCCAGACCAGAGAAAGTTCAAAATAAATATGCAACGTGTCAAGAAGGAAGATTACCATTGTTCCATTTAAACCATGCAGAAGGAATCCCTGAGCTGTGAAGAATTGTTGGAAATTGCCCTGAGGGCAGAGCCTCAAAACAATTTCTTTTTTGGTCACTGTTACATTGAACTTGGGGAAGGAACCCCGAGAAAGGTGTGGAACTGTATTACATTGAATCCAATAGAAGGTAACTTGTAAACTGTTGTAAACTTGTTTTTACTTGAGGAGGGGGAACTGAAGAAGCCCTGAGCTGGAAATATCTCAGACTTTTACTTTTGGAACATTGTTCAGTTTATGGTTGACATCCCTACATATTGTTTAGCTTTAGTTGTGAGGACAAGTACAGGTTTTGGACACAGACCTTTAAGTTAAACCCTTTGACTCAGACTTTTATTAGTTTCGTTCAGGTGGGGAAATCTCATCTTAATATAGGGCAGGTTAGGCCTTACACCATTGTGCCATTTAAGTTAATACAAGTATTTTTGTTTATATTGAATCTGTTGTCTGTGTGGTGCTTCATGATGCCTTCATACTAGCCGCTGCTCACATGTCTCCTCCTGACCTGTCATGCATTTCTAAGCTGAGCCAGTGTTGAACTGCATCCTGAGTAAGTCTCCTCGTGTCAGCGATGATAGTTTGACATGGGTGAAAGGCAGGTAATATGCATTCAGACTGGAATCATTGCATGAGCTTTGGTGGACTGCAGATTAGAACTCTTCCCCTGTGAGTGAGCATCTCCAAAAGCTATGGATCCTACCCATCAATTACCTAGTTTTATTTTAATTCCCAGACAGCCCAGTAAGTCGGCACAAGCTGGGCTCAGTCACACTCTTCATTGCTTTCATGAAAGTCCTTATATGAATTCTTAGTCCCTAATTCCATGCCCTACAAAATGACAAAAGCAAAGCATACTTTCTTGTTACGTGGTGCCATTTATTTTGTTTACTATGTAAAATATTATTTTGTTTGACTGCCAAATGAACATCTACTATTTTACATCATTGTTCAGTTTCATTTTTTATGTTTGCCTGTTAATAAAAAAAATGCTGAATGTCAACTTGTGGCTTTAGTAGCCTTTGGCTATCTGCCACCAAGGGTGGTGAGCATAATCATTCAACCAGTCAGTGACTTGTGCAAGGAGTATTGTGTACACTGTGGTACTGTGAGTGTTATATAATGTGGCATTAAGCACCTTTTCCAAGGGGGTGAGGGGGAACAGTCCTCGTGCAGAAGAAAAAGGAACCAGCGGCAGCCACAATGAGGTAAGTGGGGAGGGATCATTTAAAAAGTGGCCCAGGGTGAGGAGAGAAGATGGTGACTGGGGGAACTAGCCATCGGGTGGCTTGGAATGCAGGCTGAGATCGCCAGTTTCAGCCCATGCTCCTAGCCACCTTATTGGCTGGCTTCCCCAAGCAGGGTGCTAATGAACTTGCATAAATAATTGCAGCTGCTTCACATGTGGTCACTTTGCATTGGCTAGGAGAAAGAGCACAGGTGCAGCATTTGGAATTCAGTTCCTATGGTCTTCAAAGTCCCTATCTTTGTTGGTTAAGATGTCAAAGGTTATTTTGTACAACTGTTCATTTTATTATTTTGCTTTAAATGTAAACCATTTTATAGTGAACAGTTCAAAATTATTAAACTCGGGTAGAGTACTAGTACACCGCACAACACTGTTTTCTTTTTTCAAAGTCAAGTGTCTGTTCCTCTACACTACTACATACATTAAATTATACCTTTGGCATTTTCTCATTTGATATGCAATTGATTGTCTACAGTCCTTTTATTGTAGTCCAACCACATTACTATATCAGATAATGAAGTTTGCAGCCTGACAAAGCTTACCCTTGGAGATTCCATAAATGTTATTTAAGTTCACTGGTTGTCTGGTAGAGGATAGTCCCGCTATGTGTGGCTGCCACACAGTCAAAGTGAAGTACTATTGGGAGAGGGGTGATACTCTAATGCGCCAACCAGTAGTTGTAAAACTTTTAGTTATTTATAGATTGAAAGCTATTGTAGGGTAACGTGGCGAGTCAAGGTTCAAATGACAATCTGACAATGTTCTGTTGCCAAAAAAGTAAATTATTTATTTCAAAGAGTATTCTGTTCATCCAAAGGTGAAGAAAATAATGATTTAAGAACTGAGTTTGAATCTCTCGACACGTTTCACCATTTTAAATCCAGTGGTTCATCAGGAGAGATAACATGCATAGGTTGTTCTAGAAATAACAGAAATAATATGTGTAAACATTTCTTAAGTCTTTGAATTTTGGAATGTTTCATATTACATCAATATAGTCAAAGTAATGTAGATTTCTCTTCATTTTAAAAATACTTTTTATGGTTAACAAAAACATCATGTTGAGTTATAGTGACTGCATTTAATGAGATAGTTACTTAAATGACCAGTATGGTTGTGGTATTCAATTCTGAGGGATGACTCACCAAAATATAATAGTCCTGGTATGGTATTTCTTAGAGCTACAGTATGGTCAGTTTCTGTATTTGCTTCTCTGTTAGTTTGATCATCAGACTGGCAAAGTGTAGATTGGAGGAGGGAAATGGGAGGAGACAGAAACAAAACTTGGAAAAGGTTTTTGTTAAGTATTTGTTTTAGTTTTTGCTGAAAATGAGGGGTTTTAAAGTTATTCTTCATAAGATAATCTAAAAATAATAGGGTCATGGTTTTGCTTACCTTGTAGGTCTTTTCATTTGAAAAAGGAAAAAGGCTATGGTAAGCATTACTATATCATTTGACCTTTATATCATTCCTCTAAAGACGCCTCAGCAATCGGAGGATAGATGTATCTGAATGCTATATGTAGAAACTGATCACCAATGAAAACTTGGAAGAGGTTGCTTAAGGCCTTGTTGGTTTTGGGACAATGTGCTGAATGGGAACAAGCAATGGCAGGCTACAACAATAAACTCAAGAGTGTAATAGTGCCACTGAAACAAGGTTTAAAATACAAGAACATAAAACCTACAAATTGGTATTCTTCAACCTGATATCCTAAAGCCCTAAGCAAAGCAGAATCTGCCTAGTGAAGGACTATCATGGTCACATAATTCTACTAGTCCCTTTGGGGCAGCACATTTTCCAAAGGAACTCTATTCAATTGGTGTAAAACTCTGCAAAACTAATACAATTGCTAATTTGATTTCCCCTTCTGGTCTGCTGTTTGAGCAACTTGGCACTTCCTTTTTACCAAAAACATGACGCAATTTAAAACTGGAAAATAAGTCACTTGTTTCATTCGAGGCTTCCAAATTCCATCCAAGATCATGCATGCCATTGTCACCCAAGCCCCTGGTATCAGTAGTGATACAGCAGTTAAAGGAATGTGTAGAGGGCCTAAGCCTGCTGGACTTGCACCAAGCATTTTATCGACCAACCCATAGCACTAAAGCATTGGTGGTTTCCATAGCATATGACTTTCTTAAACTCATGGATACGGTCTGCGTCATAGCGTGATCTTATTGGATCTGGCTCGATAGACTGGAAATACTGCCCTAATTTGGCTCCACTTGGGTAATGGCGTTCCCACTTTGTCATCAGCATGTATAATGCTCTGTTGAGTGCCACAGGGATCCGCCCTGCCACCCCTATTTTTTAATCTTTACCTATGTTCACTGGTCATCCTCCAGAGACAGCACATCCTTACATTTTAAATCTATGCTGGTGAGAACCAGTTTCTCCTGTGGCTAAATCAAGATCGCAAGAATGTAGCCTAGAAATGTCATCCCAGCAAAAACAGATAGTTATGCGGGTCACACAGGAACAATGGGATTTTGTACTTCCTCACAGGGTAACTGTCCCAATCTTGTCCAGGAGGTACAGAATCTAGGTATTATTTTTGCTGACATCCTGATGTTGTTGCAGCTAACAAGGGCCTCAAGAGCTGCTGTTACCAGATGAAAATTCTATGCATAATATATTTATTTCCCTTCCCAAGTTACTCTTTATTTTTAATATGTATTTGTTTATATAGGGCAAAAGCCTGCCGGCGTGGGTGGGGCGCTTACAATAGACACAATGGATTTATGAGACGGGACAAAAACATTAACGCATGACTCATTTACCTGGGGGCGGCAGCATGAGGGACAAGGAGCACAGCAGGGAGGAAGTTATCCCAATAAAAAGATTTTTAAAGGTTTCCGAAACACCAAGTATCGTGGTTCCAAACATAAGTCCATTGGTAGCTTGTTTCAAGCTTGAGCTGCAAGGATGGCAAATTGCCCGAGCCTCTAGCTCTTTTACATCTTGGAACGATCAAGTACCCACAATTAATCGAGCGTTGTAATCCCAAAGGGGCGTACGCGTTAATTCGTTCCTTGAAGTCGACAGGTGCATCCCCATTAATACATTTATGGGTTAAAGAAAGGGCCTTAAAACGTATTCTTGCTGGTGCATTCAGCCAGTTAAGATTCTTCCTAACCTGCGAGATATGCTCCCTCCTTGAAATGTCACAAATGATTTGCACTACTTCATTTTGAAGTATTTGGAGTCGGTTTATGGAGTTTTTGTTGGCCCAAGCAAGAGGGCATTATAATAATCCAATCGTGGCATGACAATGGCTCGTACCAGAGTACGCCGGTTTTTAATGGACAAGAGTGGTTTGGCATGCCTCAACACCTTCAGATGGTACTGTGTGCTGCCAACCGCTCCGTCAACATGTGCATCAGAGCCAAGGGAAGCTTCAACATAAACACCCAACGTCTTAACACAATCCGTGATGGTTATACGATTTCTCTCAATGTACATGTGGGTGTACTCTGTACCTAATTTGGCTCTGGCCTGCGTAGATCTAAAGATCATCAGCTCCGTATTTGCTTTATTCAAAGACATCCAATTCCTGGACATCCAGCTTTTTACTGAGCAATAGATGTAGTTTAGTCTGATTGAGTCGGCCTTATAGTCTCCACTCAACTCTATCAAGAGTTCAGTGTAATCGGCATAGTTTGTAAAATGAAGTCCCTGTGTAGTTAGGTCGCATAGGGGTTTAAGGTAAAGATTGAACAATGAGAGAAACAAGCCCCCTGCAGGACAGTGTATTGACTCAACATCAGAAGAAGCATCGCTTGTGAATGATTTTATTTCTGAGTGTTTGGATTGTTATGCAGTCTATTTTAGACTACCAAAATCTTCCATCTTCCACCTTCATCTCATTAAGATTCATCTTGACTAGTCTAGTATCATTTAATGCTGTGAGACCGTGGCCAGCAGGATTATATTGAAATCGGTCTGCCTTATTCACAGAGCATTGGCTTGTGAACGCCCAAAGTCATCTTCTGAGTTTATTTTGAATAACCCTTTCATACACCTGCACCCACTGGTGGTTTCTGTTTCTTAAACGATAAGAGCATAAGGCTGGGCCATCATGTTACGGAAGACACTGACAGTTGCATAGTGAACTATGATAAAGCAATTCAGGCCTACAAGTAGGATAGATTCTCCCTAATAGAGGGGTAGCCTACTTGTGGGCCAGGTCAACAGGAACCTTCTGGAGACTGCCATAATGTGGCTCTCAACAGTAAGGTTGGGGGTAAAGGAGACTGGATTGTCAATGAATAGCGTCTGAGGAAACAAGCTAAGACCATTACAAACTTGACCTAGGGCGTATCCACCCACTCCCCAAGGGAACCTTTGTGGTGGAACAGCTACTAAAATGAGAGGTTCCTGCAAGTGACACCACTAATGGATTCAGAACTTGTCAGCAAAGGATGTGTTCTCAGGATTGGAGCTGTATGAACCATGAGTGGCAAAGCTGTAGATGCAGGAGAAGAGGTAAAGAACAATAGACCTGCACAGGGAGAGGTCGAAGGCCCTGTTCACCTTCAGGGAATGCCACAGTAACCAAGGATGGGGTAGGACTATGTAGGAACTGCTTCACTCTCTTAATGTTCCTCACACGAATGGCATTGCTGGCAGCACCTCCCCAACAACTCGTGCATACTGGTTCATGACTTTCGGCATAACCGGGATTGTAGAAGAGGCATAAGAGTAGAGGGTGTAGTGGTGGATGTGTATGTCAGCAGCAGACGCTGGAGGAAAGGAATATGACAAGACGAGAGAACAGGGGCTGCTTATGCCAGAAGCGACTGCCAAAGGAGAGAGTAGTGGAGCAGTGCAATGAGTGGCATGTCAGGTCTCCTGGGGGGCACCTGCACCGATGACTCTGAATGCGAGGAGCAATCACCCCGTCTGCCATGTGGCAGAGAAGACTTCCAGTTCATTGCTGTTGAGCAGGCCCATGGCGTGGTGAAGTGCCACTCAGGTGAGTGAGACTGAGAGGGTCTGTGGTGCAGTAAAGTGCTATTACGGTAGGTGATGAAGAAAGTCTGTGGCGGGGCTCGGGAACGAGCGCATTGCAATGTGCACACGCTCACGAGTCTTAAAAGCCAGCCATCCCTCCAGTAGTGTCAGCGGCAGGCTAGTCACATAGCTGCTCGCTTGCACATACACCAGTCTCCGATACTTCAGGCGTAGAAATATGGAAGTCACTGCCCGTCTCGCTACGCCTTACAATCATTTGAAATTCAGAAAATGCGTAAAATAATCCTGTTTGCAATTATTTAGTTCCACTGACGTGACTGACTGCTTACTGGTGGTTGTATTTCTCGTCTGTGTCATAATTCCTATTTGGCGACAAAGCACTCTATAAAGTGATATAGTACTACTGCCACTAGCAGTCCTGCGGGCATGAAGCTTGTACATCTTCGGGGTGACTTTGACGGACTACACTGCAGGACAGTAGGTATTTCAACATGTTGATTATGGCTAAACCCTTGCATACAGGCATTGCTATTTGTGTCTTGCTCCACACCATGGAGTGTAAAGGTGCAGGTATGTAGCATTATCTATGATGCATTGTATTTGTATGGGAAGGGAAGAAATACAAATGTTGCATATGGCCCACTTAGATGCAGGGTATCTTATTGCAGCAAACGGTACATCATGTGTTGAACGATATTGCAGATGCTAAGTACTTTACCTCTGGTGGCTAATCCCCCCACGGTGGCCATTGGGCCTCCTTCATTTAATTAATGACTGGATATTGATGTAAATCACCTTAGGGCTTGCCAAGGAGACACTCAGGCCAGTGTTGGTTATAGTGCTAATTTTATCACAGTCTATAATGCATACTTTATAATACACAGTGCCTGTTCAAAATCTTCCTCTAATTATCTCAATAGCTGACATTTTATAAATCTTCCTAAGACATTTTAAGATCGTGACGATGATCAACTGTTATCTTCGTGTAGGAGTACAATACACCTTCCTGGAACCTTCCTTAATCATTGCCATCATTTTTACTTTGTGTTATGGTATAGTGTTCCTTCTAGCAAAGCTCCAACGTATATAAACAAACACACTTCACAACTCAACTGCTTTGTTTGCAGAAAGATGTGGAAGCTGCTCGATACCAATATTGGCAAGTATTAATGATAATAGTATAAAGTACTTTTTAGTTTATTCTGCAGTGCTTCTGCATAAACGATGCAGGTCACTAAATGTCTTATTTCAAATAGTGGCCTGCTGTATTTGACGTAAAAAGAATAATTATTTCAGATACGTGCTTTCCAATGAGCCACAACTGAAACTCACTTTTCCTTTAAACCAGTCATCTGTGAAGGGCCCAATGTCGATTTAAAGTAAGGAACTCATCAGCCAAAGTTTGAATTCATAATTAGGAACATATAAGCCCCAATTCTTGGTTTTGCTGCATGCACCTTCTGTCCAACATACATCCACTTATGTCGACAAAGTATGGCGGGGAAAACCCAATTGATTGAATTGAAAGGAAATCGTTGCGGCACATATGAAACTTATTATACGGCCACTCTCTGAATATCAGGGAAAAGGTATTGGGCACAATTTGCAAATATTTGATATCCTGATTATAAGGGGTCTTCTCACAAAAGGTGCTAATGGACACCAATCCATCTCTATTCTGTTAGCAGTTCCTGTTTCATTGCATATGAAAATATTTTGTTTGCGATCCTCTGGATTCATCCGCGAATCAATCATTATTGTTAACTAGGTTATTACTACGCATACTGTGAATACGGGCCACATGCCTGCAATAGGTGGCTCGTGGCCATGTGCTTTGACCATTATAGCCCTATCCCATGCACAGTATTCCTGCACAGAGAACATGGCCCGGGCTATGCCCTGTTGGGACTGCACACCAGGTATGGGTTATAGCCTTAGTATCACTACACTGCCCTCCTCACCCCCAGAGTACGTGCCCCTTCTTTCTATGCCAGGTTGTCCCATCAGCTGCTCAGCAACCCTCACCATCAAACTCTGCCAGGAATCTATATATATGTTTTTGAGGCTTGTGGAATCTGCTTAGATCACCTGCTATGCATAGGCCACCATATACAGTTGTTGTTTTCGAAATTCGAAAAGGGACGTCGACAGGGCGTGCCAGTAATACTATCCCTAGCTTGACGTCCACTGTACCCATGGTCCTTCATGTTTCGAGGTTTCTCAGATAGTTTTTTTCCGCCATCGTGAGCGGTCACTTCTCGCAGAGTTCAATTTCGGCTGATGTCATTTGCCTATGCAAAGTTTAAAATATAGTTACTCTTTCTGTCCTTTTCGACTGCTGCTCTCGACGCAGTGAAGAATCAAGACAAGGAAAACACAGCCCGTCGGACGAAGTCAACTTTCGACTGACCCCTTTCGGCGTTGGAAGGCCCATCGGGCCTAGGCCCTTACAATAGGGAGAGTGGGGGGCGGTCATTATACAATGTATTTTTCCACCCCTTCCCCTTATCGCCCAGCTGCCTTCCCCAGACATGGATAAGACACCGTTTAAATTCTCCCCAAACTGTAATAAGTTTCCGTGGATTGATAAACACAGTTTAACCTGTGTCTAAACCGCTACTACAACAAAAGGGCTCTGCCGAGCTTGTAAGCTCTTCCGACCCAAGACCCTTAAGGATCGCAGAACGAAACTCAGGCCGAGGCCACCATGGACGTGGAGGGAGCCTCCAGTGATGGCAGCGGAGCTCTCTTTTCGGACAGCGAGGGTGACTGGGAACAGCCACGTTCCCAAGTGCTTGTCCCCGTCCCTGGAAGACATGCCAGCGGCACTGTGTGGGGACTACACCCGGCGGCAAGAGCCCTCCATCTCCCCACACTAAACACACAACCTGCAGCGATGTATCGGCTCTGCCGGACAAACGCAGAGATCGGGTTTCTAGGGGTAAATCAGTGGATTCCCTGTCCTTTGGGCACTCCAGGTCTCGGTCGCCTTATGACAGGCCACATAAAACTACAGATAGCGCCCACAAAACTTCTTCAACCGTAGGTTGAACATCGGCAGACGCGGCAGAGGTCCTTACCAGTGGCGAAACTGGTTTACAGTGAAAATGTCGACTGCAAAAATGTTGAAAAAAATAATGTAGAAAACATTTTTTCGAATGTTTTTTTTTTACATTTTTTTTAATGGGTGGGTTACCCCTAACACCCTGTTTATTTTTACTACCTAAACCCAAAAAAAACATACAAATAAAAAAAAAACACATTCAGGTTTTTTTTTCGACATTATTTTTTCGACATTTTTCCATTCAACTTTTTTTTTGTTGATATTATGAATGGATACCGGCGAAACTAGATGCATTTTGTCGAAATCTGAAGGGAAGTCTAAAGGTCAGGGTTATTGTACCTGATTAAAAAACATGTCCCAGTGAGCCTTATTAAAGTTTCTAATTCCAAAAAAATCTTTCTCTAAGAGCTCTAATCATAAAAACAAGACCCAAAGAGATAGGTCTCCTAGGGTAGAGTCTGCGCCTGCCAAGGAGACTGTAACTGTCCCACAAGAGGAGGGTGCATTAAGTGAGGCCCTACATAATAAGGACCTACCTACCTACACCCCCCACACCTGCTGTACCTTACCCTGGAGTCATCCCCACCTCAGCCAAATGGTCAGCAGAGGACATAGAGTGATGTCTAGAATTACTTTCTTTGCAAATTTCTTTGAAGAGAACCCTCATGCCTTAAAAAGTTTACAAAATATACCTCCCACTGATCAGGCCTCGAGCTCTCAGCCCCAGTCTTCCACTACTCAGCACCTAGCTCCACCCCAGCCTCCAACAAAGAGGTCTCACACTTCTACTGACTTTTATGATATGCATGCAGACACAGAAGGGGATCAGGACGAGGATCAAAACTATGATGAGGATGATGGGGCTAATGACTGTGTCAGAGGTGTATACTATAGACTCTCCAGTTCCACAAGATTCCCCTTTACCTGATTCCCCAGTGGATAATCAGCCCTTGTTTAATGACCTCTTACTCAAAGCAGCTGAGCACTTCGGGATTGAGACTCAAGAAACTCAGCAGGACAAAGATTTTGTCGAAGATATCCTGGGGGACGTAAAAGCTGCCACCCAGTTCATACCTATTTTAAAGTCAGTTCAAAGGAGGATCCACCCTCACTTGAAACGCCCAATCAAACAAGGGCAGTCAATCTGCAAATAGAGAACCTTTTCCACCAGGCTCCATCTGAACCCTTATATATCGTAGGACAACTTAGGCCTGATTCACTGGTGGCCACAACTACCCAGATTAGGGCCGGTAGACCGTTGGCCTCTTTCTTGCTCCGCCAGACAAGCAGAGCAAGAAGCTATATACCATGGGTAGAAAGATTGCAACCTCAGCAGCATTCCAAGCTAGGCTTGCCAACAATTCCACTCTGTTGGAGAGCTGTGACTGCAATAAATGGGGCAAAATTACGGCCCTTATTGACTCTGCTCTAGAGCCTCTAAAATCTAAACTTACCCTTGTAGCTGCTGAAGGCAAGGCCACTGCAAGCAGCCTACTAAAAAGCAACCTCGACGCTGCAGGCAATGCCGACACATAATTGCAGGAGGGACCATTCTCAAGTGCCATACTTGGCTTCGCCAGTCCGGCTTTAAGCTGGAGACGCAGGCAACGTTGCTCAACATGCCGGTGCAACTTAATGTACTGTTCGGCAAAGCGGTGGAGAATGCTCTGAAGTCGGCCAAAGAGGAGTATGATGCACTCAAATCCCTTGGGCAACTTACCAATAAATAAACTGGGCAAAGGGGCGGGAAATATTTTCACGGTAGCGGGAGGTTATTGCATGGAGCTCCTAGAAACACCATCAAACCGCCCCCGCGCCAAAGGAAGACATCAAGAGAAGAACTCATCTTGATAGAAGAAGTCAACGTGCTGCTCCTCAAGGACACCATAGTCATTGTGCCATCCAACGAGGTAAACCAGGGTATTTATACAACATACTTCCTTGTGCCAAAAAAAGATATAACCATGCGCCCAGTATTAGACTTGCACCCTGCAAACACTTATGTAAAGCCACAAAAGTTCTGCATGACAACGCTACAAGAAGTAATTTCCCTGCTAAAACCGGGGAACTACATGGCAACATTGGATATGAAAGATGCTTATTTTCATATTTCAATGCTCCCAGCGCACAGAAAACTCTTGCGGCTCAAAGTAGCAAACCAGCACTACCAATTCAAGGTGCTACCCTTTGGAATATCATCCGCTCCAAGGATATTCACCAAGGCACTGGAGTTGGTGGTGGCGCTCTTGAGCAGGGAAGAAATCCCAGTGTACCCCTACCTGGACGACTGGCTGATCACAGGAGAAACTCCCCATCTTTGCAAACAAAACATGCAAAGAACCATAGATCTTCTCTTCCAATTGGGCTTCTCGATAAACAAGAACAAGTCGAGTGTTGCACCAAACACATCAAAACAGTTCTTGGGACCTGAATTAGACACAAGAACAGGCTTAGCCTTTCCATTCATAGAAAAAGTGCAGAGCATGCTTTGGCAAATACCCCAGTATCAAGCCGGTCTCCAGATAAGCGTACACAAAGCAAAGCGTTTGCTAGGCATGATGGCATTGTGCATATACCTAGTCCCACACGCACGTCTGCGCATGCGACCAATGCAGGAGTGGTTGGTGAAACAATGGTCTCAAGCAAGTGGTCAGTGCGATGATCTAGTGGTCGTTTCGTCAACACTAGTACAAAGCCTACGCTGGTGGTCAAGAGAAAATCTGTTAAAGGGAAAACCCTTCCGCGACCCTGAAGCACAAGCGATTGTCACAACAGATGCGTCACTCTCGGTGTGGGGGGCTCATTACCATCACCACATAGCACATGGTCTATGGCCTCACAGCACAAAACCATATACACCTGCTGGAACTACTAGCAGTATTCAAAGCACTGCAAGCCTTTGAAAAACAACTATCCAACCAAGCAGTTCAGGTTCTAACGGACAGCACAACTGTGATGTTCTACATCAAAAAACAGGGTTGCACACACTCTCCAAGTTGGTGCAGAAAATATGGAAATGGGCACTCTGACGGGGGATGTCCCTATCCTCCCAACACGTTCCAGGGGTACTCAACACTCTAGCAGACTCTCTGAGCAGATATCCCCTACCAGTGGAACACGAATGGCAACTAGACTCAAGCGTCTTAGACCACATTTTCTCTCAGTGGGGTTCCCCCACACTAGACTTTTTCGCTACAGGAGAAAAGCAATGCCCAGGCTTTGCATCCAGGTTCCCCCAGCCAGACTCCAAGGAGAACACCCTATGGATGAGTTGGCATGGGAAATTTGCTTACGCTTCCATCCCCACCCCCCTGACACCCTTAATGAGCAGAATAGTGAACAAGATGCACAGGGAACAGATTACACACATCCTAGCTGCTACTATGTGGGCGAGACAAGCATGGTATCCACATCTACGCAAACTGGCGATGTGCGCTCCCATCAAGCTCCCGTACCTGACCAACCTGTTAACCCAACATGGGGCAACAACGGTGCACCCACAGCCACACTCAATGAACATGGCAGCATGGCTCCTAAAGTCAGAGTTCGGACACCTTAATCTACCACAGCAGTGTATGGATATCCTCAAGGAGGCACGAAAACCAAACACTAGGCACTGCGATTTCGACAAGTGGAGACGATTTGTAATTTGGTGCCAGTCAAAAAAATAAACCCATAGAATGTACTCCTTCACACATTCTAAATGATATGCTCAACTTGTTAGATTCAGAGTTAGTATTCAATTCTATAAAGGTCCAGCTGGCAGCGTTATCAGCCTATGCCACCTCTCAAAGTAAAGTATTGTGGTGGAAAGTGCCAGTTAATAAGGCATTCATTGAGGGAGTTAAGAGACTCCACCCTCTAATTTCAACCCCCCTGCCAGGATGGGATCTCAATGTGGTACTATCAAAGCTCATGGGACGCCCTTTCGAGCTTATGCATCAGTCACGTCTTAAACATGTGACATACAAAACTGCCTTCTTAGTGGCTATTACTTCCATAAGAAGAGTTAGTGAATTGCAAGCATTGTCAGTGCAGGACCCTTTCTTTATTATCCATAAAGATAAATTGATTTTACATACTCATCCTAGATTCTCTCCTAAATTCCACGTGAACCAATCCATTGATCTTCCGGCTTTCTTTCAGAATCCAAATAGCTCAGCTGAGGTTTAACTCCACACACTATGTGTGAAAAGAGCGGTCCTCTACTACATAGACAAGACCAGGCTGCTTAGGAAAACAGATCAACTGTTTGTCTCCATAGCAACAAGCAGAAAAAGTGACTGCATTTCCAAGAATGCCATCGCCAGATGGATAGTCAAATGTATACAATTATGCAATTAATTATCAAATAAGACACTGCCTTTCACACCAAGAGCTCACTCCAAATGGAGCACAGGAGCTACTCTGGCTTTTATCGCAAATGCCCCCTTAGACAGCATTTGCAGAGCAGCTACATGGAGCTCAGTACGCACCTTCACTCAGCATTACTGCATTGACACACATTCCAAAGCAGATACACAGGTGGGACAAGCGGTTTTAAAACATCTTTTTGCCGCTGGTCCTTCTCAACCCACCACCTTCTCCTAATACTGCTCGATAATCTATGCATAGCATGTGATGTAAGCAGATTCCACAAGCCTCAGAAGGGATACATTACTCACCGTAATCGTATTTCAGATGCTTGTATCTGCTTAGATTCACATGCTCCATCCTTCCTCCCCTGAGAGGAGATGCATAGATGTTATATGAGCTTTCTGTTATATATCTGCTTGGATACACCTGTACTCACACTACACTTCATGCAACCTTATGTCAGAACAAAATAATCTGAGGGACCTCGACGCGTGAAGGACCATGGGTACAGTGGATGTCACACTAGGGATAGTATTATTGGCAGGCCTTGTCTACGTCCCTTTTCGAATTTAGAAAAAAAACAACTGTAATACTCTGCAGCTTCCGCTAGATGTCAGCCTGTGCATAGCATGTGAACCTAAGCAGATACAAGCATCAGAAATACGATTACGGTGGGTAATGTAGTCCCGTTCCTCTTAAAAATCCTAGACAAAGCAGCTCACAGCCAGATACAATCATACATAGAAGCTAACTCCATACTAGGCAAAAGACAATCCGGATTCCGTGTTGGGCACGGGACAGAAACCGCCTTATTGGACCTAAAAAATCAAATCTTTCAGATCATGGATAAAGGCAAACCTGCACTACTCCTCCTACTTGATCTATCAGCTGCATTTGACTTGGTAGATCACCAAACTCTTACCACTCACCTCACCCATGCAGCTCATTTCTCTAAGCAAGCAGCATCTTGGATCACATCCTTCCTTGAAGGTAGAGCCATGAAGGTCTATTCAGAAACAGCAAACGCAGACCCTACTACTATCAACTGCGGTGTCCCCCAAGGATCCTGTACAGCCCCCACCCTCTATAACCTCTTCACAAAACCCCTTTTCGACCTACTGGACTCTAGGGGTATAGCATATACCAACTATGCAGACGATACCCAAGTACTTATTCCCCTATCTGGACTCTGTCACCAAGACACCACGACCCTACACAACATCGATGCCACTATCCAAGCCTGGATGGCAATCAATGGCCTGTGTCTTAACGGGGAAAAGACTGAAATCCTCATCCTTGGCCTAACAAACACCTTAACGAAGCTAAGCCCCCGATACGCCAATTTCAACATAGATAACACTACCATCCCAGTATCATCCACTGTCAAGACTCTTGGTGTCCACATTGACGCAAATCTATCGATGAACAAACAAGTCAGTGCCATAGCCTCTGCATCCGCATTCAGCACCAAACTCATCAATGCCATTAAACCATACCTATCCACCCCCAACCGCCTAGCCATAGCTAGAGCCACTATAGGTGCCGAATTCGACTACTGTAACGCCCTCTTAGCTGGCACCTCCGCCAAGAACATCCAAGGACTACAAACCAAACAAAACAATGCACTCAGAGCCGCGCTAAGCATCCCTAGAAGAGACCACATATCTCACGCCAGACGTGAAGCTCATTGGCTCCAGGTCAAGGACCGCATCACTCTGAAAATCCTCACTATCACACACAGATGTATCCACAATACCGCCCCAACATACCTATCAGAAGCAGTATCCAGGACCACATCCCTTCGCCCCACCAGAGCCCAGTACACCAACCAGCTACTCTTACCACACATAAAGAGAGCTAGTGCGGGAGGGCTAGGATTCTCCTACATTGCTCCAAAACTTTGGAACTCTCTCCCGGCCACCCTTAGAGCCGAAACTTCCATCACTGTCTTCCGCAACAACCTCAAGGCCACCTTCCTCAACTAGCCCTGCCCAGGTTACCCCGATTGTAATGTAACTGAAATGTATATCTATATTGTAACTTATAGCTATATTACCAACGACTATATAACTATTTTGTATCGTGTATATATATTGCAAATGACTATGTAACTAAGAGCTGTACTGTAACAAGTGCCACGATGTCCTCGGACTGTTGTGCGCTATATAAATACGAATAAAACAAACAAACAAATGTATCCCATTTGTGAAAGTGTGCTTCGGGGTTGGCTCCAGCCCCATAACAGTTGGGGGGGCTGAAACTTTGGCCTAAGGTCGGCATACCAGTATAGGGTGTACTTGGAATAGTGGAATTTGACCAACCCCACCCATTCGCCCTGCACAGGGTGGGGTCTGGCCCTGTGCTCACAGTTTAGGTGATTTCGGGAGGTTGCGACTTTTCCAAAAATGGGAAGTTTGGTTGCAAACGTCAGCATATCAGTCTGTTGTGAATTGGCGATAGTGACATTTGATTCACCCCACCCATTCGCCCTGCATAGGGGTGGAGCGGACTCCGGCCCTGTGCTATCAGTATAGGCAATTTCAGGAGATTAACGATTTTGCGATGTTTCAAAAATAGGAAGTTATGACACAATAAAACATACACAAGGCGGCTATAGCAGACCCCCACGTGCATGTCAGCTACAGACCTGTGCAACGCTGGATGGTACCGCTAGTTGCCAATATTTGCTTATATTACTGTATCATTTGCCAAGAATGTCGATCACAAGTCTAGCTACTCTTAAACCTTCATAATTTACCCAGCTGTTTACTCTTTTTGTGAGATCTTCCAGTGCCATTATTTTCTTTCAGTTTTTGTAGGTATTCATCTGCCCTGCCACTATTTGCTCTTGTTCTTGTCAACTGTTTGGGTTTCCCATTAGTTCCCTGCTCCCCTGTCCCTCGCCTCCATCTCACCCCAACAATGCTTCCACTCCAAACATTTCTACCACTGACTTGCGGCAGGTGCACTTTGCTTAGTAAGTTAACCTAAAGGTGTGCTGGCTGCCTCTGAAGGCTCCAGTCTCTCCATACACCACTGCTTGTGATGTAAGCTACATTGTTCATGAATATGGAAGATAGCCCATTGCAAATGGTGTGTTAGCGAGAACATCAATTTTTATATGTTGATGCTATCCCCTGTGAACACAGCCAGTTAGGTGACACTTTAGCCCATGCAACTGTGTGAGGGTGATGCTTGCAGAGGCTTCGACATCATTGTAGTACAAATTGCTGTTTTTACAGGGAGTTCAGGCTATGGATGGTTGGTGGGGCAAGCAGGAGCAATTGCATAAGTAATCTAAGGACAGTGGTGGGTGTTTTAGTATTACAAGCTGGTCAGAACAGGGTTCAGTCCGCATTGCCTTATTTTTATAGTGAGAGTAGCACCCTCCTTTCTTTTTTGGGGTAATACAAAGAGTGTAAACATGTAATGGGTTTCTTAATTAAATGCCCATTGCTCCACCTCACCTTTCCTTTAGCAAGCTGATGTTCTAGCAATGTTTATATGATAATGTTAAAGGTATTTGCACCACGCACTGTCACCAACGGAATTGGTCCCCAGGCGCTCAGGTGGATCTGCAAACAAGAAGGCGGGGTGAGTTTAATCGGGTGAAGAGGGAGTAGGAAAGTGAGAAAATTGATGTCCTGTTGGTAGCTTCAGTTCGGTTTTCACTGTGCCTGAGCTTGGGTGTGAATATCAGATCGATGTGAGTCCTTGTGTGCTGGCGGTGCGAGTTATGTGTTTGTTGTTGCAGTGTGGTGAAGTGCGTGTGGTTTGCCGTGCGAGAGGGTGGTTGTGTGGATTTATGTGTGAGTTAAGTATGCAGAAATTTGAGCTTTTGGTTTAGTGAGTTATATGTCTTAGTCCTTATAATTCTTGTTCTCTGTATCCGGTTGTCCTATGGAGTAGGCAGATTTGTTCTCTTTTTCTTTCCTGCCCGTCTAATTGTTAGGAGTGATGGCAAGTTCCCAGCTGTGTTATTTCTGACCTTTGTGTACCAGGTTGAGGCGTGCATTGTCCCCCACTCCATTGGTGCCGTATATCTCTAACTGGCCATGACATTTTCACCACAACCATTAGAGGTTCCTCTGGGTAAATGCCCTGACCTTCCCAGGTGCCAAGTTTTGGACAGATTGATGTAAATATGCCCCCAGAATTTTATTTTCCTTCCACTGGTCTCCGAATCCTGTATTTAAAGTCTGGTAACCCCAGAAAGAACCTATAGTGAAATATTTGTCTGGCCACCACCAATCAGATTGCTCTGCTTGTTTTCAAAATTTCTGTTTAGGATGGTTTGCCAATACAACTAGCCATAGAGCCATATATGTATTGGGGTATTTATCTCAAAACTAATAAAGGTTTACACTGAACAAATGTGTGTATCTAGAATGCCTCATTTATATTATTAAAAGCCACATGTCTACATTTCTTATAATCTAACCACGTCACTTTACTGTACTCCATATGCCTTTGTTTTTAGACACCACTGTAGCTCAGTATTTTGTTTAAACAGAAAAAAATTCCAATGGATTCCTTCCTCCTACGGATTTCTCATTTATTTAGAAACCTTTTCAGCACCAGGGGATGCAGAACGGTACCACGTCTGCTCTGCACACCCGAACCTGTCTGGGCCAGTGCATATAGAGCCACTTCGCCTCATGACATCAGTTTATTTTTTCCATGCTTTCTGTACACTTCAGGAATGCCCCTTTAGCTTCTCTGCATCATGCATAATCTCGCAAAGGCCTCGGAAATCAAGCCCTGCAGGGATTGTGGACAACAAATGTTTGCCTCCGGCCCTCAGAGGAAATAGAAGGAACACAACACCCAGGATTGTTGGTCATGCTAATCCATGCACCCTAAGGCCCTACGGGAGTGTGCAGGAACACCTTTCACCTTTTGCCATAAGGAGGGCAAAAGGCACAACAAGAGACATCTGTCAAAATCCCCACGTGTGAAGCAGAAAACTGATGCTTGACTTTTAAATCTAAAAGAAAACACTGCAAGAGGTCCCGCTCTCGAGCATCCCTTCTAGGCAACGTTCCTCTTAGAAAAAGAGGAGCACCGTTCCAGGAAGTCCTTGAAGGATTCGGCTCAACAGGTACCATTTGCTACCCCATCCTATCTCCTGGAGGAATGGGAAGAGTTCAGGCTGAAGACGCTTTGCATCTTCAGAAAGGCCCGACTGCTTAGGCCTCGTTGCAGAGGAATCCCACAGGACCACCTAACTTGGTGGAGCTAGCAGGGACCTGCGCAAGACTGCGACCGCACGCCTAAGGGCTCTGTTCTGCCTCCGTTGAACTTGAATCCAACCCGGCGTTGGGTTGCCCTGTCCCTCTGCATTGAGTGGCTGTCGCCAGCTTCACCTGCAGCAAGGTCTTTGGCAAATTTATATCGAAGATGGCTGAGGTCTTCGATGGAGAGGGATTTCCTGGATGATTTTATGTTGAAGGAGAGGATCTATTGGAGCATTCCTCAAATTTACAAGAAGCAAGCAGTCTCTTATGCCTCCTGGAGCTTATCCTTCCAATGCCAACTTCAGGGAAGCCTCATGCTTCCTTCCAAAAGATAATGGTGAAGGTTGTTGACACACTGGGCTTGTTGACTCAGATTAGACTGAAGGTTCAATTTTAACATAGACATTTTAGATGAGGGCCCACAAAGAGAGGCCTTCCTTTTAACACGGCAGTTAAGGGTTTTGAGACCTGTGAGAAGATGGCCTCTGTCCCTGCTGTTGAGCAAGACCTCCCAAAGAAGCACCTCCTGGCACCCTCAGATCAGGTCACTGTTTCCACTCATGCCTCACCTTAGAGCTTGGTGGTCCAGACCGCAACAGTCAACCTCCTTTAACTCTTTGTCTCATGACAGGGAGAGCAAGAGACTGGATACATGTGAGCGAAAGGTGTTCTCCTCAGGTAGCCTTGCCTCAAGGGCGGTGTACTCTTCTTGTGTCTTAACCAAGTTTTCTTCTGGCCTCTGGACTGTGGTTTCTGAGGGTGCTGAAAATCTGCCGGCCAGCGACATGAAAGAAGGCTAAGGCGCCCTAGTTCAGGATGGCAGAGAATCTGTGCGCCAGATACTGAAGTCAGGTCCTGCCACAGCAGACTGCATTGCCCCTGGAACTTCCATATGGAGGCACTCCTGAATGCAGACATGGGGGCTCATTACAAGCATTCAAGCAAAGCTTCTGGACATGCTTTTCGATGCACATAACCTGTTCGGCGCACAGGAAGATGACTACCTTCAGAACTTCCATGCTTCTAAGAAAAGGCAAAGTCCCTGCGTCGGGCGGTCCAACAGCCCTCACCTTCCACCAGTAGGGTGATAATTGCCCTATACGGCAAGGAGTTGCACCTTAGCATGTCCAAAACGTTGGCCTTGCAGGTCGTAAATCAGAATCACTGTCTCCTTTGCTCAGCGCCCTTTACTGTCAACCCCTCTCCTGTTAGAAGAAGCCCGTCAGCTTCTGGGAAAATGTACCATAGAACCTGTACCGCGCTCAGAATGAGGCAGAGGCTGGTATTCCCCTTTCTGGTTACGAAGGAGGATCAGGGTCTATCCCATCCTGGATCTGAGGCTTTGTAACTTGTACCTGCACAAGAACAAGTTCAAGATGGTCACCCTGGCACAGATCGTCCAGGCACACCAGCTGCAGGGCTGCTTGGTGTCACTGGAATTTCAAGGCGCCATTTGCTGATCCATCTCAAGCACAGGAAATATAAGATTTGTGGTGGGGTCTTCGGACTACCAGTTAGTTGAAGGTTCTACCATTCGCCCTTTCCTTGATGCCCAAGGTCTTCACTGGAACTCCTGGCAGTGTTTGTGGCTCACTTAAGGACTGAAAGCATCCATGTATTTTCTTTACTGCATGATTGACTTGTCCGAGCTTGCTCCCTATCTAGTCGTCGACACATCTGTACTGCACGTGCAGCCTGTTGCTCAGTTTGGCTTCTTGAACCTCAAGAAGTCCCATATATCGCTGTCCCAGTCCCTCTCATTTATTGGTGCGGGGGCAGAGATTTTTCAGGGGGCATGGCATTCTCTTCCAAATATCGGGTGGCTAACATCTTCAGATGGTTTATGTCCTTCAATCCAGTCAGCTGGTCTCGACCTCTACCTTTCTGCGCTGACTGGGCCTTATGGCTTCCAATATTTTGGTGGGGCCAGAGAACTGGTTATGCATGAGGTCTATTCAGTTGCTAATCGGTAGTCAGTGGTCTCTGTTTCAGAGGAACATGTCAGACCAGTTGCAGGTCTCAGACAGTGTCCCCACCAGACCTCGTATGGTGGTTCCTGCGATACAACCTCCTGAAAGGGGTGTTGCTCTGGCAACCCTGGCACCAATTTACGATGGTCACAGTTGCGTGCTTGAAAGGCTGGAACGCTCACCTGCTAGGTCTGACAGCGGCCTATGGCCACCCACAGCGTTTCTAGAAAGCATGAATTTGCTGGAATAGAGGGCAATCAGGCTGGCCATGGTTGCTTTTCTTCCCTCAGTGTGGATGCAGGTGTGTGCTGGTCATAACAGACATTACAGTGGCCATGCATTATCTCAACAAGAAAGGTGATGTGGGGTCCTTGCCTCTGTACAGAGCAGCAATGCAACATTGGTTCTCGGCTCTTGAGAACAGCGTGTTTGATAGCAGGTGTTCTAGCTGCAACAGAGACGAACATAGCAAATGCCTTGAGCCAGCACACTTCGGCCTCCCAACGAGTAGGAGTTAATCCAGTTAATCCAGGAACTTCTGGAGGAGATCATCTCCCTGTAGGGTGGTACCCTGGTGGACCTCTTCGCCCTCCTGTGCCACTTCGAAGTGCAAGTTCTGCTTCTGGGAATTACCTTGGCAGGGAGATCTGAGGGATGCACTAAGGTAACTTCGATCTACTCCATTAATTTCCACCAATCCCTGCCATTCTGCTTGCTCTCAGGAAACTGTACTTGTTCGAGTCAATGTTGATTTTGATTGACCCACGTGCGAGACAGACGCCCATGACCCCCGGCTGTCCTAGATCTCTGGCTTGGCTACGTTACACCCAGGTAAATGCACCCACACATGTCGGGTACTGTTTTCTTAGGGACACCTGTGGGAATGTGGGGAGGTAGGACATGTGGTGTTGGCGGCGTGTTACGTGGTTTCTGGTGGCAAATGTCTGAAAACTGTGTTTTCCCTGTATATTTTGGACTTTGCTGGGCCTTGTGGGTAATTCATTCTAGGGTGATTTGTGCAAGTCAGGCCTCTTTGTATTCCCACGGGTGTCTTCTTTTCAGAAATGCATGCGGTTCCCCATTTTCCTTGGTGGCTGTGACATCCCAAGCCCAAATCTGTGGGTTGTCTACAAAGCCAAATCCAGTTTTCCCCAGGGCGTTCGATGTACCAGTGTTTAGCCTTTTCCCTTTGTGCCCCGGTAGGTGCACCCACGCATGTGAGGTGCCGTTTTCGTCTGGACACCTGTGGGAATGTGGGACGGTAGGACATTTGTTTTATTTTGGTTTTGATAACGTTTTCATACATTTGCTACTGCACTTTGTTACACAACCCCACTGCTTTAGGCAATGCTCTTTTGCAACCTGCACAAGTCACCTATCCTTCAAAAGGTCTACTTGTGCTCTTTAAAAAAATATATGCTTGCCATTCCTCGCCACATATGTTTTCCTTATTTTTAAATGCTAAGTACGTCTGTTTAGGCCATCAGCATAAAAATCCTGTGTTCCATTGCTCAGTTTTTGGCTTGTGGTATTTCTTGTTTTTTGAAACATTATGAAATATGAGTCATTTCCTAACTACAAGAGTCAGGGGAATGTAGCAGTGCATTGCTTTTCTCAATATTCATAGAAGCCAATACCTTACAGGCCCAAACGTGTCCAGCACATATCTTTTTTTCTGTCATTTTTCCAATTATTTCCCAAACTCTGGGAATTTTACCTGGATAGTTGTTGCCCGAGTTGCGCAAATGACCCCTTCCTAAACTTGTAATTTTGTCTACTTTACAAAAATGTATACCTTTCTGTCTTCCCATTCAGCTTTGGTACCCTCCTCTTCCATTCCGTCCAAGCATGTCCTATGGAAAAAAGGGAAAAATCGCCTACCTCTCACAAAACTGATGGGAACCTTATAAAAAATGTTTTTGTTTCCACTCAACCTGTTCTTGAAAGCTTGAAAAATGGCGAATTCAGAACAGCAAACCATTTGTTTCTAGCTCAGGCGTCTATGTACATAATTGTATTGCCATTTTATGAAAAAACAGAAAATGTGCTCTATTTTGTCATTTTCTCTCACTCCTATACAGCAAACTAGGATTGTGACGAAAAGGGGCCAAATTTGGCTGAGATATCTCATGAAACAAAAAAGTTACAAGGGATTCAATGGTGATTTACCAAAATCTCCAAAAAAGGAATGAGCACTGGGAGGGATAACTCAGCAGTTAAGGGGTTAATATTGCTCACCCTTCAGTTGCTTTTCCGGTTTCCTCGAAATGGGTGCGTGAGCTCCTGATTTTTCTCTGATAAACCGCCCACTTGTTTTTTCAAGGAGAAGGTGACTTCTGAGTGAGGCCGTCCTTCCTTCCAGAGATGGTCTCAGATTTTCATCTCTCTCAAAAGATCACCATTTCTTTGATGGGAAAGAGAGTAAAACCAAAGGCTGAGGAGCGATTGCATCGGCTGGGCCCAGTTGGCCTTCAGCTACTACATCTCTTATACAAGGGATGACCAGTTTTTGGTTGGTTATAATGGTGCCCGTGCTGGCAGAGTCGACACCAAATGAACCCTGTCAAGGTGGATCACCATCTGCATCTGAGTGCTATGATCTGGTTGGGAAAGATGTACCTGAGTATTTCGGGACTCTTTCGACCAAAGGCCTGGGTGCCACCTATGCCCTGCCAGGGGGAGAGGGAGAGGCCCTCTTTCTTGGACATTTGCCAAGTGGTTATTTGGGCCTTGCTGCAAATGGTTGCCTAACATTACTGCTTGGATTCCCTTTCAGGGCAGGATGCTCTCTTCCGTCTGCCATAGTTCTCTGCTCTCGGTGTTGTCTGCACTTTCTCCCCTCCCTCCCTCCTTCATATCTGCATACTGTTATGGGAGTCTGTCGTAGATGAGGATTCCATTGGAGGAATGAATCCATTAGAAGAACAAATGACTTGCCTCTTGGTAAAATTCTTTATGATGGATGTTCCTTTCACAGATTACTCATCGCCCTCTCAACCTGGCCTATGGTGGATAGCTTGTACAACTTCTCTGTTATGTGGTACCTCAGCGGCTGCTAGGAAAATGGACAGAATGAAGGCAATGGGGTGCAGCGGCTCTATATATACTAGCCCTGATATCACATCCGGCGCAGATAGGCTTGAGCTGAGCAGACGCCGCTCTGTGCCGCACCCCCTGTGGTGAAACTTTTTCCAAAGATAGCTGTTCTGTAGATAACATTTCTGATGCTTGTTAATCTGCTTAGAATCACATGCTGTGTATATGGTCCGACATCCAGTGGTAACCGCAGAGTATTGCATCTTGTCTTTCGGGGACTGAAAGGTGACGTCGGCATAGGCGTGTGTGTAACACTATCCCTACCGTGACGTGTAGTGTACCCCAAATCCCTCGCGTGCCGAGGTCCCTCAGATTGTTTTTTTCCGCCCAGATAACTGGTCGCCCTATAGCAGAGCTCTTACATAAGAGACATTGTTTATCTTTAACCGGCTTGTTGATTTTTTTCCCCGTTAAGTCATTTTGACGCCAAGAACAACTTCGACGAAGACAGCGGGGGAATTGTCTACGGCGGTGGATTTCGGTGCCTAAGATCCGGCGGCCGCAGCTTCCACGTGGTCGGGCCCTCTGGCCGACCTTAACTGTAGGGAGAGTGGGGTTGGAGTGGCCATATTTTCGTTATGTCTTTTCTCTTTCCCCCTCTTTACCCTTTAGGTCTGGGCATCTTTCCCCGTCTGCTATGGAAAGGACTCCTTTTAGGTTCTGCCCTAAGTGTAGGGCCAGATATCCTTGGAAGGACGAGCACAGTACGTGCAACGCCGGTCTCCCCTTAGATCACGACGAGAAGCGTTCTGCGGCGTGTTAACTCCTTCGGCCTAAGACCCTTAAGGAGCGATGTGTAAATCGGTGGGCTGCGTACAGTATGTTGTGGGTGGAGGCCCCTTGCCCCCACTGCCACACCTGCCGAAAGTGACGGGGGTACTTCCGATGACCAAGCATCTGTTGCGGATGTGATAGACCTCGAGGCAGACACTTCTAGGTCCGCCACGCCCGTCCCCGACCCTTCAAGACCTGACTCTGGTCTCGCTTCAGGGACAACACCCGGCGACATGGGCGTACAATCGCATTTCACTAAGCACACAACCCCTACACCTATTTCGACGGGTACGTCGAAAAAGGTGAAAGCGTCAGCAGGACCGTCAAAGATTTCGGCGGAAACCTCGCATCGCACAGATCCAAAGCCTTCTCCGCAGCAGCGTCTTGCGACTGGGCATTTTAAAACAAACAAGGGCGCTACCCCTAAATCAGGTTAGGCTCACACGTCAAAGCGCGGAAATCCAACGCTATGACAGTCCCGAAGGCCCATGGTAGGCCCAAAAATCACGGCTAGGCCTCAAGTCAAAAAACCGACCGCTAGGCCCTCTAACGCTGTAGAAGGCAATAAATCCACTGATAGACCTTCGGAACCATTGTCTCACACCGATTCGGCGCTAATGGAAGAAAGCATCGAGAGAATTACTTTGGCGGTTGGGCTTACTCCTGTTCCGCCGAAAAACATGGGGCAGGCCGCGGACAGATCTCCATGGCATTCTGATTCTCACGATAACTGAGGACAGCTAAGAGCCTCTTTCTAACACCCTAAGAGACCATTTTCGGCGCTGTAGGGCGGAAGACGGCGTTTTTCCACCCGTAGGCCCTTCTGGGTCCTCTAAATGGATAAGGGAGAAATTAGAAGTGTGTATGGACCGCCTTGAAAGAATTATTAGTTTTTCTGAGCATCCTTCCCCGAAAAGATCTCGTGGAGTGCCTAATCTTCAATCTGCTACATATTTACAAGAAGATCAGCCTTCTGTCCCCGTCCAGCATGAAGACATTGTCCAGATGGACACTTAAAGAGACATTTATAGTGAAGATGAAGAAACTTCCTTCCTACAGAATTATGATGAGGACCAGGCAGATGTCACGGGCAATTGGGGAAAAAACCCAGCAGGTGGGGACGGAGCCATGGACACTTACCCATCAAGATCAGGACACTGATGTATTGTGCCTGGATTCCCCTCTGTCCACCCCGGCTCGCCAGGCTGCGCCTGTAGACGACCAAATGGCCTTCAATACCATGTTAAAGAAGGCAGCTGAGCATTTTCAGATCTCTACACAAGAAGCAGTGCCTGAGCGGGACTTTGTAGAGAATATTCTTAAGGAGAAACCTCCCTCTAGCCAGGCCATTCCCCTCCTTAATTCTATTAAGAGAAGATTGGCTCCCTCTCTCATGCCACCAGCGCAAACTCGGGCAGTGAACCCAAGAGTTGAAAAGTTATTTTGTCAGCTCCGTCGGACCCACAATACATTAAAGGACACGCTACCCCCGATTCTCTGGTAGTGATTACTACCTGGAAATGGGCAGGAGTACCCCTTGCCGCGGGGGAGGCACCTCCGAATAGGGAATCCAAGAGGCTTGTATGCCTTAGGCAAGCGAGTCACCTCGGCTGCCACATATACCACGCGTATAGCAAATAATTCTACGCTAGTGGCGAGTTATGCTGACGCTCAGTGGAACCTACTTCAGGAAGGCCTCCAGGAGGTCCCAGAACCCGTCAAGTCCAAGCTTCTCTCTATTGTGGCCGAAGGAAGGCAGGTGAACCAGAATGTGATAAAGAACACTATGGACACGGCTGAAACAGCAGGCAGGTCCCTGGCCCAAGGAACCTTACTCAAAAGACATGCTTGGCTGCGTACCTCAGGGTTTAAGCCCGAGACTCAGGCCTCGCTCATCAGTAAACCAATCGAAGAAGCTAACCTCTTCGGAAAGGCGTCGATGAGGCCCTAGAAACAGCCAAAAAAGAGCATGAGACCCTTAAGTCCCTGCAACAAATCACTCAGAGACCTTCCCCTCAGAGAGGAAGTAACTCTCGACGGTCCTTTCAAGGGCAGTCCCGTGCAAGCCAGAACAACTATGGCACAGGAAATGTCAATACCGGACAAACATCAGGAAGTCCCGCCTACTACCCTCCAAGGGGTCAGCGACGCGGCAAAGCCAGAGGTAGAGGCCCCAATCCTAGGGGAGCCGCGGCCTCCGGTCAGGAATTAACATGAGATCCCATGTCACCCCGGTCGCGGGGCGCTTAACATCTTTCCTCACGGCATGGGAGGGGATAACTTCAGACCAGTGGGTCATAAAGACGGTTGCCCATGGGTACTGCGTGGAATTCGCCAGACCTCCCCAATTCAGACAACTGCGCTGACAGCGCCTTTCACCGGACCATCTGGAGATCCTGAATCAAGGGGTGGAAGCGCTGCTGGGAAAGTACGCCATAGAAGCCGCCCCTATTCTTCAGGTAAACGAGGGTATTTATTCAGTGTACTTCCTTGTACCCAAAAAGGACGTAACCATGCGCCCTGTTCTAGACCTGCGCCCAGCGAACAAGTTCATAAAAAGTTTTGCATGTTAACGCTTCAGGAGGTGATCTCACTGTTGAAACAGGGGGACTACACGGCAACATTGGACATTAAAGATGCATACTTTCATATTTCAATGTTGCGAGAGCACAGAAAAGATCTAAGGTTCATGATAGAGGACAGGCATTACTAATTCAAGGTACTCCCCTTCGGCATCGCCTCGGCGCCAAGGGTGTTTACGAAGTTCCTGGCAGTAGCTGCAGCACACCTGCGCAGGTTATCCCTCCCGGTTTACCCTTACCTCGACGACTGGCTCATAACAGGGGACTCGTACGACACATGTTTTTTGAATATTCAAAAAACCGTGGACCTTCTCTTCAGTCTGGGGTTCTCGATCAACGAAAAAAAATCCAGTTTAGTCCTGAGTCAAATAAAACAATTTCTGGGAGCTTTGATCAGGACGATAGACGGCCTCGTCTTCCCCTCCAACAAGAGGGTTCAGAACAGGCTTTTTCAGATCCCTCTATATGTAGCCAGTCCGGAGGAGATGGTGCGCAAAGCCATGCGCTTGCTAGGAATGATGGCGTTATGCAAATAGTTTGTTCCCAACGCGCGGCTGCACATGCGTCCCATGCAAGAGTGGCTCAACAGCCAGTGGTGTCAGGCCAGCGGACAATGGGAAGATCTGGTAGTTGTCTCATCAACCCTCGTTCTCTCTCTGCAGTGGTGGTCAAGAGAAAACCTCTTGAAGGGGAAGACCTTCACCACCCCTGCAGTGGAAGCCACTCTCACGACAGACTCATCTCTCGCGGGGTGGGGGTGCTCACCTTCAGCAGACAGCACATGGAGTGTGGTCCCCTCAGGTAGCGTCCAACCATATACATTTACTGGAGCTATTAGCGGTGTTCAAGGCACTAAAGGCTTTTCAGATGCAACTACAAGGGAAGATGGTGCTGATCCTAATGGACAGCACTACAGCCATGTATTACCTGAACAAACGGGGGCACTCACTCTCCAGGGCTATCCAAGCTGTCCCAAAACAGTTGGATATGGGCTCACAAATACAAGATGTTTCTGTTGTCCCAACATGTTCCAGGGGAACTCAATCTTCTGACAGACGTGTGCAGCAGAGATTTTCCTCTGCCTGAAGAATACGAATGGCGTCTGCACGAAGACATCGTGTCCAACGTCTTCGCCGAATGGGGCTTCCCAGAGATCAACTTGTTCGCAACTCTGGAGAATGCCCAATGCAAAGACTACGCCTCCAGGTACCCCCAGAACCGCTCCAAGGGGAATGGTCTCTGGATAACATGGTCAGGGAAATTTGTCTACGCTCCCCTTCTCAACAAGATAGTGCACAAGATGCATAAGGAACCAGTTACCATGATACTGGTGGCCCACATGTGGGCCCGCCAACCCTGGTTCGCTCACCTGATGGAAATGTCCCTCTCCCCGCCAGTAAAACTGCCCTGCCCGTATGACATGTCTCAGGACAGGGGGGAGACCCAACACCCATGCCTGCAAACTCTGAATTTAGCAGCCTGGGTCCTGAGGTTATAGAGTTTGGACACCTACAGCTCCCTCAGAGGTGCATGGACATACTCGGGGAAGCTAGAGAACCTAACACACGTTATTGCTATGCCAGCAAATTGCAACGTTTTGTCATCTGGTGTAATACCAAGGGCGTGAATCCCATCAATTGCTCACCCACACACATTTTGTTGTACCTAACCCATCTGTTAGACACAGGGTTGGTCTTCAATTCCCTAAAGGTTCATCTGGCTGCTCTCTCAGCCTACACCACATCACAACAAAACGTGTTGTTGTGGAAGATACCAGTGATTAAGGCCTTTATGGAAGGGGTTAAGAGGATTTATCCTCCCATTTCTCACCCAGTTCCTTGATGGGACCTGAATGTGGTTTTGACCAGGCTCATGGGATCTCCCTTTGAGCCAATGCATAACTCAAGTCTAAAAGACTTGACTTACAAAACGGCGTTCCTAGTGCCTATCACTTCTATTAGAAGGGTTCGCGAACTACAGGCTCTTTCTGTTCTAGACCCCTTTGTTACAGTCCACAGGGATAAGGTAGTTCTGCGCACTCACCCCAGATTTGCGCCTAAATTCATCTCGAAGTTCCATGTAAACCAATCGATTGAACTACCAACTTTTTTCCAGAATCCCACTAGCATGGCCAAAAGAAGCCTTCACACACTAGATGTGCGCAGGGCAGTCATGTTCTACCTGGAAAGAACTAAACCACTGAGGAAAACTAACCTTTTTTTCATATCAGTGGCAGCTGGTAGAGAAGGGGATCCAGTCTCTAAATCAGCTATCTCAAGGTGGATTGTCAAATGCATCACACTGTTACAATCTTGCTAAGAGAGAACTGCCCTTCAAGCCTAGAGCACATTCTACTGGGGGCACTGGGGCATCCATAGCATTCATTGCAAATGTTCCCCTTGAGTCCATTTGCAAAGCGGCAACCTGGAGTTCTGTACTCACCTTTACAAAACACTATTACCTAGACACTCTTTCTAGGTCTGATTCTCAGGTGGGACAAGCAGTACTAAGACATCTTTTCTCTACTGTTCCTTCTCACAACCCACCTCTAACTCCGGGTACTGCTCGCTAGTCTATGCACAGCATGTGATTCTAAGCAGATTAACAAGCATCCGAAGACATGCATTACTTACCGTAATAGCATTTCTGATGATTGTATCTGCTTAGATTCACATGCGCCCTCCCTACCTCCCTGCTCGGGGTGGAAGGAACATAGACTTCTTACTACTGCTCTCTTCATGTACTCACTCACAATAGCCTTGGGCTCACTCATGGCAGAAAAAATACAATTGTAGGGACCTCGGCGCGTGGCGATTTTGGGTACACTACACGTCACGATAGGGATAGTGTTACAGACACACCTATGCCAACGTCTCCTTTCAGTCCACGAAAGACAAGATGCATAACTCTGCGGTTACCACTGGATGTCAGACCATATGCACAGCATGTGAATCTAAGCGCATACAATCATCAGAAATGCTATTACGGTAAGTAATGCATGTCATCAATGAGTATGTAATTTCTTCTTCTGTATAGTATTTGGTAGCAGTGAGCTGCTTTATCCAACCACTTAGCTTGGTGGAAATGTTTTAGTGTAGGTTCTCCCCCATCCTTGTTCTTTGTCCCTGCTAATGAATTAGTCCCCACATATCAGATCCAATACTACTATTAACACCACTCGTGTAGTATCTGGGTGTAGTTTGGACTTGCCCCCTACATAAATAATGCTGCTCTAAAATGTCTTGTTTTGAATTTGAATACATTACTCAGATTCCAGGATTAATACTGAGATGCCCTTTTTTTCCAGTACCACACATTATAATTGCTGTCACCACTGCTAATAGGTAGATGAAAGGACTGCCATGAGGTACTCGTCATTCCAGAGAAATGTATGTGGTGACTGGTATAAATGTATTACCATTCCCTGCTTTGTTTTTATTATATCTTTGTTGCATGTTGTTATGTTACTGTGATTCATACCATTTTTCCTTACATACATATTACAATTACAAAACCGGGGCAGGGCCCTCTATTAAGGATGCTCATTATTCTGTGTAGAAAACTGTGCCTTTGTTATGGCAAATACCCTAGGTCCTCATTAACTTAATAGGGGTAAGCATTTTAACTGTGTGCTAAACAATGTTTTGAGTCCCACATCCAGACAAGCGCAAAGCCGATTTCTATCCCACATGTCGGCATACCCTTACCTAACAAGCCTCAACCCCGAATGCCAGCAAAATTAATCTGTGCCACTCTTCCATCTACTTAAGTTCCTATAAACCTGTGTCATACCAAGGGGTGGCTCACTGTTGTTGCTGCCTATTGGGACTGTGGAACATGGCTCCGGGCAAGGGTCAAAAATGCTATCAGAGAGTACCATTATTTATACCACTCATCCACTGAATTAACAGACTATACCTGAGCCGACCAAGTCACCCCAGGTCCCAAGATGGGCTCCAAGAAGCGTTCAAGCCTCCCCACGAGGATGGGGAAAAGCATAAGAGGAACAGGAAGCAGAGCTGCACCATCTAAGTAAGCAGAAACAAGTGCACTCAGACACCAGCTTCTCCTCCAATGTCAAAGGCATCATGAACTTGTTCCTCAGCGCATAGCTGGTTAAGCCTCCTGTCTAGCTCATTACAACCACTGACACTCTCCTCTTCAGGGAGATCAGACCACTGCATGTTCACTGCTGCCAGGCTAGATGACCAAGCATGCAATATCAGTGGACATCAGGGCCATCACCAAATATGCAAGCACCAATTCAAGTAAGGGTAGCAACCCAATTAAAACAGGTGCCTTCGTTTTGCAGCCCCAAAAGTCTTTCTCTGAGGTGATGCAGCACTTTAAAAAAAAAAAAAAAATTACATTTTCTTTTTTAAAAAAAAGGTAACTCAATAATATATACTAGCTCTAGCAAATCGCTAACAAAAATTAACCAATGTACTATTAAAGTTAGAACCAGTGGCACCCCAATTGCCTTACACCCCCCAACCTTAGATATTTAATGCCATAGCCTTCTCTGTAATCTTCAGATGTTCCTCTCCGGTGTCTCAGGAGATGTATTTAAAAGAGAACGAGGGATGCGTAGAAATGTATATGTTGGACAGAGAAGCCTGAAAATATTTAGCATATCACCAAAAATCAGGACGACTGCTGCATTTACATATTCTGAAGATGTGTGATCCACTATCTACTATTCCGGCACGCCCAATTGCTGAATTTACACAATCCAACTGGAAATTGGTGCAATATTAATACTCCTAATGTAAGTCAATCACCACTGTAGTCTTAAAGCGCAGATGATTGCTCTAAAGTGCTCCAACTAACACAATATCATTAGAAAGTTTACTCAACAGTGAACAAAATATTGCATTATGTTTTTATTCGTGGAGAGGATTGTGTGCCTAGCAAACACTGTTGAACAAGGAGTACCCTTGCAGCTGAACATTCCCATTTTTGATTGCCTTACAATTGGTGTGCAGTGTTTTTAAGGTATACAATGGGTTGACTTGCGAAGGGGGAAGATGAGAACATGAAATGTGGATAGTACAGACAAAGTACTTGGTATATATTGACAGCTTTGTACAAGTGAGCACAGGTTTGGGGCACAAGGTTGATGCCTTTGAATATACTAAACTACATGGACAGCTTTTTGCTTTTGTGGACGAAGTTGGGGAAGCAGGCAGAGTAAAGACAATGCTTTGCCTCGCATGAGCAGGTCAGATTGGTTCCATGTGTTAATATCCCCGCAAAAATATTGCGATAAAAAAAATCGCCATATTTTTGCGGCGATATTGAGCCATGGACCCGAGACACCCGCAACCCCCACATTATTTTAAGTGTGCGTGGGACACCCCCTCAGCCCCCGCTCCCACAAATGATCCCCCCCAAAAAATATTGCCTATGGCGAGACAAACGACCATATGTACGGCGATATTTTTGGTGGGGATATTATGTAGGGATACCGTCAGATTGTTATTGAGAGTAATTGTAAATGTCTGAAGAAATGTTCTAAATTTTGAGTGGTTCTATTGAAATATGGAGTTAGTAGTGTAAATGAGTAGGAGACAGTGCAGGGTGTGGTTGCCAGACTGCAGTGATTGGGGTCCCAGAGTTAAAGATGTAGAGCAGTCTATGTGAAATGAGGGATTTGGAGCACTCAGACAGATTGGGATGGGGAAAGCCCATTGGGGACAGGTTTTGCATAGAAGTCCCACCTTGGTGAAAGCAGTGTGTGGAAAGGAACGCATGGGAAGTTATGGTGTGTGTGATTTGCAAAGTTGAGTATTTTGTTGAGAGTAAAGTCCAGTAGTAAAGTTCACTGAGGACAAATGTGTGGAAACCAAGGTTTTAGTAGAGTGATGGGCAAGGTGGGTGCGTGTTATTAGTATTTTAAGGAGGTTTGTGTAGATGGGTGTGACTTATTACTTTCAGTATTGATAGATGGGAATTTACTAAATTAACCTGTGAGTGCAGGCTGATTGAATCATGTTGTAAGATAACAAGATAACTCACCACAAGATAACTCACCACAATTAAAAATAATTTGAATGAGATACATTCTTGCTTTTGTAGAATTGTGGGCCTAGAACGAATATTTCAGTCTGTTCTAGTTTTTGTAATGGTATCTTACATCATCTATTTTTGTATTTGGTTTCCAAATGTGCACAAGACCAACGATCCTAAAATCTAATGAAAGCAATGTGAAAAGAAATTTGGGGATAATTTTATCCATAACGAGGCACTAAACGTACATAATCAGTGTCAAGCCAAAGGAAAATCCCTTATCTTGCATCATTCCATAGCATCCCATTCTTCTAGGTAGAAGATGACGTTCACCGAGGCTATGCTCAAGGTTTTTAAACAAGCACCTATAGCTGGCTCGATGCCTACTGCTCCTCTTGAATAGTGATGGGCACCAAAAAGCCCATTACCGCCCACCTAAGGGCTCTGGGCCGTAAAAGGCACTTTGTGAGCCTGTGCATTAAGCACAGAAGTGGAATCTAAGCCCTGGAAGTCTGGCACTTCAAAGGTGAGTTCTTTAGGGCCAATGCTAGCATAGCCCACTCATTGGAAGTAGTGGCCCAATTTGGAAGGAATCAAATTGAGATTCACCCTATGCCACGCCAGGCGCACACAATTCAGACGTTTTCTTTTTTAAACGGATGACAAGGGTGACCTCCCATCTCTCTTCATATGGGTTACTCCCATAGAGATTATGATCTTTCTTTGGAGAAGCTTTTGGACGATCAGTTAGAAGATGCCCTGCAATAGCTTCAGAGTGATCTGGAGACCACAAGTGGCTTACATACCTCCCTAGAATCTGACATTTCTGTGGACTCTGGGGCCGGGTTTTATGTATTTCATGGCTGTTTTAAAAGGAGGGTTGAAACATTTAGGTTGGTGGCACCTTCTGAAGAGGTGAGGAATCCTATGATTACAGACAAGTTTGAGCCAAACCCACTTAAGTCTCCCCTGTTGTCATTTAGTGGGACACTTGGAGATGCACCTTTACTGGTTTGGTTTTGAAGATGCTTGTCTCCATTTCATGCTTTGTTTAATATTTAGCATAAAACATATGACAGACTATCATAACCTAGTTTTCTTACTCCACCCTACTCAAGAATGTCTGGTGGTGCAAGCTGCTACGGGAGGTTCTAGGCCTGCTGCATGTCCTTTCACACCTCCCGCTAGGCAATCAAAAACGATAGATGCATGGGGCCGAAAGCTCTAAGCATCAGTTTGCTTGGCATTGCAAGCACTGACTCATGTGCACTTTCAAGGTACACACAGGCTCTATGTGGGAGGGGGCTGAGTTGGCTAAGGATAATTTACCCCATGAGATGCAGCTTGCCTTTGAGCAGTTAGTCAGACTGTGAAGAAACTGCAAAACCTCTTTAGTTTTAAGGTTTCGATGGTTCCGTTTGTGGGAAGATCCATGGGAACTGCTGTCGTCTTGATTAGGTTTGCCAAGTTTGCAGCCGAAGTGCAATCGAAGCTTTGAAATGCCATTTGATGGTTCAGATTTATTTGGGACTAGAGCTGATGCAACTCATGAAAGGCTTCAGACTTCCAGGTAGAAGCTAACTTCTCTGGTGACCCCTTCTTCTACATACTCCTACTCCATGGGGATAAGAAGATGTAACCCTTACTACATACCCCTTACTGCTTTGGGATGTATCCATTGGAAGAATACAATGCTTACCTTCGGTAATGTTCTTTCTGATGGATACAAGGAATACTACCACAGATTCATATTCCGCTCTTACCTAGCTCCCTAAATTCAGTCTTCTAATTGGAATGTTTGCAATTCCATTGTCATTTTTAAGAGTGAAAATTCTGCTATTCTTTGTTGGTCCCCGGGGTCAAAAAGCAGAATATAGGAAAATTGTGCTAGTGGCCTAGAGTATATGAATGGATGGTATCACTTTTGGCATTATGAAGCCCACCGTGGATCACAAGGAGCTGCAAGGTGGACGAGTGCTCTTTCCAGGGTGCAGTTTGAGATGTATTTGATAAAATTAGGAATTTGTGAGAGGAATCATTGTATCTATCAGAAAGAACATTACCAAAAGTAGGTGATTTGTTATGTTCCTTCTTTGCAGTTAAGTTATTTGTGCTTTGTTTTTCCATGGGTAATTCTCATGACTTTGAGCTAGCAGGTGCAATGTTTTGAATGATGTTCACTGCATAACATCATGCTCAGACTCTGCAAGATGCCAATGATTTACTTGGGTTTAACGCAAAACAATAAAGGATGTCTTGAACCATACAATTACTTCGTTTCTCCAGCATGGGGTCTGGCATGGATTCACATGCTCATGAATATTCCCCGTCGTCAGGCTGGGAATCCTCGGTAAAGAAAAAACCAGTATCAGTTTCGTTTCTGATCTGTCTTTCGTAGTAATAACCAATCACTGGTCTCTGCGTCATACTGACCACAGCCAATGACTGCCCTCTACCTAAGCACCGCCTCTGGCAGCCATCTTCAGATTTTTACCGCACGTTCATGTGTTGGGATCCTCGTGCTATTGCTCTCGAGCGTTAGTGCTATTTTTTCACGTTTTTTCTCAAAAACTTCGTTTTTTCGGTCAAAGGAGCCTCAAGCTCCACCGACTCTCCATCCGATCAACGGGGACCCGTGTCGGATTCGTCTGCGCCCCTCAAGGGTGAAGATTTCGTCGAGCTACGCTTTTGGAGGACTCCAGAAGTTTCTCAAGCCCGGACATGGCCCAGGAGAAGGGATGCTCGACGCCCGGAAAGCTGTTCAGGGTCTGCCCTGGATGCCAGCTGCAGAACGTCTTTAAGGAGGACGAACACTCCTTTTGTCTCTACTGCTTACATGAGGACAAGACGCACGTGGAGAAGGACTGTGCGTTTTGCGGCAACATGTCGGAGCGGACCATGAAGGACCTCCATCAACGTCTCGCCAACTGGCTGGAAGGGAAGAGCCCGTCAGGCGAGAAGAAGAGGAAGAAATCCGAGCGGTCTTCTAAGACCTTTGAGGACGCCCCGGCGACGGGGGTCCAACACAAGGCAAAGCACCGCGAGTCCGCTGGCACCGGGAGCGCCGAACGGTCGGGCTCTACGGGCGCCAGGCAGGGCGCACTCTCCCCGGCACCATCAACCACGAGCCAACGCTCTGGGTCGGGTAAGAGGAAGGCCGAGCACCCGGCGAAGCTCCTGGAGAGGCCCCGGTCGAGCTCGAAGGCCCCATCGGAGGGGGAGCGAGGCAGTGTCCCCCCCCTCAAGGATAAGGCGGTGAGCGCACCTAAGGTGGTGAAGGCCTTCCGGCCAAGCCCTCTATCGAAACTGTCGCGGCGGCCCTGGCTCAGCCTGTGGGGGCTATACCAGTGGTGGCGACCTCGGGGCTCAGAGTCTCCCTGCCACCTCGGAGGGAGTCCTCTTTTGTGCCCATCGATAGGCCCCCCGTGAAATCCCCTGTGGGGAAGAAAAAGGGGGGGCAGGGCGTCGTCGTAGATTCGGCCTCAACCTCGGAGGAGGAGCTGGTCGAAGTCTTAAGCCACGGCCTCGGCGTGGAAGAAGACCGGCCCGTCGGGATGGATCCCGACGCAGGTGACGACGACATCATCGAGGGTACCGACGGGGCCCCTGATCGCCCGTCGGATTCCCCTCTGCCAGCGCCGCGAGACAACTCGGCGGCCATTTTGTTGGCTATACAGTCCTTATGCTCAGAGATAAGGACGAGACTACCGTTGCCGACGGAACCTCTCCCGTCGGGGGACCCAGAACCGGGACCTTCTGGTGTTCCCCCTACCAAGAAAAGAAGGATCCACCCTCCGCCTCCTTTTCAGCCGTCGCGCCCCTTCCAGCCCTCCTCCCCGTCCACCCGAGGGGATGATACGGGGACTGACACGGCAGCGACGGGTACGGACGACGAGGTATACGACGAGGATGTACCGTCGTCGCCTCCCACCAGGGCTTCTCCGCCCGACGAGATTGGATCGTTCCACTCCATGATCACCAGGGCATCCGAGCTTTTCCAACTCTGCCCTGAGGAGAAGAAGAAGGAAGGTTTCCTTTATCAGCGGCGCGAGGCCAAGAGGAAGACGGTCCTCTCAGTGCCTCTATTGGACGACATTTGGGATGAGGGCCTCACCCTCCTCAAGAACCCTTCCACGACGCCAGCTAGAAGAGACCGGTACGAGAAGAAGTACCGGGTCCCGGACACGGCCCCCCTGTGCCTCTGGGCGCAGCCTACCCCGGACTCCGTCGTCTCCGCGGCGGCCAGGAAAAAAGCGGGGGGGGGGGTGCGGCCTCCACATCGACTTCCCCACCGGACGGCGAGGGAAAGAAATTGGACGCTATGGGACGCAGAGTCATCTCGTCTGCGGCGACGACGATTAAAGCGGCCAACGCCTTGGCTATCGTGGCCTGCTACGACAGGGAGCTCTGGTACAAACTGGCTCCCCTACTGGACTTCTTGCCGGACGACAAGAGGGCAGAGGCCCTGGAGATCCTGCAGGAAGGTGAGGTGGCTTCGGACCACGCCATTACCGTTGCAACGGACATCGCCGACACTGGGTTCCGCCAGTTGGGCAACGGCGTTTGCCTTAGGCGGCGTGGATGGCTCAAGGCTACGGACTTCCGTCAAGACGTTCAGACCAGAGTCCTGGACATGCCCTTCGATGGGAACAACCTGTTTGGGAAAACAGTGGACGATTCCCTTCAGGCCATTAAAGCGGACACCGAGACGGCCCGGGCCCTTGGAGTTCTGCAACAACGACGGACGCCCTTTCGGAGCAGCGGAGGCAAGGGCGCCTCCAAAAGTTCAGGCGGCGGTTTCTCCACCTACCGTCAAGCGGCCCGCTCGTCGGCTCAGGAGGCCTACAGAGGACGAGGCAAGTCTGGCGGACCCCGCCGTCGTCGCCAAGGAGGTCAAGGCGGCAAAGCCTCGTCGAAGCAGGATTGAACCGACCTTGGGGTCGGGCCCCCACCGAAGCACCCCGGTGGGAGGCCGGCTGGCGAGCTTCGTCAGCGTGTGGGAGTCCATCTCCACCGACCGTTGGGTGCTGGACGCCTTGGCCCGGGGCCACGCGCTCGAGTTTCAAAGAAGGTGTCCGCGCGTCCCCCCCGTGGCCAGCAAAGAACTTCACGTCCCTCAACTTCTCCTGGAGGTAAAGGCGATGCTGAGGAAGGGCGCCATCGAACTCGTCCCAAAGAGACTTCGGGGCTCCGGAGTTTACTCGAGATACTTCCTCGTGAAGAAGAAGACGGGGGGATGGCGCCCCATCCTGGACCTGCGACGTCTGAACAAGTTCATCAAGGCGCAAAAGTTCCGGATGGTCACCCTCCAGCACGTCCTGGGTCAGCTGGAGGAAGGAGACTTCCGGTCGTCGTTGGATTTGGAGGATGCCTACTTCCATATTCCCATCCTAAAGGGGCACCGAAAATTCCTCAGGTTTGTGGTCCAAGGGCGTCACTACCAGTTCAAAGCCCTCCCCTTCGGACTACGGTCGGCCCCCAGGGTATTCACCAAGTGCCTTGCACTGGTGGCGGCGCAGCTGCGCCGCGAGGGGATCCACGTCTACCCCTACCTGGACGACTGGCTCATCCGAGCCAAGACGAGGGAGCTCGCCCTGGATCACACGGCAAGGACCGTCCGACTTCTCACGGACCTGGGATTCTCCGTGAACTATGCCAAGTCTCACCTGGTACCCGCGCAAAACGCACTGTTTCTGGGAGCGAAGCTCGACACAGTGTCTCTTCTGGCCTCCCCTTCGGAGGAAAGGACCAGGTCCATCCTGGGCAAGGTACAGCGGATGTTGGTTTCCGACGCGGCCAAGGTGAGGTCCATCAAGTCCCTCCTCGGAATGATGTCTTCCTGCATCTACCTCATTCCCATGTGCAGGCTCCGGATGCGCCCGTTGCAGGAGTTCCTGGACGCGCGCTGGATCCAAACGACGGGCAGCTTCGAGGAGAGGATCACACTCGAGAGTTTCCGCCGAGCGGTCCGGTGGTGGGGCAACCGCACGCATCTGACGGCGGGCATGGACTTCCAGACCCCAGACCACCAGGAGACAGTGACCACCGATGCCTCCCTGGAAGGGTGGGGAGCGCACACCGAAAATCTGCACGCGAGAGGCCTTTGGCTCCCGACGGAGAAGTCCCTCCATATCAACGTCCTGGAGCTTCGTGCAGTGTTCTGGGCCCTCAGGTCCTTCCTTCCGTCCCTCAAGGTCAAGGTGGTGAGGATCTTCACCGACAACACCACCACCATGTTTTACATCAGGAAACAGGGCGGAACCAGGTCCCCAGCGCTGTCCAAGGAGGCGCAGGACCTGTGGCATTGGGCCGTCGCCCAAAGGATGTTTCTGGTGCCGTTTCATCTGGCAGGGATAAAAAACACCATCGCCGACTCACTCAGCAGGGAGCTGCGCTCGTGCCACGAGTGGGAACTACGGCAGGATCTAGTGGACCGCCTCTTCCGACGGTGGGGCACACCCCAGATCGACCTGTTCGCGACGGCGACGAACTCCAAGTGCCGGAGGTTCGCCAGCAGGTTTCCCCAGGCGAGGAGCATGGGCGATGCCTTCTCGTTCCCCTGGGAGGGCCTGTTCCTCTACGCGTTCCCTCCTTTGCCACTGCTAATCCGGCTCGTCAACCGGCTCAAGAGGTCACGGTGCAGGATGATCCTCGTCGCACCTGCGTGGCCGAGGCAGATATGGTTCCCGGACCTTCTGGACTTGACAGCGTCCCCGCCAATCAAGCTGCCGGTGGACGCAGATCTACTCTCCAGGGAAGGAGGCGCCATCCTCCACCACGACCCGAAATCGCTGAACTTGCAGGCCTGGCTCCTGCAGCGCTAGAGTTTGGAGGATACGACATACCGGCCGACTGCAGAGAGGTTCTTGCAAAGGCCAGGGCGTCCTCGACTCTTAAATGCTACGGACACAAATGGAAGAGGTTCTCTGTCTGGTGCCACGCACAGAAGATTAACCCTCTACGGATTACGGCTCCCCAGGTACTGCCGTACCTGCTGACGCTGGCCAAAGCTGGACTGGCACACGCGTCCATCAAGATTCATCTTGCTGCGATCTCCCGATACACCAGAACCACGGGCCGGACGTCCTTGTGGTCTCATCGTCTGGTGAAGGAGTTCATGAAGGGACTGTTCAGATCGTTCCCGCCGGTGAAGGCTCCGGCCCCGGCGTGGGAGCTCAACGTGGTGCTGACCAAGCTCATGGGACCTCCGTTCGAGCCTCTGCACTCGGCCCCGTTGAAGTTTCTGTCGTGGAAAACAGCGTTTCTTGTGGCCATCACCTCCGCACGACGGGTGGGAGAGATCCAGGCCCTTTCATGCAAGGCCCCGTACTTGACTTTTCACGACACGAGGGTAGTGCTCAGGACGCACCCCTCCTTCATGCCCAAGGTACCGTCGGACTTCCATCTCAACGAACCCTTGGTGTTGCCTGTGTTCTTCCCGTCGCCTTCGTCGCCGGCTGAGAGGACTTTGCACTCGCTGGATGTGGCTAGAGCGCTGAAGTTCTACGTGGACCGCACGAAGTGTTTTCGGAAGACGTCACAACTCTTTCTGAATTTTGGACCTGTCAATCAGGGGAAGGCTCTCTCGAAGGCTTCCATTTCCAGATGGCTCTCCGGCTGTATCATGTACTGTCATCGGTTGGCAAACCGACCGCTGCCTGGCCGTCCGAGAGCCCATTCCACCAGAGCGATCGCAGCTACCACGGCGTTCCTTTCTGGTGTGCCCCTGCTGGACATATGCAGGGCTGCTACGTGGAGGTCGACGCACACCTTCACGAAATTCTACTGCGTCGATCGGGATTCCAGGGAGGAGTCCAAGGTCGGCCAAGCAGTGCTGCACAACCTGTTCGCCTGAGGTGAGCCTGGTGAGGAGGTAAGATGCTTAATGTTGAGTTTGATGTACTGCTTAATGTTGAGCCGTTGCCACCTCCCGTGGTTGTGCATGTGTGTACTGCTATGTATTCTTTATTCATGAGCATGTGAATCCATGCCAGACCCCATGCTGGAGAAGGAACAAGTTACTTACCTGTAACTGTTGTTCTCCAGCATGGGTCTGGCATGGATTCACATGCGAACCCTCCCGCCTACCCCTCTGCGGCTCTTCACTTGGTCATACTGCCACTTCACGTGCTTCCAAATCTGAAGATGGCTGCCAGAGGCGGTGCTTAGGTAGAGGGCAGTCATTGGCTGTGGTCAGTATGACGCAGAGACCAGTGATTGGTTATTACTACGAAAGACAGATCAGAAACGAAACTGATACTGGTTTTTTCTTTACCGAGGATTCCCAGCCTGACGACGGGGAATATTCATGAGCATGTGAATCCATGCCAGACCCATGCTGGAGAACAACAGTTACAGGTAAGTAACTTGTTCCTTGTTACAGAAAACTGATGTAGGACTCAAGCCCCTAGTGAGTTTGGTTTGAGGAATCTTTAATACCAGTACTGCAGGGTTAACACAGAAACAAACTGAATACAAACCCCTAACAATGCAAGACTTTTCCCCCACTCCCTTACCAACATGGTTTTCTAGCTTTTTAGTATATTTACTTCAGTGCAATGAACAGAAGATTGTATGACCTCACTAAGGAGGTGTTCAGTCTTCCCAACTTTTACAATGGACTTTTGTGAAGCAAGGTGGACCTAGACACCCAAGTCACATTTCCAGTCTTCAAGAGTTAACCAGCACAGAGGTGTGCCCTTAATACAATGAAGACTTTCACTCTATCACCATTTGTTTGAAGGAAGTTTGTTTGTGAAACACGGATATACTTTTGCCATGGTAAGCAAGGTTATAAGTAATGTTGATAAGGCAGCAGACTACAAACGTGCAAACACATTAATTGCCAAACTTCCTTTCTCCATCCTGACCGCAAGCATGAAATTAAAAATGGAGGTTTTATTTCTTTAGCTTCATCAGGTCCAGTGCGGAATCTAGTGGCCTAGTCCTTCTTGAATCAGTATGCTTCTTTCACTTACACTGGAGTTCTCTTACAGTTACATATCCCATCAACTTTCTTTAGACATTATTTTGCATATATCTGCATTTTTCATCACAAGTTAATGGTGCACTCCATAACTTTTGTTGTGCCATTAGGGCCTTCCTGTTATGAGAGCCAACCAATCCAGAGCATTCATTGCTCGCTCGATTCGCCAGTAGAATGTGTATGTTAGCAAGCACTATTTTATGTCCTCGGTGTATGAAGCCATTTTTTCTGATTGACATGTTCCTAACAGCAGGTGGGGCAGTCTGTCATGTACAGTTGATAACGAAGTACAAGATACTAAATGCTTTGTAAGGAGAAAGCGTATACCGTTCTTACATCAAAGTTAATTACTTTGTGGTAATTCACTTCGATGCAATTACTTTGTGTTGAGATAATTTAAATAGGTATGTTTGGGTGTACGGGTGGGGTGTTGGAAGGGCAAGGGGGTATGGAACTTGGGTCAGAGGCGTCCCCCATTATTTAAAAAAAAAAACTAATAGATAAAACTAAGTAATTGCATCAAAGTGAATTACCACAAAAGCAATTCACTTCAATGTAACATTTAGGAGGGTTAGTAGGGTTAGAGAGACATGGGGAATGAAAGGGTAATGATAAATGGTGTAGTAACTTATACCATAGTCTTTATACAACCAACGTATGGTAGTGCGTCCACTTTTTTACAATCCAAATTGAGCCCCTTCCCAGGTGAAGTTATCTGTTTCCACGCTTCTATTGTGGAGGAGTCTTCCAAACATCTCAAATGTATAGGATTGAACAGGATACTTTTTCTTAGTGTGGTAAGTATTTGGGTTAATAGTTCAGTTACTTTTTGCTACTTACATTGTGAAATCAACAAATCTAGTAATTCTTTGTTGTATGATGACTGAAATTTGCTACCTGTATTCATGCAACTACTTATCTGTATACCTCTACCTCAGATCAGCTTGAACAATTCTATCCTTTACATTCCTGAATGTTTTGTGGGCAAATGCGTATGTAATACTGGCTGCAAGTATTGTGCATCTTCCTTTATTGAAAAACTCATACATCAAAATTTAAGACTAAAATTGTTTCCCATGACGCCTAGATGAACGATCTGTAGTTCACCAAAAAAGTTGCCATCTGTACTCCGGCTACAATCTTTACAAGCCTGTGTACTTAATTCTCTAACACTCCCTTTCTTCCTTTCGCTTTGCAAAAATTCTTCACACTGAAAACCATATGAATTATGCTTTGAACTGACAAAAAACTCCCATTTCCACTAAGATCAAACAGATCCACACACAATCTGTTCCCTTTCTATGAGTACCATGATCTGCCATGCTTTGTCCTCAGGAAGGCTTTTTTCACTGCTCCTGCAATGACATAATAGTCTAACCAACAGGAAAGAGAGTGAAACATAAATCCCATAGTTACAATGGCCTTAATATGGTACATGAGACGGCTACAAATTAATCTCTCAGAAAGCATGACCAATTATATAACCTATGCGGCAATGCATACATGTTCTGAACCACAGTTCAGAAAGATGTATTCATGATTATTGAGAAATGACCATGCACTTTATAAACATGACTGCTAGTTGTGAGGTAAAATGCTATGCTCTATGACTTCCTGGTAATATGAAGTCTGTGAATTCATCATAATTAGTTGTTTGAATATTTATCATAAAAGCACTACAACTCCACATAAATGCCATGAATACAATATATACATTTAAACAAATGAAAACAATCAAAATTATTTACAATTAGCTAATTCTTAAATTCATATAAAATGTATCATGCACATTATCCATGACACCTCATTTATTTCCAAGATTTTTTCCCAAACTAAGCTGAATACTTAATAATGCATATCCTTCAAGGAGTTATTACAAATATTTAATATCCCAGCTACGCAAATTAAGTTGTCGTATTTATAATCTTCCTTCTGTAATACCATGCTTTGCACACAAAGTTGGACACTGCATAGACATCTTCCATTTAGATTGTGGAGGACAAGACAAAAAGTGTCAGTAAAGTTCAGATTTTTTATAATTTTGTTAACGTGATTTTAATTTTGTTTGGTGAACATCCTCATACAATGGACATCTACACAGGAAATGTTGCACTGTTTCTTTAGACCTACAAAAGGGGAATGTATCTTCAGTTAGAGGATTCCATATTTCGGTTCCTGTGTCTAGGGGTAGAAGGCATTGCAACAGTCTAAGGCAAAGTCTTCTTGTGAAGGGAGATTCAATAATATCAGAGTAACTCTCAATGTAAAATCTCTATTCTCTGTTAAGAATGACGGCAGTTCAAAATATATTCTCTGGAGCTATTCACATCCTTTATGATGTTATCTAAATGGGCACCTACTGGATAAGCATTGAACTTCATAGACCCTGATGGAGCATCTAGCAACTCTGTACCCACAGAAGCCTGCTCCATAGACCACATAAACTAGTCAGCTGAAGTGGAGGATGAAACTAGGATGTGATGTTTCCTCACCACAATTAGCTACTGGACCGGACGTCTCTGCTGTTGATCCCCAGTAGCCACTGTAGAGGTAGTATGACTCTGAACCACATAGGTTCCGGTGATCTGGGAACATTAGATGGGTAATTCAGATAGATCCACAGATCTAGAGACATGACATACTATACTGTCCAGAGAATAAACTCTCAGAGATAATTCGAGAACTGACATGTGAACTCCTACCACAGGACACTAGGCATGAGAGCGTACTAGGTTTACTGGATAACAGTTTAATGAAAACACAACTGAACCAATTGGAGCATCACTTTGATGTCCCCCAGGAACTGAATAACTAACTATTCTGGTGATGACTTGCTGCACCCCTTGAGCATCCTACAAATCAAGGCATGTTCACCCCTGGGATCATGTTTAGTTGAAATGGTTGACCTGCATGTGTTCACTGTCCTATTTATATGTATGTGCTGAAAATGATATAGCGCAAATCTAACTGCGTTGCAATGGTGCGCTGTACAAAAAGGGGATACAATAACGGGGTACAATTATAAATACAATAAAGGAACACTTGGAAGGACATGGAGAGAGGGGGGATACAAGTTTAGGAGAGAAAGGTGGGAATTTTCATGATAAATATTTTGTTTTGACAATAGCTGTGCTCCAGTTGAAACAATATTTCTTTATGCGTTATATGATGGGACTTTCCAAGCTATGCCATTGAGTTCTGGGTATGCATAGGCGATTCCCTTCCTTGCTGCCTTGTTCTATCACAGACAAAGCCTTAGTCACACAGTCCTCAAATTCAGCAAGTCATTAAGCTGCTCCTCCCACATTTTGCCAATCTTTTTTATGCACGCGTTTACATGATTACACACTTCTGATTATGTTCACGTAATTCAATTTTCATACAATTTTGTTGGATATAATGAGAAGGAAATATTCACCAAAGAAGCAGTTGGTGTATTGGGGATCTCCTGCATAAATGTGTAGGTCTCGGATTTTAGGCTAAAATGATATGGCTGACGGGGCTATATGGGTTGGCCTTAACATAAAAGAAAAGTCATCCGTTACAAGTGTGGGAAAAGGGAACTATGGGTTTGATATCAAAATGTAATGTCAGCTTTGTGAAGGTCTGTTGGCATTTCCCATTTGGAGAGGAAAAACATGTTTTCTTCAAAATGGACTCCCCAGATATGTGTAGAAGGTTGTCGGCTGGGGTATGAGAAAGATAATTATTTGTAAGTCACAGAATATTGTCAAAACATCAAAACATGCGAGTCTCGGCAGAATGGTGCAGGCATCATAAAACATTGCAAAAAGTTGTAAATATTGCATAACAATACAGTATATCCACACAAAACATTGCGCATGGGGTCACAGAAAGTGAATGTCTGTTTCTATATGTACTGAGTATTTTCCCTTTTATTCTCGCCCAATCTCGCAGATAGTGTGCAACAAATATTTGGGAGTGGCAAATGAAGGGAAGCGTGGCTACCTGGAAACTCAACTCATTTCCCTACATGCCTTAATAGGAGTATCTGGGATGCATGAACCTTTAATTTGAGAGAGATGTCTCACAGCGATATGAAAAACCCACACTTTGTATCTCTTTTCTAAGTGTGATCTCTTAAACTACCATGCACAGATGCTTTGCCCATTGGTGCTTGCTTGATATTTGTCCCTCAGTGTTTTTTAGGCGATTGGCTGAGGTCTAGTCCCTGGCCATTTGCCCATTGAATCTGCCCCAGTGATGCTTGAAAAATTTGAGACTTAGCTAATTGGGCATCAACGTAGTAGACGAATAGGGTACAGAGTGTTTACAATATTTCAGTCTACAGCCTGGAGTTCTCAAGGTGGGAAAGCGTATCATAACATGTACTCCATATCCAAAATAAGTTGCTGTCCGACAAACACATAGGAGCTCACCAATAAAAGTGTTTCGAGGGGATTGGGTCCTCTGACGTATTCCATATCTATGACATGTAATCACCACAGCTGTGCTGCTTCGGAAACTTTTTTCTGCGTCGATGACGTCGATGCGCCGTCGTCGAGGACCTCCTCCGACGTCTGACGTCATCCGATGTGATAAGTAGGACGCACGACGTCCGTAGCCTCAGTTCTGTTTTTTCCGCGAACGTGTTGCTTTGTGAATCTCAGTTAACGCCTCGACTCTTTGGAGTTCTGTTCTTCTCGGTTCTTCGAACCTGTCCGTTTTTGTGAAAATCCTTTGTGTGAAGATGTCTTCTGCTTCGTCTTCGTCCCCGCGTCCTGGCTTCAAGAAGAGCGGGGAGTGTGGGTCCAAGATGTCGGTGACGGACTCGCACGACGCCTGCCTCTGGTGCCTCAGGGAGGCCGACGACACGGATGATTGTATCGACTGCCAGTCGCTCACGTCCAAAGCCTTACGTAAACGTAAGAAGTTGTTGTCGGTAGGTCGGGTGTCCAAGCCCAGGAAGTCTAAGTCTGTGGGGCTTTCGACGGATGATTCGAGAGGTGACTTTCCGCGTCATCGTCGGAAGTCTCGTGGGTCTCCTTCTAGGAGTCGGTCTCGCCACTCCTCAGCCTCTTCGAGGCATTCTCGGAAGCGCTGACACCGGTCGTCTTCCAGGTCCTCTTCGGATGACTTTGCCCGGCACGTCGCTTACCCCACCAGCCGTGCGACGCCAGAGGAATGGGCTTCCTTCGGGAAGAAAATGCTGGCGACTCTTGAGTCGCAGGGTACTAAGCCGTCCGCGCCCCCGAGAGGGGTCGGTCGGGAGACACCGCTCGCAAGAGTGGTCGGCACGAGTCACGGGAGAGGTCCCGTTCGGACAAGGGAACTCGTTCTCGACGTACCTGTTCCAGGTTCCGGTCCTCGACGCGTTCGAGACCGTGTGCACCTGTGATGTCTTCAAAGAAGACATCGACGTCTGAGGCGTCGAGGGCGTCGACAGGCTTTCTCGAGGCTCCGAGGAAGTCGTCAGAGCCGTCGACGCTCAGGTCGTCGAAGGACACGTTCTGAGCTCCAGCTTCGAGGACTGTGTCGATGCCGCCGATGCTGGCGGCGCTGCATCTGACGTCGACGCCGATTTACTCGACGCCGATCCTCTCGTTGCCGATGCCTGTTCTCTCGACGCCTTTCGAGGCCGAGGTGTCGGAGGTACCCCGTGGCACGGGGTAACCCCCTAGGAAGGCTCTGGTTAAGAGCAAGCACTCTCGGGTGCCTTCTTTTCGCCACCTGGAATATATTTCAGAGGCGGATGAGGATTCTGATGGCCTGGTTCCTAGTCGGGTTCCAGATGAAATTGTCTCGTGCCATAGTCAGTTTGACGATTTGAGGCAGTCGCTGCATGATGCCAGTGGACTGGACACCTCTCCGGAGGTGGAGTTTTGTAGGCCTGAGCCTGGCTCTCATGCCGATTCCTCCTACCGACGCCTTATGGCTAGGGTTTCTGAGTACTTGGGATGGTCTGCTCCCCCAGGGGAGTTTGTGCAGGATGATCTCACAGACATCCTTGATGTTGGTCCCCCAACTGCCGTTCCATATGGCTTTACAGAGAAGGGTGGCGGCGGCTTGGTCTGCTCCGGAGAGACAACCGGCAGTGGGCAGGTCCTTGTCGCGAAAATACTGTCCAGCCAGTAGCGACCCCTGCTACTTGACCAGGCACCCCACTCCGGAGAGTTTGGTGGTGCAGGCGGCCACGGCCCCGACAAAGCAGACGTCGTACCCTACCATCCCTCCTGATGGGGACGACAAACGTTTTGATGGCTGGGCGAAGAAGGTGTTTTCTTCTGGTGGTATGGCGCTTCAGGCGGCCAACTCCATTTGTGCCTTGTCTCGTTTCACACACACTCTGTGGAATTGTGTTGCGTTAGCGGCTGAACATATTCCCGAAGGGGACGAACTGGATGGTTTCCTTGCTATGGTCCAGGATGGTAAGGATGCCATGTGTGAGGCCGTTCAGTCGGGTTTGGACTTGGCTGAAAGCGTCAGCAGGTCCATGGCGGCGAGCACCTTGATACGCAGGTTTTCGTGGATGCGGAAGTCGGGGTTTGCTCCTGATGTGCAGTCCCGGCTCCTCAACATGCCCTTTGACGGTGAACACCTTTTTGGCAGCAAGGCTGATGAGAGCCTTGAGAGGTTGCAGACCTCAAAAGCTGCAGCGAAGTCGTTGGGCGCTGCAGTTCGCCAACCTCTGCCTTTTCGTCCTAGGGGACAGCAATGGAGGGGTGGTTCCTTTCGCTATTACGCGTCCTTCAGTAAAGCGAGAGGAGCTGGCAGTCAACGAGGCCAACGCAGGGGTACCAGAGGTGGACGGCAGGGTACCCGTGGTGCCAAGGCCGCTCGGGCAGTTGCCTCTTTGCCCTCAGGTAACACCGCAGCCGCTACTACTCAGTCATGAGGCCATGCCCCATGGTTCGCCGGTTGGGGGAAGGCTGGCACAGCATCTTGTAGAGTGGCGTGCCATTACTTCAGATGTGTGGGTTCTGGAGATCATAACCCACGGCTACTGTCTTCCCTTTCGGCACAGGCCTCGCGACAATCCACCGGGGAACCTCTTTGCAGAGTCCGGATCCGCTCCTTGCGCAGGAAATTCAAGCCCTGCTGGAGAAAGGCGCCATAGAACTGGTGCCTGTAGCGGAGAGGAACAAGGGATGGTATTCCCCTTATTTTTTGATTTCGAAGAAAGACTGGGTATTGAGACCCATCATGGACTTGCACATGAACAAACTCCTAAGGAAGGACAAGTTCAAGATGGTTACTCTCTCTCAAGTCCTCCAGGCCCTTCAGCTTCAGGACTGGTTGGTGTCTCTCGACCTCAAGGATGCTTACTTCCATGTGCCGATCCATCCCAAGCACAAGAAGTACCTGAGGTTTGCGGTTGGCGACTCGCACTTTCAGTTTCGGGTCCTGCCGTTCGGATTGACCTCCGCCCCGAGGGTTTTCACCAAGCTCATGGTGGTGGTGGCAGCGCATCTCAGGCAAGGGGGGGATTCACGTCTACCCCTACCTGGACGATTGGTTGATCAGGGGGAGCTCTACCGAGCAAGTCCTGGATCATCTGTCCGTCACCTGCCACTCCCTTCACAGACTGGGCTTCTCCCTCAATTTAAAGAAGTCCCATTTGACACCAACACAGCGGCTCCAGTAGATCGGAGCAGTGCTCAACACTTCCCTGGGGCAGTGTTTTCCTCCCCAGGTGAGGGCTCTTCACATTCAGCAGATGGTGCACAAGTTTCAGCATGCCCAGACGCTCCCAGCGTTCGAGTTCTTGAGGTTGCTCAGCCTCATGGCATCCTGCATTCTTCTGGTGCCAGAGGCTCGCCTGCGGATGAGATCTTTGCAGTGGGCACTCAAGATGCAATGGTCGCAGTCCTCCGGCAGGATGTCGGACCCGGTTCAGGTGCCGCCCTCGGTCGCCCGGGACCTTCTGTGGTGGGCTGTCGAAGGCAACTTGATGAAGGGGGCTCCATTTTGGCTTCCCTGGCCGGAGGTGACGATCGTGACGGATGCATCCCTCACGGGATGGGGAGCTCATGCCAACGGGCTGACAGTCAGCGGTCGTTGGTCTCCGTCGGAGTCCAGACTCCATATCAATCTGTTGGAGCTGAGGGCCGTCAGGCTAGCCCTGAAGGCTTTTCTGCCGACTGTGCGAGGAAAGAGTGTCCTGATCCTGACGGACAACACAGTGGCCATGCACTACCTCAACAAAAAGCGGGGGGGGCAGGGTCACTTCCTCTGTGGAGGGAGACGATGCAGCTCGAGTTCTGGGCCATGCAGCAGGAAGTTTCGATCTCGGCAGTTCATCAAAACGTGATGGAGATCTTCGCCCTTTGGGGGACCCCTCAAGTGGATCTCTTCGCCTCCAGTGTCAACCGGAAGTGCGAAAGGTTTTGCTCGCGGGAATTTCCTCCAAAAGGAGCCTTGGAGACGCATTCGTGGTGGAGTGATCATTCCCGCTGCTGTACGCGTTTCCTCCAGTCCCCGTCATCCCGCAAGTGCTGCGGAGGTTACGGAAGTTAGGTTCCCGGATGATCCTCATCGCTCCGGCGTGGGCTCGGAGGACGTGGTACCCGGACCTTCTCGACTTGTCCATCTGCCCTCCACGTCGTCTTCCCTACCGAGACGATCTGCTCTCACGGGAGGGGGGTCAGGTTTTCCATCCAGAGGTCAGATCCCTCAACCTTCACGCTTGGCTTCTGAAAGGTTGAGGTATAAGGATTGGGACCTCCCTGAAGATGTGATGGAGGTGTTGCTTTCGGCCCGAAGGCCAGCAACTAAGTCTCTGTACCGTTGGCGTAAGTTCTGCGACTGGTGCAGAGTTCAGAATGTGGATCCTTTTGCATGTGACAGCCCCATGGTTCTGTCCTTTTTACTTTCTTTGGCCCACAGGGGCTTGCAAGTGGGTACCATTAAAGGTTACCTGGCGGCGCTGTCCATCTTTAAGTGCTCGTCTGAAGAGTGTTCTTACTTTAAAATCCCTTTAATTTCACAGTTTCTGAAAGGGCTCACTAATGTGTTCCCTCCGTCACCTTTCCTGGTGCCCGGTTGGGATTTAAACCTTGTTCTTAAGTTTCTTATGGGTGCTCTGTTTGAGCCTTTACATTCTTGCCCTTTGAGGCTGTTAACTCTGAAAACTGTGTTTTTAGTTGCGGTTACTTCCGCTCGCAGAGTGAGTGAGTTACAAGCACTTTCAGTTAAACCACCCTTCACTGTATTTCACAAGGACAGGGTTGTCCTTAGAGTTCGTCCTTCTTTTCTTCCGAAGGTAGTGACGGAATTTCATTTGGCCCAGAAGGTTGTTCTTCCGGCATTCTATCCTCCTCCGAATCCTGGTAAGGAAGAGGAGAGGCTCCATAGGCTTGATCCTAGGAGAGCTTTAAGCTTTTATGTTTCACGCATGTCTCGGGATAGAGTGGATGATCAACTCTTTGTTGGTTACGCTGGAAAGCGTTTGGGGCAAGCTGTGACGAAACAGACTTTGTCCCGCTGGATTATTTTGGCCATCTCGGAGTGTTACCGCTTGGCGGGTAAGGACCCACCGGCTGGCTTGCGGGCCCATTCTACCAGGGGTATGGCTGCATCTACTGCCCTGCAGAGGGGTGTTCCTATTCGCAACATCTGTGATGCAGCCACCTGGGCTTCAGTACATACATTTGTACGTCACTATTCCCTCGATTCCATCGGAGGACAGGATCTGGCTTTTGGCCAGGCGGTCCTTTGCTCTGCTATTTGATTGGCAATTCTAAATTTTGATTCTAAATTCTTTCCCTCCTCCTTGCTCTGGTACTGCTTTGGGAGTCTGTCATAGATATGGAATACGTCGGAGGACCCAATCCCCTCGAAGAACAAGTTACTTTCTTACCTGTTAACATTCTTTCGATGGGATGGTCCGACGACGTATTCCATATCGTTCCCTCCCTGCCTTCCCCGCTGCAGAATTTCTTTTGCGATTGAAGCTTACGTTCTGCAAGGCTTTGTGTCTGACTGACAGTTGACTAATGTCACACGTTCTGGGGGAAAAAACTACAACTGAGGCTACGGGCGTCGTGCGTCCTACTTATCACATCGGATGACGTCGGACGTCGGAGGAGGTCCTCGACGACGGCGCATCGACGTCATCGACGCAGGACGCAGACGCAGAAAAAAGTTTCTGAAGCAGCACAGCTGTGGTGATTACATGTCATAGATATGGAATACGTCGTCGGACCATCCCATCGAAAGAACATTACCAGGTAAGAAAGTAACTTGTTCGCTGCCTATTTCAGTGGTTCTTGAACTCCCCTGGTGTTGAGTCCCCTCAGTCAGTAATCAGATTGTGCATGCTTCACCATCTTCCAGGGGACCACAACATTCACAATCTCAGCTCAAGATGTTGAAAAAGGATTTAAACCTCTGAACACTAGCCACAGATCTGGCTTCTCTGTAACACCTCAAGGTGCAAGGTGCCCTGGATTCCCCAATGAATTCCATAGTGTCACCAGACAGGTCTAGGAATTACCTAGCATGACTTGCAATTCTACAAGCCGTTGACACTACGGTGCGCTTTAAGGTGTTGCTGCAATTGGTCGGAAGACATGGATTCTGGGGAATACTGATTCGAAAATGTAGCCGGGATCTGTGCCATCTTGGCAACTGGGAAGGAATTGTACTATTTACCCTTGTCCTAGGGCTCTAAGTGTGCATTTGACGCTGCAGCAAGTTGACATCCAGCTGAAGGACAAAAGCGCTGCGTTGAGGTGGGAAGTAAAGAGATGGTTTGAAACTGAACCCATGGCTACACCAGCCTCTGCATTATGTCCTACCCAACATACTGTTTCTGAAATGTCTCGAGTACCTACAGTTGAGTCTGCCACCATGTTAGAAAGGCCTGGCAGTAATATCAGAAGTCTTTTGTTAGTTCTGCTAACATCCCGGACCCGTCCAATCCTCCGACATGGGACTGTTCTCTGTGAGAAACCTGAGGCATTTTTCCCAGGTTATTCCCGGGATCCTTTGTTCAGGTGGCCAGGGGAGGGCCATTGCTCTTGGATCCCAACCGTGGGGCCGGACGGGCGAGGGAGGATCACCTGGGCACGGGTTCCTTGGGGACTATGGGAGACACGCCTTTGGGCGAGACATGGTATTCTTCCCGTTCCGATACACCCCTATGGGACATCCCCTCAGTTGTCATGGGATATTGTAAACCGAGTCCAATCATACCCCAGTACCTTTCTGTAAGGAAAAGGCAAAACCATAATGGAAAACAAAGACCATCCCTAAATTCCAACATGAGTTTTACCACTCTTTCCTCAAAACCCACTTTTCAACAACCCTACATTCAAACCCCTTTTCCTGACAAAAATTCACAACATCTTTATCCTTTTTTTGTAGAACACCACAATTCCCATTCCCCTATAGAAATTCACAAGGACTGGGACGAAGAAGAGGCAGATGGGAGTCATGAGGATTACCCATAGGAATCCATGGGCAATTGATTCTTATGGGCAGTCTTTATGTTGTCCTCATAATGACGTCAGGCAGTCAGACAGGGAGGGACAACTACTCACAACTGACTCCAATCAGCTCTAACTGGGAGTATAAAAGCAGCAACCAGAAACAACATTTTGAGCGAGCTGGGGATGCTGGATGGTGCTGAGAATCCAGAGGAAGGACACGTGAGCTGCAGAGACCCTGTGAGACCTGGAGGAGCGGACACTGCCCAGACACTGGACCTTTAAAAACAGGGGAGGCTGCAGTGTGGAGAGGGAACTGTACCTCCAGGAGGCAAAACCAGGGGCACCTGGCGTCTCCTGGCGGTGCCACACCAGAGCTCCTCCCCTGGGCCAAGCATGTGAGCCCAGGTCAGGCCTTGAGACCCTGATCTCAATACACATCCCCATTGAAACTCCTGCAGCTCCCAAAGCTATGGAATGCTATTTTGGGGAGCTGTGAAGTGGGAGCAAAATACACCACAATGCATTCTGGGACTGGATGTCCAAAACTGGTTCTTTGTGAAAACTGAGAGGGGTCCGAGCCTGGCTGAGGGAGAAGCCCAAGAACCTTTGGGGAGAAGTCAGGAACACAGAGAGGACCCACCCGAAAAGCCAGAGTGCATAAAAAAAGCCTTGAGAGACCAGACAAGAACGTGAAGCCAAGATGCCAATTCAGAATGAGAGTCTGTGGCATGGCAGACGAGACGTATCTCCAGGCAGCCGGTGAGTTCAGAGAATTTGTGAGCTGTGTTGAACAAAGGTTGCCAGCAACGAGTGTGTCACTGATGAAAAATTGGTGAAACCGTAAGTGAGATGATCCAGATAAAAGTGGAACATTGGGGAACACAGGAATAAAGATAGACCCCCTTTTTTTTACATGATAGCAGAGTGGTCCCGCACAAAATGGGTGCCCAGTCAAAAGATCTCTGCCAGGAAGGTGTACTGCAAAAAGAACTTTTCAGATTGGATAGAAAGATCGAAGTGGTCCTGCAAGGGTTAAAGAAAAATCCTTAGCACAATCGGAAGTCTTCGATCCCAAAAATACCAAAGAGAATGAAAGATAGGGCCAGTGAAGGGAGCCTGCAACATTGACAAACATATAGTATTGAAGTTGCTCAAGTCAAAGGACATTACAATCAGTGAAAGGAAGGTCTGAGCCCGAACGAGGGCTTGGCCTACGGTGTCATTGAAAGCGAAGGGAGTCCAAACCCGGCTGAGGGAGACCCCAGGGTGGATGATCCACCCGATATGTGCTACAAGGGAAAGGAAGAGTAATTTTTTTTTAATTTAAATTTTTATTGATTTTGTAACCAGAGGGCAGTAAGCAGAAGAACATGTATATAATATTCACATTGTAACAGCAATACATCATTTCTGTTGATGATAGGCGGTAGTGTGATCAAATGTTTCCTTCCTTCGCCTCTACGTTAAGTCATTTTGTTCCCTTACCCTCCCCCCTCCCACTCCAAGACGGCGTTTTGTATTCTTCCGGTACGTTGGCATGAACATAGTTTGAGATTCTTGCAGGCTGGGACATTATCCTCAATTGGTTTGCATATGTTCGGATTGTGCAACAGGTCTCTTTGCTTGTAATAAGGCAGGTGGTGTCCATGTCTTGTTCATGTATGTTGCTTACGGGGAGTCGAAGTCAGTGAATTGTTTTTGTCTCTGGCTTGGGATATGTAGGTTGGCGAAATCGCACCAAGTTTCTTCGTGGCATGCTGCCCTTCCATGAAGGGCCACCGTGATCTTCTCCATTGTGTAAATATTTATTGTGGTATTTATCCATTCTTTTCTGACTGGAAGGCAAAGACTTTTCCATCTAATAACTAGACCGGCTCTTGCGGCTAATAACAGTGGGGATGCCAGCCCCTTTATCCTGTGTAGTTCATAGTCGTCTTCTTCTAGTCCAAATAAAGTCAGGAGGGGGGGGATGGGGTCCCTTTCAATGCCATCTATTTATTTGATCCATCCAAGGACTTCATTCCAATATATGCAGACTTTGGGGCAGTCCCACCACATATGCCGGTAGTTGGCATTCATTCCACGTCGCCTTCAGCATTTTGGTACTGTTGGCTTGGTGCATTTTTGATAGTCTGTGGGGGTCGTACTGCCATCTGTGGAGTAGTTTTATTGCATGTAGCTTGTATTGTGCAGCTATTGATATTCGGGATGGAGTTTTGCAAATTGCGTCCCATGCCTGCTGATCGAACTCTCTGTTGAAGTCTTTTTCCCATTTTTCTTTAAGTCTGAGGTTCGAGACTTGGTCTTTGCAGATCAGGGCACTGTACATGCGTGCTATCAGGCCTTTGTTCGTGGAGGTAGTATCCAGGATTTTCTCGAAGGGGGTGAGAGCCCTTCTTATCTTCGTTTTCCATTCTCATTTGGATAGGACGCCCTTCAAGCGTAGGTAGAGGAAGATCGGGATTGGGTGTGATTGGAGGGCTTCCTCCAGTTCTGTGATTGGTGTAAATTTGTCATCCCTCCATAGCTGTCCTACTCTTTCGAGTCCTGCATCAAACCAGGTTTGATATCTGGGGTGTTCTGGGATTTTTTCTCAGATCCCTGGGGCCCACAGGTGGCTCACGGGAGATGGCCATGTGGTCACACCCGTCATTCCCTTTCCCTCCTTCCATATGTTCAATATTGTACCTAATATTGGATGGTTGCGTAGTCTTCTAGTGAGTTGTGGTCTGGGGACCCATAGCCATTCTGCAAGGGTTGCAGGGATCAGGTTGTCGTCGTCCAGCTGGACCCATTGCAAGTCCTTTCTGTCTCTTAGATGCGGGATGAGTATTTGTAGTTGGGCGGCATGATAGTATTGTTCGATGTTAGGGAGACTGACTCCTCCTTGATCTTTGGGTAATATGAGAGTTTCATAAGGTATTCTAGGTTTCTTTCCGTTCCATAGGAATCCCGTTATTGCACTCCTCACTTGTTTGAAGAAATCTTCTGGGATTGTCACTGGGAGTACCTGGAAGGGGTATTGGAAGCGTGGGAGACTAACCATCTTGATGGCATTCAGGCGTCCGATCCATGAGATTGTGAGGGATCGCCATTTTGGGAGGTCTGCTTTGAAGGCGGTGAGAAGTTGGGGGAAGTTGTCCTCGTATATATATCGGCGACGTCTCTTGTCAGATTGACCCCTAAGTATCGTAATGTCGGGCCTCCGATGGTAAGGCCCAGTTGCTCAAGTCGGCTATTTGGCTCGTGGTGGGTTCGCTTAATGGGAAGAGGATGGATTTGGTTTTATTGATTTTGAAGCCAGACAACGCGCCATATTCTTCAATGAGGTGGATCGCCTGGGGGATTGATGTAATCGGTTTCTGCACATGGAGCAGAATGTCGTCTGCGTACAGGGCCAACTTATATTCTTTTCCGTTCACGTGTAAACCCTCGACGCCTTCATTCGTTCTGAGCGTGTGTGCCAGTGGTTCCAGTGACAGTGCAAATAATATTGCCGAGAGGGGGCACCCCTGTCTCGTTCCTCTGCTCAAGGAGATCCAGCGTGAGTACTGGGAGTTTATTGAAACTGAGGCTTGTGGGGAGGTGTAGACAGCCTTGATTCCTCGTCGAAGAGCTGGGCTAGGCCTATTTTCATAAGCGTTGCTTCTAGGAAGTGCCATTCGACTCGAACGCCTTCTCTGCATCGATTGAAAATAATGCGGGGCGTTTGGCATTTTTTTAGCTTCATGAATGAGGTGGAGGGTCTTACGAGTGGAATCTGCTCCTTGTCTGCCGAGAATGAATCCCACCTGGTCGGTGTGTATTATAGCAGGCATATGTGTCTCCAACCGCGCAGTGAGGACCCTCGTGTACATTTTAGCATCTGTGTTTAGGAGGGAGATAGGGCGGTCGGATGCACATAACTTGTTGTCCTTGCCTTCTTTGGGGATGACCGTGATTAGTGCCTCGGAGAAGGATTCGGGTGCAGAGCCTGATTGGAGGATATGGTTGAAGAGCTCAATCATAAATGGAAGGAGGGTATCGATGAAGGTTTTGTAGAACCCTGCCGTGTAGCTGTCATTTCCAGGGGCTTTCCCTGTTGGGAGTCTTTTGATCGCCTCCTCTATCTCTTCACCTGTAATGGGGGCGTCGATGGGATGTGCTGTATCCTGTGATAGGCTTCTTGGAATAGTTATCTTGCTCTGGTAGTCTGCGGTTGCTTCCTCGTCTGGCATGGTGTCTGAGGTGTACAGTTTCTCATAGAAGCTGTCAAAGGCTTCAGGAATATCTGGTGGGTGGTCGCCATGGAGGCCAGTCTCGCTTTCTATAGTTGCCACCCATCTTTCTTTGCGTTGTCCGTGGAGTCTGACGGCAAGCAAAGCATCGGCTTTGTCCCCTTTTTCGTATTGTTTTTGTTTCAAATATTGGAGTTTGCATATGATTTGTTCAGTTTCCTGCTGCCGCAGTTCGTCTCTCTTGCTGTTGGCCTCGTCTATTTTTTGGTTTCTGTCTGTGCCAGCCGATTGGGCGCTGTGGTCAAGTTGGGTTATTTCGTTGCTGAGCTTTTTTTCTTTTTTTTTTGACAAAATATTTTTTATTGAAATACCATATAATCATGAAATCATCTATTACATTCATATGGAAAAGCATTAAGAACAGTCAATAGTAATCAACCCAACGATATTTCATGTTCAACTGTTTAAATTCATCAGACCATCTAATTCATCAGTAACCGATGTCTAATAAGAGAGATTAAACTAAAGCCAAACTCTTATAGTCAAAGGACAAACAAGATGGGAGAAGAAGAGAAAAGAAAAAAAAGAAGAAAACGGTTCATAGAAACCCACAGCTGATGAACTCAGCCTCACGCTCTGGAAACTCCCTCTCAACTCAGAGACCCTCCCAGGTATACCACAGTGTCCATGTTAGAAGTCCCTTACGGTCTCAGAAGGTATTTAATCAAGCGGGGTTGAAAAAACATATGCTCTCTCTCAGCAACATGTTTTAAGAAAGGTCCCCATATTCTTTCCAATATGGCTGTTCACTTTTCTGAGCCCAACAAGTCCCATATCTTAACCCACCAATATGCAATATGCAGGCCTTCAGAATCTTTCCAGAACCTGGCACGGGTGAGCCGGGCTGCCATGAGCAGGTGAGATATCAGTTCCGCTCTGGGACCTGACTGCGGGTATGTACCGTCATCCAGAGTAGCTCCCAATATCCTTGTCCGCGCGTCCATAGGGAGGAGAGTTCCACAAATGTCTTTGATCTTAGATCTGACCTCCAGCCAGAAAGCCTGGATGACTGGGCAATACCACCACAGATGGCCTAAGCTCCCCTTTGCCCCACATCCGTGCCAGCAGGTGTCTGGATAAACAGCGTTAATAGCATGAAGTTTCTGCGGTGAGAAATATCATCGAAAGCAAATTTTGAGGGCACATTCCTTCACCGCAGAGCATCTAGAAACTTTGTGGGCGCTCCCCCATATCCTTTGCCAAGATTCCTGGTCAATTTGCCTTCCCAAATCTCTCTCCCAGGCCAACATATAGGGCATTTTCTCCCCTACAGCATCTTCCTCTAAAAGGCGGTAGCATGTAGCTACCCTCTGGGTGAGTTGACCTTCCATCAGCGTTAATTCTAATCCTGTGGGGGATCTGGTGGCTGCCTCCTTGACACCTGGATTAGTTATCCAGTGACGGAGTTGGATATACTTGAACCTTTCGTTCTCTGGAAGGTTTAATTTCGCTTTACATTGCTCAAAGGTTAGGGGGGGGGGGAATTGTTCACGTAAAGGTCACTTAGTCTCAGTGGTTTCTCTCTCGACCATAGAAGGAAAGATTTAGGTTGAAGCCCAGGAGCAAAAGCTGGATTTCGCAATACTGGGGACACTGGCCCCAGTCCCGGCACAAGACCTATTTGGGTACAGGACCTGTCCCATGCACAGTGTGTGGTTTTTTGTGGAAGGAAGTAGGGATCCTCTGTGAGGACGCATTTCACGAGAGGGAAAGGGGAGGTGAGTCAGGGGCGTCATGGTGCAGTGTTGTTCGATTGCCTGCCATCTAGGGGGTTCTTTTGGGTGACACCATCTCAGAATGGCAGCTAGTTGGGAAGCACGGTAGTATCTTACAATCGAAGGGAGGCCCAGTCCACCCATTGGTCTACCCTGGGTCAAGAGTTTGCGTTGGTTACGGGGGGGTTTGCGCGTCCAAACAAAGCAGCCTATTTCCCTCTGCAGTCCCAGGAGATCTCGGTCAGGGATCATTATGGGAAGTAAAAAAACAGGGAAGTAAGTGGGCACCACTAGTTTAGAAATGTTTATATATCCAGGTAGATGTAGAGGTAAAAAATGTACAATGGTAGATATTTGAATGGAGCTGGCTGTGACGAGTCTGGAGACACCCGGACTTCAAAATACACCAACAGCTAAAGACCAAGTAAGAATACAAGGTCACACAACCGCTCTCAAAAAGGGCCCAGATCCGGGCATTCAGTCAAGACATTCAAAAATATAGTTCTTATCAAGGTATCACAGAAGTACTTCAAGGTTGGTAAATAATAAAGATGAGGTTGTCAGTTGATTTTCATATAGTATTTTATCGGAAGAATAAAGCTGTCACTAATATTTCCTTAGTGAGGGAGCATTTGCCGCAACCCATATATATTTCAGACTAAAGCTAATGCATTTCGGAACATTTTTCCTTCATCAGGGCAAGTCTATGTAATTCAACATTGAAAAAATAATATGCCGATTATAATACACCCACTACAAACAGTGATATAAATAATGAAAACATACCGATCAGTAGCAAGTCCACACATGTTCATAAAATAGAGAAAAACAAAAATAGAGAAAAACAAAAATGTAACATAGTAAGTGGATTAATGGTAACCAAATACAAAATGAGAATCAGAACAAGAACTGGTTTTACCTTGGAAGATTTGTATGGGAGCTGACAAGCGTTAAAGCTGCCCACAGTAGGGTGCAGCGGTGCGGCATGCAGCAGGCAGCCGTAATGTTAACACGTACGTGTTTCAGAGTGAAATCTGTTTGGAAACAAAGGTCGGGTTCAGAATGTCAGCGTGTCTGACAGGATCTGTGATAAAGGCAGAGTGAAATGGAAATGCTAGCGAAAATCGCGGCGAGAAAGTCGCGTACCTTAACGCATCTGGAGCACAGAAAAGCTCCTGCGTGTAGCCGCCGTGCTTAGATTCCACTGAGCAGTGTTTAGGCGGTTGCCTGGACGACCGCTCGTGTTATAGTACACGTGACTCACAAGCACCATTAAGTGGCCGGTGCTCGCGGATCACGCTGCATACAGGTGTGGGCCTGCAACATTACACAAATTAACCAATTTAGAGGCATGCTAGGGTGAAATGCATCCTAAAAATCAAATTTAGCTAGAACCTAAAATGTGGAGTTTTTCATAGATATAGAAAAAACACTCAAATATGATGAACATGGGTGATGAAATAAACAAACAAGTGTGGATGTATCTAAAATATTGGAAGTAAAGCAGAAAACAAAACAAAATACAAAATGCAAGATACAAGTTTTAGCGGGATGCACTATGTTGAAAATTAGTGCATAGGCAAGGCTGGTACAAATATGTGCAGTCATGAAAAGTAAAGAAAGGTCAACAGACAGAATTCATTAGGCATATCCTCGTCCAAAGTGGTGTTGCCCACAGGAGGCAGCACCTTGGGTCCCAGACCAAGGTCCGGGAGGTTGGACGAGGAGAATACAAAGGTCACAAGCAGTCCTAGTGATGCATGATGTCTTAAACGTTTTAAACATATTGGTCAGTATTGGTATGAGCACAACAGGAACATCAACAGCCAGCACAATAAGCGTGCAGAAATGGATTCAAATATAACAATGGTAATTTATCTCTTCGTTCAAACCATGGGGGACCAAACTACAGAGTTTATCGATCCAGAATGTTTCTCTACGATTAAGACGTAGGCCCAAGTCCTCGTGGGGATTGTTTCTGGTTAAAACCTCTAACACCAGGAATTTGATCTGTGACAAATTGTGGTTAATCGTGGCCCAATGTCGTGCCACAGCAGCGTTTGGATTGGAAGTTCGGATGCAGGAACGGTGTTCGTTCCATCGGATCTTTTCAGCTCTGGTGGATTGGCCCACGTAATATTTTCCACATGGGCATTTAATGCCGTAAATGATGTTGGTGCTGTCACAGGTACCAAATGTTTTTAGAAAAATCTTATTGCCTGTTCGTGGGTGAAAGATAACGTTTCCTTTGATTACCGAGTTGCAGTTAATGCAATGGAGGCAGGGGAATATACCCATGCGCTGTGTGGACATTTTGGTTGGAGGTAATCTTGTCTGGACAAGTTCATCCCTAAGATTCCTGCTCCTCTGGAAGGCAAATACTGGTGGTTCACTAAATGGATCCTGGACTCTTGTGTCGTTCTTAAAAATGTTCCAATGTTTCTTGATTGTGTTCTTGATTTTGTTACTTTGAATTGAAAATTTCGACACATACACCGGTGATTTCAATTCCCTAACCGGTTTCTTTGAAGCAGAGAGTAGGGTGTCCCGATCGAGGCTATTGATTCTATTAGCAGCAAGATCCAGTTCCTCTTGGCGGTAGCCTCTCTGAAGAAATTTCTCTTCCATTACCAGTTGTTGTGCAATGCAGTCTTCAGGGTCACTAACAATCCTTTTCACTCGTAGTAGTTGGCTGAATGGTAGATTCCTGAGAAGGCTGGGTTGATGGAAACTCTGCCTGTGGAGAAGATTATTACGATCGGTTGGTTTCCGGAATAATGTAGTCTTGTAGGTCATATCTTTCACTGTAATTTGCACATCAAGAAATGTAATTTTCTCTCGTGATGATTCTCTGGTAAACTGTATCCATGGGTCAATGCTATTGATATATTCATGGAACTCATCGAATCGTTGCTCAGTGCCTGTCCATACACCGAAGATATCGTCAATATAACGGGTCCACATGTGGATGTCCTTCTTCCATTCTTGTTTGGTCAGTATGTGATCCATCTCATATTTAAACATGAAACAGTTGGCGTAAGTTGGTGCCATGGTGGCACCCATAGAGGTGCCTGAGGTTTGTAAATAAAACTTATTGCAGTGTTGAAAATAGGAATTTTCAGAGATGAATTGCAACAAAGCTAGGATAAATTATTTTTGTGCGCGTAAATCCGGTGATTGAAGTAACAGCCATTCAACGGCTTCAATGCTGAGGTTGTGTGGAATGGAGGTGTAAAAACCTTTGACGTCTATGGTGAACATCAATTAGTTCTCTTGTGGGTTGATTAAATTCAGTTTTTGCAGAAAATGGGTAGTGTCTCTGGTGTAGGTCGAGGTTTTCTGTATCAGCGGTTGAAGGAAAAAATCAATGTAGATTCCTAAGGGCTGGTTGAGACTGTCCACCCTGCGACTATGGGTCTGCCAGGGGGTTTTCTGAGATCTTTGTGGATTTTTGGAAGTGTGTAGAAGTTGGGAACTCGTGGGTGGTTGTTAAGGAGAAACTTGCGTTTATGTTCATTAATCCATTCCAGTTCCAATGCTTTATCAAGCAGGATAGCCAAGTTGTTTCTGATAGAGAAGTGGGATCATGATCTAATCTTGCGTATGTAGTATCATCCTGAAGTTGCCTATAGCATTCGGCATCATAATCCACAGTATTGAGAATCACAAGGGCACCCCCCTTGTCAGCTGGTCGAATTGTGATTCGTGTATCGCTGTACAAATCTTTAATCAATCTCATTTCATGCGGTTTAAGGTTTTTGTATGGTGGAGTTCTGTAGTTGATCCGTTCAAGATCGCGGGTAACAAGCTTCTGAAAAATCTCTATAGAGGGTACATTGATGGGTGGTACAAATCCGCTTTTAGCCCTAAATTCCTTAAAGTCTGACATTTGGTCTGGTTTGTCAATGATTTCAAGTTCTTGAAAAATACTTTCAATTTTAGCTTTCTTACAAATTTATATAGTTCGATCTTGCTATTGAACAATGTAGTCCCATAGGTCGGTACAAAGCTGAGACCTTTTTGGAGTGTTTCTTCTTCTGGTTTCCTTAGGATCCTGTCCGAGATGTTAATGACTAACTTTTAATAGGCTTCTTTTAATAGAGTAGGAACATTGGCCTTCAGCAGTCCCGCAAAAGTCGGGGTTAGCCAAATTCCAAGATATTCAATGGAGGTGTTCGTCCATTGGAGGGAGTAGAGACTCGGCCAGGCTCTCAAGGTCTTGGGCGTTTCTGATATGTTTAACCCCATAGATTTGGCCATATTTATTGTGAATCCCGAGATCTTCCCGAATCGAGAAAGGAGGTCCATGAGGTGGGGGAGTGAGGCTCGAGTTTCTTTAAAAAAACAGAGGATGTCGCCCGCCTATAACGCGACTTTGTGACATTGATTCCCGAAGGTGAAGCCTTTAATCTTCGGGTGAGCACAAATGTGTTGAGCTAGGGGTTCAATAGCTAGGGCAAATACTAACGGGGATAAGGGACAACCCTGCCTAGTCCCTTTACCCAGTGGAATTTTGGCTGACCAAAGTGAATTCATCCTAATTTGGGTTGAGGGAATCTGAAAGTTTGAGAGGATTAATTTGGAAAATTTCTGGCCGAATCCGAAGCTCTACAACACTAAAGGCAAGTAATCCCAGGCCATGCTATCAAATGCCCTATGGGCATCTAGAGCTAAAATAGACAAAGGGCCTGGAATAGTGGAGGCAAGGGAAACCAGATCGACCGCCCTGCGGACATTATCGTGTGCCGAGCGCTCTAGGATAAATCCGGTTTGGTCTCGGTCTATGATAGCTGGGAGTATCTCGCCTAGGCGTTGGGCTATAATTTTGCTAAGGAGTTTAGCATCTGTGTTAAGTAGAGCTATAGGGCTATATGAAGTACAGTCTGTCGGGTCTTTCCCAGGTTTTAAAATTAGGGTGGTGGAGGAAGCTGCCATGGAATGGGTGACAGAGCCCGTTTCCCACAGGTAATTAAATATTTCCATGAGGTGAGGTATAAGCTTGGGTGAGAAAACTTTATAGAATTTATTGGTGAAGCCATCGGGACCTGGGGCGTTACCCAAGGGGAGGGATTTAATCGCTAGTTCCACTTCTTGCGTGGTAATCGGGTTTTCCAATGACCCACGCAAGGCTTGCGAAATTTGTGGGAGATTTGCTCTATCCAAGAAGTCCTTAGAGATCTGTGGATCACCTAGGTGGGAGGCAGTTTTTTCAACAAGGAATTTATCGATAATAACAGAGTTTGCCTTCCTCCGAATAAATGCACTTCCCCTCCTCATCTCTCAGAGCGTCTATTCTGTTTTGTTGGTTCTGCTTTTTTAATTTGGCGGCGAGGAGTGTATTCGCTTTATTCCCCTTCGAATAAAAGTATTGTTTAGTGAGCAGCATTGAGTAAGCCGCTTTTCCCATGTGATGCGCCTCCAACGCTCTCTTCCCTATTCGCATCTCTCTCAGGGACTGTCGGGAGCCTTTTGTTTTGTGTACCTCTTCTAGCTTGCGAGCTTCCTCTTCTAACTGCAATTGCAGAGCCTTCCTGGCCCTCCCTCTCTACACTGCCTAATCAATCAGGTGGCCCCTGATTACCGCCTTGGCTGCATCCCAAAGTGTCCCCAGGTTCACGTCTCCTGTTTTGTTCTCGTGAAAATAGGAGACTAAGGTTTCTCTTATGTGTGTGCGGACTAAAGGGTCTTCAAGTAAGAAATCGTTCAGCCTCCATGGGGGTTTCTGAGGCGGGGTCTCGTGGAATGGTGAAAACATGAGTCTCACAGGTGCATGGTCAGAGAGCGCCTCTGGCAAGATCTCCACTGCCCTCCCCAGCAGGACTAGGGAATCGGTAACAAGAAACACATCTAACCTAGAAAAGCCCCCATGTACTGCCGAAAAATGTGTAATCTTGCTCAGTTTTATGAAAATAGCGCCAGATCTGAATAAGGGAATGATCCCGCAGTAATGTGGTAAGTCCCCGAAAGTTGTTTTTATCTGCCAATGATGGGGGTAGGGTTTTATCCATGAGAGAATTTACCAACGCGTTAAAATCACCACCCAGGAGAATTTCCCCATCTGCATGATCAAATAGGGCTTTGGATAGCTTTGCAAAAAATACATCTTGTTTAGCATTTGGGCCATAAATGGAAACTAGTGTTACTTTGCACCCCTCCAGCAGCCCCACAACCAGCAGAAACCTCCCTTCATCTTGGACTACTTCCAGCGTCCTAAATAGAGTACCTTTGCGAACCAAGATGGCGACACCTCGTTTTTTGAACCCACTAGAAGCGAAAAATGTTGTGGGGTAAAATTTGTTAAGACGTGGTTCATCCGCAGGACATAAGTGGGTCTCTTGTAGAAATAAAAGCGTCGCCTGTAATGTGGCCAATCTATGAAAAAGCGCTTTGCGTTTTAAGGGAGAATTTAAACCTTGCATGTTCTATGTGACACATGTAACTCAGGGTGGTGCCATCTATGGTTCAACCCGGCATCCCTGCCCCATGCTAGTGCCTACAGACGTACCAACTACCTCTCTCTGCTGCTTGTGATCCAGCTTGGGAAGATCAACCAATCTATCAGCCATTCCAATAATATGGGACAGGACATATGTGATATACAATGAATAAGGGCATGGAGCCGGTTTGTCAAAATCATACACAGAAAGGAAACTAACGAAAAACCAATGAAAAAATACAGCAGTGCTATATAAAAATAGTAAGTTAATGTTGGAGCCCATCCTAAGAAGATGGACCTACTTAAGACACCAGTTAATTTCCTCCAATTACTACACATGTTGGGCGCAATCCACACAGGCGCCCTAAAATGCATATTGAACTGAGTTTTAAACGCCCTAATATGCCTGTACTTAAACATCAGGCATTCCGGGAGGGCAGGCAGAGACCCACCAACAAACCAAACCAGTAGGCAACATTACCAAAACCGAACTCTCAAAGAATATCCGGGCCTAGAAGGGGGTCCCCCACATGGGGAACTCTGGGTTAGCTTCCAAAGGTGAAGGTGAGGGGGTAAACCCCCTCTAATTGCCAGACCCAGGCGCTTTTCTAGAGTGGGCGTTCGGGTCAACCGTCTGGCGTGCTGGCTCTATCTTTCTCTGCGAAAGACTCCTCAGGTCTCGGATCCTTGATAGTCTCTATGACTTCCCCTTCCCGTTGAGGCGCCGGTTCCAAACGAGGCCTCCTCCGCTTATCTCTTGGGGTGGGGGCGAAAGTTAGATTGGCCGAGGCCTGAGAACAGGAATCCGTGGAGTTTGACCCAGCTGCTCCCGTAATCAAGGCGTCGGCCTCCTCCTCCGACATGATCGCATGGTGTTGGTTCTGGAATTCAAAAGTAATTTACAGGGATAAACCCAACAATAACGGATCTGTTTAGATCTCAGCCAGGCCGTAACGTTGCGCAGAGGTCTTCTGTTAGCAAGTGTGTATGGAGAGATGTTCTGAAAGAGTTGCAGTGTTGTCCCCCGAAATTGCACCGTGGAGGCACCTCTGGCCTGCTCCATAATCTTTTCCTTCTGTTGGAAAAAGTGCACACGAGTGAGGACGTCCGGAAGGTGGTTTCTTTTAAGTTGAGTGGCGGAGTAGACACAATGGGTTCTGTCCAACAGCAGTTCCTCCGATGGAGTGTTCAAGATGGATCTGAACAACGCTTCCACGTAGCTAGGCAACTCCTTATCAGAGACCTGCCGGGGGACCCCCCGAAGCCGGACGACATTTCTTCTTGACCCATTTTCAAGGTCCGCTTGTTCCGCCCAGACCTCCTCTAGGTGATCCTCAATGGACTTCACTCTTTCGGTCAACACCTCGACCTCGTGTGTGTGCTCACATGCCACATTTTCCAGCTCGTTAATTCTCGTTTCCAGGCCTGTAAGATATGCTGTCAGATCCGCCAGCGACTGGGCCAAAGAGTCTTTGGAGGTTTTAATTTCCAACTTAATTTCTATTGTGATTTCTTGCTTGAAGGATCTGAACATTGCTTCGAAGTCATCTCTGGATAGAGCCATATTCAGATCTTGACCACTAGGCGGAGGTGAGTGTATTTCTGCCACCACGGTGCGAGAAGAGAGGCGAGGGTGCCGTCTGCGGTGTTAAATAAGCTTGAATGCCCTGTGTTCTCCGTTTGGCCGCTGTTTTAGGCATTGCCAGGGCATTGCCCGGATTGTTGTCACTTCGTTTGTGGCGGTAAATTAATCACATCAGGAGCGGGGAGTGGGGAAGCGCGCTGTTTCCCACCGGGGCAGAGAGGATACCCACAGAATGTCTCTCCACCAAGATCTCCTTCCCCTGGGGTTGCGGCAGGGTTTGAAGCGTTAGCACTCCCAGTCCGCTCGCTTTCAGGCAGACTCAGTCCCCCACTCACTTTTCCCACCACAGACAGTCAATCCCCCTGCGCGTTATAAAGTTCTTCTCTCAGGCCGTTCCGTTCGCCCCTCACCTGGTTGTCCTCATGGGTCGTTCGTGAGTGGCTGGGGCCCCGTCACAGCTCCGGCATGTGAGGCGGTCCCTAGGCGCCGGTGCAGATGGGGATCACAGCGCCACCCGGGCCGTCTAAGCGTGGGCCAAGGTGCCGCTGGTGCAGAATGAGCTGCAGTTTCAAGGGATGTGTTCCCCCTCGCCCTCCGTGTCGCTGGAGCGCAATGACAGGCACTCCGCTCAGGCCCCCAGCATCTGCGGCTTCTCAGGAATATAGGGGGAGGGAGCAGGCGCGTCACCCCCAGAAGGCAATCCCCACGGGATTCCACTAAGCCGCTCGCCCGGAGCCTCCGTAGCACCCACGAGCCGCGGTCCGTCTCCTCCGGCTCTCCCCTCCCCTCCGGCAAGGACCAGCAGATTCGTGGGCAAGTCTCCAGCGCCCGCTCTTCCCTCCTCACAAACAGGGACTCGGTCCGCTGCAATATCGGGCACAACAGGTAATCCACACCGACGTCATCTGGCAGCGCGTAGGGTGACTCGTCTCGGGAAGATCTTGAACGAAATTGCCGACTTCCACGGGCGACATAGTTTCCAGCCCTCTCTCCTCAAATGCTATGTTGGATCGCACCCACGCAGGACAGGAATCTGCCAAAAAATTACAGCATAAGGGCATCTTTAAAGCGAACGTTCGGGCACCTGTAGAGGAGCTCATCTCCGGCACATCCGCATGGCGTGCCGCTTAGCCACGCCCCTCCTGAGCTTGTTTTCTATCTATCTAAGTTCTTGTACTGCGCCACTAAGCCGAGGGCCTCAGGGCGCACACAGGAGAAGGAAAGGAGACTGACAACAGGTAACTAGAACAAACAGAGACAAAAAGCACAATAGAACCACAGGAATCCAGTACTCGCAGAAGCCAAAATAAAGGTAAAATATGGCGAGATACAAGATTCAGCACAGTGCCGGGAGAATGAATGTGTCTTAACCTTTGTCAAACAGGGAGGTCTTTAGCTGTTTCTTAAAGATAAATAAGGAGTCACTATTAGCAAGGTGTTTGGGAAGTGAATTCCATAATCTTTTCAGAGTAAATGGAGGTTGAACCAAGACAATATTACTGCTTGAGCGCAGAGGACGACCAACTGATTTCTTTTTTAGCCTAGCAGTAAGATAAGATGGAGCTTTACCATATAGGCATTTAAACACAATGGTTAAACCTTTATGTTGTAATCGCTGTTGAACTGGCAGCCAATGTAGGCTACGCGTAGCATCGGAAACATGCATATTGCGCTTGAGGCCCATTACAGCACGTACTGCACTATTCTGTATGACCTGCAAGGTCTTAAGATTAGCCTGCGAGGTACCAATCAGCAGACTGTTGCAGTTATCCAACTTAAAATTTACAATTGCAACTGCGATCAGAGCAAGATTTTCTTTGGACAGATATGGACGTATCTGCCATAAAAGCTGGATATAGTAAAGGCAAGAGGATTTAAGGTAATTGGTCTGACGGGTAAAGGATAGCTGAGGGTCAAAAAAGACCCCCAAAGTTTTTACAGATTTAGATATAGGAATGACATGTTGGCCATTCAAGAAGTTGTCCTATTTTATGTCAAGTTTATTTAACCTCTGCTGTGTACCCAAAATCGACAGCTCAGTTTTGGCATTATTGAGGGCTAGAGAATTTAACGCCATCCATTTCTGAATTTCAGCAAAGATGTGATTAATGTGCTCTACATCTTTTAGATACTCACCAGTAAGTTTGATGACAATCTGCGTATCTTCAGCATAATTGGCGAAATAAATGCCCATGGCTGACAAGAGCGCAGAGAAGACGTGAGTAAATAATAATTTATTTATTTTCAAATTTGTTTATTGGCATTTCTTATTTAACACATTTGCAGGACAGCATATATGTCTAAGGTTCAAGGATAATGAGCATTACTGGGAAAAATAATAACAAACGAACGATACAACATAACTTTCTCCCAATGATTTGCGTGTTGAGCCGATACCGCGCAGTGGGCTAGGGGGGAAGGGGTTCCAGGTGGTTTAGGGAGGGGGGGAAGAAAGAGAAAGAAAGAAAGGGGGGGAAGCAGCATGAGGGCTTGCAAGCTCTAGTCCCAGGTCTGTGTTACGGTGGACACATACCAGTTCATGGGGGCTTGTCATCTGAGGGGTATAGCAGGGAGTCTGTGAGTTCCTTCCAAGCTTCCAGGGCCATACTGGAGTCATCTGTGGATCTGGTTACACTGTCCTCCCAAGCCGAGGTTTCTGCTCGTATCCAGCGTTTCAGCTCAGAGTACTTGGGGCCCAGCTGCTTTCTTCCAGGACATTGCCATAGTTCTTTTTGCCAGTATGCACATAATGTCCATTAGTCTGGTGAAATGCTTTAGTTTAGCTGGCCTAGTATACGTGCCCAGTAGGCACTCCTCTGGGGTCCATTTGTATCCGGTCGCCCCCATGTTATTACTTGTCTGCTGTGCGGCGGTCCACAAGGATTGCGACTTAGTGCACCTCCAAAACACATGAATCAGGTAGGCATTACTCTGTCCACACCATGTGCAATTGGAGGGCACCTTGCTATTGAGTTTTGACAGCCTGGATTGCGTCAAGTATGTTCTATGTAGCAGGTTAAGTTGTATTTGTCTGAATCTGTGGTTTATAGAGACAGATTTAGAGAATGACAAGGCCCTCTCCCATTCTTCATCAGACATTTCCCGGCCTATGTCAGCTTCCCATTTACCTCTCAAATTGGCGCTCCGTGGGTTGGGGATGTCGCTTAGTTGGGCGTATATCTGGGACACCGGTTTCCATCCTTCTCCCAAAGCGTAAAGAAGCATGATTAGGGGGTTTGTTTCCGGTTCCTCTGGCCTTGACGTCCACTTGGTACGTGCTACGGCCCTCAACTTCTGGTATCACAGGAACTGGCCTGTGTGGACTCCCTCTTCTTCCTGGAGTGTTACAAAATCTTTAAAAACCCCGTCTGTGAACAGGTCCCCCCATGAGTATATCCCCTTTCTTTCCCAGTGTCTGAGGTGATGTAGATCTGTGACGGACCCACATAGATCCGCGAGTAGTGGTATGTCCGGGGCGTACTGGTGCTTGGAGCGTGCAAGGGTTTCTGTCCTGCGCCAGATTTTTTGTCCCAGGGCGGCCATGAAAGGGGCATTCCGCATTAGGTGGGAAGGGGCCCAGATAAGTTCTCTCATGTGCAACGGGCATACTAGGGTCTGTAGCAGGGGGGTCTCAGATGTGACTTCGTCTGCTAGCCATTTGGTGACAAAACTAAGCTGTGCCGCCAGATAATACTTTTCGAAATTTGGGAGTTGGATTCCAGCCTGGGAGTATGGCAGCATCAGGGTGGAGAGTGCAATTTTGCGTCTTCCTGACCCCCACAAAAAGTCCCGGATTATCCTCTCCAACAGGCGGAAGAAAGGCACATTGATGTAAAAATGAATATTCTGAAACCCGTATAAAAATCTGGGAAGGACAATCATTTTAATTATTGCCGCTCTGCCCATCATGGATAGGGGAAGTTTCGCCCAGAATTGCATGGATTTTCTCAGGGCAGGAATCGCAATCTTCGTGTTGTGCTCATGCATTAAAATGGGGGTGTGCATTATGTGTATCCCTAAGTACTTGAATGAGGCAAGTTCCCATTGTATTCCCACCACCGGGAGATCTGTTATGTCTTTCCCCTTGAGGCCTGCCAGGGGGAATAGGCAGGATTTCGCCCTACTGAACTGGATACCAGAAAACTTTGCAAAGTTGTCTAAGACGTCTAACATCGTGGGCACGTTGTTTAGTGGGTCCCTGACGTACAGCAGTACGTCGTCAGCATAAAGGGAGATAATATGATCAACTCCCCCCAGCCGTATCCCAGCGTCAAAAAATTGTTTACGGAAGTAGATAGCAATGGGTTCCAGCCCTAGCACGTAAAGCATGGGGGAGAGCGGGCATCCCTGCCTGGTGCCCCTGCATATATCCCAGGCCGCCGACACGTATTCTTTTGTTTTTACTCTGGCTTTAGGTTTGTTATAAAGTAACTGGATCCAACTAATGAACCCCGGGCCGAAGCCAAAGCCAGCCAGAACCTCCACCAGCCACTCCCAAAATATTGAATCGAACGCCTTAATGGCATCAAGGGACAGCAGTGCATACGGCTCCATGCTAGCCTCTGTCTGAGCAATAATATGTTGTACTCTACGGAGGTTCATGGTCGTGTTCTGACCCGGTATGAAACCACATTGGTCCCCATGCACTACCTCCCCTATAATTTTGGCCAGTCTATTTGCTAATACCGTGGTCAATATCTTCACATCATAATTAAGCATAGCTATCGGGCGGTAGGAGTCACATTTGTCAGCAGGCTTATTGGGCTTGATGATTGGAATCAACAGGGTCTCCCTCATACCGTCAGGAAGTATCCCTCTCTCATGTGCTTCTTGGAAGACCTCATGCAGCAAGGGCGTTAGGGAGGCCTCATATGCCTTGTAGAACTCGGTGGGCAGGCCCTCGCTCCCAGGGGTCTTACCAGTGGCTAGAGACTTGATTGCCTCAGTTATATCCTCTGCTGTGATAACTGCGTCAAGAGCTGCGGCTTGTTCCAAGGAGATTTTGGGGAGTCCTATTTCCTCCAGGGTGTCTATAATTTGTTCTCGGGGAACCTGGACACTATGAGAATAGAGAAGTTTGTAGAATCCCTTAAAAGTGTAATTTATATCTTGTTGGGTCTGTACTACCATGCCTTCTTCAGTCTGTAACTTGGTAATAGTGTGTTGAGGGTACTCTTTGCTGCATAGCCAGGCCAGCATTCTACTAGGTCTATCAGCTTCTCTGTGTATTCTGTTTGTTTTGGTGGCATAATCAAATTTAGCTAGTCTTTCCCATGCGAGGGTACATTTAGTTCTGAGTTTTTTAAGGTTGTCTTCCCTCTGGTGAGTGCTCACCGGGGTGGCTTCAAGCAGCTCAACCTGGCGTTCCCACTGATCCAACTCTCCCCTCAATTGTTTCCTAATGCCCCCTGCTTTTGCGATAATTTCTCCCCTCGTCACTACCTTAAGAGCGTCCCACATTGTACTCAGGTGGTCAACGCTCCCCCTATTTCTTTCAACGAAGTTTTCTATGAATTCCTGTAGTTCTTCCCTGAACGCAGGGTCACTGAGAGCGTCTATCGGCATCCTCCACATAGGGATGGGGGGGTCTGGGGCCAGATTGATTCCATTCTATTAAAAGCAGGGAGTGGTCATAGATGGTCCTGCCTAAATGCTGTGCCTCCTCTATTTGTGACAGGTGTTCTTTGCCTATGAAGATGTAATCTATCCTCGTGTGGAGATCATGCGGGGAGGAGAAATATGAGTACCCCCGGGAATTCGGATGACGTTCCCTCCAAGTGTCAGCTAGATTCAATCTATTTGTTAATGGGGACAGAGCTGTGGTTGCCGGTGAGGGGCCTTTCGGGTGGGGCAGGGATCTGTCTAGGTTCACATCATGGACACAGTTAAAGTCTCTCCCCCCCCAGAGAAAAACTCCATGCCTGTAGGGTGCGATTTTAGCATACATGGCGTTCAAAAGAGCTGGGATGTTGGTATTGGGGAGGTAAGAGTTTATTATGCATACTTCTTCGTGTTCCAGTCGACCCCAGAGTATGACAAACCTCCCCTCAGGGTCGATAACTGACATGATTAGATGGAATGGGAGTTGGGGGTGGATCCAGGTGAACACACCCCTTGCAAATTTGGAGTAGGCGGTGCTCACTCCCTGTCCTCCCCAGTGTTCCCCCAGCCTGGCCTGGGAGTCCGCCGTGCAGTGGGTCTCCTGTAATAGTGCTATTTGCACTTTTTTCCTGTTCAAGTATGACTTGATTCTATTTCGGCGTAAGTAGGTTCCCAATCCCCTCACATTCCATGTCATTACCTTTATTTTTGCGTTGGATGCCATGTCGGGTCACTCAGATTGTCACCGAAACAGTCCGGCACCCATCGATGCCTTCTGAACAATTCTCCCAGTCCCAACCATCCCCCCTCCCGTCCACCCTCTCCAGCAGCATCCGTTTCGCACGTGGGAGATTTTGTAACTTGGGTAACTTCCATTACCTTGAATGGGGAAGATGAACAAAACAAACTAAACAAAACAGTAAAACCTTGAACTGCCCCCAGCAGTTGCTTCGAACTTGCAACACTCAGGGGTCCCGAGCCTTCCAGACCAGTCCTGGTCATCCGGATCGGGCGGCGTGTGGGTAGATTACCAACACAGTTTCCGGAGGGGTGGGTCATTCTGCAGGTGCTCGTGCGGTGCTTGGAGTTCTTGCCCGATCAAGCGTTCATCTCAGTAGGACTCTGGTATAGTGTAAATGTCTGCTTGACTAAGCTTGCGGGTAGAGATCTCGGTATACCTCTTAATTCAGTGTGGAGATGGTCATCCCATTTCCGACCTCGGGGGGGGGGGGTCCTTCCTTGTCGTCGGCCAGGTTGTTATGTTCTAGCCACAGATTTGCTGCGGCTGGGGTCTCCAGGAATATAGCTCTTCCTTTATAGAGAATCTTGAGGCGTGATGGATAAAGCAGCATGTATTTTAGGTTGAGCTTTCTTAGTTGCGCTTTTATTGGAATGAAGGAGTTCCTTGCTCATTGCACAGTGGGGGTGTAATCTGGGTATATGACGATTGTCGAGTCCTTCCGTTTGATCTCGCCTCCTTCTCTGGAGTATCGCAGTATTATTTCCCGGTCGCGAAAATTCAGAATTTTGCCTACAATTGGGCGTGGGTGCGAGCCTGGAGGTGGACGTTTCTGGAGGTATCGGTGGGCTCTTTCCACAGAGAACCCCTGTGAGAGGTACCCTGGGCCAATTTCCTGCAGCAGGAGTGATTCAACAAATTCAGTTGGGTCTGAGCCTTCCAAGTCCTCGGGGACCCCCAGCAAGCGGATGTTACTTCGGCGGGCTCGGCCCTCGGCGTCCTCTGAGCGCGCCTCCAGCCTTGCCACCTTTTGTTCCAGATCCTGGACTCTCGACTTCAGGTCCTGGGTGCCTTCCACATTCTCTTGTAGGGTGTTTTCTGCTTCCGTCACCCTCTCCGTGAGGTTGCGGGCATCCTGACGCATGAGCAGCATATCCGATCTCATCTCCTCTATCTTCCCCTCCACTGACGTGCGGAGGGCCGCTATCGCCTGCAGGACTTGCTCATGCTTAAGGTCTTCACCCTGCTGAGGGGGCTCTTCTAAGGTTTCCTGGGCCTGTTGTGGTAGCCTTTGGGGCCTGACCATCGTAAAGGAATCCATTGTGACCAACTTCGGCTTGGTTTTGGTGGGAGACATCGCCCTCCTTAGGTCCTTCTGCTTCTGGACCAGGTCCTGCTTTACAAGGCAAGAGGGTCTCGCTTATGGCCCTTGATCAGTGTTTCAGAACTGGAGTTACCCACTGAGGTTTCACAGGCAGAGCCCCCTATCTGGCCAATGTCCAACAGCTACAATTATGATGCAGACCTTGCAAGTTCAATTTCCCCGCCCACAGATGCACGCAGAGGGGGTACCGTACAGGCCGGCTTCTGGCTATTTCAGGGGGGTTCAGCTTTCCGTGGTGTTTCAGCCGCAAGTACTTTTATTGTTCCGGGTGCCAGCTCCAGCAGCAGGGGGCCCCTGGGTCAACCGTCTAATTGGTAGTCTTTCCTCTGTGCTTGTTATGCCGCCTGCTTAGCTCCAGGGGAACCCCTGCCTGCCAGTGGGTATCAAAGTATGGCTAGGAGAGCCCCGGGCTCCGGCGAGCCAGCGAACCTAGCCACCTTCACCTTAGTTGTTCGGAGACTCGCAGGTCGCCACGGTTTCCTCTCCGCAGCCTCAACGGCGCCGCCGTGGCCGTTCCAATGGTCTGTGCTCACCCCCTCGGAGGAGCCGTAATGTTCGTGGGCCTCTCCGTAACGTTGGGGCTCTGCCAGTGTTCTAGGGGTCAAGTTGTAGGCACCCCGCTTGCCAGGCAGCCGTGCAGATTGGGGTCAGGGGCCCCCGGTAGGGGGGGTAATGGAAGGGGCGCCCTGCGCTGCGTTTATGCAGCAGCCCGCCACCACCTCAGCTCTGGCAAGCCCGCTCAAGTGTGGTTCCAATCAGACTCACCTGTGTGTGGGCAGCGTCAGCTCCTCAAGCCCGGAACCTCGTCTCCGTATCCTCACGTCTCAGTGGACAGGCCTGTCCGCCCCGCTTCAGCATGCCTGGTCCTCCAGTGCGTGTTGTCGTCGCTGGAGCCGCAGGGCACCAGCCTCGATCCCCCGATTATGTTTACTGGTCGCAGGAGCCAGGGGCAGCTCGCCGCCGCAGCAGTCCGCAAGGCTTCTCAGGAACGTAGCCTCACATTAGCCTCGGTCCTCGCCATCTTGCGAGTTCTGGGAGCGCTAATTCCGGCTTCCCGATTCGGGTCTTCGGTGTTGTTTTGTGTTAATGTCTTTTGCCCTCTTGGTACAGGCAAGTCCGCTTGAGCGCGGCGCCAACCTCTCCGATGTGCGGACCCAATCCACTCCCCCTCAGCACAGCGGGTCCTCCACTGCGTTCCGTTGGTGCCGCAAGGCTCCTGCCCCGATTTCTCCGTCTCCTTGTCTCCCCTGCTGGAGCTGGGATACGGTCAGGGGAGCCGGCGGGCAGCCCCTCAACGTCAGCGCCAGAGAAAGCTCCTTGTTATGGCGGTCTGCGGGGCGTCCTGGGTCCGCAGCGTCAGTTAGCTTCTCTCCTTCGCGGGCGCCGCCATCTTGTGGGTCCGGGGGGCGCGAGTTCAGAGTCCCCGTTTCGGGTCTTCTGTTTTCCGATTCGCCTCAGTAACGCAGTCGGGCTCAGGAAATCGGATCCCCTTCCGGAATATGCATTTGTTTTATTCTGCAGAGTGGTTTTTAGCGATAGTTATTTGGTTATCAAGGATCGCGGGACCGAGCTCTGAATAAACCTGTCTTCACGGCATGCCTGCTGGCCAGGCCCCCCCTGAGTAAATATTAAAGAGTAAAGGCGAAAGACATGAGCCCTTGCGGAAAACACCACATAGTAACAAGGATGCCATAGAATAAGCATTGTCCTTTGTTACCTTCATGTTCTGTGGACCCAGGAATGATTTAAACCAGGCTGATTGTGATTAGTCTATCTGCCAGAAGTTGGTGATCGACTAAATCGAACGCGGTAGATAGATCTAATAACAGCAGCAAGGCTGTATGACCTTCGTCAACAAGACTGGCAATAAAAGATTTTAAGTCCAGCAGCGCAGTCTCAGTCCCATGATTGGGACGGAACCCGGACTGTTGAGTGGCTAATATATCGTGTTCCTCAATGAAAGTTTGATATTGACAATACGCAATTTTGTCCAAGATTTTCAACATAAAGGGAACGTTGGTAATGGGACGATAATTCCCTGCCTCAGCAGGATCCAGGTTTTCCTTCTTAAGCAAGGGTGTGACCCAGGCTTCCTTTATATTCTCAGGGACATAGGATTCCTGAAAGGATCTATTGACAAAGGTAGTGATCCATGGGGCAAGAGTAAGGATATGATCTTTAAATAAGGAGGCTGGAAAAACATCTCCTTTGCAGGAGGTAGGTTTAAGTTTAGAGACAGTGTCAATGACTTCTTCTATAAAAACAGATTTAAAAGTAAAAGCAGGAAAACATCAGTAGAATCAATATTATCTATAGTAGGTGATGTATTGGCAGAAATGAGTTTGACCTGAGTACTAATATTATTTTGATGAGTTAGAGTTTTATTTATGAAGCTGTTGTGAATGTTTTGACACCATGCACTGTCCGCCGGAGGCAACGATGTAGTAGTACAACCCTTAAGCTTCTGGAGGATAACAAAGCTCTTTAGAGCTAGATTTAGCTTTAGAAATCTGGGAGTTAAGATGCAATTCTTTAGTGGAGCGAATAAGTGACTTATAGTGTCGGAGAGCATGCTGGTAAGAGGTGAACCTAGACTCAGCTGGTTGTTTATGCCATTGTCATTCCAATTGGCGTTTTTTAGAGCGAGCTTCAGTTATTTCAACTGAGAACGGGAGTATAGGATACATTTTTTCCCTTTTTTTTATTAGAGGATTTAAGTGGAGCAAGTATTTCAAAAGCATCATCAAGTGCAGATCTTATGTTTGCTACAAAAACTTCAAGTGGCATGGACTTCTCCAAAGATGGTAATAGAGGTATGACCGTAGCACAAAAGGCATCTTGTGTGATTTTGCGTATATTCCTTGACATATCAGGTGAAATTGACTCATTTGTATACATAATATAGTTGTGGTCTGTCTGAAAGCTTACAGAAAAATGATCTGACCAGATGCTTTGATCTACATTAATGTTACTAATGGGAACGTCTTTTACTATTACCCAATCCAGTGTATTACCACCTATATGGGGGGGAACCTTGACATACTGGATAAAGGATAATGAGGCTAGAGATTCAGTTAAGGAGGTAGATGATCCATCCAGTAGATTATCAGCCCAGCGGTTAATATCTCCTGGTATGATTGTGGGTGAGTGAGGTTTACAAGAGTTGCCAATAAAAGCCAGCATTTGTTCTTCAAAAAGGGGAGTGTTAGTAGGAGGTCTATAAAGCACTAAGAAGTTAAGAGAAACTGTTGTGGTCAAGCTGAGTTTGAGAAAGAGTTTCACATTGGTCAAAGACTAATTTTCCAGATTCATGTATTTTGAGGGCAGTTCTATAAATTACTGCCACACCTCCGCCACGGTTTTTTTGTCTATCAGAATGGAAAAAAGGAGTAACCAGAGGGAGTAGCCATTTGTAGAGTGAAAGGCGTTTTTCAGTGAGAGCACATATATCCACTTGTTTCTGGACAATGAGGTCAGCAACCTCATGACAATGCTTAACTAGGGAACGTGTATTAATCAACAAATATTTCATTACAGTCCCTGTTGATGTAATTTTACCAGGTGGGTTTAAGGCCAACCTAGTGACAGGTTCCATTGGCAAAGTCTGCTCACATTGACTAGAAATAAGGTCAGTAGTCAAAAGTGTTGGAACGGGAGCAACATAAGGTACAATATTGTCATGCATGCTCAGTAAAAGCCTATTTCTACGATTGCGTGAGATAGAAGATACAAGGTCGCAACGAGATGCCATGGCTAATCAATTATCAATTGAAAAAGGCAATATAAACAAACAGGAGTTGGCAGATACAGATACTCACCACCACGAACCGCCAAAAACTGTCCCAGACGCGCCGGCGCTGACGTGCCTGACGTGTCAAGAAGTACGGCACAAGAAGTACAGAACTGCTGGTATTTGTAGTTCTATATTCCTACAGATACGAACTGCTACACGTTTTCCCCTTAGGAGGAGCAATTTCTAATAGAAGCAACAGAGTATGAAATGCAGTCTGAGTAAAGTAGGTCCTGCAACTACCACTGTTACGTGCACGGAAGTGCTTACTATTAAAATACTAAAACTAGGCTTCTATAAAACAAGAGCTGAATGTTTTCTAAGCCTATCTATGTAACGAGCGAAACATACACAGATTAAAAATCTAAAATCTTAGGAAGCACTGCAGCTGTAATAATTAAAGCGTTGAGTTGACGCTCCCTTTTCTTTGCTGCTCCTTCTTTGAGAAGAATGCCTCTCCACATGGCTTTCTCTGCCTCCCATACTGTGTTTGAGATTTCGCCTGTGTCGTTCAGCTCGAAGTACTGGTCGATGTCCTTCGTGAGTTGTTCGCGGAATATCGGGTCCCTCCATAGTGTCACGTTGCAGCACCATTTAGAGCTTCTGTGGGGGAGCACCAACCGGCTAAGGGTGACCGTGACCATGTCGTGATCTGACCATGTTATGGGAGATATTCTGGACGAGGACATCGCCTCCGTTAATTCTGGTGTGAGATAGATATAGTCGATCCTAGTGTATATGGCGTGTGGTGCGGAGCAGAATGTGAAATTTGTTTGCTGAGGGTTTATATGCCGCCATGCATCGTTGTTTTTGGGCATCCATCATGTCTATTAATCTCGTGCGGCCCGCCTCTGTTGCCTGTGGGTTGCCGGCTTGTCTGTCCAGTGCTGGGTCTGCCCGCATGTTGAGGTCACCTCCTAGAATCACCTCGCCTTCTGCTTCAATCATGACTTTGGGGACTATATGTTGTAGGAACCTGGACTGTCCAGTGTTGGGGGCATATATGGATGCGAATGTGATGATAGTGTCCCGTATTTTACCGACCAGTACGAGTGCTCTGCCACTTATGTCTGCCCAGGTCTTCAGGGGTTTGTTTCCAAGCTCTTTACTAATGAGGATGCCGACACCTGCTTTCTTGAGTGGGCTTGAGCCCCAGTGGTCAGTGCCTATTTTGGTATATAGGACCCTGCTTTATTCCCCTTTGCTATATCTAGTCTCCTGTAAAAAGAGTATGTCAAGCTTAGCCCTTTTGAATTCTCTGATCACAAGTGACCTTTTGGTGGGGGAATTGAGTCCCTTGACGTTCAGTGTCCCAATCATAATGTTGCTGAGCCTGTCGCTTACCGTGTTGTGACTATCGACCATTTATATGCTTTCTTAGTTTGTCCATCGGGTCCCATTTTTTTGTCGCTGGGTGCCAAAGAGGTTGGAATGCTCTTGTGATTGTGTGTGGCCGTCTTGAAGTTAAATATTATTCCCCTTCCCTCCCTCTCCCTCCCCTTAGAGGTATCCAACACGATACCTCTGGCCCTCTGCTTCCATTCTCCGTTTTTCCCCTGAACGGTGAGGGTTTGTGTCTTTGTTGGCGTCCGATTTGGACTGGGTGGTAACAGACCGTCCAATGTCAGACCACCGGTGGGGACCGTTACCGCACGGTCCTTGTTACAAATACAATCAATTTAATGTTTTGAGCCCCCTTCCCGCCCCTCTCTATCTCCCCCAAACACATTAGAACTCAACTATAACTTTTATGAACAAAAATGCAGTGATACATACGGTTTCAAGGCTCATCATCAGCTGAGTGCTCCGACTCTCTGTTCGAGGGTGTGCTCTTCCATGAGTTTGACCCCACTTTGGGATTGCATGAGTCGCCGGAGTTTGGACGGCCGCACTTACTGTGTCACATGATATTCGGTCTCTCGGATGTGGGCTCTCAGAGTAGGTTTTCATTTGTCACTGTCTGGTATATTATTGCCTCGTCTGTACTTTCTGGATCCCTTCCCTCTTCTTCTCCTTGGTCCCTGGAGTTCCCATCTCTTTCCATTCTGCTCGAATTCTTCTCGATCTCCTTCTGTTGGACCTGTTCCAAGGAGTTCTGTGATGCAGTCTCAGATCTCCTCTTCTGATCACAGCTGTATCCTTCTGCTTCCGTGCTCGAAGGTGTGGGAAAAGGGGCATCCCCACCTATATCGGGTACCTTGCTCTTTGAGCCATTTCGTCAGCGGATTACAGAGGCGTCTCAAGACTAGAGTGAGCAAGGATAAGTCCTGGAATATGGTTATCTGGGCTCCTCCCAATGTGAGGGGGCCACCGGATCTGGCTTTCTCTAATATCCTGGTTCTGTCCTACTATAGGTGGAATCTGGCAAGGACTGATCTTGGGCCTCCAGCTCTGTGTATTCTTTCTGTTATGGGCTCGTCGATGTCCTCATCTGCCGTAAGGATTTTGATAATGTCATGAATTGTTTTTTAAGGTATACCTCTGTTTCCCTTTCATGTTCCGGTATGCCAAAAAAAACGTAGGTTGTTCCTTCTTTTTCTGATTTCTAAATCGTCCATCTTCAGGCGAAACTCTTCTTCTCTTTTCTCAATATTCCGTATTCTCATGTCCATTTGGGTCTCAAGGGTGTCTAAGGAGGTTTGGTTGTTCTCAACCCCTTCCAGCCTCTCTTCGATATTATCCATCCTCTGTGCGATCTTGTCTACTTTTCCACCTGTTTTTTATTTCATTCAGGAGGGGAGCGATGTCACCTTTGGTGGCGGCTGCACCTGTCTCCGAGGTGTCTGTTGACATTGTGTCCCTGTACTCAGAACTCAAGGGGGATGGAATATATGCGTACTTGGCTAGTTTGCCCTTAGTGTTCATGAGGTGCTTATTGTGTCAGAGGAGGCACACGCCCCTATTGTGGGGGCCTTACCCTCTGTACCACTGCGTTAGCCGATGGCTTTAGGCTGATTCCGGACCTTTGGGGTGTGACGCAGCCTGCTGTGTGGGTGGGAGGCAGGTCCAGGATCTCTTTGTATGGCTTTGCGTCCTGTTAGGTCCGCCCGTGGCCGAGGTATTTATGGAAGGACTTCCACTGCATGTAAGGGCATGGGATTACTTCTTGTAGGGTTGGAGCGTGGTCTTACTGCAGGACAGTCTTGCGTGAGTGAGTTCGGCGGGGGGTCCGGGGAGAACCTATTTCCTTTCAGTCTGTTTCGGTGGGATATCTCGATCTACCCCCCGATGCTGTTATGCTGCCGTTATTGGGATGCCGCGGGAGTGCACAAGGGTGGTTTGAGATGGGCTTCCACGTGTTGCACTGCTGTGAGGAGGTGGCGTTTTATCTTTTGTGCCCGCTAATTAGGAGTCCTGGAGGTTCAGGTGGGGACGAACCATGTGGGCACTCTACCCATGATATGCACGATGATCTCCGCTGTGGGATCTCACTTGGTTCCTTAAGAAAGGGCAGGTAGTGCGCAGAGGTTGAGGGGTTATGTGTCCGTGCAATGTGGGAGCTGGTGGAGGATTTATGGCATTGGTATTCACTCTCCTTCATACATCTCCATTTTACGAATAGCAGCGCGGTGACATCCTTGTGGTTGGCGTATGAAGTGTATCACTACATTTTGGATGAGAGAAAAGTCATTGTGGTTGCCATGCAGTACACCATCTATCATTAGAGGTCCGGGGACAGAATTATTTGCTGACTACTTGAGCAAACTACTATCCTTTAACTGCCCTGGTAGTCTGGCTCCGTATTTAATGCCTCTGTAATGTCTGTCACTCTCGATGGGATTTCCAATGGAGATGGCAGACTTTGGACCCGGCCGTCTTCTATATCGGTCCAGGCTGCTGAGCGTAGGACACCAGGGGTGCCGACTCTCTGATGGGTGGGGGCCCTCCAATGGACCTGTGTTGCCTCTTTGTGGGTCAGGACGCTTCCACGGGTCACGGCGCCCCGGGGCTCTGCAGCCGCGGCTGACAGTCAGAGCCGTGAGTGGCTGGGGGCATAGCCTACCTCCAGTGATGGTGGGGCCCTCCGTGTGCTCCGGCGGTCCGTGGGCTGGAGGGTCTGCACTGGGCAGCAGTTAAGGACACTTCTGGACCACAGCTTCTGTGCAGGTCACGCGGGAGGAGGGAGCCGGGAGAACGCGCTAACAGGCGCCTCTCAGGGTGTGCGTTCTCTCCGGAGGGGCTCGCTTTCCTGCACGGCCGTGTGATCTGGGTGATACTTTCACGCCGTCCTCAGCGCAAAACTTCTCACAGCGATTTCTTGGGTTCCCCAGGTCCGATTTGTGTCGGATTTTCTCCTGGATGGTGGGGGGGTATTCCGATTTGTCTTCCTTGGGTTATCCTCCGTGGGGGGGGTCGTGGTGTGGGGGCTCGGGTCACCTCGCAGACCTACGGAGACAGAGCTTACACGGAATAGGAGATCTGTGCGCCCCCTCGTGGCTGTTCTAAGGAAGAGTAATTTAAGTTGTTAGATCTTTTTTGTTGAACAAGATTTTCTCTGAGCGAGAGACTATTTTTGCTGTTAAGAGACTCTGTCCTAGAAGGTCCTGCCATGCCTTAGAGACTGCCTCCTCGTTCTAAGAGAAGCCAGAGTGTGCTCTAGAGCCTGAGTGCTCTACCTTACCCGTGCTGAAAACGTGGGGAAGGGAACGTTATTGCTCTACCATTCTGACATATTATTTTGGACACTGTTTCTTTTTGTATTGCATCCCCCTTTCACATTTTTTTGTATTTAGAGGTAAGGATTGGCAATAGGTTTTTTAGTATTGGCCCTTTATTTTGACAAGACACCATTAGGACTGCGTTATTATTTGATGGTCGTAGCTTGTTTCCATCTATAGATTTAGGATTAGATAGGCATTTTTCAAACCCTTTTTAGTCAATAAACACCCTTGAAATGTGATCACTTGGTTTCCTTTCATCTCCCTCCCAGTGTGATAGCCATGCGCCAAGCACTTTGGCATAGCCCAGGGCTGTTCCCCCTCAAGAGGCACAGGAGAAATTCCATATCACCCTGCCCTCTAGATTGGAGATTGCCCAAATTTGGTGGTTCTTTGATGAAGATGGGGACAGTGTAGAATTTGGATTTGATGTGGGTAATCTCACGACTGCTATCAAAGGCTGGTTTACAACGTTTGCCTGGCTCGGTGAGAGGTAAGGATGGTATTCCCATTCATTATGTTGGTGCTTAAGGAGGATTGGGCGCTGGAGGTGTCTAAAGACCAAGTTCGATTTGTGGCTGCTAAACAGAAACCTGCACATGGTCAAGTTCAAGGTAGTCATCCATGTCCACATTCTACACCTTGGAGCTTAATAGCTAGTTGATTACCATACACCTTGCAGTTACCTCCTTTCTTGTGCCAGTTCATCCCATCCACTACCAGCTTGTGTTACTGCCCTTCAAGCTGTCCTTTGTTCGCAGGGTTTTCACTGAGCTATTGATTGTGGTAGCTGTTTGTCTCAAGAGGGGACATATTCACATCTTTCCCTTCCTGGAACACAGGCACATTCAATCCCGCTCTCCTGAGCTGGTGTCGGTCCACCTGTGCCATATTTGCCATCTGCTGCACTGATTGGGATTCCGTCGTAACAGATTCTGCCTGTTAAATAGGACTTCCAGCACTAGTTCCCTTTGGAAACTTTTTCAGCCACAGCCGGCACCATGCGGCTCTGCTCTGTATTTAGGGTGTGAATTCCAGGATAGTCCTTATGTAGTCACTGGCTTCCAATGACCTCGGCTCCTTTTTTCCATACACTTAGTAGGCCACTTGCATTTTCTTTCTAAACTCAAACCTATTCTTCGCCTCAACCCCTCCAACCCCCAGCCCCTCCCTACCGCCAGGGTCTTGACTGCTGAGGGAGGAAAATTGCAGTTCGTGCCAGTCCATGCATGGAAAGGCCTCTAGAGGCAAGATGCTAAAGTGTACACCTTCCTCCACAAGGGAAGGAAATGCGCTCCTTCAAAGTCCCTCCAATGCTTCAGAGCCCTCTTCCAGAAAGACCTGGTCTCCAGATGGGATGGAGGTGAAATGCTGTTTGAAGAAGGAAAAACTTTGAGAAGATGGCAGCTTACATAAAGTTGACGAACGAGAAGCAGTAGCATCACAAGTATTCTCACTCCCCATCTTACGATCTAGATGCCATTCCTCCAAAGATCCATCACTCCCGTTCCAGATTGATGAACATTCTTCAGGAAAATCACCACCCTTGATGGTACAGTTTCCCAATTGCTCCTCTAAACTGTTGCAGTGGGAGGAATTCAGGCGAAAAATGCAAGTTCCTCTGTTTTCAGATGTTATATTACTGGCGTTCTCTGCTTCAGCCCAACGCACCGGCTAGAACCAACACCTCTGAGTTATTCCAGTATCAACGACGCAGTTGCATATGAGGTTGCTCCAATGGCTGCTCCCCAGTCAATATTGTCATTTTCAGGGCAACATGGCAGAACTTTTACAGGGCTCTAACAATGTGTCACAGGATCTCCTGTGGGGATCCCTCTGGGACAACTCATGATGGGGGAGACCCTTTTTGGCAAACTTGGCCACAGTTTAGTGATCAAAAATGCCTCTGATGCACTAGGGTGCTCACCGCTGATCCCCTGATGAAGTGAGGGAGCGACCAACCTCCTGAAATGGCGGGCCAATCATGCTGGCACTGGTTGCTTTACTTCCACTTGTGGGGGAAAGTCTCTCTAGATTCTGTCTGACACTGTGGCCATGCATTACCTTAACAAAAGATCTGACTGCATTGAAGCAATCTCGCTGTGCTTCTGGATAATGCCATCTCTCGCTCGGTAGCTCATTTGGCAGCAACATAGAATGGTGTTGCAGAAACTCTGCATAGGAGTTTGTCACTGATGCAATGTTTTCGACAAGAACTTCACCTCTTCGAGGTACCCCTCAAATTGTTCTCAGTGCCCCGTTGTCAAAGGGCTGTGCAAGTTGAGTTGCTCCGGGGAATTTCCCTGGCAGCATTCTCTTGGAATTACATTTATTGTAGAGTGGAACTTCTCCTCTATGCACTGCCTCTGATTTGTCATCCTGGCTGTCCTCAGAAGACTGAAGGGATGCTGGACCACCCTCACCCTGATTGATGTGGATGTTGCTCTCCCAAACGGAAGGCATGGCCTGCCATCCGAAACTTGGCAATCTCAACCTTCATGCTTGGCTGTTAAGAGGATGAGGTACAAGGAGCGCAACCTGTCTGATGAGGTCCTGGGTGTGCTTCTCTCAGTTAGGCTACAAGTCACTCTCACTTGCTAGTTGCATAATTTCTCTGCTTGCGCCTTCAAACTGGTAGTGGCACTTAGCCCCTATTGTTATCTTTGATTTCAGCCAAGCAGGGCTTGTTCTTTACTTTCCTTGGGGTTATGCAGTTTTTGAAATGGTTTGTTAAGCAGTTTTCACAACGCCAGATTGTTCGCGCATGGGATCTAAACGTCAGACCTTTGTAATTGTGGCACAGTGTCAGCATTTGTATTTGAGTCCTTTGTGATTGCTCACCCTTAAGGGGGCGATGACTTTCCTGGATTCCTTCACTTCCACAAGTCTGCTGAGTGAACACCAATCTCTTTTGGTTAAGCCTGCTTACTTATCCTTCTCCAAGTTCACTTTGTAGGTGATATTGTCCTATCTTCCCAGGTTTGTCAGACTTTTGCGTGTTTCAGGAGATCTGTCTTCTATCCTCTTCCTCAGGAGAGTTCACATCACCTGGACCGAAAAAGGGCTCTCAAGACCTATTCCTAATGAATCACTTCTTCCCACAGATTCCTCATCCAAGATATATTCCGAGGTGCCTGCTGATCTTCGGAAACACTTCAACTACCAGGCAATGTAATGCGGCTCAGTGACAGTTCCACAAGGAATCCACTCACATGCCTCCGGATACTTTGTGGTTAGTATGTGTAGAGTCGACAGCGCCACATGACATCAGTTCCATTTTTTTCTGCATGTTTAACATATTGTTTTACAAATAATATCTTCTCTGCATATCTTGTCATGCTGTGCAGTTCTAGGGCTTTAAGCATTTCGAAGTCTGGAGGAGCAAGATGTCCATAACAGACCTCCATTGGGTGTGCTACGTGGCTGACCATAGTAGGTTAACTGTGGCTCATGACGATGATCCCCAAGGTCCTCTGAGAATGGGCTGCAAAATTGTTTATTGCACTTCACAAGGGCGGCTTATAGGCCCCTTCCACTGGAACTCCCTCCAAGTTCCTTGAGGAAGCAAAAAAGGCAAAGGCAGTTGATCCTGTACAACAGGAAGAACTGTGATCCTTAAAAGGGGCTGAAGAACCAAGGAAGGAAGGATTGGAGGAAGCGTGTAAGATTTCTCCTGTAGTGAGTCCCTCAATTTCTTCTCATCTGGATGACAATAGTTGACGCCTCCAGAGACTCATTACTGCTTAAAGCCAATGCCATCGGTTTGGCCACATTTCCTTGAAATTGACTTAACGCAGGCTGCACCATATGCACATACAAATGAGGCATTTTACAAGATTGTTGCCAAAGTTGTTTGCGCCTACCACTTCTGTGGCACATGACGATTTAACAGGATAAACATTTTAGTCCAGAACTGCCCCAAGGAAACCTTGCTACCATTCAACCCATCGATTGTGGATCGACTCAGGGTGCTGTGGCAAAAACACAACCCTGTCTGCTGTGGATGAGAAATTGGTAAAAACACATTGCCCTACCCCTACATATCTCTGTGTATTAGTTCACCCCACCCCTGCGAGTCTGGTGTTGCAGGATTACAGTCCTCTCCTTGTCTCTCCCTTTGCCAGACTGGGAGTAAGAAACAAGATGCTATGGGACAAAAGATTTTTTCCTTGTGCAGCCTGCTTCCCTGGGTAATCACTATGGCATGCCCCATTGCAATATTTAGGATTAAAGGCTAACCCTGGTGTCTTTCCTTCCCTTCATTCAGGGTACATATTTTGTGTCTGGCAAAACAGTTGCTAAAAACAGGTAAAGTTCCCAACTTTTTTTCTCGGGGGATTAGAACTCAAAGGGAACTAACTCTAAAGAGAAAAACATAAGGTGAGTCTAATTACCCCTCTTTCCTTTACCTAAATGTTTCAAAATGACCAACAATTATCAATTAAACAAGTACCATATTGATGTTATTGTTGTGAAACATCATGAACCCGACACATAAACAATACACCCCGTGTCTTCTCATTGTTTTGTGTCTTTTTTATCAAAAAAAGTTTTCATCAATGGCGAATTGTTGAAATGTGCATTATTATATATGTGGCAATGTGTGCCTTTTTACCTATATACAATATGTGATAATTAAATTGAATTGTTTCTTGTAACTATTGTTTGTGTCGGGTTCATGATGGTTCACAACAATAACATCAATATGGTACTTGTTTAATTGATAATTGTTGGTCATTTTGAAACATTTAGGTAAAGGAAAGAGGGGTAATTAGACTCACCTTATGTTTTTTTCTTTTTTCACTGGCAAAACAGTGGCCATACACTACTCCTTGGAAAGATCTTTGACCTCTGGGCGATGTCTCAAATTGACCTCTTCTCCCCCTTTTTGAACAGGGGGAGAAGAGACCAAAGAGGAACCCTCATATCTGATTTTCCGAAAAAAAAGTTAAAACAGCGTTGTTTCATAAATACACTTAACAGCCTCCACTACACCTAGCATGCTTGACTGAAATGGAAACTCTTTGCTAGGCCCTGTCTCTTTGGCTTAAACCTGTATACTCCGCTTCTCTTTTGCTCTTGACTTGTGACCACAATGTAACCTCGTTGTTGCAACAACTGAAACGTAACTGGGATGTTGTTTGTCCTCGCCTTGACCACTATGTAACCGCTCTGGTAATAAGCCTCACTAGCGCCGTGATACCTTCAAGTCTGGGCGATAACAACAAATACAATAAATAAATAAATAAACAGTGAGTGAGAGTTGTTCAGCTCTAAGGAACTTCTTCTGAGAGGGGCACTGGGGGGGATGCAATTGTTGAATGTTGAACTGCATTATTCTCTTGGAATTCCTGTCGATTCCAGTCATGCCATTAGTTCAGGTTTCAGAGGTTTGAGTCCTCCATGATTTTGATTGGCTTTAATTGGGCTCACTGGACGTGGTACCCAAAGCTTCTGGACAAGGCCACCTGCCATCATCAGAGTCTCTTGGATGGACCTCGTCCCTCAGGGCATCAAGTCCTCCATCCGAATCTCAGCACCTTGAAGCTTCATGCTGGGCTGCTAAGAGGATGGAATATGAGGAGTGGAGTCTATACGATGATGTACTCCTTTCCACCAGGAAACACACCGCAAAGTCTATTTAGATCGGCAGATTATGAAAGGTATGCAACTGTTCTGGATTTTCTTCTTTCTCTGGATCAACAGGACTGCCAGTTTGGCATTCTAAAGCGGCATCTGGCCAATATGACTTTTCAAGAGGACCCCAGAACATGGCTTTTCTCATTCCTACATTTATACAGTTTCTAAAAATGTTCTCATGTGTTTTCTCTCGATGCCTGTTCATTGTACCTGCAAATAATTTAAATTTGGTGTTGATGTTTCTCAATCATGTTTTTTTTTAGGCTACTCACTTGTTTTCCTGTTAATCATCACCTCTGCTAGGAATGTTAGAGATTTTGAGGCATTGTTATGTAAACCTCCAAATCAGTTTTTTTACCAAAGAGAAAATTATAAGAGTGAGACGTATCTTCTTGCTTAAGGTTATCTCGGAAGATTCACCTGCCTGTTTTCTACCCCCTACTGACTGTCCGTTTGAAGAGAGGTTTTATCTAGTTCCCAAAATAGCTCCGTTACATTTAATGGACAAGAATAGATTAGGACAGCAGGCCAGTTCTTTTTATTTGCTGGTGCACGAGTTGGTTGGCAAGGCAGTCTCGAAGCAAACTGTCTAGATGGATTGGGTTCTGCAAATCTGATTGCTACAAGATTGCATGAAATGGGACTCGAGGGCTCATTCTACCAAGGGCCTGGCAGCCACTTCTGTGGCTTCTTTGAACACGTTACTGTCTGTACTCGTTGTCGGGGCAGGATGCTAATTTTGATCTGGCAGTTCTAACTTCCCTAGTTTAAGTAATGGTTCTTGCTCTCCTCCCTCAGTGTTCTGTACTGCTTTGGGAGTCTTAGATGAGGAATCTGTGGAAGGACGCAATCCATCAGAACAACAGGTTACTTACCTTTGCAAATCTTTTTTTATGTATTAGTCCTACTTCCTACTTGCTGGCCATACTAGACACTGCAAAATATGCAGTGCTTTTTAAGTATCCTGATAGTGTAAGGGCTGACAATAAAAGCTTGGATGGAAGAGGGCAAGAGACTAACTATTCTCGTTATATATATATTTTTTTTAGAGACGCAACCTTTTAAATTAATATAAACCCCTCTTTCCTTATCCCAGCGATGTGCCTTTTGGAGTTTCACGGATGCGCTCACAGTGCCGCTGAACACCCCTAGATATCAAGAGTCTGCAGTGAGACCAGTTCTAATTTATCCCAGTTCATCAGGAAACCGAAGTTCTGAATCAGTCGAGCTAACTGTCGGAGAGCAGTGGTGTAGTACTCAAAATGTTGTGGAGCCGCAGAGTTACCAAAGCTCAGAGATCATCGCTTGAACCGAGCAGGTTTCACAGACACACATAAAAGCAATTTAAAGGAAAAACGCCATGAAATAGAATGAATAGATAGTCAACATAAGGAACACTAGTGGTGTACTTTCCTTCTCAAACAGCAAAGAAATACGAGAGGCTTATGAATGAGGGGAATCAAGTATTCAGATTTGTAGTGATTGGATATTTAGATTAGATAACTAGCTTTAGATAAAGTACAAAAGGTTCCCCAAAAGTCATGGCAAATGTTGTTTTAATTAATTTTTGGTAAGAATAAGGTAGGGTATAACCGATTACACATGCGCTTAGGCTCCTATATCCAAAAAGGTGCTCGCGTGCAGCGTTGCTGAGTATATGGAGACAATACCATATGCCTCCTATGTTCAAGACAAGTCATCAATTGTAGTAGCAAACGCCCTTGCTTAACTGTTTACCCCATTGTTATTCCTTAATAATTTCACGACTTTGTTCTGCACCAAACATGAAATTGAAAGGTTATCGAGTGCATTCGTTTTATTTCAATTATGTTCAAGCCGTGCTTCAAAAGAACTTCAAGTAACTGCCAACACGTGTTTCGATACTAGGTCTTTTTCAAGGCTGTGGTATTACATACACAAAACACAAACAAAAACCAAATACAGCAAAATAAAATATATGAAAAATTATATACATACCAAATGTATGGTTCGCAAAGAGGTAGAATAGAGGGTTCCAAACGGAAACAAGGTCAACAAGTTATTCATGTCTTCCTAGATAGCAGTATGAGATACATTGTCAATCTAGTTTGTGTGTCAAGTTCAGACCAAACATTTGTTACATGCCCAGCTGCTGAAAAAGGGTTGGATGAAGCAACCAAAAACACCAGACTTTCAATTGCCCTGGTCAAATGAAAAGGAACTGATCAGAGATGCGCAAGTATAATTTTCTACAAATCACCAAGTACTGTGAGACTTGATAGCAACTTCTTTAGTTAAGGGTATATTCAAACTCTCTGGGATTAGTAACCAAAGCACCAGGGAACACCCGTGTGTAGTGAATATCTTGAAGAATTCACCAATAGCAAATCTAGTTCTGTCCTAAGTGGCAAAAGAAAAATAGAGATCCTACCATCAAGACTCTGAACAGCCGCACCTTTAGATTACTAGAGTTCTCCCATGGTGAAAGATTCCACACCGGGCACTTATCCTAGTTCAATCTGTGTGGGTCTTTAAATGTGAACGAGGATTCCATCACCTCATCATAAAGTCTCTAGTTTGCTGAGAAAATATATACACAACCGATCTAATTAAATAGACAAATTAGAATGCACTAGCCATCCATAATTGAACACACATTCAACTCTTACCTTATCTAATAACGTGCACAATGACCGTAACTTAATAGCATAGGTTTCCGCATTCATTTATATTCCTGCATAGAAAACAGGAAGGCAGAAAATCACGAGTTTCAAAAAATAAAAGTGAAAATATATTCAAATAATACTATTAACTTCCAGACCCAAAAGCTTGGTTGCCCAATATCTCACCCGTAATTTATAGACGGCGTCCTGTTTGGAATCTACCCTTGTTGTGACCTGCGGCAAGTGCCTGTCACTGCCATTTCGATCATTATTTAAAACAGCCTTGGGGCATAACATGTGTAATACACAAGGATTGCGTAGGCATGAAGCCTGCCATGTTTGAGTTGCGGTGTATTGATAAAGCAAAGTGTGTATTGTATTGGAAATACCTCAGGCGTGTAGTACGTGCTGTGTTTAAACATTTTGGTACTTGGGGGTTTTGACTAAAGGATGACTAGAGTAATGCTTTCCCGGATCTTGTCCATCTGCTTAAAAGCCATTGAACTGCTAACTCAATATTGTAATACAGATATATGGATTATGCATGAGTGAGTAGATGCTTGAACAGGAGGAGACTCCTGATCAAATGTCTTCTCTTTACTTTTTAAAATACAATTATAAGAAGTCTATGGTTGTACTGTTTTTTTTTTAGAAGAGCAATTATGAATTAGAGTAAAACTTGACTGCCAAAGTCATGATTTTGATATTAACCTAAACCTTTACATGAAACCGTTGCCTCAGTGAAGTTTGGCTGTTCCTTCAGCTGGAATAATACACTACAGCAAAGTAATCAGAATTGACTTTGCTTATCTCCATTGTAATTAAACTGTATCTCCTCTTATACTAATTTTACTTGTTGTTTTTTATTTAAAAAAAAGTTAATACTTAAACATAATTTGCTGAGTGAAGAAAGTCTTGCAATTGTTTTTTATTTCAGAAACTTTAGCTCTTTGGAAAGGAGCTGCCTGGTTTTAATCAAACAATATTTACTTTATTTAGATTGTTTGAGTGTAGCTCTAGTTCTTTATTCTCTAAATACATTTCCTCTCTGTTTCAGAGTCAATTTCGTTTTCGTTGCTCTGAATTCTTCTTATTAGTTGCATATTTATATTCAGTTGGTGAGCTGGTCATTTGGTCCAAGCCCCACCCACTAGTCAATCACTGCTAATGTGTTAGTGCTTTCTTGTAGTTGGTGAACTGGCGCAAGTGGATCTAGGTTATACGACCTTAACCCCACCCACCTGCTTAGCCCTGCCTCTTCCTTACTTTTCTTAACTCTTAGATCAAGGGCATCTCATCTGGGCATTCGAAAGCAAAGGTCAATTTCTGTTGGACTGAAAAGACCCTGTACCAGAGCCCCGGCTCCTCCGGTGAGTTTGCTGAAATGTGTTTCACCCCTCTGTCCCAACAGCCTATCCCACTCATCGCCAACTACACTTCTCACAAGCAAACATAATGGACACTGCATCGCATCAACCTCATCCGCATCACCATTGACCCATCAGCACTCCATCATCCATCAAAGTTGATCACTGACTGAGGCACACAGTTTACATCGCTTTTCTGGTCAGCTTTGTGCAAGCACATTGGTATCCATGCTGCCCTTAGCTCAAGTTATCACCCCCATAGTAATACAGACTGAGTGCTCTAACCAGACCATGAACCCGTATCTTTGCTGCTACGCGAACACCTAACAGTCCAACTGGAGTGACCATCTCAACACAGCGGAGGTGGCATACAATAATTCAGTCCATGCTGCTACCAAATCCAGTCCATTTTACTTTAGCTACGCCCTGCACCCTAAACTCCTCCCAATAGAACCCGTTAGTCATGGTCTTGTGCAGTCTGCTGATGACTTTACCTGTCTCCAGGCTACTCATTGGCTGGCACGGGTTCATGTTCTGGCCACGAAGGAGTCTGATAAGAGGGCTGCTGACAAGAAAAGGTCTAAAGAACTTGCACATGCTGTTGGCAACAGGTTGTGACTTTCTACTTAACTGCATGCAATTGACGCAAGAGGTTTGCTCCCAAATTTGCAGATCCTTTCTAGATATTGCACCATGTCTCAGCAGTGGTTTTTGCCTTTAGTTTCTGGCTTCATGGAGAATTCACCTAGTAATCCATGTGTCCCTCTTCAAGCCTTTTCGTCTGGACATGTATCATCGTCTTTTGCCTCGCCCTGGTCTCCTGCTGGTGTCTGGTCTTCTGTAATTCAAGGTTGAAAGCATAAGCTATTCTTGTGACTGCAGAGGACGTTTCTACTACTTTGTGACCTGGAAAGGATAGGCGATGTGTGATTGGTCTTGGGAACCGGCCTCTCAGGTTCATGCGCCTGGTGTGCTGGTAGCGCTACCCCGAGTGGCACCTCAGCCACTCTCCGGCCTCTTACCTGCATGGGGGCTGTTTCCTGTTCTGTGCATGTGCAGAGGACCGCAGTCTCTGTTCCGCACATACGCAGTGTATTCTGCTCTGACTGTTGCCACAGCTGCTAAGTGCTTCATTGGCCGATGCGTCACAAACTTCTCTATCCCTTTGAAAGTGACACTGCCATTTTTTTCCCCCATCTTCTTGATCTTGCCTGTTCCCCTCTCTTGGGGCTCTCTGTCAGTGTAATCCTTGTCCGAGCCAGGGGAGTCTTTTGCGATGCCCGCCTTCTTACCAACTACCACCAGTACAACGCTGCAAGAACGCTGGATCAAGCCAAAGGCCGCCCCGCAGGTACCAAGGCACTGCATGCTGCAAAGCTTGGTGCTCACTGAGTCCTGAAATCTGCAGGAAGAAACGATCCAGACGACGGCCCTTCTTGGTCTACGCCACCAGTATCTGGATCCTCCTCCACATCAACATCAGAACCTCCCCCTTGCTTCAGGAAGGAGTGCAGGACCGCCCTCTTCAAGAAATGGCTGCTACCTTACGCCTATGTCAAGACACCTCCACTTCCCACGTAACCCGAGACTAGGTGACGTACTTCCCTGTTTCATCCCCGTTCAATAGAGATTGTGTGCTGCAAAATTGCCCGCCCCTCCCCTGCTGTTGGCTCCCTGTTCCCTTCCATCTGTGCTTCCCTGACCGCGCCTGTCCCCCTCTGTTGCTTCCAGAATCAGATTTAGAGTTCTTAAATGCCCAGCAAAAGCCCCTTTCTGCTATCTAATCTAGCGCCTTGATTAAGAACTTGAGAAGAACAGAAGTTTGCATCTTCTGGAAAACCGCTACCTCCAGGAATAAACAATTGCTTTCAAAATTGTACATTACCCACACCTGCGCTGCTGGTCTCGAGCCCTGCACTGGGTTGCAGCTCCTGGGCCCCCTGTGACTTGGCGCCCTCTGTTATGACGGCGTCGAGCAAAGATTTTGCCATGGTTCCTAAGCAGAGCTGCCCCCACTGAGTGCATGCATGTGCTTTAATGCTGGAATGCACTTGCAGAATCTCACACTCCTTGTGAGACCTGCTTATGCATGCCTTCTGTAGGCTTTTCGGGAAACAATGGTGATAATGTTGCGGCTCTAACACACTCGCTTATCTGACTTGTCTATGCAGTGATTGCTTAAATTGACTCTTTGGCAACATACATAACTGCCACCCAGTGCCCTCGAAAATCTGGAAAGCATACATTTCCGGAACAGTTTGTACTTGCAATGTGTACTCTACTTCCCTTGGAACGACACTAAGTAAGTCCTGCAGGCAACGACAAAGGGTCTTCCTTGGCTATGGTACTGTAATGGACTCTGATCTGAACATTAGACTTAAATGCCCCATTTCTTCTTGGAACTACACTGAATCCTTAGATGAGGTCAAACAGTCAAATAATGTTCCTCCTGTGGCTGTGGAGCCAAAGATGATCTGTCTGCATCCTACCTAGCTGATCACTTAGCAAGGAGATTAAGTACAAAGAGGAAAGCATATATTTTGCCTTCCTTCCTTAAATGCCTTGTAGATCGCCCCAACGCACATGCCTCCCACCCTCTTCCCATCTGCCTCTGGAAGGCACCTACACATGCTTTACTGCTCCTCCATGCTTGCTCTGTAGTTAAACATGCCATCATATGAATATGCTACCACCAGACTTCAAGATTCTTCAGAAGAACCAGTTAGTTGGTAAGAGTTTCAGCCGGCTTTCATCCATAAAGCAGCACCTTTGCAACTGCCATCAACCTCTCGCTCCACACACACTCTGAAACCATGCTAATCCACTCCCATTCCATCAACCTCGTTAATTTCCACACCTCCTTCATGTATCGACCATCCAGTCGTAACTCTGCTTTCAATTAAATGTTTGTAGACACTGGTGCCCTATTTCTCCAGCATGGGGTCTGGCATGGATTCACATGCTCATGAATATTCCCCGTCGTCAGGCTGGGAGTCCTCGGTAAAGAAAAAAATCAGTATCAGTTTCGTTTCTGATCTGTCTTTCTTAGTAGTAACCAATCACTGATCTCTGGGTCATACTGCCGCCAGCCAATGACTGCCCTCTCCCTAAGCCCCTCCCCTGGCAGCCATCCTCAGATTTTTACCGCACGTTCAAGTGTTGGGAGTCCTCGTGCTTAGCTCTCGAGCTTTTACTGCATTTTCACGCTTTTTCAGGAGATTTTTTCGGTTTAATCGAGCCTCAAACTCCACCGTTTCCACTTCCGATAACGGGGACCCGTTTCGGATTTCTTCTACGCCCCTCAAGGGTGAAGTTTTCGTCGAGTTACGCTTCTGGGAGGTTCCAGAAGATCTGAGGCCTACCTCAACGGACATGGCCCAGGACAAGGGAAGCTCGACTCCCAGATCCAAGCTGTTCAGGAGCTGCCCGGGATGCGGATTGCAAAATGTTTTCAAGGAGGACGAGCATTTGCAATGCCTCTACTGTCTTCATGAGGACAAGATGCACGTGGAAAAGGACTGTGCGATCTGCAAGAACCTGTCGGAACGGACCAAGCAAGATCATCATTCCCGCCTCGTCGCCTGGCTGGAGAAGGGCACAGCAGGTGAGAAGGGGAAGAAAAACTCTGCGCGGTCTTCTAAGTCCTGTGAGGGCGCCCCAGCGATGGGGGCCCAACAGAAGGCCAAGCACTGTGAGTCCGCGGGCACCAGGAGTGCCGAAAGGTTGGGCTCTTCAGCTGCCAAGCAGGGCGCGACTTCCCCGGCACGATCAACCGTGAGCCAGCGCTCTGGTTCGGGGAAGAGGAAGTCTGAGAACCCGGGTAAGGCCCGGTCGATCTCGAAGGGAGCCGAGGGGGAGCGAGGCAATGACCCTCCCCCCAAAGTGAAGGCCCAGGACGCACCTAAGGTGGTGAAGGGCCTTGATCGACCCGACAAAGGCCTCTATCGAGGTTGTCGCAGCGGCCCTGGCGAAGCCGGCAGAGACTACGCCAGTGGAGGTGGCCTCGGGGCCCAGAGTTTCCCTGCCACCGCAGAGGGAATCCTCTTTCCTGCCCATTGTTAAGACCACCGTGAAGACCGTGGTGGAAAAAGGGGGGGGGGCGGTGGCCATTACGGACTCAGATTCAGCCTCCGAGGAGGATCTGGTGGAAACCGTGAAAGGCCTCAACAAGAGGTTCGAAGGCCTCAACGAGAGGTTCGAGAAGGTTCGATCCCAGGGGAAGGATCATGCTGATGTGATCGAAGATGGCGACAATGGCGACAACGAGGGCCCAGTAGAACAGCCATCCCGCCCGTCGCAGCCATTGCCCGAGCCCCAGGATAGCTCGGTGGCCATTTTGTTGGTGATCCAATCCTTATGTACTGCGATAAGGACGAGGTTACCACGGACCCCGACGGAGGATCCAGAACCTGGACCGTCGGGAAGCCCTTCGAACAAGAGGAGGAGAATCCACCCCACAACGCCCTTCGTGCCCACAAGGCCTGTGGACCTCTCATCCCCCTCGCCGGACCCTCGGGATGATACGGCGACGGATACAGCGACGGGAACGGACGACGGTGGCCATGATACAACGGACATTCCTTCATCACCCCCCAACCCCCCTTGGGCCTCTCCGCCCGACGAAATTGGCTCTTTTCACGCCATGATAGCCAGGGCATCCGAGCTCTTCCAGCTCTGTCCTGAGGAACAGAAAAAGGAAGGCTTTCTTTACCAACGACGGGAGGCCAAGAGAAAGACGGTCCTCGCGGTACCGTTGCTCGACGACATCTGGGACGAAGGGCTGGCTATCCTGAAGAACCCTTCCACGACACCCGCCAAAAGGGACCGGTACGAGAAGAAGTACCGGGTCCCCGATGCCGCCCTCTTGTGCCTCAGGGCCCAGCCTATGCCGGATTTGGTTGTCTCGGCAGTGGCCAAGAAGAAAGCGGCAGGTGTGGCGGCTTCAACTTCCACTTCCCCGCCGGAAAGCGAGGGCAAGAAGTTGGACTCCAGGGAACGACGAGTCATCTCATCGGCGGCGATAACGATTAAGGCGGCCAATGCCTTAGCGATTGTGGCCTGTTACGACAGGGAGCTCTGGTTCAAGATAGCTCCCCATCGAGACTTCCTACCGGACGACAAGAGGGCGGAGGCCCTACAGATTCTGCAGGAAGGTGAGGTGGCGTCGGATCACGCCATAACGGTGGCAACGGACATTGCCGATACCGGATTTCGCCAGCTGGGCAACAGGGTTTGCCTTCGACGACGAGGATGGCTCAAGGAAACGGACTTTCGCCAGGACGTCAAGACCAGAGTGTTGGATATGCCGTTCAACAGCAACAACCTGTTTGGGAAGACGGTGGATGAGTCCCTCCAGGCCATCAAGACCAACACAGAGATAGCCCGAGCCCTAGGAGTCCTTCAGCAACGGCGGCCCTTTCGGAGCTCCGGAGGCAGACAGGGAGCCTCCAAGGGATCCAGCGGTGGCTCTTCTACGTACCGCCAGGCGGCCCGCTCCTCAGCCCAGAGCCTACAGAGGTCGCAGCAAGCAAGGAGGGTCTCGCCGCCGTCGTTAAGGAGGCCAAGGCGGCAAGGCCTCTTCCAAGCAGGACTGAACCGGCTGTAGCGTCGGGCCCCCACCGAAGCACCCCGGTGGGAGGCCGGCTGACGAAGTTAGTCAGCGTGTGGGAGTCCATCTCCACTGACCGTTGGGTGTTGGACACCCTGGCCTGCGGACACTCGCTAGAATTTCAAAAGAAGTGTCCTCGCATTCCTCCCGTGGCCAAGAAGGAGAATCACGTCCCTCAACTGCTGTTGGAGGTAAGGGCGATGCTCAAGAAAGGTGCCATCAAGCTCGTCCCCAAGAGGCTCCGGGGCTCCGGAGTATACTCAAGGTAATTCCACGTCAGCAAGAAGACAGGCGGTTGGCACCCCATCCTGGACCTGCGTCGGTTAAACAAGTACATCAAGGCACAGAAATTCAGGATGGTCACCCTCCAGCACGTGCTGGGACAGCTGGAGGAGGGCGACTTCCTATCGTAGTTGGACCTGGAGGATGCTTACTTCCACATCCCCATTCTAAAAGGACCCAGAAAGTTCCTCAAATTCGTAGTCCAGGGGCGTCGACAACCAATTCAGAGCCCTGCTGTTCGGATTAAAGTCGGCACCCAGGGTGTTCACCAAGTGCCTCGCACCAGTGGCGGCACGGCTGCGCCTGCAGGGGTTCCACGTCTACCCCTATCTGGACGACTGGCTAATCCATGCAAGGTCAAGAGAATTCGCCGTCGAACACACGGCGAGGACTGTCCGCCTGCTCACGGAACTGGGATTCGCCATCAACTACCCCACATCCCACCTGGTTCCGTCGCAGGTGGCACTGTTTCTGGGAGCGAGGCTCGATACAGTGGAGCGATTGGCATCTCTGTCGGAAGAAAGGACGAAGGCCATTTTGGGCAAGGTGCAGTGCCTGTTAGCCACGGATGTGGCCAGGGTGAGGTCCATCAAGTCCCTCCTCGGGATTATGTCCTCATGCATCTACCTTGTGCCCCTTTGCAGACTTCGGATGTGTCCGCTACAAGAGTTCCTCGACGCCCGCTGGATTGAAGCGGCGGGCAGCTTCGAAGACAGTTTCCCGCTCGACGAGGAGTTCCGTCGGGCGATTCTATGGTGGGGTACCCGTGCGCACCTCACGGCAGGCACGGACTTTCAGACCCCGGCGTATCAGGAGACTGTGATGACGGACGCCTCCCTGGAGGGATGGGGGGCCCACACCGGAGATCTCCACGCAAGAGGCCTCTGGCTCCCGGAGGAGAGGTCTCTCCACATCAACATCCTGGAGCTACGAGCCGTGTTCTGGGCGCTCAAATTGTTCCTTCCATCCCTCAAGGACAAAGTGGTGAGGATCTTCACCGACAACACCACCACGATGTTCTACATCCCGAAGCAGGGAGGCACCAGATCCCCAGCCCTATCCAAGGAGGCCCAGGATCTTTGGCAGGAATAAAAAACACCATCGCTGACTCACTCAGCAGGGAGCTGCGCTCGTGCCACGAGTGGGAACTACGCCAGGACCAGGTGGATTGGCTCTTTCAACGATGGGGCGAACCCCAGATCGACCTGTTTGCGACGGCGACGAACTCCAAGTGCCAGAGGTTTGCCAGCAGGTTCAAACAGCCGAGGAGCATGGGCGATGCTTTCTCGTTCCCTTGGGACGGCCTGTTCCTGTACGCGTTCCCTCCGTTGCCGTTGCTGCTCCGTCTCATCAACCAGCTCCAGAGGTCCAGGTGCAGGATGATCCTCGTCGCACCGGCGTGGCCGAGACAGATCTGGTTCCTGGACCTTCTGGACTTGTCAACGTCCCCACCTATCAAGCTGGCGACGGACACGGATCTTCTCTCCAGAGAAGGAGGCGCCATTCTTCATCACGACCCGGAGTCCCTGAACTTGCAGGACTAGAGTTTGGAGGATACGATATCCCGGCTGACTGCAGAGAGGTTCTTGCAAAAGCCAGGGCGCCCTCAACTCTCAAGTGCTATGGACATAAGTGGAAGAGGTTCTCTGTCTGGTGCCGTGCACAGAAGATTAACCCTCTGCGGATTACGGCCCCTCAAATATTGCCGTACCTACTGTCGCTGGCCAAAGCTGGACTGGCTCATGCCTCCATCAAGATACATCTGGCTGCCATCTCCCGATACACCAGAACTACAGGACGGGCGTCCTTGTGGTCTCATCGCCTGGTGAAGGAATTTATGAAGGGACTATTCCGATTGTTCCCGCCGGTGAAGGCTCCTGCCCCGGCGTGGGAGTTCAACGTGTTGCTGATCAGGCTCATGAGGGCCCCATTCGAGCCTATGCATTCGGCGCCTTTGAAGTTCCTGTCGTGGAAGACAGCATTTTTCGTGGCCATCACCTCCGCACGACGTGTGGGAGAGATCCAGGCCCTATCCTGCAAGCCTCCATACTTGACTTTTCACGACACGAGGGTGGTGCTGAAGACGCACCCCTCCTTTATGCCCAAGGTGCCGTCGGACTTCCACCTCAAAGAGCCCTTGGTGTTGCCAGTTTTCTTCCCGTCGCCTTCGTCGCAGGCCGAGAGGACTCTGCACTCGCTGGACGTAGCTAGAGCGCTGAAGTTCTACGTGGACCGGAAGACATCACAGCTGTTTGTGAACTTTGGACCTGTGAATCAAGGGAAGGCTCTCTCGAAGGCTTCCATTTCCAGATGGCTCTCCGGCTGAATCATGCACTGTCACCGGTTGGCAAACGGACCGCTGCCCGGCCGTCCGAGAGCCCATGCGACCAGAGCGATCACTGCTACCACAGCGTTCCTGTCTGCTGTGCCCCTGCTGGACATCTGCAGGGCTGCTACGTGGAGGTCGACGCACACCTTCACAAGATTCTACTGCGTCGATCGGGACTCCAGGGAGGAGTCCAGGGCCGGCCAAGCAGTGCTGCACAACCTGTTCGCTTAAGGTGAGCCTGGTGAGGAGGTAAGAGATGCTTAATGTTGAGCCTGCTGCCACCTACCGTGGTTGTGCATGTGTATACTGCTATGTATTCTTATATTCATGAGCATGTGAATCCATGCCAGACCCCATGCTGGAGAAGGAACAAGTTACTTACCTGTAACTGTTCTCCAGCATGGGTCTGGCATGGATTCACATGCGAACCCTCCCTCCTTCCCCTCTGTGGCTCTTCACTTGGTCATACTGCCACTTTACGTGCTACCAAATCTGAGGATGGCTGCCAGGGGAGGGGCTTAGGTAGAGGGCAGTCATTGGGTGGGGGCAGTATGACCCAGAGATCAGTGATTGGTTACTACTAAGAAAGACAGATCAGAAACGAAACTGATACTGATTTTTTCTTTACCGAGGATTCCCAGCCTGACGACGGGGAATATTCATGAGCATGTGAATCCATGCCAGACCCATGCTGGAGAACAACAGTTACAGGTAAGTAACTTGTTCCTTCTTTTCTTCTTCATTTCAATATGAAGACCCTTGGCCTTAAGCCGCAGGTATAGGGCCATGCTCATTGAAAAGGCCATATATACAATCTGCAGTGTTTTGATTATTTGCCTCTCCTATGCATATTCCTTGATTGGAGCACTTAGGCATCCTCTTCACCTTTCGACTCCCAGTAGCCGACACGCCACTGTTCCACTCTCTTACATTCACTTTATCCAAGACCTTAAACAAATGGCACTGCTCCATATCTTCTCTCCTTTAGGATTGCTCCCAACAAACCCCATGATCGTCCCTTGCTGGTCTACCTTCAACAACCTCTTTGGCAAAGCTTAAAATGCTTTTGCTTCATCCAAAAAGATAAAGATCTCCATTACTGACATAATATGATGGGGAACAATCTCATAGGTTTCAATATTTTCTCAGGCAGCCAACATCCCATGCTTTACATTACCTTCCCTCCCCTTCCCACCTTGCAATAAAAGATTTCTAGTAACTTCCTCCAGAAAATAAATCTTGTGACGATAAATGCCCACCCAACACTACTTTCAACTGGGCAAATCAGACTCAGGATATATTTGCCAGTGTTTCAACACAACCCAGATATTTTCTGAGAAGATCCGGCCCCCTTCTGAAATCCACACATGCAGCGCGCCTCTGCAATTGCCAATATTAGTATTAAGACAGATCTATACAATGAGGCAGACGCCCCTGGACTTTGGGGGACTTGGGATGGCATTTTTCAGTTTTGTCGCAGAGTAGTGAGAAGGGGCAAGGGTAGCAAAAGGAAAGAGCAAGAAGTGGCTGAGGCAAATTAGGACAAATTGTTAGAGAAATGCAAACCAGTAGGTGGCTAGATCAGATGAGCCTAACAGTGGTAGAGCTCACACTTGAGGGAAGCAATAGAGTAGAAACTGTTGTGGGCTTTGACCACAACACTGGCAAAAGCCAGAACACAGGAGGTGGACAATTCAAAAAGACCCTCCCAGGAACGTTGATTGACCAAAATGCCAGAGGTAGCGGAAGTGACATCACAAAACTGGTATATATTAGACAAATGTGGTGCCCTGTGGATTCAGAGAGTATTTTAGGAGAAGCGACTAGACTGCAGTCCTAATCCATCATTATTCAATTTTATTATTTCATAAAAAATCATTACAAAAATATTCACTCAAACATTAAACCTTACATTTTATTCCTTCATGCATAGCTAATATCAAGAATACCACAATAATAAATCAATTCATCATTAAGAACCTTTTTTTTGTTTAAATTTTTTTTTTTTAACACAAATGAAGGCTTCTATTGCAGCCTTTTGGCTTCCAATTTTGTTATTAGGAGTGGTGTGACCACTCTTACTATTAGTCAACACAAAAAAACGTTATCAACTATAGGTGTCCTTAATCTTCAACATTCACTTTACGTAGGACTTCCATTGTATTAGTTTCGACTTAGCAACATCTAGCCAATTTCATCCAGATGTATGTCCATGTCTTCTTCGGGATTTGTGAACTTTTGGCCCAATTTCTAATTTTTCAATTCCTTAGCATTTATTGGACAGGCTCCATAATGCAAGCTTCCATGGTGAGCAGTGTCAAATTTTCTTTTCAGTCTAATCGCATCATAGCATGCGTAGAGTCTGGACGTATGCTTCAGCGTGTACGATACAGAATTATTTGCATTTTTTATATATATATTTTTAGGCGATGCTTGGAAAATGCTCTTTACGCAGTTTGAAATGCCACGCCTATTTTAGTATTTACTTGAATGTCCAAGCGTGGACGAGTTTGCATCTAAGCTTTGTCTTAATGCATCCTTTAGCGTGTCCAATAAATGGTTAATCACATTTTTGTTTTTGTGTTGTTTTTGTTTAGCCAATGTCCCGGGGTCACTCTTTGGCCAACTGGTGGTGCCGCACCTATTCTCGCGTTTCCTTCATTGATCAAACCTTGAAGGCATCTATGTCTAGGCTTGGTTGTGTCGGGGCGAAATGCTTTTTTCTCTCTCTCAAAAAAGGATTCTTCTGAGAGAGAAAAAAAAGCATTTTTACAGGAAATATATGCAGAGAATGTCATTGCATAAACTGCAAAGGAAGCTAACCGCACACCTGAGGACATATAAGGAGATGCTGTCCTCCGTGATGAGTCCCAGGGCTGAAATATCATTACATTTATATGCTTTGTCTTCTTAACCTACAAGGCTCCCTACAAAGGTCGGGTCTCTTAAAATGGATCCCTTGGCACTAAAGAAATTGGCAGCCCTAAAAATCTGGGGGAGGCATAAATGCTAAAACATTGGCTGATTTGGCTTTAGCGCAACACTAGAGACGTGGAAAATGTGGTTGGGAAAGTTCATTAGAGGATTAACATAGTGGTGAAGTCAAGTGGGCTAGTCTCTTGTATGGATACTCATTGACTATTGCTTTAGTGAATATTTTAATAGTGTCACAAAATGTTGGGGGACATTTTTTCCTTGATTAGTCCACCATAATGAAGTTGGGAGTAATTTGTCGGATAGGTGGAAAATGTAATCTTGGGGGTGAAAGGGAGTGTCTTATAGATATATACTATATTTTGTTATATAGTATTATGTTGAATGAATTAATATCTGTAATGTTTGTTTTAGAATGTTGGGCATCAAGTAATTTGTTTCCATTTGTAATGAACTAAGAGTTGTGAAGTATATGATTACAAATGTGTTTAAGTTTTTAATAAACTATAAACACAAAAAGTAATAGGCTGAGGCACTGCCATAGATATGCCAATTTAGCATTGTATAACCAGGTAACCAGTTACTTCCATATGATGCCAATTATAGCTGCATGTCTATTATTGTCATGATGTGAAAAGTAAAACCCCTACATTGCCAGTTGCTGCGATAAAACGGTTTCCAAAAATGTAGTCACTTTAGGTGCACTGGAACTTTAATGATAATGATTTGTTATTTATATAACACTTTCTCCAAAGTGCTGTACATAGCTCATATTTACATACAACTATCATCCCAACCGGTAATGAGGCTTATTTATCAACCTCAGAAGAATAAAAGGCTGAGTTGACCCTGCCAGGATTTGAACCTGCGGATCGCACATAGATTTCAGCAGTGAGCTGTAGGCCCACTCCCCGACTTACACGTCCAAAAATACAAAGGAATAAGGCACACCCCAGCAGGGAATGAGACCAGGAGAACAGGCTGCAAGAGTTTAGTCGTTTATATGAAAATTGGCATCCAGAGAGCTCTGCTGCCCGAGAGCGCTCTGGCAAACATTACAAATGTGCCAGTTTAAGAAGGTAAAAAAGTCACAACTGACATCATGCTATAGGGGACTACATGGACACAGGATTGGATAAAACATTCGGCTACATATGTCTTTGATGACGTTGCTCCCGCTGGATTGGTTGTTCAGTTGTCTGATCTTATCACATCACAAATGCCCCACCTTGAAAAGACCTCCCGCCCCAGAAACTTAGCGGCACACTTGGCGTCAGGGTGGGGGCACGGTCCAGCCTCAACCCACCTCGAAAATGGGCACACAATCACTATTAAGTACCTCGCTCCATTGCACCTTTCTCCCATATCCGCGTAATCAATATGGAGCTCTCTAAATGGTCCTATTGGTCGTGATAGTGTTCCTGTTGATGTTCTCAGTGTCATTCCTGAACTGAATGTTTGACATGTGTAATACATTCTATTGTAAATTTGGACAGCTGTTCTTGCAAGTTGAGAACGAACCAATGTTCCTGTATGTCTGCGGCAATGTGTTTTGTCACATGTGTCGGGAAGTGCAACTGCTGAAATGCAATTTCTAGTAGTTCTACTGGCATCACTACCTTCCCTGTTAACTGTTGCCTCCATATCAAATCAGTCGCTGATTGTTTGCACCCTCTTTTAGCCCATAACTCCTCCTCACTGGGCGCACGCTTTTGAAGTTCTATCACTTGGGCAATTGGCGTATTGTTATATCCTTCTCCCTGTATCTCTGTTGTTGGTGTTTTTATAATGCATTTTGTTGTTGGTGGCATATTGAAATATGCGGCATCTTTTCCCAATGAGATGAAGTCTGTATTTGCTGTGTGGGCCTGGCATTTTACCAAAGCTACTACTGACGGTTCTGCTAACGCGTCAATCAATTCATTTAACAGGGCGGCATGCTGCATTGGTGACCCATCTGCCCTGCAAAACCCCCGACGTCCCCATCGTGAGAGCCCCGAGTGAACCGTGGTTGTAGCATATGCCGAGTCTGAATATATCGTTACTGCACAACCTTTAGCAGTGCGTAGCGCTTCAATTAGTGCTGCCAATTCCGCTGCCTGAGCTGAGTAATGAGGGGGTAGGCGTTTCTTCACAATGATTTCATATTCTTCCTCTTCCATTCTTACAACTGCTGCCTCTACATGTTTTTTTCCCGTTTCAATGTCTATCGATGCTGATCCGTCAACAAAATATATCTCTCCCTCCTGTAGTGCATTTTCACTTGCTTTAGGAAGATCATCCCCTTCACCTTCATATGTAGCGCAATCGTGTATTTTAATGTCCTCCACTGTGCAGGGCTCCATGATGAACATGGCTGGGTTTACTGATTTGCACCCGACGACCTGGACATTGGGGCTTGATATTATTTCATACACTGTTGCTCTCTGAGTTGTCAATGTTGATTTTATCTTTCCAAGATTGCATAAATGAGTGTTCAGCATACAGAGTTACTGAGCATCCCAAAACAATCGTGGTGCTCTTTTCTATTACGAAGGCCGCTGCAGCGAGAGCTTGTTCGCATGTGAAGTGACCATGCATTGCAGAATAGAGTGTGCTGCTATAATAGGCCAATGGCTTGTGGCCTAATGATGTTTTTTTGAGTCAGCACTGCAGTTATAAGGAAGCCATTGCTGTGTGAAGAGAGATAAAACTCCCGATCATAGTCTGGGTTTGCTAAAACTGGAGCGTGTGTGATGAGGTCCTGCAACTTAAAGTATTGTCATCATTTCATTTGACCATTTTATTGGGACATTATTCTTCTGTGCTTCTTTTAGGTCCTGTAACAGTGGGCGCGTGTAAGCTGCGTAGTCCCATATCCATGCACGGCAATAATTACATATGCCAAGAAATGTCTGCATGTCTAACTGTTTTTGGTATGATCATGTGACGTATTGCTGCTGCTCTGTCTGGTAAAATCCTCTTACCGTCTTTTGAAATCAACTGTCCTAGGTAAAGCACCTCTGCTAGGCAATATTGCAGCTTCCTTTTGTCCACCTTGTATCCTTTCGTGGCCAATAAATTTAGCAGTGCTATCGAATCAGCCCTGCACTTCCCTCGCTCTCACTGCAGACAAGCAAATTGTCTACGTATTGTGCTCTCTACACCAATGTTTCCAAGATCTTCATGCAATATTCTATTAAAAATGCTCGGGCTCTCACAATACCCTTGAGGTAATCTGCAATGTTCGTATCTGTTTCCCCCCAGTGTAAACGCTGTGAGATATCGGGAGCTTGGATCAAGTGGTATCGAGAAAAAAGCGTTTTTCAAGTCCACCACTGTAAAGCATGTAGCATCTTTTGGTATGCTGCGCAATATTGATGCTGGATTGGGAACTAATGGGAACTCTTTCTGTATTACGTCATTGAGTGGGCATAGGTCTTGAATCATCCTCCAAGCCCCTCCTGTTGCTTTTTTGATTGGGAAAATCGCTGTTACATGGTGAATTTGATGGCACTATTATCCCTTGTTCCAGCAATGCATTAATTGTTTCTTGTATACCTTCTTCTGCTTCCCTTGATAAGGGGTACTGTTTTACTCTAGGTGGTAGGGCACCTTGCTTTAATTTTATCCTGATTGGCGTGACCTCTTGCAACAATCCTACATCATGTGGGCCTGTTGTCCATATTTCTGGCAATACCTTCTCCATGTCTTTTTCATATATAATAGGTGTTATGTTGACACTGGCCATGAGGGGGTTGTGTATCTCTCTGTGTTGAATCATGATGTCACATGGCACACTAATTTCCATTATTATCTCCCCATCACACTCATTATCTGTAAATAGCTCTTCATCAGTTAAATTGCGCAACATTATGTTTTGGTCTATGCACAACAACGTCCTCCATTCGCATCCATGTGTGTCCAGTCCTATCACTGCAATACACTTGCTTGATACTTGTACCCCTTCCAAATCAATAGACAAAATCATTCCTGGGACAACATCTGTGTTTACAATTGGGCGGAAAACCAAATCTGAAGGCACCTTCCATTCCTTTCTTGTTATCTCTGGAACCACCCTTGCCAGTACTCTGATGCCATAAATAAACATGTCCATATCAATAGGCACCCCTCTTACCGCAACTTCGTTTGTCATTGTGCTAACCATCAACATTGCCCGCACGGGGCACACTCCTGGGGTGGAACAAACTATTCCCCTCTCGGTAAAGGATATGGTCATGTTCACTTGCTCAGAAGGTCTCTTCCTAACAAATTGATCGGCGAGTCTTCATGATACAGTAGGGGTGTTCACACTGTTCCCCCCCCTCCCACTATTGTGTCAAGGTCTTTCTTGTAAGGAACTTTTAAAATAGCCCCAGAGAACCCCTGTGTCTCCAAATTTCTGCCCGAGAGCGGAAACCGGCATTCCACGAGGCACGATTTTTCAGCTCCCGGGTCCACCATAAAGATGAACTGTTTGTTGCCTATCTCCGCACCCACTAGTGGTTCCTCTTCTGCACGTAGAGTGGTGGATAGGACTGGACACTCAAGTGCTTTCTGTGGGCTGTCCTAACCTGCATTTGTCTCCGTTCCTAGAACAGAGAATACATTGTCCCCCACTACTGCCACACCACGGAAAGGCGCCGGCGCACCGTTTGCAGATGTTGCAAAAATATTAGTGTTTGCGTTTGCCATAGTGTTTTTGTCGTGCCATTTGTTGCGGGATCCCTCTCTGCTGTGCATGTTGTTGCAGTGGCTGTCTCTGCTGCATTTGTGGTTCGTTATAGCATTGTTCCTGTTGTCCATTCCCTCCCATAGGTAACCCATAGGGACTGCCTGGGTGTGGGTGACCATACTGCTGCTCATTTCCCATGGGGGGTTGCCCTGGGTAATATCCCATAGGTTTCCTTCTGCATTCCCGTGAGTGATGTCCCCACCTTCCACAGGTTCAACATGATCCTTGTGGTCCTCCCCTTGGCCAGGCCCTCCAAATCCTCTATTTCCCATTCCTCCAAACCCACCTCTTGGTCCTCTGTACCCACCTCGCCCTCTCGTAGGCCTTCCCTACTATTGTGGCCCTCCGTACTGCTCCTCTCCGTCCCACTGCTCCTGCCCATTTCCCGTCCATGTTGCTGCCATCCTTACTGGGCTGTTTCCTCCCCCTTTTCCTTCCTCCTGTCTGGCTGTTGATGTTGTAGCATTCATAGCTGTGACCTTCACTAATTTATTCTGTACCAACTTCGCTTTGTCTGCCAACCTTCACTGCGCTATCTCCTTCTCCCTTTCTTTGAACCTCCTACAATGGTGTACAATTATACTTTGAATCTCTGGCCAGCCCTTGGCTTCTATCCCAGCTATTTTATCCGCGGCCTTCTGTACCTCCTTTGGGAGCCCTTTTTTTATTATGAAATAGAGCAAGGCAGTTGATTAGTCCCATGGCGTACCAGTTTCACTTCTCCACAGGTTTTGCACCTGGAGGATGAATTGCGTAGGCTCCTCCTCCTCTCCCATAGTGCATTGCATCACCAAGTGTAAATCTGGAGTGTCTGGAAATGTCCTTCACAATGCATCCCATACTTGGACCCTGACGTTATTAAATGCTGACCCGTCATGACGGTTGCAATTCATAGTCACACCTTGAAACCCCGCCTTTACCCACACTGTGTCTGATTGATCCCCCACAGCCGACACCAACAAGCTCTTTACGTCTCCTATAGCTAGAGGGACCCCTGCCGTGTGCTTTTCAAATGCGTGTATCCACTTCCCCGCCCCACCCGAAAGTGGGGGGAGAATTTACAACAAGTTATTCTTGTCCATTTGTGCCCATGGTATGTAGCTGGGCCTCTGTGTATCAGAGGCATCTGTAACTTTGTCTTTCCCCCTCTCTTACTTACCGTTCCTTTCTTCATTTTACTTACCAGTATGTTTCCTACTCTGTCTCAACCTCCCTTGCCACCAGGGTGGTGACCTAACATCCACCTGATCAAAGTGGAACGGCAGCTGTATTCCCGCTGCTGCCGCTCCTTCTTCATATTCATCTAAGTCACTCCATACTTCTTCCACTTCCTCCTCTGACTCCCTTTCCTCTTGTCCCTCCCCTCTTTGGCTGTCTGGGGTCGCAGGTCGTATTACCTTAACAGGTCTGCCATTTAGATGAAACAGGAACTCTCCCGACTGCCACTCTTGTTCTTGTCCCCTTGGAATTGGCGGCGGGGAGTGTATAGACCCCCCCGCAACACTTGCCCCTGCAACACTGGCTCCGGCAACACATGGTGGAGGTGTAAGGTCACCCGTTGTCAATGGTGGTGTTTCCTCTCCCCCTAGCAGCGTTTGGCCCCGATCACACAACGATCTCAACCGTGTTCTCCATCTGTGCATGCGCAAGCTGTCTAAGTTCCCCGTTAATCGTACAATATCCACTGGCGGGGCACTGGTTGGTCCATACAACCCTCCTGTCTCATAGGGAGGCGGGCGGTGGGTGATGTTGCTGACCTGGGTGTGGAGGTGGTGCTCGCTGGAACATACAGGGGCTCACTATACCCTACCGCAGGCTTTGTCATCAGTGGGTAGATTTTTGTGCACTCATTCTCTTTTGGCGGTGCTGCACATTCTCCCCCTGCACACCATTCTCCCCCTTCCTGTATTTCTTCATTTTTTATAGTTTCATTTTTACTTACCTCACCACTAGGTGCTATTTCTTCAAACATCCACCACAGATCTAGTACCTCTCTTCTATTCTGTAACTGCTTACCTCGGTATTTAGCCAGCAGGTGTGTTGATACCAGATCCAGTACTCTCTTATCAAATGACCCTCCCTCTGGCCATACAGGCTGTATACTGTCTCCTTTTATCTCCGTCACCCACTGATCATGGTATTTTTTGTATTTTCTCACTATATAGACGGAGATGTTAAAAGCTGTGCGCTAACGGTGTGTTACTACCCATTGTGCTGCATGTATTGCTCTGGCTTGTGCTTAGCTCCTCCTTTTTTTTTTCTTTTCTCAAAATGAATGTTCGTTCACAACTGTCGTTACTTACCTCCCCCTGGAAACAATTTAACCAATCCCCTTTCACTTTACACCTCTTACTTTTGCGATTCAATTGTGTCGACAGTTACCATTAGTTCTACAATTATTTAAAAACACTTTTGGTCAAAAGTCAGAGTTTTGTTAACACATTCTCCTGTTAACCGTTATATTTCTCAAACCACAGATAAAATGGCACTTACTGATAGACCAACATGTAACAGACACACAGAGAACATATAACATAAACTACCTTTTCGTTTTCCCTCTTTTTGCTAGTTTTACCTTATCACCCTGTGCTCCTGCTGTCTCACACACTCCCCCACCTCTAAGCCCCCTGGGGCTGTCCTTTTCAAGAATACTGCTCACACAGAAAAATAATAATCTAAATTACCACTCCGAGTCTATTCAACATATATATAAGACTCCTCCTTTTTGTCACTTTATCTTCACTATTCCCTGCACTGGACGAGACAATGCTATGCGGCGCCGCCTTCTGCCCCGTTCGGGCTAGGCTTCCTTATTTCTCTTCTACTTCTTTTTACCACAAAAACCTAATGGCCATATAAAGGATAGATGAGAAAAAAGCCTCAGTAACATTCACACAGACTGGGAGGCAATGGTTTTGATGGGGGCATCCCGGATGTCGCCGCACGGCACAGGGGCCTTAGGGCACCTGTCTCGATCACGTTGCGGGGGTCACCAAAATGTAGTCCCACTCCCTGACTTACATGTCCAGAAATACAAAGGAATAAGGCACACCCCAGCAGGGAATGAGACCAGGAGAACAGGCTGCAAGAGTTTAGTCGTGTATATGAAAATTGGCATCCAGAGAACTTTGCTGCCTGAGAGTGCTCTAGCAAACATTACAAATGTGGCAGCTTAAGAAGGTAAAAAACGTCACAACTGACATCATGCTATAGGGGACTACATGGACACAGGATTGGATAAAACATTCGGCTACATATGTCTTTGATGACGTTGCTCCCGCTGGATTGGTTGTTCAGTTGGCGGGAGGGCGTGTGCCACCAGGTCTAGTTGCCTGTGTCCGGGCGGGGAGAAGGTCAGTTCACGATGAAGCAGAGCAGACACTAACTAATCTAACATACCATATTGTTTTGAGCATGCACTAAATAAGTCACTGAGGCTCCTTTTAACAAATCATTGTACTCTATAAATTCTAGGTTTATGCTAACATCATTAGTCACTGAGACTTGTGGGGTTTATCAGGACTTGGGGGTCTCACCTAGGTGGGATCATTGATCATGGGGTGGGTCTGGGCACATCAGAAGAACTGGGGGGGCATGCTGACATTTGTTAGTTCTAAGGTGCAATATACTGTGACAGAGGTTGGCCTTTGTTAGTTGGGGCACACTGGGGTGGGGAATCACACCAAGGTTACACGTCTGGTACATCAAGAGAATACCTAGCGGGGCTATGGGGTTATATTGGCAATCATTTCCCAACAGCAGGGGTAAAAGGGCACCGGCAGGTTTGTGGAGATGGATGGGCTGCAAGGCCTGGTTCGAGCCGGTTCACGCACAGGACAGTGATCTCAGAGGAAGGGTGAGGCGTTACCACGGGGCCCGCATCCACCTCGAGGTGAGCCAGCTGCGACCTAAAGATCTCCTCCTGGTGTAATCCACTCGTTTGCAAACCAGCAGCAGAGGCGGATTACATCCTCCTTTTCACTCGATCCTATGCCTGGTCTGAAAATGGCCGTGCGGCCCACATGCAACGCAAGCCTTCATCTTCTGCCCGTACCTATTCGCCGGCAGACGGAAGCCGGCACCAGCCCTTCCGGCAAAGGCCTGGAGGACAAGGCCCTGTTTCACGCCTGTTTAGCGCGTGGATGTGCGTATTTGCCCTGGACCCTGCCAACTCTGGAAGCTTCCCTACTTCTGACTCTAGCAGCAAAGGGTTACACTGCCAGAGCGAAAACAAGTAGCGAGAGAGAGTGAACCCATATCTCTAACTTCTTGTCAACATGAAATCCACTTGCAGATACCCTAGCCATAGGAGCTGCATAAAGAGCGAAGTCCCATTCACCAGCACCTCGCTCATGAGGCAGGAGCCTCGTCCAGCCAGCCATCCAACCCCGTATGATCTCTATAGTGCTGCCATCCTGCTGCACGCCAAGGATGAGGAGTACAGGAGCCGTGGGTAAGCAATAATTGCAGCCGCTCCCTTCATCCCGTTCCCTCCGAGATCCCAGCCCTGCAAAGCAACCGCCACATACGAGGAGCGCAATGGCGGGTCCCTCATTTCTCTTTGTTTACTCTTGCTAAGCTGTGCATCACACTGCCTGCTCCACACTGTGCTGCCATCATAGAGTGAACTATCTACGCGAACCAATTATATTAGCAGTACGGCCCAAGAAATCATATCCGCCTGCTACCGCCACACCTGCCCAAGTGTATAATCTGCTGCATACTGTAAGTGTATTGCTAGTGTACTCCTACAATTTGGCTCGCCATGAGCTGCCCTATGTAACCAATTACTGCTCTGCAATTCCGCCTCTCATGCCTCGCCCTTCCGCATTGCATTGACCCTAATACCGTACAATACAAACCCTTGTGATCCTTGCTGTACATGTGTGGATCGAATCTAGTGAAACACAACCACATCTAGTCATTGCAATCTAATGTGTCTTTAACTGCTTATTTGATTATCGAATTTAGGTGAATCTCTGCCCCACCTAGTCAATGCAATCCAGTGTGACACTAACTACTTTGCGATTCTCATACTTATTTGAAGCCCCGCCCCACCCAGTATATGCAATCTGAGGTGATTTTTGACGCTCCTGTGATTCTGAAGCCTACTGCCCAGACCTCCAGCCCTAGGAACTCAGCAACTCCGGAACCAGCTGATAGCAGACACTTGTCCACTGTTCTCACCTCCTCCCACCAAAATGTGCCTACCAGGTATATACTCAGTATTGCTGAGAGTCATCCTCCACCTTATCCACGTATCTAATAATCTCGATTATCAACCTCTACACCTGCTAGTAAATCTGCCACTACACCCATAACAGGTGCTCTAATCAATGCGTGATCTGTAGTAGCTCACGCGTCAGACATAGCAGACCTCATCCTAATGGAAGAATTAGACTTTTTAGCCATCACTGAGACCTGGCTTCATGCAGCCGCTGGCCCAGCCCTTGCCATCCCTGAGAATTTCTCCATCCTTCGAGCAGACAGAACAGATTCCAGAGGCGGTGGCCTCGCTATAATCGCTAAAACCCACCTTAACCTTAAACCTGAAACTACTGACCACTACTCATGCGAATTTCTCACAGCCAAGCTCCCCACCACTAACTCCTAAACCATCACCATCCACCTATTATACAGACCCTCGGGACCTCTAGGCTCCTTCGAGGAAGACCTCAACTCCATCCTCTCCAACAACTTAAAAAATACCTCCCAAAACCTGCTCTTAGGAGACTTAAACCTTGGCTACAATGACTCCTAAGACCCCCAAGCGTCCGCCATTAACAACTCACTGTCAGAACTAGGCTACACCCAAAGAGTGTCTACCCCCACTCATAACAAAGGGAGAACCCTTGATTGGATAGCAGACCACAACTGTGTGATCTCCATCACTGCCATCACCCCGCAACCATGGTCAGACCACCACCATCTTCTGTCCTTCACACTTGAAGCGTCTAGCCCAATCACTAATCACTCTCTAGCCACTGCTATCGCGACTAGAAGCAAGAAAAACATAACTGTGGAAAAACTCATTCCTCTCATTCTACCAACCTTGAACCAACACTCGGCCAACTCTAACCCCCACCACCTTGTTGAAAGCTACAACAATAGCATGTGCTTAGCCCTAGACGCCATTGCTCCTCTAAAGCTGAGAAAATGCAAGCCGATAAAACACCTGAACACCTGGTTCACCGCCCACCTAAAAGCCCTTGGATTAGAGAAACGCAAAAAGGAACAAATTTGGAGACAAGCTCCCACAGGCAGCAATAAGCTAATTCTCAACAAAATAGCTTCTACCTACAAATAAGAAATCTTCCGGGCCAAACAAGAATCGTACAACCTGAGAATACTTCACGCCAAATCCAGCACTAAAGAACTATTTACCATCTTAAAAGAGCTAGAAACACCCATCCCTGCCCCAGACACCTGCAAGAAAGTTAAACAATGGTGTACCAGCATCCAAAATGCCCTGTCCAAAAAAATTGCAGGCCTCCAAATCAAAATTAATAGCAAGAAAGAGGCTTTTTATCCAACTCGTCCAAACCCAACAACACCGCCCCGTGCACCTGTCCTCAACACCCTCCCCCAAACCCCCTCGCCCGCTTCAGCTTCTCCAAAGTTTCCACGCTAGAAGTGGAAAAAGAATCATACTCCGCCTCAAACCATCTAACTGCCAAGGCGACCTTTGCCCACCTCAAATCATCAAAGACGCAGCCAGAGACCTATCTCCATTCATTACCAAACTTATCAACGCCTCCTTCTCATCAGGTACCATCCCCAACAACCTCAAAGAATCCTGGGTCCTCCCCCTACTAAAGAAAACCCTCACTAGACCCAGCCGTACCCACTAACTACAGACCCATCACCACCGTCCCCTTCTTACTTAAAATCCTTGACAAGACAGCCTACCAACAAATTCAAACATTTCTTGAACAAAACCATCTCCTAGGAGTCCGGCAATCAGGATTTAGACCCCAACATGGCACAGAAACCGCTCTCATTGACCTCAAGGCCCAAATCGACACTCTGAGAAGTAATGGGAAAACGGCCTTACTGCTTCTCCTAGACCTATCGGCAGCATTTGACCTTGTTGATCATAAAATCTTATGTAGCCACTTAGATTCGTCTGCCCACTTCTCCCAAGAGGCTTTTGGCTGGATCAAGTAATTCCTGAGCGGGGGGCGCTGTTGCGCACGCGAGAAAATGGTGGCTTTCGTGTGAGCTCCGGCGGAACTCAGGGCCGCGAGCCAAAAAAAGACAACTTGCCCGACCCGGTTTCACGCGATTTTGGAGAAGAGAGGATAACAATACAACCCGACCACCCACACGAAATTCGGGTTTGATCAAAGCAGCGGTTCCGGAGATAAAAGCCCAGCGGTCCCACGAAGCGGCCTGAGACTTGGCGGCTGACGAGAGAGGGGAGGAGCCCCGCCCTGGGCCGGCGGGCGTGACGGCAGTGGACCGCTCGCTTCACCAGCTATCCGGCGGACGAGAATTGCGGGCGCTCCGACCATCAAGGAGCGCCCGCGGACCCCATAGGCCTTCATCGCGCCGGCAACATGAGCAAGCGACGGCCCATGCCTGGGTCGGGCCGCGGCTGAAGAGGTAAGCTCACCCCGCTTCCTCTACATATCACTGCCCGTTGCGCACCCTGTGGACAGCGCTGTGACCCCCCCAGTGGATAAGGGGGATCCTGCACAACCTCCGCAGCGAGGCAGGGCGGTCCCGGGGCCGAATAGCTCACCTTCCCTCCGCCGAGATACCCATATCTAGAACACGGGCGCTAAGAGCTCGGAAGCGCAAACCATTAATCCAGCAGCAAGACGGATCAGCCCCCAACATTGTCACGTACCAGGAAAGGAATCCACAATCACATTATAACAGAGGGGTACAGGCATAAACCACATACGTCTGAGAGAGCCCCCAGACCAGAGACGATGCCCAAAAATTTTGGACCAAAGAAAAGCAGAGAGACCATCGATAAATACACGACCATGATGCAGAAAGAAACGGAAACCGACGGAGACGAGGTAACACCCGTGCATGAGAGTCAGAATCCCCCGGCCACCATGATGGATCCACAGGCAGTTTTTCAGGCGATGAAACAGGGATTCGCGGCCCTCACACACGAGCTGGATGGCATCCATGCAACAGTCGCCAATATAAAAACACAACCAGACAAGACAACCACTTTCATGACCGAGGCGGAATACAGGATATCTGGCACTGAAGACGCCCTGGAGTCCTCGAAGAACACAGTATCCACAATGGCCATCGAACTAGGCACAGTGAAAAGCAAGTGTGAAGATTTGGAGGCGAGGTCCAGGAGAAACAATATCCGCATAATTGGTGTTCCGGAAGGGTCAATAAAGGGTCCAATGGAGAAAGCGATAGAGGACATTTTGCGCACACTATTGGGAGATCCGGGATGGTCGCCGACGTTCATAGTGGAAAGAGCGCACAGATCATTAGCCCCAAAGCCAAAACCCGGAGCATATTCCAGGCCCATTATAGCACGCATGATGAACTACAGAGACAGGGATCTGGTTCTAAAAACCGCTAGAGAGAAACAAGAGCTAAAATGGGAGGCAAATGTCATCCGCATCTTTCCAGACTTCACCCTGGCGGTCCAACAGGAAAGGAAACACTTTACAGGAATTAAGAAAATGCTGCATGAAAGACAGGTACAATATGCAATGCTCTACCCCGCCAGGCTCAAAATTCAACATCAGAATAAGCCATATTTTTTCACGTTTCCCGAAGAGGTGGCAAAATTTATTGAAACGCATATTCCCCCTAGTAATGGACAGCCCTAAAGTGTGGACGATGTGGACAATCTGAAATCTAAATACAGTTACCATGATCTCGAAATGCGAAGGAACAACATTGTCAGAAGCTTCCCTCCGGGAAGTTCATGTCTGGGTTGCTAGAAATGGAAAGAAACATACATGTCTCAAACAACAACGGAATTATCATCCCAAAAGCTCTGAGATGTGTGAGAGTAACAGGAGTGAACCGGACAAAATACTTGTCATTAATTTGGCTCGGGCACTGGAGACGCCGCAGCCCCCCCTGTAGCAGGTGCTCGAAATGTTGTGGGGAGGGGAGGGATGGACGGGGACAGACACAGTTGAAGTTAAGGGAACTGTGAGGGAGGGGGGAGGGTCTAACTTGGGAATGTTGGGGAGTTGTTCTCAGAAGTTTTGTTTTAAAAACAAGGTTGTAAAGCAAAAAAGCACACAGGTTCTAAGCACTGAATCTATTGAGCAAAAAACACAGACATACCGAGACACACAACATAGCATATACCTCATAGACAATGGATAGGCCTGAAGCTGAAACCATTAATGTACTGAGTTGGAATGTTAGGGGTTTGGGCTCCAAGATCAAGACGAGGAAGATAATGGCCTACCTCAACAGACAAAAAGCCAAGATAATTTTCTTACAGGAGACACACATAGGCCCACGACACGGGGAACTATTGATAGCAAATTGGGGCACTCATCAATACTTCACGACTTACTCCACAAGGGCAAGGGGGGCGGCGATATTGATACACAAAACACTACCGTTTGTCTGTGAAGGGACCGAATGTGACCCTGATGGGAGATATGTTCTAGTACATGGCAGGCTATATGATAGAGAAATAGTTTTCTTAAATATATATGGCCCGAATACTGACCAGCCAGGGTTCTACTCCAGTGTTTGAAAAACTAGCGAAATACCCTACAGCCCGGGTGCTATGCAGGGGAGATTTCAACACGATACTGGATGTACAGTTAGATCGTACATCGACGCAGGCCAGAACATTAACCAAAACAGCACAGACAATACTTACACAAATGACAGATTTAAAATTAAAAGATGTCTGGAGAACATTGAACCCGGGTAGCAGAGAATACACCTACTACTCCACAGTCCACGATATGCACTCTAGAATTGACTTATGGCTTATAGACAATGATAGCATGGCCTGGGTAACGAAAGCCCACATATTTCCCAGAACCTACTCCGATCACTCCCCGATACAACTAACACTGCAAATCCCAGACAAAACCAGCCCAAGGCCGCCATGGAGATTCAAGCCAGCAGCCCTAATTGACATAGTATATAAAAATTCAATGGCGCAATATGTTCAAGAATACTTCGAGATCAATGAACATTCGGTCACAACCCAGGCTACACTTTGGCAAGCATTCAAAGTCTGCGTAAGAGGCCACTCGATATCCATTGAAGGGGGAATCCTTAAAGATATTAGGGCTAGACTGGAAAGACTCGAGGCGCAATTATCAACACTACAGACCCAGTATACCATTGCCCCGACCCCACAATTGGGCACTGAAATTAAGATCAAACTAGAAGAGTACCGAGAAGCAGCAGACCAAGAGATAAGATATTTCGACAGGCCCATAGCAGCATGTAGATACGGTGAAGGGGAGGGCCCTGGGAGACTACTAGCCAGAACGGTGCGGGGAGAAAGGGGCCCCACTAATATACCCTGTATACAAAGAGACGATGGTACAGTATCAACAGACCAGAATGAGGTAAAAGACACATTTTACAAGTTCTATAAAGAACTATATTCCCCCCAGGGCACTGTCACAGACAGCGAGATAGAACAATACCTATCCAAAATACCGACAACACTCATCGCAGAATCGACAAGGGAACTACTAGAGGCACCCATCACTGAGGCCGAAATAAATATGGCAATAAAAGCTCTTCCCAACGGAAAGGCACCAGGTGCAGATGGGCTGGGAGCTGAATTCTATAAAGAGTTTAGCCCAGTTCTGACTCCCAGATTACATGCTGTCTGGGAGGAAGCTCTGAAAATGGGAGAACTCCCCGAAACCACCAGGGAAGCAATAATCACACTATTACTTAAACCCGGCAAGCCCCTGGAAGAATGTGGATCATATCGCCCATTATCACTAATAAATACAGATGCCAAGATCCTGGCCAAAGTGCTAGCGGCAAGACTTACACCATACATGCCATATGATACACGAAGACCAGGCAGGTTTTATTACAGGTCGATCTGCAGCCACTAACATCAGACGATGCCACCAGATAATTTTGTCTATACCGGCCACCACTCAGGGTGTCGCGGTATCCCTAGATATGAAGAAAGCATTCGACACAGTCTCATGGACCTTCCTTTTTGGAGTGCTGCACAACTATGGATTTGGCCCAAACTTCATAAAGTGGATTCAGGTGCTATACACACGACCATATGCAAGGATCAGAGTGAATGGAACCCTCGCAGACTTATTAGAACTGTTGGGAGGTACCAGACAAGGATGCCCACTCTCCCCCCTGCTTTTTGCCCTGCTGATAGAACCACTAGCAGACATCCTTAGATCAAGATACAGCTCGTTTGGGTTATACCTCGAAGGAAAACTACAAATCATTACGCTATATGCAGACGACATACTTTTATATTTAAAAAACCCAGACAGGACGCTAGGCAAGATCCTAGCAGAAGTCAGGAAGTTCGGTGAATACTCAGGACTGCACCTCAACCCCCACAAGTCAGAAATATTTCCGCTCACAGACGCCACAACACAGCCCCGGAACCTTCACAGACTCATATGGAGTCCGATACACATAATATATCTAGGGGCCCACATAGCCAGAACGGCCCAACTATCCCGAGCACTGAACTACACGACACTAGGCGAAACACTATGTGCAAAAATGAAACGATGGACCGTGCTCCCAATATCAATGGCAGGACGGATAGCCTTAATTAAAATGGTGATACTACCGAAACTTCTCTCTCTTTACCACAATCCCAGTGTGGCCAGGTCGTGCTCTGTTCACCGAAATCAATAGCGCCTGTATAGCATTTGTCTGGGGCAGACACCCCAGATTGAGCTGGAGAGTCTTGACAGACACATACCCAAGGGGAGGACTGATGGCGCCAGACATGGAACTCTATTATTTGACTGCACAGGCACAGCAGGCAGCCAAATGGGCCACATGTTTTCTTCACCCTACTGACATAACTGGGTCGCCGCAGGAGAAGGAGGCAGTAGAGACGCTGCAGAAGATGACTAGACCCACCCCGAAGCATTACAATACGATCAACCTCTCTAGAGTCACAATCACAGCATGGTCCAGAATTGCAGACATATTTGGTGTCAACAAACTATATCACCCGAGTATGCCTATATGGGGAGATCCACAAACGCCACTCAATAATGAAAATGAAATAGCTAGACATTGGAGCAGCAAAGGTAACACACAATGGGGGCAGCTGTATTCGGACCAACACTTTAAATCATGGGAGGATATTAAAGATACGCTGGGCAATACGAACACACATAAACAGCAATACCACAAAGTCGCAACCTTCACACAGCAAATCCAACCAACATTTCCAGAAGAGCCAGAAATAAACACGTCTTTAGGCTTATATATTCACAGGAGGAACACAGAAGGTAACTGCATCTACACTATACAAAACTATGATACAAACACGCCCAGCAGTAGCCCACACAGCTAAAGGGAGATGGGGAAAAAGATCTGGGCCAACGGATAGACGAACAAGAATGGGCCCAGATTTGCGGACTGACTAAAGGGATATCCTGCAACTCAAGGTTTAAACTGATACATTATAAAATAGTGCACAGAACACACTATACTCCATTAAAGCTTAAGCAAATATATCCTACCTCAAAAGGTGCCTGTCCAAGATGTAAAACCGAAGATGCAAGTATATATCATATGCTATGGGCCTGCACCAAATTGAGACGCTATTGGGAAGAGGTATGCGAAGCACTTAACAAAATGGCAGATCAACCCGTGATATGGACACCTCGCACTTGCATGTTGGGGGCAGAAGGGAAAATGAATCCGACGTGGCGGAAATTGCTGAACCTGGGTTTACTCATAGCCAAGAGGGTCATACTAATGAGGTGGAAGGATGCACGACCCCCCACAATAGACGACTGGAACAGGGACATGGTCTGGATTAATGACACTGAAGAACTGTATATTGACTCGGTCACCCCACGAAGCAGACCCAGAAACATATGGGCACGATACAAGCAATATTTGGCTGAACTAAATGAATCGGAACTAGACACTGAAGGCAACTGAATTATATATGTAATATGTCTGTACAATCGTAAATTGCTAATGTATGTGCATAACCTGTGGGCAAATATAAATAAAGTTGTTAAAAAAAAAAAAAAGTAATTCCTGAGCAATGGATCCATGCACGTCTTTTCCACCACGGCCTCCGCTGACCCCATCCCCATCACTTATGGGGTCCCTCAGGGGTCATGCCTCTCCCCTACACTTTACAACGTGTTCACTAAGCCCCTGTTTGATGATCTCGACGGTCTGGGTATCACCTACACTAACTATGCTGATGATACCCAGATCCTCATCCCGCTGACGGGAGATTACAACACGGATTTGGCCTTGGTGAACACGGTGTACCTCATCATCCAGGCATGGATGGCCTCCCATAGTCTATGCCTGAATGATGACAAGACCAAACTCATCATCCTGGGATCAGCCACGACTCTAAACAAATTGGACCTCAACTACTCCAGCTTCACCAAGCCTTTTCGTATTATCGCAGTGAGGCCTAGTCCAAAGATGGAGTCGAGGGTGCCCAAAATGGATGCCAAGTGTCTCTGCAACTGCCCCACCTATGGCGTCATCAGCACGGGGGCTGGTTATGCACACGGGCGAAGGAAGCGTCCCCCGCTGTTGGTCGAGCAAGTGATGCATCTTGAACTGAATGGGTGGGGGGGGGCCGACTGGCCCACCACTCCCACACAGAGTGCTCAACCTGCTGATCTGTCTTAATAAACATGCAATGCCACCATAAGAAAGCAAATCCAAACTGGCTGCACCATGTAGGCCAGGCACGTAATTACACTTATCGTGTTTGCTGTAGCCTTGATGATGCACAGTAAACAATGCCATGCCACAATAAGGCATAACTAGACTGGCTGCACCAAAATGCCAATCTAACCGTATAACACTTATCATTTTTACTTTATCATAGCTGCTCAGAAAAATATACAATGCCACAGTAAGGACTGACTGCACCCAAAAGCCAGTCTAGCCAGGTAATTACATTTATCAAGATTGCTTTTTCATAGATGCCCAGTACAAAATGTCAGGCCAAAGTAAGAAATGGGTAATCTAGCTTGAGCAAAATGCTAGCCTAGACACATCATAACACATATGATGCTTACTTTATTATAGATAGCCAGACAATTATGCCATGATGCAGTAAGAAATGGCTTGGCTGACTGCACCGAAATGTCAGTCCAGACAGGCAATAACACGTCATGCTAACTTTATCACAGATGCCCTGTAAAAATATCATGGCACATAAAAAAATGACTGTACCAAAATGTGAGTCTAGACACTAATAACAGATATCATGCCTGCTTTATCATGGATGCTCATTACATGATAGCGCACCCCCACCTGCCCCACCCTCCAGACACATCCCCCATCCCTTCAACTCTCCTCCTCCAACACCAAACTCAGACCCTTGGCCCAGCATTACCTCCATGTCCCTCATCCTTGTCCCAGTACTTATGCATGAGGCAAGGTGCTTCAAAGGCAAGTACTGGAACGAGTAAGAATAGGACTAGGAGTAATGAGGATTACAAGTAAGTAATCTAGGTATTGAACACAAGCTCACCATTCACATGCTCACTTACACTGCACCCATACACCATTCATTCATAGACCCAGCCACTCATACATCATGCACTCACTCCCGCATTACATAGTATGCATGTACATACACACACCCTTTCATGCAAGCATGCACACACATTTACAAAAAAAACTTAACTTTTTCCAAATCTATTGCTGCTTTGAGGATCTCCTCTGCGGGCATGCCTCTCTCCCATGCGCCCCGCACTCAAGGAGCCAGCTCTGGCTCTGGTCATGTACAGAGCAGGGGAGACGGAGCCTTCCATGTCCTGTATGGGGTGGGGAGAGGGTTCTTTTGGAAGTCAGTCCAACTTCAAAAAGAAATTATTTGAACAGAAATGAATGTAAAGAGGGCTGTCGCATGAGAGCCCTCTTTACTTTTGGTTTCTCTCTGCTGCTGCAGACCCCAGGGATCACAGAAGCAGAGCCAGATGTTGCACAGGAGTTGCCAGAGGTTGCAATTGTGAACCCCAATTGACATCCCTGGGCCTTCTGGCGAAAGAACTGATGAATTGGCAGTGGCTAAACCAAAGGAGTCACTCAGTGAGAAGCTGAGTTACCATAGGTTTTGAAGCCAAGGATGCCACAGGGAGGGAGAGCAAGATACTGTGGAGGTGGCCAAGCCAGGACGGCTGCCCTGGAAGAGAACACCATTGTAGGAGGAAGCTAGAAACCAGCATTATTGCCAATCCTGTTAGTTGCTGCAAAGTCACCAGAGTGGAAGAGATGCTAGGAGGCTTTTGAGGGTTATTGTTACTGCAACCTTTGAAAGGTGTGGAGTGGGAGAAATCCTACCTAGAAGATTTTCTAGAGGACCAAATGCAGGGGTTATTTTGGTAAACATCTGGAGAGACTCCCATGCTAAGAAGGGGGAATGTTATACGGTTATGCCATAGTAGAAGCATGTTGCAGTGCTACGTAGTCCCAGGGGATTGTATATTGCTGGCATCACATGCAAAGACCAAGTCAAAAGCTGGACTTGGGGCACTTGCAAACAGACTGAGGTAGTGAATGAATCGGCAAATGTTCCTGGATGTGTAAACCCTGGAATGTGTAGGTTAAGATTGGGACTGGATTTTGGGACTGGGATTGCCAAGAATTTTTAGCATACGAATGCAAGTTACTCCATCCACAGAGAGCAGGTGAAAAGGGAACTTGGACTGGAGGGAAGACTCTGAAAACCCCAAGCCAGTATTTTGTTGTCCCCTGTCCCGCTCTCCTATTGTCACTTGTATATGAATAAGTGGTTGTCATTAAAAGTAATGAGATTGTGTTTCACCACAATTCTGTCCACCATTTCACTATTTGGGATGAAACTGGCACCACTCCTATAGTCCATCAGTAAAACCTGGCTACCTACTGCACTTTAGAACTACATTTGTACATATTGCTGCATTATGTCAGACAAATTGGGCATCTCTCTAAAACATCTCGTCACTAAGCAGGGTTCAATTAATTTCAGAAAGTCTTCAGAGATAATGATCCTTTCACCACTAGGGGGCTGTTTCTCATTCAAAGGGCATCATGTGCTGGCCCTAGAAAAAAAACACCATGTGTGACTGGGTACTCTTCTCAAACATAGGTGTTCACGCTCTGGTAGTTCTCTTCAAAAGTGCTGGTTGCGGGATTACGCACTGACCTTGTGGACCAGGGTTGGAAGCTGGTTTGCGCCTCATCAACTTGGTGACCTCGAAATCACCTGTGTCTCAGGTTCCCATTTGCTCCCCAGATCTTTTGATTGTGTTCTAACACCTGAGGTATTGATTTCTTATTTGTTTTTTTTTCATCTGCTTTTTCTATTACTCAATCTCTTTTATAAATGAATATTGGGAAAAGGGCATATCAGCACTTGATCCACAGATCACAAAGGCCATAAACAAAAGCAGAAAAAGCAAAGTGTCGTGGGGGTCCGCACTTCAATATTGGTCATTGTTCAGAATATTGCAACTTACAATTAGACTGTCATGCTGGCGTAGTTCCTTAACTACAGTACATTTCCCAGAACCTGCCTGCTGAGATCACAAGTCTTGTATCGCAGCGAAGGATCTATCGTGTGTCTGTCAATGTTACAACCACACAAACATACAGTAGCATTTCTGTACCCTTGTTAGACAGTCATTATGACAGTGGGACAGTTACAGGACAGTCTGGTATCTGCATCAAATGTCCTTGAGCAGTGTAATACACTTCCTAACTCCCCTTCTCCCCACAGCACCAGTTCCTTCGGAAGTGCGACAGACCTTGATCCTGCCTCTCCTCGCTCCCTTGCCCTCCTCGCTCCCTTCCCACCTCATCAAATCTGACACAGTGCCGTGCAATGCCTTCACTGAATGTAAATCAATGCATTTGAGGTGTATTCTTGCCCAGTAGCATGGTGGCTTCTAAAATCAGAAATTGCAACCATCGATGCGAGGGTGATCAGAGGCCTGCACAATAATGAGCTAGGCATTTAGGTGACCAAAGTGTGTCATTCCTTCTGGTTTTTGCCTCACTTTGTCTGGAACTTCCCTGCCAGTGGCCATCTTCGATTGGTCACTGACATCACTTCCAGCGGCCATCTTGGATCTGTGACATCACATCCTGTGGCCATCTGCACCAACCCCATCTCCAGCCGAAAGCCACAAGAGGCGCCTCTGGAAACACCAATCGAGAAGAAATTGCCTCATCCCAGCAACAGCACGGACAATATCAGAGAGACCACCCACTGATGGACTAGGCAATCAGGTGACAAGTGTGTCTCATCCCTTCTGAACTTCCTAGGGGTGTCCAGCCAGGGGCATCCCAGTGAAGGCCGGAACAGTGAAGGGTGAAGACCAGCCTTTGACCAGCCTCTTAGCCTATGAGCCTTTGCTTTTGCCTTTCTCCCTGTTGCATCTGTGAGTACCCAAAAATTACTGTACTCTCTCCACACTATGCTACGAACCTATAAATGCATTCACTCCTGCTGCTACTCCTACTCACCTCTCCATTCACTTTCTCTAATCAAGCTACAACTTCCTCCTTTCCTATCCCTATTAGGGAAGGGAGGACAGGGGGGGGGGGGGATATGAGTGAGCCAGATAGAGGTGGGGGCCAGAGAAGTAAGGAACCTCAAAATGTCAGATGGACCCAGATCAGGACAGAGCCGAAACAGGGGAGACTACGCAAGCCTAGCGCTTCAATTCAGGATAGAGATGCCAATTACCCAAATCCACTAACAATTTCCCCTCTGCATACACCTCAAACTCCAAACCAAACACAACCAAACCTACAGCATAACAAACCGCACAAACTTCACTACATTGCAACAACAAAACAAAAAGACTCGCACAACAGTACACGACGACTACCGGCTGCAAACACCCCAGGCCCAGCCAACGGACCCACCGGGCTGAGGCCGCCAACAACACATCACTGCTCTCTTGCACTTTTCCTGCTTCCTCCCAATAACCCAACCTCCCCTCCTTTTTCAGAGCCGCCAGGGGACCACTCCCGTGGTGATAGTGCGCGGTACATATGTCCTTTAACATTAACATTATAAAACTCACAACTTCAAACTCCCACTACTCCATTTCTCTTCCGTCTCCTTCCAACAGACAAAGCCGACAAGCTAACCGTACTTTAATAAACCTAGACGGCATGAAAGTGTAATCGGATAAGTTTAATTGGGATATGGTAAGTATAAGACCCCCAGGTGCGCTCTCATTCTCTCTCCAGCAAGGCAAAAGCAAGAGTTATAATGGCATTTTCACCAACTGTCAAAAGACAACCGTTATCGCCTCTGTGCACGAATTGGTATTCCAAAATAGAACGTAGGGATGCCATCACGCGCACCGAGGGATAGATACAACATATGTTCCTCCTTATGCAGAGCAATACACATTGAAAAATAGCATAAAGAAACGATTACATATAAAAGCAGTAACTGTTACAGTATAAAAGGCATAACAAAATGCAATTTAGCTAGACATTACTATGATGGACAGCAGAAGAATAACGGATGAAGATAATGGTCACTTGTAGAGTTCATAGTCATTAAATTTTGTCAGTCTTCTTCTCATGCAACCTGTCATCCCACCACCATTAGCATACTCAGCCGCACCCCTTGTTTCCCTCTTGATGTCAGTGGGTTGAGTACCACCTCCTGGTTCACAATTGGATGTAGTTCTCTGCTCGACATTGGGGCTCTGTTCCCCGTCCGACACCACACTGCACTCTATCTCATTGTCGACTGATCCTTCCTTGTACCATTCATCCTCTAATGCATTGTAACATGAACTATCCACAGCACTTTCCCTTCGGGGTGCCTCACAATAGCCATTCGATTCATGCTCCAACGTTTACCATCACTGGTTACAACATGTTTCTCGCCTTCCTTCATCACTTTAATGGGTTTAAAATATTGCGAGCACCCTTTTGGTACTCAGAAGGATTTTTTTTCCATCTAACTTTTTTGTTGGTATTTGAGACAAAACACTGTTTGGCAGCTTTATGATTAACCCGTACCCTTTGCCTGCCCCCTTTGCCCCTTCACCCTCCATGGTCCTGCCCCCTCCGGTTTCTCCTTCTGTGGTTGGTGAGACTTAGAGACCTCTTTTCCCGTAAACCTTAGTATCTTCCCCTTCCTTGTCCATAGGCCGAGGATGGGCCCTGGCATTGACCGTTGCCTTTCCTTGTCCAACCATGACTTGGTCTGGTTCTTCATATCCAGTCCAGAAGCCGAGCCCTTTTTGAGCATCAATTTCCCTTGGCGTCCTGCATAACGAAGTTCATCACAAGATCCCAATCCATGCAGAATTTCTGGTGGTCTCCCAAGAGCAAGTAGGGGACCTACTCCATAGTCACAAACTCCCACACTTTTCCTATCCATTTGTGTTCAGTGGGCTCGGCCCTAGACTTCCAATTATGGTCTATCACCAAGGCCCCCGCCAAGACCAACGTCACATACACTTTGCGCTGGGCCCTTGTGGGTAGCGATTCCAGCTCTCCCCCAGCCCCAGGATGAACAAACCCCTATTAACCCCTGGGTTCACTCCCAATATGTATATGACTGCAACCTGTATTGTGTCCCAGAATCGTTTGATCTTTGGGCATTGCCACCAGATGTGCCTCCAAGTCCTTTCCCCGCCAGCAAAGTGTAGAGCTCGAACGGGAGAATGTTGCCAACCTAGCCGGGGTAATATGCCACTGATGCACCATTTTCAACCAGATTTCCTGTATTTGTATCGATTTAGCAAGTCTGGGGATAGTTGACCATAGTTCCCTCTAGTGGTCTGCTTCTGTGGCCTGTTCCCCCTCCCTCTACCAATTGGCCATGAAGTGCCTAGCTCCAACCTTTTCTCTGTCCTTGATGAGCCCATGAAGATCTCCCAACAGACTGCTGTCCCCTGTATTGGAAGTTATATATTTCTCGAACAGGGTTAGCTCTCTAGTCACCGCCTCCCTAACGGTGGGACTCAATATCAAGTGTTGTAGCTGGACGTATTTGGTACCTTCGAGGGGATTGGGTCCTCCGACGTATTCCATATCTGACAGGTAATGTCCACAGCTGTGCTGCTTCGGAAAATCTTTTGGCGTCTGCGTCCTGCGTCGATGACGTCGATGCGCCTCCCCTAGGACCTCCTCCGACGGCCAACGTCACCCGATGTGATAAGTAGGACGCACGACGCCCATAGCCTCAGTTTTTTCCGCGAACATGTTTGCTTCGTGAATCTCGGTGCGCCTCGACTCGTTGGAGTTTGCTGTTTTCAATTCTCGGTTCATTGAACCTGTTCGGTTTGTTGTGAAGACCTGTTCGTGGCGATGTCTTTCTCATCTTCAACCCCGTGTCCGGGCTTCAAAAACTGCGGGGACTGTGGGTCCAAGATGCCGGTCACGGACTTGCACGACGCCTGCATCCGGTGCCTCGGGGAGGCCCACGATACGGACCACTGCGTCGACTGCTAGTCGCTCACGGCAAAGGCCTTGCGGGAACGCAAGAAGAAGCTGTTGGTAGGCCGGGTGTCTAAGCCCCAGAAGCCGAGGTCTGCGGGGCTTTCGACGGATGACTCGAGGGGTGACTCTCCGTGTCATCGGAAGTCCAGTGGGTCTCCTTCCAGGAGTCGGTCTCGCCACTCCTCCGCCTCTTCGAGGCATTCCCGGAAGCGCTGGCATAGGTCGCCTTCCCCGTCCTCTTCCGAGGACTCCGCCCGTCGGCGGGTCGCTTTTCCTTCCATGCAAGCGACACCGGAGGAATGGGCTTCTTTCGGGAAGCAGATGCTAGCGATTCTTGAATCGCAGGGCACCGGTCCGTTCGCGCCTCCGAGTGGGGTCGGTCGGCACCGGTCGAGAGACACCGCCCGTACGCCTTCGGACTCGGGTGGTTGGCACGGCTCGCGGGAGAGGTCCCGCTCGGACAAGGGTAGCCGTTCTCACCATGCCCGTTACAGGTCCCGGTCCTCGACGCGCTCGAGACCGCGTGATCCTGTGCCGTCTTCGAAGAAGACGTCGACGCCTGAGGTCGTCGTCGATTTCTCTCGAGGCTCTGCCTCCGAGGGGGTCGTCGACGCCTAGGTCGTCGAGAGACACGCTCGGAGCTCTGGCTTCGAGGCCCGTGTCGATGCTGGCGGTGCTGCAGCTGACGTCAACGCCTTTTCTGTCGACGCCGACTCGTTCGGCGTCCTCGACGCCTTTCAAGGCGGTGGTGTCAGAGGGGACCCGTGGCACGGGGTTTGCCCCTAGAAAGGCTATGGCTAAGGTCAGGCACTGCTTTGGTCCACAGAGGTCTTCCTCTCCCCGCCTGCAGTACATTTCAGAGGGCGATGAAGGCTCTGATGGGGGCTTGGTTCCGGTTACGGTTCCAGATGACCTTATCTCGGGCCATAGCCAGTTTGATGATCTGCGGCAGTCGCTGCATGATGCCAGTGGACTGGACACCTCTCCGGAGGTGGAGTTTTGTAGGCCGGAGCCTGGCACTCATGCCGATTCTTCATATCGGCGCCTTATGTCTCGGGTCACCATGTACTTGGGTTGGTCAGCTCCCCCAGGGGAGTTCGTTCAGGATGATCTCACGGACATCCTTGATCTCGGTCCCCCCACTGACCCGGTTTTGCCTTTTCATATGGCTCTGCAGAGAAGGGTGGCAGCGGCTTGGACTGCTCCGGAGAGTCTCCCGGCAGTGGGCAAGTCTTTGTCGCGTAAATACCGTCCAGCCAGTAGCGACCCCTGCTACTTGTCTAGGCACCCCACTCCGGAGAGTTTGGTGGTGCAGGCGGCTACGGCCCCGGCAAAGCAGGCGTCGTATCCTACCATCCCTCCGGATAGGGACGACAAACGTTTTGACGGCTGGGCGAAGAAAGTGTTTTCTTCAGGGGGTATGGCGCTTCAGGCGGCCAACTCCATATGTGCCTTGTCTCGTTTCACACACACTCTGTGGAACTGTGTTGTATTAGCGGCTGAACATATTCCCGAAGGGGACGAACTGGATGGTTTCCTTGCTATGGTTCATGATGACAAGGATGCTGTGTGTGAGGCCGTTCAGTCGGGTTTGGACTTGGCAGATTGTGTCAGCCGGTCCATGGCGGCGAGCACCGTAATGCGCAGGTTTGCGTGGTTGCGGAAGTCTGGGTTCACTCCTGGTGTGCAGTCCCGGCTCCTCAACATGCCCTTTGACGGTGAACACCTTTTTGGCAGCAAGGGCGCTGCAGTTCGCCAACCTCCGCCTTTTCGTCCTAGGGGACAGCAATGGAGGGGAGGTTCCTTTCGCTATTACTAGTCCTTCAGTAAAGCGAGGGGAGCTAGCAGTCAAAGAGGCCATCGTAAGAGTGCCAGTGGTGGAACTAAAGGTATTCAAGGTGCCAAGGCCGCTCGGGCAGTTGCCTCTTTACCCTCAGGCAACTCCGCAGCTGCTACCACTCAGTTATGAGGCCAGGTCCCATGGTTCCCCGGTTGGGGGAAGGCTGGTGCAGCATCTTGTAGTGTGGCAAGCCATTACTTCGGATGTGTGGGTTCTGGAGATCATAACCCACGGCTACTGTCTTCCTTTTCGGCCGAGGCCTCACGACAATCCACCAGGGAACCTCTTTGAAGTGTCCGGATCCGCTCCTTGCACAGGAAATTCAAGCCCTGCTGGAGAAAGGCACCATAGAACTGGTGCCTGTAGCGGAGAGGAACAAGGGATGGTATTCCCCTTATTTTTTTATTTCAAAGAAAGACGGGGGATTGAGACCCATCATGGACTTGCGCGGTTTCAACAAACTCCTCAGGAAGGACAAGTTCAAGATGGTGACTCTTTCTCAAGTTCTCCAGGCCCTTCAACTTCAGGACTGGTTGGTGTCTCTCGACCTCAAGGATGCTTACTTCCATGTGCCGATCCAGCCCAAGCACAAGAAGTACCTGAGGTTCGCGGTTGGCGACTCGCACTTTCAGTTTTGTGTCCTGCCGTTTGGATTGACCTCCGCCCCCAGGGTTTTCACCAAGCTCATGGTGGTGGTGGCGGCACGCATCTCAGGAAAGTGGGGATTCACGTCTACCCCTACCTGGACGATTGGTTGATCAGGGGGAGCTCTCCCGAGCAAGTCCTGGATCATATGTCCGTCACCTGCCACTCCCTTCACAGGCTGGGCTTCTCCCTCAATTTAAAGAAGTCCCATTTGACACCAACGCAGCGGCTCCAGTACATCGGAGCAGTGCTCGACACGTCCCTGGGGCAGTTTTTTCCTCCTCAGGTGAGGGCTCTTCACATTCAGCAGATGGTGCACAAGTTTCAGTTTGCCCAGGATCTCCCAGCGTCCGAGTTCTTGAGACTGCTCGGCCTCATGGCATCCTGCATTCTTCTGGTGCCAGAGGCTCGTCTGCGGATGAGATCTTTGCAGTGGGCACTCAAGCTCAAGTGGTCTCAGTCCTCCGGCAGGCTGTCGGACCCTGTTCAGGTACCGCCCTCGGTGGCCCGGGACCTTCTGTGGTGGGCCGTCGAGGGCAATCTGATGAAGGGGGCCCATGGTGACGATCGTGACGGACGCATCCCTCACGGGATGGGGAGCTCATGCCAACGAGTTGACAGTCGGCGGTCGTTGGTCTCCGTCGGAGTCCAGACTCCATATCAATCTGTTGGAGCTGAGGGCCGTCAGGCTAGCCCTGAAGGCTTTTCTGCCGACTGTGCGCTGAAAGAGTGTCCTGATTCTAACGGACAACACAGTGGCCATACACTACCTCAACAAAAAGGGGGGCAGGGTCACTTCCGCTGTGCAGGGAGGCGATGCAGCTCGAATTCTGGGCCATCCAGCAGGAAGTTTCGATCTCGGCTGTTCATCTGGCCGGAGACGACAACGAGACGGCAGACGCTCTGAGCAGGCAGAGCTCGATCTCTCACGAGTGGGAGCTGGCTCAGGAGATTCTCCTGGAGATCTTTGCCCTTTGGGGGACCCCTCAAGTGGATCTCTTCGCCTCCAGTGTCAACCGGAAGTGCGAAAGGTTTTGTTCGCGGGAATTTCCTCCAAAAGGAACCTTAGGAGACGCGGTCGTGGTGGAGTGGTCGTTCCCACTGCTGTACACGTTTCCTCCAGTCCCCGTCATCCCCCAAGTGCTGCAGAGGTTACGGAGGTTCGATTCCCGGATGATCCTCATTGCTCCGGCGTGGGCCCGGAGGACGTGGTACCCCGACCTTCTAGACTTGTCCATCTGCTCTCCACGTCGTCTTCCCTACCGAGACGATCTGCTCTCACGGGAGTGGGGGGCAGGTTCTCCATCCAGAGGTCAGATCCCTCAATCTTGACGCTTGGCTTCTAAAAGGTTGAGGTGTAAGGATTGGGACCTCCCTGAAGACGTGATGGAGGTGTTGCTCTCGGCCAGGCGGCCGGCAACAAAGTCTCTGTACCGTTGCAGTTGGAGAAAGTTCTGCATCTGGTGCAGAGTTCAGAATGTGGATCCTTTTGAATGTGACAGTCCCATGGTTCTGTCTTTTTTGCTTTCTTTGGCCCACAGGGGCTTGCAAGTGGGGACCATTAAAGGTTACCTGGCGGCGCTGTCCATATTTAAGTGCTTGTCTGAAGAGTGTTCCTATTTTAAGATTCCTTTAATTTCGCAGTTTTTGAAAGGGCGCACTAATGTGTTCCCTCCGTCACCTTTTTTGGTGCCAGGTTGGGATTTGAACCTTGTTCTTAAGTTTCTTATGGGTGCTCCGTTTGAGCCTTTACATTCTTGCCCTTTGAGGCTGTTGACTCTGAAAACTGTGTTTTTGGTTGCGGTTACTTCCGCTCGCAGAGTGAATGAGTTATAGGCACTTTCAGTTAAGCCACCCTTCACTGTGTTTCAGAAGGACAGGGTTGTCCTTAGAGTTCGTCCTTCTTTTCTTCCGAAGGTGGTTTCGGAATTTCATTTGAGCCAGAAGGTTGTTCTTCCGGCGTTCTATCCTCCTCCACATCCTGGTAAGGAAGAGGAGAGGCTCCATAGGCTTGATCCTAGGAGAGCGTTGAGCTTTTATATTTTGCGCATGTCCCGGGTCAGAGTGGACGATCAACTTTTCATTGGTTACGCTGGAAAGCGTTTGGGACAAGCTGTGACGAAACAGACTTTGTCTCGTTGGATTATTTTAGCTAACTCCGAGTGTTACCGCTTGGCGGGTGAGGACCCTCCGGCTGGCTTGCGGGCCCATTCTACCAGGGGAGTGGCTGCGTCTACTGCCCTGCAGAGGGGAGTTCCTATTCGTCACATCTGTGATGCAGCCACCTGGTCTTCAGTACATAATTTTGTACGTCACTACTCCCTCGATTCCATCAGAGGGCAAGATCTGGCCTTTGGCAAGGCCTTTCTCTATTCCGCAATTTGATTGGGCATGCTAAATTGGTATTCTAAATTCTTTCCCACCTCCTTGCTTGGTACTGCTTTGGGAGTCTGTCATAGATATGGAATACGTCAGAGGACCCAATCCCCTCGAAGAACAAGTTACTTTCTTACCTGGTAACATTCTTTCGATGGGATGGTCCGACGACGTATTCCATATCGCTCCCTCCCTGCCTTCCCCGCTGCAGAATTTCTTTTGCGATTGCAGCTTGCGTTCCGCAAGGCCTTGTGTGTCTGACTGGCAGAAAACTGGTGGCACACGTTCTGGGAAAATACTATAACTGAGGCTATGGGCGTCGTGCGTCCTACTTATCACATCGGGTGACGTCGGCCGTCGGAGGAGGTCCTCGGGGACGGCGCATCGACGTCATCGACGCAGGACGCAGACGCCAAAGATTTTCCGAAGCAGCACAGCTGTGGACATTACCTGTCATAGATAGGGAATACGTCGCCGGACCATCCCATCGAAAGAACGTTACCAGGTAAGAAAGTACTGGGAGAAGGTTTTAATCTCCCCTCCCTCGCACATCTCTCGAAGTTTGTAGCATTCCCCCCCCACCCTCTGCCATCTCTGGTAGCCTTTGGCCCGCGAGACCCACGGTAAATTTTGGGTTTCCGAAAATCGGGGTAAGTGGTGAGGGAAAGGAAGTCAGGTTAGATTTTCTTACCAGCGTGTCCCATGTGTTAGCCACAAGGGTCTTGATGTCACTACAGTATATATTGGGGGGCCTGTCTTCTTTTGGTAGCCAGAGGACGTTTTCCAGACAGTCCCCTATCACTGTTCTATCCATTTATCTCAATTTTTCCCCTCTGTCGTCCCTGCACCAATACCTAATTACTTTAATCTGTGCTGCCTGGTAGTACGCCTTAAGGTCTGGTTCTCCCATTCCTCCATTTTGCCTTGGCAGCTTCATAATTGTGCCTGCTATTCTAGGTTTTATTACGAGCCCAAATTAAGTTGCTGGTAATACCTTGAATGGCTTTAAAGTATGTCATGTGGATTCCTATGGGGAGGGCCATGGAGGTATATAAAAACGTTGGCAATATGGCCATTTTCAGAAAGTTCACTCTCCCCATCCACAATATCGAATGAGGGCCCCAGGAAGCTACAAGTTTTTAATGGTGCCCATTAGGGGTGGACAGTTTGCTGCAGAGAACTGGTCAATTCATCTGGTGATTCTCACCCCCAGGTATTTGATGCTATTGGATGCCCAAGTGTATGGGAATACCCCCTTCAGTGCCTTTTCTCTATCCTGTGGGATTGAGAGGTTCAGGATCTCTGATTTGCTTCCATTTACTTTCAGGCCTGCTACCTCTCTGAGAGGGCCAGTGTCTCATCTATGGCTCTAAGGGACGTCTCTGGGTTTGTAAGCGTTAGCAACATATCATCCGCGAATGCTGCGACTTTGTCTTCCTTCTTGCCAAACGGGATACCCTCCATTTCTTAGTCTTTCTTATTCTGTTTAGTAGCTGTTCAAGGTGAAGTGCATAGAGGAGTGGTGAGAGGGGGCACCCCTGTTTGGTTCCCCTAGAGACTCTTACCGGGGCCGAAAGTTCCCCGTTGACTAGAAGGCGCATGAACGGGTTGCAGTAATTGGCAGAGACTTTTTGAGGGACACCTCCCCAAAGCCCATCTTTTCCATGGTGTGTAGTAGAAAGCGCCACTCTACCCTGTCGAACGCTTTCTCCGCGTCCAGTGCAATTAACAGAGCGGGAGTGTGCATTTTGTTAACTTTTTCGATCAGGTGGGCTATTCTACGGATATTGTCATGTGTCTACCTGCCTTTGATGAACCCCTGACTGGTCGGGATCTACCAGCAGCGGTATTCTGTTTGCAAAAATCATGGTGTAGATTTTGACATCTGTGTTTATTAGCGCTATCGGTCTGTAAGAGCCGCAGGCAGTGGGGTCTTTGCCTAGTTTGGGGAGGAATATCACTTTTGCTTCTTCTATAGTGGGGGATATCCCTCCACCATCCCCAAATTTGTTTGAGGGCGTTAGGCCGGGGGCAAGCTAGTCTTTAAAAGTTTTATAGTACTCGATTGTGTAGCCGTCAGGGTCTGGGGCTTTAATTGGTTGGTAGTGAAGTGATAGCTTTCTTTACCTCTTCTAGTGTGATGGGTTTCTCCAATTCCTCCCTCTCCTGGGGTGTAAGTTTAGGTTGATCACAGCCCCTCAGACATTCCCTTTGGGCCCTAGAGGGTGGGTCGTCTGACTTGCATAGGGTGGAGTAGAAGGCTACGAATTCCCTCGTAATCTCCTGAGTATTGGAGCATTCGCCCCCTTCTGTTTTTTTTATTTTAAGATAGTTCTCTCCTTTTCTTCCTTTCGTAGCATTCTCGCCATTATTTGATCAGCTTTGTTTGCTTTCACGTAGTACCTTTGTCTAGGCATGCAAACGCTCCGCCCGTCTGGTCTGCATGGCTTGCATTTGGCCCCTAATTGCCCTATACTCTCTTCTAATTTCTCCACTCATTTCCAATGCAATTCTAAGCATCACAGTCTTCAATTTAGATTCTAGCTCCTCTTCCAAACCTCTAAGCTCTCTATCTCTCCTGGCCTTGATCCCGATTATTTTCCCTCTTAACATAGCTTTAAAGGCATCCCATACCATGTGGGGGTTGATGTTGGGGCTTTCGTTGTGTTGATAGAATTCTTCTATTTCCTCCCCTAGCTTCTCTCACAGCTGTTCATCCCTAAAGATATATGGTGGGAATTGTCACTTCCAAAGTCCTGGGGGTCCCTCCCTCCTTCTAACCTGTAACGTAATAGGAGTTTTATCTGGCAATGTTATTGCCCCACCTCGATCTCTGGTATTTGCCCCAGTAGGCTGCGTGAAACCCACATATAGTCAATTCTCGATGCAGTTGTATGCATGTATGAGTAAAATGTATATCCCCTTGTGTCCCCCTTTTCTTTCGCCATGCGTCCACTAGTGCCAATCTATCAATTTTCTCTTTAAGCTCCTTTGAGGGTTTATTATGGGTGTAGGAGACTCTTGCACTCCTGTCCCTGTCTGGGTCCCAGAGTAGGTTGAAATCACCCGTGAGGATGATTTTCCCTTTACGAACCCCTCCAGTTTCTGTATTGAGGATTGCATAAACCGTTCTTTCCCACGTTTGGGGCGTAGAGGGTGGCAAGTATGTACGTTTCCTCTCTCCCCTGAAGATTCAATGCTAGGAATCGCCCCCTACTATCTCTAATTGGGTTGATCACTGTGAAGTCTAGGCTGTTTTTCATCGCTATAGGGACTCCCCTTTTTTGGCCGCCTTGGACTGTTCCACCTTACTGTATCCCTGGATTCCCACCTTTAATTTGTCCCTGCTGTATGTGTGTCTCCTGGAGGGTGACCAAATCTGGGCTTTCTCTCTTTAGGAAGTGGTCTCACTTCTTTCTTTTTATTGGGGAGTTGAGGCCCTTAATGTTCAGTTATAGAACACTTGGTGTGTCCGGCCTGGCCATTTTATGTGAGGTATATGTGGTCTCCGTCTTCTTGTTGAGGTATGTGTGCCAGTGCGGACCAGGATTCCCCCCCTCTTTACCCCCTGCCCAAGCTTTCCTCTCCCCTCTCCCTTTCCCTCTCCCTTCATCCCCTCCACCTCCCTGGTGTGACCCAACCAGCCTCTGGACCCCTGCTCTGCCTCCTCAGGGGTTGGGATTCTCCGTGCTCCCAGCAGGTCCCCCTTGACCCTTGTCTTACTCCCAAGAGAAACCCCTTCCGTGACCGCCCCCTCAGATTTTGTAAGTGCCCCCTCCCGCGACACTTTACTTCCCTGTATTATTCTTGCAAGGGTGACAAAGCACCCCCCACCCCTGGAGTCTCCCAGGGGTTTCTCCCCTCTCCTTTGGTCTTTGCGGCTGCCTCAATTTTTTCTGTGTCCATCTGTATCTGATTCCCCTTTTCATCAGTTCCTGTGGGACCGGCTGCATCGTTCTTCTTTTGGTGAGGGTGACCTGAGAGATGTCTTGATATAGCTGTACGGGGACCCCTTTGCAGCTTAGTTCTTTTACTGTCTCGCTTTCCCAGCTATTTTTTTTTTATTTCTGAGCATAGTCATGCATGGCTGCCAGTACATCCTGTGGGCGTGCCCCAGGTCTGTTCCTTTTTGGTCCCACTCTGTGGATTCTGTCCACTCGGATCTCTGCAGGGTCCAGGGAGGCGACTAGGTCTGCCAATAATTGTTGGATGGCATGGGAAAGTTCTGCGTCCCCTACTGTCTCTGAAAGTGATTTGATCTTAATGTTCCCTCTTCTCAATCTGTTCTCCAGATCTTCTGTCTGAATTTCCAAATTGTGAGTAGCCCTAGCCAGTTGCTCCATCAGGTCCTCCATCTCGTGCGGGTCATTGGCCACGTCCTGCAGTGCTCGCTTGTTCGTGTCCACTCTCGCTTCGAGGGAGCAGAGGTCCCCCTTCACTTCTCTCATTGCTTCCTTTACATCTTGAGATTGTATGGTTGAGACCATTCTTTCCCCCAAAGGATTGAAGGCATCGCTCGAGAACCTTTTGGGTGATCATTTGGTCCGTTGCTCCCTACGGTTGTTGGTCCTGTGGGAGATGTCCTTCCTCCCTGTCTCCCTCTTGCTCAGTGTCAGATTGGGGTGCTCCCTCCTTCCTCCATAGCTACTGAATCGGAGCCTCCTGAGGTTTATTCTCCCCCCGCCCCCCTTCGCCAGGATCTGTTTGGTGTCTTTCCCTCTGTTTTTCTGACATTGTGCGGCCAATATGTGAGAATTTAGGGTACTTTGAATGCGCTCGGCCTCCTTCTGTTGGGTGGGGTGTAGGCCTGTCTCCCGCCTTCCCCAGCCCAACGTCCCTCCTGGCCTTGTGAGGGGGACGGATGCTTCCAGGCCCCCCTCTATCGCTCCCCCCCTTCAGTTCTCCTCCTGGGTTCCTTGGTTGGGGATCCTGGTCCACTTGATTAAGTGTGTCCCTGTCGCCTAAGCTGTTGATCTGGTCCTGCCAGGCCGATTTCCTGGCGGTTGGGGGGGGTTTTGGCCTGGTATCAGTTTCTATTTTAATGGAGGGTATTGCTCCCCCTGGTGGAGTTGATGGGGAGGCTCAGCCCGTGGCCAGCCCATCTGTCTCTGGGTGGGAGGGTTGGGGGGAGGGGGGGTGGACTGGTCATCTCTGATCTTCAGCTGAACCACTTCTTTTTTTCTTTCTGAGCGGAGGTTGCAGTTGTTTTGTTGGGGGCCCCTCTTTCCCTTTGGGGGTGGGGGGCCTTTGAAATGGGGCTGACCTCCTTCTGTTCCCCCTTGGGGGACTCTGAAATTGCTGTTATTTACGGGCTACTCTTGGCGTTGCAGAAACCACTTCTGGGCCCCTCCCCCGTTCTTGCGCACCCATTTTTTTATGCTTTTCCGAGATCTGCACACAGGGCTGGGGTTGATAGCAGTCCCTGTGGGAGCCCGCTTGTTGTATGAGCAGGGGTGAAGGGAGAGTGGGGCTTGCCGTCTATGACTCGTATGTTGAGTTGGTCAAGGAGAGCGGATGGCGGCCCGGTCTCTTCTCCCTCATGCCCCTCCTTTCCAGTCCCCATGCAGTTCCTCAGACCCAGGGTCTATGCTGGGGGGGGGGGGGGAGGTCCGGTCCTCTGGTGTACAAAGTGCCAGGTCCTGGAGCACTGTGATGCACCCCGGCGGACTCTTCTTATTTGTTCTGATCCTCCACACCAGATTGCCTGCCGGGCGGCAAGCCCTCAATTTGCCAGCCTGACTCGCCGCGTAGGCCACATGTGGCACCGGTCTCCGTGTTCTGGTCCTCGCGCCTCGGCACGGCGATGCAGCAGTGACAGGACGCCATTTTCTTTGGCGTTTTTCTAGCTCGCCTGCTTCTCAGGCTCGTTTTAGCCTTTTACTGTGCCCAGGGAGGTTGGCGCAATTGGCTGTTCAATTCATCTTTTGGCCTGCGGCGGCCGGAGCGCACCTCCTCTCTGTGTGTTCCCCACGGCGGCCATCTTGGCAGTCAGAAGGGTTTTTTAATCCTCACATCAACACCCACTCTTACTGCTCCCTCCACCCCCACACGCTTATGCTTCTCAAAAACGCAGTTATCCATCATCCAATTAGGGCTTAGGTCAGAGCGCATTATCCTTCCCCTCATAATTTCGAACAGTGAAACCTTTGTCAACATGTGTGGGATATCACGGTGAGCCATCAATATTTCACCCATAGTTTTTTTGCTCTGGACAACTAGATAGTCTCCTAAATTGTCCGGTTAGTGCGTTCGAATAACCCGTTTTCCCATGCGTTATATAATGCCGTGCAGTGGTTCTCAATTCCATGTAGTTCGGGATACTGCCTCATTTCACTGGACACTAACTGGACACTGTTGTCAGATATGATTATCTTGGGATACCCCTCACTCGCAAAAAATGTTTCTTCAGATGATCACAATGCTGGTTGTGATTCTTTCCATGAATTTCACCTCAAACCACCTTGACGCATAGTCTGCCACGACTATGGCAAACCTGTGCTCTCGCCCCAATGTGTTCGTAGGGCCCATGAAATTGATGACAACCTTTTCCCATTCCTTCTGTGGAATGTCCACACTGCCCTTCTCCACTTTGAGTTTTGATGGCGTCCATGCCCAGCCACCTAAAACCGTCTGTCTCCTTTTGGTTCAACATTTTCCCAGGTGTCTCTTGTGGGCACGCTTGGTCAATTCACTCTGCCGGGAGACTTGGGGGGGGGGGGGGGGGGGGGGGAGGGGGGGGGTGGACCACCCTCTCTCTGCAAGCTAAACCCCGCTCAGAACAGCTTAATTAATTTCTGTACTTAAAGAACAGAGAGTTTATGGATACATCCGACTTCTAACCCTGCTCTGCTCTCCATTGCTAACCTCATCTCGTGATCCTCTGACTGCATACAACCAATCCTCTTTTGGAAAACCATTGATCACTGTCCTTTCGTCTTGCACGATCCACTCATCACATATATCAGCCTCAGGAACACAACTTTCTAAGGGAGCTCTTGACAAGCAGTCAGCTACAGCGTTACATTGTCCAGGGCCATACTCAACAGTGAAATTGAAACTCCACGAAGCAGCAAACCATCTGGCAATTATGGGGATCGCCGACCCCGAGTCGTTCGTAGAAAACAAATCTGCCAATGGCTTATGATCACTTCTGACATTAAAGGGTAAACCCCAAATGTAGGTATTAAAATACATAGAGGCCCAATAGCATGCAAGACTCTCTTGTTCAATAATGGAATACCTAGGTTCCGTATCCAATAATGCTTGAGATGCGAAAGCCGCGGGTACTTCCTTACCATCCCTGACTGGACTTAACACAGCACTAAACCCACGGCACATGCATTTACCGACACAATGGTCTCAGCTATAGGATCAAACCTGTATCCCGGGAGCATTTCACACCATGAACGTCCACCAACAGATCCTTCATAATTTTTTGGACGACAGCATATGCTGATACCAAACCGAAAGGCATTCTCTTGAACTGATAGGCACCCATCGGGGTGATGAAAGCAGTTTAGGCGCGTGATGAGGGATTTAAGTCTACCTGGTAATATGCAGATGAGAAGTCTAGCGTACTATACCATTTAGCCTCTTCCATTGTCATGAGCGTCTCACTAACCTTGGGCAAAGAGTGCCTGTTGACGCAGATAGACTTTTTTAAGTCCCTTAATCTACACTTAATCTAACATGATCATCGGGTGTTGTGTGACAACAATGAGGACCACCACTTGCGGCTGTCTTTGGGTTCAATTACATCCTGCTTACGCAGGCCACGTAACTAGTCTTTCTCACTCTTAAAGGGAGATTCCACACTTTGTGCACCCAGAGCATTGCCTGCGAATACTACTGGATCTTGTGGTAATACCCCTTTAATTTCCCAATGCTCTGCTGAAACGCCTGTCTGAATCTGGACCCAACCTCCTTTGTGAATTCCGCTGCTTTGTTAAATCCCCCTGAGCTCACCTGTAGCTCTTTCCCTGGATGCAGTTCGAGGCCCAATTTGCCTTTTTGACACCACCCCAATAAATAATCACCCTTGGCTGCCACATAAATCTTTGCCCTTATGTGTTTGCCACCATAAGTAATGTCACCTGACACAAAACCCATTATGTCATTCTTCCCACCTCCGTAGGCTACTGGCCTGTGTGTCGGTCGTGTGTAAGACATGTCCCTTGTCTCCCCAGATTTCTTTATACATTGCCACTGAAATTATGATATACGTTGAACATGAGCCCGTCAAGGCTTTCACTGAGCATCCAGGTACTATGATCTCAACTTCATGGGAACATATTCCCCTTGCTCATCCTCATTAATTCCGCCCACAATGTGGACAATTTTGTTGTACCACTCGCCCTTCTCCTCCTCTACACACTGGATATACCTGTCAACCTCCTGGGACTTGCTGTTGAACTTGCACAACCTGGCAAAATGCCCCATCTTTCCACACCTCCTGCATTTGACTTTCATGGTCGGACATTCTTTGGCATTCATGGCATGCTTTTCAAAACCATACCTACAGCATTGCCCCTTGCGGGTATCTTGTGCTGGTACATGGCTCCAACTCGCTACAGCGGACTGACTCCCCCCGTTTGTCCCCATCCCTACTCTAATTATTTTCTTACCGCGCACCCTTTGGCTTAATCAACACCAGCTTCTTGTCCCCTCACATTTTCAGCTATAGCATGCGCAAACTCCTTGCTGCCCTTACCATTAACCTCCTTCAAACACATACTAGTTAATTCCATTCTTTTAGCAATCGCCAGTGCCTGCTGTAGTGGTGGGCTTTTTGCTTGCTACAACCATTCCTGAATTTTTGGGTTCGCCGTGTGCATCATTAGCTGGTCCCTGATGTATTCATCCTCCCTCTCTGTGAATTCACAAGATGACAATAGTACCGTAAGATCTGCCACTGAGGGATATATACAACATATACCTCCTCTAACACATATCCACTTCACCTCTCTTCCCTCTTCCTTACCTCATCAACTGAACTTTGCACTCTGGAATGCTCAGTCTGTATGCAACAAAATGTCCTTTATCACTACCTTCACTCGAGCTCTCCTCCCCTATACCTTCTTGCTATCACTGAAGCCTGGATTTCTCCACCTGCCACTCTGGCAGCCCTTCACAACGCCAAACTATCCTTTGTTCACTCTCCTCGACTTACTGGCAGAGGTGGAGGCGTCAGAAACCTACTCTCTTCCTGCTTCAATGTCTCACAAATCTCCAATGCCACGTCTTCTCCTACGTCTTTTGAATTCACAATCTCTTCTTTTGTTCTGCCTCACTCAATTCACATCATCTCCATCTCTCGCCCTCTTGGTCCCACTGGACCATTCTTTGATGATCTTGGGCAACTCCTTGATTCCCTTTCCACTAAAAATCACCCTTTTCTCCTAGGTGACTTTAGCCTTCTCTCTCCAACCACTTCTCAGAAATCTGAACTTCAGTCTTTCTTAGTACCATGCTCTCCACTCTAGCCATAACCTACCCACCCACACAGTGGGTAACTCTTTGGATCTCATTAATCTCCACCTATCTGTAAGCCACTAATGCTACTGTCACACCATCCATATCTGATCACTCAATTGTTTCCACCACCATCTCCTTTCCACCCTCTGACCTTTCCTCACCACTTGCTTCACCTGTAACTAAAAGGAAATGTAAACCTTTTTCCATTCCCCCTTTCTCTCCGACCTACAGTTCTCTCTCCTGCTTCACACTTGATACCTCTTTTACCAACAATGCCTTCTCCAGCTCCCAATCCCTACTATGACTCCTCCTCTCACTGCTTACTTTCATCCCTAAGTCTCTGCATCCTCAACCATGGGTCACCCCATTCATGCGCTCTCTCCGCACAGACCTGCATCGGCCGCTGCACAAATGGAGGCATACCCACTCCCATGAGGGCCTGCAATTCTACCTCTTTGCGCTGAACTCTCTCAAGTCCACGCTTGATCGAGCTCACATGGAATTCTACCTAACCCTCATTAACTCTCATTCCAACCATCCTCGCCACCTACAGAGCCCCCTAAGCTCACTCCTCACTCCTGCTAGGTCCATGACTATCAACTTCACTCTCACAGTTAATTACCTAGTTGAATACTTTGCTGCAGAACCTTCCAAAATTCGAGACTCTCTCCTGACGTTTGTCGCACTCCCTTCTCCTACATTTTACACACTGCCTACTCTACCATTATCCTCTCCCTGTCTATCCCACTTTAGTCACACTAATACTGATGAAGTACTATCCCTGTTGATGAAGGCTAACCCCTCTTGTGCCCCATCAGACCCTCTTGGTCCTCAGCTAGTGAAGCCTATTGCCCCTATAGTGGCCTCTTTCTAAACCCTTCAACCTGTCCTTTGACTCCGCTTCAAAACAGCCACGTTCACTCCCCTCCGCCCCCCCCCCCCCAAAGAAGCAAGGGGATGACCCGAACCTACTGGCTAACTTTTGCCCTATGTCTCTCCTTCCGCACTACTCTAACGTGCTTGAAAGGGTTGTGTTCAACCGTCTTACAAGTTTCTTAGAAATCCACAACCTTCAAGACCCCCTACAAGCAGGTTTCCACTACTGTCACTCCACGAAAACTGCTCTCATGAATGTGTCCAACTTCATCGCCTCTGCTAAGCACTGAAACCTATTTGCTATCCTAATTCTCCTGTACCGGTCTGCTGCCTTTCACACTGTTGATCACTCTGATTTCCTTAATACTCTTTCTTCTTGGAATTCATGATCAAACCTTGCCCTGTATTTAGTCCTACCTTGCACCTTGCCAATTCTCGGTCTCCTGGAGCAACAAAACCTCTCAACTCACTCCTCACACTGTTGGTGTTCCACAAGGCTCTGTCTTGGTCTGCTCCTCTTTACACTCTACACTTCTGCTCTTGGGGTACTAATCTCCTCCTTTGGTTTCTTGTACCAACTCTTTGTGGACGACACTCAAATCATCTTCTCTTTTCCTGAATTCTCCACTGATCTTTCTATCAAAATGTTGGTATTGCTTGAAAATATCAGGGAAAATCATAACGAAAAAATGCTAAAAACCCATTACACCGAACAAGGGGAGCAGGGGTTGCGAGGGTCTCCCCCGCTCCTCTTGAACGGTACAATGGTTTGCAGGGTTGTTCCCCACTTCCAGTACATGGAAGGCGCAGGGTACAATGAAGGTAAAACGAAAAAACAAATACAAATGGACCCTGCAACGGAAGTTCCAACTCACTTTTGGGATGGGCAACTGACGTTGCAGGGAGAGGGCCAAGATGGGGGAAAGAAAAGAAGGTAAGTTTGCTAGCGAAAGAAAACAAGTGGGAGTTACATTAGGACATCCTAAACAAAATAATTTGTACACCCTGCGGGTAACCAGACCTAGATCTATTTGCCACAAAAGAAAATGCAAAATGCATAAATTACACCTTTAGGTTCCCGGCAAAGGAATCCGAGGGGAACCCACCATGAATCAGTTTGTCAAGGATATTTGCTAACACTTTTCCTCAGACCCCACTGTAAAACAGACTAGTCCACAAAATGCACCATGAGAAGTTAGCACTGATCTTAATAGCTTCTATGTGGGATCGTCGGATGTTGTTTTCCCACCTCCTCAAAATGTCCATATGTCCAGCGATAAAACTACCGTGTCCTTACAACCTGTGTCAGAATTAAGGTTTAACCTTTCATCCTCAAGCAACCAATTGAGCAGCTTGGCTCCTGAAGTGCTAGAGTTCGGTCACTTTAATTTGCCTTTCTGATGCATGCAAGTTCTGAAAGAAGCCTGTAATCCCAAAACTATACACTATTTTAACAAATGGAAACTATTTAGTATGGTTTAAAAAATCAAATGTCAACCCTATTGACTGTTCTCCATCACTTATAGAGCACTATTTATTGTACTGATTAGACTTGGGTTTCTATTTAATCCATTAAAAGTACATCTCACAGCTCTGTCTGCTTATACCACTTCTCAAAGTAAGTTCTCTTGGTGGAGAGTACCAGTCGTCAAAGCCTTCATGGAAGGAGTCACCCGCCAATTGCAAACCTGCCCCCTGGTTGGGATTTGAGTATTGTCTTAAGCAAGCTCATGGGGCACCCCTGTGAGCCAATGCATAAAGCAAGCCTCAAGGATCTCACTTACAAGGTTGCTTTTCTCAAAGTAGTTACACCCATTTGCAGAGTAAGTGAGCATCTAGCATTATCAGTGGCAGGATCTTTTGCAACAATACACAAGAACAAGGTGGTTTTAAGAACGCATCCACGGTTTTCACCTAAATATATTTGTAAGTTTCATTTCAAACAATTAATTGAACTGCCAGCATTCTTTCAAAACCCGCAAAATTCAGGGGAAAGGGTACTACACACTCTGAATGTTCGAAGGCCAGTCCTGTACTACCTCAACAAAACTAAGCCATTTAGGAAAATATAACAGATTTGAGTTTCCTTAGCAGCCGGAAGAGAAGAATCCCTGTCTCAAAGGCTCCTATTTCTAGATGGATTGTAAGGTGCATCCAGCACTGTTGCACATTGTCACACAAGCTACTGTCATTTGCACCTAAAGCTCATTCCACACATGGTATAAGGGCTACATTGGCATTCATTGCTGACATGCCACTGGAAGTAATCTGCAACGCCGCCACATGGCCTTCAGTTCACACTTTCACACAAAGTTATTGTGTGGACAAACAGGCCAGGAATGACTCACAGGTGGGACAAAGAGTGCTAAAACATTTGTTTCTCAATTCCTTCTATCAACCCACCACCATATTCTGGTACTGCTTGCTAGTCTACGCAAAACGTGTGATTCTAAGCATAGCCACAAGCCAAATATTACATACCTGTAATCGTCTTTCTGATACTTGTATCTGCTTAGATTAACATGTGCCCACCCAGCCTTCCCTCGTTGTTAGTAGAAGCACCACAGACAACACGTATGGTATGTGAGGTTTTTCAAACAATTCTCAACATTCACACTTTACTGTATACTACACGCAACCTCTGGTCTGAAAAAATAAACATCTGAGCACCTCGACACATTACGGATCAAGAGAACAGTAAATGTCGCAGTAGGGATAGTATTACAGTAACGCCCAGTCCACGTCCCATTTTGAAATCGTAAACACTATTTTGTAATACTCTGCACCAACCACTAGATGATGGCTTATGCAAAGCATGTGAATCTAAGCAGATACAAGCATCAGAAAGACAATTACAGGTATATAAAAATTTTTATGGTAAAATGCAAATATTTATTGATGATGATTCAACCTAAAGAGTGCCTCTTATGTTAAAATGCTAATATAGTATACATGTATTGTACCTGCCACGATGGTCTGTTGTAAACACTTATGTTGATGCATCTATGGGCGGCATAAATTACTGCCTTAAACCCGGCTGACAGGCAAAGATGGGCAATATGTTTTCCACACTTTATGAAGTCTGATGCAGAGTACTCTCTGAAATTAAACACAAACAATGGACAACAGCCTGAGAGCCATTGACAGCTCGTTTCCGAGCGTAGTCCCTTTTCCCATCCTACTCCCACTAATCGTATATTTTAAACTGTTGTACTGGGGGTCACGCAATGTGAACAAGCAACAGGTTCCATGCGAAACGCGTCGTTGGGGTGCTGCCATACCTTGGCCTGCTTTTTGGGATTGTTCATTTTTAATTGAAACATAATAAAGGTATACATTTTAAAATCTTTATTTAAAACTTAGCCAAATATTTTTGGACTCCAACCCATTGGAAGTGCGATTCGATTGCCTGTATAGTTACTGGCTGCAAGAAGATGTATATATTTTTTTCACAGGAAAAAAGTCCTTAATGGGATGTTATGGTTAAGTTGCACTAATAAAACCCCATAAAATTCAATGAAAAAACGTTGTTAAAGTACTGCTTTGGTTACAAGTAAAACCGAAAAACCTGAGAAATTCACCAGTTATGGTAAGATAAGCAACCATAACTGGTGCTACCACCGTGCACTGCTAAGACTGCATTATGACTCTTTTCAAAAAGTAAAACACAGACACATTTGCAAAACCATGTTTTCAGGTCCTTTCCAATGCTCCTTGCACGAGTTTGCTGCAAATTCGCCCATGTTTTATTTTTGAAAAGTGTTAAAATGTCCGTACATAAGAAAAGTCCTATAACTTAGCCCCCACTTGACAAAATCCATTCACACTTTGCACAAACATTCACGGTTCGGTCTATAATCTTTCTGCAAACTTATGTGCACATTTGTCAAATGGCAACAAAGTTATAAGCCATCTAAAAATGTTGAGACCCCCTCCCCCTCTTGACAAAATCCCACCAAACTTTGCAGAACCACCCAAGGTCAGGTCTAGAATGATATTGCATTATTTCATTGTTTCATTGAGTGGCGCCAGAGTTATAAGCCATCCAAAAACAAACTGCTTTTCACCAACCCTGTAATTCAAAAATAGGCATGGATGTCCCCGAACATCAGAGATGTTCGCGCACATCAGAGGACTACATCCGAACATCCAGCCTGTTTGCAGAGTTCTTGGGATGAAAAACACCATTTTTTTTAGCTTCTTATGGCCATGTTCCATCCCATTCTCATCACCTCTCACCTCCCCAGAGATTTTTTCATTAGTTTGACAAGTGCAATGTTGCGTTTTCTTTGTGTTTTTACTGCGATGTTCGCGGACACCGGGTGCTGTCCGCAAATCTAACATGGCGGGTGTTTCCAAAAAATGTTACGCACCTCACACTTTTCACCATCCAATCAGTGGGCGTGTCCAATGTCCGGGGACGACATGCCGCCCTCTGGACCAATCATGGGCCCTTCCATGGACCGAACAGGGAAGTGAGTCAGCGGGTCGAACCCAGATATCACTAATTTGTTTTTACCTACTTTTTGCTTGTTTTAAAAAGAACTACTGGACTGATTTACACCAAATTTACAAAAGCAAGCTTTCCGGACCCAGCCGCCACTCCTGCCGCAAATTTGGTGAAAATCCGTCCAGCGGTTTGTGCTGTAGGCGTGAGCAACATTGTTTTCCATTGCATCTAGGGGAAAAACCTCTAATTGTATTTGCAAGGTTTCTTGAGGATTCGTCTGGGGGGGGGGGGGGGGGGTCAAAGTTATAAGCCTTCCTATGGTTCGTGCAACTTATCCATAACTACAGGGCTGCTACCGCAGGCCCTGTAATATTAATTAAAAAAAAAAAAAAAATATATATATATATATATATATATATATATATATATATATATATACATACATACACATATATATTTCTGAGGCTTGTGGCTCTACTTAGAATCACATGCCTTGCATAGGCTGACATCTAGGGGTAGGTGCAGAGTATTGCATTGTGACAAATCAGGGAGAAAAGGTGCAGATCAGAGCCAATTAAGTAATGGTGCAGTCAGCCAGGAAGTCTGGGAGGATTGTGATGTCAGCAGGTCATGATGTCACGATGGGAGGGTCTATCTCGGAAAGACATGTCTTTGGTCCTATGAGAAAGGAAAGATTGGCTAGGAGGTGCTTTTCTTGAACAATACTGTTTTTTCCCTGTTTCATGGGTTGTTGTTAGTTTTTTTTGGCCTGGCAGGTTGTGGATTGGGACGAGGAAGAAGGAGATTCCCAGGAAGAAGCTGCTACGTATGAATGGCCGTATTAGATGGATAGACTAGTTACAGAAAGTTAAAGCGCTCCGGTTGAGCATGTTAGAAACGGATTACTTGTGTGAATATAAGTTGGAGATTCGTCCGACGCGGCGCGGTTTTGTCGGAGCCGAAGGCCGAAGCCCAAACAAGTGAAGGCCAGCTGTGTATGCTGCAGGGCGTGCGTACAAACAGCTGAGCGGTGATCGCTCCTCCTTTCTGGCCCCCACCGTCAGAAGGGTGGAGCTATGCTGTGAGGCAGCTGACGCGGCGTGCCTGCACGAAGACGGCAAGCTGACCGTCATCCATCAGCTGTCACCGAGCCGAAACAAAAGGGGGCGGAAGTCTCCAGAGACAGTCGGTCTCGTGCAGACTGTGAAGCGGAGTTAAAGGTGGAAGAGGAGTATTGAATCCCTGCGACCGCATCCAGCGGAAACTAAGTATGATCGAAAGGAGGTAAGGAGGGAAAGGCTTCCTCAGCGTGACAGAGGGAGAAGAGGAGGTTAAATGCTGCAATTATCTGGGGATAATGTGAACTGAGAGGAAAGGTCGGGTGAGGGCATTAAAAGGACTAGCCATTTAAAAGCAAACTATAAAGATCTGAAAATAGGAGAGGCGGGCCCTGTCAGCAATCTCCACGTCTGCCCTCGAATGGAAGGGATGTCTGCCATCTTGAAAAGAGTCCACCAAGTGAGTTATGCCCTGAACTTTACAACCTGAAGTAACAGCCAATTAAGACTCATTTCATATAAGCCAAATCCCTCATGTTTTAAAAGACTGCGTATGAGAAGAGAGGGTCAGGTGGCCTACCTACAGAAAAGACAGTTTGTCAACCTTATAACTTAATAAATTATAGTGGTTTCAACATAATCTGTTTCCAGAGTGGTCTTTCCCATCCGCACCCTTACATGCATGACATGTTTTCCAAGTTGCAAAAGGTGCGTCGACTGGGTGTGTTTGTAATACTATCCCTAGTGTGACGGGTACTGTACGCATGGTCCCTCATTCGTCGAGGTCCCTCTGATTATTTTTTCCACCATCGTGGTCATTAACTCTATGCAGAGTTTCTTGTTTAACGCCATTACTAAAGAGTTAAATGTAAGTTCTTTGTTCGCTGCCAATGCTTCACCATCGCTCGACGATCAACTCTTCATTGGCTTTCGATGAACATCATCTAATTCCGAATCTTTTCAGCGACTTTTCTCTTCAACTGAAGGACTCGATAGCTTCAGCATACACTAGGATCTGCCCTGTTAGAGTAGGTAGAGTGGGGGATTCTCATACATTTAACCACTTCTGAGAATGTCTTTCCTCATCTTCCGCTTTTGCACTCGATGTCGTGCTACCTCTTAAAAAAATAAACTGGAAATACTCCTTTTAAATTCTGTCCGTCCTGCAATAAGGAAGCATCCATGGAAGGATATGCATCGCGTGTGCAATCATTGCCTTCCAAGGGATCACGCTGTCTGTCCTGTAAATTGACTTACTAAACGTTGTTCCACCTGCACCATGCATGCCGAGGCTTACACAAAACCTGACAGGCGTGGATGAGTCAGAGGGTGATCAAGGCAGCTATGGTGCACAAAGTGATGTAGAAGACGTGGGTTCCGCCAAATCCCACGTGTCAGTCCTCGCCTCCAGGAAAACAGGCCAACGGTCATGTGGTGGAGACTACACTTGGCGACAAAGGCAGGCACACACAAGCATTCCCGCACTAAAAACACAACCCCTAACTGTCTGTTGACTAAAAAGTCGAAACATGGCCACGCGGTATCAGAAAAGGGGTCACAGCTGATTCTGACTCGAAGCATCTTTTGTCCTCTGTGCGCTCGTCTTCATGTTCACCACAAGACAAAGACCCTAAACAGACGTTGATTGAATGAAGCAATTTGCACAACCGCGCATAGATTCCCTTCGCGTACCAAACGGCAAGCATTGAAACATAAATCAGACAGTACGTCGAAAGGTACACATCACAAACAAGTTTATAAACAAGTTTCCACGCCCATACAAGGTATGTCATCTCTTTCGGAGGCTTTAAAGTCAAAACTACATTTTCAAGATGTAGATGATTCTATAGCTTTCAATTTCCAAGAAGACCCTAGTACAGGGTATTGGTCTAAAGACAGGTTTGAGAAGACTATAACTAAGTTTTTATGTTTTGTAAACGTTTTAGAAAAGAACCCTTTAAAACAATATTTTGATAAAGATGAGGGAGAACCTCCTGCTAAATCCCCAAAGTTGCAATCTCTGTCCAACCCACAACAGTCAAATGTATACCATATGATGAACAGGACCAACACCAACGTGCTCAAGGTTTAGGTGATGATGCTTAGTGTTAACGATCGAGGTCAGTTCGATGATCAATATACCCAAGATCAGGATGACAATGATGATCCTGACATTTATGTGTTGCCATCGCCGGAAGAGCAAGATCCTAGATTCCCCTATGCACGATAAAATTCAATACAATGATCTGCTTATCAAAGCAGCTAATCATTTTAAAATCCAAACTCAGGAAGCCCTGCAAAGCACAGATTTCGTCAATGACATCTTGGGAGAAAAGTCTGTTGGGCAGTGTATTCCTTTACTTCAGTCAGTTATTAAGCGTATTCAGCCTTCTTCATCTACTCCATTGCCATCTGCTGAGGCACCACCTGAAAAATGGAGCATAAAATGGTATGATCTAGCTAAAAAGTCTCAACATCATCAGCTTACCAGGTACACATCGCTAACAATGCCACTCTTTTAGCCTGCTACGATAGTTCACTTTGGGACAGTGTCCACGGCCAACTTGATGCTGTTCCTGAACCGTTACACTCATAAATGTGCAAAACAGTGTCCGAAAGACAAATCGGTTGCCAACTGCATTATTAAAAATAATTTAGACACAGCAGATATTGCTGGTCGAATCATAGCTGAGGGTACTTTTAAAAAACGTCATTCTTGGTTATGCCAGTCAGGCTTTAAACTTGAGACACAAGCAACACTGCTGAATATGCCCATTGAACCCAATGTCTTATTTGGTAAGGCAGTAGATGATGCTCTTAAAAATTCTTAAAACCTCTAGGGCAAATCTCAAATAAGCCTGATATCCAAAAGAGGTGTTTCCAATACACACCACTCCTTTCAAGGGCAAGGATACACACGTACATCACAGGCAGGTTTTAGTCTGGGACCTTTCACACCATGGTGTACCTCCCAAGCCCAATCATCCCCTTATCAATTCACCTTTCAAAGGGTCTACAAAAGGTGAATAGGTAAAGGTAGGGCTACCGCCGCTAGAGGTCTCTGTGGCCGCTAAGGAATTACGCACACATTCAGTTTCCCTCCCATGTCTCCTTAGTAAGGGGTTGCATTTCTCTATTCACCCACGCATGGAAGGGGATCATGTCAGACCAGTGGGTGCTGTCAACTGTGTCCAAGGGTTACTCCTTTGAGTTTATAAAAAAAAAACACATCATCCACCAAGACACAGGAAGATGTTGCAAGAACATCAGCTAATTCTACAGGCAGCGATCCAGTCTCTTCTACAGAAAGGTCACAATAGAGTTAGTCCCACATCACCAGGTAAACCTGGGTATCTATTCGGTATTTCCCAAATTGACCTTTTACAATTGATCTTTTGCACAATTTACCTAATTATTGTGGTCCTAATTAACCTTCTGCACAATTGACCTTTATATTATTTTAGTTATTTTATATATGTATTGGGTTGGTTTTGGATTATAAATAATATAAGGGGATTGGGTGGGGGATTGCCGGGGGGGGGGGGGGTGTGGATTGGGTGGGGGGCTGCAAGTCCTACATACATGTCCTAATTGACCTTCTAAATTAGGTCAATTCTCCCGAGGTCAGTTGTGAAAAGGTCAATAAGTATACAACCATCTATTGTGTCCTTCAAGTTCCAAAGAAGGAATTAACTATGCGCCCTGTGTTAGACCTGCGTCCAGCCAACACATGTCAAACCACAAACGTTATGTATAACAACTCAAGAGGATGAGGCAGAATACATGACGTTGGATATGAAAGATGCATATTTTGCGTATTTCAATGTTGCTAGTGCACAGAAAATACTTGCGCTTCCAGATAGGAAAAACACACTACCAGTTCAAAGTCCTCCCCCACTTCTTCAGCGCCAAGGTTGTTTACCAAGGTGCTGGCAGTAGTAGTGGTACACTTAAGATGGCAGTCAATCTCATTGTAGCCTTATCTAGATGATTAGCTCATAACGGGAGACGCACCACAGATGTGTCAGCAGCACACACAAGCCACAATCAACCTTTTGTTCCAATTGGAGTTCTCAATCAACAAGAAAAAAATCAAGTCTCGTCCCCAGCCAAGTAAAACAATTGCTGGGTGCATTGATACAAACCCAAGAAGGCGTAACCTTCCCCTCCAACGAGAGTGTACAAAACATGCAGTTTCAAATCCCTCATATGGCTGGTGGGCAGATAACCATATGAAAGGCAATGTGCCTTCTCGGGATGATGCTTCATGCAAATACCTTGTCCCACATGCACATCTGCGCATGCATCCAGTGAAAGAGCGGTTAGTGAAATAATGCTCTCAAGCAAGCAGTTATTCGGACGATCTAGTGGTCATTTCGCAATCGCTAGTACAAGCACTACTGTGGTGGTAAAAAGAAAGCATGTTGAAGGGAAAACCCTTTCGCAACCCAGCAGTGCAGGCCACTCTTACAACACACACCTCACTCTCTGGGCGGGGGCCACATTATCTCCATCAAGTCGCTTTTTTTGTAATTGCAATTGGTTATTTATAACGCATTTAATGCAAGGAGGATCCGGGGATTGAACCCCGCGCTACTCTGTGGTGTCTTGCTTTTAAGGCGAGCATGTTGCCCCTGAGCTATCCTCCCTGAGAAAAGCACTTCAAACTTTTCATCATCAGCTAGCACGAAAGACTGTTCTAGTCTTCACAGACAGCACTACTGTCATGTTCTACGTAAACAAGCAGGGCGGGACACACTCTTGAAGTCTGTCCAAGTTAGCTCAGAGAATTTGGAACTGGTTACTCCGCTGCAACATATTCCTCCTGTCTCAACACATTCCAGGGGAACACACCTCTCTGGGAGACAACTTAAGCAGAAGTTTACACAAGTGGCAAATACACACAGATAATTCACACAACATCTTCACACAATTGAGGCAACCAGACATCGATCTCTCTGCACACCTGCTCAAATTGTCTCTTTAAATACCAGCCAAACTACTGTGCCCTTACAACATTCTATCCGAACATCAAGGGACAACACTCTATCCATGCCCTCAAACACTGAACTTGGCAGCTTGACTTCTGAAGTCATAGAGCTTCGACATTTAAACTTGCCACAAAAGATGTATGGACATCTTGAAGGAGGCACTTAAACTCAACACAAGACATTGCTATTTCAATAAGTGGAAAAGCTTTGTCATTTGGTGTAGAACATGCAGCATCAACCCAATTGACTGCTCACTTTCTGATATAGTACAATATCTTTACCTTTTAGATTGGATTAGTCTTTAATTCCCTTTGAATCCATCTTGCAGCTCTTTCAGCATACACCACCTCAAAGTAAGGTGTCATGGTGGAAAGTACCAGTGGTTAAAGCATTCATGGAAGCTGTTAAAGGATTACACCACCCCACCCCCAATTTCAAATCCAACTCCCGGATGGGACTTCAAAGTTGTAGTTACTAAACTCACGGTTCCTCGTTTTGAGCCAATGCATAAAGTCAGTCTTAAAGATCTCACTTCCAAAACTGCATTTCTTGTAGCCATTACATCAATAATATGGGTCAGTGAACTGAAAGCCCTCGCAAATCAAGATCTATTTGATATTCATAAAGACAAAGTGGTTCTAAGAACACACCCACGTTTTTCGCAAAAATGTATCTTAAAGTTCCTTGTCAACCAGTCCATAGAACTTCCAGCTTTCTTCCAAAACACATCCCATTCAGCAGAGAAAAGCCTCTATACATTAGACGTTATTAGAGCTGTAATGTACTATCTGAGTATAACAAAGCCACTGAGGAAAACCGATCAGTTATTTGTTTCCATAGTCACGAGAAGAGAAGGGGATGCTATCTCTAAGTTGGCTATTCCTAGATGGATTGTCAAATACATTCAAAATTATTCTCTGTCCAAGAAAACGTTACCTTTCACGCCCAGAGCACACTCAACTCAAGGCACAGGAGCTATTCTAGCATTCATAGCAAATGTACCTTTAGATGCCATTTGCAAGGCAGCTACTTGGAGTTCCGTTCACTCCTTCACACAGCACTACTGTTCGGATACACATTCAAGAGAAGACTCCCAGTTGGGACAAGCAGTGTTAAGACATCTTTTTGCGACTGTACCTTCTAACAACACACCACCATCTCCTTGTACTGCTCGCTAGTCTATGCAAAGCATTTGATTCCAAGTAGAGGCATACATTACTTACAGTGATAGTATTTCGGATGCTTGTATTTGCTTATATTCATATGGACTCACCCTTCCTCCCCTCTTGGAGTTGAAGGTACATAGACATTTTAATTCTTTCTTACTTTCCTGTACTCGCACATAAATTTTATTCTTCCTCATGCCAGCCACAAAACAATCTGAGGGACCTCGACGCGTGAGGGACCATGGGTACAGTACACGTCACACTAGGGATAGTATTACACACACACCCAGTCGACGTCCCTTTTCAAACTTTGAAAACAAGTCATGCAATACTCTGCACCTACCACTAGATTTCGGCCTATGCAAGCATGTGACTCTAAGCAGATACAAGCATCATAAATAAGATTATGGTAAGTAATGTTTGTGTGTGTGTATATATATATATATATAACACTAATAGCTTTTTTAATTAATATCTGCAAGTAAACCGCATACAAAAATTATTCTATCTTCGTATGATAAACTGGATTAGGTGTAAACGTACAGGGAAGTGAAACTAGGTCACATCAATTGTTATTATTAAATATCAATAAACACTAAAACAATTGACAACTAAACATATTTCATTAATATTGTATACTGGTATACTATACCATAGAAGCGTTTGTAGATGCTACTTGTGGATTGCAAGATGTTTCAAACCACAAATCCAGTCGGCCCTGCCCCATTGAATGCGTGCAGCTCAGAGGAAGTTCATACCCATTGCTGTTAGTAAACATTCTTAAATACAAGCACATGACATTACTAAACACTTTATATTATGAATGTACAGTATGCTGGTCTCTGCATACTGAAGAAGAGGATATGTGCATGCGACTCGAGTGCTCCATGCCCTATCACCTCCAGAGTAAAGAGAATGGCAACACCTACAGCACGGTTGTGTGCAGTAAACCAGGGGCCCAATTCACAGAATCCTTTTATAATGTCAAAAACCCATTGGAAAACGCTCATTTAGGCCCGATGTGTCATTAGAGTTGCAAAGTCCGGCCATCGGCTAACAGAAAAAGCCGTCCTTGGACCACTCCGTACCTAAATGGCTACCCAACATTTATTCTCCCTTCCCATCCAAACTCCTTGAAAGGACAGTGACCATCTAGCTTTAATCATATTTCAAGGACCACAATCGTCTAAACAACAACCAGACTGGATTCCACCCCCTACATGGAACTAAAGTTGTGATCACCTCCATTGTGATTGAGGGGTGAATGCTGGCTGATGACGATGGAATCCGCTCCCAGAGCATGCTTGAGCTATCTGCTGCTTTTGACACAGTTGACCTTGACATTCATCTCTCCCACCTCCATTCTTCTGTTGTCATGGACCACCTAGTTCTGAATTTCATTCCCTCCTCTCAAACATTAATCTAGTCATTTGGGCTCTTGCTTTCTATTGTTATTCTGACAAAATCTTGATTGGATTGGACAAATAACGTTGGTACACCTCAAACAGTTTATAACTTTTCATGTCCACCATCTATGTTTGGATGTGTGAAGATTGCCTCAGTCAACAGCAATAAAAGCCCCAAAACGCAATTGCCAGTACTTCCCACCATTCACCTGGCTTCTAACCCTTTGCCTCCCCTCAATCCCATTCCCAACCCCCATTCTGCACTTATATACTCCTGGGTGGTCCCCATTTGGGACCTTGCTGCTACATGCACCCTACTAGAACATCTGCACGGCTACACCAGATAGGATACTCTAAATGCCCACTTAGTTCTGCGTTGCCCATTTCCCCTCACAAAAAAGGTCAAATTCAATTCTCCACCTTTTAATGTGCACATCAACTATTCCACCCACATGGCAATTGAACAATACCTTCCATCAAGCATTAAACCCATCATACCTCTACTTCTCTCCTGCCAACCTGTTTGGCACTCTCAGCCAGTGCACCCTGTCTATATGGGTATACAAGGCTTCCTTTGGATACAAATACATTAAGTGGTCTTAATACAAATTGCCTAAAAAGCATAATGCATGCATAACCCAGGTTCCTCCTAACCAGCCGACACCAACACAATAGCAAATCTGTCTTGCGATTTCCCTCTGTCCCTTCTAAATAAATCCACCCCACTCCTTGTGCAGATCCCATAGGGCCCAGACACCATGCACATGGAAAGGGAACTTCATAAAACCCAATATAACTGTGGTGAGTTAATTCAAATCTTACCATGTGAAGGTTTGAGCCACTAGGGACTGGATTTGTCTGCCTGCTTCCCGATGTGCCTTACAGAGGGAAAGGGTGAAAGGAGTAGCATCAGGTAAGCTTGCCACCTCCACCAAGGCACAGCATTCCACCATAAAGGATGTTTGAGACCGCTCAGCAAGAGACATCCAAAACCCTGCATTCTAATGAATTCCCTTCTACCACAGATTCCTTATCTTTGATGTTTTGTCTCCATATCATATCCAGTGCCAGCTGAACTCCCCAAAAATGTTTACCAGACCAGCATGGGCCCCAGCCCTGCTCTGGGTTTGCATCTGTCACTCCACGCAGGGTGAGAATTTGGAGCGATATATACGGAGCCACTGCTCAATATAACCTCAGTTCCTTTTTTCTGCACACGTCATACTCTTTGGATACTCCACTTAGCTTTTGCTGTTCTGTCATGTCTAACCCTGGTACGACCTTGGACTTTGTTCGAATTATGGTAGGCAGATGTCCATCTCAGACCCACACAGGATTTGCCTGTATTGCCTTCGGGAAAGCCTTGATCTGCCGTACTGCAGATAATTCCAATATATGCACCCGAAGGTCCTTGAGCAGCGTGCCACTACATTGTTCACCTACTGCCATATGCATGGTACGAGGACACGTTCCACGTTTCTGTGCGCAAAACCCTGGAAGATGTCAGTAGAAGAATCGGCTGAGAAGTTGAAACAAACATGGCTTCATTCAGGCTCTTTGCCGCTCTGCTTTTGGGCGTTGAGCCCTTGGCCTCAGTCCCCCTCGCGCAGTAATTGTATTTGGCTCTGGCAAAGCTGGCAACTCGCAGGAGGAGGTCTTGCTCCAGATGGGAAAATTCCTCTTGAAGATGCCCGACATCTACGATGAAGGGTATACCATCCTTTTTCGACAGGAACTCCATTAGACTGGTGGGCCTGAGGAATTTTATGGAGAGGGAGAGGAGCAAAGGAATTTGGCTGCAGACCTGCAGGAGGCCAGAAGCCTGTACGCTTCAACAGAGCTGCATATCCTTCTGCCTTGGACTCCGGTCAGGCCTCATGCTTTTCAAAGAGTGGTAGCCAAGTTTGTGTAACACTTAATTTGTCCGCACCCGCCAAACCCCCAGCTCTCATATGATTTGACTGATATTCTTGTTGATCTGGCGATGTCGTCCCGAGTGAAACCTTCGAATCTGGGGATTCTATCCATTCATGCTTTGCCAGAGAGATTGGTGGTACAGGTCACAATGGCAGGCCTCAACACAACCTCTTTCCCCTCACTGACTTAAGACAGTGCAAGTAAGAGATGAATGCTGTGGCACACTGTGTTTTCGTTGTGCCATCAATACGTCTTGCACATTGGACAAGTACTCATTTTGTCTTTGCTGCACTGGAAGCCGGCCACAGCACCAAGGCCTGCACTAAGGCCTCTGACCTGTCCCTGCCTGTCCACGCCTTCCCGGCCGTCGGCCGGCCACTCTGCCTGGAAAGAACGTTATAAGGTACATTTCCTGAGAAATGCTGCATGTTCCACGACTGTCCCTGCCCCATCATGCACACTGCACTATTCCTGCACACTAAGTCGCAATTATAATCGCTGAGGAAACTGCCCCGTGAGTATCAGCGCTTATGCTCACCTCCTCATATGTTCATGCTACCCTGATCCATATGCCTGCAACACATAGACCCAGTACGCATGAATGTCCTCCTGTTTCAACTTGCCTGCATTGAAAAAGATTTTAACTAGCTTGGTGATTGTTCTAGTGATAAGCTGTTTTGCCAGTCTGTACAAAAGTCGAATCTAGCTGTTGCACTACCTAGACCCAGTACGCATGAATGCCCTTCTGTATCAACTTGCCTGCATTGAAAACGATTTTAACTAGCTTGGTAATTGCTCTAGTGATCAGCTTTTTTGCCAGATTGTATCAAACTTGAATCTAGACGGTTGCAAATTTATACTAGCCCATTACTACACCATACTAGCTAAGCTAAGTCCAGCCTACTTCCTGCACTGCTCCAACAAAATAAAACTTGCCCATCTGTGCATGCCACCTGCACACCAGAAGTAGTTATCTGTTATACCACTAGTATAACTTCATCCGTCCACCCTGTAAACTACACAGACTAAGCTGTACCCGTACATGTCTAACCGCCTGCAACTGGCCATGGTGCTTACATGCATGAGCCCAGCCAACAGTATCTAGCATCCCTTTAGCATCACACCCCAACATTGCCTCTGAATTATGCCAGCCTGGCTCATCCTCATCATGTTCCCCTTCTGTGTCATGCCCAATCACACGCCACAACTACACTCAACTTAACACCCTACCTACCCATCAGAAAGGTAGAACCTTAGACTGGCTCTCTGCCCACAACTGTAACATCATCTGGAAGGACCCCCAACCACTTATATGGACTGACCATCCCCTACTATCATTTGACATTAGCATTAATAACCCGTACCACATACAGTGCCCCCCTACACCAGCATGTTTGACTAGAAACAAGCGCAACATAACCGTGGAAGCCCTCATTCCACTGGTTCTACCCATTCTAAACTCGATCCCCGACACATCGGACCTTAACCTACTAGTAGACCCCTACAATGATGCCATGACCAAAGCTATTGACACCGTTGCCACACTAAAACTATGTAAAGGTAAACCCAGAGCCCATCTTAACTCTTGGTATACAACTGAACTTAAAATACTAAGAAATAAGAAAACCCTAATGGAAACCCTATGGAAAACGAATCCATCAGAGGAACACAAAATCAATCTCACAAATGCATCCTCCCTCTATAAAAAAAAGAAATACTCCGCACAAAAAAGGAAGCCTACAATGTAAGAATAAGCAATGCAGGCTCCAGTGCTAAAGAACTATTCACCATCTTGAAGGGGCAAGAAAACCCCAACTCACCGACGGACATGTCCGTGAAAGACCAACTATGGTGCACGAGCATCCAAGATGCCCTTGCGAATAAAATCACTGGTCTGCAAACGAAAATTGAAAACAAAAGACTACAACTTTCCAGTAGTAACCCCCCTAGCCTACCCACCACCTCTAATACTAACCACAGCTCATGGCTCATGTGTTTCCCCCACCCTATACAATATCTTTACAAAGCCTCTCTTTGATAAACTGGATCGTCTGGGTGTCACCTACACAAACTATTCGGATGACACCCAGATACTCCTCACCATCTTCGGCAATTACAATGCTGATGTCACCAGGATCAATGGAATCTTCTCCGTCATTCAGGCCTGGATGGCCGCACATGGCCTCTGCCTGAATGACGAGAAGACTGAACTGCTCCTTGTCGGTTCACCCAACAATTTACAAAAACTGAGCCCCGACTACTCAATATCATCATCGATGGCAACACCATCCCTGTCGCCAAAAACGTGAAAACACTCGGCTTTTATCTCGATGCCAATATTAACCTCACTAAACAAGTCAATTCGACCGCTTCAGCTACCGCTTATACAGGGAAACTAATCAGAGCCTGCAGACCATTTCTCTCCACTAATAGCTGCCTTACGCTAGCTAGAGCTCTCATACAATCTAAGCTAGACTATTGCAACAGCCTCTACCTAGGTGCCAACCAATCTGTAATCAGTAAACTCCAGGTTCTTCAAAACAATGCGCTACGAGCAGCACTAAACATTCCTAGGCGGGAGCATATTTCTGCCACCAGAATCACATGCAAATGGCTCTCCATTCAACAAAAAATCGATTTAAAAACTCTCTGCCTCACCTACAAAGCCCTCAACCACCTAGCCCCTCCCTACCTTACTAACAAGTTCACCATGAAACCGTCCATCAAAACCACTAGATCCTCCAACACTTTGTCTCACGGTGCCCAGATTCATTTCTAAAAGAGCCGGAGGCTCGAGCTTCACAGTCCTCGCCTCCCAACTCTGGAACACCCTGCTCCTGAGCATCAAATCGTCCAAATCCTTCCAGTCTTTCAGGACACTTGCCATTGGGGGGCTACTGACAAAAAGTCAACCTTAAGCTAGACCTAGCTACAATCTGTATATATTGTACATGCCTCACTTTTGTCAATACTATATGCATTTACTACCACTTTCTGTATATACTGTATATAACCTTTGCTAAAGTACCAATGCTAATTACCGTGTACTGTGCCTTGTAACCTGTCCTAAGCGCCCTTTTACTCCTGGGTCCGGAGCACTATATAAATAAAATAAACAAACAAACTTCCCAGCAAAGGAGATTGAGGTCTGTAATGACTTGAAGGATGGCAAGAAGGCAGCACACCAGGCTGTGCAAGCTGACCCCAACACTGTTTGGTGCGTGCCATGGGCACTGGGTCAGTCCTGAGGCTGCACTTTTGGATGAGGACCTCCAGATTCAACCACAACATCAAGTCAAATCTTTTGGACGTGCCATTTTACGAATGCAACCAGTTCAGGCAATGGTGGATGATCCCCTCCTGAAGCTTTAAGCCTCCAATGCCACATCCAAGTCTATAGGTCTGGTGGTTCATCAGGCTTGCGCCTCCATCTTGAGGGGATGAGGTTTCCTTCCCTTTGGCTCATTCACCCACCGTCGTAAGGGTCAGGCACCCTCTAGCAAACCGAAGCAGTGTTGCCCCCTCCTCCATGCCAGCGTAGAGGTAGTGTAACCCACAGAGGAGGTTTTACCGCCTCAACTGTTCCTACAGCTGCCACAAGGGGAAAAACCTCTGTAAAGGGGACTTTATCCATTTCAACTAAGTGGATGGGATGATGACCCTTGACTGACATCGCATCACTTTCAATGCTTAGGTCTTACAGGTCAACACCTAGCCACCCACCCTTCTTATATCCCATAACTGCATATGGCCCTTACCCTCCTGGGGGAGGTTGGTCTGCTTCTGTCAAATGTTTCTATAGAATCGCTTCGCCGCTCAGAGCGAGGCAGGGGCCGGTACTATCTGATTCCAAAGAAACGCCATTGCCAGAGTCCTATCTTGGATCTGATGCCTTTGTATTTGTACCCGCACATGAAGTTCATGATGGGTACTTTGGCCTAGATCCTTCTGGCTCTTGAATTGCCGGACTGGCTGGTATCTCTAGATCTACAGGTTTAAACCTTTGTGTGCTGATCCATCACAAGCACAGGAGGCATCTGAGGTTTGTAGCCTGGACATCCCACACGTTCAAGGTTCTGTCATTCTGCCTTTTCTCAGCAGCAAGGGTTTTCACTAAACTGTTGGCTGTGGTGGCAGCTTGCTTCTGGAGTGAAAGTATAAATATCTTTCCATGCCTGGATGACTGACTTGTCCAAGCTCTCACCCAGACCTGGTGTCTGTGCATTTGTTCCACGCATGCAGCATGTTACACAGTTTGGGATTCTCCTTGAACTTCTCAAAGTCCCATGTTTCATCTCAATCCTTGCGGTTTATCGGAGTGGTCTTGGAAAATCCCCTGGGCAGGACTTTCCCTCCCTACGGTCGACATCAAACCTCTTCCAGATAATTTGTCTTTCAGTCCGAGAAGCTGGTTCCGGCCACCACTTTACTGTGTCTACTGGGCCTCATGGCCTCCTGCATTCTGGTGGTCCCAGAGGCCCAGTTATGCATGAGGTTACTCCAGTGGTGACTTCAGTGTTGGGGGTCTCAGTTGCAGGGTGACATGTCAGACCTTTTGAGGGTCACGGACAATGTGTCTCGAGATCTTTGCGGCCATCCCTGTAAAACTACTAACTGAGTGGGGCATCGATTCAACAACCCTAGCCCAAACTGACTGTGGCCAGAGACTTCACTGAAGGGCTGGGGTGCTCACCTATTAGACCTTACAGTGAATGCACTCTGGTCTCCGGCAAACCCAGGAGCACCCCTTTCCCGCTCTGTGTGAGGCGTGACTGTGTTGTTCTTGTCAGACAATACAGTGGCCATGCACTACCTCAACAAACGCTGTGGTTTGGGGTCATTACTTCTGTGCAGAGCAGCAACGAGACTGTTGTTCTGGGCTCTGAAGAATGATGTATCTGACGGTAGCCCATCTCTCCAGGGTGGGAGTCGCTTGTACCGGACACATTGAGCAGACAGACTGTCCTCTCACATGAGCAGGAGCTCAGCTTGGAAGTCCTCCTGGAGAAATTCTCTTTTTGGGGGATCCCTCATGTGGACCTCTTTACTTAGAACTTGAACAAGAAGTGCGAGTTCTTCTCCAGAGTGTTTCCTCTGCAGGAAGCTCACTTATAGGTTAAAGTTTTGACTCAAAAGGGTCGAATGACAAAAGGGTCGAGTCGATTCGACTGGAAAAAAAGTATCGAATTATTTATTTTGTTTGTATTTTTTTGGGGGGCGGGGGGTGATCCACCCCCCCAAACCCCTGTTTTTGGTGTAAAAACACCTTTTTTACCGATACTAAATAAAAAAAATTATATACATTTAAAAAAAAATGTGATCCTTTTGTTTTCAGTCGAATGCACTCTCACCTTTGGCATTCGATCCTTTTGATTTCGTAACTTTAACTGGACACCAGGAAGCTCTGGTGGATGTATTGACAGCTGAGTGCATTCCTGCCGATCCCTGCAATTCCACTGGTTCTCAGGAGTGACTGGCTGTGCAGGTCTATGTTGATTCTGATCGCTATAGACTGGGCCCAGAGCAGCATGTGCCTGGAGTTTCTGAACATGTCGATCTGTGTACCCTGGCACCTTCGGGCAAAGGTAGGCCTGCTTTCCCACTCTGTGGCATGCCTTCCATCCGAGCCTCAGCAACTGAACCTTCATGCTTGGCTTCTGAGAGTCTGAGGAGTGGGATTTGTCGGAAGACATCGCAACTGTATTCTTTTCTGCTCGGAGGATGACCACCAAGTCCATTTATTCCTGCCAGTGGCGTACATTCTCAGCTTGGTGTTGTAAGAGGGGTCTGGACTCTTCCGCCTGTCCTACCACCCCTATTCTAGATGATTTTCTTTTTTTTTTACTCCCTGACCTGATGGGGATGGAGGAGAAGACTGCCAATTGGCACTGTAGAGCGGGTACCCGGCTCCCATTTCGTTCTTTAAACCCCAGAGCAAGGCTCTTTTTTCATAATCTCCACTATTATGCAGTTGTTTGTGGTTTGTGCCATCAGTTTCCCCAGTCCCAGTTTGTTGTTCTTGTATGGGACATTAATATGGACATTCCTAATGGAGCTCAATTAGAGCATGTGCAAACATATTAAGGTTTCTGACCATCAAGGTGATTTTCCTGTTAGCCATCACTTCCATGAAATGAGTGAGTGAGCTCTAGGCGTTATGTTAAACTTCCCTATTTGGTGTTTTCCCAGGAGAAGATTGCTTTGAGGCTGAGATCATCCTTCCTAAGTTAGTGTTGAACTTTAATCTCTCAGAAGATCCATTTACCTGAGTTTTCCAACTGCCTCACCCGTCTAGAGAGAGAAATTATTTCAATGGCGGGACCTGATGATGCCCCTGAGCTACTACGTCTGTCAGACATGAGATGTCAGAAATCTGGATGGTGGTTTTTGTGCTTGTAGGCCTGTGACTAAACAGACCCTGTCAAGATGAGTCCTCCTCTGCAACTCTGAGCGCTACGATCTGGTGGGTAAGGATGTGCCTGCCAGTCTCAGGGCTCATTCAGCCAGAGACCTGGCTGCCACCTCTGCCCAGCCGGTCCCTGTCTTGAACATATATCAAGCAGCTGTGTGGGCTTCTCTGCACACGTTTAACAAACATTACTTCCGGGATTTCCCATCAGGGCCGGATGTTTGCATTGGGGGAGTGGTCCTCCACAGTTTTCCACTTTTATCATTCTCCTCATTCCTCCAGATTTACATACTGCTATGGGAGTCTATCAATTATGGGGTATCTGTGGGAGGAAAGAATGCATTAGAAGAGCAAATTACCTGCTTCTCAGTAGTATTCTTTTCTGATGGCTGTTTCTCCCACAGTTTCCTCTCGGCACCCTCCCAACCTTCCCCAACAGTACTACACCTCATCTGTTCAATCAGCAGCTGGCTGCTACGCAAAAAGGCAGCACTGAGGTCATATGGTGTGTTGGCTCCACGTACTCTGTCCCAGACGTCCAGTTCGTCATGGGTCGTGTATCTGCACGGGGCCGCGCCACACTCCCTTGTGCTGAAAGAATTTACCAAGCTAAGCCGGCAGTATACATTATCAATGATGAATCTTTTTTTCTAGGCGATTTAACTTCACAAAGTCCTTGTTACCTGAAACTGAAAACCATGACCTCACAAAGCTCTAAAATGATACCATCCCTAATTCCCAAATACCTCTGGTATGGGAAAGTAAATCTCCAAATCGAAGGTGTTCAGGTGTCTGTGAATGGAAAAGAAATTAGTGTGGTTTTCAAAGTGAGGGATTCAACCTACCTTGACCCAAGCAATCGCGAGCTGACAATGTGGAAAGCAGATCATTCCTGTGCAAAAGTGGAATTGCGCCTACAGTCACCTGGGCGAAGTTCCCAGGTCGAGGCCACCAATGTCATGTCAAACAAGTGAGAGCAACTTAACTGCAGAGAGGCTCTGTTAGAAATATTAAAAAATGTGTTAAACAGAAATACCACAAGTCCTAAAAATACGCAGGGCTGACATAAAGAAAACTGTTAACCAATGTCAAAAGGGCTGAACAAGCCCCCTCATGGCGTTATTCAGCGTATAGTACACAGAAAACAGAATGCACAGAAAAGTGAATGCATGAGCTGGAGAACACCCCTTGGAGTAAGTTGGCGACTTTGCTGGAGAAGTTGTTCACTACCCAAGCCCTGACACAATAGTGTTAAACGTGCTACAGGTCCAGGCGGATCCCCGTCAAAGCAGCAGCCGAACCCCCAAGTCATGGTGAGTTCTAGCAAGTGCTTTTGAAACCCCCAGTCGTATTGAGATTTGAGCAAGGAACTACCGATGCGCCACATCGTGTTAAGACCATTTCAAGTGCTGCTGACAATATCTTATTGAGACCTGATCACATGTTGTTGGAAACGTAGGTCCTGGTCGGGCCTACCAAAGTGAATGTCCAGATCTTTGAGAGGTCTGGATCTTTGAATTCTTGATCTCTGAGGTGGAGAGAGCTGTGTGGAAGCGACTTGTTTGGCAAGTGAAATGCCAGGGGTTGGACATGGACCCAATAGCAAATTGAGGGACGCTGACTATTCAACCTTAAGAATAATTGGAACCAAAGGTGGACCCTGAAGTGGTGTCTGTGAAGACTAGGATGTGGGAAAGGACTGGAGGACGAAAGCCAATGCAGGAAGGATAAGTGACCAGACTGAGTAAATCCTTGAAGAGCCATTCTATGGAAGATTCTTACACAGAACCAACATCTTCTCTGGATTTGCACCACTTCCAGCAACCACGTTGCCTTTTTCATCATCCTAATACCTTGTCTCTTGAATGAAGAATTGCTCCACTGCCTTTGCCCCCCCCCCAGCCCCCCCTGCTCCACTGGGATGAAATCGACAAGAGACTACTCTGTTGGCGCTGTTCATTTTAAACCCACAATGATGACTAATCGATGATTAGCCTGTTTCTTTACCCGAAGTGTCGACAGAAGAAAGATGGTTGGCCAGCTGAGAATTGTATTTCTCATAGTTGACTTAAAATCCATAGTGTGTATTCCGTAAATGTAACATTTATGTAGCTACCAACTACCTACATACATATTTAATATCCCTACTTTCCAAGAGCTTTAACCTTTGCACAGCCTAAGATAACTCTGAAAATATTTCCTTGAACAGTGTTTCTGAATCAGACGGTCATAGCTAGCAGGACCAGGGGCCAAACACATGGTGAGCCTTGGAATTCTGAAACGTATTTGTAGGGGTTTTCTTTTATTTTCTCTTTACCCTGAGTGTCGCTTCAGTAGTCGCTTCAGTAGTGTTATAGCCACGCTACAGAAATGTATCCTTCATGAGGTCCACACCCTTTATGCAGTGTTGTGCATCACAATAGGTTATAACAATGTCCATGAATTGATGGAGGAGAGACCAATTTTAAGAACTTGTTGGTTTAAGAAAAACGAGGTTTCATTCTGTACGTCCAGTAGAGGTTTAGTTGCAAGGGTGTCTCCTAACTTATCTGGGAAGTCAACAGTACAAATAATTCCCAGTGAAGTGAATGGGAGAATGTCTTTTGAGTGAGACAAAATCCCACAATTCATATTCAGACCATTCCAAGCACTCGGAATAATGCACTGTGGTCGTGAGTTTTGAAGTTTTTCCCCCATTATATATGATTGAAAAAGCTTCACGATGTGGTGCAATAATTCTGATGAAGCTCTGAGGAATCTATTCGTCATATAATGTCTGTATGTCAAGAGCAAGTGATGAAATGGACTGCCAGAATGTGCATAGTCCTCTTGATGGCTTCAGATGGTAATTTTTGATTCGTATCAAGTGTGAGAAAACAATAGCTTTACTAATGGTGGCAATTCTTTCCTCATTTTACAAGGTTTTGGCAGCTCAGCTACTTCCGGATTCAACTTCAGCAATCCTGGCATCACTGCATCAGCTGGGTTGACATTTGGCGTATCCAATCCTTCAACTGGTTTTGGAACAGGTGGGCAGCTTCTGCAGCTTAAAAAACCTCCAGCTGGAAACAAAAGAGGGAAAAGATAGACGGTTTACTAAAAAATAAATGTTGGTTGGTGCATCCTTAAAGATCTATTTTTCTAAAACGGCTAGGATTGCATCCCAGGAGATTTATAATGTTTTTATATTTTTTCCCAATTCTGGAAGATTGATTTTTGAGCGTTACTGCATTTGTCACAAATGGTTATTTTCATGTTAATGAATTAATTCGTGTGCATTTTTATTCCTGCTATCAAAATGATATTCTGACTTGAGTCTACAATGAAAGCTCTTGCTCAGCCGTATGTAAGCTCTTGAAAAACTAATATTTCCTGCAGCATGGTTTTATGAAATATTGAGCACATGTGCAAATGTATAGATGTAAATACATATAGCTGTTACCATGATAGGTACAACAGTGTGTATTGCTAGGCTCTACTTCTGTCTAAAGGTTAGACTTAAAATATTGTTCTGCACATTGTGTGTGTGTGTATAAACTTATAGAAAACATGTAGATCAGGACATGTGTCCGTTTACTTTGTTCATGTGTACAATTGATTTTCTATGCACACTTTATATGCGCACACACAATATTTCGAATATCTGCTGGCTAGAGTGATATTTATGAAGTAGGGGACTACTTATAGATAAAAGGTAGTCTTTACCTCTGGCTACATTTGTACTCCTGCTCTGAAAAATGTCCAGCCCGTATTTGATTTTGCACAAGATGTCACTGTGAATAAATAATATCCTACCATATTCCTTTGTCCTATGTTGGTCTTTCAACGCCATCTTAAAATATTATATTGTTTTAAAGCTAAAGTATAATAAACTCAAACTCCTATATCTTTAAAACTGCAACTATGTAAACAAATACACCACATAGCCTAAACAAGCAGTGCTTCGGCATCCTGATCTGTCACACTGGGGCAAAATAGATTTGACTTTTATTGTTTTTGTTCCATTGATGTCATAACCTTGAGAGGTAGATTGCTGAGCAGTGGAACTAGGTCATCATGTTTCAATCTTATGTTATAAAGATGACCCGATACTTTTTCCATTATTTCCGTCCTAGACTGGCCAACACATTTTTAGATTCAAGATGCTAGGAAAGTTTCAGATGTTTACTCAAGTGTGGAAATTAGTACAGCGTGGACGCCTAGTTATTTCACTATTATACATGATCATTTCTTGCCCATATTTTTTTTTTTATGAAACATCAACTTAAAAAACCAAAAAGCCATTTGCCGCTGTGCATAAGTTCCCACTCTCCTCATCCCCCCAAGGCAGTAAGCCAGAAGAGTTCAATTACATTTTCACAAAATAATGGCGGGCTTGTCCTGCATTGTTTAAAAAGCTACAGGCTATATTTCTTTTAATATAAGTCCTTAGTGCACTATGGGTGATATCGTTCATTACTACTAAAAAAAGAACAGCACAGTAGCAAAAATGTAATTGTCCCAAGAATCATGATGACAAAAACATATGTTAAAATGGTTTACTGAATGATAAACCATGTTCTCCAACTTCTCAGAGATTGGATGGCCTGCTTGGTCAGAATGTAATTCTCTGTTCCCATCTACTAAAGTAATGTGCTTCACGGTCGTTAACCTCCTTTTTGGTAATACAGAGTATGCCATGTGCAATGTGCTTGTTGATGTCCTTACAGATCTTGGACGCAGTTGTGAAGCAATCTTTGACACCTTTGATTGATCGCATTCATAGATGAAAAGGAACATTTTTGAATGCCAAATCGCCAATAAACTACCAGATGTGGTTAATTCTACTTCGTAGTAGTCACCTCCACGTGTACGCTGTGATTTCAAAAGAACTATTTATAATACGATTGGGGGTTTACATTTGCTGGAAATAAAAGGTCTACAGTCTCAGCATTTTTATTAACAATTGCACAAGCTAGTTCAAGGGTTTAAGCACTGTTAATTCAGTTTCATTTTAAGACTGTTGCCTTTCCTTCATTAAAAATGTTTCATTTACTGTGCACCAAGTTTATGTTCCTAGTGATTTCATCAATACTTTCTTGTAATCGATTACAGGTATGCAAGTAAGTATATTTTATTTTAATGGTCTTGTCCTGTATACTTCTGTATGTCCTAAGACTAATGATATTATGCAGCATTGATTTATCTTCGTCATGAAAGTACATTTGTGTTAGGCAAGTGATGCATTGACAATAGAAAAGGGTATTATTATTTTTAGTACATCAATAACGTTCTTGCACTACTGTATGTGTGCTTAAGACACTTGGCATATGCATATTTTTGTGATGATCAGTTTCACCCATTTTGTGTTTTAATAATGGCAGCAACAAGAGAAGCAGAAACTGTAACTGTTCCGTTGGGCTGCAGTCAAAGATGTGTTGTATGTCATTCAAGTTCATGCTTTTTAAACTGCTTTTGAAATGCTGAATAACTCGTCTAAAGTAATAATCCTGTTTGTAAATCTTTTTTTTTTTTAATAAGACTTTGTTCACCTTTGTGCAACCTACCACTGTTCAACACAATACATTTGTATTGAGTAGATAAAGCTATTTGTTATCAGAGGGAACTTGATGTTTAATTAAAAAATGATATGCACATATTTTATGGAGTTGCTTCTATCTTTTCTTTTGTAGCTTTTATTTTACATGCCAAATTAGTAAAAACCATTTTCATCAACAAACAGTAAATTCATAACTCCTTGATATATACGCTCATACTGATGGGAAACCACTGCAACAACGGATACCTCAACTTTTCAAATAGCTTGCACAGATCCCGAAATCCTTAAACCACCAAGAGCTACAGTTACAAGTCCATGAGTGGGCCAATCCTAGAATTATGCGTGCTGACTGTAATATAGCTAATATCTGTATGAAAACTCACATCACCCATACCTTAGTTTCTTTTATCTATGCACCACCAGAGTGGCGTCTTGTTCATGAAGGGTGGCAGGCACCAACCCACTACCCATTATGCAGAAGCCACGCAGCAAGCAAAAGCAGAGAAACATGACATTGCGACCTTGTAACTGCAAACATGATTAGTGTTCTGATGTGGAATACTGGCCTACTTTGGTTCAGCCAGTTTTCTTACAGTGGCATGGCATGTTTTGCAAACATTATGGGCAAAGCGAACTTGAGTGTTTTTAACTAGAGGTGGGGAATAAACTACATTCTGGAAACCAGCATGCACTTTTTCTTAGTGGCATTGCATGTTTTGCTGGTGTGTTCTAAGCCGAACGTGAGTGTTCTTATGGAAGCTTGTCATTTTTTTACTGCCATGGACAGAGCCAGCAGGAGCGCATGTTCTTATGTGAAAATGATGGCATATATTGGTGCAGGCTGAATTAAAATGTTTGTCCATACTAGCATATTTTGTGGGCAAAGGCATCATGAAAATGTGTCGGAAAATATACCAGCACTCTTGGCGGCTTAACATCTATTGGATTTCTTTCGTTCACTTACAAAGCCATTGTAAAATACAGCTTTTTACTCATTTGTTTTACGGAAAGTGAAATGCACCGTTTTAACCCATTATTTTATAAATATTCTTGGATGGGGGGGTAGGTGGGCTGGTGGTAATGAGGAATTCCCCCAGCACAGCAAAGGACTGTAGTGATGGCATCTGTATGTAGTATTATCAGAACAGCAAACCTGCTAATTTCCAGGGCATTTTTGTGTTTGATGGGGTTACCTGAGGCTGCCACACCCATGCGGGTGCTTCTTGTGATTATGATGACCTTAATGTACCTGCTGGCACTTAAGAACCAGACCCGAAAGTGAATGATTTGACTTTTGCCCTTCACAAGGCCAATGGATTGATTACGTCCCATGTACTTGATTTCCATGATGTGTACTCCGGTCCTTTATTCAGTGTCCTACATTTTGGTTTTTCGTGCATCTGCTGCCTGTCCCTGTAGCCTCAAGGATAGTGAACATGCTCACTGACATCTTGAAGGTATGTGCAAGACCAGAAGCCCTTATCTCATTTACTAGGGCATTGTAAGAGTCTTTAATTACAAGAAATATTATGCCAACGTTTTGTTTTCAAAAGCAAGGTTATATTCAGAACTCGCGCATTTACATACAGGTAATAGACTTATCTGTATTTCTGGTGCTAATCCTTTGCTTTCTAAGCTCTGCTATTCCATTTCACATGAATTCACAATCTTTGTTAAAGAAATACATTGTTCCTTGAAAAGGCAATCTGTTATCAACTAACTGCCATTATATGCTTTCTCCACCATATCAAAAAGGCTGGTACATTGAAGCTCCCTACAAACCTAGAGCTCCGCTAAGGGTTTGGCTTGTGGCAATCAGACCTTTTTCCTTGTCACAGGAAAAAGTCTTAGTCTGTACCCGCATCTTTGTGGTTGCAGGCATATGATCACCTACTTGCTGTCTGTACTAGACCTTTCAGTGACTAGTCACATGATCTACTGAACTGTTTTCAGAATTCCTGGCCACCATTTAAGAGGTCCCTAGCTTTCTCTTGTCCTCATTTAACAATTATCTTAACAGTAATTTTCCTAAGCTCCAACTCGCCACAGTTCAATGTATTTCCACAGTCCAGTGTGTTTCCTTGCTTTCTTGCAAAGTCCTGCATATTTGGTCTTCCTTGTGGGTTCATTAAATTGACGATTTAAACTAAAGTTCTGGTAGAAGGACACTCAGAGTTAAAGGATTCAAATGGATGGTATAAGAGGAATGTGGAACCTGTATGTTTGATTATGTAGAGTTAAGTATTGAAATGGACAACATCCCAGTTATGGAAACACTCCATTTTGCCACAGAGTAAGTAGTCTGGTTGCTTCAATGGCTGAGGTGGAAAAACATTGATGCCAGGTAAGATTTGGACACATTTTCATGTCATTGTATGGATCAGTCAAATGCATTGTGAGACAAAATGCATAATGGAACAAATTGATTATTATTCTAATTGTTATTGTGTTTTTAGAAAATAGTAACCTGATGCAGGTATTTTGCACTGGAACATATAGTTTTACACTGAGGTATGTTCACTAGTACATCTTGTATGATAAATGAACGTGAATATTTACAATACATTTGAACCATAATTCTGAGAAAAAGACCATTGAATACATCGGGTATTTGAAAATAATAGTGGTACAGCACTTTATTTGCTATTCAAATGAACATGGCTTGACAACAGGAACACAAAGTAGGTTGCAATAAAAGGTCATTGATTAGGTTGAACTACAATTTGGTGAATGCACAAGTTCAGGCGAGTTTGGAACGATGAAGCCGTTTCCCACTATCCTTGGGCGGGGCCATGCTGAAAATGGCAGTCCTGATTAAACCTTTGTCTGTTTACAAATATTATGTTCCCTCTGCCAAACAGCTTCTTACATTGGCTGCAGGGAATGTGTACTCGATTCATCTGGCGCCGGTAAGCTAGCTCAGCGAGTTGAGCACTTGCTGCTGCGATCTGAGCATGATCTGCAGGTCGCAGGTTCGAATCCCGGCAAGGCCAACTCAGCCTTTCATCCTTCCGAGGTCGATAAATTAGTACCAATTTCGGTTGGGTGATATTGTATGTAAAAATGTGCTTTGTAAAACGCTTTGGATAAAGGCGCTATATAAATAACATATCATTATCATCATTATCTGGGCCAGAAAGATTGCCCGTGTAAAATGGGGGGTTCTGACAGCTCTGTTGAAGATGGGTGGACTTAGGGCCCCTGATATGTTTAGATATTTTCTGTTGGCCCAAACACATTACTTGTCCTATTGGTACACTGAGGACACTGTCCCGTCACATGTTATTTTGGAAGCTGTTTCGGTGGTTATCACTGCAAGGACACCACGGTATGGTAAGGAAATGAATGTGCTATCTTGATGTCCTAATCCTGGAGAAGCAATGTTAGTATGAGGATTGATGAGCGAGGTGTTGATTATAGATTGAAGTTCGTGCATTCTAGATTCATGAATCAGGCACACTATGGTCGCAGAAAGCTCCATAAGATATACCCAGACTTGCCGGAGTCCTGTAATAGTGGTTTGATTGCTAGTTTCTGGGGTGAAGTTTTCCAAGCAGTGTAAGGAACTCATGGTGGCAACAGTAAAGACAGACACAAGAGATCACAGTTCACATGTGTTTATTAAACTGTATGTGCAGGTTGGAAAAATGCCTAATCTAAAAACAAATCTAAAATGGGAGCAAGCTACAACCATCAAATAATAAGGCAGTCCTAGTGGGGCCTTGTCAAATAAAAGGGGCCTATACTAAAAAACCTATTGCCAATCCTTACAACTAAATACAAAAAGGAGTGTGGGATAGGGTTCACAAGAAAGAAAGAAGTGTACAAAAATGATAAGTCAGGATGTGGTAGCCGAGGGTCTCCTTTCCCCACGTTTTGAGCCCTGGACAAGGCGGGACTCCTGAGCACAGCACACTCTCGAACTGTCCCAGCCTGAGATGACAGTTCCGTTTTCAGCTATCAGTGCCTTGGTTGGTTAAGTCTATTTTCTACAAAAATGTCTCTTGCCTCCAAGGACCTGATGTGGTCAAAGTAACAAACAAAAAGATCATTTCCGTATGTATACTGGGTGATGACTTTTCACCCCTGGATCCCCCGCGTTCGGGCTTAGATGCACAATAAGTTCCTAGCGATATCAGGACCTTTGTGGTTAGATCTCTTGCTTCCGAGGACTTGGTATGTTCAATATTATAAACCAGTTCCTTTCCAATTGTACTTGGGGGAAGATTCTTCACCGCTGGATCCCCCTCTTCTGGGCTCAAACTCCTCTTGAATATCAGCCACCCTCCGTCAGGTTCACTCTGGCTTGTATTCAAAAGAGTTCTCTGTTGCATTCACTTGTCGATGGGGTGCTGGCTTTTCACCCCTGGAATCCCTCTCTTCCGGGCTTACACCCTTCTCGAATAGCAGCCTCCCTCTGTCTGGTTCACTATGGCTTGGTGTCCAAAACAATTTCACCTTTCGTATTCACAAATCTTAATGTCTTTTTAAATACTTCACTGTGGACATCCCTCTGTCGGGTTCACTCTTGTCAACACACTGCTCATTGGGACTTCAGACTTTGCCCCTTTCCATCAGCATCCCTCCGTCGGGTTCACTCTTGCCAACTTTTGCCAATCACACAGTTCTTTCTCTTGTCTCACTTTGCAGGATTCGTCTCCCTTAGCTTCCCAATTATGTGCCTTAAATGTAAGCTTGTATATGAGCTTAGAGTAAAGGCACCGAGAAATTGGTCCCAAAAATGGGTAGTTGCGCACCCACTAGTGGTTAAATGCTAATATTATGGTGTAGAGGGGTTGCAACAGTAGCAGAGCGCAGAAGGGTAAATTCTCGGTACCCCTTCTATGTAAGCAAGGTAGATAAAATGGTAAAGGCCTGCCAGTCTGCGCTCCCCAATGGAGGTGTAGGTCTGAAGTTTGTTTTTACAACCAGTTAGTCCAATACCAGTGTGAGGTGGGTTATAATGTGATTATTTATTCACAAACGAATACACTACACGCCAACACGTGTTTCAGCCCTCTCTGGGCCGTCCTCAGGGCGTATTGATATCCATATAGTGCGAAACTGAAAATGGTAAATCTGCCATAAATCAGTCTCAGTAGAAATCGTTTGTAGGAATTGGATGGTACCAATGAAACTGGATTGGAAATCCGTACAAATAATACTTTGCTGAAAGGTCTAGCGATCGTTTGTAGGAATTGGATGGTACCAATGAAAATGAAACTGGATTGGAAATCCGTACAAATAATACTTTGCTGAAAGGTCTAGCGTCTGTAAGTTACAAGCTGCATCTTCAACCCAGCCGCACCCACATTCCACTCAGAGAGTCTCTGCCTGCCGGCAGAAATCGCCGTGCAGGAACGCATTTAGGCGATGAAGATGCAGCTTGTAACTTACAGACGCTAAATACAGATGCTAATAATCAACGAAGCAGAGGACTTAGCTAAACTTGCACCTGCAAAAAAAGGCCTTTTAGGCCGACCATCATCCGGATTACTCATGGCATGCAGTAATGGTGTAGGTTTAAGAATGAAAGAAACCTTGCTGTCAAACCAATCCATACTGGCAGTACTCATTGATCTTGAAGGCTGCGAAAGGACGTCAAGCACAGAAATAGCGATCTTGAACACCTACTGGAATCCGGCAGCATTAGACGCAAAAAACTTCACTCATGTGATTGAAGAAATAATCGACGAAATTCAGTCAAATCGCCAAGTCTCATCCTTCATAATCTGTGGAAACCTCAACATCGCTCTCAAAAACCCCAGCTCAATAGAGGAGAAAAACTCCAATTCGACAAAAGCAACTCAAAGAGGAAAACTTTGGTGCAAACTGATGACCTCACGGCATATGTTAAACCTGGACACGGTCTTTTCAGATAAAGACCGTTTGCCGACCTGGGAACAGGGAGCGTTGCGAGCAACAATTGACTATACCTACGTCTCCCGTCCCTTTTTGGACACTGTAACAACCTTTAAGGTGTGCAAGACAATAAACAGTGACCAGAACCAACTAATAACAACGTGGTCAACCAACTTCTGCAGAACCAGCAACAAACCATTTGGCATTGGAGTAAATAACCAGGGAAATCGGCTAAAACTTTCAACATCGGCAGTAAGGAAGCTCACACAAAGATACTCCGAAGGGGGTATGTCGGAAGAAAATCCAGAACCTGACTATGTGCCTCTGCTTGTGGCTTTTTCCACAAAAAAGACAGCTCAAATTACCGACACCAAACACAAGCATACCTATGATGCCCAGTTAGCCCAAAAAAGAAGCGAGTTTCGAAAAATCAAGAGGCAACTGAAGCACACGCAGTCCAGCGACCAGGGGTCAAAACTAGCAGAAGCCTCGAGAAACTACAGAAATTGGGTTAAAAACCATTGCTCAAACCTCTACCAACAAGATTCGGAAAAAGTACGGAAGGCGATTTGCAGCAACAAAGCAAGAGAATTTTGGTCCCACATAAAAACCACGTCATCATAAAAAAAAAAACTCGATTATCAACTCAATGGGGGAGTAGAAATGGATCAATCACTTTTCAAAGCTCTTTGAATCTGCAACCAAAGAGGACGTTGGGCCTAGAGAAAACGACCCCTCGAGCTGGTTATGTTTCGATAACCAAGAAGAAATCTTCGAGACTCTAAAAAAACTAAAAAACTCACGAGTGGTTGGCCCAGATGGAATTTCCAATAGGGACCTTAAAATAAATCCGGCAAAGTGGTCAAAACTACTAAAAAAGATCTTCATGAGATGCGCAAAATCTAAATCCATTCCACCATCCTGGCCCAAGGCAACCATCGTCCTGATTTATAAAAAGGGGGATGTGTGTGACCCTACAAATTTTCGGCCAATCGCCCTTCTAGACTTTATTGGAAAGGTCTTCGGAGCCTTACTGCTGAAAAGGCTGCAAACTTGGACTAAACGTGCACCATGCCACGATCGATTCCAAACTGGCTTAAAAAAAAACATTAGGCATCGAAAAGATCGGACAAATTCAAATGGTATCTAGAAGATACAGAGATTGAAAGAACAAAAGAGTTCAAGTACCTGGGAGTGACCCTTGACAGTTCCCGCACAGAAAGTGCAATGCAAGAAAGCCTAAAAATAAAAATCAGAAAACTAGCAGCCACAAGGCAAAGCTATAGATCTCAAATTCGGAAAATGTTCAACAATCCCGGTAATTGAATTCTAGAAGAAAAAAGTAGTACCATCAATTACATACGGAGCCGAAGCAATGCCCCAAATTCCAAAAAAACTCTGGACAAAGCTTGAAGGGCACTTTTGGAGAAAAGTGTTGTCTGCCAAATTCAACTTCAATGCCAGCGATTCGACGAGAATTGAGCCTCCTCTCTTTAGCAGGCACGGTAAATATCAACTCGGTCCTGCTCTACCGCAAGTGCATCGCCCAAGACAAACAAAACATCTACACGTTGATTGGCGAGGAAATGAAAATGGACACAGTGAAAATGTTGACAAAATGGAAAACGGAAAATTTAGCATCACTGGATTCAGTAGCTTGTACAGAAGCTGACCTGTCCTCAAACCCGGCCAGAGTGACCGAAAAACTCAAAAATCTGGACTGGTGAATCACCATAGCAGATGCTACAGCAAATAAACTTTTAAGTCATCTGCCTCACACCCAGTGCAAAGTAAATGAACTTCAGAGGTACATTAAAAAATTCCCAAACAAAGCTTCCAGAAACTACCTACTCAGGATAAGACTAAACTGAATCGAAAAAACGAGATTCGCCACATTCGAGGTATCTCTGAAACAAGCGAGTGCCGATTCTGCGGCGCCGAAAAGGAAACAATTCGCCACCTACTAATGGCCTGCCCAAAAAACCAAGCGATAAGATCTGCTTACCTCGACCACCTACTCGCAAACGAACACTTTGATGCGGACCAATGGTGGCTAAGACTGATTGGAGGGGATCGAACAACGTGGCAAATCGCCTTGGTAAAGATCATCCAAGAAACATTGAAAATCCTAGGCATAGGCCCCTGAGGACTTGCGGATATAAAGGAACAAAATTTTGTAAAGTTCCATTTTGGAACAAACAAATAATAAATAAATAAAAAAAATAAATAAAAAAATTTTTGTGCCGGTCAAAGACTTTCGACTGTACAGGGGTTTTTGCTAGAGCCCTGTATGACCACTTCGATCTTTCCTTGCGGCTCTCATATGGCCTTTTGGTACTGGTAGTTTCAACCAACGTGGGATCAACTAAAGTCTCACAAATGAGCACCCACATGGTGCTGGACCCCTCTGCAGTTGGTTTTCACTTAATGTTAACAGTTCTTTGAACTTTCCTCAATTTGCCGTTATGACTTTCGTTCAACGCAGTTTGGTTTATCGGCTCTCCCCTCGACTCACCGGCTGTGATGAACCGCTTAGCTTTTCTTGTCTCTGGAGTCAAGGCCTGTACCACGGTAGCAAGCGTCTCTCCCTGTTCTGATTATCAGTGTAGGCGTGCTCCGTGTACTGTTGACATCTGCTGCAACACATGCTGGCCGTTGTTCACGGTCTTATCATTCCTTCGCGGGCGCTTCGTGGGTCTTGGACAGAAAGGACAAGGTTGCTTCTCTCCTTGTCACCCCTCTGGTTCTCGCCACCTTTCTCCTCCTTTTGAACTGCTGTGCTTGGATAGCTGTCTCGTTATGCGGTCTGCCTTGCTCATTGTGTGCTCTCGTGCTCCACCTTTTTATCCCTGTGGGGAAAGGAAAGGGTTGTCAGGTTTGTGATTCTGGTCAGTTGCCTGTCTTTGCCTCACCCTTGTGTTGGGACATGTCTGCTAAACGGCTCTGGTGTTAGTCCGTTGTTTTTCGTTGTGTGGGAAAGTGTTCATATCGGAAAGGAACGGTGGGGGTTGAGTGTCTGAGTATCCTATGTGGTAGGATGGGGAAAAGGTGTTATAAGAAGGGGGATACCACGTCCCACCTGTCGGCATCCCTCGTTGACTCCCTGAGGATCCCCCATCCATGTGATCCTCCCTCATTGGTCCACCCCCAGGAACTGGATCCAATAGTGATGGCTGTGTCCTGGCCACCTAGATGACAGTTCCCCGGGGACTAGTAAGTGAGACACCTTCAGGTTTCTCACAGTAGCCTCTAAAATGATTAGGGGTTGAAGTGGAGGCCTCTCCTCTACAAAGGTGGAAAGGAGAGATGCCGGCTGTGGTATGGAGATACTGGGGGTTGGTGATTGTGTTAGCATAGAAGTGTTTAGCTCAAGTATGGATAAGGGAACCGGCCCCAAAATGTGTTCAAAAGAGATTGCTATGTGTTTCGATTAGAATACAGCAATTCGTTGCTGCTTGCTTGAAGGCCCGAAGACATTTGGGGACCATACAAATTGTTTCTTTTGCAAGCGGCTGGTGGGAAATGAAAATGTGGATCCAATTAGGAACTACTAAACAGACACCTAATTGCTTGGCCCACAGGCTGGCCATAGCTGGGTTACCTCAGTGTTGTAATGATTAATCTTTGGCATTATATGAAACTGTACCCATCTTTTTTTGTGATGTTCTCAATAGGAAGCAATTTAAAAATAGATAATGTCCGTCTGCATATATCCCTGCTTCAACTATCCAATTTCCAGGATAAGATCCCAGTGCACGTAATTTAAATCTATGAATTAGTGTGACTTGGTTACACTCACTTTTTACCAATAGGCATCAACCCCAGAACAGCACTGCTCTGTTATACTTAAAAGGTTTACAATGTATACATTTTGAAAACTTTAAAACCTAATATCAATGTTTTAAGAAATATCACACTGAAGATGCACTAAAGTTATAGGATTTTGAGGATGATGTGCAAACATATTTAAAATACTCAACCATACAGGAAGGCTGTCAAAAGATGACCTACAATGAAGTTCTTTCCAACAACTTATGAATATCAGCAATCGCTCGATCTTCCTTCTCGCTTCAACTCGAATTAATTTCAGAAAAAACACATCATTTATACCAAAAACTCATCATCACTGCGTGTAACACTTAAAATCTGGCATGCAATTCTATTGGTTCTAGGAAGGTAACTTTAATACAGGTGCTATATCTGTATATGGTAACGGGGAGTGGTGATTGGGTAAACACTGTCAGGTGGGGCATCTAAGCCTTCCCTCAAAATTGCCACTGTAAACATCGCTAAAAGTATGACATCTCATTGGTTATACTAACTATAGGACCCTAGATTACTTGGTCCACTATGATTGGGTTGGCAACAACCCCACTTGTACTTTTCCACTTGCTTAGCAGCGGGCATAATCGCCGTCCAGGTGCAGGGAATTCGTCTGCACCCCCTCCAATTATTGCTACAATCGATCATCAGCTCATTGGTCATGTGTCCATTATTTCTTTGTGGTTGGCCTCGAGACTGCTTCTTGGTCTGGAAAAGTTAAGACATCTGTGCATGGCAAAAGTCCATGCGTAGGTGTGAACGTTTCATCCCTTCTCGCTTGTCTGGTCATGTGATTCCGACACCGTGAAATCATCTTATTCTTCATGCAATTTGTGTATTTGATTTAATTCTGCCAGCCATCTGTGGCTTATCTTGACCTTTCTGAACAGGATACTCTGTTCTTCTTTTCATAAATTGTATCCACTGTTGGTCTATTTCAGCCGATACGACCTTGGCTCCTTGGCACGATTTGCCTTCGTCTGAGTTCCTCTCCGTCTTTAATTCTCAATTTTTTTCGCTGCAAAGCTCTCCTCTTGAGACCTTTAGTAACCTTTGGTTGATTCTGCTCTTGTGCATAGTGGAAGTGTACTTTTATAAAGTGCTCCTTTTGAGGTAGTTATGTATAGGTGGCACTTGCCGCAATCTATTTTACTACTAAGCATGAGCAAGCCTCACGATTTCTATGCTTCTTGCGGTTCCTTGCATATGTACACATTTAAACTAACTGAATATCTTCATCGCGCATGTGGCATAATTCCTGACATCTTTGACATCGATTATTTCATTTTAGGCTCAGGATATCACTTATCCATGGTGTTTCGTCTCTTTTCATCATTCACAGGTCGTTATATCTTCTATGTGTGAGTCAGTCCAGGTTCTTGTGACGTCACCATTCGTCTTCCTTCAGTATCTTTTTAGCTTCTTCAGGGATTGCATTCGGACAATCTTCATTCTCTCTCATTTGTCGATATGATTTCCTCAATGGGTACCTTACTGTCCAGGTTTTCCTAGGTGTCGGTCCTTCAACAGGTGCTGTTCTTCTCAGCCCAACTGCGGCTCTCTGCTGGTTTATTTACTCATATGTCACATATTTCGGCGTGAATATTCCTGGTACTTCAAAATGGGCGGTTGGAGTGTGACTCGAGCTTGGCACCTCCTCTACACTCATCAAACCAGATGTTATGTTTGCTTGCCCTTTTACTTATGATCTTACAGGTTCTGGTGAGAAATGGCTGTATGGTCTTAATCAGATTGTCATATATAGTATAAATATCTGTATCTCCCAGTTCCATTATTGAAAGCTGCTGTAAATCAGGCAGAATCGACTCATAGATTTTTGGTCACAGATATTCCAAATCGAGATCGAGCCCTTTAATCCTTTGTTTGGATTGCCCTTGAATTTGAACAGCATTGCTATGATTGCTTTGATAGTCAATCATTTGTTTACCTAAATCAATAAATATTAAAAACAATGGCTTATGTGGGTTTTGCCTGCTGATCTTTTTCAATTCGCCTATTATAGGCCCTTAACCCCATGCCAAATAAAATGGCTGCACAGCCAAGAGCCTGTGAATGGACCCTACTCTGTATGTTAGAGTCCAATGGGGGGCATGTTTTCAGTCTGAAGATGAGGGCCTTTAGGGTCCCTTTCATATCTCCTACCCACCTGGTTTGGCACAGAGAAATGTGGGCATTGGGCTGATATTCCACACTTCATCTAGATCATCCCATAGCCCCTCCATATCAGACAGGGGCTCAACTTGCAGGTTCAGATCTCCAACAAGTATGAATCGTGGACCCAAACTCCTCCTCCAAGATTCTTTGCTATTTCAATTGAGTGGTTAATCCCCTAATTTTAACCAGATTGTAGATGTTAAAAAAGGAAATAGTTTCGGCACCCGTTGGCGTAAGCACCAAGTACTGTACATCAGGGGAAACAGATTCAATAACTCAGATATGCCAGTCAAGAAGTGTACTTATAAATATAGCCAGCCCACCAAATGGTCTTCCTCTAGTCCTCTTGGTTGCCGGCACCTGAGATATCTCATACCCCTTGAATGTGATCGATCCCATTTCCTATGTTTCTTGGAAACATGCTATATCATGTCCCCAAACGAAGCTACACAAATCGGTTTCTGCCAGATGTTTGCTGAGACCTGCTATATTCCAAGAGATTATTTTAACTTCTCTCTCTCTTGCCCGTTGCTTCAATTTGGGGACAGGATTTTGTCAATCTGCATCCTCTGTCATTTTCAACCCGTCTACTACCGAATTCTTGTCCATTGAATCCCCTTCCTACTGATCCAAATCCCCGCAATGCATGGTTGACATTTTGGAAGTCCATAGTCTTCATGTGAGCAGTTGGCCTGATTGTGATTCTTGACCCCCAAGGTGGATATGCTCGTAATTCTAGGGACAATAAACCCTCCATTAACCAATCGTTTTTTTAAATATACCACAATCTTATCCTCATTCTGGTCATGCATGCTATGTCTTACACATTTAAGTATATCACTTCTAATGATGGCCATTCACTCTCTTGCATGCCTGAAGTAGTGTATGCAAGTGTTGGTCAGGGAGTCCTGTGTTTCACAGGACCCGTTTGTAAACATTTCCACATTAAGTAGTGTGACAGATGGATCAGTCTGTCCTACCCCTGGGAAAGGGAGTCTTTTTGATATTTACTGTGGTCTCTATTGAAATTTCTCGACAACCCTCCCATCCTCACATTCCCCAGGGGTACTATGTTAGGAGCACTAATCCATGGCAGTTTTGATTTTTATGTATTCTGGCTGTGTGTCTGCATGTTCCCAGCTGGTGGATGGAGGGGACCGTTCTGCATTATTGGATACCCTCGGTCCACACAGCCACACAACCCGTGCATGTTTTCAGTCTGAAGATGAGGAGGGCCTTTAGGGTCCCTTGTATATCTCCTACCCACCTGGTTTGGCACAGAGAAATGTGGGCATTGGGCTGACCATCATCTACACAAGATTTAGTCTACTTTGTACACCAGTCAGGCGGCCAAAGGTGAATTCAGTGCTCTGCAGTGGAAGAAGCACTCTGTTGTGACCTATCTAGATTTTGAGACCGTGTAACTGGGGGGTGTTTATGTGAAATATCAAGTTGTTTCACTCAACAGAGATTTTCAGTCCCCGATTGACCATTGCACAATACATTGATGGTCAGCCCGACCCCCAAATGCCCTCCTCCTGGGAGGGCTATGTGAGAAGGTGGAGGACAAAAGTGATGCCCCAGTCTGCAGGCACGTTGCTCCCATTACTTTGTATACCCATATATTCATTTGCGCAGGCATGGCAATCATTGTGAATCAGCAATAGCGGGAGTTCTGAGTGAATACATTAAATGCTGTTCGTCTGTGCAACGGTGTGCATTTGCCGTTATATTTGGCAGTTTTTCCAGTCTGAGATGTCTGGGAAACCGCTTAGAATCGAGTAGCAGCCATAGTCTGCTTTCACTCTTCCTGAACCAAGTCAATATGTAAGGGGACGGACCAGTATGATGCCCATCCCAACCTGAGGATTTTGGCTGATTTTGAGTGCTTCCCTTACCGAGTTAGGCAGGCTTTCATTCATAAGATGACAGTGAGGCGGGTAGCCTTGTAATTCTGTAGACATGGAGCTTTTATTTAATCTGCAAGGTGAGCGCAGGCTGTTTTGAGCCCTGGACAGGCTTATAGATGCCGGTGGCGCTTGGTAGCTTTGTGCAGCTGCACACAGGGAAAATTGGATTAACGGCAGAAGCTGCAGACAAAATCTATGTGCGCCAACAGTCACTAAGAGGGCTCATGCAGCTTAGCGATAGGAGTGGTTTGGGGTCTCCCTATATATACAGCTTGCCCAAGATGAAGGACACAGCAAGATTATGTGCCGCTTTGCCTTCCAGATTCATTCTAGTATGGAGCAGCACATTATCTACTGTGGCGATGGAAGCAAACGGTTGCAGCGGCCCTATACCCGTAGCCCAAGGTGACGTTGGGGAAGTGGCGACATTGTACCCCTGTTAGTGAGCACTGAACAGCATGTAGTTCAATAAAGACACAGACATGGTAAATATATACTGAGTGATCTATTATTGGGTTCTGTTATGGAATGGAAGCAGAAGAGTGGGTGATTTCCAGGCAATCTACCACAAGTGAGTGACGCTGCAGTTGGTTCGCTTTTTGACACAAGCCGTCAGAGGAGGCACATAACAGATAAGCCATAGGTAAGGCAGCCGACAGCAAAGGTTGCAATTTGTCAGTACGTGATGCAGAATTGGTTCGCCATGGATGCTGATATTTCTCTCCCTGTATCTTGCACCCACAGGAGAGGGTATATTGAAAAACGCCAGCTCATGTAGAGGGCCAACAGAGAAAATTGGAGAAAGCGTATGAGACAAGTAAAAGGTACACACCAGCTTGAGAAATTTGAGTTGTAACTAAATCATTGAACATGATTGAGCCATCTAAAATAGTAGAGTGCAGACAGAATTTGTAACCCAGATGAATTTATTTCTATTGTAGACATCCACGAATACTGAATTGTAGTTGGAGTGGTACAACATTGAGATGCCATTCTTTTCCTGATGAAGGCCGGATCAGTATTTAGCCTGACTGTATGACTAACCGGCTGAAACATGTGTCAACAAATAGAAGAATTAGATACAATTTTGTTATTAGAGGTGTTTGTCTATAGTTCATTGATTCATTGTTAGTAGTCTGTTATCCCGGTAATGAGACGGTGCGTTATTGTAACCTGACGGTTGTGTGTGTCAGAAGTAATGAATGTGTATGATCTGCGGGATATGTTTGTATTCAGTGGAATGAAGAGAGGCGTCTGTTGATCTAATGTGCAGTTTATGTACACTCATGAATTGTTAATATTGATTTTAAAATGAATAAAAAGAGATCTTTGTTCAAAAAGAAGGTGTGAAGACATGTATGTATGTCTAGCTCGGTCTGTTACTATTGGTCTTGATCAGAGTTGTGTATCGGTATGTTATGAGAGCCTGAAGGATCAAGACTTTTCCAGGTACCCTTGTTAATTATATATAGCATTATCAGCAGATCAGCCAATTACCACTACCAAGAAAGAGAAGCATAGATTTGTTTTTAATGAAAGGTTACAAAGACGCAGTGGTGCAAAGGGAGCCGCATCATGCAAATGAGTCACAAGACAGACCCAATTGGTGATTAAGCTCTTCAACTGCCATTTCAAAAAATCTGAAATAAGTTTTCTTTGAAAATGATTGAGGTTTGTTCTTACAAACTACAGTAAAATGTTTGAAGTTGCAGCATACTTTGAGGAATTACTGTAGAGTATTTATTGTCTCAAACAGCCCCAATAGAACATTGAAGCGCTCATAATACAGGGAATATAGAACACAATTACTAGTCTCACCAAGTGCTACACCACCAGCATTGGGGAACTTTTATAAAACAGTGAAACTCAAATGCAAGAAACTACAGCACACAGAGATTGGGATATAGGAACGTAAGAAAGCAGGCCAGTTAGCAAGTTGGGGATTAATGCAGCTCTAACAGTTAAAACTGTAGATAAATGTGTAATAGTCTCGATGGACCAAGTGAAATATCTCAAGGACTGTAGAAGAAATCTGGAAGTTCAAACTATCGGAATCTAAATTCTTTTATAACAACAGTGGACCACACAACTGAAGAGTTTAGAAATCCATAAATAAAGTGTAAAGACTTTGCAAATGATAACTTGAAACATCTTCACTTAATGGTAAGGATGTAATACAGCAGCAAATAAAGCATATTAATTATGATCTGTGGATCGAATGTAAACCCAATTGAGCGAATCATGGAAAATAATTGATCGATTTTGTATATAGACCCTGGTCAAACTGTTTCCAAAAAGTTATTACAGTTTACACAAGACAAGACAAAATAACTAAAGACAGTTTAGTAAGAGAAGATGAAAAAGTGCTGAGATGATTAAACCTACCCCTCATCACAATGTGGCGTGTTTGCACACCTCTAGTTGGATTCTAGCTACCTTCCAGACTAGCATGCAGCACCCCAAAATGAACGCAAGGTAAAGTGAGGCTCCTTATAAAACTATATTTGTCCTGTTTGTGTAGTCAGTCTGCACCTGATAACTGTAATTTACAGGATTATTCTGTGGTGTACTTTATCAAAATTATCGAACTGCTCCCTCCTTCACTCCAGACAAGGGTTCCACACAGTGGGGGGTTCCTTAGACCTTGAAATGATTAGGGCCCCTTCATCTCTACCGATGCGCAATCATTTCACAGACACATCTACAGACATTTTCCTAACCTGACCAGCATCACCAAGACAGAAACCCGAATACAAGTCGCCAGCCAGAATCTGCAGCATGTAGTGGCACTTCTTGGCTGGGTTTCTCTCTGCGACAATAGCAATAATAAGACCCATCATTCTTGCCTCGGGTAGTGCTGGTCTGCCAAACAAGTCAAGTGTGCACAAAAACCATGTGGGGCTTAGAACTATTTACATTATGCGATTTGTCTTAATGAAAATAATACAGAATTCCATAATGACGCAATCAATAGGAAAAGAGTCAGGTTGTAAGTGGTCTTCCTGCCTGGGGATAAGTTACTAAAGGTGTCGGTTACTATACAAGAGGGCCAAAAAAAGCTCCAACAAATGTATCAATGCAAGTCTGACGAGGATGAAATTGCCAAAATGCTGACAGTACCAAAACAGCAATCTGGAGCAGCCTCTGCTTGTAATCTACTTTAATGTAACAAAATGTGTAGAGCGCATCTAAGGCAAAAGGGCATCTAGGCACTAGAGTTCCCGACGAGCACTATTCAACTTCCCAAATGAACAGTAACAGCTCCTGAGCGGCCAAAACAGACGCACACAAAAGCCCAGATATAGTAAAAACCTCTGGGTCATGCGCAGGTGCATGCAGGTTCTTCAGCATTGGGTACGGAGATGGATCAAATGTCTCTTTGGAAGAGAGGATGGCAGTGGAACTGTTGCTAGAAGGATGGAAGCCCCTAAAAACTGAATTGAAGTATGGGCTTCCTGGCCAACAGTTCCACAACTGTACATTTAAAAAGCGGGACACTGCTCAGCTAGAAGAATCAAAAAGCAAGTGCGATTTACCCCCCACTGACCAGCACCTCTTTGCAGGCCATTGAATTGAGGTTTGTAAATGTTAATAGTGCATTCATGTCGGTCATGGAAATGACTGAAAATGTCAAGCTTTTTGAGGTTTTCTTTTTTTTAAAACTTTATTTTGAGTCTCACATCGGTACCAACACATTACAAGAATATCAAAGTCAGTGCAACATGAGCGCAGTATCGTATACATGAAATAAAAACAGTAGATCATGGTGTGGAGGTTGAAGAAAAGTAATTGTCGGACAACATATCACACAGATAGTCTCTAAATGGTGCCCAGCTGTCTTTAGGGCGGCTTGTTACAAGCATAATAAGCACATATTGCTCTTCGCATTCATTAACAAATGTAAGTTCACAAAGGAAATCATCAGTTCGGGGGACGTTTGCAGCTTTCCAACATTTCAATATACAACGTTTTGCAACAGCACAAACCACATTGAACAGACGTCTGGTGGTTTCAGCCACCTTGCCAATGCCTCCGAACAAATATTTCAAGGGGGATAGAGACGCCGGGATTGATGTTATTTTCTCGAGGATCTCTGCAACAGAACCCAGTTATCAACGGTCATGCCCAGTACATATGAAAAGTGTTTAGCTTTTTTGATGTTTTCTAAGATAACAGGTAGTTGTTGCATGCTGCAATATTCAGTGGCTCTGCTTGCCCGGAATGGAGGGCGGAATCGCCTTCTTCATAAAATGGTCTGACTCCTGGAGAAACCGTGTTTTCATCGGAACTCATGGAGACAGTTGAATTGGAGTTGGTAGATGGAAGGAGCTCTTGGAGGGGGCACACCCTTTCGGTGCAACTACAAGGGGAAAGAGTAAATACATCAAACAAATCTACCCGTTGCCTCCTGTCACTTCTGTTGCTGTAGTGTTGACCTCAACACACCAACAGCTATTTCCAGAAGCTGGTGCCCACATTCTCTGATGATGCAAGGTTGTTGCTGTTTTTGTCTTTGCAAACCCAGCTGCAAAATAGCATTACTTTGTTAACCCATGGTTCCCTCGCCCCCCCGGATTTGGGGTTGGTGTCCGAGATAGGAAGGTGCTAAAAGGTGTATCCTTTAGACCGGCATACAGATAAGTGGGAGAATTTTACTCCCGATTTTATTTTAAAGGCATGACAAATATATTTTAACTTTACAATCAATCTACCCTTTTTTATAATCCATACCTCTCTCCATCCAGTAAATCCTGCAAATTAAATTATGCATTTTTACCTCTTTGGGTTAGGCACTAATAACATTAGTGTCTGTTTGTGGCAATGTTTTGGTTTTACACGATATGTTGATGCTGCCTCCCATAATGCAATTACCCCTATCTCTGGTGATGGGTTATTTGTGAATGCTGCTTCCCTTCAGGCACGTACCCCAAACTGTGCTGCAATGCTACCTGTAAATGCTGTTGCTGCACACCATGCAATTACCCCAAGCTACTTGAGTGACACCATCACAGTCGGCAATCATTGTAATGCCCCCATGAAGACGTCAGCACTGAAACTCCCACTAGTCAATGCATGCTCCCTCACTACCCACTCTCTAGACATCCATGACCACCTCATCGCACACAATCTGGATGCCCTAGCCATCTCATAAACATGGCTCCACAAAGCTTCCGGCCCTGCCCTAGCAATCCCTCTGGGATATACCATATCCCGTAAAGTCAGACACAATGCAAGAGGAGGAGGAGTTGCACTATTTGCCAAATACTTCTTACCCATAGGGCTCTTCAACACCTCCATTGAGGAGAGTGGAGATATCCTCTCACTCACATTAACTACCTCACCCACCAGTACCATCACCATCCACATCACCTACCGCTGATTTGGACCAATTCTCACCTTCAAGGAAAACCTCCTCTACATCATTAGTAACATTAAAGCCTCATCCCAAATCATCCTCTGCGACCTTAACGTAGGCCTTAACGACCCCTCCGACCACCAAGCCACCTCTGTCTCGAACTCTCTGAAAGCCCTTAACTTCAAACATCGGGTCACTGACCCCACTCACAGCAAAAGCTGCATGCTTGACTGTATCACCGACCTTAACTGCCACATTACGGTAGACTCCAATATCCCTTGCCTCTGGTCCGACCACAATATCATCTCCTTTACCATCCACCACCCCATGACAGCCAAATCCTCCCCATCACTCTTCGCCCCTGCACTCACACATAGCTCACCAAAAATCGCATTGTGGCACTATTAGTTACACTGCACCTAGAACCCCACCACCTTGGAGACCCCAACCTAAATCTACACAACTGTCCGAAACTCTGCAGTTGACACTGCCACCCCCCTGACCCAAAACAAAGCTTAACCCACAAGGCATCTTAACTCCTAGTTCACCACAGATTTCAAAGACCTGCGAGACAAAATAACTACTAGCAGAATCCAGATGGGTAAAAAATCCCTTGTCCCCCACCAAAATGGAGTTCACAAAGGATTCCAAAACTTACAAGCAAGCCATCATCTCTGAGTTTGAAACCCCATCCACTGCACCCACCCTACCCACCTCCATCACCAAGGATGCAGCCTGGTGCACAAACATCCAGTCAGCCATGCTCAACAAAATTAACTCTAAATAAGAAGATCTAAAATAAACAAGAAACCTTACAACCCCAGCTATGCTCCACTGCCACTTCCATGGGCCGGAATCAGCATTACTAGAACTAAAAAATCTGATAGAGGAACTCGGAGACTCAGGGAAACCATCCCCTTCTCCTGCTTCACCTCCCGGCAGCCTTCGACCTGGTCAACCACAAAATACTCTGCACCACCTTATCTCCTCTGCCAACTTCTCTGCCGAAGCCACGGTTTGAATCACCTCCTTTCTAGAGGGTAGAGCTATGAGAGTATTCACCAACAATGCCTGCGCTCCCTGTAAGGACGGCATGGTATCAACAATAAGACAGGCACAAGTGACCACAGTTCAAGGCTGTTTATTGAACTTTCACAAGGGTTTGATAAACACCTATCTAAACCTAAATCAACAGATGGGAGGAAGCCACGACCATCAAAAAATAATGCATTCCTAGTGGAGTTTTGTCAAAATAAAAAGGGCCTATACTAAAAAAACTATTGCCAATACATAATACTAATTTACAAATAATGTGGGGTGATCACAAAAAAAGAAAGATGTTCACAGAATGATACATCAGGATGTTCGGGCCGTTGGCCTCCCTTCCACACATTTTCAGCCCGGGGCAAGGCGGGTTACTCAAGCAAAACGCACACTCTGGCTTCTGAGTCACGAGGATACAGTTAGTTTTTCACAGTCTAGGAACCTCTGTGTCCAAGTCTCTTTACTTCTTGCAAGTCTCTTGACTTCGAGGGCCTGCTGTACAAAAGAATAATAACACACAAACGTCCCTTTCCTTTTTCCATGTTCAGCTTGGGTGTTACCCGGGATCCCCCAGGTTCAGATCCCTTTCAAACCAAAGGGTTCAACGTTGGGTCCCCTGCTTCCTGGTCAGACCCCTTTCACTCACTCAATTAGTCTTCTTCAGCCGGGCTTGGACCAATTGTGATGTACATTAAACTATTGAAGACTTTCGAATGTCCACAGGGTTTGGCTTGACCCGCTGCATGACCACTTCGATCTTAATATTCCTTTTTCTCACACTCAACATCAATTGGATACCTAACATAGACTTTCAAAATGAGCGCTCATGCAGCGTCGGTCCACTCTGTGTATGGTATCTCTTCTTGGCCTCCCAAAGTTCAAAATATGAAAGTGTGGCTCCTTACAAACGCCACATACACTGTTCACTTCATACAATGTTGCTGCTTGCAACCTTGGTTCAATAGACACGCTGGTTTGATATCGGTATCTGCGACTCACCAGCTGTGCTGTCTTTTATGATGCTGCTTTGTTGTAGGAGCCAAGGACAGTACCACAGCGGCAATCGGTCCTCCCCGCCTTAGTTATCGACACGGGAGAGCCCTGGGTACTTACGACACACTGTACAGCCTTAATTTCTGGTCTTGGGTTTCTCACTTTCCAAGGCTCACGAAAGTAATGGCCCTTAAAGGTCAAGGGTACTTCCCTCCTTGCAACCCTCTCCGGTCTCGCCGTCTTTCTCCTTGTATTAAACTGCCATCTTGGAACTGCTGTTTCCTTGTGTGTCTCACCTTGCTCAGAGTGTGCTTTCATGCTCCGCCTTTTATCCCTGTGGGGAAGTGTGATGGAAGTCAGTTTTGTAATGATCTGTAATTGCCTGACCATGGTGTTGGGACATGTCGGGTATACGGCTCTGGTATTAGTCCGTTGTCGCTCACTGCAAACTGTCCTTGAGAAGGTGTTCGTGTCGGGAAAGGGGATTGGGGGGTTGAGTTCCTAGGTATCCTACCTGGTAGGATGGGGAAATGGTGTTATAGGAAAGGGAATACCGCGTCTCAACCTCCGGTGTCCCACTTCCACTCCCCAAAGACACCTGATACAGGTGATCCTTGGGAACTGGTACATCGCCAGCAACTGGATCCAAAAGCGATGGCTGTGTCCTTGCAAACTGGATGACAGATCACTGGGGATTAGCAGGTGAGGCACGTTCAGGTTTCTCACACCCCCCAGCTCCTTTCCCATGCGGCGTACTCAAGGCACCTGCATATCCCCACACTTTACAATATCTTTAGCAAACCCATATTTTGTCATTCTCTATTCCCTCGTCACAGACTATACCAACTACGCCAATGATGCAGAAATCCTCCTAACCCTCACTGGCAACTGTGAAACAGACTCCAGTACTCTTGACGCCACATACACAACCATTGAAGCCTGGATCGCCTCAAACCACCAATGCCTCAATGATGACAAAATTGAAATCCTGCCAATATGCTCCCCTGCCACACTCAAGAAACTCAGCCCCCAATACACAGCATTCGGAGTTGACAACTGCCATATACCTCAGTGAAGATGTTAGGTGTCCAAATTGATGCTTCTCTTTCACTGACTCGCTACGTGAACACTATTGCAACATCTGCTGCCTACACAACCAAATTGATGAATGCCGCCAAACCCTTTCTCCCCCAATTGAAAGGGACCATTGCGGCGCAGCCATCGGTGCCAGGCTTGACTAGTGCAAAGTCTTATTTGCAGGTACCTTATCCCAAAACATACATAAGTTCCAAACCATCCAAAATAATAACCAGCCGCGCTCGACATCCCCACCGCCGCGAGGAGAGCGTTACACTGGCTGCCCATTCATCACCTTCAAAACATTCTATCACCCACAAGTGCCTCGCCAACACTGCACCCCCTTACATCGCTAATAAAATTAACAAAGCACATTCTTCAAGGCCCACCAGAACCCCCTATACACACCGACTCTGCCTACCCAAAGGGAAATGCAGCAAAGCCGGAGGCTCCAGTTTCCCTGCTATCGTTGCCAATCAGTGGAACTCCCTCCCACCCTCCCTGAGAGCAAAGCCCTCCTATTGGGTCTTCTGGAAAGCCCTCAAAACGTTGCTATTTTCCTAGATTGAAACCCATTCAAAAAGTATCTCGATACCGCCCTCTCGCTCACAGCGCCACCCTTGTAACTGTCCCCCATACGTTATATATATATATATATATATATCTGTTTTCCACGCAAGTAACTAGTTGCAACAGCACCAAGATGCCTACGGGTTGCTGTGCACTTTATAAATGAAATAATAAGTAAATGTGTGGATTACATGGAGGAAGCTGTGCCTAAGAAACAGAGGGGGTGGGCTCCTATGTGTCAGTTTCCTTTTATTTGGGAGTATTTTGTACTCTAGATTTATTTTTTGTGATGGGGTATTTGCTAGTTTTTAGTGAGTAAAGCTGACTGCTTTGCAACATATATGTAAAGCTGCATATAGGTAAGGAAGTCCACTTAGCTCAGTATTTAGGCTCCTAGTGGAAGGCAATGCAGATATCTTAATACTGTCCTAATATGCGCAAACCTGCTGTCCACAGAGACCACACTGGCTGGGGAGTGCAGTGCCGCCTAACAGGTGATTCCTCATTTGGAACCTGGATAGCAAAAATATTTTCTGTAAATGTTCCTGTAGGGTGGTAACCTCTTTCTATCTAAAGAAAATATCAAAAACAGTGAGCTATTCTAATTGCATATAGTATATTCAAAAACTCTTAGTAACATTTAAATCTAGCAATTAGTCCTTAACCACCACAATATTGTACATTATTTCAGAAGACATTTTTACCTATGCATATTCTACCATGGCAAACAAGAGGTTGTTGTGTCAGGAAATGTACTGTGGGCTGGATGGATGAATAGGAGAGGACAGCGAGGCAAGCACAGAATAGCCTTTTGGAGGCAATTCCTTTAGAGAAAAATGAATCAGCGTTGGAGCTGTTGGTATTGATTACTTGGCCCTTTTTAGAGTAATGAGTTTCCACCTTGCGATTGGTTCTAGAGACTATTTATTGCCTGCTGCTAAACGCGTCATGATTCCTTTTGCTCTCATCCAGGACTACTCACTGCACAGTCCTCTGCCAAAAATAATGTGCACAAGTGTGATCCAGGATATCTCACAAGTGCTTTACCCAAAGGGCAAGCATGGCAATACCGGATGGATGCTCCAAAGCCTTCCACTAACCTCCATGCATAACATGCTCAACCTCCATGTACAGGTATTAGCATACTTGATCGCAGCCCAATTGACCTTTTCCAAACATTTTTTGTGTTCGCTTTTTAGGAATGTCGGTCAATTTTAATTAAATATAGATGTGGGGTGGGGTAAGGAATAGGTTAAGGTGGGGGAGAAGTGGGGTCTGTGGGGGGTCTCCCACTGCATTTTCGAACAAAAAAAAACAAACAAAAATGTGTTAAATTCGGAAAAGATAATTGATTTCAATCAAAGAGACCTAAACCCTATGTACACACTATACGCATACCAATGTAGTCACTTACGCAGGGCTTTTGAATGACCTTTCCAACAGATATTAAATACAACGCTGTTCCTCTGCAATCAGCTTGATTGTCAAAGTCCCTGCCAATGCATCCTTGCACCATTTGCCCACGAGGGTCTCCTCTGGCTACAAATGCTTTATGCTTTATGCTTTCTGGAAGAAAAGAAAATGCAGTCAGACGAGATGAGGAGCCAAAAGAATGTTAAGTTGCAATGTATGAGTAAGTTAATTCTGATCAAAAGAAGAAAAGGGGGGAAAAAGTTAGACAGCTTGGCTTTACAATCCTTGCACCAACCTGCTACAGTTTGAAAGGGTGTCATTTTGAAATACATGACAATTGTGTCCCCACTCGTGGAGAGGGCAGGAGCCCACACACTCACCGGGAACAAGGACCCTGCGAGGAGCACTCTGCATCCGAGCAGCAGCCCGCCCTCCCTGCCTGCAGACACCAGCTGATGCCACATCCTGCCTTGCCTGGGCACCCCATTGCCTCCCCGACACCCTTGGGCCCTAATATCACCTCAAATCTGCACGCGCTGACATCCAACATTTCCAAAATGTCGGGCGCAATGCGGGATGGAAACGAGGCTGAGACGCCTCCACGTTGCTAGGCAATGTGTGTTTGCATTAATATTTAAATACAAACATCCGCCGGCAGGCGGAAGAGCCGGCGGCCATCCGAAGGCCTCTTAAGGCCATTCAAACCTGTTTGCCCCTGTTTGCGCACTGTGGCGCCCGTGGGGCCAGCCCCCTTCCCTGGCCGTATCTAAAGATCCGCACTGCTGCACATAAATCAGTCTGGACCTTCACCAACCTACAAGATCTGCTGACACCGCCGCTTGGTCACCTATATAGCGCTAAGCACCTTCAGGTACCTAAGTAGTGCTCATCCCGTATGCATATGGTGATTATATATTGACTATACAATGTGTGCCCTATATTGCTGTGCTCAACCTCTCCGATGCATCTAACTATCATACGCCCATTTCTCTACTAGTATTGCACAAAGATTGCTAACTCACTACCCTGCCCACTCACCTGCATTTTTAACTGTAAAACTTCACTGAAACGCATGTAAGATTGCTTGTGCAAACAACCCGCCCACGCAATAGATCACATGTATCCATCCATTGATATACATAGACAGCCAAGCAGCACTCTGCTAACATGCGCATCTCCTTTGCTGACTTCTTCCTGATTTAGTGAACTTGCATTTAGGATGCCTGTGCATGCATAATAATTGCCTACCAATGCTTAGCTTTTACCCGCATGCTTTAGCAGATATGCATTTAAGCTGACTACAAATGCCCACTAGCTACTAGCCTATGCCTAGCTATTCTTGCCTATCTTAGCAAATTCGTATGTAGGTTTGCTTTAGTAATTTGCATTTAGGCTGCCTGTTTTAGTAATTTGCTCTTAGGTTGCCTGTATCTGTCCACTAGCCACCAACGTACCTATTTTGGCCTGATTTAGTAAATCTGCACTTTAGGCTGCCGGTACATGCCCAACAGCTATTAGACAGCGCTCACCTATCTTCGCCTGCACGATCAAAGTTTAGGTTGCCAGCAGTCCAAGCCACCTACATTAGCTGACTATGTATATACCACTATTCTACACAGTTCTACTCAGAACCATCCTCTATTTGACCACCCTTCACGACATGAACTTATCCCAACCACAGAACCAGCTACCTCACGGAAGTGTACCCCTGGAGCAAGCCAACATGGCCACTAAACCCTGCAGCCTCCAACAACGAAAACTTAAGACTCCGCGCCAGACTCTCAAGAATTTATGACCCTCTATCCAATGCCCAATCCGCCTCAAACCACAATAGGCATTCCATGCATACCACTAACATTCCATCACACACAGATAACATTGCCCAACACTGACTACAACTTAACAGTCGAATCTTTAGAGAATCCACCTCCCCGCAAAATGCCAACACAAAGTCCAACCTCCCTCTGCCCCATCTACCCTACATGGAATAAAAGGTCGCTTAATAAATGCCCGTTCTATGGTAGCCCATGCCACCGAAATAGCGGACATAATCCAAAACGAGAACTTAGACCTCCTGGCCATCACGGAATCCTGGCTTCATCCCGCAGCAGGACCAGCCATCATGCTAGTTATTCCAGACAATTACACTCTTATACGCATGGATCACACCATGTCTAGAGGCGGTGGCCTTGCTATAATTGTCAAAAATAATCTAGCCCTAAGACTCTCCTCACCTCATAATACCAACTCCTGTGAATCCCTCACAGATAAACTTTCCATTGCCAACAATCAAACCATCACCATCCACCTGATATACCGACCGCCAGGCCCCCTAGGCTCCTTTGAGGAAGACCTCATGAACCTATTATCTGACAACTTCAAAAACTCTACTCAATGTCTCATCTTAGGCGACTTCAACCTCGGATTCAATGACTCACGTGACCCGAATGCCCTACAAATTAACAGCACCCTTGAGGAACTAGGATTTACTCAAAAGATTACAGATCCCACACATATCAAAGGAAGGACCCTTGATTGGATTGCCGAACATAATTGCCCAACTACTATCACTTCCATAATGCCTCAGTTATGGTCTGACCACCACATGATATCCTTCACCCTAGAAGCCACCACACCCATGAACAACAGTATCTTAGCTCCCACCACACCTACCAGAAATAAGAAAAATATTACCCATGAAAATCTCATCCCCCTCATTCTCCCCACTCTAAACTCCATCTCAGAACAGTCCGACCCTGCCTCCATGGTAGAAAAGTACAATGAAGTGATGCTTGCCTTTCTGGACGCTATCGCACCACTGAAAATTAGGAAGAGCAAACCCCGCCAACACCTAAATACCTGGTTCACACCCCTACTGAAAGACATCAGACAAAAGAAACTCCTAAGCGAAAAAACCTGGAGATCAGACCCCTCGGACATCAATAAAAATAACCTGAAGAATTTAGCCACCCTTTACAAAAAAGAAATTATCCTTGCGAAACAAACATCCTACAACACCCAAGCCAAATCCAACATCAAAGAATTGTTCCCCATCCTAAAGGAAGTAGAATCCCCTATCCAAGCCCCCGATTCCTGCCTCAAGGATAAGAACTGGTGCACAGGCATACAAAATGCCCTTGCCAACAAGATAACAATGCTTCAGACGAAGATTAATAACAAAAAAGCTTCTATAACTGTCCCAAATATTGTCAACATAGGCACCCCATCCAAGGCGACTACTAACTCATTACCAACTCTGATATCCACTCCTTCACCACCCACACTGGACATCCCTCCCTTCTACTTTCGCAAAGTCTCCACCAAAGAAGTCGAGAAAGTCATCCTCACTCTCAAACCCTCCAACTGCCAGGGCGACCCATGTCCAGCCCAAATCATAAAAGATGCCGCCCGCGATCTCTCACCCTTCATTACTAAACTCATAAACGCCTCTTTCACATCAGGTACCATACCTAGCAACCTGAAACAGTCCTGGGTCCTCCCCCTCCTCAAAAAGCAAACTTTGGACCCCTCCATCCCAACCAATTACCGCCCCATAACCACTGTGCCGTTCCTATTGAAAATCTTAGATAAAGTAGCTTACTTACAAATTCAGCACCACTTGGAACTAAATCACCTCCTAGGAGTTCGACAATCCGGCTTCAGACCACAGCATGGTACTGAGACTGCACTCCTAGACCTTAAGGCACAAATAGACACACTAAGAGACAAAGGTACGGCTTCACTCCTACTACTCCTTGACCTCTCTGCCGCATTCGATCTGGTAGACCATGCAATACTCTGCAAACATCTGGTCACGGCAGCCTGCTTCTCCCATGAAGCAGTCGCATGGATCCAGTCCTTCCTAAATAACAGGACAATGCGAGTTTTCTCTCCTCTAGCAGCTGCAGACCCTGCACCTATGTCATGCGGCGTACCCCAAGGATCATGTGTATCTCCTACACTTTACAATATATTCACAAAGCCCCTTTTCGATGATCTAGACGGTCTAGGTATCACCTACACTAACTATGCAGACCATACACAGATCCTCATCTCGTTGACGGGAGATTATGAAACGGATTTGGCCTTTGTGAATAGCATCTACCTCATCATCCAGACATGGATGGCCTCCCACGGACTATGCCTGAATGATGACAAAACCGAACTCCTCATTCTAGGCACCTCATCCAACATCAAAAAACTAGGTCCCAACTATGACTCCTTCATAATTGACAATAATATCATTACTGTGGCCAAAGTAGTCAAAACACTCGGCTTCTACATAGACTCTACGCTGGCTTTTGGTAAACAAGTGAGTGCCATGGCCTCAGCCACCTCCTACACCTGCAAGTTAATTAGAGCAGCCAAGCCTTACCTCTCACCCAATAACTGTGTCACCCTAGCAAGGGCACTAATCCTGTCGAAGCTAGATTACTGCAACGCCCTCTACATAGGTAGTAACAAACACATCACCGCCAAAATACAGTCACTTCAAAATAATGCCCTGAGAGCGGCCCTAAACTTCCCTAAAAACGCCCATATATCAGACCTTAGGAGATCCACCAACTGGCTCTCCACAAAAGACAAAATCCTCCTTAAAACAGCATCTCTCACACACAAATGTCTTAACCACGCAGCCCCGCAATACCTTATAGACTGATTCACCAGACAAACAGCCTCTCGCCCCCTAAGAAAAGCTAATTCCAATCTTTTGTTAGTACCAAGATTCAAACTCACAATCTGGTGGGAGCAGCTTCGCTGTTAAAGCAGCACAATATTGGAACTCCCCTCCCCCTGCTCTAAGGGAAGATCTACCCTACCGGCAATTTAGATCCAATCTGATTCAACGGCTAAAAGAACACGATGCCTAACCTCCACCCACTGACACCTGGGATATTATGTATATTTTGTACATCTGTTTTGCTTTATTTGTGTCGCACGTGTATTCTTGTAAATTTACTGTATGTACAGCTGCGATTCTTCGACTATACATGTCTACAGCCTTGTAACCGTAGCTGTACCTCCTTGTTTAATATGTAACTGTAACCTAAGTTGAACAACCCTCTTTTTGCCTTCGCGCCCGAATACCCCTGGGTCTGGTGCGCAATACAAATAAATAAACAAACATACATATATGCTTGCTGACAAGCTGAAGTTCCTCTTTGGCACACATGTATCCACACACTTGCTAGCTTCTGCACAGCCCTTTATAAAATTCTGCACATGCACCTAAATTCAAACAGAATACTGATGAGATTTAGTTTGTTTAATTGGGATGCTAGTGCATAGCAGCAGTGATCATTTTTGGGAAGCGTAGCGTAATTCTGGGGAGTCGAGAGCTTGGCTGCTTTATATTAAAGCTTATGTTGTACTACTTATATGATGTGAATAGCTCATTTAATCATAATTCTGTATAGGATGGTACACTGGTGAGGGGGTATGGAGGATCTGGATTGTCTTAAACGTATTTAACATGTCCTATGTCCACCTAGCAATTGCTGCTATTAAATAAATACCAATCTAACTTCACCAGAATTCGAGTCCAGAGCACAGAGTACTTTGGTTTGTACACATCAACCGCAAAGCTATCTTGCAATTTCCCCCTTTCTTCCCACTAATATAACACACCAAATGCCAGCAGTGTTCAGAATAAATCCCAGTAACAAAACCTATTATTTCTTTTTTGCTACCAGTACCAATTTTCCTGGATCGTGCTGAGGCAATTTAAATTAGTTTTTAATCATCATTCAGTAATGAATAAGCCTGCACAGGAATCAATTGCAGATGCATATATTTGTACTGGGACTGCTGCATAGTACTCTTCTTTCTGAGGTAATTTCGGTTGTAAATAATTGTTTAATTTCAGGAGCAAAGAGAGGCTGAATTAATCACCTCAAGGTACAGAATTCACAACAGCAACAAATGACTGGGGAAAATGACAGTCTTTGTGAGCACTGGAGGTTTGGACCCAGTACCATCAAGAGGCACAGGACATGGCCGGGGAATGTGCAGAGGCTGTGGAGGTGGCACAACTTGCCGGCAAGGACATTTGAGTGGATTTGTGTCAAATAACACAGCTCATCACTATTGCAACAGGAGTCATATTGGAAGTATGAGTGCTTGAATTGGCCTCTGCTCCATGGTGCTGGGGGATGGACTGTGGTTCCTTCTGCTCCTCCTTTTCCAAATGTATCAATCCAGGGAGTTTTGAAGTATCAAAATAATAAAGGTTAGGATTGCCAAAGGGTTACTGACACATTTTTTCTAAGTGTTAATACCAAGAAAGTATGTTAATTATAAAATCAATGGTGCAATATCTAATAGACACAAGAGCAAATCACTCTGCAATACATGCAAAAGACTTGCTTTATCCTCTGAAAATATGGAATTTCCAACAAACCAGTAAGTCATCCTGTGACCAAACCGTTTACAATTTCTATTGGTCCCATTTCAGAGCAGCACGCTCATGTTGAGCCTTCTATCTCCGGTGAATCTGCTAGCCCGGCACCTACTGTACAAATTTAGGTGTACTATTTAATGTAGCACAGGTGGTGTATATTAAGATATTCCATTGAGCATGAAAATTATATATATTCCATTGAGCATGAAAATGAGATAATAGCTATGCTGTGAAATTAACCAGTAAAGAATAATAGTCATGAGTCGCATTTATTTATTCATACCGTGCCATAGCCCGCAGACATCAGGGTGCAAAATCACACATGGACATGGCAGGTAAGACAGGACAAGACAAGACAAGAAAGGAGCCTAATCTAGATTCTCTATTTGAAGAGTACAGTTTTCAGGTGTTTCCTGAAAGTCAGAATCCTTCTTTCCAAGCGTAGATCTACCCGACGCTTATTCCAAGCCTGATCTGCTTGCACCGGATAAGATCTACCATTGCCAATTGTTCTCTTCACACGGGAATGGAAAGATGTTGAGCAGTGCTTGATTGTAAAGATCGGCATGGTTTGTGGAGTGCCAGATTTTGTTTGAGGTAACGAGGGGCTTCACCGTACAGGCATTTATGGGCTAGGGTGAGTATTTTAAAATGAACCCTCGCCGCCACTGGAAGCCAATGGAGTTCTTTCCTCAAATTAGTTATGTTCCTTCCTCCAGGTATTACACACAATTCTGATGGCATCATTTTGGATTACCTGCAATTTCTTTATGTATTCCTTGCTTGCTCCACTGAGCCTGGAGTTACAGTAATCCAGTCTAGGCTCTATGATGGCTCGCCCCAAGGTTTCACAGTTCTGCCGTGTGATCAGCAGCTGCCTCTGTCTTAAAACTTTAAGGTGATGGTGCATGTTTTTTAGGACACTATTTACCTCGAAATCCACACTAAGGGAGGCTTCCATAAAGAAACCAAGAGTGTTTACTTTTTCTGCTAGTGAGATCCCAATTTGATCTGTAGACCATGAGCTCTGTTTTAGAGCTATTTAAGCACATCTGATTTTTCATTATCTATCCTTGGAGTGCATAGATGGTCCTTTAAGTGATTTCCACTCAGTTCCATCACTAGCTGAAAATCGTCCCCATAGTTTGTAAAATGAAGTTCCATCAGTTCCAGTTGATCACATAAGGGTTTGGTATATACATTGTATAGTGTCGGCGATAGGCAAATCCCCTGTGGAATACCGTAATGTATATGGATTAACTCAGCCGTAGCATTGCAGATCTTAGGTTTCTATCACTTAAAAATGAGTTTATCCATAAAATAGTATTCTACAAGCGGTTTCCTGAGTCAGCTAAGGTTTGTAGCAGATGCTTGTGGTCCAGCAAATCAAATGCCGCTGATAGGTCTAATACGATCAGCATTCCTGTGTTGCTGTTCTCTAGGGTGCTCAGCATCGGAGTTTGCAGGTCTTGAAGGGCACTCTTGTCCCATGGTTGCTACGAAATCGAGATCGTTTCTCATGGACGGCCTCTGATGTTCCTAGATATTCTTGCAGTTGGGAAGCTGCTATTTCATTTTACCAATGATCTTGAGTACAAAAGGGGTATTTGTGATGGGGTTTAAGTTGGAAGATTCCTTGGGATTCAACCCTGTTTTTTTTAGTAGGGGGGTCAACACCACTTCCTTAATTGTGGCAGGAACAGAGTTGTGAATGAAGGAGGAATTAACTAATCTCTTCAGAAAAGGGGCAAAGGATTTAAAATTCCCCATAATAAGTTTGGAGGGGATAGGGTCACCTGGACAGGTAATAGGGTGCATGTTCTTGAGCATCTTCATCTCTGTAGTGGAGACTGGTTTGAATCAGAACTGGAGGTGTTCCTTTTCGTTTCCCTGGTTCTTTCCAAACTCCTCATCTGAGGTATTCTCTTCTTTGTTCAGGTTATTCTTGCTTTTGTTACCTGCTAAAGTAATCTTTTCTGTAAAAGCTTGCTATTCCCTGGTACAGTCCTCATTGTCGGGTAAGAGAAGTTGTACCAAGGCATCTGATTTTTCTGGTTTTCTAAACATTTCACATAGTGTTCTTGTGTCATTGTCTGCATTTTCTATTTGTTCATTGAAAACGCATTTTTTGCCTCAAATGTTATGTTTATAGTCTCTCTCCAGAAGCTTCTATAGCCTTTTATTTTTATTGGTCATGTCTTTTTGCCAGGCTTGTTCAGCCTTTCTCTGGGCTTTTTAAGTATAGTCAAGGCTGAGGCAGGGACATCCTTTCACCAAAATCCAGGGGTAGCGGAAGTGACATCACATGACCATTGACCTCTGATGACATCATAGAGAGTGATTTGACCCCACCCCGAAGTGACATCACGGGATGCAATGGAACACAACTTTTAACCCCTTGACAAAACAGGAGGTGGCATTACATAGCATTGTTCCTAAGTACACTACGATAAATATGGTTACAATATCTCTGTAATGTGATATACATTTCATGCAAGAATTATTCACTATATTTATCGTTGATATCCGTGTTTATAGGCCCATATTACAAAATTACTGTGAAAGCAAGCAGACTCCCAAGGCCAAATGATAATGATGTTATTATATAGCACTTACACGCTTTACAACAAATATGCATACAATATCACCCAACCTGTGTTGGTACTCATTTATAGACATCAGAAGGATGAAAGGCTGAATTGGCCTTGCTGGGATTTGAACCTGCAGATCACACACACAACGCAGCAGCGAACACTCAACCGACTGAACTATCTTACCAGCTATAGCTATCTTGCCGGCTATAGTAAAATGGGCAATTACATGTCTGAATGTTCTCAAAGTCATAAAGCAAATTACACTCTGTAGTGGATACCAATAAACTGGGTTTATGGTCCTTGCATCGAATTCCTTGCATCGACATGCATTTGCATCACATTTTTTCCATCTAAAAATGTGCATCTGTTTTCGAAGTGCTAAGACCTCGATCAGGCTTTTCTTCATCTCTTCCATCCTGGGGCCCTCTGTTGCTCTCTGGGGCTCTCTGTCACCCTCTGGGACCATCTGGCATCTCAGCAAAAGCAATTCAAGCAGCAGGCAAGGAGGCAGAGTCAAGTTCATCAGGTTTTATTTCATGCCAGGCTGACATAGATCACAAACAGCATTGTTGGCAAGTACACGAACCCCTCAGCCAACTGAAAACAGAGCTCCCTTTTATATCTGTCAGAGAAAGAGGATTCAAACCCCCACCTTTTCTAAACATGTCTAGGCAAAGTTCTCCGCCGACTACATTCGCGCACAAGGCAATTATTTCTTATCTGTTTAAACCTTCAAAATGAAATACATTCTGGCACCCATCCTAGGACTTTCCCGGTCACTCTACCCCAAATATGGTCATGCAACTGTTTCCCTTAGCTAAATTTTCAGACACAGCCCAATTAACTGTCTGGTTTTTCACAGGCTACTGCAACCTTGAATTGTTCAACTCTGGGTTGACTATGCTGCCACTGTCTGTAGCGAGTCAAATCTATTATTTTACTTGTATGAATGCATTGTCAGTTAAAGGTATTGTTGGTTATATCTGTCTGGTTATAGGTAAAAATGTATATAATTTTCCTACTCAATTTTTATGCTATGCATTCTGTACCTTGCCTACTTACTAAACCATGATGAAAGCATTTTCGACCTTATACACATAACACTATTAAAGGTACTAATGTCTTTTAACCCTGTGAGTCTATTTTCACACATCTACCATACTAAATCATTCCATACAAATTTCTCTGCCTGGCTTTAAGTGGAGGGGGGCTGCCCCCTACTGCATTCAGTTGTTGGTACCTCATCTTCATTTCAGCACCTCCATTACACTCCCCCATCTTTAAAGTTCTTGTTTTGTTAAAACAATGACTCTCAACCATTTCCATGTCCACCCTCCTTGATACTTATCTAAAAACCACCTATCACAATCCTACAATTTGTCACATACTAACGCATTGTTCTTCTTACAACACGACATGTGTGTGTCTCTAACTATTTTTATCTTCTTCCCTTTAATCCCCACTTCCTTTCTCCATTTGTTTTAAACTAACTGTATGCCTTAGATAATTTCACAGCCATTGTGAGTCTCGAGAGGTTGGTCAAGCTTTGAGATAACCCATTAGCCCATTGTTTCTTCGTATGTCATATTTTGTCTGCAACTCCCACCCCAACAAAATATAATCTCTCCTTAATTTTCTTCTTCTGACCATGCATATATATATATAACTTTTTCAAACTGTGTCTTTCCCTCTTGTTCCACACATTTTCTTCTTCCTCATCTTCCACTTTACTCATCTTTAGTTTGGCATCGGTGGACCGTGTGTGTCCTGTCGTCTTTGTCCTTTCTTTTGAACTGTTTTCACAGTCAGTCTCCCACGTTCTTTTAATGCTTAGAACAGGAGTCTTTTTTTTTCATTTTCACAAAGAGTTAATTTTTACTCGAGTGTCTCTCTTTCAATAAATACATTGTTCAAATGAGTCCAAAAGAGGGGATGTTTCGGCATGGGGACACAGGGTTGGGGCAAGTCTTTTGCAGACACAATTCAGACCATCATCTTTGTTGGGCTTCCACTGGGTTTCTCTACGACCTCCCTCTTTTCTCACGTGGTTTGATGTTAATTGCCCAAGGCATACAGGTCCCTCGATGTATACCTGTACTATAAAACTGAATGAGTTTCTTTTGTAAAATAAACATGTCTCTTCTATTTAACACATTTCCTACCAAACCATTTCCTTAAAATCTCTCTTGTTCACATTAGCTCTCATACCCTACTTCCTAAAATATCGCGAGACATTGCCTTTTATTGAACCCCCCTTCATCCTTTGTCAGCTGGCTAGAGCCTGAGTTTTTTTTTCTCAATAATATACGATACATGTTGTCCTTCATGGGACAAATTTGTCCCTTGAGGGTGACACATGCAACCCTAAGGAGACAAAAATAACAATTAAAGACGTCTTCTTCTTTTCTGGTCTTCTAGGCGCATCCGTAGCAGATGACAGAGACGTCCTTCGGGATCCCCGTCATCTGTAGAAAGTCAAAAATAGGAACAAAAGTAATTCAGGCACTGGTAAGAGGTCAGGTTTTCTTCCCAACCTCAACCCTTTCTTCCTTTTCTGCTATCAAAAAATACTTTCTGGATCATTCTCCCCTATTCGTTGGTGCATATAAACAACTATTTTCCAACCACCCCGCAGGATACTTAGTTTAGGCTTGGTTCTTTGCTCAGTTTAGATGCATGTGCTTCCTGGTTAGCAGTAAATACTTGATCCTTAGCAGTAAATACTTCATCTTTTCTTCTTGTCTGTTGGGCCATGGCCTTTGCTTGTGCTTTTGCATTCATCCTATGGAGACAAAACAGAGGCTTTTCGCTGCACACCGTCTCTACCTAACTTAATCTAGTCTACCCCTGTTTTTTGAGACTATGGCAGCAACTCTTACTATGTGCCTCCATTTTTTATCGTACCCAACAATGTTTGCCTCTTCCAATAATTGCATAACCCTATCGCATCAACCTTCTTTGACATTATGAACACACAAATAATTACTCGCCTTGAATTTAACTTCTGCTTTCTGTGGTTGTCTGAAATGGCCATGTTGTCATCTATTTTCTACTCTTTCCACACCTGATTGCACCTATCTTGGGAAAAACAGCTAAACACTTGAAGACATTGTGTCTCTTACTACCTCTTTTCCTGTTACTCACCTGGATCCTCTTACTTTTCGTGCTGATCAATTGTGTGTTCACACCCTTTTAGCGTTAACTAGTACTTACCTTTTTCTTTTTCTCCCTAATTTAAGGCCATGCAGACATTTCTCATGCTTCCACGCAAAGGTCCATAACTTTTATCTGTAAAATAAATCAAAATTGTTACAGGCACTCAAAAAATTGTTTTTTACATACCTCACTATATTTTCTTAAAATGGCTTGTGTGTGATTTTCCCTTGTTTGGTTGACCCAATTTTTTTGTCAGCCATACTTCTTTTCTTAGTCTTCATGGTCACTGATGCTTTTTATTGCCCTATGCTCCTTTTTTGCTGTTGGCCAGGAAACCTCCTAAGTGCTATTTGTTTTCCAATTTTTTGATTTCTTGTCTATTTTATGCTTTTGAGTATATTCCCTATCATTTTATTCATTTGCCCAATTGTTCCCTTCCTCAATTTGTCCTTTATTCATTTTTTATTTAAGATAATCAAACATTTTCATCTTTTCCCTATTTATTTTTGGGATCCTGTGTAACAGAGGCCTAAAGTCTCCCTAACATTTTTAATCCTTTATTCTAATCATCTCTTATTTATGTTGGGCATTTATTTCATTAGTATTTTGTTTTTCATGTATACTGAAACATGCTTCCTTTCTTTTTCTGCGTGATGCTGTAAGGAAAGTACCATTTCATACTCCAACAAGCCCTATATGGCTGCATTGTCATCTATGACATTGTTTAACTTAAATCTTTTTATTTGAACCATTACTGTCCTTCATGATTCGTATTTCATTCTGTTTGCTTCTTATTCATTTGCCATGTTTCCCTACGTTAGTTATGGCTGCCTCTAATTTCCTGGAGGTCATCTGACTCTTCCTCTTGTTCATAAATGTTCATGGCCTGCGTCTGAATTTATAAAATATTTTCATTATTTCTCCACCAGGTCATACAGCTGGCTGTATTACCATGCTGCCAAAATAATGAAATCCTTTCGTTTTTTACCCAAACAATCTCATTGGCCTTCTGTCGTTTTCCTGCCCTCAAAATTATGCTTGTGTATAAATGGTGCATGTCCCAGATACACAAACATGCTTTCCTTGATATCCTAAACACCATCATCTCGCTTTCATGCTTTTTCATTCAATCCTTTCTTTAAACATGTGAATCCTACAATACTAGAATCTCGACTGATCGTCCTGAATCAAAAAGGTTTTTCACAATTTTTTCTCCACGCAAGCCGCCAAGGCCTCAAAAATTATAAAATACTAACCCTGGTGTAACACTATTCAGGCTGTCCCATCACACAAGGTGGAGCTCCTAAAAAAGGACCTTTAGGAGAACCCCCCAAAAAAACCATTCAGTACATTATGCTATCCTCAAAATTCCCCAAACAGCAGGTCACGAACGACCCAATAACCCCCTTCAACCTCAGAGGGCTTTCTAAGTCAGAAATAATAGAGAACATGAATAACATTGGACCATTCAGCTACAAGGCGATGCCTTCTCCTGACCGGAGGTTAGTTTAAAAACCCTGTATAAAATCACTTGCTCCACATCTCATGACGTTCACCAATCCCTCCTTCAATCCCAACACTATTTCTGTAGCTGTAAAACAACCCTTAGGAGTGTTCCTCCACTCACCCTTGTCCATGCCATGCCAGATAACATGCTACAATCTGTTCTGTTGCACTTATCATTTGAGTGCCATTGCTTCCGCTTCACTACCACATTCACTAATGTCATCGGCCCTTTCCTTTCCCCACAATGCTTGCAAAAACTGCTAATTCATTTCCTGTGTCGTTATCAGAGTTAAATTGGATTACTACACTACCATCCTTGCAGACATCCTAGCAAAAAATCTTCACAGGCTCTAAAAGTGCAGAGTGATGATGAGTGCAACTCTCAGTATTCTCAAAAGGATATACATTACTAATGCCATGCGAGCTGCTCACTGGCTACTCGTGAAGGAAAGGTTAATTTCAAAATACTAACCATTATGCACAAATGTATGTCTCACACAACGCCAGCATATCTAACTGATGCTGTTAATAGTCAGTTCAGCCTGACCCGAAAGAAGTCACCATGTCACTCAATTACAAGTACCTTTAATATTGTTATGTGTACAAGGTTGAAAATGCTTTTATCATGGTTTAGTAAGTAGGCAATGTACAGAATGCATAGCATACAAATTGAGTGGCAAAATGATATAAGTGTTTTCCTATACCCAGGCAGAAAAGAACTCTGCCATTCATGTAACCAACAATGCCTTTAACTGACAATGCCTTTATACAAGTAAAATAATAGATTTGACTCGCTACAGACAGTGGCAGCATAGTCAACCCAGAGTTGAACAATTCAAGGTTGCAGTGGCCTGCAAAAAACCAGATACGCACTGAAACCAGACAGTTAATTGGGCTGTGTCTGAAAATGTAGCTAAGGGAAACAGCTACATGACCATATTTGGGGTAGAGTGACCAGGAAAGTCCTAGGATGGGTGCCAGAATGTATTTCATTTTGAAGGTTTAAACAGATAAGAAATAATTGCCTTGTGCGCGAATGTAGTCGGCAGAGAACTTTGCCTAGACATGTTTAGAAAAGGTGGGGGTTTGAATCCTCTTTCTCTGACAGATATAAAAGGGAGCTTCATTTTCAGTTGGCAGATGGGTTTGTGTACTTGACAACGATGCTGTTTGTGGTCTATGTCAGCCTGGCATGAAATACAATCCGCCTCCTTGCCTGCTGCTTGAATTGCTTTTGCTGAGATGCCAGAGGGTGACAGGGAGCCCTAGAGAGCAACAGAGGGCCCCATGATGGAAGAGATGGTGAAAAGCCTGATCGAGGTCTTAGCACTTCGGGAACACTTGGAGAGCCAACCCAGGATGTATAGGATGATGAACAGAATACTGGACAACTCTTCAAGCCGAAAAAGAACCTGGACAATCAAGACTAAGAGACTAAGGTGAGCCATACTGTTCTGCCCAAGATAAGAGTGGAGTAAAGGGGATAGAAAATAAGATAGGGATGGGGCAGACTGCAGCTGCCCTAGCCGATAGAAAAGAAGGGACAGGGACACGGGAAGGGAGAACAGAATGGCAGAAAGGGGAATATATATATATATATGTATATATATATATATTCGTGGTAACTTTTCAGGGAAAAATAACAATGGCAGTCCAGATTTGAAAAAAAAAACAAAATATTTACAGCATTTAAAAAAATCACAAGAGTAAAATATTCATGGGGGACCCCAGCAAAAGGTAACTGAGGGAGTATAATGTGTATATATAAGGGAAAAAATATTGACTCAAGGTAGCCGAGCAATAGAGAGAGATACCAGGAGGATACCTGAGAAGAGAGAGATACCAGGAAGATACCTGAGGAGAGGAGATATCGGGGAAGACGCCCTGAGAGAGGATACAGCAATTTGCCTAGCGTTTAAAGACGGCTGGATGGAGTTTTTGCACCCAAAGCCCCGGGTGATTAGGAGACCAAGAGAATTTAAAGATTCCTTGAAAGGGGTGAACTCACGTTTTGTAAATAAACACACATATAGGCATAGAAGTGTACCTTCAGAGGCAGGTGACACTAGGAAGTGCACTTAAATGTAGCCAGCCGCAGTCTGTCTGATTTTTTTTGTCACATGTCATGTTATTGTAACGCTCACCTGACTCCCAGGGAGGTGCTGCCCTGGTTCGCGCTGCTGTGACCTCTTCTAAGGTGATGCGCAGGGTTTGGAAGACGGACTGGACCGGGTCCCCAAATCTGGCTTGTCTGGCTCGCAGAAGTATCCTTCTGTAGGCGAAAATAGGGGATTAACTGTCTGCGGGGTAATGCAATCAGCCTCCCACTTTCCCCTCTCACCCTCCTCGAAACCCTTCTGTGATTCCTCGTAGCGTCTCACCTTAGGGTCTGGAAGGACGAGCTCTCCATCCTGCTTCTGATGCAGGGGCGCGTTGGTATCCAGTTACTTCACTGGATTTTCGGATTGGTGAGAACCAAACTTGCTTGGCTTCCAGGTAAGTTTTTTGATAAGAGGTTCCCCTTGTGTCCATGCATTAATGTACTAATGCTAGTGTCTTTTTCCCCATAGGGGCCGGGGTACGGAATGCCGGGGAACAGGCACCGACCCGAGATGAGAGGTGAAATCCTTGTAGAAATCAGTTAAGTCTTTAATGAGCGTTTTTTGGTAATGTCTTTTCATTCGCTCATTAATGCTGATGTCTCTTTTTCCCCTTAGAGGCCGGGGGCCGGAAATGCCAGGATGCGGCGCGGACCCGAAATGAAGAGGGAATGAATCAACAGGTAAGTCTTAACATGGAGATTTAGCTTTCCTTATTCCCTTCTCTCTCTCTCACCTTTTGTTCTGGTCTTTTTCTCCCTAGGCGCTGGGGCGTGACTGCGAATCCGGATGATCGCTGCTGAACATGGAGGCGCCCAGTAAAGGTGAGTGGAATGCGGCGCTGCAGCGATCGGCGCGATGAGCTTTTAAATAAAAGTCTTCATTTTCAGGATTGTCGGCGAGATGTCTCCGGGATGCGGATTTAGCAGGTAAGGACTTTTCCTTCTTCTGTTCTCTTCTTCTCTTCCTTTGCAGGTGATCCAGGATGCTGGCAGGCGTGGCAGAAGTCAGGATGCAGGAGCAGACTCGGTGAGCATCCAGCTGCTAGATGCAGAACAACGCGAAGCACGTGTGGCTGTTCGGGTGGGGTTTAAATAGCCTTGGAAGAAGTTCCAGGTATGTATCCTTCCTCCAATCAGGTATGTATCTCCTTCCCCGACCACGCCCGGATGGTAAATTAGTCCCACAGGTAAAGTAGTTCCTTTCAGGCCTCAAGGAGGCCGGGATCCTGCAGCATGGTCTGCATCAGGTAAGTGCACCCAAGCACTTCCATAATGAGCCTGGCGCCTATGGCGCCAGGACTGATGTCTTTTATGAGCCTGGCGCCATAGGCGCCAGGACACTGTCCAAAGGGCCCCTTATATGGGGTTGCTGGGTCCTTCCTTGGGGACTGGATGTCCGCTTTCGGGGACGCAGGGCTTGAACCGGCTCCCCGGGAGCGGGCATCATGACAGCACTCCCCCCCCCAAGGCCCTCTCCAAGGATAATTTTGGACCTGATGGGGGCAGCTCGGGCTGGGAAAGTTTCCATTGGAGGTCTTGATATGAGGAAAACTCCATGATAGTTTTGAGACAGCTTTTCAACTACTCTGATTTTATTTTGTTCAAAGATCTGCTAGAAATTCTATTGGGAGGTTTACGAGAGTGATGTGGTTTCTCTGGCATTTATATAGTACAATCAATAAGAGTTGGACCAAATGCATGGTTCTGTATTGATTTCCCCAATACTTATGTTCCTAGATGTCACCCTGTCCAGGGTATTGCCTTTCACACATGTGGGTTTGTGGTTCTATATTGGGATGCTGTTCGAGGGTTAGGGCTTCCTTATCTGCCGTATCCCTCTTCCATCTGTTCAGGTCCCCCAACATTACTGTGGCACAGTTGGGTTTATTCAGGGTCGCTAGATGATGGCATAAGTCCTTGTTAAAGGAAGGCATATCTGTAGGAGGTCGATAAATATTGGGAGTACATTTTGTGTGGATGATTTTGCATCCATCACACTCTATATTAGTTTCAAACAAGCCAATCTTCTTTTTACTCAGGATAGCTACGCCTCCTCCGGAGCCATTTTATGCAATTTTTACAGAATAAATCATGACCTGCGGGGCATTGCTAGATCGATTTTAGGGTCACTAGAGGACTGTAACCATGTTTCTGTTATGCACAGTATGTCAGTATCTTTGTCAGTGATATGATCGTATATGTCCAAAGCATGTTTGGATAGTGATCGCGTATTGATTAGCGATAATTTCATAGTCTGGGAGCACTTAGAGTTCTTATCCTTAACCAGTGAGAATGTCAAGGGCCGGTTCATATGCAAGTTGAGGGTGTAATCCAGAATCTTTCGCTTGATCAAGAGTTCTTGTGGATACCATGGGAGGTGTTATTAAATGATCTTCTATCCCCCGTTCAATGCCTTGAACTGTATTTCTCACTTGAGGCCTTGGAGAAGTCGCGTTTTCCACCTGTCAGTTGTCAATATAGTTACCAACTATCGCTTTGCGGTGAAGTTTCTGAGGAGCAAGGAGTAACGTGAACTCCGGATGAAGCCCCATAGTCAGCGCCTACTTAGTTAATGTGTGATACTATAAAGATACAATGCAGTAACTTACCGGGATCAAAATTGTGCAGAGGGAAGAGGCAGGGTGCGCACATGTCCAGACGCGGACCAACCCAAACCTGCCAGTGCTAATGCACAGACAACAATGTTAAGTAGCCTCTGCTAGCAGGGAGATGTAGTTCCAAAGAACTGCAGAAAGATCACAACATGGCTTACAGGGTCTGCAGGACTTCCCCCGCATAGAGAAGGTGAGGATGTTGATGTTTTAGCTCAAGTGCCCTAAGAGTTGTGGTTTCAGCAAGCTAATTTTTTATGTATGAATCTACATAGACCCAAGTAAAACCTTACCCAGGAAGCCTCAACATCCAATGAAACTGGAGGCAGAAGTAACAATAGCTATATTAATAAATGTATTATTTCATCAGGGAACACTTGTGCAGAAGAAAATAATGGTAGGAGAAAAAAGTGCATTTTTTTAAAGTCAAAAGTCTGCGCTGCAGCCTGCGCACAGCTTCTGAGAAATCACACATGCGAGGAAATGTGCAAGGTTTGCAGCCCATCTAAAATAAAAGCATATGTTCAATAATATTTGACAAGGGACAAAAATGAATAGTTGTGTAACAGAAAGAATCCAGAAAACTTTTGTTAAAATGGAGAACTGGCGAATCTTGGATGAAAAGCACAGCATGTCACCAGAAAGGCAAAAAAACGTATTTGGGCATTGCATTGTGCATGTTTCTGGACTGAAAATCAGCTTTGAGTAAGACACACAGCGATAGCGAAGGTATGTCTTTGTGAAAGGACTTTGACAAAGAAAAGGTTATAATGTTGTTTTGTTTTAGGTGACAGTTGCAACATGGAAAAAAGGTGACTTTATAATGTTACATTTTATGAATCAAGCACCAGCTTTGGGCCTAGAAACTGTATGGTATTTCCATGCACAACCCCCGCAGCACATCAACAGGACAGAGGCGGTGACTTGCTTCCTGAGAAGGAAATTAACTCAGGCCAGAGGTGGGACTGTAAATAAAAAGAAAAATTTTAAAAACCTTGACATTTGCTTTTGTTGTATGTTCTGTGCCTGTAATGAAAACAAATGCCCCCATTTACAACTCGCAATCGTTTCTGTGCCTAAGCTAACATCTTTAAATATGGTCTGAAAGATGGTCTATAGTGGTCCCTCCTTCACGTAATCATATCCTGCAATAAGCCCAGCTGCTTCCAGGAGGCAATACCTAGCACGTAAGACTGAAAGTCTCTCTTAAGTGATAGAAAGTGTCTGTAATCTCTCTAGAAGATGGGACTGAGTGGTAAAGAGTCCTGACAGATTTGTAATTTAAAGAAATCACCAAAACCTGTTCCACCCCATTCATACATGGCCCATCTCTCTGGCTTTCAGAGGGAACTGAGGCCGTTTGCCTGTGTTAGGCCAGGAACTGGGGCTATATGTAATACTTGGCAAGTAAGAAAAAATGCATCATTGAAATAGCATGGTAAATCACATTTTTGCTTGCAAATTTTGAGTGGGAGGTCCTAGAGAATTAATCATTTTTAAAACATGTTCAGCTTGAAAGGCTCTGATAGATGAATGCAAAAGGAATTGTTTTTTTGTATTATGTTAATTATGTGAATGTCGATAGTTACACCGAGAAATGGTGCATGTTAGTCATTCATTTATTCTAGCATCCCTGTTGGCGAGCCTGTTAGTTTGTGATGGAAAAAATGTTTTGGGGTAAAATTAGTGTATAAAAAGACAAAATAACTTGTTAAGTGCTGAGGATGAGTAGGCTTGTCCCATTTGCATAGAAATGCATAATAGCCCAGTAGTTAAAGGGTTAAAATGTACTCTTCGAATTCCATTTCCATTGACAATTGTGTCCCGATTAGTCAAGCTTAGTGCTAACCACAATACGCCTGTTGGCATACTCCTTCTTTATAGGCCTCCCAGCATAACATCAGACTTTGTTGACCAGCTTCTAGCATGTCTTAATGACAACATGAAGCCTAATTCACACTTCTTACTATTGGGAGATTTCAATCTCTGGGCTAATAATGACTCTAACCCACATGGTGTCGCACTGTTGAATGCGCTTGAAGCACTTGGCTTCCATCAGCATTCCAAGACTGCCACACATAAAGATGGAAACATCTTTGACTGGCTGCTCTCTCTCTTGATATGTCTAACTTTTCATCGAGCACTGTCTGTGGTCTCATCACTTGCTATTTATCTTCCAGTTATTACTTCCCATGGTCCCTTTGAGGGTTGACTCCAATCCAAGAACCTTGAAAAGTGTGAGAAACCGGAAAAAGCTCTCTCCAACAGCTATTGCCCCTTTAGCGCTCCCAGGTTTCTCTAAGCTATGTGATATTGTGAATTCTAATAAACACGGAGACCAATAAAATACCTTGTTTAGTGATGATATCATTAAACTTCAGAAAGTTAAACGAAAGCGTGAAAGAGCCTGGCTGAAAAATACCTGCCCTGAGTCCTCGCATATTTGCAGGCAGTCTGCAAAGGAATTTAATTGTGCTATTTGTTCAGCCAAGCAGGTGGACTATAATGTGAGAATCTCCAAAGCTGAATCCAGTTCGAGAGAAATGTTTTTAATTCTCAGAGAGCTTGAAGGAACTAATAGTTGGAAGAGGTGATATGCACATTCATCATGCTTGGTGTCAAGACATAAAACACGAGTTCATGAGCAAAATCTCTAAACACCACCAGGCGATTATGGCTCAGGAAATGTTGTTCGACAACTCAGTGTCACCTATGTCTGGTACCTTTTCAGTGTCTGACTTGCCCAAAGACTATCTCAGCTTTTCCTTTCACCTGGTTTCTGAAGCCAACTGTTTGCCTGGATGATGTATGTTCGACACATAGTTTAGATTTTCTTCTTCCTTCAATGACAGACTGCGAATGCTTCTTTTCTGGACTCTAGTGTTTTATCTTGCCTTAAAGAAGCCTGGTTTACCCCCTGCTCCCCACTGCCCTCGAGAAGGATAACCTGGACCCTGCAGTTTCTAGTAATTATAGGACTATAACAAATGTCCCTTTCCTGAGGAAGATTATGGACAGATTTGCCTATGTGCAAGTGCAGGATTTCATTGAATCTCATCTTTTGGGAGTTCATTAGTCAGGTTTCCAGGCTAAACATGGAACAGAAACTGTGCTTCTTGACCTGAAAACCAATATTGTCAAGATCATCGACGAGGGCCATACTGCCTTGTTGATGTTATTAGATCGGTCTGCAGTTTTCGACCTAGTTATTCGCTCCTTATTAGTGAAGAAGACTGGTCATGGGAGTCAGATTCTCTGATAGTGCAGCAAGGTGGATTAAGTCCTTTTGGGGCCTCGGTTGGTGAGTCGCTCTGGGTGACTCCAAAGCCTGTCCTGTCAAACTTAATTGTGGCATTCCTCAGGGATCATGTCTATCCCCAACCCTCTTAATGTATACACCAGACCTATTTTTGATCTATTGGATAGTGCTGACATTAACTTCACAAATTACACCTATGATATGCAAATCTTTTGGGATTAACACCTTGATTCACAGGTGATCAATCGGATCTATTCCTTGTTGCAATCCTGGATGGCGGCTGTTAAGATGGACTTCTGAACTCTGACCTGGTGGGCAGAGGTTGAGAAGGCCAGTTTAGTTTCTTGGAACAGGGTAATCTTCTGGACAAGCCAGACCAATCAAGGTAGCATTGGCGGCAGTCAAGACTAGGTCTCAGGGGGGTGAGGATGACTGAAAGACCTCAATGAGTACACAGAGTAAAAGACACTACAAATCATTCCTGTATATATATTAAAAATACATGTACATTTATTCAAGGCCTTTGAACTTCAAAACAAAGCAATTATTCAATAGTATACATAAAACCAATACAACACTACTATAACACATATATACAATACCAAGAGGCCTACAGGGTTAAAAATCACAGAATGCGTCCACAAGCTAAAAGGGAAGGAAGCGGTGCAAATAGTCTTCAGGCAGTTCAATTCATTAAATTAACCCTAACTGAGAGGCAGTCCAGTCCCTACGAAGAGAGGAGCCTAGTGCTCAATATACTTTCAAATGCTGGTGCACACGATAGTGCAGAAAGGTGAAAACAGGGTCTCTTGTAGGGGCTATAGCAGCTCAGGAAGGTACGCAATACAATGAAGAATAAGTTCCCACTATTCGTGGAGGGTCTCCCCAAGAGGGCAGAACAGTTTCCAGGAGTTGGGAATGGGGCGGTAGCACAGGCTAACTGTGGAAAGGTGAGTGGTCCTCAGGGGACACTTGTGCATAAAAGTGGATGGATGCCCTAGAGGCCACCGGTAAGGGTTGCAGGTACTTGTGACCCCTGGCGCACTCTGGACCAAACTTCGCAGTCGAGTCCACTTTGGTTGCAGGTTCAAATGAGGCAGTGGTGATTCCCTGGCAAATTCCCTGGTTGGGACAGTGGTGATTTCTCTGCTCCTGGTGGATGGATCAGGCCAGTTTCCCTGTAGCTGGCTTCAGGGCACAGAGGGGCAGAGCAGCAAGGCACCTGTGAAATTCGTCATCACGGCTGGGTGACAAGGTAACCGTGTGTACTCCGGTTTAGACGCTCTCTCTTTATTTCAGACCTGGGAATGCCAAGTGTACGAAATTCAGGGTGAGTGTGTCGTGAACGCAGAGCTTACGATGTACCAAGTTTCAAGGGTTTCCCCAAAATTGCGGCAGTGGTGTCAGGAAAAAAAAGGTCCTGCGCTAGCTGGTCAACCCACTGGTTGGCTGTCATGACCACTGTCAGGGACCACAAGCTGTGGCACAAGCAAGCTCCCAGAATTACTCTAAGGGCCTCAAGACTTCAGCAAAAAAGCTCCTGGAGCCAGTCCTGGCGCATCTGGCACCAGGCTCATATACTGTAAGGAGATACTTACCAGGCTTACTTTCAATTGACTACATGGGTCTTTAAATCCAACATGGAGGCACCCACACAGCCTCGTTCTTAAGAACCAAACCATGCGGTCTAGTGTTTTAGGTGTGGCAGGCCTGGAACCACTTTCCCTGGTACTGCTTTACCTGGACTTTATGGACAAAAGCAAAGCAGGAATACTGATGCTTCTCGACCTATTTGCGGCTTTTGACCTCTTTGACCAGGAGAAACTTATATCTACACTGTCCTTAGTAGGTCATTGTTCTCCATCAGCTGTGAAGTGGCTGAAGTCCTTCCTATCAGACAGGATGTCAAGGGTGTGCTGGGGACAAGCTTCCTCGGGGAAAGTACTGTCTACGTGCAGAGTGCCACAGGGAGATTGTCTATCCCCTACACTCTAACCACCTATGTACGCCCCCTGTGTAATCTCTTGGATAAAGCAGGGGTGAAATTTACTGACTATGCTGAAGATACTCAGTTATTGGTAGAAATGAGCAGAAATTATAGTGAAGGCCTGAAATCCATGCAGAACATCTATCTAATCATCAAGGAGTGGATGGCTCAACATTGGCTATGCCTCAATAGCGGAAATACTGAGCTGTTGCTTTTTGCATCTTCCCAAGCAAGTTCAAAATTGTGGCAGAATATATGCAGAATTTAATATTGATGGCCATTTCATTAAGGTCTTAGACCTGGTCAAGACTTTGGGAGTGATAGTGGATCATTCACTGGGTGCTGACTCTCGTGTTGGAAATGTTGTAAAATAAATCCCAGTACAACAAGAGGCTCCTTAGATTGGTCAAACCATTTGCTACTAATAAAAACTGTGAAACCTTGGTCAGAGCCATAATGATGCCACACATTGATTATTTCAATGCCTTGCTTGGGGGAGCCAGTAAAAATTGCATACAGAAACTCCAGGTCCTTCAAAACAATGCAGCTCCAAAAGGGAGCATATAACTTTGGCTAGGAGGGAACTTCATTGGCTGCCTGTTGCATCGCGAATTACCTTCAAGATTTTGACTAGAACACATAAATGCCTTTATGGGCTGGCCCCTACCTATCTGAAGACTTGCTTTACCCGGCAAACACAGGGTAGGTCAACCAAATCAAGCAACACCACTCGTCTTGTCTGCTCTAGGATTAAGAGAAGCCAAGTCAAAGGTCATTCTTTTCCGGTCATAGCCACTCTTGTGTAGAATGATCTCTCAGCCGAGATGCGCATAGAGGAGAGCCTGTCAATTTTTTGAAAATGGTTTAAGACTTTATTTAAATAGGAATATCTGCCTCTGCCCATTGACTGCTTCTGTCCAGAACTGAGTACTTTTGTTTTGTCTTGGTCTGGTTCTTGTTTAAGTGTTATATGTGTGCCCTGATGCCTGCGGGCTCTGGCGCGTTATAAGCATAAACTTACTTATTGCCTATGGCCACATGGTTTACTATGCACTATGCTCAGCCTTCTTGTCAGTCCCTATGCATCCCAGCAGTCAATATTTCATAGATTTCTCCCACCTAGACTGGCAAATGAAGTGGACCTGCCTCCCACCGCGGTACACGTAGAGCCAAACCCTTTCTAGCCAATCTTTCTCTGAAAGATATGATTATTATATTCCCAAGGGCACCACACTAGTGTTATAGGCTGTAGTCTCATATCCCACTTAGGAAGCATGTAAACGAGAAAAACACATATTAAAAGCCTTGGCCACAGAAGGGTCATAAGGCATCTAAACAAGAATTACAACTGTTTAAAGAAAAATGCATTATTTTGGTCATGGCATATAGATGGGTTAGCAGAGTATAAAATGATCAAGAGTAGATGCTGTAATGAAATTTGCCCCTATAAGATCCTTTTTAGGTGCCACTGGGTATCGTTGTCAATGTGTAATGGGCTATGCAAACAAAGCACAGCCCCTACAAAGAATGGCCCATCTGAACACACCTGTTCTTCTCCAATGGACAGAATGCTTATCAGACAGTTGTAGAAATAAAACGGGCATTAACAAGCTCCCCAGCCCTTGTGCTAGCAGATATAAAAAGCCATTTGTCTTCTGTTGACATGAAAAGTGGCTATGCGCAAGCAGTGCTGACTCAGATGCATGATGATAAAAATGGCCCAATTCTATATTATAGCACAGCAGTAGACCCAGAAATGGCTGGGTTACTGCAGAGACATAGTAATGGGGATGCTCACATACCCTCGGTCTCACACCAGTGACCACTCTGTTATTGGAAACCAAAACTATAACGTATTGCTGTTTCGCATGGATAGTGGGGAGTACAATTGTATTGTAAGCACAAGTGCTCTCAAAAAGCCAACATCGGATTCACAAGAGCCCCTTTACAAAGCCCTAGTGAGCTGCTTTTAGCGGATGGAAGTTGTGTGAGCAATGGGGAACTAAAGGCAACCTATGTATTTTGTACATCCCATGAAATGCTGGAGAGCACACAATTGGGATAAAATTGGCACTGATAGTCAAATTGGTTGCGCTTACTCATGCATACCATATAATCAAAAATAGGCGTCCCCAACACCATGAACCCAGGGGAGAACCAAAGTAAGACAGACCCACCAGAGGGGAAAAAGGAAGTTCATGGGAATAGAACCATAGAATCAATCAATGGAATAAGCTGCGCACTGTGAGGGAGCTAAATATGGGGACAGATCAGGTCAAGGAATCATAGAGATATATTCAATCAATCTTTAATAAACACATATACAATTGCCATACAATTAAAAACAGCTTAAAAACATATAATTGATACTAAACATATCTAGTTAAAGTGCATATTATTTTACTAAACATCCTAGGATGTAAGCAAAAGTGCAATGTGCATAAATTCCGTAGACAGTAAAGAGCCTCAATTGAACCCCAAATTGTATTTAGCCAGGGGGATATATTATAACTAATCTCTGTATATATGTAAGAGTTAGTTAGTGAGGCTTAAAGAGTTATGTAGGACACCAAAGTCACGCAGATCAACAATAAACAATATTTTCTGCGAGATGAGAAGGGTTGTACCTTAGTCCAGCCCAACATTTCTTTATAGAGAACAAACAGCAACCTGTGCTTGTCTCCAATCTGACCAAAATAGTCAACAACCGGTACCTAGTACAGCTCCCAAACGTATTGTGGGCTGTACTGGTATCTGAACATAGGTAGTTTCGACGATCAAATAACAATGTCTAAGCTGTCTGTCTCTCGTCGTAGCAGGAGAGAGAAGGCTTGACAATCGTCTTCCTCAGGACAGGGCAGATTAGGTGATAAATTCTAAAATCTAAACATACAGATTCTCTACATTTGAATAATCAAGAACCGTCTGGGGCCACCTAGTACAAACAATAACTTTCTAGGGCCACATAGTACAGATAGTGTCTTTTGAATTTATTCCATATATCCGATCTTCTTCAGTTAGTTCTTCCTTAATGCACCCAGATGTTCAATAAATTCCCTTTGAAGGGAGAAATTCCCATTGGGTGTATTTCGAAAAATAGCCATCAGGGTAGAGAGAAGAAATAAAATTTCTCTTGATGACACTCCCCTGGGATCTTGTCCAGGTGCACAGTAGTTCAGGCTAAGTGGGGAGAAAACATCCCATCAACCGGTAATCCTGTGCAGATCCGATCCGTGTCGGCATATACGACGTAATACGAGCGGTCGCAGAGCTGTCGCCATTATGGAGCCAGATTCCTCAAAGTAACGCCGGTTCCGTGTGCAGGATGGCCGCCGTACCGAAACGTAGCTCAAAACAGCTGCTCACGCTGATTCCGTGTGCAGGGTGGCCGCCGTAACAAAACGCAGCTCGAAATAGCTGCTACCGCTGGTTCCGTGTGCAGAATAATCGCCGTAACGAAGCGCAGCTCAAAGCAGCTGCTTCCAAATTCAAGGAGGATTCAAGAATGGCCGCCGTAACAAAGCGCAGCTAAAAATAGCTGCTACCGCTGGTTCCGTGTGTAGGATAGTCGCCGTAACGAAGTGCAGCTCAAAGTGCTTATTAAAGATTGATTGAATATATCTCTATGATTCCTTGACCTGATCTGTCCCCATATTTAGCTCCCTCACAGTGCGCAGCTTATTCCATTGATTGATTCTATGGTTCTATTCCCATGAACTTCCTTTTTCCCCTCTGGTGGGTCTGTCTTACTTACTCATGCATACAACAAAGCGTCAGGCCTGCAAGTCTACATTTAAACAGATTGTCGCAATGCTTTTGGGATAGTTCACAGATATGGCAGGCTGTGGAATGAGCATGGCTATTTATCTGGCCAAACCCCCATAAGAAATTGCAAACTGTGAATGTACTCCTAGAATCGATAAGGCTTTCAAAAGAACTTGTGCTTATAAAGCGCAATGCACACCAAGTCCGAAAGGATGTTGTCAGCAAAGGGAAGGCATTAGCTGACCAAGTAGCTAGTAGGACTGCCCTTTCCTTTAAAGTCCTGGCAGAGAATATCATGCGTCGTAAGTGCAGTCAGAAAAAACACCATATGAAACACTAGAACAATTGCCCGTGTTGCCTCTGCCAGATACAAAAAAGAATGAATGGGAAAAGGCAAGATGTTCTCTTCATAGTGATAGGTTGGGTGCATTCCTGAATGATGTTTAGCTGCTCCCACAGCACTGCAAATGTATTTTGCACAATTTCTACATGTTGTAACACGTGTCAAAAGGGGAAAATGGTAAACCGAATGAAAAGGGGAATGGTTTACCCAGGCTTTCCCCTCAAACAGAACAGTAGTTAAGACAGAGATGCTTGATATGCCCACATCGGAATATGGCAAAGACACCTAATGTGCTGCCTGGCCCCCGGTTACACAATTCTAGTGCGACTTTATTCAGATGCCAAAGGTGGCACACCTGAAATGCACTGGTTATAGTCGATGTATTCTCTAAGTGGGTGGAGGTGTATTACACTCATAAAAGCAGATACACACGCAGTTCTGAAGGCATGGATATGAAATATTATGGCTAGGTTTGGGTTGACCAGGGTGTATCAACAGTCCTAGAGGGACCCATTTTGCAGGAAACTGATCTAGGAGCTATGCATAATGTGGATTGTACACCGGATGCTCCATGGTCCATACTACGCACAATCAGCTGGATTAGTGTAACACCAAACTCCAATCATTAAAGGAAGAGTAACAAAGATATGTGCGGAAACCACTTTAAAGCAGCCAGGCACACTACCACTAGCTTTTATGAATATGAGGGGAACTGACAGTAGAGCAATGGGACTAAGCCCCTAGGAGATACTTGCGGGTACATCAATGCATTTGCCAGAAACTCCACTGGTGCCTTTGAATAGGGGTACAGCACAGGGTGCCAATGATGCGCTACTCAAACACTGTAAAGGTTTAGTGAAAACTGTTCATTATATAATCGGGTCCAGGAAGCCTTACCAAAGAGTCCTACTATTCCCTGCCACACTTCCCACCCTGGACATTGAGTGTGTTTATATAAAGAGGTATAAGAGACTGGATTGTTTATACAAACGCTGAACGGCCCCTATGAGATTCTGCTAACGAGTGGAACCACCGTTTGCGCCTGCCGAGATGTCACTGCCCAGACGGATGCAGCACATTGCCATGCAGCAACACTGCCTGACATTGCCACAGGTGGTGATACCACTGCTGATGTGCCTTTTGTTTAGCTTCATAATGTTGCTTTTGCTTAGTGAGGTTTCTGGGGAGGAAGGATAGGTTAAGACTCTTATGTTGGGACGGTCCACTACAAAAATGAGGAAAGATGGCAATTGTTCAACAGCGGATAACTGCAGAGGTCAAGTGTAGGGCTGTGGTGGAAACATAGGAACGTAACACCAGGATGTACTGTACAGATCATTTATCTAAGACTTTTCTGTATGATGTTCGTTGTGTGGAACTATACAAATTCTGAGGTTTCTGTGCTCTGAGGCCACATTTTTGGGATAGGAATACTATACTAATTTCCCAACCCATTTCTGTCCAGCTATATGGAAATTAACCTGGTTTGTAGCTCTGCAGCCTGTCTCCCAGTGGATTATTTGATGATCAGCAGCTGCTTTCGGTTTTTGAAAGCACTTAGCTTGAAGCTATTTTAAGCAATACTATAATAATATCTATAAGCTGATGGTTTTTGTGTGAGGCAACATGGCACGGGTATGGGCATGTTTTGAGATGTTTGTAGCGTTTCCTCAGCTAATAGAATGAGTCACATTGTAAGAATGCTACAAAGTTTGAATTAAGCTAGTTCTTCGTCAACTTTAACCAGTGTTATGGTAAGGACAGAAATTGTTATACAACATTGATTTATTATTTGCCTTCAATTCCTCTCTCCTTCTATCCTCATATTGCTGACCTTGCCAAGAAGGCTCACTTTCAGCTTCACCTCCTCAGAAGCATTTTCCCTTTCCTGCCCTTCCCCCAGAAAGTCAATGCGCCTCATTACATGTTTGTCGGTCCGGAATTAAAGGTGCCAGTAAAACCGTACCGGCACCGTTTTCTGGACCGGCAAACTGGGTTCTGCGGGTGGGTACCGTACCGTCCTCCAGGTCTGACCTGGCGGGCGGAGCGGCACCCGGCTGCAGAGATGCACAGAAACACTGGCACCATTGTGACATGGTGCCGGTGTTTCCGCGCCCCCCATTCCCGTGAAGTCCTATTGGATTCCACAGGAATTGGGATTAACAGAATTGCCAGCTCTGGATTTACCGGACCAATGGGGTTGTAATGCCCCGGTAAATCTGGCGAGTCTGGCGCCGGTAACTCACTACGGGTTCGGCAGCAGGCTGTGGGTTTTACCGGCACGGCTACCGACAGTATTGTAATGAGGCCCATTGTCTGTAAAGCTCTGGTTCTCTCCAGACTGGACTACTTTAACAGCCTCTTAATATGCCTCCATCCTTCCTTCACGCTCTTCAACTAATCCAGAATAGGACTGCAAGACATATCCTTGGCCACAAGCCTAGGGACTGCATCTCTACAGCCCTAAAAGTTCACCACTGGCTCCCAGTGACTGCAAGGATCAAATTCAAGACCCTCTGCACCATCCACAAGTATTTCTGGGGCCTGGGACTGTTCTACAAAAAACTCTCCCTCACTAAATACTGCCCTGCCAGAGTCCTAACGTTCTCTAGCTTTAACTATTTGCAGGTCATTTGTTTCTCGAAGCAGAGAGTGGGGAGTTGATCTTTCTTCGGCAGGAGCCTCCCTCTGGAATGGCCTCCGTGCCCTTCTCAGACTTGAGCCGGATCTCCTTAAGTTCGGGAAGCTTCTCAATACCTTCCTCTTCTCCTCTTTCCCTCTGCACCCTCCTTGCTAATACCCTCCCACTGACATCATCCTGTCGGACTTGGTGCGCATCGAAGTGGGCTCCAAGTGGACTGTTGGGGTGCCCTGAATTGCTGTGAGGATCGGCTGTGCCTTATCTTACACCCGAACCGCCGTGCGCAAGAGGAAGCTCTGCGTGTGTGAAATGCCGAACTCGTCAAGACACCAATTACCAGTCTGGTAGCTCCGCCCCCTGCTCTCAGCGCCCGGCCCCCCCTGCAGCTGCCGACTTCCCTACTTAGCCCGTGCACCAGCGCATCGCGCGTGCGCATCGAAGTGGGCTCCAAGTGGACTGTTGGGCTGCCCTGAATTGCTGTGAGGATCGGCTGTGCCTTATCTTACACCCGAACCGCCGTGCGCAAGAGGAAGCTCTGCGTGTGCGAAACGCCAAACTCGTCAAGACACCAAGTAATGAACTTTAATGGACTAGGCTTGGCTTCTCCCCTTTTTTTTTTTTTTTTTTTTCTTTCTCAATTTGGAACCACTGCTGCGGCATTGCCGCAGCAGTTTAAAGGAGTCTCTTGTGTTGTGTTTGCACTGTGCCCAGAAACCTAATAATATCCCTTTTCTATTTTGTTGCAGTTACCAGTCTGGTAGCTCCGCCCCCTGCTCTCAGCGCCCGGCCCCCCTGCAGCTGCCGACTTCCCTACTCAGCCTGTGCACTAGCGCATCGCGCGTGCGCATCGAAGTGGGCTCCAAGTGGACTGTTGGGCTGTTAGGCAGTGAGGCTGGGAGCGCGGGACAAGTGAGTTCTTACTTTCTCCTATGAAATTGGTATCTCAATCTTGCACGTTTGGTTTAAATGGTATCAAGTTTGCGCAGTGGGCGCCGCATGAAATCGTCTCCGGTTAAAAATACAAAAAAAAGTCGAATTAATAAAAAAAAATGGCACTGCCTAAAGAGGTTGTGAAGTGACGTTCCTGGGACGAGTGCATGCACTGCTTTAGCGGCACTTTGGGGTCCAATTACCGATCAGGACTTAATAAAACATGAGGTGGCATTTTCATATGTGCGTGCACAGGCACTCGCAGCACCACCAGATGGGTCTCCCCCTGTTGATTCTAAACTCCCGCCTAGAAAGCCCTCACCCAAACCAGACCGTAAAAGCTTTTTGAGTATGCGCATGGATACTGCAGTCTCTGAGCCTGTGCATTCCATTGACGCTACCCCCTCCTCCCCCTCCGACAACTCCATATTAGCGCCAGTGGTACTTGCTGCCCTGGAGAAACGGGTGAGGTTATCGGTGGGTCCTTCGACACCGGTTACCTTTCCAAGTTCCAAAAGAGCTGATGTTCATATTCACTGCAAAGACCCCATACATATGGAGGGCGCAAACAGCTCGCCAACACCTCTTCCCAATGTACTCCAGTCTGTCCACTCTCCTGGCTCTAGTTTGTGGCCGTCTTCCCCTGGTCGGCCGCCTTCCCTCACCCGGGCTGTACCTGGTATTAATACCTCAGTAACGGATCCCCTGTTCCCACCCCCCCCACCAAAAGGCCTCGAATAATCCATTGGGCTTTGACATGCTGGAACCCACAGGTGACATGCAATCTCTGGAAGCATCTTACCCGGTACTGGCCATGAGTACACGCACTACGAATTCAGGGATTGCAAAACAGCACTTACAGAAATCCTAATAAAAATAAACAAACTAGAGGGTTTCATTTTTGCAGACAGTCTCAGACTGGGTGGTGATGGACACAAACCACAGAGAAAATAAGTGGTGCTAAACAGCTCTGTCTCGACCCAAACGGATGTGTTAGAAATTCCAGTGAATGAATCTATTATTAGGAATGCCCCTACAGTCACCTATGCATTCCCGCAATCCTTTGCACAAACCCTGGCTGTCCCAAGATCGCCTACTACATGTCATATTCTCTCGCATGCGCAACTATGTACGGAAGTTGCACTTCATGCGGAAAAGTTGGAACAGCTCTTATTTTTCCTGCAACCCAGCCAGGTGGAGGAAAGAGTGGGGCCGTCTCTTTCCTGCATGGAGGGGGGGCAGGAACTCTATCCAGACAGCCCCTCTGTACTAACCAAACTGTTTGAAACCACCAGCCAAACTGACTCCTATCTTGACAATATTACTTCTGCTCCTGATATCAGGCAATCTATTGTTGAGAATAGTCCCCCGCAACTTCCGGAGCGGTCCTTTATCTCAAGGAAGGAAAAAAGGCTATTCTTCCGTGCCTTAAAAAGAAAAGCTGATCGGAAAAAAACGGCAAAAATGTTCCAAGATGAATTAATCCCTCCTGCAAAAATGAATGAAAAAAACAAAATAAAAATTGAGAAGAAGAATGTAGGGAAGCCACTGAGCAAGTCTGCTGGACGGAAAAGTCCTGTAAATGACTTGGACACTGGCGAAATAATTGCAACCAAACACACAAAAAAAGTGCACCTGCAACTACCCCTTTCTGTGAATGAGGAGCTAGGACACCCCTCATCTCAGACGCAACTACCTAACTTCTTTAAACCTATTGACAACAAAACAACGCAAATAGGTAAGGTAGTTGTGTCTCCTTCCATCAACAGGGAGACGGTGACGGAGATGGCCGTAGAAGGTGACGAAGGCATCGAGTCACCTAATCCCGGCAATAATCGAGAGACTGTGAAGAAGTCCTCTCCCATGCTAAACAAATTGGGAGTAGGTGATAAGCAAAAGAAGCAGGAGTCAGTGCCAGAGCGGTTTGTGGCAGACCCGGAAGAATTCGGGGAAGCAACGAAACAATCCACTACTATCCTAGGATGGGCAATCGTATCATTTAAGAATGGCATAAAGCGACTTAATCGCTCTGCCTTGATGCAAGCCTTCAACCGTTTACCTGGTCTGCGCACGTTGCACTCGAATGATATCGAATGGATAACCTCGCCACCCATGCAAAACCATAGCATGGTATGTAAGGTGCAATCGGCCATTATCACCAACCTCATCCTGCAATACATGGATGAGTTAACGTTTTATTGGCCTAATGCTGTACCCGTTCGATTCAATCGATGATGCTATCTCATTTAATGAAACGCCTCTGGCGCCTGGTCCGGCGGAATTGCCAAATTCGGCCATTGCTGATTCTCAAAGTGGCATTAATGCTGAAGTGATTGCACAACTTGTAAGTCTATCTAATACTAGTAAGGATTGGTCATGGTTAGCCGCCTTACAAAACACTCGAAACTCAGCCATGTCTAACATTCCCCAGTAAGTAGCCTGCCTCCCTCTCCATTCTATCTTGGAATTCATGCGGGTACAGCAATCTGAAGTTATGGTTTAGCAAGCCGCATGTAGGATTGGAGTGTGATATTATGTTATGTCAAGAAACTATGTGTACACACGATCTCGTGTTGCCCGGTTTCAATGTTATCCAAACTCACGCGAAACAAGGCACAAGTGGTCGGCCGTATGGGGTTCTGGCGATAGCCTTAAATACCAATTTAAATATATTGGTACTGGATGTTTTTAAAGCAACTGTAATGATGGCCGTACTAATTTTGCTCAAGGGTTCTCGGCTAACTCCTATTCTCCTGGTTTCCTTATATCACAACCCTAATACGCTCAACCAAACATGTGCATTTCAAGAGCTCAATACTTTATTTGATGACATCTTGGCTCGTCATCCCGCATGTGATATTGTATTAGGAGGGGACTTCAATGCTTATTGTATGAAAACTAACTCTAACCCGTTGAGATGTGGGAGTACTCACCAAACATGGCATAGAGGCAGATTGTGGCAGGAATATTTAAAATCCTGGGAACTTCACATTATCCCGTTTTGTACTAGTGACGGGTGTTATACCTGGAGAAGAGGGGATAGATCGACATGCATTGACTACTTCGCCATATCGCGAGGTTTGCAATCGTATTCCGACAACATAGCAATATATGATCCCGGTTTTAGTGACCATTACATGATCCATCTAAATATTCATTGCGACATGATGCACCTGCACATGGACCCTCAGCAAGGGTTTATAGAAGGGGACCGTCCTGGCCTGTCAATTCGATGGGCCACTAAACTTTGTGATAAGGTGAACGACATGGTTTCTGCACGTTTAACATTGCATCACAGTTCTGATTTCTATTCTAACAGTCCTATCAAGGAGATTACGGCGATATCTAGAATAATAACTGAGGTAATTCAATCTCTCCAAGTGCATGCACCGCTCCCCGAAGTAAGTTTGTCGCCGATAGCCCTTAATTTTATTCTTGAAGCTAAAAGATCAAAGAGGGCGGCCCTGCGGAGTATTTTTAAAACCGCTCCCACATGGGGGGTTTACTTGTCAGAGAAAAAAAGTGTTCTTAACACCTATCGGAACAAATGCAGAGATCACAGACATTTTATGTATAATCAGGAGAATCAGAAAATGTTTAGTACACTCTGCCACAGAGACAGGCGCTCCACTTGGAGTTTGCTTAGGGCAGGAACAACTGTACTCTCCTCTGATCAATCATCATCTATCTCTGCGCAGACTTGGAGAATTTACTTCGAAAAAAAGTTTGCCCTCCCATCAGCATTTGTAGAAATCGTATATAAATGGACCTGCCTAGCATCACCCTCCTTTCCACTCTGGGATATTCTGAGTATTGAAGCTGCAATAACTGCCCTGAAATACTCAAAAGCAGCAGGCCCAGATGGGATTCCACCTTGTGTTCTTAAACACCATCCAGGTTTGTGGGCAGGGATCTTCAAGAAACTGTTTGATAACATGTTGACAACTGTGTATACCCCACCGTCATGGCTAAATTCCATCATTGTTCCAATTTATAAAAAAGGAGTGAGGTCTCAGCCATGCAATTTTCGTCCAATAGCGCTAATTGATACGGCTGCTAAAGTGTTTGCTAGTTTGCTTTTGGGTGAACTACAAGCAGTGATTAGAGACCTTAAGATTTTGTCTAAGTATCAAATTGGTTTCCGTGCAGGAATGGTGACCCCTTTAAATGCTACAATTATGGCGCATTTATTAGCTAAACACAAATTTAAGGATTCTGGCCCACTATACATGGCGTCGATAGACCTCACATCTGCCTTTGACTCCGTTGTACGATCACTTTTATGGAAAAAAATGGCCGCCATGAACATACCACAATACATCATACAACTAATATCCAAGCTCCACACAAAGCCACTTATTTGGTAAGGGTAAATAACCAAAGTGCTACAACACATCCAATAAAGATTGCCCTTGGTGTGAAGCAAGGATGCAATTTAGCAGCCACCCTTTTCAATCTTTATTTATGTGGCATCAATGACATTTGGAATACCCAGATCTCCTATCCAGCAAGGCTTGGATATCTCAAAATACAATGGTTAGCCTTTGCGGATGATATTGTAATATTTGATCGTACGCCCAAAGGCATGCAGACCAAATTGGATTTATTCGCATCTTACTGTCTAAATCATAATCTGAAATGTAATGTGGAAAAATCCAATATAGTAGTATTTAGGAATCGCAAGAGGAAGAACATCACACGCAATGGAGAATTGAGAATTTTCCCCTAACCATAGTTCCTCAAATTCGTTATCTTGGTTATACCATAACTGATTCCCAATCACTGGTAATGTGGAGGGAGGTATTACAAAAAAAAGCTGCTCCCCTCGCCACGCAAATACGGATGGTATATCTGAAGTTTTGTACATTTTCATTGCTGCCACTTATGCAATTTTATATCCTAAAAGTAGAGTCTGCTATCCTTTTTGCTTTAGATATGTGCCTGGCAAACATTAACACCTACCTTGACCAACTACAAGGGTGCATGTGGAAGGTGGTTTTGAGGTTGGCTAAATCCACACCAAATATTGTAATAAGGCAGGAACTTGGTATTACTGCCGTATCTGCACGCCGTAACTGGCGGTTATTGGCTAATTTTGCCAGAATGTTATATCCTCCTGCAAATTCTCTTTATGAAGATTTGGGCCAACTCATGGTCGCGTCTGAACGATCTTCCATCACGATCTACCATACACAAATGATTCATCTATTGGACGAAATTGCACTTGTACCAGCAGACCTCGAATTTAGACCTAACCATGTAAAACATCGTATTATAGAAAATGACTGGTGTAAGACGTTAACGGGAATGGCGGGTCTTGAGGGCTATAAGGAAGTAGTTTGTTTCTGCTCTTCAAGACGGCCGCACAAACCTTATGTAATCCAGTTTCCCTGTAATAAGGCTAGGGAAACCTATTTGTGTTTTAAAATGAACCAATCTCTTACGTTAGAAAGAATCAGTGGTTGGAAACTGCACTGGAAAGTAGAAGCGCAGTTAGGATGTAGGTTCTGCATGGATGGTTACATTCAAGAAACCTTGAAACATCTGGTTATATTTTGTACATATTTTGAGGCAACACGTGCATTAACAATTGCAACTGACTGTGTATTAACTGGGGCAACTAGGGAATGGCTTTGGCTAGCTTGCATATGGGGGACCCGCACGAGCTTTATATTAGCTCTGTGTAGACTCCTAGTAACCGTAAACAATGAACTTGAGAAGATGTTTCACAAGAAAGACGAGCAGCCTAGCTGCTGAGGTTAATAACACAATACTGGTATTCTGCTGTTCCTATAAAGCACATTGAGCTACTGCTAGAATATGGTATGTTAATCTTTGGTAAATCGGTTTGCTCCATTCATAAGCCCTCCTAGAAATTGGATTCCTTTGTTATTGGTTGAAATTAGTATGGTAATTTCGAATTTACTTGCAAGTGTGACAATGAAGTTCCAGCATTTTGTGTTGTCTACCGCTTGAACCCTTGTAAAAATAGGTAAATGGTAAGCTGCTGAAATTGCGTCATTATGATGGATACGAAATGCATCACGTTGACCTGTGTTCCTGACTTAAATTTACATAACTTATGCCTAACACGTAAAAGGAATGGTCTACATGAAAGGAAACAAATTGTCACATCGATATCTTAGAGGTGATACATAAAAATGTATTTTTACTGGATAATAATAAGAAAATATTATTTTATAAGATACGTTGAATTGCAGAAGTGAAACATAAAAAATGTCTTCCTACTGTATAATAATAAGAAAAACATAATTGTTATGAAAGTTGTAAAAGTTTGTTGATCGAACTAATAAAACAACAGTTTGAAATAAAAAAAATAAAAATAAAATACCCTCCCTCTGATACGACTGGCTGCCTGGTCCCTTCTGAGTCACACAGGGGCCAGGCCCCACTCTGCCAGTCTGCATCAGCACCTTGCACTTGCCTTTGGGCACCCTTCCCTGATCAGACTACCAAATTGGGTTCACCCCCCTCCTCCCACTACATGACCCTCCCCCCACCCCCCATAGCACTTGCCCTCCTGTCCTCATCTAGCACATGCACCCAGGCCCCCTCTAGCACTTACCCAGCCCCCTCTCCGACTCCCTCCTGCATCTCACCTGCTACTCCCGGTTGTAGGACAAATAATCGAATCTAAATGGTCGACAGGACAAATGGTCGACACCAAAAGGTCGACAGGTCAAATGATCAAATTTTTTTTTTTTTTTCACTTTTTTTGGGGGGGGGGGGAAGTCCCCTCCCAACCCCCCTTTTTTTTGCTTAAAACCACTTTTCTTCCCTAAACGAAAACCTAAAAAAATATATATAACTAAATAACTAAAAAAAAAATTTGATCATTTGACCTGTCGACCAAATTGCGTCGACCTTTTGACTGTCGACCATTTGACTGTCGACCATTTGACTAGACACCGCTACTCCCCTTACCTTCCCCACCACCCCCCCTGCACTTCCTGTCTGCTGCACCTGGACGATCTTAATATCACATGGCCTAGTAGGACCGTTTGTCGTTTATCCTCCTCTGTTCCCTTCACCATAAGTTTTGTGGCACCTGGACACACACTCTGCTGTATAGGCACCATACAAATGTTTAATAAATAAATATAATTATTTGTATTAGGCATTTAGAGAATGAAACATTTTCAATAATTGTAACTTTACATGAAGAAATGGTTCTTAAGCCTTTCATTGCCAGATGTAAGATTGCATATGCTATAGGTGATGGCAGAGGAAAAATAGACTGACGTCTTATTCCATTTGTTGACGTTACCTACATAAGGTTAAGCGGATGTCAATTGGGGATGATATGAAATCAATGCATGCCTTTTGGAGTTTATAATAACCATCGCCTCCTTCCTAATCTTTGACATGAGGTTACATTTGGAATTGCTGGTTTTGTGATGGTTTTTACAAAAAAGAAATCTTAACCGTACCCAAACACCGATTTGAGTACATGTCCAATATTGTCATGATCTCTGCCTCCAAAAGATCAGGACTTGCCCGACTCCCTTGGAAGCAGACCCATAACCCCGGTTCCGAGTGCCAGCCAGTCCCAATTGGGACCTTTTGGACCATGTCCTGGCGCCAGTGGCACCAGGCTCATAAAGATGCCCACTCCCAGCGCTGGAAGCGCCGGGCTCATAATGCTTGGGTGGACTTACCTGCAGCAGACCATGCTGCTTACTTACCTGCCAGTTGAACCCCTGATCCTCTTCTGTTTGGGACTACTTTTCCTGTTGGGTGGGGCAGGAGCCACTCCCTAGGTTCAGAATACTGGAACTCTTCTGGAAAGCAGGAACTCTTTTCTTACCTAGGCGTGGCTGTGGAAGGAGACACCTAAGCACTACAGGAGGCTATTTAAACCACACCCGATGGATGAATCTTGCTTTGCGTTATTCTGCATTCTCTGCAGCAGAACGCTCATCGTGTCTTCTGCTTCTGATCCTGGGCCTAAGGGAACAAAGGCTTACCATCCTGGAATCCAGTCTTCAGCAGCACCTGTAAAGACAAAGAAAGAACAGGTTAGCACTACGGTCTTCAGTGGCAGCGCATCTCTTACCTGGTCCATCGGCTGTCACCAACGCCTCGCGCTGCATTCCGGCATCTGAAAGACAAAGGCTTACCTACTCTTCGCATGCTCCGGAGGTCTTCGCACTGCATTCCGGCATCTGAAAGACAAAGGCTTACCTACTCTTCGCATGCTCCGGAGGTCTTCGCACTGCATTCCGGCATCTGAAAGACAAAAGCTTACCAGCTCTTCGCACGCTCCGGAGGCCTTCGGCGCTGCATCCCGCATCTGAAAGACAAAAGAAGGTGCGTTTAAAGACATTGGGCAACATTATTACTCACGTGCCATTACTCCTTCCCACGCCAAATCCAGTGGGTATTCCAGCACCCTTCAGCTTCTCTAAAGCTCCGAACTTGTACCTGCAAGATAAAAGGGACAGTTAGTGCGCATCGTGAAGCAGGCTACAAGCGCTTACTTACGTGCTTCCAGGCGCTTCTATTCCTCACGCGGGTTCGATCCTCCACTCTCATCAGCCCGCCATCCGCCATCGCCGGAACCCTGCAAAACAAGAGATATCATTACAAAAGACTTTTAAGACATTTGAAGTGCCCAGAACTTACCGTTCGTGCAGTTAACGACGGACAGCAGTCCTCTGAGGTCAAGAGGCCTGCACCCTTATCCAGTGAAGAAACTGGTTACGGCACCCTGCCCCGAGGCAGATGGAGAGCTCGCCGTTCACTTACCTAAGGTGAGGGCGTTAACCTTTGGGGTTCTACAGGAGAAGAGAAAGGGAAGAGGAGAGAGGCACCCAATAACCCCAGTTCATTAATCCCATATTTTCTATCTGCAGACATCTTACTCTTCGAGTCAGACATACAGTGCACAGAGGTCCAGCCCAAAGAGCCAACCGTGTGTTATACATCACCTTTGAAGATACGGCATTCACCCAGTCAAGACCGGCGCCTCTGTGGGAATCAGGTGAGCGTTACAGAACGCAAAGCCTACCGCAAAACTCCCACCCAGGCACGATGGAAACCTCGGATACCGACCAGCTAGCCCAGTTACTTGGGGAACTAAGAGCAGAAGTGCATGCAGCCCGTCAGGAAACGAATGCTCTAAGAAGGGAACTGATTATTTCCAAGGAGCGAACAGACGATCTCGCTAGACAATTGCTACAGTCACAAGCCGGACAAACTCCGTTACCCGCATCAGGGGCAAATCTTCCTTCAACATCCTCTACGAACCCAGTGCAGATCAACCTACCTGGGAATGTACCTCTGGCTCCGCCCGAACGATTTTCTGGTGACCCAAAGAGGTTTGCAGTATTTATTAACCAGTGCCGGTTGCACTTCTTATGCCGGTCAGCAGCCTTTCCAACTGATCAAGCTAAGGTAGCTTTCGTGCTTTCGTACCTTAGTGGCAATGCGGCAGACTGGTCGATCCCTCTAGTTAATCAAGATGATCCGGTTCTCCATGATTTTCAAGCTTTTCAGCTCAGTATGGAAAAACTGTTTGCAAGACATTCACAGGGGCAGGCCTTGGACAATGAGCTCCTTTCATTGCGACAGGGTAATCAAGACCTTTTGGCTTATATTGCGTCTTTCAACAGACTGATAGTGGAAACTCGATGGCCTGAGGACAAAAGGATTACGCTGTTTTATAGAGGTCTACGTGGAGAGCTCAAAGATGTGTTAGCCCAAGTAGTGAATCCCCCGCAAGACTGTTCGGACTATATTGATTTAGTCGTTCAAATTGACCACAGACTGCAGAACAGGAAGGCCGATCGTTCCAAGTTTGATGCTCGAGTATTTTCCAAACCACCAACTCCTACCAAAGGAGTAGACTCCGGGGAACCCATGCAAATAGGGGGCCTGAAAGGACCACTAACACAAAAGGAGCGGGAAAGGAGAAAACAGCTGCAATTATGCCTCTATTGCGGAAACTCGGGGCACTTTCTTCGAGACTGTCCGGTGAAACCAGCCAAGAAGGCAGTAGGAGCTGCAGTTACCAGGGTCACAAACTCTGAGCAGGGAAACGACCTCGCCCGACAAGAATAGAGGTCCTCTTGCCGAGCGTTAAAACCAGTTCTGTGACCTCGCATTTCGTGATACCTATGGTCCTCATTAGCCCTGAACATCCGGATCGATTACATGCGATTGAAGCTTACGTCGACAGCGGTGCCATCGGCAATTATGTGGATCATGAAATGGTTTTGAGGATGAATCTGACTCTTTGTCCAAAGGCTGTAAAGGACGTCATTACTAAGGTGGATGGTACGGAGATAGCCTCCGGACCAGTAACGCATACCACCCAAGAAGTGACGCTAGTAAGTCAAGATGGACACCATGGGCAGATCGTGTTCGATGTGATCAAGGCCCCTCAGTTCCAGATTATTCTAGGAATTCCTTGGTTAGAGAAGCACAATCCTCAGATCGATTGGCGAGCAAGAACGGTTCAGCTTCCAGAATGTGTCTCTACTTGTCACCCTCGACCTGGTGTTGCACTGGCAGCAATTTCCTCGGAGGCTCCCCAGTTACCTCCTGAATACCTAGAATTCCAAGATGTTTTCCGGAAGGATCAGGCTAACTCTCTACCTCCTCATAGGTCTTATGACTGCCAGATAGACCTGATACCTGGATCTACTCCTCCTTGTAGTAGAATTTATGCCCTCACCGAGCCTGAGAATCTTCACCTCCGACAATACCTGGATCAATACCTAGCGAATGGGTTTATGCGTCCTTCCAAGTCCTCTGCTTCCTCAGCTTTGTTCTTCGTTCCAAAAAAAGAAGGGGACCTTAGAACTTGTATAGATTATCGCGCCCTGAACCAGATCACCGTTAAGAATAGATATCCGTTACCTTTGATCCCTGAACTCCTGGACCAAGTCAGAAAAGCATGCATATATACAAAGCTGGATCTTAGAGGAGCCTACCACTTGGTACGAGTAAAAGAGGGCGATGAATGGAAGACGGCCTTCCGCACCAAGTATGGGCTATTTGAATATCAGGTCATGCCCTTCGGACTTTGCAATGCCCCGGCCGCCTTTCAATATTTTATGAACGATGTCCTCAGAGAGCTCATAGATGTGTGTGTTGTTGTTTACATTGACGACATCCTCGTTTATTCTTCATCGGAATCTGAACATCGGAAACACGTGAAAATGGTCCTCGAAAGATTGCGTCAACACAAACTTTTCGCTAAGTTGGAAAAATGAGTTTTCAACGTGACTGAAGTTGAATTCTTGGGATTCATATTATCACCTGGTGGAGTGCGTATGGATTCAAAGAAGGTCGATGCAGTTCTCAAATGGCCATCACCATCATCCGTAAAAGGTGTGCAAAGCATGTTAGGCTTCGCTAACTTTTACCGCAGGTTTATCCCCGAATTCTCTCGAATAGTCCAGCCCATCACTGCCTTGTTAAAGAAAAACAAACGTTTTGAATGGTCTACCGAGGCGGAACAAGCTTTCCAGAATTTGAAGACTAGATTTATCTCTGCACCGATCTTAAAACATCCTCGCCCAGAACTCCCCTACATCTTTGAAACTGATGCTTCGAGCCTTGCCATGGGGGCAGTTCTATCACAAAAGCGTTACAAATATACACCTTGCCGGATCCTAGCTCCCGGTAGTGATTCATCACTCTTGGGGCAGGGCCATGCAAATTGCAAGAATTCGAATTGGAATTCGTCATTTTGAAGCCCCCCCTAAGGATAGGTGATTTAGAAATTCAAATGAAAATACTATCTCCCTCTATTCAGTACCTGGAGAAGTCTGAAAAGAGGTACAGTAGGGCTAACAGTATATAGTATAAGTCAAGGGCATTAGGGCACAGAAACCATAAGGAGCAAGCAGGTGAACGAACTACCAACAAATGCTGTGTCTAGCGGATCATAGCTATCCTCAGACAGATACAAAACCTTTCTAACATAGAAGAAAGGCAAACTGTTTTCCATTCTAAAATTCTGAAAGGATAATCATTTTTAAAAGCGATACATTTCTCTCTATATAAAGCAGAACATCTGTCCGTTTGTTCCATTTACAATTCCACCAATCTTCACCAAATTGTTCATAGCTACCTGTTAGGACCCTGTGGACATTACTGGATAGATGACATTTGGACACTCCAGTTTCCACAGATTTCAGTCCCTTCACACATGAGATGGTTGCTTGAAATCGACAAAACATCAATGCGGTCGTATAAGGACCAGAAAAAGCTAACGCTAAGCATATTGACATGAGGAAGAAAACTGAAAGGTCCCTGTGGGACTTGGAAAAGCATATTTCAAGGCCTGATGTTGATGCAAAATATTTTCACTGCAACGTGCCAGGGTGAAGCGACAGGTAGGCAGAGCGCACATAAGGTCCCAGTAGGCTGCAGCATGCCAACTCTCGCCTCCCCTCCATGTCTCCTCTGGGGTATGTCAGCTAGCCACATGCACCCATTTGCAGTGCAATTTACTTCAGAGTGCTAAGCACATATCAAGAGATTAGCGACTCAGGACAGCGACCTACAGGATCATTGATTTTCAACAACTGATGGGCGTTATCATGTCTGTGCAGAGTACAGGTACCTGTTCCTAATATATATATATATATATATTACAGAGCCTGTGGCAGCCACCCTGTAGTTATGGTCAAGTTGCTCAACCCATATGAAGAGCACTTTTTGTGTGGCTTATAGCTTCGCACCTCCCCACCCCCCGGCCGAATCCTCAGGAAACTTTGCAAAAAAAGTATATGGCTCCGTCAGATTGATCCTGTGAAGTTTGATGAGGTCCCAAAATGTGTGATTTTTACAATAGATGCAATGGGAAAATGAATTTGCTCACGCCAACAGCCAAAACCGCTGGGTGGATTTTCACCAAATTTGCAGTAGGAGCTTGGTCCCGAAAACATGCTTTTGTAAATTTGGTGTGAATCCATCCAGTAGTCTTTTTAAAACGACCAAAATGTAGGTAAAAAATGAGTGATATTTGGGTTCAGTTCGCGGACTCACTTCTGATTGCCCCGGGGGCCAAAGTGACGTCTGCGGACATCAGACGCACCACTGCTTGGATGGTGAATAGCGTGAAGTGCATCAGATTTTTGGAAACACCCACCAAGCTGGTGCAAGGACATCCGCAGGTGTTTTAGGGGATTCTACAAACAATACACACAAGCACGGGAGCTAAAGCAACCTCCGGGATTGATCAACCTTCCAACCTTGATTCAGCTCCCGTCGCCCTGCTTGTGTGTATTGTTTGTAGAATCCCCTAAAATCCCCTAAAACATTGTTAAAGGAGGAAAATAAGCAACTTATTAACCTAAGGAAAGATATACATTTTAAAGTATCTGAAAAACTTCATACAATGAAGTATCAGAAGTAAAGGGTTCTCTCCTGATGAGCCCCAATAGGAAAAGGGGTGAAACACGTGTAGAGAGACAAAATTGAATGACCTTTATGTGCACAATTAAAAATTTAAAATTGAATTTGTTGAAAATAATATCTGTCTGAGAATACATTATTGAAAAGTAACCCTTGATAAAACGAATGAGAACTTGGAATGAAATGATATATTGAAATATAATAGACCATTGAGAATCCAGCTGGCACAAAAGGAGAATACCTAACCCCCCAAAAAATCAGCTATCACTACCGGACAGTCAAGATAGAGGTATATACCTTTGCAGATGACTGGTAACCATAAAGCCTCAAAGGATTAGCCATTCGGTAGTTAATTGACTGGAAACTTGTATGACCACTAGATATAAATGTGTTTGCAAAGTTTGGTGCAATTCTGTCAATAGAGGGCTAAATTAGAGTGGGGTCTCAACATTTTTAGATGGCTTATAACTTTGTTACCATTTGATGAATGTGGACAAAACCTTTCGGAAAGAATATAAACCCAACCTTGAATGTGTGTGCAAAGTCTGAATGGATTTCGTCAAGTGGGGGCTAAGTTCTACATTTTGATACTTTAAAAAAAAATAAAACATGGGTGGATTTCCAGCAAACTCGTGTAAGGAGCATTGGCAAGGACCTGAAAGCATGGTTTTGCAAACGTGTCTTTGTTTTATTGACTGAGGTATAGCCTGTGGCCATGGGCAGAGGCCAGATTGTCCGAGTCATGGCATAAGGTCATGACCCAGACAATCTGGCTTGGGTCAAAGTGGCCATGTCCACCAGGGACCGGCTGTGTGGTAATGTTTTTCGAAATTGGGATAGGTTTGAAAGGGAAAAAAGGTGCCCCTGGTAATATGGTCATAGGGTTCTCTCTTCTCTTTCTGCAGGCCGCCATGGAAAGGGAAGTATGGAGCCCCACCTTCCCTTTCCATGGTGGCCATCTTCAAAAAGTATTTTCGTTCCTATAGTGGGAAACCACACGCGTCCCGGTGTAGGAAGAAAAATCCCTTTTTTTTCTAGCACCCTGGGTTACCTGCCTTGGCAACAGAGGGTGCTACAGGCCTTCATCCTCCTTTGCAGGGGCTGGAATGGGGATAACGGTCCAGAGCCCTCATTATCTGCCCTTGCTTTGCTTGGGCCGATAACTTGTGCTGCTGGGCCATTATCCCCCGTTCCAGTACCCGGAATGGGGGATGAACGCCACATTATTCTCATTAGCATAACACAAAATGCTGATGTAAATGTTGGAAAATCTTATTGAGTCTATGTACTTTACTGAGAAATGTAAAGTAGATGGAGTCTATAATATTTTTTTCAGTTCTATTTTTTGGCTGTGAAAGGTGGTTCCTAAAGGAACTATTTTTTTTTGTTTTCTGATTGTTTTTTTGTTGCAGGAGATTTTAGAATGTAAGTTGGGGAGGGAAATGAGGGAAGTGACACCAAGCACTAATATGAAGGGGCAGGTGGACAGGGGAAGATGTTGCGTGTGTATTACATCTAAGGTAGGGGGCAGTGCTGTGTTGCAGTATATACAGAGGACTGTTGTCTTTGAAAGATAGGGTCAACACCCTCTTTTATTGCTTGTAAGGTAGCTGGTGGGATTTTGTCCCCCACAGAAGTAGGCTGTGTGGTTACAGTATTGGCGGAGGAAGACAGCCTGCTACTTGCTAAGAAAGGAACAACCTTTCTGAGAGCATTTCAGTGGTTGGATTTGATGTGGCAGCGCATGGATGTGGTCCTGTTGGAGTACTGTCAAGGTAGTCCGCGAACGAGTACAACGTTGAACACAGTGCATTTCACTTTGGTAGCTTTAGCATTTGGTACATTCCCAAAGTGGTAAAGAACTGCCACACCCATGATTCTCTATTGGTGCCAGAGGTGGGCACGTCCTCTACCTCATCATCTTGGTCCTCTTCATTGTCTTTGGAAGTACTGCGCTTTTTTTGTTGTGTAGGTCCTCCAGCTGCTGGTGGTGGTGGCTCTTGGGGAGGAGCGATGGCAATAGCTGATGGCATTTGTAAGATAAATATCAAGTTTGCTAACATTCTTCCAAGTGCTCTGTGCTAGATTGTTAATGGATAATGAGTAAGAATAGGTGATGTTGTGCAAGGGGAACATTTTAAGCTTGAAAGTTCCTAGATCAGTAGAAAGTGCAGTTCCAAACTGTTCATGAAGTGCAGATGCGTTCGCAAACATGTCATGTTGCACAAGCGTACGCTGTCATGTGACACTGTCCGAAAAGTCCACAATGATGTCAGACATTCCCAAATGTCGATGAAAGCAGAAACAGTGGAAAAAGTTGCAAAAAGTGAATAAAAGTGTTAACAATGATGCTAGATGGTGGGAGATGGCAGGTGAAACTTTGTAAATTGGACACAAATGTTGCTATATTGGGGTAAGTATGATATTAGTAAGTTGTAGGAAATTAGCATGCACTGGTAAAAACCCATGAAATTCACTGAAAAAACCTTGTTAAAGGGACGTTATAGTTAAGTTGCACTAATAAAACCAATGAAATTCAACAGAAAAAACTTTGGTAAAGGGACGTTATGGTTACAAGTAAAACCGAAAAACCTCAGAAATTCACCAATCATGGTAAGCTAAGCAACCATAACTTGCGCCACCACCGTGCACTGCTAAGACTAACACCCAAGACATCAAAGAGCAAAATCTGGAAAACACATTTGGTGTTATTTGGTGGCCAAAAGAGGGCCTAGAAAGGGTTAGGGAGTTCAATAAAGTTGATATGGAGCTAGGTGAAAAAAAGGTCTTCAGGTGCCGCCAAGTTCACAGTCAATTTTAGTGTCTGTGGACTTCACTTGGATTGCAGCGGGTTCTGGGTGATGCTTGATATTTGAAGGTGTATTGTATGTACTTAAATGATTTAATTATATTGCGGTGGTTGTGGCCAGTGGCCAGATTCTTGGCATGCCCTCAGGAATCTAGCCACTGGCTGTAGGGGGAGTATACAGTATTTGTAATATGGTGGAATTATATAATTGAAGTGTATATGGTATTTATGATTGTAGTACAATTGAGGATAATGCTCATGGAATATATATTTTTTTCTTTGTGAAAATAACAAATAGGATAATAATTTATGTTTACTCAGTTGCATATGGTATTAAAGCTGGAATCTCTGGGGTTTTTTTCTGTGAAAAAAACTGTATAATTTGTTAAGCAGGATAGTTTAAAAGCTTTAATTGCAGACAATTTTAAATATAGAGTTATGTTTTTAACCCTCATAAATAGTACATTGTATATACTATGTTTGATACAAAATTGGTGTGTGCTACACTGTGGTGTACTTATATGAAATAATCATTGGGGAAATAAATCTATAGAGGATTAAAAACAAACTATTATAATTGTGTGCGTGTAAGTGTGATGTAAATAAGGGAATGTTGGCGTATTTTAAATATATTGGATTTACAAGAGGTTTTGCTGTGTTGGCATATTTGAAGTGTATTGCACTAAATGGTATTTTGAAGTAGTTGGATAACTGTTGGTGTATTCGAACTGTCTTGGGCTTTAATAGTACTATTTTAAATGTACTTAGATACCCATTGGTGTATTCTAACTGTTTATCGTACTAGAGTTTAGTGAGTAAATTTAAGTAGACATTTGTTAGATTTGATGGTAACGTTGGTGTATTGTAATTATATTGGATTTTACAAGAAGTATTGCAGTAACAAGAACTGTTGGCATATTTGAAGTGTATTGCAATGAAGGGTATTTTTGAAGTAATGAGATGCCTGTTGGCATATTCTTACCATCTTGGTTTTTAAAAGTACTATTGTAGTATTTTAGATATAGTTAGATACCCGTTGGTGTATTCTAACTGTTTATTGTGCTACAGTTTAGTGACTAAATTTGGGTTGAAGGCATATTAAGTAGACATTTGTTAGATTTGCTGGTTACCTATGTTTTGGAGTAATGGAGGTGTTGTTAAATTCAAACCAACCACTTCTTTTTTTTACATATGCATTATAGTGGGCTGAAGTGGTTGTAGCACCATTGTGGTAGATTATGCCCACTGTTGTGAAGGTTTTCTTTCCAAGAGATTCTTGGTCATGTGTGAAGCTAGTAAGCTTACATTTGTTTTTGGTACTGTCTACATTGTACCTTAGAAGCATTAGTATCATATAATGGCCATGTGAGTTCATTTGTATGTTGGAACGATTGTCTGAATTACAAAAATTGCATGATATGCTACAATTTGCATTCTGCAGAAGCTGGTGAAATGGAATGGATTCAGAATTTGGTATGGATACATACACAAATCGTTCACTAGGGATGTGCTCTCCTGAAGCATGGTTGCAGAGTGCATGTATGTTTCCACATGTATGGCATCTGGAAGATTTCATTTATAGGGATGTTTTTGGTTTCCAGTACTTATAGTAAGTACATTAGGAATTCCTGTGGATCTTCCGGTGTGTTTATGGTGAATTGTACCCTCCCTGTACAGTAGTGCAATGTTTGCCTTATACCTGAGACACTGTAAGTGCTTTCAGGATTATTTGTGGCATTTCTATGAAGGACGAGCATTTGCAAACACAACTTGTCCGAGCCGGTTAAGTAAATGTTGTGAACAATTGGTGGCAATTTGAAGAGAAGATTGATTGCTACATTTGCATAGCAATTTACTCCAGTTGTGTTGCTGAATTTAAATGGACCAGAGAGTTGTGCCTCTGTGTCCTTTGATGGGCCTGCAGTTTTTTTTAGAAGAGACATTTGTTTCTTTGTCTTCTGATGGATTTGCAGTTGATTTTGGACTAGACAGTTTAGTGGTTGTATTATTTGATAGAGCAGCAGCAGTTCTTTATTTCTTTAGCGGTATTGTTGGGAGATCTGTTGTAGGTTCTGTTTGTATTAGTTTTCTTCTTAAAGGTTTTCTTTTGTGAGGTACATATCTAGATGGGGGTGTACAGTGCACCTAGCCTGTTGTATTCTAGGATGCACGGAATGTCAGTGTTGACGTTATTGGCATCAAAGTTAACTAGGAATAGACTATTGAGTGTAAACAGACGCAAAAGTGCTACGTAACTCATACCTTCTTTAAAGACTGTGCTGCCAATGTCAATCAATGCATGAACAAGAGTTAGACCTTGCGATTTGTGAATAGTGACAGCATATGCAAGATAGAGCGAGAGAGTGAGTGAATTGTTCTCTGTGTACGTACATGTCTGAAAAGTTTGTCAAAGTGGATGTTGACAAACTGAATGGTGTTGTCATGTGGATATGTTTGGAAGCCAACAACTGTACCAATTGCTCCATTGATTAAACCTTGTTCTACGTCAAGGTTACATTTTAGAAGTACTCTGCAGTTTAGACCCAGAATTAATACTTTTTCTAATCCAGCTCTGTTGGAGATACATTTTTCCAAGCTATTTACTCATGCTGACACAGGGAGTGTCATGCCATGCACTTCTAGTTTGTCTGTGGAGCTCATATGCAGTATGGGTTGCATTTCTTTTTTCAACATTGTATCATTGAATTGAATACAGCTTGCAAGGGTTGGCATTAAGGACATGTATTTTATATTTTGTTGAGTTAATTGTTCCATGACATCAGGAGCAGATGTGTTTTGCCCATATATCTCATGGATTAGTCTAGTATTTAAGATGGATTTTGCATCTTTAGTAATCAGACCAGTTCCAATTCTTTTTAAAAGGTTAGCATAGGTGTGATCTGCAGACTGATGCATGTTTTGAGTTGGTTCGCTGTAGCTAAGATGTTGCCAGATATTTACATTTCCAGTGCTGTTGAGAGTATTACAGCATTCTTTGTGTCCTAATGATTTGAGAATAGGCTGATCTTTTACTGGTGTTAACTGTAGGAGGTCTCCGAAAACAATAACGTTTTTTCCTCCAAATATTTCTTTGTAGTTGGATTTTTGGACTTCTCGCATTCTGAGATGAATTAAAGCCAACTTGAGGTTGGCAACCATGCTTACTTCCTCGATCAGGAGCACTTTCATTTGTTTCAGAATTCTGTGTATTTCAGTAGCAGCTTCTGCTGATAATTTGTAGTATTCTAATTTGTTTTGATGTTCTACTGGGAGGAGCAGTAGTCGGTGTAACACCTCCTATGTTGTAGGCAGATAAACCTGTGGGGGCTGCTACAACAGATGAAAGGTTGTTGTTTAAGTCTTGTAGAAATTTGCTAATTATTTTAATTAAGAACGTTCTACCAGAATTAGCTTCACCACTTACATACAGGAGCAGATGTTTATAATTATAATAGCCACAAGTTGTACTTTCATGTTTAAAACCATGTTCAATTTGTTCAGTGACTTCCAGATAAATGGTGAGTTGTTAATGATTTAGCTGTGAGTTGAGCACTTACAAGTCTTCTTCAGATTGTTTAGATTGATACGTGGTCTTTTCTACCTCAGACGTGGCTATTTCTGCTTAATTTAGAATGAGTGGTTCTTGGCTTCCTGTAAGGGAAGGTTGACTGCCTTCTGGAGTGTCCTTATCTAGAACTTCAATTTCTTCCTCTTGTTGACATTCATTGTCCAAAATTTATTTGTACTATTTGAAATTGACATTTGTTATACTGCTTTCATTTGCTTTGAATTCAGCTTCAAATGAGTCATGGTCACATAATAATTCTTCTTCTTTTCTCCAAGCTTTATAAAGTTGCAGTAGGGCCATCTAATACATTTCTTTATGTTGCAGATATTTAAATGATAACTTTATATGATTAATTAGGCTGGGTTTGGTAGCTTTCACTAGGCTTCCTTCACAAGTTGACTGAATATTCGGCAGTTGTCTCATCTAGTGTGACATTGTTTTTGTGGGAGTAGTTTTTGGATATGTCGTAGAGGCACGTTTTCCAAAGCAGTACTTCTGCTTGGATACTATGTGTCAATTAAATCGTTTATTAAAATGTCCTGGCTGTTGGGATCATTTGTAGCTATTGTTTCTATCTTTTGGTAGGATTTTAGTACTCTTTTTCGGGATGAAGCTGCACGAAGGTTTAACCAGACAATGTGTTCAGATTTGCCTTATAAGGCTGTACCTGTTAAACAGTCTGCAGCCTTTTAGCACCCGCATGCTCTATGAGAGAGAATGTTTATACCAAAGCTGAGCAGTTTTTGTGACAGTGTTTTGTCAAATGATATGTCATCCCTGAGGTCTTTTAGCTCTTTTTTAACAGCTTTGGTGCGATAGGCTATGAAATATCTTGCAACTGCAGTGGCATTGTCTGAAATGTATTGTATGTCTATATTTGAATTCCAGAAGAGGGCAATGATTGCATTGTAATCATTGATGTACTTGGATGCTTCATCCCTTTTAATGTTGTGTGTGTGTTTAGGGGCTTTGTATTTTGCACTGTGTCTAACAGAAGACATCAAGCTATTTACTTGTCCTTTTGTGCAAACTGGTCTAGGGAAGCCAAAGCGACATTTGGTATAGCATTTACCTTTGTTTTTATATCCACGTCAGCAGCATTTGATGCACTTATGTTTTTGGAGGAGTATGATTTGTGTACGTAGGTTTCTATGTGTGGTTTCTGAAGGGATGTCGCAGGTGATGTTTTTTCAGTAAACTGTAAAATAATGGCTTCACTATCATTGGCAAATTTGGGGGCATCTTTTAGCCACAAAAGCATGTGGATGTGTGGTGATCCTCTGGATTGATATTCTTTTCTCCAAAAGAAGTGTTCCACTTCTCCGAGTGAAGGGGTAGGTTTATTGCAGATGATGTGCAGCATGGCAATGAAGCAATGGTCAAATGACCTTGATACATTGACAGGGTCCAGACAACATAGTTCTCCTGGTGTTTCTAGATCTATTCCCTCTTTATTTTGGTTTGCAGTATGTAAGAAGTCGTGCAAGTCATCCCATGCATATTCTGCACAACTTAAAGTAACCATGTGGGTAGGCCTAGGTTCCTTAGCATACAAAGTACAACAGCGTGATGTAGGAACCAGTATTCTTTTGTACCACGCATATTTGCCGAGAGAATTGTGATACTTGACTGCAAAACTTCATCATTGTCTTTTATTTATTTTAGTAGTTCGTAGCAGACATGTTAAAAAAAAAGAAATAGAGCCTTTTTTAATCTGTTTGCAACTCCATAACATAGAGTTGCTAGTTCACTTTCAAACAAGAAGTGGAAAATATATTCTACATTTTGTATGAATCTGGGGTTTTCAGAATACAGTCGTAAAGAGCGATATTCTGATGCAGTCATTTTTATGGATCTGTCATTAAAAAGAAAAGAATGTGCTTCTGCACTTTTCTCCCATATGCTTATTGTGGATCCAGTGGCTTGTTGCATTTGATATGTTTCCAATGCATCTTCTATGGTGTCTTTTTAGTGTAGTGGGTGAATTGTATACTGGTCTAAAATGTTGGCTGTGGTAACAGGATCTACATGTTGAAATTGGTGCTAAATCCTGAATTATTTGAGTAGTTTCTCTTACGTTTTCCTCTGTTTATATCTTTGTAGTGTTCAGTGTTTTTGTTGTTGATATTGTAGGGTCTGTCTAACTTTGTTTGTCGACTAGTTGTTGCCAAATTGTTTTGTCTTTTGTTGGTACACCATTAACTAATACAATCAACGATTGATCTATTGGCCATTGTACTCCTAGGATTTTTACATTTTCTTTTAGATCTAACAGCAAATATACTACTTTTTCACAAATGCCTTTAGTTACTCAGATGGAGGCAATTTGGCAGTTTTCGGCTGAAGGCGTATTATAGATTGAAATGGGTGTACTGTTTGGATTATAATGCTCTCATACAAATTGAGTTGTAAGTTGTTGGAGAGCGCTTTAGGAAGTGGGAAGATTTTTAACTTGTTAACAATAGCATGTGATGGCATTTGGTTATTGTTAAGCATTGTATTGCAGTACATGCAAACTATTGAGGGGCAGTTATTTTGTATTTATTTTCTGTTCGAGATAAAGCTAATTGGAACCATTGGGATTCCTCATCCTCTATTTTGTAGGCCATATCTACTATTTTTTAGCTCTTTTTTATAAAAGGTTCTTAGACGACAGACACATACTTGGTCTGGCATTTCAGCAGATGTGTTTGGAAACGTAGCTATTTCTTTTTTTGTATGCGTTTATTAGGAGGTTGGATTTTGAGGTTTTTGCTAATGTTTTCTGAAGTTACTGAATTTTCTAAGTCAACTTCATTTCCAAAATATTTACTTTGGATATGCTCTATTCTCGAAGGAGGTCTTTGGCTGTTCCATGTAGGAGAAAGTTATTTAATTTTGGAGTTCTAGAGCAGGTCTTTTTGCATAGTACAGTCTATGCACAAGATTTCGTATTGCGGTAAGGTCTATTGCTAACATTTTGATGTGGTGGAAAGTGCTTTTGCAAGGAGTTCCTGAAATGCAGGCTAATGAATGTCCTTGCAGTCCAGTGTGGCTGCGCACTGGGCAGTAGTCTATAGTTTGTAAAGTTTTCCTTATACTGTTGTCTTTTTGTTTCACAGTGATTGAGAAATTTTCGTAAAGATTCGAAGGATTGTTGGCGTACGTTACATATTGAGCTACATGTCCATTTGTACACTTGATAGTTTGTTTGGGCAAAAGGAACATTTGGTTGAAAGTTTGTTGGGGATGTTTTTTCTATAAGGGTTTCTTTTGCCACAATGGTGTGTCCTACAATTTCATACCCTCGGCTATTACTGTCTATGGCAATTGGTTTCTTTTGTTCTTGTTTATACGTTTCTTCATTGAAATATGGTTCTGTGCTGCTCTTGTAAATCCATTCACCTTCACAGAAGTTTAGAACGCTAGCTATATTGACATTGCGCATATTTAGAAGTATTTTGTGTAATGTATTGATTAATTTAGTTAGTGGTTTCATTCTGTTTAGAACAATATAAAAAAAATGTTCTTCCCACTTCCAAAATTCATGTTTGCTTCTTCCAAATAGGAAGAAGCCAGATCAAGTTTTGTTTGAACCAGGACCAGGCAAGCTAAAGGGCCAGACGAGAAGGAAGAATAAACTCTCCTCTTTTATTTTAATTGTTTTCTTCTCTTCCACCATAAAATTAAAGAGCCTGAAGCAAGCATAAGAAGAGATTTATATTTGAATCCTGAATCCAGGTGATTTTTAAAAAATGTTAATTATTTCTTTCTATTTTCATTAATGTATGTTATGTTATTGTGAGTTGTACTGTGCACTGCTGCCATTTTTATGGTCTCCAGGCGCTCCACTGTATCTGAAAAGGAAGGAGGGGGTAGGAGTGCTTGAGATAGTGGAATAGGGTGGGAAAGCGCTAGAGACCTTTGATGTGCTGTTGATAGCTTTAGTTTGGAAAAACCAGTCACTGTGTGCAGGGTTTGTTTTTCGTTGGTAAGAGTTAGGTCGTGATTTGTGTTGAATTGGTTACGTTTTCTGTGGCGTGTTGTATTTAGTTTGGTTGAGTGTGTGCATTTTGTGGTGGGTTTAGATTTCTGCTGCATTCGAGGGGTGGGTGTGTTTTGCTTGGTGTTTGAGGGTGAGTATGCAGGATATCTGAAAAATGTTCATAGCGTTAGTGATGTTGGTTATCTGTGCCCTTCTATGCAATGGCAATGTTGGTCTTATAGGGTTCATATTCTTCTTTGGTGGTTTGTTTTAAAAATATTTCTTTAGTTGGGGTATCTAGGTTTCGGGTCATTAGGTTTCGGTTCTTTTGGGTGTTTCCCTTGTATTGTGTTGTGTTGGCTGTTAAACTTTGACAGTGTTTCCTGTTTAGCTCAGTCAGTTAAAGAGTCATGTTTTTATCAATTTTCAGAATTTTAGGTGGCTTTCTGTTGTTTGTATTTCCTTTTTCGAGTGAATTTCAAAGTTTTGTTGAGATGCAGAAGAATGCTGATCCACCAAATTTCTGCTTTGAGTATTATTTTGGATCAAGACAAATGTTGCTGCTGGACGTTGGTGTTTGGTTTGGTTTGTAGATGGCCATTTTTCCCTGTATGAATTCCACTCTTTGGCTGTGGATTGCTTTGTGGATTATTCAGTGTTTTGAAGAAGGTTGTTTTTTTACTGGTAGCCAATGTAGGGCTCTCACTGCTGGTGTGATGTGTTCTCTCTTAGTGAGTCTGAAGGGGAGTCTTGCTGCTGCCTTCTGTACTCATTGTACATTTTTTAGTAAGGTAGTCTGGCATTCCGAGATAGATGCTGTTGGCATAGTCTATTCTTGACAATGGTATGGAGATGACGGCGAGTGTTCTATGTGGGAAGGTGAAGAAAGGTAGTATCCGCTTGATTGTGTGTAGGTGGAAGAAGAACTTCTTTACTACTGCGTTGAGTGTTAATTCGGTGTCCATTAATGTCTAGAGGTTTTTAACCACTTTGGAAGATTCTGTTCGATTTCGCATTTCGGTTGGCCATGGAACCTGGTGTTGGTTTGACGGGTCATTGGCCATGATCATGATTTCTGTTTTGTCTGGGTTGAGGTTAAGGCTATTAACCCTCATCCAATGCTTTATTTCTGTGAGACAGTTGATAAGGGTTGGGTCTTGTTCTACACTAGTGCTGATTTTGTAGATGATTTGTGTATATAAGCTAAAGCCAGGCTATATTTTCATTTATTTACGGAAATGCTTGACACAATACAAACTGACCATTTTAAGTCAAGTGAAGCTTTCACAGATGAAGCCTACTAGCTTCACGTTAACTATGTGCCATCATGAGATCACTGCTACAGAAGCAAACAGGAGAATCAATGCTGGTGTTCAGATATTTATGTATAAGAAAACTGTTTCTTATTTAGGCACAACACGCATTGTGAGTGGCTGTAATGCTACAAATAGGGTTCAGACTGCCTGATGTAAATCACTTCTTTTCACTAAAAGAGTGAACAATGTTAAAATGTTAAAGGTATTTGTACCGTGCACCGTCACCAACGGAATTGGTCCCCAGGCTCTGAGGCGGATCTGTAAACGATAAAGGTGGGATGGGTTAGTAAGGTAAATAAGGGAGTAGGATAGTGAGAGGAGTGATGTTCTGTTGGCAGCTTCAACTCAGTATACACCGGGTGCTGAGCTTTGGTGCGGGTATCGGATCGGAGTCAGTCCGCATGTGCTGTTGTTCCGGCTTCTGTTGTTGCAGTGTTGTGAAGTGCGTGCGGCTTGTTGTGCGAGAGATGGTTGGGTGGGTTTTTGAGTTAGATAAGTATGCAGAGTTTGAGCTTATATTGGTTAGTGGGTTACCTGACCTTTACCATTGCTAACATTTGTAGTTCTGTCTGAGTGTGACACCTGTCGGCCCTTCATATTCCCATCTAGACGCGGCGCCGGCCAATGATTAGGACTCCATCCAGGTGTGGTCATGCTAGTGTCTAGAGACCCGTCCAGGTGTGGGCATGCTAACATTCACAACTCCATCTGAGCGCCACGCAGGCTGGTGTTCACAATTCTAGGTGTGGCACATGTTAGCATTCACGTTTTCTGGGCGTGTGCATGTTGTCCTTCAATCGATCCTATCCAGATGCGATGCAGGCCAACGTCTACCCAGATGCGTCTGCCGGTCTGGATATATTTGTCCAGTACATACGAGTGGGGAGTGTAGTGAAATGTGAAATGTGAATGTGTAGTGAAAGAATTGCGCACACACATGGCACCAAACAGTAGACCACAAGCCAATTGGTAAAATATGTTTTCACATTCTAGAACTTGTGTTCTTAATAAAATAGAAGATGAAAAAGGCCAGAAACACAGAATCCAAGAGAAAAAGTCAAAAAAGAGAGCTGAGAAACTCACTCTAAAATATGTGTCTATAATTTACCATCGCACAATACGGTATGTATAGAGGAGGGGAAAAATCGGTATAAATAGAAATGCTGTTATTTTTAAAAACCTAAAATGGATTTATTACAGGATTGCTGGCAAACTCCTGATGAGGCCCAATGTTTTGCGATACACGGTCAGCAGCTAGCACTATTGCAAAATGCAATAATTACTGCTTTGTGTCTACATAAAAAAACACACATGCATGTATTAACATACACACTTATGCATATAAAAAGGTACAGATACATCAGAAGGCAGTGCACAGCAGGCCACTCGCATAGTGCAGGTTTCTCTACCAATCATAGGGCAAAACACATTTTTTCATATAGCCGAGACACGCTTTTATTCCATATTTTTCATCAAACAAAGACAATAAGATACTTCGGACTAGCAAAGCCTTCGAATCTAAGTGATTTTACCAAACCCAAAAGTTTGCCTTTTTTTAAATGTATTTTTTAATTTCCCACAAAAATATATGTGGGTGGGATTTTGGGGTTAGGTAACATAGTTCTAAACCAAAGCCTTCACTGAGACACATTTGGCCTAGAACAGTAGAAAGTATTTTGAAAAAGACGTGAGATTCATAGAGAAGCGGGGTTATCTCGAAGAGCTGTGATACCTTTGGCAATTAAACCATAGTATATGTGTGCTGATGGAAGCTAGACGTCTACAGATCATGTGTGTTGATTGGCAAAACACACTCTGGGCGAGTAAGAAGAAAGCATTGCGACATGCCTACCAGAAGACATACGGTGCCACAGCAACTTTGACTCAGGAAAACGCAACGAGTTGGAATCCAGGGACATAATCGGAAAGAGGAACAGGTCCATGATGAGCCTTGCAGGCTTGCAGCCATTGGCAGCACGCAGAAGGCATATTCTTCTGAGTAGAGAAGGCTCGCTGGAGGCACCTGCATAGAAACGGAACACCTGGGGGACTGTCGCCCGGTAGTCCCTATCACCTAAAAGAGGCTGCCCAGCCCTGTAGGTGGAGGTGCTAGAGGGACAGCCTACATAGCCGGCTGCCCCTCTGGCCACCCCTCCCGGGCACATCCAACACCTCACCTCCTCCTCCCACCTGGAGGCGGAAAAGGGCGTCCCCGTGTCTGACACATCCGGTATCGGGTCCGTGGAGGGCTCATAAGAAAGGGGCTGCTGTTGCTCGGCCTGTTTTACTGGCAGTTCTGAAAACCAGAAGCACATGGCCGCTCTTTGCAAATGCCAAACGGGGAGTGGCACGGGTCACCCCTTGGATTATAATCTTGTTTACTTATGTGGCTGGGACCTCCCCGATTTCTGTGCTCCAATAAACTGCGATCTTTGGTTTCCAAACTTTGCATCTGTTTCTGTGTTGACTATTATGAGTATTGATTGGACCCTGAACACTTTTATCATAATGTGTAGGGGGGGCAAGGTGGGGGATCGCCCCGCAATGTACTGGTGTGACTGATATCCCAGCTAGGAGCTCGGCTGCAAGGGCCGGTGAAAGCAGTGCAGCCAATGAGGAAGAGCTGCACAAACCTACCGCCTGTGTCAAGAGCACAGCAGGTGCAGAACAGTGGGACCAGCCATGCACAAACACCACTGACCATTCTGCAAGCACCAGTTCACCTGTCAAACCTGAGCAACGCAGACACGTACAGATGGCCGCCCTGTTTGCAATCAATGCGGGTATCACTGAGTGCCATAGCAGCTGCTATAATGAGCCATGCCAGTCAACTGCTGATGAGCAGATCAAGAAAATGCAACAATAATTATAGGGAAAAGTTGAAATATCACATATAATTGAAGGTTGCAGTTTCTGAACAAAATGTTTCCGTGTTTTGGAGTTAAAGCAATGCTTACTTTGTAGGCTCTGAAACACTAACTGCAATATGCTATTGCCATAAATAAGATGCTATTTGTTTGCCTTGCACAGGACACACATTGTAATTTGTACAGTAAGAGACACTGGGCCTCATTAGGACCCTGGCGGTAAGGGGTTAATGGCGCCGGTAAAGGTGCCGGTGACGTTAACCCCTTACCACCCTATTACGAGGTCTCCTCACGGGACCCGCTCTGGATGTCTAGTTTTACCAGACTTCCTTTGCGGGTCCCGCATGCTAACAACGGGCCCGTCATTATTCATGGGGGATATGTTATGAATTCGAAAGCACTGAGCAAGATGTCAGCCTTTATCCCCACAAATCTCTGGCGCAAAAAGCAAAGCCTTGCATTTATCACCAGAATAGCGCTTGAATGCCATTCAAAAAGCTACACATGCACTATAAAAAATGTTGTGAATACAAACACACTACGATGGTAAGTTACGAGAGTTTGCAACACTTCACTTTTTCTGAAAGACAATGGGGGTAATTCCAAGGTGGCCGGTAAGGGATACCGGGCACCGGTAAGGAGACCGGTGCCGGTAATCCCTTACTGCCCTACTGCAAGGTCACTTAGCGGGTCCCACCAGTAACGGCTGGTCTGACCAGCCGTTCTGGACGGGACCCGTTAAGGGACCCGGGCGCAAATAACGGGATTGACATTCGCGAGCCCGTTATTTGCACCCTCCCCATTCTCATTGAGCTCTATCGGGGCTCAAATGGGAATGGGGAATGGCATTTTCAATGGTGACTTACTGGTCCCGCAAAGGTCGGTCTACACCTGTAAGTCCCCATTGAACTATACCGGTGCCGGACCCATTTTTGGTGGCAGTCATGGCGCAAATAGCGCCATGACTACCACCAACCTCGGAATGAGGGCCAATATGTTATCTGCTAAAGACTTGAACACAGTGTGTTCAGCTACATTGCTGGTTTAAACTTCACCGAAGACGCAGAGGTGTTTATTTTAGAAATCGGATAACCCAGCGCAGTTCCCAGCTGAACCGCTAAGATTAAGTGGCCTGCACAGGAGCAGAATTATGCGACACGTGTGCATTCATTATGCTAATCAAGGAGGCAGGAAAAGTCATCCTAATACACTGTAGACAGAATGGCAGGTGGACATAGGCAGCCAGTTGCCAAGGCAGATGTCAGTAAAATGCAGAATTCCATTACTCTTCTTATCACTAATCTCAAGATCGGTATAACTAAGCACTGCGGCCCAAAAACCTGCCTCCTCTCCCTGCAGAAGTCATTTCTTTTGGGCCTTTTTCCCCCCTCCTTCCTCCCGGGTCTGCGCTTAGAAACCTCTGGTTATTAAGCGCGTTATAAGTAACCAATTACAATTGCAGCTGTATGGCGTGCAGAAAGGCAGAGTTGCATCGGCTGCCTTTCCCTACCCGCCATACATCCAAACCCCTGGACTTCACCAACCTTGTCCTTTCATGGAAGAGGGTGTCAATGCTCCACTCCAGAAGCCTGGACCTTACAGGGATATTGCCCCCTTTCCCCAGGGGCTTTCCTGCTGGAGGAAGTTTGTCAACTTCTTGCAAAGTGTGCCATAGATCTGGTCACCTTGTCCCACATGCTTTAGGACTTCATGTTGTCTCTGAAACTCAGGATGCGTGCTTCCACACAGTGATCAATCCCAAGTACAGTAGGTACATGAGGTTCATTGTTGGGAACACTCATTCCCATCTCAAGATCCTACCCTTTAGATGGTCCTCTGCTCTGAGAGTCTACACCAGGCTGTTAGCTGTGATGGCCACATCTCCAGGAGGGACAAGGTTGGTCTTTCCCTAGCTCCACGACTGGCTCACTCAAGCCTGCAACCCAGATCTAATGTTGTCCCACAGCTGCCAGTTTGTGCTTCCCCCTGAACTTGAGCAAAATTCTGACGACCCCATTCCAGCCATCCAGTTTAATCGCATGGGTCACTGGCATCGCTACCGACTATTGATCCTTAGTCTCAGGGGTTTCCTATACCACTTTGAGCCCCTATGATGTTTTGTGAGCTGACGGGGACTATCGGCTGTTGGTCTTTGTCTGAGGGTCGGCGTCTGTCCATCGAACAGTGCATTTCTGGCTGTGGCGCTCCTGCCTTTACTTGACTCGCTGTCATTTTACGCAGTGTTGCCAGGCCATTGGGGTGTTACCCATGGACATCAGGTGGCAAGGTTTGAGGTCTGCAATAGTATGAGTTTCCCATTCAGAGGTCCTGGTAGTTGACTGGGGGAGCAGCATATAAGGAAGCAATACAGGGAGCACTGAGGCGCTTCGACACCCTAAGGTGCATTCTGTCCTGTAAGTAGGTAGGAGAGTTGGTGTTTATTCCTTTCCCCATGTGGGCCCTATCTTAGATACCACCTTCACTTACTGCATAGTAGTGGACATTGGTAGTCAGCTTAATATTGTCTGGCATATATCTGAATTGATTAGATTCACTGTGATTGATAATACCTGTTACTAGAGCAAATACCCTTAATTGCCCAAAGCTATGTTCGACATATTGCCATTGTTTAACCCCCTCTCTGAATCCACAAACCCCTTTAGGAGTAAAAGTCGACTGTCCGAAGCCTTAGCACTACGTGCGGGGAGGAGACCATGCCTTCAGAGCAAGTCGCTCCATTCTACCAATAAAGTTGATGATCTGGTAGATTTGGGTCCAACTAGGGGTAGTGCTCCTATTTGTTTGGAGTTTGGGAATGAGGTAACATCTACTCAGGCTGACCACACGTGTGCTATTGGGGAAATGTCAGCAGGAAATGAAGCCAGCAATTCTGAACGATATATACCCACTCTAGCCCTAGCAACGCAATCTCCTTAAAAAAAGATGGAGGACGCGATTTCTGAAGCCCTAGAGCCGTCCTCGATGGTCATGAAGGGGGTGGAAGGTGACTTCACTCATTCTGGGAGATGCAGCATAGCACGGAGCGCATTATACAGGATCTTGATGCTTGTACAAATGTGGCAGAATTTTGCACCTGGGTTGATTCTTCAGATACAAGAACTTCTGGGGTGCACCCTTTGAGTTGGATAAGGGTTGCCAAACTGACTATACCAGCATGAATAAGTCCTGTCAAACTGATCATACCGAGGACTGGGTTCATCAATACTGTCAAACGAGTGCAGAAGAGACTCCAGAGTGCATTCATAGGATACTGTGGATATGAGAGTCCAATAGGCAGAACAAGCTAATCCTGTCCTCAGAACAGTTGCAGAATTTACTTCTATAACTTCTCCTAAATCTGCTAGCTCTGGGATTATGCTTAATAGTATATCCGATTCTTCACCTTCTAAGGAAATTCGTATAAAAAAGCCCCATATGGCAAGGATAGCTAATTCAATTTTAAGGAGTTTTATTATGGACCCCAGGAACGTCACAAATGTCGAGAAGTCCAAGGAACCAGAGTCCAGGGAGGCGCTCGGAAATAAAATCCTGACCTGGCTACCTCAAAGAGTGGGCCAAAGCTTTATTAGAAAGCAGGATTTAAGAATCCTTCAGAGGGTGCAGATCAGTAAAGGGTGTTCTATATGTTCATTGTTTTAGGATGTGGCCAAGGTCCCCATTTTTTAAAACCAAATGTATACATTTTCAGAATATGCCTCTTTTAGCAAACTAAGTGTTATCTTGAGTTGATATTTTTATGACACTTGTAGGAACCACAGATCTTCATTCCTTGCTTTTTATATTGACTGAATATGTTGTATTTTATTATGTTATGTTTGTATTCGTCTTATGTTTTGTCAGCGCACTGAGGCCCATGGGCGTGTTGCGCTCATATAAGAAATAAACTAAACTTTCGTGGCCGGTTCTGCACACCTGCTTGAGCAGGGCTTCCCTCGCTGCTGACATGGTGATGAACATTAATTCAGATGGTTTGTCTCTTCCAGTTCAAATGTTCGGTCCCTGTGTCTCCTTTTCTGTATTTTCTGGGCTTCATGGCATACTGCATCTTTGTGTGTCGGGCACTCGGTTGTGCATGAGGTCACTCCAGTAGCCAGCTCATTGTCTTTGGTCCTTGTATCAGGGTAACACATTGGACCTGTTACAAGTGCCTGACCGTGCATCATAGTACCTTCTGCAGTGGTTCCAGAAAGAGAATATCCTGAGGGGTCACCCCCTTAGAGCACCATTAGCCTCAACTGACCATTGTCACAGATGCATCGCTGAAAGGCTAGGGCACTAGATCGGATGATCTGAGGGGCATTGAGCTGTGAGTCCGTATAATGGCAATCTACTGGAACTTCAGGCCATCAGACTGGCCCTGGTAGCAATACTTCCTTCTGCTGGGCAAGTATGTCTTGGTCATGACAGAGAATGCAGTGCTCATACACTACCTAAAAGGTCAAGGTGGTGTTGGGTTATTGCCTCTGTACAGGGAAGTGATGAAGCTATGGTTCTGGGCTTTTGAGAATGGCCTGTCTCCATATCCTGCCCATCGGGCTGGGACAGAGAACATGATTTCAGATGCTTTGAGCAAACAGACTTTGACCTCCCACAAGTGAAAACTCTGCCAGCAAGTTCTGGATGAGTCTTCATCCTTTGGGAGGGGAACGAAGGGGATGGGGGGCTCAAGTGGACCTCTTTGCCTCCAGTGTCGCCAGGGAATTTCATTCTCAGGTAGAACCTCTCTCTCTTTTATGCATTCACGCAGATTCCTGTCATTCTGCTGGTTTTTCAGAGACTGCAGAAGTACAGACTCACCACGATCCTGATTGCTCCATAATGACCCAAAAAATGTGGCACCTTGAATTTCTGGTCATGTCCATCTGTCGTCCTTTGCACCTCCTGGAAAGCGGGGACCCACTCTCCCAGTCATTGGGCTGGGTCCTCCACTCAAACCTCAGTAGCTTCAGTCTTGCTTGGTTGCTGAGAGCAGAGGTCGAAGTGGGCGGGAGCGGTTCTCCTATACTTTTTATTTTCAAGTTTCCCTGTTCCTATACTTTTATTTGAAAATGAAACCGTTCTGGAATAGTTTCGTTTTAAAATAAAAGTATAGGAAGATGTTGAAGCTTGCACTTCAGTGCATTGCACTGAACATTCCCTTAAATAGCAGGTGTGTTTGTTTGTGGTTTGGATTGTGTGTGGGAGGGAGTGCAGTGATGGTGTTTGCGGAGAGCGGGTCAGGCCAGCAGGGAACATAGTTCCTCTACTTCTTTTCGTCCACTTCGACCACTGGCTGAGAGGCTGAGGTATAAGGGGTGGGATTTTTTGGACGACATCCTCGATGGGCTCCTCTCTGCCAGGACACGTACCACCAAGTAAATTTTTGTTTTGGGGGTGGGGACTAAGGTTTGTATCTCTTGATTTGCCCTTCGTCTGCTGTTGTCGATTTCCTGCTCTTTGGCCTGGCTTGGCCTGCAGAGCAGCACTGTAAATAGGTACTTGGGCACTATTTTGCCTTTAAGGGGTCCATGAGCAGGGCTCATTTTTTGTGATCCCCACTAAAATGCATTTCTTTTGGGGAGTGAATAACCGGTTTCAGCTACACGTAGCTGGATAGCTTCATCACCTCTTCCTGATAAAGGAAGAGGTGGAACGTAGGTCACGGGGTAACAATGGCTCCATGCATTCCATGCACACTGCACCTGACATCCCATCTGGCATCAGTGATGCACATTGGAGCCAGGCATAGACGCAGGGCTAAACATACAGTCTGAAGACAAATGGCTCTTCAAGATATATGTCTACGATGAAGAATCTGCTCAAGGAAGGACCTAGCCATCAAAAAGCAGATCCCAGTGGTATTTATTTTCACTGGTGACATCGGACACGTAGAGGCTGTTCCCCATCCGCATGCCACGCAGCCAGTGATGCCCACAAACTAACCAACCATATCCTGGCAACCAACAGCCATCATACTGTCCCTCAGCAATAGTGGTGCCCCGCAAATGCTGGGTGCATTGGCATTGCCTGCACAGGTCCCCTCTTCACAGCCAGGGATGCTTGCCCTGCAGTTCAGCACGGGGCATGGGACACCTAGCCAGTGTGCTGCAGGCAGCAGACTCGGTGTGCAGTTCTCAGCCTGTAACTCTTCACGTGCAGGCGATGCACTGTTTGATGCAGGGAATGTTCGACATCTAAGTCAAAATGTGGAGACTGTAAATTACACTGTGGCACTGTTACTCCAAGATTGACATTGGGCCATAGTACCCTATTAGGGCGTATGTGCCTGCTTGCCCGGCCTCCTTTGTTTCTGTATTGCAGTGTGTTATGCTCCTGGCAATGGTCCAGGTTCAGAATGGCATACCCCAGAAGTACATAGTTCACCTCAACAAACGCAACATGAGGAAGAGTGTGCCTCAACCACCATGGCATGGGAGACCTGGTGGCGTTCACCCCAAGTGTACGTGTGTGCTGTGGGTGGGCACAAGTATGGCAATGATCAAAGAGAAGCTACCTTACTGTCCTCCCCCGGGTACAAAGAGATGGCAGGTTTTCGGATTTCTATCACATCCAGCTGGTAATGCCTCTGGCGGGGGTGGCTAAGAGGTGGCATGCATGATTGGATGGGACTCCTCAGAAGGCTTTTCAATTCACAGGCACCCAAGAGGAATATTTAAGAGACCCACTCATGCTTCAATGAGGCAGTGCAGAGGAAGTTGTGGTAGACACGCAACACAACCCCACACGACAAGACTCTAGTTAATGAGCGTGCAGCATAACATTGCCCAACAATGTGCCAGGGCGGTGTGGTGGAAAAGAACTCCCTATCTTAACGAAGGCAGCCACGTGGAAACTTAACAAAAGTGTGCTGACATGGAGATGGGTGCCTGGATTCCTGGAAAGAGTTTAGCTAAGGAAAGGTGGGGGGCATGCTCAGTTTAGGGTCGTCCCAGCAATCTCTGTGTAGAATTGTGGAGGTAGAAATAATGATGGCACCAAATGGGGCTGTCCGTGCACAAGGGCACACCTAGGTCTATTGATGTTTACGAACTATGGATGCTGTTAGACTCTGGCGCACTATTTACAGAGAGTTATTCGAAGAAGTTTTCCAGGAAAAGTAGGAGCCCGGCATTAACCTTGCGTTAGCCACGGGGCATTCCAGAAGAGTCCCCTTTTTGGGGACCGGTTCCATAAGGAGTGTCCTTTGTCTGTTGTCTGAAAAGTGTATGTAGTATGGCAGGGCTCTGCAGTAGTGGGGGGGGTCAGACCGAGGAACCCCGACGATGGCCGTCTTTCCAGGACAGTCTGGATGTGCGGGTTCTAATGCCATGCTCAACTCCCTCGGGGAAAGACTACCCCGACATTTTCAGAGAGAAAAATACCTGAAAGGGTTTAGCCTCTGCGTTATTTTTGTGTTAAATGGACACAACCCAGGCTACATATACCATGACCAGTTCCAGGGTGATTCAGGGATGAAGTCTAGAAAGAGTTCATGCGTCTTCATGAAGCTTGGGTTATTGACCCAGTTGAAAGTCCTGAATGGTTGACAGCCCTAATAATTGTCCTAATAATTGTCCATATGCCAAACAGAATATGTGTCTGTAGACCTCTGTTATCTAAATTCAGGTGTTTGGGTTGACCATCCCCTACATTTCCTAATTGTTGACTACATGATCCCATTCAAATCTTTTTGCGCCTTGAAACACGTGTGTATAGGCGCGTTATAAATGCCATATCATATCGATGGTAGATTGGTCTTGTGCGTGCTACCAGTTTGCCTTGCGTGATTCCTCAAAGCATCTCGCATCTTGTGTCACTCCTCTGGGGGCTTCCTGCTATTGTAGGATGCTGTACGAAGTAGATCCGTAGCTGTGGCTTTCCAGAGGATCATGCAAGAGCTTTTTGGGGGGATGCTGGGATATGCATATTACGTATTGCGCATGCAAAAATATTTTTTTACCTGAAAATATATATGCGGGGTAGATTCCCTGCAGCCCCCACATACCCCCCATATTTATTATTAACTTTACCCACCCTCCACATATATATGTGGCAAAATTGGGCTGTTGAGAGTTCCATGTTTATCAAGATGGCACCTGAGTATGTACGTACGTCAGTTGCAATCATGCAGAGTATGGAAATGGGTAGAAAAGGCTGGCTGAATCGAAGAGTTTGTTTTTACCAAAGGCGCTTGGCATGACGGAGCGAGCAATGAAGCAGACAGAGATCGTTGAAATGGCTTATGGGATGGAGAGAAAGGCTTAATAGGAAAAAGGTGGGCAAGAGTAAAATAAAGACCAGTGGTTAAAGAGGCAGGTCCCATATAGATCCCAAAAAGATGAGAATTCAGTGAGGGAGAAAGAAAGGAGATGAGAGAAAACAAATGTATAAGGATGAAAAGCTCACAGATTATGTCTAACGAATGTCCTTTGTAGAAACCGAGGTTCAGTGATATCTTCACCGAACACTATTGAGTAGATGGTAGAGATGCTTTCGCATAACATTGCAATGCAGTACTGTTGGGGAGGCAGGTCTCTAGTGAGGGCTGCACAGCCACCTAGCCTAATGACAGAACAACCAATCCAATGAGAAGGTACAGCAGTGGTCTTCAAACACTGGCCCCCTTAGGGGGCCCGTATAGTGCCTAGGGGGGCACGAGGCTCTTCGGAAAGGGAATACAGTGACTGCTCATAATAGAGAAAATAGCAGATATGGCATCTGGGGGTGGGGGGTGCTCAGCAGCAAACAAGTTTGAATTGCACTGCTCTACGGGTATCTAGTGAGGCACAACAGACAGGCGGGTAGGGATTTATTTATTTATTTATTTATTTATTCGCATTTGTTAAGCGCACAGAATCAGCCCTGAGGCATCGTGGCGCTGGTTACAGAATAGCGCTGGTTACAGGGAAAGCGCGTCTTAGTTACAGCATACAGAGGCATACATGCATACAGTTTGGGCAGTAGCAATAGTTAGCAGTGTGTGCCTGAATGGCAGTAGGTAGAGGAATTTTAGTTAAAGAGAGAGGTTTTGAGTTTTTTTCTAAACGCTGTGAGGGAGCCTTCTGCTCTTAGAGCGTGGGGGAGATTATTCCAAAGTTTTGGTGCTATGTAGGGGAAACCCAGCCCCCCGGCTGTAATCTTGTGGATGCGTGGTACAGTGAGTTGGTTAGTGTAGCAGAGTCTGGTAGGTCTGGATGAGGTCTGTCTGAGAATGGTGTCTGAGAGATATGATGGTGCAGTGTGGTGGATACATTTGTGGGTAGTAGTCAGTACCTTGAAGGTGATGCGTTCTTTGACAGGGAGCCAGTGAACTGATTGCCTTGCCAGTGAGATGTGGTCCCTTTTGGAGATGTTTAGTGCTGCTCTTAGAGCGTTATTTTGGGTGACCTGGAGTTTGTTTAGGTTTTTTTCAGAGGTGCCGGCTAGAAGTGCATTGCAATAGTCAAGTTTAGCGCCTATGGTAGCTCTTGCTATTGAAAGGCAGTTTTCTTTGGAAAGGAATGGTTTAATGGCGTTGATGAGTTTAGTGCTTAGTGCAGATGCGGAGACAATGGCACTAACTTGTTTGTCCATGGACAGGGTTGCATCAATGTAGACCCCTAGCGTTTTCACAGAGGATAGGACTGGGATAGTGCAGTTGTCGATGTTGAAATTGGCATAGCAGCTGTCTAGCCTGGCCAGTGTGGATTTTTGGCCGAGGGATGATCAGCGAGCTCACACAGTTAACCAAAGAATACACCCAACACTGTCATACTGAAAGAAACTAAGTACACAACACAAGATGGACCCAATGTATGTGTAAAAACAGTAAATGTCCATGACGACCTCTCTCAATCCACCTGCTAACATGTGAAGTCATTACCTGGTAGTACGCTCTAGTCCTTTAGGGCCTCGTTATAAGTTTGGTGGTATTTCTCCGGATTACCACCAAAATCTGTTACCGGTACTGCCACTTTGTTCCATGTCTTTTTATCATGGGATTGCAAGTGGCGGTAGGGTGGCATTAGCCCATAGATCTCCATGGCGCTTTTGGGGTCATTACTGTGAGAAGTAATGCTGACGCTTTTTGGAGGAAACATTGTGGATTTACCTCCAGCTGTTTGGTGGGACCGGGGTGCCACGGCAGAGCCCCACTTTTTGGAGACTGCCGGGGCTTGGGCCCGGGCTACTTAAAGTACTGGGCTTAGAACTAATTATGTGGGTGTACTGCAAGGACCTAACCTCATAATTATATTGGGAACTGATAGCAACTTATATTCACAACCAACCATAGAATGTCCAAAGCAGAAATAGCCTGGGCAACCGCAAACAGATGTTTCAAGAACAAAGCGTGAGAATATTGGAGGACCATGACAAGGGTCTGGAGGAAGCAATGCTAAAACGAAGCCTTCTGATACTATACAGCTGCTACAGTAGGCTGCTATGGAGACCCCATGTGCCGGGGCTAGAGAGAAGACAAGAGTGATATTGTAGCATGTCCAAAGCTGCACTTCTACCCATGGGAGGCCTACTTTGGGAGCAATAAAAGGATGCTTACATGGATAGCGCCCATCTGCAATCCCCAAGGCAACCGTGTAAGTGGCCTCCTATGTCAATGGAAGTGGCCAAGCACTGCATCCTGAGGAATGGCAAACTAAGGAGAGCCGCAGTTAGAGATTGGCCTGTTTTAATAATGCTATGGCGTCCTGTGAGCATAAGTGCACGTTGGATATGATATGATAGGTTATTTATAACGCGCTTAATACCCAGAGGTTTTTAAGCGCGGACCCAGGGATCGAAACTGTGTTGCTCCATGTCGTTTTGCTTCCAAGGCGAGCACGTTGCCCCTGAGCTATCCTCGCTAGACACAGGATGAAGTCAAATTGTGCAGCTCAATCTGGGATCTAAGGCTGCATTAGACCAGCAGGCCAGCCGCAGACATAAACAAGGCGGAGAAAGTCAAAATACCTGCTGCACAGTGTTCTATAACTCATGTGGGCACTACAAAACATTGAACGGGGAGATGAACATTTTACCGAAAATAATTCAGGGACATTGTTCCTTGTTGGATGGAGCAGGTACATTTTTGAGAATTCTTAAGAACATCTCAGTGAGCAAAGATAAGAGGACTGGTTGTACAATTAGGGTTTTCAATGGGCAGCCCAAACAATAAAAGGTGGTTCACAGTAATGTGTATTTCGCTCAGAGCAAATAATTTCCCTCCACAGGAATGGCAGGAGTACATACATCACTTCAATGTTTACCAACCCACTATGAAATTGATTTGCTTTATCAAGATGGCACCTGAGTATGTACGTACGTCAGTTATTGTTACTATGGGGGGGGGGGGTCTTCGCAGGCTTCCAGTTAGGGTGGGATAAGTAAATCTCCACTGACTGCCACTAAGAGGTCTGCCTTGCATTCCTGAAGGGGGCTGGGTGGGGGGGCGTAGAAATGAGGTTAGGTTGGGTTAATGGGAGGTGGTAGAATGAGGCTATGAGATAGACGGGCAGGCTAGAGGCTTGCCTCGGCGCCGCTATGTCCCACACATCAGTAATTATTACATATACTTGTTAGTTGTTGGGTTGTAAATTAGGTTGTGGTGTTTCTTGCGAACCTACATTTGTCACGCTACTCTGGGACAGCACTACACCACAGTATGCTTTCGACCTATTTGATTTGTTTCCCAGCGTGAGACCCGAGCCTACACAGGGCAAGGGACCATATGGTCTAGACTTCGTCCTCATGGGACCGGAAAATTGAAATTCGGGCCACAATAGTGGAGAAAAGGGTCCAAACACTGATAATTTAAAAGAATAGTTTCCTAGGGCCATGTGAGGAACGCCGCACTTTGCTTGCCTGCTAAAAAAAAGAAAGCCACACTTGGTCTTGGGAGCCTGGCTGTGTGCTTGTACATGTGCGTTTTTCTCCAGACGTTGGACAGCCATCGTTTCTTCTCACCACAGCAGATTTCCATGTGCATCTTGGGTTACGCTCTCTGCACCTGCATCAGGTTTTCGGAGGTCCTGTTTATTCACTTTCACCGCCGTGTCTCCCAAACATTCCTTGTCTCATTCATTTGCCCACCATGTGTCTTTCCTCCTCTTTGGTGGTGGATAGGAACTTTCAAGGTTCATGATCTAAATAGAGGTTTGGGGATGCTTGTGGTCTTGTGGAAAAGAGATGTGACCAAGGAGTTTTGGCTGGACTACCCCTTTTGGGGTGGGATCAAACCTGTGAATGACGGTTTGAAGGCTTGCTCAGAGCAGTGGGATCAAGGCTGATTTGCATATGGTCTTTCCCTTTTTTAATGGCTTGGCAGGTAAAGAACGATGGTTTGGAGGGTTGCCCAGAGAACTGCAAGAGGTTAGGATTAATTCCAAACCTTCCAGCCGTCACCTCTTTTCTTTTGCGTAAGTCGGCCCAAATGGAACGGGTATGCCCAGACGTGGGTCCTGTGCCTGCTGGGCCTAGAGACCCAAGCTACTCCTCACTGATGAGGCCCAACAAGGCCAAACCATGTTAGGGGATGCTTGTGGTCTTGTGCAGAAGGGATGTGACCAAGCAGTTCAGGCAGAACTGCCCCTTTTGAGGTTGGACCAAGCCTGTGAATGATGGTCTGGAGGGTTGCCCAGAGCAATGCCAGTGGTTAGGATTAATTCCAAACCTTCCAGCCATCACCTCTTTCTTGTTTTGCGTAAGTCACTCCGATTGTGACGTGTATGCCCAGACGTGGGTCCCGTGCCTTCTGGGCCTAGAGACCCAAACCACTCTTCACTGATGAGGCCCAACAAGGCCGAAACATATTTGGGGATGCTTGTGGTCTTGTGCAGAAGGGATGTGACCAAGCAGGTCAGGCTGAACTTCCCCTTTTGGGGTGGGACTCAGCCTAATTTGCATATTTCCCCTTTGGTATTGGCTTGGCAGGCAAGAACGATGCTCTGGAGGGTTGCCCAGAGCAATGCTAGAGGCTAGGATTAATTCCACACCTTCCAGCTGTTGTAGGCCCGGGGCGGGTAGCCAGAGTGCAAAAGTGAATTGAAAGAATAGTTTTTTGGCTGCACGTGTGATCATGGTCCTGCAGCCCTGGGCTGTATACCCTCACTGTGTTATCACAGTGCTTCAGGTCCCTGCTGGTCTGGGCCCCCCTGGACCACCCTGGTGCCCTGAGTACAGGCCAGGCACCCACCATCCAGGATGCTGCCGGCATTCAAGGTGCTCCGGCACCCAGGCTGTGTCCCCACAGCCTCTCAGGGTCCTAACCTGCAACAGCTGTAAGTCTGGGTGACCCCGGCACACCAACATGGTGCTGGGCCCCCCAGCACCTGTGAAGCCGGCCGTGTGACAGCCGCCAGCTACAAAATAATGGCGACGAAGAGGAGGGAGAGTCCCCGCGATGTACCCCATCTCCGCTGTCACTCATTTTTTTTTTAAACATTTTTTTTCATAAAGAGGAGTGAGAAAGGAGCAGGCAGAATCTACCGCCCTGGAAAGGTATGGATGGCATGCCCTGGCAGCGGATCCTCCCTGGTCGCGACCCTCTGAAAAGAGGGTGCTCATGCAGCCAGGCAGGAGGTCCGCCCGCAAGAAATTGTCATTAATCTGCATGTGCCCAATTATTATGAAGTGCATGCAAGATTGTTTGCAACATACCCCAAACCGTTAAATTGCTGGGTAGGATTATGTCAGTGCTCAGTCAACCCGTTTCGGTATAGCAGCATTGCCATATAATTTGTTAAAGTCTATGCTCCATGGAACTCTGAAAGGTTAGAACAGTTGCAGATTGTGTGTACAGCATTCTTGTTCTCTGAATATCCTTTGCACTAATACTATATACTAATAATGCCAGGCATAGCCCATTCCCATTATCCCTTGCAGGCTAAGTAAATGATATTGCAATGCTGCTCTCCAGTTATAGGGTAATGTTAGCAATGCTAAAGTAGGAGATGCTAAGCCTGACATTTGCCTACTCAAAAGCCTTAGAGGGCAAATTAATATTTGAGTTTTATAATGCATTCACTTTCAAGGTGGCCGCTACAAAGGTCATGTGTGACATATGTACAAAGAATAGGAAGCAAGGGATGAGGTTCCACATCCAAGTAGCCTTACTTACAGTCAGCATCCAATATTTAGTTGGGTTACATAGTCTGGGTTACACTTTTGCCAAGGCACCATGAGTAACAGAAATTCTTGTGCTTGAACATCATTCATATTATAACAAGCATAATATAAGTGGATGGAGGTACAAGTCTGGTACAATTTCGTAGATCCAAGCAAGTTCAATGTTGTCTGACAATATGTGAATGTGGCCTAGGGCGGAGATTCGAGTCATAAGGTATAAGTGTGGAAGAGTCCAGTATAGGAGTCAAGGGTGGGGAGGATAGATAATTTGGTTAACGTGTAGAGGCATATCTTATATTTTCTGTTCATGGAGCCATTTTTTCATATTAGTTTTTAACCTAGTGGGTGTATTCTATTTTTAGGGTTTTATGGTCAAACTTGCATAGTAGGGCAATGTAAATAGGCTAGACCAAAATATTAAGACTAGTTAGTATAATTTTGATTTGTTTTCGGAGAAAGAAAATATTGGGTACCTGCTATGGCTTGTGCCTTCGTAAATCTTTTGGAATAGGTGGGAATTAGCTGTGTGCGCTGCTAAAATTCTTCTGAGCGGCACCCAGAAGGAAGCTGGGCAAGCGCACATGTGCACAGCTTAGAGGGCACATTGGCCAGGACTATTGCCCCATCAACAGCAGTGGCTCCTGCCTGGGGGAGAAGAAGTGGCCCAGATGCCCAGGCACCTTTGTCCGGCCAACAAAAGTCTTGCAGCCCTGACACCCGCCACCAGAAAGAGGTGTAACAAGCAAGGAGAGTTGCAACTCTGCACGAGTGCTTGTGCGCCATCCTGTGCCACTGCAGTAAAGTGACACTCATGCCTGGGGGAGCGTGGCCAAGAAAATAGCGGGTGAGTAACATGCTATCACCCCATTGTCGGAATAGAAATAATATTATGCCTCCTATTGTAATAGTTTTATATGTATTGGCCTACGCCAAGTTGTCTAAACATCATGCGCGAACAAACTCCACGACAAGGTCTTGACCTTAGAGAAATCAATGTAAGCCGCCATCTTGGATTAAGCCGCCATTTTAGGTTCTCTTGTTATGTAGAAGTCACCCTGAACATCAAAATGGAGGCCAAATGACATTCTGAATAAGATTCTGGCCGTTGTGACCTCCGTACAACTGAATAATTAATATGCCTGCAGGCCACTTGTCGGGGTCGCCAACAGAGACCTTGTCCTACTGTTGACCTATACGTAAATGTACTACATATATCAGCGAAACTAATCGAAATGCATATATTAAAGGTTGACCTGGCGAGGAACCCTAACACCAGAATTATATTTCGCAGAATGGTTAACCCGCAAGAGGGTTGGCCAAGGGCTGGACAAATTGTATAAAAAGCCCGGGTATTCCAATGTGCGCTCTCTCACTAACACATCGAACCCTCGTTGAAGTTCGTTATGTTATACTGAGAGCCGAATAGCTATCCGTTTGTCGATTGACTTGGTAACTGTTGTGGCTTGAAATAAAGCATTTGTATGTTTCTTTGTAACCTGTGTTGATGTGTTTCTTTTTGGGCTTCCTAGCCTCATATTATTTTTCTGTTTTCACAGTTGGCGCACAAATAGGGACCCTCAAGATTGATGCCGGATCATTGAAGGTTGATGCAGGCTATCGAACCGGGATCGGACGGTGTGATACTGCGGGCCCGATCGAACGAGACGCGACACCTCGGCAGCGCTGCACGATCCGATCCTTGGACGATAGTCGTGTGGTCTGACATGGCATCTTGACAAGGGTCCATTTTTGAGGCGGGCAGATTTGTGGAAACCACCAAACACAAGGTAAAATTCGTTAGGTAAGTTCTTTGGTAAACCGTACGGTCCTCCTTAGGTTTGGTCAGGTGTAGTTGTGACCCGACTCTTAATTTAACCCTGACAATTTGAATTTGGCGTATTGTATCTGCAGACACAATTATTGACCAGGTAACACCAATTGTTTGTGAAATGCCTGGGAAATTGTCTATCTGCTTTAGGGCACTGTTCCGCAGTGATCGACAATCTTTGGAATTTAGCCGCCCGGCACCACAGGAGGGTTCGCCGGCGTGTACTATGTACTGTAAGCATGGCATTGGAAGTATAGTATTTAATGATATTTGGCATAGACAAACCAGACATGCCTCCGAATTTCAGTGGCCAATCAATGGTAGTTTCGAGATCCCCCGTATTGAATACCTAGAATCGGTCTTGTTAAAGAAGAAGGCCAGACCTGCAGCATTTGATGTTTTGCAGAATTGGAAAAAAGAAGCGTTGCTGCAGCTTAAAAGTAGGGATAAACATGCACGCCGTCATAAAACGAATGCTGAAAAGGCGTTGTTATATGATAAGGAAAAACATTCAGAGTCAGTCAAGAATATGGATAGGGCTTTCTCACTCGGTATCCAAAAAATCTATCCCTCTAAAGATTTTCATGTTTCCAAAGAATTTATTGATAAATTGTGAAACGAGCGAAGGCCTGGTGCCTCTGCGCTACCTCCGTATGATCCTCTCCCTGGTGCTCTGCCCATTCCTGCTGTTATTCCTGCTGTTATTCCTGTTCCCCCGTACAACCTATTCTTCCTATTCCACTAGTTGTTGTTCCTCCACCTACTCTACCACCCGTTCCCCTTGCGCCGATAGTCGCACCTCCATTGAATTTACCCGCACCTCCACTCCCGAGTGGTTCTGTACCGACTGAAGGTGATCAGGGTGCGGGGTCAAAGATTGTCACTCGTAATACTGTCTCTGCAGAAAAGAAACGGGAATTATTTGCATGGGCTAAGCATTGTATGGAGAGAGGTGATCAAGCTGATGTTTTTTCCACATTATCAAAAATGAGCAATTTTCCTGAGAAAAATGTTTTTATTGAAGGTTTGGGGACTTGTTTATGTGTAATGTGGGGTAGATTACTTAATACAGATCTCCCACAAGGGTTGAGGGATCTGAATACTTTAGCGCTTTCGAGGGACACTGAGGAGAAAGTACATGGTCATGTTGAGAGGTTATTTGAGTATAGGAGGGACTTAGAAAGATTACCCGATGAGGATGATGAAGACGACAGTATGTATGTACAGAAACGGTTCCTTCCGTGTCGTAAATCGGCATCTGAGGAAGTACGAATCTGTACCAAAGATGCGATTCGATGGATCTCGGATTCATCGATACCGCCAGATGAAGTGTGTGACACGTATAGTCAGTATACGGTAGAAAGGCAGAGGAAGGTGATTCAGGTAATGGTACAGTACCTACAGGATGAATGTGTAAGGAAGAAGGTTAGCTGTCCTACAGAGTTATTGGGTATTTGTAAGAGGGCTTTTTCGCCCGACACTTCTTCGACTGCCTTAGCGCTCGACCTGGCTCTGTTGCTTAGTAAGCGATCGGAATTACCTATATCTGTTGCCAATGAGAGAGGTCCCTCCGACATTTGTCCCAAAGGTTGAGATTCCCGCTAACGTTGGGACAGGTGCACCCGCTGTGGACATTCCTGCACATTATGTATCGCAATTTGTTCACGTCCCATTTTCGCGACAGGAGGTGAACACTATTAGACAATCAATTCCTGATATTAGGAAAAATCTGACAGGATTCTACGAAGAGATAGAGTCTGTTTTACAGTCCTCTGTGTTCACCCTAATTGATATTGACTTGCTATTCCCTGTACGCCTGCCCGTAGATTTATGGAAGCAGGTTCGAACAATAGACGATGTGCCTGGGTTGGGAGATACGTGGGCTAACATAACTAGGTTTGATGGGGAAAGACCAGCTGGTGAGAAACCACCTCAGGTAATACTCACTTTGCCTGATAGAATTGTTGCAAAATTGAAAACCATAATTCCTGAGAAAAGAATTATTTGGGACAAGCTTACGGCCTGTGTTCAAGGAAAATCTGAAGGTGCCACCGAATTCTTTAATCGATTCGAACAGGTATTCTCTGACTTCAGTGGACAGGACTTGGGCACAGAGTCTGGGAAAAGGTTGTTCGTGGACAAATTTGTGCGTGGATTGCTGCCTGACATCCAGTCACAGATTATGTCCTCTGAGAGCGCTTGGCAGGCGAAATCCCAATCTGAAGGTTTGCACATGGCTCAGTATTATGAGAATCGTGTTAATAATGAAAAAGAGAGAATAGAGAAGAGGAAAGGAGATTTGAAGATTAAAGTATTGTTACAGCAAATTGTTAGAAATCCCAGAGGAGGTAATTCACAGACTAGAGGCCAGTATGTTCCGAAAGGGAACGTCCCCTTGGGTCCTGTGAATATTAATCAATATGCCTATTGCCGCCAGGAAGGTCATTGGCGTGCACAGTGCCCTGTCCTTCGACAGAGGTCAAACAACACATTTGGGAGTATGGGTAGACGACCTAGAAGTCGCCTCGGAATGGGGGCCCTGATAGAGGTCAGTCCTCACAAGATCCCCAGCAACCTTTTTCACGGGATAATCGGACTTCGAGTGTGGACACAAGAAACATATTTGATCACCCCTCTGCTGCCTACCTTTCTGAAGAGCTTCCTTTCGACGACATCTTGTTTCGTTAGGATTGCCCGAAGCAGGGTTTGGAACCTTCACCTATTCCCGTTAGTCAAAAAGGTCCCTACGTTGAACTGTTAGTGGGGAATAGGAAACATCAGTTGTTGATAGACACTGGAGCACAGAAGTGCTCCATTGATCATTCTCAGGTTCCAAACATTCCACTGTCGGGGCAAACTAATGTTTCTGTAGGGTTTTCTGGCATACCAGTTGCTTGTCCGGTTTCTTCGCCGGTGCCTGTTTCTTTGGGTCCCTTTACGGACCACTGTCCATTCCTCTTGACTTCAAACTGTAGAGAGAATTTGCTGGGGTTAAATCTGTTGAAGAAATTAAATGCAGTAATTCATTGTTCCTCGGACGGAGTGCGACTGACGATTTCACCACAGCAACTTCCCAGTTCTCCGTTTTTGACTCGACCATTGCCTCCTGAGTTTAGCGTTGTCCCGGAATGTTTGTGGGCAATTGACGACAATGATGTCAGGGTATTACAAGTTGAACCCGTTAAAATAGTTTTGAAACATGGAGTTAAACTACCACGCATTCCGAAGTATAAAACATCAGTTGAGGGTGAGCGTGCTTTCAAGTGCATTGTTTCCGATTTTGTGCATCGAGGAGTGATCGAAGAGATTGTAGGAAGTTTATGTAACAGCCCGATTTTACCCGTGTACAAGAAAGGCGACAATACAATCCCATTTCGTTTCATAATTGATCTACGCGCTATTAATAAAGTTGTCGCTCCACAATTTCCAATTGTGCCTGATGTGACAACGATACTTACGATGATCCCTGCTACAGCTACTCACTTTAGTGTTGTGGATCTGAAGAATGCTTTCTTCAGTATTATTATACACAAGGATAGTAGATATTTGTTCGCGTTCACCTTGAGGGGACGTTCGTTCACATTTACTCGTGCACCTCAAGGTTATACTGAAAGTCCAAGCATTTATAGTAGGGCTTTGAAAGAGCAGCTTGATACCCTTGAATTGCCTTCTACTTGTACATTGCTTCAGTATGTCGATGACTTGCTTTAAGCTGCAGATTCTGAAAGTGCTTGTAAAGAAGGCACTGTATTGTTGCTTATTCATTTGGCTGAACATGGTCATAAAGCTTTGCTTAAGAAATGTCAATATTGTTGTCAGGAGGTCGCCTATTTAGGCTATCTCCTGTGAAAGGAGGGGAGAAGATTGACACCTGAAAGAATAAAACACATTTCTACCATGTCTGTTCCAAATACACAGAAGGAAGTCAGAGCCCTAATAGGTATGGTTTCTTACTGTAGGCTGTGGATCCCAAACTTCTCACTAGTGATAAAACCGATGTTGGCCTTGATGAAGAAGGGCATTTCTTCGCCGCTGCCATGGAAGTCGGAACATCAACGATCATTTGAGCTTCTCAAAACCACGTTATGCTCTGCATCGGTTCTGGGTACTCCAAATTACAATAATGTCTGTGTTGTTTGTGCATGAATGTGATGGATGTGCTTTGGCTGTGTTAACACAGGAACACGGAGGGAAGAATAGACCGTGCGGCTACTACTCTTCCGCCCTTGATCCTGTCGCATGCGCTTTACAAAGATGTTTGCGAGCTGTCGCTGCTGCCGCGTCTGTAAAACAGAGTGAGGGAATGGTCCTAGGCCATGATTTAACCCTGATGGTACCTCACTCTGTAGATGCCCTATTGAATAAAACCCAAACACAGCACCTCACCTCTGCACGGCTGACAAGGTATGAATTAACTTTGTTTGCCCCTCACATTCAAATTAAGAGGTGTTGTGTTCTTAATTCGGCTGAACTCCTACCTTTCCCGCAAAATACTGTTTGCGGTGACGAAGAATCACATGACTGCCTGTATACTACTGAACAGGAAACAAAGGGCAGGATAGACCTTATAGATACTCCTTTGGATAATGCGGAAGGGGAGCTGTTTTGTGATGGCTCCTGCTTCAAACTTCCGGATGGTACATCTACAGCTGCCTATGCAGTCACTACATTGAGTACGGTTGTTGAAACTAAGAGAATTCCGCATAACTCCGCGCAGGCCACAGAGATTATAGCGCTGACCCGAGCTTGTGAACTCTCCAAAGGGCGTACAGTAAATAAATATACTGATAGCCAGTATGCCTTTGGGGTGGCTCACAACTTTGGGAGGCTCTGGTCGGAAAGAGGGTTCCTAACCTCACATGGGACCAAGATTCAGCATAGCCCCTGATAGTGCAATTGCTCTCGGCACTTGCGCTCCCTAGTCAGTTAGCAATCATGAAATGTGCAGCGCATCGTAAGGTCATAGATGATGTGGGGAAAGGGAACACTTTTGCTGACCAGATAGCTAGGCAAGCGACCACAGACCTTAGCGCAGACATGTATGCTCTAAGAGAAACAAGAGATGCGTATGTAATGGATGAGGGTATTGGGTCTGTGCGAGATATCCAAGCTGATGCCACAATAGAAGAGTCTAAAAAGTGGGCCGAAGGGATGGGGAAACTAGATGAAGATGGGTGTTGGGTGGATACATCTGAAGGGAAATGGTTGCTCCCTGATTCATATGTGCTGGCGTTGGTTACGATGGCACACGGTCCTACGCATGTGTGTGCTCAGCAGATCACGAAAATGTTAGAACAAGTCTGGGTAAATGATCAAATTTTGAAGATCGCGCAGCGCTATGTCCAAAATTGCATGATTTGCTTACAGCACAATGTGGGGAAGGGGACAGTAACTCCAAGGGGCAGTTTTGGGCCTCCTTCTGTTCCCTTCGAGGTCATCCACTTTGATTTTATTGAGATGGTACGGTGTAACAATCTAAAATATGTCCTTGTGATCATTTGTGCTTTCAGTAAATAGGTTGAGGCTTTCCCCATTAAGGATGCTACTGCCATGACCACTGCGAAGACTATGGTAAAGGAATTCTTCCCACGATTTGGGCTGCCAAGAGTAATTTGGTCGGACAACGGTCTACATTTTGTTGCAGCAGTAATTTTGCAGATATGTACAGCATTACACATTGAAAAGCGATTTTCACTCGGCTAGACATCCTCAAAGTGCTGGGTTGGTAGAGAGACATAACGGTATCCTAAAAAATAAGCTTGCTAAAACATGCGCCGGCACCAGACTGAAATGGCCAGACGCCTTACCTATTGTATTGTTAGCCATGCGTGCCACACCTCAAACTAAGACTGGTCTCTCTCCATTTGAGGTAGTGATGGGGAGACCTGCTAATATTTGGGGTCTTCCGAAGCCTAAAGCATTGAGAGAGGTTGAACATGTATTGCTTGTAGACTATTGTAACCAGTTGACTAAAAATCTGTATCTCATTTATCATCAGGTTCGATCAGCTTTACCTGTACGGTTTACGGACCTAGGACACAATATTCAGCCTGGAAGTTGGGTCCAGGTGAAGGCCTACGAAAGGTCTTCCTGCCTTGCGCCTTGCTGGCGGGGACCCTACCAGGTGCTGTTGGTCACGCAGACAGCAGTGCGGGTGGCTGGAAAGAAGCATTGGATCCACGCGACGCATGTCAAGAAACTTCCTCACCCGAAGCCACACGTTACAGAAGAAGCAGAAGCCCTTGCTGATGCTACAATCTCAGATCCTGGGGTAGCAAATATCGCTGTGAGTGTGTCGGAGAATCCCTCTGAGCCCGTGGAGCTTGGGGAGCAGTCCATTTTGTCTCCACACTCTTTGGAAAGGTCACTTCCGGAAAACGTTGTTTCAAGTTCTGCGACTTCCGTCGCCTCTCATACGTTGCTTCCCTCAGGAAGTGACGTTACCTTATTTCCGGATCAAACAGTACCGGGAACCACCAGGTACGACCTTCGACGAAGAAAATAGAACTACGGCACGGGTTTTGCCTGTGCATCTGGAAAAAAAGAGTCATCGAGAGTTTTGTTCTTGCAAGGAACATTTTGGGAAAAAAAGGGGATTCTGCTGGCTAGAGTTGGGGAAGGACTAAGAAGTCGCGCGACCGTAGTGTCGCCAGCAACGAACATTGGGGTCGTCGATTGAGAAACTACGATGTCTGCCACCTCCACCGCTGCTGCTCGCATTGGACTTGTAAATAAGGGGGTGACCAACTCGGACAATGAACAATGTGCCTGGGCCCCAAAAACGTATTGCTGTGTTGTGATAATAGTAATTGGAATGTGCATAGTTACTGCCGTGGGACTCTGGTACTTTGAAGAAATGTATCCTCTAGAGCCTCTTCTGCCAATTGAAATTGTACCTACTGCTCTGACTCCCTCTGTACACCTTCATACTTTGTCACCTAGGGACTCCCAGCATAGACGAAAGTATCATAATAACACTTTAATGATAATAATGAATTCAACGCATGCCATTTTTAATAAGAGTAATTGCTGGATCTGCACCCATTTACCGCAACATGGGAACAAGGGGCTAGGATGGTATATTCAACCTTTACCTTTAACGACTGCTTGCTATGCCTCTATTAGAGCACTATTCTTTGGCCGTTGGAATGACAGCATCTCAGGGAACTTTGATGGAACTAATTTAAATGATTTTGAGAAACGTGAATTGACTCCCCTGGGATGCTCACTTTTTGCAAATAGAAGTAAGCCTAATGTTGCTTCTATTAGGCCATCTGATAAACTGTCTCTTCCCTTCCAAACTCTAATTTCCTTTAAAATGGCTCTGATAGGAAATAAGGATGCCGTGCCTCCTTCCTACTCTATTAACCATAGCCCCGATTCAGTCCCCTTCTGTGTACAAAGGAATGGCACTAGGTCAATGGGAGATTTTGAAGGTTGTGTGAATATTGTAAATTTGACCGGAGAGAACAGGCCTCTGTATGTAGGGGGGCCCGTCTATTTCGTTTGCGGTAGTACAGCATTTCCCTGGTTGCCCAAGGATTAGCAGGGAACCTGTTATTTAGGAATCCTGTTACCTGGGGTATTCATAGCTAGTACATTGGAAGTTTCTAAGGCTCGCCCACGGTGGGACGAGAATGGAGATACCCCTGGGCAAATATTGGGAGATATAACAAAATCAGTTGTGCCATTTTGGGGACAGATAGCAAATTCTGAAAATATTAGGGGGCTAGCAAGAGTACTGGAGAGAACCGTCAACCGGACCACGGATATACTCTATAATATGACACTGGAACAGAAAGCAATAAGATTGGTAGCGCTCCAAAACCGGATGGCATTAGATGTCATTCTGGCAGAACGTGGTGGAGTATGTAAACTAGTGGGGTCCGCTTGTTGTGTTTTCGTACCAGATTCCTCACCAACAATTTTCAAAGCAATACAGAACTTGAACGTCCTTAGTCCAGAAGTGCATGTTCCTGTGGGAGATTGGAGTATTAGTGCTTGGTTCTGGGATTCCCTACGATCCTGGGGTTGGAAGGTGCTTTCTGTCATACTGGTTATTTTGGGAATTCTGTTATTCCTTTGTTGCTGTATCCAATGTCTACCTAGTATATGTGCAATGCTAGGGGGATGTTGCGCTCAGGCGGTGAGCTCGATAGGACATAAAGTGTATGCCCCAGATACAGCATCTAAAGAGTTTGTGTTGCGAGAGGTTCTGGTGAACGACCTAATGGCTATAGACATTACAGATAATGATTCAGGATGTATGGACGACAATGTATGGAGTTATTTACAAAGACATTAGAAATGGTATTAGCACTTGGCATAGGCCAAAAGGAGGGTTTGTCGGAATAGAAATAATATTATGCCTCCTATTGTAATAGTTGTATATGTATTGGCCTACGCCAAGTTGTCTAAACATCATGCACGAACAAACTCCACGACAAGGTCTAGACCTTAGAGAAATCAATGTAAGCCGCCATCTTGGATTAAGCCGCCATTTTAGGTTCTCTTGTTATGTAGAAGTCACCCTGAACATCAAAATGGAGGCCAAATGACATTCTGAATAAGATTCTGGCCGTTGTGACCTCCGTACAACTGAATAATTAATATGCCTGCAGGCCACTTGTCGGGGTCGCCAACAGAGACCTTGTCCTACTGTTGACCTATACGTAAATGTACTACTTATATCAGCAAAACTAATCGAAATGCATATATTAAAGGTTGACCTGGCAAGGAACCCTAAGACCATAATTATATTTCGCAGAATGGTTAACCAGCAAGAGGGTTGGCCAAGGGCTGGACAAATTGTATAAAAAGCCCGGGTATTCCAATGTGCGCTCTCTCACTAACACATCGAACCCTCGTTGAAGTTTGTTATGTTATACTGAGAGCCGAATAGCTATCCGTTTGTCGATTGACTTGGTAACTGTTGTAGCTTGAAATAAAGCATTTGTATGTTTCTTTGTAACCTTTGTTGGTGTGTTTCTTTTTGGGCTTCCTGGCCTCATATTATTTTTCTGTTTTCACACCATGCCCTGTCAACATCATGTGGCGCAGCCTAGATGCCCTGCAACCTGCATCTTACTGCCTCCCCCAACATCAAGGGACTGGCTGAGTCTGAATGTGGCAGAGCCTAGACGCCCTGCTATCTGTGTCTCGCTGCCTGCCCCAACATCAAGGTATTAAGCCGATGTGGTCCCTGGTGCTCCTAGGTTCAGCTTTACCGGCCTTTGAACTGTACCATCAATGAACCTGGACCCATGTTAGTGACTATCCTGAATGGACACTGAAGCAAAGTAAACTGGTCTCCTGCCATCCTGCAAGTGCTCAGAAAAGATGCAGTATACATGTGTTTAGATGCTGTGAACCTGCATGTTGATTATGTGCTTAAAGTGGTCCCAGTTAAATGGATGTGAAGCTGTGCTATAGAGTTTGTAGGCATGCTCTAAATGGTGCCAGCAGCTAGCAATGGCGTCATTCAGTGGTTGAAGTTCCACTTCCCCCAGGTTACTAAAGGGTCTTGTAAAATGTGGTAGAACTGCCAACATTCCACCAGCAGTTCACCAACCATGACTTCACCCGCTGATTATGTTTAGAGTGTGTCGATATATGTTTCATGTCTGCGGCTGCCTGAGTCCCTAGGTATGTATCAGTGGCATATCCTACTATTTGTCTATTCCCAAGCGGTATAAGTAGTGTCATTCTGTAATGGGGGCGGGGATCATTCATGTTTCAGGAACTTTTGTTTGTTATGAAAAAGGAGTGTTATGTGTGACCCTCGCAAGTGTACTGCCCTTTTAAGATGTTTGTCCCTCCCAAGTGTATTGCACTTTTAAGATGGGCCATGACTGTGTCAAGGCCAAAGCTTATAAAAGGAGCCCCTGCAGACACGTGCAGGAGAATGGCTGCAGACTCCAATTATGGAACTCCTGTTGTCTCGTCTCTCACTTTGGGCCTGCAGCCTACACGTGTGATCACGGTCCTGCAGGTCCCTGCTGTTCTGGGCCCAGCAGACCAGACTGGTGCCCTGGGTCCAGCCCAGGCACCTACCATTCAGGATGCTGCCGGCATACAAGGTGCTCCGGCACCCAGGCTGTGTCCCCACAGGGTTCTACCCTGCAACACCAGTAAGTCGGGGTGACCCCGGCACACCAACATGATTCTGGGCCCCCAGCACCTGTGAGGCCGGCCGAGTGACCACGGCCGGCCCCACAATACTTTGTATGCATTTACTTACATTTTGTGTACGCTGCTGCAGTCCCCTCTTCCTGGATGGGTCCAGCACGCAGAATAGGCTGCATTTTTTTTTATAGCCGTTTCGTTCCGATTTAGTTTGGTGAGCAGCCATGGTGGGGACGTAGCAGGCCCGAAGCGACCAGGGGTACCGACCCTAAACGAGGGTCACGCTGGAGCCCCCATTTCAACCCAGGCCAGCCGGGCCTCACCAGGCTTGCCCACCTCGACATTCTAGTGCAAGAGAAATTACATTTGTCGCTACATACAACGTCTATAGAATGAGTTCCGATAACACCCCCAACTACGCAATAAAACATGCGTAATGTCTTTGAAATAAATATTTTAAACATTTGCCTACATTTAAATCATGCTTGTAATGCACATTATTTTCCAGTAGATGGCAATAGCGTACTGCATGAAAATGTTAACATTGTTGAGTGTTTTGTAGGTTGTAGGTGACTGAACTTTCTCGTTTAAAAAGATTGTGTGTGTAATGTCATCGAGTCCTATCAATTCAAGCCCACTAATAAGTCTCATTAACATAATTTTTTCGAATCATATAAATGTCTCTACATTCGTAAAATGTTAAGAACATTTCTACACTGGAATCAAGGTTAGGATACGCATGTCCGCGTGTGCGACGGCTCGTATTACGTGTAAGGCTACACTGGATTGGGTTTTCTTTAGTGTCCAGGTTCTCCAGATTCCGACAATACTAGCTACTAATTACATATTTTTTAATATTCACACTTTGTATTTAATGCGTTTTTTTTTTTAGCTCGGAATGGCGCACCGGTTTAAATCGGATTCAACTGGAACTGGAAGAAAATATATAAACTCTAATTCAGTGTCTCAAAACGTCTGCGGGCTCGACCGAACTCGAACTGTTGGCCTTTTCCCCCCTTTTCGTGTAATTTATTTTGATTTCTTTTTTGTTTTGGTCACGTTTAATTTCATTGTGCTTAATCAACTTCATTGGAAACATGTGCACCTATTCTTGGAACCATGTGGACCTGATTTAAACCAGGCATGAGGTGAATGGAGCATTTGAGGGTTAATTTCGAAATGAACCAGCTATGAGGGGTTTTGACTGGTTCAAACTGTCATATTGGAATGGTTGAACCTCGAGTCAAGTCGGGCTCTTGAAGTCTCGCCCCACCGCTAGTTTTAACCACGTGCCCGCCTGATCAGCACACGCCTGCCAGGACTCACTCTTACCTGCAAAATGTAGTGTTCTGCGCGACACCCTGACTCAGTCGCGGCTTTTTCCTTTGCGTATTTGGACTTGTGGGCTCACGCTTTAAATAGTCAACGCAAATTACTAGTACTGGAGTGCAGCGTCGTCTGCAGGAATCAAAGTTAGTAGAGGGGGGGGGGGGCACAGACAAAAGTAGGGCGGCCGCCTATAAAAGGGCAATGTGTATGCTTTTCACAAATTGACCTAGGCAAAGTAGTTCAAAGTGGCCTGGGGGAGGTATAAATCGTGCATTTATACAAGCAATTCTGTTGTATATGTGTATATATCTAGATGTTAACGATATTGTCTCATCCTATATCGATATTGAACAGATATATCCAAAATTCGGTATATCACACAGCACTAGTTAAGTTCACTCATGGTTTTCGGGCCTTCATGGGCAATTTGTTCAGATGTTGCCTGTGGTTATTGGCTGGTAATGGACACCTGCCATTTTATGCACTTTGGAATGATCCAGTGTCCATATTGTGGCCCGATCGGGGCCCTTTTGCAAGTGTGCCATTAATACCCACAGTTCGCAATGCCCTTTTGTGCATCTTGCATGCGGGTGCTTTACTGGAAGGCCTGTGCAGATCGCAAATGGGGCTGTGGGTTTCTTTCTCAGCAGTGTCTTTGTGTTGACATTTTATAGTGCAAGAGCACTGCGACTATCCAGGCGAGCAGAGGCGTTGCTAGGGGGGTGCCTTAGGGGGCCATAGCCCCGGATAGAATCTCAGCTGCTACAACCAAAAGGCTACCTAGCCCCGGTTCCCGACAGTCCTGACATTTGCATAGCCCCGGGTCTTTTGCAGACCTAGTAACACCCCTGCAGGCGAGCATGTGAACTTGAGGAGCACAGTGTGTGTGTGTGTGTGCACGCTATATCAGCAGTCAACCAGCGATAAGATATGATCCTTTAAAGCAGTGTCTTCTGCAGTGATGGAGCCACTCTGATGTCTCAAAGGCAGTGTGTCCCTTTCAGGCCAGAAGAAAGAAACAGGCTAAGCAAAGCAACAGCAAACGTGCAAGTGATGGCTGGGGAAAGGGGACCCCCCTACTTCCCTCAGCAAAGCTGTGGGCTCGGCTGGGAAACCCTTGTCAGGGGTGAGCTACCCGCCAAAGACCCCAGCTTGAATTTCAACTATTGCCGGCCGGGCCAGCCCAATTGTTGAAATTCAAATTGGGGTCTTTTTTCACTGTGACCTCACTCCCTCAGGAAGGGCAGGGCTTGCCTTTTCACCTAGCTGCGCATGCATGCGCACGCATGCATGCAGTATCAATACTAAGTCCTGGACTCTGACTGCTTACCATCACCCCTGTGCCGCTGTTCTGTGTGCACCTTTATGGTGCGTTCTTCACTGCATTTTCCGTGCCTGTAGCCAGCCTCGGCGGCAACAGTGAGGCCCTGTGCATTGCAGCCCTGTGTGTGTGCCATGCAGGAGGACCACAGGTAGCACTGCAGAGAGAGTATCCTAGTTAGGGGGGCAGGGGAGTATCCAGCATTGCAAGAGTGGGGGGGGAAGCCACGTTAAAAGTCCTCCTACCCCCCCCACCCCAAATGCAGTGTGCCTAATTCCATACAGTCTTATTCGTGGCCCCAAACCACTCACCGCTGCCCCATTCTACATTTTTGGTAACATTAGTGGCAGATGGCATTTTAACACAACAACAAAAATAAAACTCAAATCATTACAGAACCGGAAACTCATCTATTAGAGCTCTGTCCAGGTGCTCTGGGGCAAAATACATGCAAACCTCCTAATTTGCATATGGATTGCACCAACCGTAGGGACTTCACAGAAATGTACATTTCAAGAAGCATAATCAGTCTTTGATACTTGGAGACACCATGGAAGTGACTTTAGAATAAGTTGCCATAAGTAAGCCAAGTGGCAAATAACTTTGTGGTGCCTAAATGCACTATTATATATGGAGCAACTATATAGTCATTAGGCTTTTTTTTATAACAGCATATTAACATAAGGCTATGAAGTGAATCACTTACAAAGCTGCAGATAAGACACAGTGGGCCTCATTACGAGTTTGGAGGTAGCCATGCTGTTTTTAACGGCATGGCTACCCCTAAACTCTGGTCCGGGTCCCGCAAAATGGGATTTACCGGGACATTCCGACATTTGCGGGCCCGGTAAATCCCATTCGCGGGACCCGGACCCAGTACGTCCCCATTCCCATTTGAGCCCCGAGAGGGCTCAATGGGAATGGGGAGGATGCTAACAACTAACCCGTTAATGATGGGTCCGTTGTTAGCATCCTGTTCTACCAGCGGGTGCCGCTCTGCACGTCTGGTCTGGCCAGGCGTACAGAGCGGGACCCCCTGCAGAACTCGTAATGTGGCAGCCCGGTATGAACTGTGCCGGTCCCTTACCGGCACCGTTCATACCGTGGCAGCCACAGTCGGAATGAAGCCCATTGTGATTAAATGATTTGCCCAGGATTACACACTTTGGTTAAATGGTGAAACCAGGATGTGGACAGTTTAATCAACTGAGCACATCTTCCCAGGTTTAGTTGATAATGAGATAGATTTTTATAAAGGTTTTGCTTTGCATATGCTTAAATACTACTTCATTTATAGCAATGCATTGAAGCAAACCACATTACATAATTATCCTTTCATAGTAAACTAACTATACACTATATACATTGTCAAAGAAATATGCTGAGCAATAAGAGCATGGCTTTCGTTTTATTCTCCCGATCTGCATGCAAAGACACAATAGCATCATGTAGATTAATCTGGGCCCAATGAATCCCCCCTGGGTTTTAAAGCCACAGTAATTTCATGACGCAAGTAACATTATGCACCCTTCTCATTTCTGATCACTACCTTCCATTCCCATTCTAAAGGTACAAAAGTCACCTGCTAATAGTCCCTCCCTCCCTCCCTCCCTGCCTGCCTCCCTCCCATCAGTGTCTAATGGCTCACATTGAAATGCTCTTTTGACACAGAGCAGCGTGAGAGCCCCTCTGCTGCCCAGAGCTACTTGGGACATTGTCCTGGCAGCGGGACACCTCTCCCGTTTGGCAAGAGTAAGGTTTCCTTCTGCCAGGACAAAGTGTGTGCTGAGCAGGAATTGCTCCGCACACATTGTCCTGCCAGGGGGACACCTTTCCCGTCGGGCGCCCTCATCGAGGTGCGTAACTTGAGAGGTGTCCCACTGACAAATATCCCGGTCTTGCCCTCCCTGTCCCCCCAACCCCCGTTCAGTAGGCCACTGAAGAGGAATTCCAAGGGGGGCACAGGCAGGGGTCAAGTCCTAAAAATTAAAGTGGGGCGACTCATCAATAAACGCAATGGGATGTGACATCACCAGAAATTGGCATATGAAGGTGAGATATGCGCATTTCATTAAATTGGCTTTGCATAACCACCCAAATTGCACAGGACGAGTGGCATTTGCCTTTCATAAGATCAACACACAAACAAAACCAAAAGAGCATATTTTCTTCTAATAGTGTTTTCAAAATGTTAAAATGTGTGCATGTTTTAAACTCCAAGAACCAATACAAATGTTTTCCCTGGAACTTGCAATACGGAAATGAGACATTTTACCTTTAGTTGTTTATTTTTCATCTATATAGTGCAGTGGGGAAGTGTCCGGCCTGCAAACCCGACGACTGCGGTGGGCTTTATTTCACAAATTCAAAGAGGACATTGAATGTTTCTCATTTTAGCTGTGGGGGGGGGGACTGAGTCCACCCTCTGAAAAAAATGGATGGACTCCGTCCACCTGTGTGTACCCTCGACTTGAGCCCTGGGCACAGGATTTCAGTGGAGGGGCCCGGGTTCCCTGCATTTTAGGCCCCACTCTAGCGACACCATTGCTCGAGGGCAGGTAAAAAGCAATTAAGGTTTGAAGCTTTTACATGTCACCACTTGATAGGAAGGCTTTCTCCAAACACACAAGCCTTTTCACCCACAAACCTAGACAAAGTGTGCCTGAACCCCGGAGCTGTGCTGAAATGTGCCCCTCGATACAACAGCACTACAATGCCTTGTCAATGGCAGATGTGTGCTATACAAATATCAATTAAAACAAGTTGCATGATAGGGATGTGTGCTCGTTTATACACACACACACGCCCTTAGTTAAACATTGTACTGCCTAAGCATGACCCTACGTTGCTTTATTGTAGAGCCTAGTGTTGCCCCAGTCTCCAGCTCAATGATCCCACCGTGACATTTCACATTGCCTTCACAATTACTCCATGACACTTACATGTTGCACCCAGAAATGCCATCTGCAACTTCACATGCTTCCCAGCTGTGTTCACTGCCACTTCACATTGGTCTAGCAATGAATTGCTCATGCCACTCACATTGCCCCTGGAATTGAACCCTGTGCCTTTGGATCCTGAACTGCTCCTGCCACTTTATATTGCCTCTATAGTGGATCCACGCCTCTCTCCAAAATCCCTGCCCCAAACCACTGATGCATTCCTCAGAAAAGCCCCATGCCATTTCACATTACTCAGAAATTACCCCACTGCCATTTTATGTTGTGTTTACAGCTGACCCATTGATACAAGTCCTTTTTTCATTGCCTCCAGAAATAGCATAACCCACTTTTACATTGTTCCCAAACTTAAAGGAAATTCACATTGCTCCCAGAACTGCCTCAGGTGTTTTCACATTGCCCTTGAAACAGTCTCATACCGCTCTACCCCACCCTACAATTGCTACTTAAATGGTTTAGAGAACTACACAATGACCTTTTACTATGCCACCAGAATTTCCCCACTGCCTTATGCCACTTCAAACGGCAACAGAACAGGCCAACACTATTTCATACTGCCTTCATCTGCCGACACGCTCCTCTGAAACAATGCACCTGCAAACTGAAACCCTCAGCACCCTGGTACATGCAAGAACTCAACCTCAGCAAAAGAGGCATCAGGAAACAAGAGAAAACCTGGCACCGCTCCAGGTCAGCATCAGACCTCGCTCATCAAGGAACTCTGAGCAACCCGCTGACAAATAATCAACACAGCCAAGCCCTCCTACTATCTGAACACCATAGCAGAAGCTGACAACAAAGCAGAGCCCTCTTCAAAGTGGTCAAGCACTGCGTCCACCCGCTAACGAACCCTGCCATACCACACTCCTTTGAAAAATCCACCGCCATCAATACCTTCATGGACAAAATCAGCAAGATTCGCCAGCACATAGAGTCCAGCTCTGCATCCACAACCCCAACTCACCTCCCCCCTCTGAAAAGTCCACACCATGCACAACATTTAAGACACTCTCGACAGAGGACCTGGTAGAAACCTTGGCTGCCCACAAAGCCACATCGTATACAGATGTCAACCTCCCAGCTTCCATCTTCAAGACCCTACCCGCAGAAGCTCTCCTTCCCTACCTGGAGATCATCAACAGCTCCCTAACTCAAGGCACCTTCCCATCGCGTATCTGTACAAAACCTCAAAAAAAGCAAATGGAAGGAAATTACGAATATGGCATTTCAACATTTTTTTTTTCTCAAAAATGTCAATCAAGGAGAGCAGGTTTGCAGAGGTGTCCCCCGCTCCACTTGAGTGACATTCCAGGACTTCAGGTGGTTGCAGAGGTGTCCCCTTGTCAATCTGGAAAAATGAATACCCTTCATTTGAATGATAGACGTAACTTGATGGCCATGGGCCAACCGTCTTATGCACCGAATTGGAGAAATATGAACTGCTATGCTTGACCGACGAGCGGCCATTTTAAATGTAGTAAGAATCGCCATTTTGCTTGTTAACCATTGCTCATTGCTTTTTGTCTAAAAACTGCTTTGCAGCTTGCAATTCTTGCGGATTCTGCTTACTCTGCTCAACTGTTAACATTGTTGTCTGAATATGAAAGGACAAGGTTGCGGGACTGAAGAGTTTGCTGAAACTCCTCATGAGTAGCCCAGAGGTGAATGCCCACGCTCCCTCTCTGTAGCCTTGGGAGGAAGCTGCAGGGCATTTAATCACTTCACAGCTGCCAGCCAGTCTCGTACGATGGTAGAATATGTTAGAATAATACAGTTAAAGGCTTGAATTATGCTTCTCTTATGGCCCCCTCTCGCAAAACCCTTTAGAACGTGTCGGCTCCCAGGACACGAATAGTACCTCATAGATAGCAAAGCTTGGAATGTGGCTCTTCCCCCGTGTACAGATTGCTTCCAAGAACAGAACCACCGTGTTCTAAAAGATGCCTCCGCACTTTCTAAATTGCACATTGTTACTAGAATAGACATCGAAAGCATTATAATTGTCATACTCGTCGGATATGTCCATCGTCATCCCGAGTTCAAAGGAACTTAATACAGAGGGGTGTTGAACATGACTTTGCTGACTGTATGATATGCATTTTGTATATATGTAACTGATGTACGTAATTCGCTCTCTTGCGTCCCTCGAGGTCTAGGAAACTCACGTCGCGGGGCGTGAGATCAGAATTGGCCAATTGATACTATCTTTTGCTTGCAATAAACCCTAGCATTGGGAATTTGAAACCTCGTGTCTGGCGCATCTTTTCGTGTATGGTCATTGCCTTGTTTCCATAGCACGAGGGACCCCTAGGGGCCCCTTTCAAGATGGCGCCCGAATAGGCACCCTCCCCCACTTGCCCCATCGTATACGTTGTAACGGAGTAAAGGCAGAAGAACGGCGAGGACGGGACGGTCGAGCCGGGATCAAGAAGTGTACGGGGCGCCCTGTAGAAGTGACGAGAGATTCCTTCCGCAGATCTGCACACATCTGATCCCTGATCGACGTACCGGGCCAGAGGGCAAAGGAGGCGAGGGTCCCGAGATGAGGCAGAAGCCAGAGAAGCACAGACACGACGTGGGGAGAGGTTGCGTTAGAACAGGCCACTTGTTTTATCAGGTGAGTCATTCCCCGATTCAAAGAGAAACCTGATTTTTGGTAGAGTGTTGATTTTGCAAACTCAAACATCCAGGTAAAAGTGGCTAACCAAAGGGGAAGGTTAAAGAAACATGCCTGGACTACTGTCCACTTTAGCAGGGCTTTTCAGCTGCAGTAGACAGTCCTTGGAATATGGCCAAAGTGCACCGCCTGGGGGAACGCCGGCTTATCATATGTATGCGAAATATGGTGTGGGTGCGATAATATTTTGTGAAATTTGGCATAGGCAAACTAGAAAGCAACCCGACCATCAGTGGCCGATTAATGGTAGTTTTGAGATGGGGAGGATAGATAACCTAGCGAGGGTGCTGATTAGAAAGAAAGCGCGACTTGGAGCTTTTGAGACCGTCAAAGATTGGAGGAGGGAAGCGATGCTCTGACAAAGGAGTAGAGACAAACATGCGCATAGGCATAAAACAAAGCTTGAGATAGCAGAAGAGAAGGAAGAGGAGGAGTGGACTGAGAGTCTAAGACGGGAAGGGAGACGGGACCAGATGAACATAGACAGAATATACCCGCAGCGGGAACTACACATAGCAGATGAATTAATGGAACATTTGTTAACTAACACGGGTCGAGGCCAAAAACCAGACTCGAAACCAAACACACCAGCAGTGACTGCGTGGGCCCAACCACTAGCTCTCATACCCCCTCCCGCAGCCCGAGCACTTCCCCTCACGCAAGCGTTAACCCAAGCCCCGCCCACAGCACAAGCACTCCCACAAGCGCAGACCGCGGACACACAATTTCCCAGCACCCAGCAAGGCCCTTCACAGATGCCACCTGTGTCACTTGTCCCATCCGCACCTCCCGCTCTAGAGACAGATTCAGCACCATCCACCCCTCCTGAAGTTGAGATTGAGACTGGGGAGGTGAGAGGCGGGGCTGAAGGAACAGGATTTGGACGGGTAACTCGAAGCGCAATCAGCAAAGAGAGAAAGATTGAATTACGACAAGAGGCAGACATGTACATAGAAGGAAATGATGAGACGGCAGCATTGGCCTCATTGTATGGGTACCGAAGAAGAGACGAGAGACAGGTAGTGTTGGAATGCATGTGGGAAATTCTGGTGGGAGAATGGAAAAAGACACTTGGGAATTTACCGCCACAGCGGTTGTTAGATTTGAATAAGTTAGCACGCAGTGAGCAAAGAGATGAGGATGTAAGAAAACATGTGCACAAACTGACTGAAGTAAAAAATGAAATGGAAGACAGATATGCTGAAATGTTTGCTACACCTGAGTATAGTAGAGAGTTTATTAAGAAAGGTAGGAAGGAGGCGTCAAGGTTGAGTATAAAAAAATCATGGCCGAGAGTTTTTCCAGGTGGTACAAAGCATTTGCCGGTATCGGGACAGATAGGCGATAAACAAAGATTGCAGGTATGGGTAGGGGAAACAATGCGATGGATGACGAACAAAAGAACGTCAGTAAAAGAAGTAAGTGAGATATGTAATGGGTACCCATTGCAGATGAGAAAGGAAGCGATGCAAACGATAGTAGGGGTGTTACTGCAGCAGGTCATTGGATACAATAGAGGTAGAGGTAATGCACAAGGCCGGGGAAATTTGAATAATATGCATGGGGTGTCATTGGGATTAAATCAATGTGTGTACTGTAAGGAGGAAGGACACTGGCGAGCGCAATGCCCGCACCTACAGAATAGAGGTGGGTTTGGTCAGAGAAGGCCTCATAGAGGACATCAGAGGTCGAACGGCCCAAGCAGAAGTAACATGCAGCAGCAGCAGAGATATACCAATGGAGGTACTCAAACCCAATCATATGGCCAAAGCCAAGCACAACAGAACCAGACATTGAACGAAAGTGTTTCGAACCAAAATCAGGGCGTGCAGGGCCAACAGAGAAATGATCAGAGTGGAGGACATGGAGGGGGAAATGGGAATATTTTTGATACACAACCAAACACGTATTATAGCAGTAGCGGTGACTACACATCGGATGATGTTATTTTCGTGATAGGACCGCCCACGACAGGGGTCGGAACCAGTGTCTATTCCCGTGAATCAGAGAGGACCCTACGTAGAAATGAGAGTCGGGAATAAGGAGCACCGTTTCCTTGTAGATACAGGGGCACAGAAGTGTTCGATAGACCACCACTTGGTTCCGGAAATACCACTGTCGGGGCAGAATAATGTTTCTGTAGGGTTCGCAGGTACACCAGTAATTAACCCCATGTCCGAAGCTGTCCCAATTACAATAGGACCATTTATGGAGCAGTGTCCATTTCTTTTGACAGAGAATTGTGGAGAGAACTTGCTAGGATTAAATTTGTTGAGAAAATTGGGGGCAGTCATACATTGTACGGCAGACGGGGTGTTCCTCACGATGTGGCCTCACGATGCACCGGTGACGGAATTCATGTCAAAAGAGTTGCCAGAAGAGTTAAGTGGAGTACCAACCTGTCTGTGGGCAATGCATGATAATGATGTAGGATGCTTGAAAATAGAGCCAGAAAAAATAACTTTGAAAGAAGGTGTAACACTACCACGAATTCCCCAGTATAAAATTTCTGTTGAAGGTGAGAAGGGATTGAAAAGCATTGTTACTGACCTGGTGAGATTGGGGGTGGTTTAGGAAATTGCAGGGAGCACGTGCAACAGCCCGATTCTTCCAGTTTACAAGAAAGGAGGCAATGAAGTACCCTATCGTTTCATAATTGATCTGCGCGCATTAAACAAAGTGGTAGACCCACAATTCCCTTTGGTCCCAGATGTCACAACAATACTGACAATGATACCGGCCACTGCAGAATACTTTAGTGTAGTTGATTTGAAGAACGCATTCTTTGGCATCCCAGTGGATAAAAGCAGTAGATATCTGTTCGCGTTCACTCTAGGAGGTCGATCATTCACACGCATTCCACAAGGATATACAGAAAGCCCAAGCATTTACAGCAGAGCGCTAAAAGAGCAGCTAGACATGCTAGAACTACCCGAAGGTTGCATACTCTTGCAGTACATAGATGACTTGTTATTAGCTGCTGACACGAAAGAGATCTGCAAAGAAAGTACTGTATTACTCTTGACACATTTAGCGACCCATGGTCATAAGGCAAGTTTGAAGAAATTCCAGTATAATTAAAAGGAGGTGTCTTATTTGGGATACCTACTTTTGAAAGAAGGGAGAAGATTAACACCAGAACGCATAAAAAGTATTTCTAGTATGCCTATTCCAAAAACTCAAAAAGGAGTGAGAGCTGTAATAGGCATGGCCTCTTATTGTCGGCAGTGGATCAGTAATTTTGCGTTGATTGTGAAGCCGATGATAAAATTGACTAAAAAGGATGCAGAGATGTCTTTGCAGTGGGATGAGGAATGTCAGAAAGCATTTGAGCAATTGAAAGTTGCATTGTGTGCTGCGCCAGTTTTAGGCACTCCTAACTATAAAAAGATCTTCAGACTATTTGTGAGTGAGAGTGAAGGATGTGCATTGGTGGTTTTGACACAGGAACAAGGTGGAAGAAATAGGTCGTGCGGCTGATTTTCTTGCGCGTTGGACACTGTAGCGCACGCACTTCCACGATGTTTGCGATCCGTCGCAGCGGCTGCTGCGTCAGTGAAACAAACGGAAGGAACGGTATTGGGTCACACTTTAATTCTGATGGTGCCACATGCTATAGACGTTCTATTAAATAGGACGCAGACGCAACACCTCACCTCAGCTAGACTGACAAGATATGAGCGCATCTTGTTTGCACCCCACATCCAAATTATGAGGTGTAGCGCATTGAATCCTGCAGAATTAATGCCACTGCCCATAGCAGAAATTGGTGACAACGAATCACCACCCCATGATTGTTTAATGATCACTGAAGAAGAAACAAAGGGAAGGATTGATTTGAGCGATATCCCACAAAAAGAGCCAGATGGTGAGTTATTTTGCGATGGCTCTTGTTTTAAATTACCTGATGGCACATCAACGGCTGCATATGCAATTACTACCCTAAAGAGAGTTGTAGAGAGCAGAAGGATCCCCTACAATTCGGCACAAGCCGCAGAAATAATAGCACTGATCTGAGCCTGTGAACTCTCTGAGAATCTGAACGTAAATATTTATACTGACAGCCAGTACCCCTTTGGCGTGGTTCACAATTTTGGCCGACTTTGGGCTGAGAGGGGTTTCTTGACATCACATGGAGCCAGGATTCAGCATGGTCCTTTGATTGTGCGATTGTTGCCTGCGCTCACGTTTCCAAAGCGCCTAGCTATAGTAAAGTTCGAGGCGCATAAGAAAGTAACATGCAGAGTGGGAGAGGGAAACGCGTTTGGAGACAGGATTGCGAAGCAAACAGCCACAGATTTGGGGAATAAAATGATGACAGTACAGACTGAGGAAGTACCTTGTATGACAGAGAATGGAGTTGCCACAGTCAAAGAAATGCAGTCTGAGGCCACGACCGAAGAGATTCAGGGGTGGGCTAAGGGCTCTGCTGAGTTAGATTTGGAAGGATGTTGGGTGGACAAGGAAACAAAGAACTGGATGTTGCCAAATTATGGCGTAACTGCAATGGTTATAATGGCGCATAGCCCTATCCACATTTGCGCAAAGAAAATGGTACAGCATTTATCCACAGTATGGAAGAATGAGCACATAAAAAAGAATGCAGAAAGGCTAGTGCAGAATTGTATCACGTGCCTGCCACACAATGTAGGAAAGGGAACCGTGACTCCAGCAGGTAGTTTCGGCCCACCCTCTATGCCGTTTGAGGTGGTCCATTTTGATTTCATAGAAATGGAAAGGTGCCAGAACTACAAGTACGTGTTAGTGGTAATCTGTGAATTCCGCAAGTGGGTGGAGGCATATCCTTTAAAAGACTGTACTGCCATGTCCACAGCAAAAGTAATGCTGAAGGAGTATTTCTCCCGGTTTGGGTTGCCTCGTGTCCTGTGGTCAGACAACGGCCCCCACTTTGTGGGTGCAGTAGTGCTACAGATCTGTGCAGGTCTGCAAATAGAGAAGCGATTCCACAGTTCCAGGCATCCCAGTTCTGCCGGGCCTGTGGAGAGACACAACGGAATCCTGAAGTCAAAGATAGCAAAAATTTGCCCTGGGAGCAAGTTGAGTTGGGTGGATGCATTACCCCTAGCGCTGTTGTGTATGCGCACGTCTGTGCAGGCTAGGACTGGGCTCTCCCCTTATGAGATTATAATGGGGAGACCAGCAAATGAATGGTGCGCACCGCAGCCCAGAAAATTATGTGAGGTCGAGCATCCTATGTTAAGCACTTACTGTGGACTTTTAATACAAAAGTTGCGTTTGATTCATCAGCAGGTGCAGGAGGCGTTGCCGATGCGATATACAGGACTGGGGCACTCACTGGAGCCTGGGAGCTAATCAGAAACTTTGAACGGAAGACAGCATTAGCACCCAGGTGGCGCGGCCCCTATCAAGTACTTTTGGCAACACAGACGGCCATCCGAGTGGACGGACGCAAGGCATGGATCCATGCTACCCATGCCAAAAGGTTCCCAGCGTCACTGAAAACTTTGCCTGATCCAGACGACGAGAAAAAGACAACGGTCTCGGAAATTAAAGAAACTGTTGCCAGTCCAGTGCCACAGCATCAGCCTGAGCGAGAAGTGAAAGTTGAAACAAAGCGCAAACGAGAAGTGAAACTCGAAACAGAGCCTGAGGAGGCTGCCAGTAAGGGGGAAGGGCGAGAAGTGCCCCAACGTTGCTCAGCGGAAACAACATCACTGCCGAACGACACAAACCCTGCATTGCAAACACGCGCAGAAACAACGCGTGCACCCCTTTGGCATCCACCAGTTATCGCGAATGCACCAAAGCCATAGAAAGAAACTACATCATTGCCACAACGCCCATCGCTGCCCATCATTGTGCCACAGGCTGACACTGAGCCTGATACTGGAAATGCAAGGGCACTATTCACGGCTCATACAATAAAAGGAGTGAATCGATATAATCTGCAGCCTCGACAGGCAAAGTGATCCACAGATCTTTAGTGCTTTTCTTTTTGGCCTTTGGTTCTACTCACGGACGGAGTAGGAACCAGGGGCATAGAGGAGAGAAATGTGAGAATTGTGCAAGTCGGACAATTCAAAACTCATGGCTCCTCGGTGCGCTTATAAAGTACATGTGTCAGGAGCCAGAGCAGGACAAGCTGGATGCACATGGTACTCTATCAATAAAGAACTGTTCAGAAATCGTCTGAGCAGTGGGAGAAAGAACAACTAATCTTGCTCGGGAGTGGATAAATGATCCAGGCTGTGAAAAGGCTGGGAGAATTGAACTGACATTTTTCGTTGAACTTTTCTGGCATCAAGAACGAGAGACATTCACGACGAACTTCGCCAGCAAGAAGAAGGACGATGAAGAACAAGTCAAGACCGGTTTCAGCCTCCTCCTGCACCCCTGCTTAAAAAAATAATAGATTTAGAGACTGTAAATTTACGGAAAAAGCATGGTAAAAGGAATAAGGTACTGATTTGGACATTGGTCCTATGTTTCTTAAGTATGATAGTACCAACAATAACAGCTATTACACTATGGTTCCTGGAGTACGTACACCCGTTAGAAACACTTTTGCCAAAAACAGCTACTGAAAGCCCGGTTCATGTAATCACTGGTACTTTGCCCCCAATGGAAGAGAGACATAGAGATGGATACGGCAACAATACATTGTTGCTCATCATGAACATGACCCATGCAGTGTTAAAGAAAAAAGATTGCTGGGTTTGCGCCCATTTACCACAGCACGGTGGGAAAGGGATACGCTGGTATGCACAACCATTGCCATTGATTTATTCCTGTGAAGTAATGTTAAGTGCAATGTTCTTTGGGAAATGGAACAAGAGTGATACGGGTCAGCTAGATGAGACCAATATGAATGAATTTGAGGAAGTAATCATGAGACCTGTGGGTTGTTCCATATTCCAAAAAGCTTGCGTATTTGCACTAGAACCCGTGAGAAAGAATACACGAAAAATAACAAGACTAGGTAGACTACATAGGCAGAATAGACCAACCCCGCCAGCAGAAAGAACATCAGTAATGACATTTCGGATGAGGGATGAATGGAACAAAGATGCTGTGCCCCCTGCCTATGCAGTGGATCACAGCCCCAAAACTGCTCCCCTATGTCTACAGAAAAAGGGTTCCTATAAAGTAGGAACGTTTAGCAGCTGCCTGAACACAGTGGTTTTAAAACATGAAATAGAACCAGTGTACGTGGGAAACCCTGTTTATTTTATATGTGGAGAAAAAGCATATCCATGGTTACCTAGAAACTGGGGAGGTACATGCTACCTAGGTCTACTGTTTCTAGGAGTGTTCCTCTTGGAGACAGCAGAAGTAGCCAGACGAACAAAAGGTAGAACTCAAAGGAGTAGTGAGGATGGAATGATAGCAATGGATATAGCCAAATCATTTATACCGTTCTTGTCCCAAATAGAAAAATCTTACAATATAAGGAAACTGTCTGGAATATTACAAAAAACAATAGATTCCACAACGGATATTTTATTGAATATGACGTTAGAAGAAAAAGGAATAAGACTGATGGCACTTCAAAACAGGATGGCTCTCGATATAATATTAGTTGATCGTGGGGGAGTTTGCAAGCTCGTAAAAACTGCATGAGGTGTGTATATAGATGACTACTCCCCTACGATATTTAAAGCGATCCGGAAATTACATGTCATAAGTTACACACTCTCTACTGAAGCAGGGGGTTGGGGGATAGAATCCTGGTTATGGGGATTATTGCGGTCTTGGGGATGGAAGTTAATTTCGCTACTAATGATGGTACTCGGGATATTTATAACATGCTGCTGTTGCATACAATGCTTACCAATAATATGCACTGAAATAACTGATGGATGTACTAAGGGATGTATGCACATGGTGTTGAGAGGAAAACAAACGCATGGCCGGAATAACAGAGACACTGAGGAAACAAAAATAGTAAAACAATTCATGGCGATAGGCTTGAATTATGCTTCTCTTACGCCCCCCCTCGCAAAACCCTTTAGGACGTGTCGGCTCCCAGGACACGAATAGTACCTCATAGATAGCAAAGCTTGGAATGTGGGTCTTCCCCCGTGTACAGATTGCTTCCAAGAACAGAATCACCGTGTTCTAAAAGATGCCTCCGCACTTTCTAAATTGCACATTGTTACTAGAATAGACATCGAAAGCATTATAATCGTCATACTCGTCGGATATGTCCATCGTCATCCCGAGTTCAAAGGAACTTAATACAGAGGGGTGTTGAACATGACTTTGCTGATTGTATGATATGCATTTTGTATATATGTAACTGATGTACGTAATTCGCTCTCTTGCGTCCCTCGAGGTCTAGGAAACTCACGTCGCGGGGCGTGAGATCAGAATTGGCCAATTGATACTATCTTTTGCTTGCAATAAACCCTAGCATTGGGAATTTGAAACCTCGTGTCTGGCGCATCTTTTTGTGCATGGTCATTGCCTTGTTTCCATAGCACGAGGGACCCCTAGGGGCCCCTTTCACCCTGCTTCCATAAAAAGTAAAGCGGGGGACAATCAAAGTGCAAAAAAAGGAAAGGAACCTGCGGCACGGGTTCCAATCTAAGTGTGTGAAGGGAACGCAGAAGGATAGTTGGTGCAGGGGCACACTTCTCCGTGTGCTGCCGGAAGGTAAGTAAGGAGGTTGGTGGGAGCGGGTTGCAAGCAATATCCAGGGGGATACAAAAAACGAAAGTTATTCTTAGAAAAATAACTTTCTTTTTTCTCCCTCGGACATTTCAGATTCAATGTATTCATGTTAAACCTACCATTGACCCTAAAAACAGGGCAAATCCTCACTCTGCTAAAGAAACCCATTCTGGATCCAGACAACCAAGTTAACTAACACCCATCATCCCTTCCTAGGTAAGAACATTATCAAAGCGGAAGCCGCACGACTGCAGTAACACATCAACACCAACAATCTCCTCCAAACCTACCAATCCAGTATCAGCACACCGACAGCAACCATACAGGTGGTCGATGATGCCCTCAACATCCTTGACAATGACCACCTCTGCCTCCTCGTTCTACTTGACCTCTCAGCTGCTTTCACCATAGTAGACCACCAGGCACTTAAGGACACCCTACATCGGCACATGAGGATCAGCAACCTTGTCCTACACTGGTTCAAATCCTACCTTGCCAACCACAAGCAGTTTGTTCAGATGGACTCCTCTAGATCACCAATGCCACCTGTCACCTGTGGAGTGCTGCAGGGTTCCATCCTCTAACCAGTGATCTTCAAGCTATACATGGTGCTACTGGGAGCCCTCTTAGCCACACACAACATCCACATTCACCAATACGCTGACGACCACAACTATACCTCAAGATCTGCCTCTTGCTGATACAGTCTTGGATGTCCAGTGCATACTTGAAGCTCAACCCCTCCAAGACCGAATTCCTACTCCTCAACAACAACACGAACACCCAGACATACAGACCTGGCTATCAACCATGAACTCTGAAGGCTTCACACCCAAGGTCACCTCCTGCTCCAAGTCCCTTGGGTTCCATATCGACAAGCACCTCTCCTTTAATACACACATAGCTAAGAAAACTCAGAGAGCTTGGTATCAGCTTTGCCTCCTGCAGAAAGTCAAGCCCTTCTTCCCTCCGGACAGCTTTAGATCCACCTTTCAAGCATTGGTCCTATCCCACCTGGATGGGGCAATGCACTGCTTGAAGGGCTCCTGTCGTCCTTCCTTGTGCCCCCGAGAAGTGTCCTAAACGTGGCTGCACGCCTCATTAAGGGTCTACGCAGATACAACATCACCCCGGCCCTCACCGACCTTCACTGGCTCCCACTGCATGCACAAATCACCTTCAAGTCTTGCTAAATCATCTATACGGCAGTTGCCCTCAAGTCACCCAGCTACCTCAAAGAGAAACTCAGCATCTCCTGACGGATAGTGCACCTCCAGAAGCCAGGGTACATGCAGACTTGAAATCTGCCACTGCAAATAGGAAAGGACCAGAAAACAAGCCTTCTCAGCCGACGCCTCAAGACTATGGAACCACCTCCCCGTCGGCATCAGGCTCGCCCCCACGCCCCTACAATTCAGAAAATAACTCAAGACCCACCTCTTCAAGGAGTCTGTCCTCTTCAACACCTAGGCCATCACATAGCCCCTTGCACCACCTGACTCGCTAGACACCACCCGCCCCTCTCCTCCCTGCCATCTGTACCCCTCCTCTATGCCTTTCTGTATCCTACCCCATGCTATATATCTGTTCTGTTGTTACCACTGAAAAGTGCTCTGTTATGCATTTGTAATGTTGTACACCTCTGTAAAGTGTTCCTTTATGTATCTGTATGGTTGTATACCTCTGTAAAGAGCTCTGTTGACTCTCGAAGCTAGGCACACGCTCAATAAATACCATAATACTAATAATATTGCCCCAAGAATTTCTTGTGCCTCTCCAAGTGTCCCCAGAACAGTCAGTCACATTGGCCCAGAGTAGCACTGCATCATTTGACTTTTCCCCCCCAGAATTACGCCATTTCACTTTGATGTTGCCCACAGCCTAGCCCCACGATACTTCACATTGACCATAGAGTTGCCTTGTGCCGCTTTCCATTGCTCCCAGAAAGTCCCTATGTCTCTTTCCCAGTGCCCCAGGCCACACCCGTGCCAGACGCATTGCCCCAGAATACAGCACGCAATTGCAAATTGCACCCAGAATTTAGCCATGTAACTTTAACTTGCCCCCAAAATGGCATTGCCTCTCTGAACAGGTCTAAAACACATATCAAGCCATGGATTCCTATGCGCACAAGGGCTGAGGGAATGTAATAATGTCACGGGGGTCCGTGACATCTACTTGCGCCTACACATAGAATCACTAGCAGGAGCCAGGTCTGATGCTGAGAACTTGTGCACAGGGCCCGTGCACCAGCCTTTTATTAACTTGGTCACATGGTGGTCCATGTGACTGCACACCCGCACAAGCTGCCAGGTGACAGCTTACGTTACAACATCCCATGCCAAGGGTTTGTTTGTTTGTTTATTGAATTTCTAATGCGCACCAGACCCAGAGGTAACAGGGCGCAGCAAAGGTTATGCAAGGCTTACAAGGTTACATAGTGGCAAACAGTATAAATTGACACGTGAAATGCAAAGTAGGTAGGGCTCAGTAATACATTTCAAAAAGGTTATTTACATCATAGTGTACAGTAGAATACAATAGTTTACATATATGCATGTAGTAGATTTCAAAGTAAGTTATTTACATCATAATATACAGTAGTTTACAATCTTGGGGGGTAAAGTGTGCTGTTTGCAGTAGTTTGGGTTAGGACTAGTCTTCGGTCAGATTGAGGTAGGTGATGAGGTTCTTTCTGAAATGTGGGTAGGGTTGATCAGCTCTCAGCTCATATGGCAGTGTGTTCCAAAGTTTAGCGGCTTTCACAGGGAAGCTATTGCCGCCAATCAATCTTGGTACCACCAGGCAATTTTTATTGACAGCTCTGGTGGGCCTGCTGGAAGTTTTTCTAGACAATTTGTTCATTAGATCGCTGGGGCAGCATTGTGTAATGCTTTGTGTGTCAGAGAGGCGATTTTTAGTTGTATTTTGTTATGGGTAGATAGCCATTTATATTGGCGTCTGATTGCGGTCATGTGCGCTCTTTTGTTAGTACCCAGTGCGGCCCTAAGAGCGTTGTATTGTAATATTTGTAGTTTTTGGATACTGGCTTTGTTAGTGCTACTGTAAAGAGCATTGCAGTAGTCTAATCTGGAGAGAATTAATGCTCTGGCGAGTATAATGCAACTATTGTTGGAAAGGAAGGGCTTGCCAGCTCTGATAATCTTGCACGTGTAGGCTGTAGTGGAGGCCAGGGATTTCAGTTGTTTATTAAAAGACATGGTAGCGTCCAGGTAGAAACCTAGGGTTTTTACTTCCTTTGAGACTACGATATTGTTGCCATCAATGATGAAAGAAGCATATTCGTGACCTAGTTTGGAGATGTTAGAAGGGGTGCCAAGAATTATCAGCTCTGTCTTGTCATCATTCAGGCATAGGTCATGTGTGGCCATCCATGCCTGAATGATGAGGTAGATCCTCTTCACCAATGCCAAGTCCTTGCCATGATCCCCGGAAAGCGGGAGGAGAATCTGTGTATCATCTGCATAGTTAGTGTAGGTGATACCCAGAAGGTCCAAATCATCAAACAATGGTTTGGTGAATATGTTGTACAGAGTTGGGGGGACACATGAGCCCTGAGGGACCCCGCACGCGATCGGGGTGGGATCAGCCGCCGCTGATGAGGAGAATACTCTGATGGTTCTGTCGCTCAAGAATGATTCTATCCACTTTGACAGCATCTGTGGAGAAGTGGGCTGCTGAGTCAAGGTGTCTGCAGGGGACCTTATGATCCACCAGATCGAATGCAGCTGAGAGATCAAGTAACAGCAGTAGTGCTGTCTTCCCTTTGTGTCTCAGCTCATCAATTTGTGTTTTCAAATCTATCAATGCAGTTTCCGTCCCATGTAGCGTATGGAATCCTGATTGTCTGACCCCTAGGAGTTTATGTAGCTCAAGGTATTTTTGGATCTGCGAGTAAGCAACTTTGTCCAAGATTTAAAGTAAAATGGTACCGTCGTGATAGGGCAGTAGTTTGTGGTGATGAGTGGGTCTAGAATTTGCTTCTTCAGAATTGGGAGAACCCAGGATTGTTTGAGGTTGACTGGGACGGTGCCAGAGGCAAATGAGGCATTGATCAGCTTGGAAATGAATGGAGAGAGGTCTCTTGCGGCATCTTTTATGATGTGTGCTGGGCAGACATCTCCTTTACAGTTAGAAGGTTTAAGTGATAGGATAGTTTTTTCAACTTCTATGATGGAGGTCTTGGTGAAACGGAATCTATTATTTTGATCAATGTTTTTTTTATTCGGTGGGAGAGAATTAGTTGGCTGTGGTAGGTTCAAAGCGTCTTTCTTATTTTTTATTTTGATTTGTAGAGTGTTTATTTTGTTGGTTAAGGCTGGTTGGATCTCTGAACAGCAGGTCTTGTTTTTGATACAGATATCGGGTGTGGAGATAAGGGACTCTAGTTCTCTTAGTATTGTGAATAATTCTTTCATACTGTTGGAGTTGGCAATACGTTCATTGTACGAGTTGGGTTTTGCCAGACAGATTTCCTTTTTGTAGTGTAATGCCGTGGAAGTTAGCTTCTTTTTATTCTCACTGGAGGGGCAAAGCCGCCAGGCAGTTTCACATTTTCTTTTTAGTAGTCGCAAGTCCTTTAGTTGTGGAGTGAACCACTTGTTAAGGTGTGCTTTGGCTTTGCTTGGTCTCAGTTTGAGAGGGGCAACTTTGTCCAGTGTGGCGAGCATAATCTTATTATATTCCTGCACCAAGGTGCTTGGGTCGAGGTTAAAACAGGGTAAGACAACAACCCTAACTCATAACTTTACTAACACATCAGATTGTTCTGACCAGGTTCGCCACTGTCCGTTATCCCTGGCCAATGGCATTCTTGTGCAGCTGTGTCCCCACTTTGCTTATTATTTGCCTCTGGTCCACCCACCTCGTATTGCTCACTGGGGTGTCCGGGGCACCCACTACTAGGAGAAATACATCTTCCTTCTGTAAGCTTGCCCCTTATCCTCCAAGCCACCCCGCCCCCCCTGTGCTCTGTTGAATTCCCCTCTTGAATGAGAGCGATATGGGCAGCCAGCTTGCCCGCCTGTTCTTCCATGGTTCTGCACCCTTGGCTGTGCCTATGACTGGCCACAGCGTCTTGCAGAGGGTGACAAAGTGTCCGGTCTTGTGGCATCTCCCGCACTGCCGACCCATCATCACACACCCTCTAACATGCAACATTACCCCACCACAATATTTGTATGCTCGAGGGAGAGCCATCTGCGTGCCTGATCTCAGGATCGCAGCGTTCCCTGCCCTGCCTTTCTTGATCTGGGTACGGACTGCGAGTACTTCACCCACCTTCAGCCCCTTGATGGCCTCCATCATTGCCGATCTTGTGGTGCCCAGCTCATGAGCCCTTCAGAACTCCGGCATTCTTGCTAGAGGCATCACTGGCTCCTTTAATATTTCAGTATGTAGCTTGTTTGAGAGGCAGGGTGCTATAATTTAGCCTTGGAGCTCACCATCCTCATCCACGAAGGCACACGTGGCCCACAGCAGGTGGAGCCTGATGTAATAAGAGTCTAGAGACTCATCTGGGCCATGAATTGCCTGCCTTAACTGGAACCGTTCAAAGTCAATGTTCGCCATAGGTGCAAAGTAGTCTGTCAGCACCTGTTTCGCTTCTGGGTACGTTCCAGCTCCTTGGGGCAATTTCTTATATGGCTTGTGGGCATTGCTTCCAGCGTAAAATAGCTGGAGGTTCTTTCTCCTAGCGTGCTGCACTATCTCCGCTGCCTCGTAAAACATTTCTAACCTCTCCAGCCAATGCGCCTATTTGTCCCCCAGGGACGCAGGGCTCCCCTTAACATCAAACTCTGGAACTGGATGGCTGTGGAAGAGAGGGCTTTGGGGCTGGATGGATCTACTTCTCGTTTGCCCTGCCATTTGATCGCCACTTGGCCTCTGACTGGGCCCCTTAAAGTTACTGGGCCCTGGCATGCTGAACGAAGCACTGCTGCTGGGGGCTCTCCTATTCCCACTGAACCGAGTGTCCCTGTACATCTTTGCCCTTTTGTGTCTCCCCTCTTTAACCTGGCCACCTAGGAGCCACTGGACCAGACCGCACAAGCACTCTCCAGGTGAGAGCTGCGGCAGGTGGGGGTTACCCACGTGTTGCTGGCAAAGTGCCTGGGACCCGTCTCGTCTGATATGGTGGGCCTCCTCCTGCCTAGCCAGAGTACATGTCCTTCTTGAACCAGTCTGCCCCATGAGGGCCTGGGCCACACGGCACAAGCACCCCCCTTTGAGGACAGCCGTAGTGGGCGAGGATTGGCACACCACCAGTCTGTCCCCCGGGACACTCTGTGACTCCCTGGAGTTACAGCGGCACGCCTCCACACCGACTTCCCCCTGCGATCAGCAGAGTAATGAGCATGAGGGGCTGCCTCTTGCAGCACCTGCCCGCTGAATGCATGCCTCACATAGGAGCCGCCGGCCATCAAGCAAGACCTGACTGGTCAAAAATGTGCCCGGCACAATTCGTGCTGTTATGTACGCCTTACGTCCCTCAAGCGTGTGACGTAAGGTGCCTGGGAATAAAGGGCCCGCCCCGCCACGAGCAAGGCAGTTCCAGGACAGAACGATGCTACGCGTGCATGTGTGATTTGTTGCTCTCCTCTGCCAGGCCCTCCACGTGGGGCCTCATACATTCTCTCTTCCGCCAGCGCACTGGCAAGAGGGAATCCAACAGTGGCGACGAGGGACAGACGGAATAAGCTTCACGTGCGTTAAGCTACAACACAGCTTACAAGCCCTCACCATGGGAGAATTTTTGGGAACACAGTGGGGGCCCAGCCACCACCCAAAAATAAAATAAAAACAAAAAACACAAAAAATTCTCTTCCTTCTTTCTCCTGATTTCCTTCACCTAATCTCCTGAGACAACGCACCAATTTCCAAAGACTGCCAACATTGAACCATCCTAACAGATGTGAACCTGGGGCCTGCACACAGACCACCCATCAGGCCAGGCAACTCAGGACAACCACACACAACAATAAAGGAGAGCTACAGGGCACCTTGACGCCCCGTCGATGAAGGATCAAGAAAGTGAGGCGCTTTCACCGCACACGCACGCTAACTGAGGAAAACCCCAACATCAGAACAACATGGCGACTGGCCTGTGCACACCCAGATCTGGCATGCCATAAACAATTGCAGCGTGACTATCAGCCGCAACACCATCCCCTAGACCACAAGGGGGGGACAATTGCTTTGGGATAATTTGACCCCTACACCAACCCATCGTCAGTGGGCCCCGCTGGCTTTTGTGGGTCCAGAAGTTTGAAATGGCAATGGACTGTAAAGACATTACAACGCCCCGGAAGATGAGGTCACACGTTCTACTCAACGTGAGTGATGACGTCCTGCGCATCTTCAACTCACTAGTAATTGGAGATGGTTCAGACATCTACCAACTAGCCAAAGACGCTCTCACAGCCCATTTTATGCCACAACTGAACCTGGACTACGAGACTTTCATATTCTACACCACCACTCAGATGGAGGAAGAGACACTCGACGCCTACCACACGAGGCTCAGAAAACTCGCACTCTTGTGTGAATTCGACAATGTCGAGAAAGATATAAGACGCCAAATCATTAATGGCATGCACTCTGAAAAACTACACAGGATGGTGTTGAGAGAAAAAGGCATTTCCCTAGCCAGAATCCTCGAATATGGGCGTGAAAGAGAACTGTTGCATGCGAGGGCAGCACACATGAGCACCACACAGCAAAAGCTCCAACTGATGCCGGCGACAATAGCACAAATCACTAGCCGCCAACAGCCGAGAGAAGACCCCAGCAACACTAACAGCTCTCCTCGGTGGCAGTTAAGGATTCCAGAGCCCACAGAATGCGGATGGTGCGGAGGAATGCGTCATGGAAGCCTAAATTGCCCAGCACAAGGAACCACGTGCAGTGCATGTGGCCAGAAGGACCATTACGCGAGAGTCTGCAGATCGCCAGGGCCGCCACAACGCCCACAACTACGACATGACAAAGGAACCCCAAGAAAAAGAAACAAGCCAATGCCCGCCACATTGAAATAGCCAACTCATCAACCGACAAAGCAGGTGATGAGGACAGCCACATAACGAAGGACACAGAAAGCGGACAAATGAGAAAGGGGAGCAAAGTCTACCTGGTCTCGGCACTTGAATACAGAAGTGGGGAGTCGTCAAAGAGGCTAAGAAGACAAAGATGCCTAGTGGCCATACAAGGCCAAGAGACACAAATGACAATTGACACTGGGGCATCGGTAAACGTAATGCCGACAACCATGTTCCAAAAACTACACCCCCACCCTGACCTGAAGCCAACGGACACAATGTTATTTGCATACGGATGCACAACCCCACTACAAGCGGCAGGACGCTTCAGAACAACACTCAGCAAAGGCGACCGAGTCCTACAATCTAAGGTGTATGTCATTAACGCACACATCGAATGCCTACTGAGTGGGGATGCAGCGGAAGACCTGGGATTAATCCAATTCATCTGTGACATAGCGGACTCAACAGACATCCCCAGCCTCCTCGAGAAGCACCCGGGCCTCCTCAAAGGCATTGGATGCCTAAAAGAAAAACGTATAAAGCTCCACATCGACAAATTGGTACAGCCTGGAGCAGTGCATCACAGGAGAACCCCATTCCACATGAGGGACCAAGTCGAAAAGGAGCTGTGAGAATGTGAAAAGGCAGGAATTATAGAGGAGGTAAATGGGCCGACACCGTGGGTGTCACCCATGGTGGTGACAAAGAAGCCAAAACAACCAGGAAAGGTGAGGATCTGCATTGACATGTGCCTTCCCAATCAAGCAATCAAGCGGGAACAACACATCACCCCCACACTCAACAAAATTATCACAGACCTCACGGAGTCGAAGGTATTCTCAAAAATTGATCTCAACACTGGATGCCATTAGTTAAAACTGCATCGTGACTCCAGATAAATCACTACTTTTTCCACGCACCTGGGCCTATGCCGGTACAAAAGGTTAAGCTTCAGCATCTCCTCAGCAGCAGAGGTTTTCCAGCAGGCCATCCAAGAGGTGATACAGGGCATCCCCGGAGTGCTGAATAAAGGGCCCGCCCCGCCACGAGCGAGGCAGTTGCGGGCCAGACCAATGCTACGCATGCATGTGTGATTTATTGCTCTCCTCTGCCAGGCCGTCCATGTGGGGCCTCATACATTCTCTCTTCCGCCGGCGCACCAGCAAGAGAGAATCACGGGAGGATAGCTCAGTGGCAACGTGTTCGCCTTGGGAGCAAGACAACACGGAGAACCAGAGGTTTAGAAACCTCTGGGTATTAAGCACATTATAAATAACCTATCAAATCATATCATATCAATCCAACATGTGCCACGCCTCCAAGTGCAATGGAGACTCCGGGTGTGCCTGCCAGCAGGCTGCGGGAACTCGCCTGCGGCACCAAAGGTTGTCGCCAGCTGTTATGTCATGGGGTCCGTGACATATACTTGCGCCCACACGTACAATAACTTGCATGAGAACTGGCATGATTCTGACAACTGGTTCAAACGGCCGGTGCAGCGACCTTTTATTAACTTAGTCATATGGTGGCCCAAGTGACTGCGCACACGCACGCATGAGCTGTCAGGTGACAGATTGCAACAGGGAAGGTTCATACGTGCAGGATGAGTTGCGAGGGCAGCCATGTTCTTTTGAGTGTCTATCAGGCTGGCGGTGAGGAGGGCAGTAAGCTTCATCACCTACACATTTTGAAAAAAAAGAGAGGATGGGGTGAAGGAGAGCTTTTAAGCGTTTGGAAAGGACATTCGAATTATATTCTTACATTGTAGATGGTTATAAATGTACACAATATTATATTTTTTGAAACTATGTTTCTGATATGGTTTAAACTCTGTAATCTGCATAAAATGTATTTCTTTTTATAAATGGTGAAAGCCGAAATAAAGTTTTACTTTCCCTGTACAGTGTAATGTTAACGTGCAGAGGGACACATTCTGCGACGCAATCGCCTGGACGCTTGTGCAGCACAGCGCTGCTGGTTGTTAAGGAGCCTAGTGCTGTAAAAGTGATGAGCCGTCCAGCGCAACACTGGCCTTGCACGCAGGCACAGCACACGGCATGCAGTTTGGGGCAACAATCTTTGCATTTTCAATAGTTCTTCATGCAGATGTATTGCAAATGGAAGAATGGAAAACTGCAACTTAATTTGAATTATAAGCAAGTGTCAGTAAAACACCTGCTCCTCAAAATACCTTTAGTTGCGGTGTGTTGGGCCTAGTAATGGAAAATCGGTGGGCGGACTTCTCATCTCCACTATTGTTGGACCACTACTGGCAAATAGCCTGCTTGGTAGCGCTTATACGTGACAATGAGATGTTTATGGCCAGGGGTGTTGCTGGGTCTGGAAAAGAGAATGGGCTAAGCTAATGTCGGGAATGGCGAGACTTGGTGCTAGCTAGCATTTTGGCTGTAGAACTTGAGCTTGTATCTGGGGCTACTACCAAAAGACCCGGGGCTATAGCCCCCTTAGCCCCCGCAGCAACGCCTCTGTTTATGGCCTCACTATTGAGAGCTTTGTTTCCCCATTATGAAGTCTGTGCACTTACTGAATTCCACGAGAGGGTGGCAATGTGGGGAGAAGGCAAAGGAGTGGCTGCTGGGTTTCTACCACCCTCACTTTGAGGGTCACGGAAGCAGAGTGCATAAACTGTCCCATGTAAAGGTTAAGCCCTCCATACAGGCCAAGGTTTTGCTTTGCATTCTGGAATTTGCGGTCCTGTAATCATAGTGGGCAAGTGGCTTCCTGTTTGCCCCTGTTTGCCGTCGTGAGTCCTCGCAAGTCGTCTGGTCCGCTCATCTGAAGGGTTGCTCCTCAATCATTTATAACTGTAAGTACACAGGCCCTTGAGGCAGCTGCGTCTTTACCCTACAGCACACCTGTCTCCATTACTACTATGCGTCTACTAGCGACTCGGATTCCTCCTGAGCAGGTGCTTTGATCTACCGTTGGAGCAGGGGATCTCAGAACTGTCTGGATGCAGAGCAGCCCCATTAAAGGTACGCTGCTGGCTGCCCTCACGCCAACGCCGTGTATTCCTTGGCTACTCTTAGGGCCTCACGCGCGGTAGCCGCCACATTATTCTACAAATTGTGTGCTCATATTTGTAAGGCAATAATGCTCCATCTGAGCTGTGCTGCCGTACCTCACGGCCTTACTATCAATTCGCCATTATATCACACGAGCCTCACAGGTAACTCCCATCTGGATGTTGCATATGCCATGCCTTGCCTCTGCTGCTCACTGTGACATATCCACCTTGGCATCCACATGGCTGCACGCTGCACTGCTTAGCCTTCCCGCCCTAACAACCTGACTACTACCTGGTGCATGCTGCACTGTCCTACTCGATATGCCGGACACTCGAATCTAGCTACGCTGTATTTTGCACTGCATTACCTGATGTGCCTGACACCTGAATCTTGCTACGCTGTATCTTGCACAGCATTCCCTGATGTGCCTGACATTTGAATCTAGCTGCACCGTATTTTGCACTGCATTTCCTGTAGGTGTATTCTAACCTATGTGCAATTTCTAATCTAGATGTGTTTTCAATCGTAGTTACTATAGCGCCTCAAGGCGTACTTTGAACAACTGTGCTGAATCTGGCTGCGTTTCTAGCCAAATATGTTATCTTGAAGCTAGAGGCTGCCCCCTCCGCTCTCTAGTTTAAACTATCACTCCCTGACCTCAACTCAAAATTACTGCACCTCAGCTCGAGGGCATTACTCTTAAACCAGCTACTGCCCCTCTAGACCACTCTACCCAGATCAAACTAGCCACTAACAATCATAGTTTGGTCCGCTCCCCCACTAGTGCCACTAGCCTCCAGTATTACGCACCACTATAACCAGACCATGGTCTTCTGGCTTGCCCTAATCATGTTCCCTTTCTGCATAACGCATGACAACGTACCCTGTAGCAATAATAGCTACATAGCCTACCAGGACTGCCTGGCTAAACTAGGGTGCCCCTGACACCACCCGCTCCCCTGCCCCAGACCATTCCTACCCTCCATATCCCTCTTGCCACCCACCCACTCACCACCACCCTCACACCTCCCAGGTCAACCCAAGCCCCCCCACCAACATTACACACAGCCACCCCAGTCCTATCGCCAAGTCCAACCAAACTAAACTGAATACTAAACTGCCTGCCCGCACCAAGGCTCCCGGCCTAACCCCCTCCCCCCCCCCTCCTTTACTCCCAACCTCACAGCCCGAAACGACAGATTAGGCTCCAGGCTCCCCACTACAACTACTAGGCCCAATACCAAACCTAACACCAAAACCAATACAAAGCACAATGCGCCAAATAAGCCCATATCTCCCCCACTAAAAGGTGCCCTACTCAATGTCAGATCCTTGGCTGCCCACCCCACAGAAATTGCAGACATCATCCTTACCAATGACCTCGACTTCCTAGCCCTAACAGAAACCTGGCTTCATGAGGTGTCTGGACACCTCATTTATCGCTAGCCATCCCAGACAAATACTCTAACCTCAGAGCTGATAGACCTAACGCTAGAGGTGGGGGTGTTGCGATCATCTCCAAATCCTCCCTAGACCTCAGATCAGCCTCCAAAGTGTCACTCACATCCTGCGAGACACTAACAGTCAAACTGCAAACTTCCCCCACAACCACGATCACCCTCCACCCCATATATAGACCCCGAAGCCCCCTGGGGTCTTTGAAGAAGACATCACATCCCACATCACCGAAAATTCCAAACCATCAGCAAAAATCATGATCCTTGGGGACTTCAACCTCGGTTACCAGGACCCAAACGATGCACATGCTGCATCCCTAGCCAATGTCCTAACTGAACATGACTTCACTAAACTCATTGTACTCCCCACCCACAAAAAGGGCAGAACCCTTGACTGGGTAGCAACCTACAATTGCAATACAACCTGCAAAGACCTCCAACCTCTGGCATGGACTGATCATCACATGATCCCTCTTGAGGTCAACACCAATCAGGTGCTGCCCAATAAATACCCCCCGGCACCAGCCTGTCCCACCAGGAATAAACGCAACATCACTGCTGAAGCCCTACTACCATTGGTCCTACCCACCCTCAATGCTCTCCCAGCCAACGCTGACTTAAACCAGCTGATTGACACCTTCAATGACTCCATGGCTAAGGCAATGGATACCGTTGCACCCCTGAAAATACGCAAAGACAAACCTAAAGCTCATCTGAACTCGTGGTACAGCCCTGAGCTCAAATTACTCAGAAAAGAGAAAGCCAAGGCACAACACACTTGGAAAACTAACCCCTCCGCAGAAAACAAATCCAATCTCAAAAACGTATCCTCACTTTACAAAAGCGAGATAATTCGCACCAAAAAAGATGTATACAACACCAGGATTGTTCAGGCAGGCTCCTCCACCAAAGAATTATTTAAAATTCTGAAGGAACTAGAAAACCCTATTTCACCTCCAGACACCTGTCTGAAAGACAAATCCTGGTGCACCAGCATCCAAAAACGCCCTCAACAATAAAATCTCAGGACTCCAAACCAAAATTGATGACAAATGCCAACAACTCTCCAATAACAAGGTCACCAACCCTAGCCTACCCATGCCTAACAATACTAGTTCGGGCTTCTCGTTTAAGAAAGTCACCATTACGGAAGTCCAAAAAATCATCACTTCCTTGAAACCTTCAAACTGCAAAGGAGACAGTAGCCCCGCCCAGATCATAAAAGATGCAGCTAGAGAGCTCTCCCCCTTCATCACCAAACTTATCAACCTATCCTTCACCAATAACTCGATCCCTAGCAACCTTAAACAATCATGGGTTCTCCCACTCCTGAAAAAACAATCCCTCGACCCAGCCATACCCACCATCTACAGGCCCATCACCACAGTCCCCTTCCTACTAAAAATCCTGGACAGAGTTGCCTACATCCAAATTCAGGAATACTTGGAATCCAACCAACTGCCAGGAATACGTCAATCTGGCTTCAGACCTCAACATGGAACGGAAACCGCCCTTGTTGATCTCAAAAGCCAGATTGATGAAATTAAAGACAAAGGCAATGCCGCAATCCTACTCCTCCTAGACCTCTCGGCGGCCTTTGACCTGCTCAGCCATGAAATCCTTTGTAGCCACTTAGCCACCGCAGCCCACTTCTCCTCCTCTGCCATCACATGGATACAATCCTTCATGGCAAACAGACCCATGCAGGTTTTCTCAACAACAGCTGCAGTAGACCCCATCCCATGCGGGGTCCCACAGGGATCCTGTGTATCCCCCACTTTGTACAATATATTTACAAAGCCTCTATTTGACCAACTGGACCATCTGGGTCTCACCTACACAAATTACGCTGATGACACCCAGATACTCCTCACCATCACAGGCAATTACCAAGCAGACGTCGCCCGGGTCAACGAAATATTCTCCATCATTCAGGCATGGATGGCCTTGCATGGCCTCTGCCTGAATGATGAGAAGATAGAGCTCCTCATCGTCGGCTCTCCCAACACCCTAACTAAACTCAATCCTAGCTACAATAACATCACGATCGATGGTCACACCATCCCCGTTGCCAAAAGCGTGAAAACCCTTGGCTTCTATCTGGATGCCAACACCAACCTCTCCAAACACACCAATATGACCGCCTCAGCCGGTGCTTACACCGGCAAGCTCATTAGGGCCAGTAGACCATTCCTATCACCCAACACCTGAGCCCTCATACAATCCAAATTGGATTACTGCAACAGCCTGTACATAGGTGCTAACCAATCCATACTTAACAAGCTGCAGGTACTACAAATTAGCCCTCAACATTCCTAGACAAGAGCATATCTCCGCTACTAGGAAAGCCTGCAAGTGGCTCTCAATACGCCATAAAATTGATTTAAAAACCATCTGCCTCACGTACAAGTCCCTCAATCACCTAGCACCACCATACCTAGCTAACAAATTCACCATGAAACCTGCTACCAGATCCACCAGATCCTCCAACACTCTGTTTGACAGTGCCAAGATTCCACCTAATAAGAGCTGGAGGGGCAAGCTTCACAGTACTTGCCCCCAACTCTGGAACACCCTACCTCTCAACATCAAAACTATCAAGTCCTTCCAGATCTTCAGGAAGCAGGTCATCAGCTGGCTCCTAAACAAAGAGTAGCCCCACTAACACCAGACCTCACACCCCTTGCGCGGTAACTGGCTCATGTACTGTATGTATATTGTAACTGTATATTGATAAATGTATATATATGTATGTATTATAAGTATGCACGAAGTATGCAACACAAAGATACTTCTCAATGCTGTAACCGTATTCTTAAGCGCCCTTCTACCCCTGGGTTTGGAGCGCTATAAAAATAAAATAAACAAACAAACAAACAAGAAAGAACAGAAGAAAAGTGGACAGGATAACTAGTCATGCTTAACATGGGACAACTTGCTATCTCTGGTGAAGTAATAGAAATCTGGTATAAGGGTGTTTAGTCGGGTATTACCTAATGTGAAATTACTGTTAGATTGCAGTGCTAGTACACTACAGAGAAAGGATCAAAAATGGGGCGGGTATGCAGAAAGCTGCACAACCATCAAAAACGTGTCTGCATGCTGAAACATCACCTTCATGCGGAAAACCAGCTCCTCCCATTCTGTGAATGAGGCAAGCTGAGACACCTGTTTGTGTGCACACCTTTACTCTGTTTCTCTGCTGACTTCTTTTTGTAGGCTATTGCACACAGATGAATAGAGGGAGGGGCTTGCCTTCAGAACTCTTTGTTCTCGTTTGTTTTAAAGTTTGTTTGGACTTGGAACTACAGTTCCCATCGACCCCGGCACATTTAATCACATATCCAGGGTCGCGTTAGGGGGCACGGCATTCTGCCTGTTCTGTAGGTAGGCTGCTCTACATTTACTTGTTTATTTTTGTACTGTGAGCGTATTCATACATTCTTCGAACAACTTGTTCTGCTCGTGTGTTGTGAACAAAAACTTCTCGCCACTCTGGTGCTGATTTGTACATTTCCATGGAGAATGGTCCACAAAGTATTATTTGAAAAGCGCTGCGATTGTCGCGCGCTGTCAATATGGACTTTAATGTGTGATGAGGTTCCACCAGAAGTTTGTTGAAGATCACTACCGGAAAGTGAAGGGCTGCTTTTTGACCAAACCGCTCTCTCAGATGGATATGTTGAACATACTATAGTTAAGCCTCAGGCTCAGACATTTTCTATGGAATCTTTGGATCAGTTTAATAAAGCCCCGGATCAGTTCTTAGCCTGTCCAGCTGCTCTCTTGCTCTCTGACCTGATGAGCAGAGGCCTCACAAGCTTTCTTGATTGAGGATTAATTCAATTTGGGACCCCTCCGATTTGTATGAGACTGGATTGACAGCCTCCATACTGTCTGGCCCCAATCCACATACTGGCGGCTGAATGTTTGGTGTGCATGCTTGCATGAGACCTGCCGTGGTCCTTGATTGGACCAATGCTGGTGTGCATAAGTGGGATAGATCTTGCCTTTGGAAGGCTGAGTCTGAACACTCACCTGATTTTGTATAAGAAGAGGAGTCCTAAAGCCATGCCCTAGAGAGCCTCGAAGAAACCCTGCAAGGAGCCAAGTATCCTGCATTGCTGAAGATGAGTGAAGAGGCTGTGGACCCATGTGAAGAAGGCCTGGCGACCAACTTCTGCTGCTGTCCTAGAAGAGCCCTGTCTGGCAAGAGATCTTTAGAAGTCCTTTGTTGGAGCTTCGACCCTGGGACTAGAGGGAACATCCATTTCAGATGTCTGCTTGGTGTCCTGCGAACCAGATCTATCGGAAGTGCCCCAGAGCCAATATGTGGCTGACCAGCTCGAGGTTTGCGCTACCGCATTGCAGACGTGGTTTCGCATTTGGCCGGAACTTTGGGGACTGCCAGCTTGTCCTTCCGAGGTCGTCTCTGTGGAATTTCTGCATTCCATCATCCAAGAGAACTGAAATGAGAGGCTGACCCTGACCATGACAGCTGTGTTCCCTCCCGTCGCTGTTCAATGGTGATAATCGCCAGTAGCTGCTTTCCCACATCCAGTAAGATTGAGATTCTCCTCATCGGTACACCTGCTCCCTCCTTTCCTCTCTCTCTGGCTGCCTATCCAGGGCCCGCTTTCTGCTCCTTCCTGTGAGGCTAAAAAGCTTGGTGTCATCTTTGACTCCACCCTTTCCTTCTCTCCTCACATCTCTGACGTCTCTAAGAAGTCACACTAGCAGCTGCACCTCCTCAGAGTATTTCTGCCTTTTCTCACTTCCCCCCAGAAGCTCACTGTCTCCAGAGCCCTGGTCCTCTCTAGGCTGGACTATTGCAACAACCTCTTTCTAAATCTGCCTGTCTCTAGTCTTCGATCTATACAACTTATCCAGAGCAGGACTACAAGACTTGTCCTTGGCCTCAAGCCCAGGGACCATATCCCTCCAGCTCTGAAATCTCGACTTCAAGACCCTTTGCATCGTCTACAGTGCTTTCTGGGTCCTGGGACCTCATTCCCTCCAACTCTCTCTTCCTAAACATCTTTCTTCTCGAGCCCTGCGCTCATCCACCTCCAACTCCCTGAGTGTCAGACGCTTCTCTAAGCAGAGAGCAGAGAGGGGGGGTATATCTCTTTCCTCAGCTGGGGCCTCCCTCTGGAACAGATTCTCTCAAACTTGAGCAGAATCACCTCCGGTTCCGGAAGCAACTCAAGACCTTCCTTTTCGCTTCTGCTTTCTCGCTTCTTCTACCTTGGTGATGTCCCCAACTGCTCTGCACAATGGTCACCTGGCCACCCACTGAAATCCAAGTCCAGGCTCCTGCATGTCCAGTTGCCTTTGCACTGCCTCCGGGCGCACCCAGCACTTAAAGGTATGTACCTGCAACCCTACAGTCCCCTGTCTCTCTGCACTTATGAGCCGCCCTCTGGCAGCACTTATTGAGTTTCCTGCCTGTTTCCATCCCCCCCTCGCACTTCTCCCGCACTCGATGAATGGCACAAGGCCTAGTAAAATTGTTGTTTTGTCCTCCATCCGTCTCCTGCTTCTTGCCCTGTCGCGCCTAGAAACAACTGTGTGCAAGTGTGTTATTAATGACTTAAATCATATCAGTCATGTGCTGAGAGAAGGGCTGCACCTAAGTGAGCTGCATTCATCAACTATAACATGTTGCACCAGCATCTGTGGCTGACGGGGGATCTGCTTGAACCTGCAACTCCTGGGCACCAAGGTCTGGAAGAAACAGTGGGTAACGCAACCTCTGACAACCCTCTGAAGACCTGCCAAGTCACAAGAAAAAACAGAGTATGGGGGTGAGTTACAGTGTTACTTACCTGAACCCCATATTTCCCCTTTTAAAAGTGTGTTAACTTTTAAAATCTTTATTATAGTTTAGCTTTGCCATAGCTTGTTCGCGCAAGCACTTTGAAAACTGGGGACAGTTTTATTCATTGGAACAGTTACCTGACTTCTAAAACTGCTGTTCCATCCACAAGACCCTCCTCTTAACTTTTTCCTGCCTTACAAAACTACTTGGAACTTTGTGAACTTTTAGGACACAAGGACCCAGTCAACTTAGGGTTGGACTTGTAAAGTTAGCATTGTTAGTCTTGGGTACTGCCATTACAAATCTAACCATACTTTTCCTTTTCAGTATTGTGTGGTGGGGGTGTGACGAATCAACTTCCGGGGCACCAGTGGTCCAGGGATGAATATCAGTTTCTAAACCATCAATCAACCCCACACCTCTAGTACACCAGAAGGGATCTGAACAGATTGGAATACAAGTGAATTATAGGACCTCCTTGTCCAACTTTTGGTAACGTGGATGGAATGGCAGGCTTATCTCTGCAAGGTCGTGGATCGTTGGTTAGTTGCAACACAGCGAAAATACAATTATTACCCAATGATAAAAGGGACTGTCCAGTCAAGGTTATATACAAATATCTACTTTATTCTTACTACAACAGATTGTTCTAGCACACTACAAAATACAACCCACCCTGTAAAGGAACACGTAGGACAGACCGTTTCACAAAGGAAAGGGAAGTGCCCTGGATACTGACAGGAGGGTAGTTGGTAACGTAATCAGTCTTACAGTTCAAGGCTATTCAGTTTCAGCACTAAGGGGGCAAAGGGTCGTAACTGTCTCTAGGGGCCTTTGGAGAAGGACCAGGGGGGGCAGAACCACAATGTACCTGGTGCTGAAGAAGTTCTTGGTGCTCAAAAGCATTGAGGTGGTTCCAGGGTGCTTTGCAGCCCCTGAAACAGAGTTAGTGGCGGGAGACAGCTTCGGGTACTAGGCGGCAGGCAGTTCAGCAAGCGAGGCTGGGTGGATGTCTGCAGGCTGTCTGGCGTGGTGGCTCGGGGTTAAGAATCGTTGTCTCTGTGCTGGTTAGCGGATCTGGAATGTTGGTCGAGGCCTCTCGGATGGCTCTGGTGACTGCGGCGTGACAACAGTCACTGATGCAGCCGGATGTTGTTCGAGGACTCGACTGTCTTGAAAATATCCTTAAAAGATGGACGCTGGATGATGCTTGTGTGGCACTCCTCCTAGCTTCTTTGTAGGGCTTGTGTCGTTTCAAGGTGGATGGCCCAAAGCTAAGGAAAGTGTTTGCAGGCAACGGCCTTGTCCTTAGTTCATTTCCCACCTAGGAAGCTAGCTGGCAGAACCTAGCAGTACATGCTGTGTGCTGGCTGGTTACCAGTTCTGGAGCTATGAACAGGTCCTCTGAGTCCGGTTTCTCACTCTGTACCCTGGGAGATGTTTAGGGGAGGGATCTGCTTCCTTCTTGTAACTCCTGGCCTTCCTTCACTGGCGGAAGATGTAAGGTAGACTGTACCTTCAGCTCGGGTCCAAATGAGTTCTTCTTGTTACTCCTTTCGAAGTCTTCAGATGATCTGCTAAGTAAGGGGTTCTGCGCTCTTTTAAAGCCAAATGGGCCCCAGTGATTGGTGCAGGCTAACCCTACCTTAATGAACCAATCCTGGGGCCCCACCAACAATCTTATGTTATGCATGACGTCAGGACCAAAGTGCTCTGCAACAGGACCGACTAAGGGGTGACCATATATAGCTAAGTCCCACCCATCTCCGTGTCTGTTGTAGATCAAAGTGTCTCTCTCATTATCTGAGCCCTCTGTGATTCTTGATTAAAGTGCAGGGTTCCCTTGAAGTTTGTGCTGGGAGCAGACTTCCTGTCTCCCCCAAACCACATACTTCTCCCCTCAGAAAGGGGTCAGCTCTGCAGGGGTTTGCCTACGGTAAATAGTGGACCCAGACATGCATTTCACTGACTTTCATACAGAGGGGTGGTAACTAGCTTCAAGTTGAAACATTGCATACCAAAGGGGTGTTAATCCCACCCTTCCTGTTGTCTATTCCGGCAACCAAGCCATTCAGGCTTGCTTCAATTATCTCTCTGTATGCAGTGCCTCCAGACAGAAGACAAAGGAAAGTAGATCCATGGAGCCTTTCATATTTAAATTAGGCTGCCCATGCTGAAGGAAGGTGAGCCTTCCCCCCTCCTTGAGATGCTTTGATGTACCCAGGCTGTCACATTCCAGCTGAATATGACAGGGGAAGACGGCACCAGTGCGGGAAGCAGCTGGACTGTGTGCGGAATGGCCTCACACAGTAAACAAAGGTTGGTCTCCCATCATTCCTTTTCTTTATTAAAAATTTTAAAAAAGCCAAGTCGAGCACACTCTCCCCATGCGCATGGCTGAATTCCTCACAGGGGGTATTGTGGTTTTATTTCCTGGCTATTGGGACTGTATATATGTATTTTATTATTAAAGAAATTTTGGGCACACCTTATTACTGCGCAAAAAAACAGTATGCAGAGCTTGTTCGCAATTTTTGGCAATTGTTAATATGAAGGCTATCTTCAAAAAATATAAAAATGAGTATTTAGAATTGCAAGGTTGGTTATGTTTTATTGATGGCCCTTCTATGATGACACGTATTTCGGCAAGGTGCCTTTCTCAAATCAGGGCATTTCCGTATAAGCATAAGAATTTAACACAAAATAGAGGAAAAGTGGTGAAGCAAAATCATAAAAAACAAAAGTAATAAATAAAATAAAACATGGGGCAGGCTGAGTAATGATAGATCCAAAATTAAAGTATGAATAAGAAATATGCACATTCCATTTAGAAAACAGTGAGAGGCGTCATGTTCAAAGAATGCAACAAGGTAACATAACATTGTAGTAAACCCAAAGCAATGGTAAAAAGAAATATCATATACATACATGGGTAGGTGTGGAATTCACATCATTCCAAATAATATGACAGAGAAAAAACGGAGGAGGGGGGGGGGTATGGTAGGGAAAAGACAAGATTGCACAAGTTAACAGTTAGTTTTTGGTGATTGATATCATTTTATACATTAGGAAAAATAGGTTGTATATCAAATGTTTCTTACCCTGCGGTATGAGTGTTACGTTACAAGGAATGTAACTGTAGAATGTTACTGGGATAAATCCCACTGAAAAGGAAGAGGGAGAAGACAAGACAGGAGGAGGAGAAGAGCAGGGGGTAGGAGGGGGGAGAGAAAAGTGTTTGTGGAAGATGTAAAAATGGTACCGTACTTCAAATACACTGTTAGTCAAAACGATCTCTAGCTCTATACTTGGAAGGGGCATGCGCCCGTGTGCTTTGTGATTGAACTGCATAATAGTTGTGAAACCAGTGATATCAAGTCCTGTTAGGGGCGCAATGCCGGTGCTGCAATTGTGAGTAGGTTACAGTAGGAAATAGTCCAAATAAGATCTCTAACTCGAGATCAACTTAACATCACTGTCTGTCTAAATTGAAACGCTCAATTTTCGGATAAGGTCACGCGAGTAAAAATGGACCAATCTCAGATTGGTTTGCTAAGTGATGGGATAAATGGCTTACCTGCACTGAATGTCCTCATGCATCACGCGTCGGTCACAACTGTCCACGGAATACGTGTGGGCTAAGGAGTATCGGGATTTGCATGGAAACTGTAGTCCTTTCTCAGTTGTCATGCCACTGTCAAAAACGCTTTAGAAGACTACTTCAGGCTAACGAAAGCAGTAGCAGCCAGGGAAGCAGCCACAAAGACCAAATAAACAATCTGGTGATGAATCTATCAAGCACAGAACTTACAGACAACCAAATCAGTTTATTACATAGGGGCTTATCATTTGCACCAACATCCTATCTGGAACCAGTACAAGTGCATATAGGCCTCTTCAAGTTTGTCAGGAAATAAAAAAATGATTTGCGACCCAAGCAGGCAAACAGTTTAAAGAAAAAGACCGAGCAACCATCAGCGAAGTAACTATTGAGGACTTGGGAAACATACATCTTCTCAGATCACTACAAGAATCAGAGAATTTTCCAATGCACCAAACGCTACACGAACTAGATATTCTTCCAATTGGTTTAATACAGAAAGAACTCAGACCGAAGTCAACATTTTTGCCACAATTGGCCCCTGATAACATGCTAGATGTATTTTATGAATCAGTTACACAGGACTTACACAAGACTCAAGACAAAAAAGGGAAAGGAATCAAAAATAAAAAAGGAAAGCAAGAGAATCTAACATCACAAGAAAAAAGTGCACTTTGTCGCCTCAAAACAAACAAGGAATTAGTCATCATGGAAGCCGACAAGGGCGGCAATATAATTGTGATGAACAGACAAGATTATGTAAAAATGGCTCAACAACACCCGGATACACCGAACTGTTACGGGATACTGCCCTCCAATCCAATAACAACAATCGTCACAGACCTTAGCAATCTTATCCAATGGTGGCACCGCCAAAGGCGCATCTCAGATGAAGAAACATGTTTTGTACTTGTTTCCAAACCGACTCTTCCTACTATCTACTTCCTTCCAAAGGTACACAAGCCTTATGTCAGTATCCCGGAAGGAAGGCCTATTCTCAGTGGTATAGACTGGGCTACTGAACCACTAGCAGAATATATTGACAACGTATTGAGACCCAAAGTAGAAGGAGTACAGGCATACTTGAAAGAAACCACTTCAGCCATACATATTGTGTAAAACATCACATGGCTCCCAACGTACTATCTGGCAACCTGGGACGTCAAAAGGCCCTATACACATCCATCGGCCATGACCTTGCACTTGACACAATAAACTATATTTTTAAAAAATAATCTGCATCCCATTTTCCCTATGTGTGTATGATCAAAGAAATGCTTATGGCAACTCTGGAAAATAATATTTTCATATTTGAGAACCAATTTTACAAACAAAAAGAGGCATCGCAATGGGCGTAAAATACGCACCAGCATTGGCAAACTTGGTGATGGGAATGTTCGAGGACTTACAGGTTTACACAACAGACCAATACAAAAATAATGTTTTCAAATGGACTCTCTACATTGACAATGTTTTCTTTATTTGGGACGGATCACTACATGAGTTGGAAGACTTCAGACTCAAAATCAATTACAACAATTGGGGCATAGAATTTATAGGCACTAGCAGCAAAACTGAGATCAATTTCTTAGACTTGACAATCTTTGTATTTGGAAATCAACTGAGAACCAAAACATATCGCAAAGAAACTGAAGTGAACTCTACACTGTTTGCCACCAGCTGCCACCATGAACCTGTGATTAGAAAAATTCCGAAAGGAGAAGTTATAAGTGCAAGAAGAAACTGCGCATACCCAGAACGCTTTCAGGAAGAATGCAATCTCCTGTCAAGCAGATTCAAGGCCAGAGGCTACCCACCTAAACGCATACAGGCAGCCTGTATCAAAGCACAACAAACACCAAGAATATCAACTTTAACACAAAAAGACAAACCTAAACAGGACAATAAAGTACAATTCATCACAACATATTGTACAAACACCCGTGAATTGAGAAAGATCCTGAAGAGAAACTGGTATTTGCTCAAGCTTGACCCCCACATAGGGGACTTCATTTATGATCATCCTTCCATCATTTATAGAAGAGCCAGGACCCTTCGAACAAGTCTGTGCCCCTCTCTACTTACTACCATCAAAGACCAAAGACAAAGTTAAGAGCTGGCTGGAAGAACCCAAGCCAGATTTCCGAAAATGCGGCACCTGCTCAATGTGCAAGTATGCAACAACCAACACAGACTTCTTTAAAGATTTGAATGGTAACCGCATTAATATTCAGGAACAAATCAAATGTCGAACCAAATACGTGATCTACGATATCATATGCATATGTCAGTAGATCTATATCGGGAGCACCATCCGAGAGTTACGGACAAGAATTAGAGACCATTTCTCAGCTATCTGTAGTCAAGACAAGAATCTACCTCTAGCCGATCATTGGCAAAAAATACACCAGTTACATGATAAGAAGGACATTAGATTTATAGGCCTAAAAAAGGTTCCTCTGGGACCCAGTGGGGGAAACCAAGAACTTCTTCTATGGCAAGAAGAGGCTTTGCCTCTTCAAAAGCACAGAAAAAGGCCTGAACACAGATAATGAAATGGCATATTTTCTATGAAACATCACTGACTTATCCAGTCCCCAATGGGAATAATCACGTAACATCTGTAAATGACATAGTAACCTGTACCACACGTCCATGAACAATAATGTGTAATGATGTCACGAAGTACCCAATTCGACCTATGTTTTCGATACTCCCATCATTTATGAACAGTTGAATTGTATGGATGTAATATTTACTTAATGAACAAGTAGCAAAGTGTAATGCGGCTAAAAAGTACAAATTTCAACCTATTTCATGACACTTCCATGATATATTATCAGTAAAATTCCCCCTGGCATACATACCGGGAGACACTACATTTACCAGGAGACATAATGTTAGTAGGTCACCTGACCACTGCCTCGATCCAGGAGTATTACCTTAACACTCAGATTCCCCCCTTTTGAGATTAATACCCCATTTACTTGAATTAATCACATGCACAACTTAGAATGCAGTAGCACAGCGATTCACAAAGCCGGCATTAATAATACCGATTATCAGTACAATATGCAAATTTGGTCCTACATATTGCTTCCCAATCACTTTCCATACTTAGTTACCCAAAACATGGGCGCCAGTTTTTGACAGTGGCATGACAACCGACAAAGGACCACAGTTTCCATGCAAATCCCGATACTCCTTAGCCCACACGTATTCCGTGGACAGTTATGACCGATGCTTGATGCATGAGGACATTCAGTGCAGGTAAGCCCCCCGGGGGCCCATTTATCCAATCACTTAGCGAACCAATCTGAGATTGGTTCGTTTTTACTCGCGTGACCTTATCCGAAAATTGAGCGTTTCAATTTAGACAGACAGTGATGTTCAGTTGATCTCGAGTTAGAGATCTTATTTGGACTATTTCCTACCATAAGCTACTCACAATTGCAGCACCGGCATTACACCCCTAACAGGACTTGATATCACTGGTTTCACAACTATTATGCAGTTCAATCACAAAGCACACGGGCACACGCCCATTCCAAGTATAGAGCTAGAGATCGTTTTGACTAACAGTGTATTTGAAGTACGGTACCATTTTTACATGTTCCACGAACACTTTTCGCTCCCCCCTCCTACTCCCTGCTCTTCTCCTCCTCCTGCCTGGTCTCCTCTTCCTTTTCAGTGGGATTTATCCCAGTAACATTCAACAGTTACAATCCTTGTAACGTAACATTCATACCGCAGGGTAAGAAACATTTGATATACAACCTATTTTTCCTAATGTATAAAATGATATCAATCACCAAAAACTGTTAACTTGTGCAATCTTGTCTTTTCCCTACCATTCCTCCCCTTAGCCCCCCGCCCCCTCCGTTTTTGCTCTGTCCTATTATTTGGAATGATGTGAATTCCACACCTACCCATGTATGTATATGATATTTCTTTTTACCATTGCTTTGGGTTTACTACAATTTTATGTTACCTTGTTGCATTCTTTGAACATGACGCCTCTCAAACGTTTGCGAAATGGAATGTGCATATTTCTTATTCATACTTTAATTTTGGATCTATCATTACTCAACCGGCTCCATGTTTTATTTTATTTATTACTTTTGTTTTTTATGATTATGCTTCAACACTTGTCCTCTATTTTGTGTTAAATTCTTATGCTTATACAGAAATGCCCTGATTTGAGAAAGGCACCTTGCTGAAACACGTGTCATCATAGAAGGGCCATCAATAAAACTTAACCCACCTTGCAATTCTAAATGTTCATTGTTATATTTTTTGAAGATAGCCTTCATATTAACAGTTGCCAACAATTGCGAACAAGCTCAGCATACTGTTTTTTGGCGCAGTAATAAGGTGTGCCCAAAATTTCTTTCTCAAACTTGACAAACGGAGTTAGGGAACTCAAAGTCTCCGTTACTTTTTGGCACACCAATGCGACTCGTCAACTTAGCATTAATCAGGTCGCAGAGGTTTTCAAGTGATATCACCCAAAAAGTTCCTTACTCATTTTCTGTATTTTATTATTAGTTTGTGTGATAGTACTACCTTCTTATAAACATTTGTACTGTGTTAACTTGGCCATAAATAAAGATCATGTTTTATAACTGCCTGCCTAATTGTAATCCTTGATTACTTACCTTGTGGACTCATTGTGGACCCTCGACCAGGCTCACCCCTTCCTGAGACTTAGCCTTGACCACTCTCCATGCTACCTTGATTGGTTTGGCTACATCTCCCAGAGTTGTCCCTGTTCACTAATTAGGTTGGCCTCCTATACATCTGTCCACCAGGCACGGTATAGAAATCCAGTCCTAACAATTACATCCTCTAGAAAACCTATTTTGGCGAGGAACACCAGGAAAGTCACTCCTGAAGCCTTTGTGGCCCTTGTTCTGCCTCGGCTAGAAAAATGACCACTGGCTACACAGATCTTGCTAAACAATTCAAACGGGTTGCTAAAGAAGCCTTCAACTTTCTAGCAGCATTACGTACCATAACGCCTAAAAATAGTACCAAAACGAATTCCTGGTTTAATGATGATATTATTTCTTACAGGAAACAGAAACGTGTGCGAGAGCTCCTGTAGCAGAAAAATCCTTGTGCTATTACTTTGGTGTCTTAGAGAGATGCTATCAAAGACGATAAGAAAGCTATTTTGGAGGCTAAACTGGCGAGTTATACTAAGTAAATTACAGCCATTATGTGGTGCATAATCAATCAAATTCTAAGGAAATATTTACTATTTACAGGAATTAGAAGGCAAATCGCCCAGTAATTATAATGTTGAAATTGATCAGAATTGGTGTCAATCCATACAAGATGAATTTGTTCAAAAAACCTGCCGTCATCAAAACTCTATCAGGGCCCAACTCTCGTGGTTAGAGAAGTCTCCGGTAACAATAGCAGGGCCCCTGTCAGTCCAAGAAGTGTCTGACTCCAACTAGTCTTTGTTCTCCTTTAGGCAAGTCCCAGAAACTGGGGTGACTGACATTATAAAAAACATGAAACCAACCTTTTGTCAGGGAGATGTATACCCTGCTCATCTTTTTAAAAGCTCCTTGGATTCTCTACTTCCCTGGATAACTAAAAATATTAATACTTCATTTCTGGAAGCTCGAATACCTGATGTTCTTAAAGAAGCATTGATAAACGCCCCTTCTTAAAAAAGAAAACCTAGATCCTTCCATACAAGCTAATATTTGGCCCATAACATATGATATGATAGGTTATTTATAATGCGCTTAATACCCAGAGGTTTCTAAGCACGGACCCGGGGATCGAACCTGTGTTGCTCCGTGTCCTCTTGCTTCCAAGGCGAGCACGTTGCCTCTAAGCTATCCTCCCGAGACTGTGCTCTTCCTATTAAAAACTGTGTATAGGGTTGCATATTGCTAATTGTCTAAAGTTTGACCAGCATGTAAAGACTCTTGGAGTCTATTTGGATTCTCAACTCTACTTCAATAAACATGGGGCCAATCTTAGATCTTCGTGCTCTTATATGTCCAAACCTCTCTGGCAGTTTCACCCATACTTTTCAGAAAAAACGAGGGCACTTGTAGCCTCAGCAACTATAAATGCAAAGTTGGACTATTGCAATAGGCTACTGATGGGCTCATCCAAAAGCAAATGTTAAGAAACTTCAAGTTACGCAGAATGGCGCTGTATGTGCAGTCTGCGGTTTAATGGAACAAGCTCATGTGACGGAAGCTCATTGCAATCTTCACTGGTTACCGGTTCAACATAAGATACAGCATAAGGCCCTCACAATTGTATAGAAGTGTCGTATTACCATGAATTAACCGAATTAGAAATGTTGGAGTGAGAAAAAGCAAAGGTCATTTGAACGAAAATGACTTTTGGTTTTCACTCCCCCAAACATTTCTGATAACCTCTGATTTTCCTCCCACCCCCTTACATACCTGTGGACGGCACACATCCTTGTGTACCACCATCTCCTGCATCTCTCTGTGACTTCCGTGCATGGGAACTGATGTTGCAGTGTCCTCCTTTTTTCTTTCTTTTTTTTCTAACTTTATTATATCAGGAGCGGGGGACACCCCTGCAACCTTTGAGGCCATTATAATGAACAAGGGTGCGGGGGACACCCCCTCAACCCCCGCTCCCGTTGTTCACTATAAAGGCACTGAATGGTACATTTATTCAAAGTTTTCGACAGTTTTTTTTCCTTGCACAGCCGAAATTCGAACAAATTTATCATTCGATTTCTTTTTTTTTTAATTACATCTGCGGATACCCAAGTATCGGGTCGGAAAGGCACCACATTATCTTGTTAACCACATTAAGAATACCGCTCACAGGAGAACTTTGAGAGCCATTAAAAGTCTTCTCCTGGATCAACCACGTTTTGCTTCGTCAACATTCCCCCTCTCATTAATCTCACATTAACAAACTACCAGATAAGCCTTTCCCTCTCCTCTGCCTCTATTCTCTCCGTTTCCAACCTTTCAGCTTCTACATATAGCAGTGTTCCTTCCTTGGGTACCCATGCGTTGCACACATCCTGCAAACTTTCCCCTGACTAAGCATACTGCTGCCGAGTGCATTTCAAATATATATCCCCCATCCTCTGCTAGCTCAACCCATTGTTCTTCATAATTCTTGGGATCTGGTGGGGGAGTGGTAATGGTGCCTGGGTGGTGAAGGCGTTGCTCTAATACAACCATGCATGGTTTGTCGGGATCATTTGTTCGCACTGCACTCTCTTTTGTACCACAAGATGGCCCTTGTACCCCAATTCAAACCCCATCATTGCATCACAACTGATGTACGTCGCATAGGGTACAAATCCACGTAGCTCGTTGGTGCAACCCTATACACAGGTGGCCTGCTCCATATGGGATGCCTAGTTATTGGGCCCAGATTCTCCTGTTAATCTTCCACGTGGGGTTATTCTCACTGCATCATTAGGCGCTGGGCTTCGTAATTGCCAATTTAAGGCTGCAACTTGTAGTATGCCTTATCTGTGGCCTAATGTGCACCTGGTACTCCAGACATGGGTGCAGAGTCTACTTTCGAGGTCATCCTATGTTACAAAACCGAGCTTGATCCCAGACACGTCAGCGCCATTCCAGTTCTTTCCACCCTGAGCTTTACATTCTTTATTCCCCGCCCCCCACCCCCCTCGCACCTCTCAGCACAAATCACATGGGCCTCGGATATTCTGCTGTGATCTTTATAACAAATGGATATTCTAACAGTTTTATGGTCGGGGGTCTTGGGGCTGGCTGGTACCTTGGAATGTTGGGGTCTTGGGACGCGGGCATCTGAACTCTATAACTTAGGATTTGGAATGATGTGGGTTAAAGGCTTGTGCCCTCTTTCTCGTGGGATAAATGCTAGCTGGGACCTCTTGGACCCCTCATGGCCTTGCAGGGTGCATTGTTTCAGGGTTACACATGCTGAGAGTGTGAGACAAGGAGAGGGTTAGGAATCCCCACGGACTTGGCGTCCCCACTACTATACAGGCTGCATCCCGCCCCTGAGTTCACACACATATATCTATGTACTGTGCCTGGGCCTGTGGTGCTGGCTATAGCGCAGCACCAGGCCTCGATTTCAAGATGGCTGCCATTTTCTAAGATGAGTTTCATGTCTAGTACAATCTACACCGAGGCTCACTATAACCTACCCCTAATTGCAGCTTTTATTGGCGCTGCCTCCCCCAAGCATCTACAACACAGTCTTAGACCTCTGCCGCATTCGAAACCTCTTGCGGGCCTGGGAAGATCGCTCCGCTTCCCAACACTATGCGCCACAGTCTTGCAAGCTTCCTTCATTGAGATTGGGAACATTGGCAGCACTACAATATTCGGGGCTTAAAAACGTTCCTGAATTGGCACAAGCAACCGCAGCGATTTTGCCCGAACCTACTCAGGAGCACATCGGGTAGAGGTCCCCTGAGAAATGTAAAAAAGGAATGGGTCAAAATGGTGCATTTTACCACACACATTTCAGAGAAATTTGGTAAAAGCCAATAGAATTTATAATCATCTCTGTAGGGAAACTCGTCAAATAATATGATGCCAGATCATCAACAGTGCATAGGAATATTTTGCACCACATTTTCTTTTTAGATGTGTTGAAAGAAAACCTTGAAGCCCTGTAACAATGTATGCTGACACTGGTACTGTAAAACACCTTTTCATGCTCCTCATGAGGCCTGGATCAACAAAATATGCCAGTATAGGCACTGTAAAATACATGTTCTTGCTGTGAGTGCCCAAAGAATAACATGAGATCTGCCACCTGTCACAGATACATATGCCAACGTTTCCCTCCTGGAATGCATCAAAAGCCCAGAGAATATCATAAGAACTGGCCCAACGAAGAAGAAATGTGTGTTATTATCTCAATACATATGCCAGCATTTCCTCTTGATCACGCTCTTAACCGCGTTCACATCACTCAGGCTACTTCCAAGGGGGGTTTTAAGTAATGGGTAATCCCTATTTTTTGTTAACGGGGGGTCTAATCTGGAGGAAGGGACAATCTATAAGGGAGAAAAGTGAAAAACAGATGGACTACCCCTCTCTTTTAGTCTTGTATGGATCTTACGTGAGAGTTAAAGGCAACCTAACTATGTCATTGGTTAGGAAGTCGCCGGCGGAGAAAAATTGCACTAATCACTCCAACTTGTAACAAAGGTTCTGTCTCTTTAATAGTTATAAAACATCTTTAAAAAGCATTTTTAAATTGATACTCAATCATATCACTCATTCTACATACATCTCATCTAACAGGGGAGTTCTAAAGTGAATATAAATCTTTGTAGGCATAACATTTCAGTCTGAATATGCATTTTTGACATGGGGAAAAAAACATTTGATTTTCCTTAAACAGTCGACATATGTTTCGGCCCGTTATGATATACCACTTTTGTCAACAGTGGTCACCAGACTAAGTATAAGGCCATCTTCAGGACACCAATTGCTTTGTAGTTGATCAATCTTGATCCCCTTTTAGTACATACACACATATGTCCACATCTTGTATTTATGTGACTAGAGTTCTGCGGTTTATCTCGCTGTCTGAGCTTGTTGTACTCAAATATTCTCGCGAAGGTAACTTGAGTTGCGCTCTGCGATGTTTGTGCCTTTTAGTCCGCAAAAGGCATGCGCTGGAAAGCTGACTTGTCTTCGGCATGGGCCCATGTACTAAAAGGGGATCAAGATTGATCAACTACAAAGCAATTGGTGTCCTGAAGATGGCCTTATACTTAGTCTGGTGACCACTGTTGACAAAAGTGGTATATCATAGCAGGCCGAAACATATGTCGACTGTTTAAGGAAAATCAAATGTTTTTTTCCCATGTCAAAAATGCATATTCAGACTGAAATGTTATGCCTACAAAGATTTATATTCACTTTAGAACTCCCCTGTTAGATGAGATGTATGTAGAATGAGTGATATGATTGAGTATCAATTTAAAAATGCTTTTTAAAGATGTTTTATAACTATTAAAGAGACAGAACCTTTGTTACAAGTTGGAGTGATTAGTGCAATTTTTCTCCGCCGGCGACTTCCTAACCAATGACATAGTTAGGTTGCCTTTAACTCTCACGTAAGATCCATACAAGACTAAAAGAGAGGGGTAGTCCATCTGTTTTTCACTTTCCTACTTCCAAGGGGGCCAGAGCAGACCCCTCTCTCTGCAGATCCAGTATTGAACCGGAAGATAAAACAGCTCATTGGGCAACTTTGCATTACACGGTCACTTACCTCCTCAGGGAAAAGTGATGTAGACACCCACTGTCGGAATTCTAATGTTCTCAGGCTGTCACATGTTGACATGTGAAATTCCGTTACCTCAGCAGAAAATGAACAGGAAGTCTTGAAAGCCTTACTGGAGGAAACATGATATCTAGGACTGTTTAGGGACACGAACAGTATCAGTGCCATGCCATGCACACATCCCGATGCATAATGCACGCATTACTCGCTGCAGCAATCTGCACTGTGTCTGAATGTGGCTTCCCTTTTGTATTTCCTTAGCCTCGGTAAGAGTGGTAGTACGGTGTATTTTGCACCAGATATGTAAATGGTCATACTGTAAGAGGGTTTTGCGTAATGACAGGGTTATGTCAAATCTAGCGACATGGGACTGCCACTGTCATGCTAATACATATGAGGTCATTTTTTCGCCTAATCATGCCCGCTAATGCCAGTATTGACACTGTTGGTGCACATACTCATTTTCACACACAAAGCAACTTATTCTGCCCCAGTGGCACTGCGGCACATGCACCAAAAGTGCATGTGCTTTATAGCCAGTAAACTCACTACTTGAGGTTACATTTTTGGTACTGTGTAATGACCAACTTACTTTAAAACACATTTCCATGATGCTTTTGACCCACGTCAGCCTCACTAAACCACTGTCTCCCGCATTACCACTTGACAGGGTAAAAAAAGAGCTCTAATGCTGAGACAAGTTGGGCTGCCCTCTCATTGAAACTTTGCAACAAAGCTCGGGGAGGTTAATAAATCAAGTCTTGGCATGTAAAAAATAATTTGAAAATATCTACTCGTCAGTCAATCCTGAAATATCCAAGCAAGCAGAAGCTGAATGCACCACCAAAACCCACAACAAAAAGTGCACTGGAAGCATACATTTGGGGGGTGTGTACACAGTGGTGAACGAGATCCATAGCCTGTGACTTTCTGTAGGGTACAGCATTCATGACAAAGGGGTCATTTTAAAATTATTGAATAGTGCACTACAAAGGACTGCAAAGTTCACTGCAGCTTGCACTTCAGTGCAAAATGTCCCATCTGCCCAATATTTGTTTTTTCTAAAACAGAGTGCCAACTTAATGGGTAAAACACAGGCACATTTGGGTTACCGGTTTACTTTTTCCCTCCACTTTGGGAAAAGTGTAAATGCCTCCCACAGCTCACCTTTGCGGGAGGCATTTACCATCTGGCAAAAGCTGACCAGTTCCATAGGAACCCATTGCGTTATCACCAGCATTCAAATCTCATGCAGGCGTTAATGCTACCTGATTTGCAGGGCGGATCTGTAAGGCTAGCAGACAAGCAAAATTCACTCCGGCTGACCTATCCGCCTTGAAAAGCCACCAAAATCCCCTTGATCGGGAAACTAGACGGTATCCATTAATGCCACTTTCTCAGTTGCTTTTCAAAGAACTAGGGATTTAGAAAATGACCCCTTATGTCTTTCTTCAGCTTAAGAATGTGAATAGTTGCGGTTTTACACCATGCACTCAGAGATGCTGCAGGTGACCATTTAAACAAAGCAAGCATTGGCGTCAAGGCCTGGCCTGCATGAAAAGTGAACCGATGTGAGGGTAGTTCTTATACCGCCTTCCCGCCTGCTGCTCATGCTGACTCTTGTGTTCTGTTCTTTCCTGCCAGTGCGCCGGCTGAAGTGAGAACAGGAGGGCCTGCATAGAGGCCCGGGCTGCGGAGCTGTAAAGAACCACACAACACGCGTTGTCTCTGTCGTGCCCATAACTGCCCTCATGTTTGGTGGGGCGGGCCGTTTATTCACTGGTGCCTTACGTTACCACGCTCGCGGGACGTAAGGCGTACACAGCATTCCTCCTTTTTCCCAACAGAATACAATAACACATAACCTTGGTAACTATGTTAACACATTAGCTTAACTCTTCTGTGCACTCTCGTCAAGCACAGTTTTCTTGGCCTCCCCCCAATGTCACTTTACCACTCTTAGCTTCTCTGGGGCCCTCAGTGCTGTCCTTAACGCATAATGCCCTGGCCTTGGCCCGTCCCCGGGCTGGTTCCCCGCTTAGGCTCACCTTCATCATTTTGAGACGCCTCCTCCGGTCCGTCGGGTGGTTCGTCTGACTCATACCTCAGGGACCTCTCCCTCGGGTTGATGGGTTGCAATCTCCGGTGGCGGCTCCGCTTCCTCCGAGGTCAGCTGGTCCTCATCAGTCCACATTTGTCAGGGCACCATTTTGAACCAAGGCGTTCCGGGTGATCAGTTGGTGCCCTCGTGCTGCCGTCACCATTGTCCCTTCCTTTCGGGTCACGGTCCAGGGTAGATGATCATACTGTGTTTCGAACTTGGTCTTCGTAGGGTTTTGCACCACCAGCACCTGGTCTCCGACTTGGTGTTCCGACTTCCGTGCATGCGTACTGATGCTCATGTGTTCATTTGCAGCCACTCTCCTTCATTGAGTGCGATCACTATCATAGGCGTCTATGCCCCTGCTTGGGTGATGGGGAATTGACGAGTTCATCAATGTCCCGTACATGATGTCTGCTGGTGGTAGCCCTGTGGAGCTGTGCGCCATTACCCAATAGTTTCGTAGGAATCGGTACAGATCCACTCTCCAGGGGCTGAAATGTGCTCTGGATAAACATAGCACCTTGTTGATGGTTCGCATGAACCTTTCCACATTGCCCTTTGCTTGTGCCACCTCAGCGTGATGTGCAGATCATCCAGGTACTTCTTAATCTCTGTACCGTGGAATGGCGGTCCATTGTCACTTTTGATGTGTCGTGGCAGGCCATGTGTGGCAAACGTCCTTTCCAGGGCCGGTATTACCATTTCTGCTGCTGTTGAGGATACAATCTCCACCTCTGGGTATCTGGAATGGTCTTCGACGGCCACCAGTAGATATGTCCCTTCCTGAACCTTGCAAAGTCGATGGTGATCGTGTCCCATCTTGAGGACCCCCGCTCTGTCGACTGTATGGGTTCAGGGTTCGGCTGTGCACCTGTTATTTGGCAAGGGAGACAGGTTGCTATGAGTTGCTCCACCTTGGTGTCAATGTGTGGGAACCACACTCGGTGTCGGATCCTGGATTTTGTTATGACTATTCCTTGGTGGCCTTTGTGGGACAACACCACAATTCTGTCCTGCAGACTGTTTGGGATCATGATCTGGGCCCCTGTCCGGATTAACCCCTCGCTGGTGACCGACAGGTCTTGTCGTATTGGGAACATGCCCGCGAGGAAGTCTCTGGCTGCAGTACATTGCGGAGGAAAGACTTCCACTTGCCTGATATGATGGTGTTCTTGATCAGGTCACAGCAGGGGTCGGTCTGGGTGGCCTCCACAATGACCTTGATGCTGAATGCTTTGTGTTTCATTGTGTACGATCTGGCATATGTGCCCTTCCGTTTCTTCAGCCTCATTCACTTCTCCTAGGGTGGCTGCCCTCGGGTGCCTGGATAGGAAGTCCTCTGGGTTGTCAGTGCCAGCTTGGTAGGCCAACTCGAAACCTTATTGTTGCAGGTGGAGCAACCACTTCCCTATTCTGGTGTGGGGGTGTGAAGATGACCCAGTGAATATTGTGATGAGGGGCGTGTGGTCTGTGTAGGCCCTGAATTTCCATCCATAGAGATAGATGTGGAAATTTGCGGCATCCCCACAACACTGCTATGACCTCCTTCTCGATGTGTGAGTATCGTTGCTCTGTCGGTGTTAAGGCGTGGGATACGTAGGCAATGGGCTTTGTTTCCCCTGTTTGATACACTTGAACGAGGATGGCCCAGAGGCCGACAGGCTGGTGTCGATATACAGGTCTGTTGTTAGTGTAGTGTCGTAGTAGGCCATTGTCGTCTCGGGTGAGAGGGATGTTTTGATGCGCTCAAACGCCTCCAGGCAGTCGGGGCACCAGACCCATTTGGTGTTTGATCTGGTGAGTTCTCTAAGTGGCTCGGACATCATAGCCAGGTTGGGGATTAACCTCCCGCAGTATGTCACCGTTCCCAAGAAGCTGCGTACCTCTGTGGGTGTTGTTGGGGGGAGGCCTCCTTTATGTCCAACTTTTTGTGGGTCGGCCGACACTCCCACACTGTTAAACACGTATCCGAAGAATGTGATCTCCTCCTTCAGGAACTTGCACATTTCCCTGTGAATGGTCAAACGGCGGTCTCTAACCTGCTGAGAACCATCTCGAGGCGATGCATGTGTTTGTGCTTGTCCCTGGCGTGGATGAGAATGTCATCACTGACGTACAGCACTCCCGGGATGCCCTGTATTACCTCCTGATTGGCCTGCTGGAAAACTCTGCCGCTAGGAGATGCCGAAGCTCAGTCTTTTACATCAGCGTAGGCCCAGGTGCGTGGAGAATGTAGTGATGTATCTTGAGTCACAATGTAGTTTTAGCTGATGGTACCCAGCATCGAGGTCAATTTTCGAGAGCACTTTCAACCCTGTAAGCTCCGTAATTATTTCATCCAGTGTGGGGGGTGATATGTCATTCACACTTGATTGCCGCATTTGGAAGGCGCATGTCGATGCAGATTCTCACTTTCCTCGGCTGCTTCGGCTTCTTTGTCACAACCATGGGAGACGCCCAAGGCGTTGGTCCTGTTACCTCTTCAATGATCCCTGCTTTTTCAAGTTCTCGCAGTTCCTTTTCAACCAGGTCCCTCATGTGGAATGGGGTCCTTCTGTGGCGTACTGCTCGGGGCTGTACTGACTGGTCGATGTGGAGCTTTCTAAGTTTTTCTTTTAGGCATCTTATGCCCTTGCAGATGCCCGGGTACTTCCCTAGGAGACTGGTGATGTCCGTTGAGTCTGCTACATCGCAGATGAAACGGATTAGTTCCAGATCTTCCATTGCATAGCCACTGAGTAGGCATGTGATTCCTGCATTGACGATGTATACCTATACTGGAGGACTCGATCACCCCTTGTTAGTGTTGTTCTGAAACGTCCCTCCACTGGTAGTGGGGTTTTCCATCCCTAGGCAAATAATAGTATGTCCGTTGGCTTGAGGCCAGGACGGGGACGCAGCTTTTGGAACACTGTTACCGGCATGACGTTTACTGATGCTCCAGTGTCAATCATCCTTTGCGTCTCCTTGCCCTGTATGGACACTAGGCATTTTCGTCTTCTTTGTCTCATCGCCGACTCTACACCTCTGTGGTCAAGTGCCAAGACCAAGTATACTTTCCTCCTCCTTCTCGTCTGTCCACTTTCCGCATTTTTCACTGAGTCACCATCGTCATCACCGGATTCGTCGGTTGACGAGTTGGCAGTTGTCTACGCGGTGGGTGTTGGCTTGTTTCTACTTTTTAGGGGTACTTTTGTCCTGTTGCGGTTGGGTTGGGGGTGTTGTGATTGCCCAGATGATCTGCAGACGCGAGCATAGTGGTCCTTCCGGCCACATGCTCCGCACATGGTACCTTGTGCAGGGCAGTTTTTTCTTCCGTGATGTGCACATCCACACCATCCACATTCTGTATGCCCTGGGATCCTTGATTGCCACTCTGGTGAGTTGTTTGTGTCATTGAATTCCTCCCTTTGTGGTTGGCGGTTGGCGATTTGAGCTATTGTCGCCGTCGTCGGCATCAGTTGGAGCTTCTGCAATGTGGTGCCCATATGTGCCGCCCTCGCGTGCGATAGTTGTCTTTGGCGCCCATATTCGAGGATCCTGGCTAGCGGAATACCTTTCTCGCTCAACACCATTCTGCGTAGTTTTTCGGAAGTGCATGCCATTAATGATTTGGCACCTGATCTCCTTCTCAATGTTGTATTCGCACAAGAGTGCAAGTTTCCTGAGTCTTTTGTGGTCGGCCTCGAGTGTTTCCTCCTCAATCTGAACCGTGGTGCAGAAGATGAAAGTTTCAT